>NC_091767.1:95096414-96346414 GCF_029378745.1 Bos indicus
TTTCTGGCTATATCCTTTAGGTACTTTCTCTGTAATAAGCTGTTTGTCCTAATCAACAAACATTTATTATTAAGTACCTACTATATGTAATGGATACAAAGATGAAACAAGAAATATTGTTTATTTGAAAGAATTTTAAAATTTTGGGCCACGTCACACAGATTTGGGCTTCTGGGGTTTTAGTTCCCTGACCAGGGATCAACCAAGGCCTTCAGCAGTGACAGCATGGAGTCCTAACCACTGGACTGCTGGGGAATTCCTTAGATATTTCTTTTATCTTTTCTTTTTTTTGGACAGATCTCATAGTAGTTTTAAGTAAGCAAATTTTAAAATTATAAATTGATTTTTTTTTAAAGGAAATAGATTCTCAAGCACTGTAGAATATATCCTCAGAATTAGGTATATACTGTTTGGAGCATGTCTGGTCTTAAGAACCTTGGCATATATCACTAACCATGTATATAACATGAACATTTCCCAGGGATACGGAATCAAAACCCCTTTTATTGTATCTTAGTAAATTATAGAAGCTATTGGTTAAAATTCTCATCTTATGTCTCCTTTCCTTCAACTGACTTAGGGGTATTACTTATGCTTCATTAACTTGAATTTGAAATTTTTTGTTGAAAAGCTGACAAGGACGTATCAGTTTAATTGATTTCCTGCTCTTTTAGTTTTGTCAAGTTGCTATTGAAATTAAAATTTAAAGCCTACAGACAGAAACACAATGGGACTGTTTTAAAAGATACTAAATAGGAAGGACCTACAAATTATCCCCTTAGACCAATAGGTAAGGAGACTCCATTCATGAAAATTGAGAATATTAGGGAGGCTGTGACAATAAAGAAAAGAGATTCTTTGAATAGAGAAAATTATCAATGTAAAAACAAGAAAAGCTCTGTTCTCTTATCTATTCAACTGCTAACGCCTATTTTAAACGCATATTTGAGTATAGAGAGTCACTATTTTAAGGCATAAATATAATAGGTATGAAAAAGCCATGGTATGAGAATGAAGTTGCCTGCTCTAGTATAATATACGTGGGTTTAGGGTAGAGGGCAGTTCATACTGCATGTCCTCCTGCACCTCTGACCTCTGACTCTACCATGTTGAGGGCTCCCTGTTCCTGGTTATGCTGGGTGATCCAGTCTTGGCTGCATACTCATGAAAGTCTCATGTACAGCATCCTAAGGGCATTCACTAGGACAGAAAACATAGAATTAGGGGCTTGAATGTTAGAGATGGACAGGCTTGGTAGCATGGTTATCCACTAATGTCTTAGTAATCCAAGATGCAATGATGAATCTATACTGTCTGAAAACTATTTATATAAATGTTTATACTTTATTTAAAGATCCTCATGTTTTACTTATCTTAGTAGTTCACAATCTATCACTTTTGTCTGAACTCACCTTTTTGGAAAGTAAATGAAAAGAAACAATTGACAGAAGGAAGGCAGATCAAGACCTTGTACATAGTAAACCTAGTATCTGGCAATCAAAGTGAAAGGATCAGAAAACAATAAATTTGTTGGAATAAAAAATTTAGGTCACTACCCTGTTTCACACATAGATTAGATACCAAATCTCCAAAGACTAGGAAGATCTAGTGTCTGTCCTTAAAAAGAGTAGGGACTATACTTTGATTGACTTTTTTATATGTACTAACACTTTTGACTAAGACTAGGCAAACCTGTGATGCAGGCAAATGGCCCTCAGCATAAACAAGTCTGTTAAGCTCTTAGTAAACCAAGTTTCCTCATATATAAAGTGGGATTATCAATACCTCTTGCATGGAGTTGCTGTAAGAATTAAATAAGATATTATGTGTTAAACATATGTTATTGTGCTTGGTGTATGGCTCAGAGTATTATCTGTATCAGCGTCTAGAACCTTCCCACGTCATCATCCTTCCTGGGTACTCAGGAACTTTCTGCAGATGAAGGTAGTGTCTATTTGAAAGAAAAACAGTGGTAAACTAATTTGCAGTAAAACACTAATGCCACACAATTGCCAAATGGTTACTGTTCCTAAGAGCTTTTGAATTTTACAAACCAGTGCCTAGAAAGGGCCATATTGTATCCAGATTCAGAACTCTGTTGGTGATGTGCTGAACATGGTAGCCATGGGGGGTTCTAGCCAGCCTATATATATATTTATAATGCTTAAAGTTCTGAGTATAGCTAGAGAAAACTGCAGTACTAGAAACAGATTTCATAACTTCAGTTTACTCATCAAACAAACATTTATTTTGATACTTTCAGATGCCAGAAAGGACACTAGGTGTTAGAGAATTAACATGATACAGAAATAAGAAACTAATAGTCATGAAAAAAAATAGTTTATCTATATTTTTTAAGTGAAGGACCAAGGTGAATTAGAATTTATAAATCACCTATTGGGTGTCAAGCACTGTTTTAAGTTTCTTGTGTTATCTCATTGAACCCTCTCAAAAGCCTGTAAGGATATTGTCTCTTATAAGAGAAAGGTTAGATAGATTGCTCAAAGTCACACAACTAACTGTTGAGAATCAGAATTTGAATTTAAGATCTTGTAAAGTCTATACCGGAGAAGGAAATGGCAACCCGCTCCATTCTTGCCTGGAGAATCCCAGGGACGGGGGAGCCTGGTGGGCTGCCGTCTATGGGGTCGCACAGAGTCGGACACGACTGACGCGACTTAGCAGCAGCAGCAGCAGCAAAGTCTATACCACAGTTAGTTTGAAGCGGGGGAAGGGGAGTATAGAAATGAAAGAGGAGAGAAAGGAAATAAAATGAAACGTGTGAACATCACTGCATAGTGCCATTAGATTCTTGATTACTTATTTCCTGCCTTTGCTATGCTATAGAGATATTGCCAGAACCCTTTTTTTGTTTTATTTCTTTAATAAAATTTAATTAGAAATCAAGTGTAATGGCTTATTTATAACCTGGAGGTTTAAAATAGTTGTGTGAGGTGCAGACTTCTGTCTTATGAAAGAAGGCATATGGACAAAAGATATTAGGCATTGTTTGTCATCATACTTTGAGGGAGCTCATTAACTGTGGTAATCTGGACTTAAAGGCAGATAAATGGCAATATGTTTGCCCAGGTGAGATACAGTTTTCCTGTGAGTGGCTAATTTAAAAAATCTTTAAAAGACTCATTATAAATTCATTTGTTCTTGTTGACTAATGTTTCAATAATGTGAAACGGCATCAGTTAGTTCCTAATGGGATGACATTGACTTCTTAAAGATTCAATATTCTGTGGGCTTTAAAAGGTAGAAAACTTCCTATAAACAGAATTCTTTATGCTTTTCCTCCTAATTAAGAAGCACAGAGTGTGTCATTTGGGTTAGACACTAAAGTAGAAATGATCTCATGTACTAGGCTCTCAGAAGTTTAACTTTTCTGAGAGATATACAAAATCAGATAGCTCATCTTAAATTCATTATATCACATGGGATTTAAGTGGTAAAATATAAGACAAACCATTTCAATGCCATGATTACTTAGAATTTTTAAATAGTAAAGCAATTCAAGTATTAAAAACTTGTGACTGGTCAAGTTGTTTCTGTTTGGGAAAGAGCTGAATTGAGAAAAAAGAATGACAAAGGAATCTAATACTTTTTATTTTTGAAGCTAAGTATTTAATTTCATTTTTGCTGTTGTGTCCAAATGTTATCCTCTCTTTTATTTGCCTTCTATTCCTTTTATTCAGTAACACTAGATTTACCTATTATTCCTTACCACAAGAAAAGATTTTGACCATCAGATAGACAATGTAGTTAATCAGCTTGTGCTATTTTTATACCTCTAAATTTAGAGCTGTCAGATTTTTTTTAACTGACATAGATTGAATTATAAGGCAACAAACTGTTGTTACTTTACTCCACTTCTTTGAAGGATACTTATAAAAGTATTCTTTCTAATTGACCAAGTGTTTATATACAGTATACAAATGACTTGAAAGGATAAGTTCAGAGCTGTTATCACTCAGCTTTTCCCCTTAAATAAAAATGAAGGCTTAGAATTTTAAGACTATAAGTCTTCCCTTTTCAAATCAGCTGTCCTCATTATAAGTTTGGAAAGCAGAAAAAAGCTAAAGCTACTGGGCATCCTGCTTATATTAATTTAGAATCACTGATTTATGAGTAGCATGATGATGATGAAGATATGTGAAAAGACTTACAGAGAACTTAACTCCTACCCTTTCATGACACATGGAGGGACAGAGAAGCAAAAAGACAGAGTGACCTGCAGCTTTGTAATTTTAGGAGAATCACCCAGGGCTTCTGAACCCACGTCCAGTTTTCTTTGCCACAGGTTCCACTCCCTTTTGGAGATCTTGTGTATTTGTCTCTGAGTATAAAAATATACCAACATCCTATTAGGATATGGGAGATTTAGGAGGAGCCACTTCTTGAAAGAGTGTGAGGTTTATGCGTACATGACAGGAAAAAGGAAAACGGGAGTAAGACCAAGAAAACTGGAGCATATTACAAACAGAACATCAGTGTTCTTAGGTGGATGTATTTTATGTTGAAGGTTGGAGGCAGGTGAGTTAAACAGAGTTGACATCAGAGATTTTAGGATAATAAATAAAGCAGATGAAGATGTAGACATTCATAGACCAGAGAGGGCTTTAGTTTTGAAGGATAGAAAACCAGGCTTAAAATATGGTTAGAAGTCCTTAGACAGGGACGTTAACCTGGCAAGGACAGTATCAGGAAAAAAGCAGTTGTAGGTCACAACACAGTTGTTAGTTTAAAGGTTTCTGTCCCAGGTCAATCTCCACTGAGTAAGAACTTGTTAATATTTTTTGATTCTTATAATATTTCTAACTAAATCTATTTTATATAAAAGAAATCTATAATTTAATATATTTTCAAATCATTAATGAAACAACTTTTGATCAAAAAATGGTGATTTACATATCTGTAATTCAAGCATTACTCAGAATGCTCTGGCTTTCTGCAGTTTGTGTCAAAATATCAAATCTTTGGCATTATCTTTCACCAACACCATTTTGAAGGTATATACAAATACACCCACATTTGTATTTAGAAGCAGTTTTTTTAAAATAAACATGCCTATAATTGTCATTTTTGGATATATTTTACTGTAAAGCATAAGTAAGGTAAGGCTAGATCTTTAAAATTACATTATTTTATTGCTCCGTAAAGTTTAACAGCATGGAAGATGCTTATTCTTACTCCCAATGGTGCTCATGTACCAATATTAAAGGAAAATCAATATATAGTTCACTTATATTCTTACTTGAAAAGAAGCATTCTTACTGCTTTTTGAGGAAGGAAACAAAAACAGTGTTTTGCTTCAGGTCATACAAAGTTGCTTTGCTGGGATTAGAGACTTTGGGGATTTGGTGCTCAACCATGTAATCTGTTCACCAATTTGACCAAAATACAGTACCAATCAAGAATGAGAACACACTTACATCAGTCCAATCAAAAAAGTTATAAGAACTATGACTGATAGTCCTATGCATAATTCTGAAAATGCGGGATTCATGTTAGTAATGACTAAATTTTAACTTAGTTCAGTTCAGTTCAGTCGCTCAGTCGTGTCTGACTCTTTGCGACCCCGTGAATCACAGCACGCCAGGCCACCCTGTCCATCACCAACTCCCGGAGTTCACTCAGACTCACGTCCATCGAGTCAGTGATTTTTTAACTTAATTTTAACTCAATGCACATGTAAATATGTGTTGTGCATAAATAAGGACACATGTGGGCTCTTTTAGAATTCGAACAAATCACAACTGAGGGCATGTTCATAGAGCTTTGCTTAAAATCTCATTAATTAGATCTGCACTTGCTCTCAGAAGCTAAAATAGGACCATGTTATAACAAACTATACTTCCACCACGCTTTATACATAGCTATGTTCCTTCACAAGTAAGAGCCGCAGTCAGTATAAACCTGATATAATTGATTCTTTTTTGGACACAAATAATCTCCTAATAATAATAACATACAAAAAGAAAAGAAAAGAATCTGTAATCCCATGACTATAACAGAGATTTTTCTTTAGAGTTTTTCCCCTGTTCTCATTCTTAGATCTTTAATACAGAGATGTAATCATCACATTAGATATGTTTTTCATTTTTTCCCCTTGTATTGTTATAAGTTCTTCCATATGCTAGCATTCATAGTTATTGTTTCAAATAGCTGCATATTCTGCTGTATGTTGATGTCTTGGTATGACTACTTTGTATGAGTTAATAAGCTGGTGCCTCAAATACCTTTTTTAATTTAAGGTTTTGTATGTTGTTCTGATAGAGCAAATATTCTATTAATGGTGGCACATTTCAAGCAAAAGTATATGTTTTTTTATTTTTAAATAGCTTACGGCAAAAATTAATTTTCAGTTCAATAAAGTATATGTTTGTAAGTTTTGTCATCTGCCTCTTGATTGATAGATGTGTAGGCTGAGGAGTCTAAGTGTTTGGTTTTGTTTCTGGTAGTTGTGTGTGTGTGTATATGTGTGTGTGTTTCTTTTCAGAAGGGGAGGGTAATGTCTTCTGTTGGAATATGCACTCCACCCTCTTTGATAAGCTTGTGGTAAGATTTGCATCACGCCCCATGACAGTCATCTTCATAGCATTAAGCTCACAGCTCTTAGCTCCCATATGATGTGTGGAGGGTGGAGTGTATTGCAGTCATATTCACCTTTCATTTGTGTGTTTGATGTGGCATTTATATTAAGTAGGAGTAATTTTTTTTCTGATTTTTTTTCTTGTGTCACCAGTGCACCTATTCCATTCTTCCATCGCTGTGCTCCTGTGAACATTTCCTGCTATGCCAAGTTTGCAGAGGCCCTGATCACCTTTGTCAGTGACAATAGTGTCTTACACAGGCTGATTAGTGGAGTAATGACCAGCAAAGAAATTATATTGGGACTTTGCTTGTTATCACTAGGTAATTGTTTTTCTCATTATTAGCTATTACATAGTATTGCAGTAGAAGACTGTTCTTTTAACCAAAATATGAATACTGCTGGGGATACTTGTAAATTGTTTAACTTCCCATAGCCAAAATAATTGTTTCAGATTATATATAGTTATAAGTATACACATATTTTTTAAGGAATATATATATATATCTGAAACTCATTTCCCTTCCTTTTCCCTCATTGGAGAAAACTGGTATATTCCCAAAGTTTGGTTACTAAGTCTGTAATAACACTTAGTATGATAATAGGAGGCTTCTTTTAATGAGTCAGCACCCCTTTGTTTTTAGTTATGATTCCAAAAGGCTTACTTGCTTATAAAAAGAAGTTATATATTCTTATATATTTCCATCAAAAAACATAAATTTCTGATAGGTTACATTTGGATTATATGATTTTTTCATTGCTACAATTAATGTTACTGTGTTGCTGGAAAAATTAGGAAATCTCCACTTGTTAGCCAGTGAGTTTTTTGGTCAATAAATAGGTAATAAAATAAATAAATAAATGTGATTTTCAAGTTGTAAGTTCCCTATATTATCCGAGAACTGTATGTAGCCATATCAGAATTTATAGAGTGTTTTAGTTGGGAGAAGTAAACTGTAGTAGGAACCAAAGAACTATTTTGTTATATACATAAAATGAGTGTTTATGCCTGTTAACACCAATTATAGTCATTGAGAAGACTAGCCGTATTTCTGTCTTGTCATTAGAGAGTATTTTCTTTTTGCTTAGGTAGTACTTGACTCAGTTGAAATAATGCTGTCCATATGAAAAGCTATTTCTGTGATATTTGAAACGCTCCCATCTGTTTTTGGTTCCTGTACATTTATTGCAAATGTGAGTACCTCAATAACATTACCTAGTCACAGATCCCAACCATTTAGTTGGCTTTGCAAATGGCCCAAGAAAACTTGACTATTAGTCTAGCCTTATGTAAAAATTATTTGATTTCTGAAATAGTTGAATACTTGAAATAAGAAAAAAAATTCCAAACCTAGAAATGTAGTGCTAATAATGTTGTTAAGTCATTGGAATTCCATTTTTTATTAGAATAGTTTTCTTTTTGAAGTTTAAGATCTTTATTCGTTGGTGAAACAAGACTTTAAGTAATTAGAGATAAACAAATTATGATTTCAGAAGTGAATTTCCCTACACAAGGGTTAAATCCTCTCAGTTTTTTGTTTTGAGATTTTTTCACTCAAGATTTTGTCACATTGGGGTGGGTATAGGAGTTGGCTAAATAACTCAGCTAAGCTTTGCTCCTTTTTGAAGAGCTTCTCAATCAAGACTCCTGACCCGAGTTGAGAAGTAAGGTCAGGAATTTTGACTTCAGTAGTTTTCAGGATATTATTCTATAGAGTCAGACCGTATCTTGGAGTTTTAGAGGAGAAAAAACTAGAAAAAGATAATATACCATCTGACTTGTTGGCCAAAACAAACATCCGAGAAGTTGGTCCTGCTGAAACGCATAGATGACACAAGGAAGTGTAGCATTTAATTTAACCGATCTCTGTCTATGTTTGGTAATTTTCTGGTCACGAACATGGCATGTCATTCTCTACACTTTGTGTGTTGTCATCTGTTTGCATGCGAGTTCTGGTCTCTTCCCGTGGTGAGTCCACAACAGTGCCGTGCTGTCTTTGAGTCACCATATGCATTTGCATGTATTCTGTTCTGTCCTTTATAAACCCACAGTTAGGGGCTTTTGGCTTTAAGTGATGCTGTTCAAGTGATACAAGTACTCAAGTCAAGGTACAAAAGCAGCCAGTTTCCATTCTTACCAAAACTGGGGTCGTGAACTTGTCAATAGCAACAAATTATTTTCCCTAGGAGAAAACAGTTGAAAGAGTTTCTCTTTATATTTTCTAATGTTTTCAAATGATATTCTGTGTGTCCTTTATCTTCCCTACAGTTCTGTCCATGATTTTGATGGTGATAATCAGGTATATATCAAGAATACTTGTGTGGATCTTAACATTTCTGCTCATCCTGGGTTCACTTGGTAAGCTACTTTTTCCTTTGTCACCCCTGATGTCATCTGTTTTATGTTTTCCTTACATTTATGCTTCCTTATTTTGTTTTCCCTATCTTTCTTTGCTGTATGAATTATGTTTTCTCTGGTTATTTTCACCCTTGCTTTGGATAGTATACATTTTATTTTTAGTTCTGCAGTTGGTAACCTATATATTTTCAGAAAATATTCTTCAATCTAGAATTCTATGGTTTTTAAAGGCTGAAAGGAAGCAGTATTTGTTGAGTCCTTCTCCCTTTAAATTTAGCATAAACTTTTCTACCTTTCTAATTCTATTTCTTTCTGCCCATTTGTACTTTTTGGCTCTTATTAAATAATTTGAGTGTTCATGTTCAGGTTATTATTAAAGTTAAAATATTATTTGTTGTATTTTTTTTTTAAAGACTTTTGCTTACCTTTGCCTTAAGATTCTCCTTACTTGGTTTTAGTGATAACTGCTGGTCCTGTTTTTATTTTTTATTACAGTATAGTCGATTTACAATGTTGTGTTGGTTTCGGGTGTACAGCAGAGTGATTCAGTTATTCTGCTCCTATTTTTATAAAAGTCCGTTCTTGAGTTCTTAATTTCAATTCATATTTGTTTTGACTATAATCTGAGTTCAGTAATTTATTCATGAAGGACTTGTGGGCTGTATATATTCTGAATTCTTGGTTATCTAAGATTGCCTTTGTCATCACATGTGAATGTAAAATTGTTGCATATAAAATTCTTGAGATACACTATGTTGCTTTATATCTATACTTTATTTCAGAGAACTTTGATTATCAGTCTAAGTTTGTTCCTTTGTCCATAACCTACCTTACTTACCAGATATTTATGTAATTTTTAACTTACAACTTAAAATCTTTGTCTAGTTCAGAATCTTAACTAAGTTTGCCTATGATCTCTTTTGGGAGGATCTTTTTTAACTTTGAAAAGTTTTCTTTATTTCTGTCCTTGATTATTGTTTCTATTCTAGTGGTTTTTGACTGAAGATTCTTGTTATTCCCCAGTCATCTACCAAATTAGCATTTTTAGTCCTTTTGTCATTTTCTTTACATTCAGGAAGAACTCTTCAAGTTTATCTGCTATATTCCTCAGTATCACTTCTGTACTTGATTACTTAATTTTGTTATTCCAATTTCATCTAATTTGTAGTTCTTCCTTCTCTCAACCATCATACTTTTCATTTCAGTTTGTAGCCTTCAAATCTAATTGGGTGCTAGATGATGTCTTAGTCAGATTGGACTGTTGTAGCAAAGCACCATAGCCCTATAAACCACAAACATTTATTTCTCAAAGTTGTGGAGGTTGAAGCGTACAAGATCAGGGCACCAGCAGATTTGGCATCTGAAGGCTGACTTCCTGTTTCCAGCCATCTGGTGGCTGTCCTCACATGGCAGAAGAGGGATAGGAGTTCCCTGAGGTCTCTTTTACAAAAAGGGCACTAATCCTATTCATGAGGGCTCCACTCTTATGACCCCTTCATCTTCTAAAGGCCCCACCTCCAAATACCAACACAGTGAGGATTAGGATTCAGTAGATGGATTTTGGGGAGACATAAGCATTCAGTTCATAACAGATGAATCAGATCAGATCAGATCAGTCACTCAGTCGTGTCCGACTCTTTGCGACCCCATGAATCGCAGCACGCCAGGCCTCCCTGTCCATCACCAACTCCCGGAGTTCACTCAGACTCACGTCCATCAAGTCAGTGATGCCATCCACCCATCTCATCCTCTGTCGTCCCCTTCTCCTCTTGCCCCCAATCCCTCCCAGCATCAGAGTCTTTTCCAATGAGTCAACTCTTCGCATGAGGTGGCCAAAGTACTGGAGTTTCAGCTTTAGCATCATAGCTTTTAGAATAAAAGTAGATTTGAATCCTGTCTGTTGTTCAGTTGCTCAGTTGTGTCAGACTCTTTGCGACCCCATGGACTGCAGCATGCCAGGCTTCCCTGTCCTTCACCATCTCCTGGAGTTTGCTCAAACTCATGTCCATTGAGTTAGTGATGGACTAGCTCTAGCTTGAATCCTAGCTCTCCCACTTACCAGATATGTGGCATTTGGCATGCTATTAAACTTCCCTAAATTTTCAATTTCATCATTTGTAAAGTGGCACTGATAATACCCACTTAATAGCATTGTAATTAAATGTAGTTACATCTATTTGTGCTAATTCCTGGCACAAGTTTAAATGATTAATAAATGATATCTACTGTGGATGTTATGAACAATGTCCTTAACATTGTAACAATTATCTTATTCTATATATTTTCCTGTAACTTCAGCCTTTCTCTCAACTTTTTCTGTTTAGCGAGAATGTATTTTATTCCTGTTTTTGAGGATATTAAATAGTTTTCCAGGCAATTTTCTTGTACCTTCAAGATTCCAAAATGGAAGTAGCATGTCCCTTTCTCAGAAACATTTTCCATAGACCCATTTGTTTTGCTTACTCATCTTCAGTACAAGAAAAATTCATGCTTAGTATTTGCTTACAAATACTAAGGAATTTCCCTTTGACATTATTCACTCTTGACTTGAGTGCAGATGGATTGAGTTGATTTGCAAAGATCTTAGCCCAGTGCTTCTCTCTCAGGCATTTCTCTTGTCCACCTCGATATATACATGCCTCTGCTCTGAACCTCCCATTTCCTTACCACAGCCTACAAGGCCTTACAGTATGATCTGGAAGCCAGCTCCTGCTCTACCCACATCTGTTATCACTTTTTCCATTGCTCATTGCTGTGGCTATAATGGCCTCTTACTTTCTCTCCTGCTAGGTGTGGCCCCATCTCAGCATCTTAGAACTTACTATTCCTTCTTCTCTGGAACACTCTTTCCTTAGTTTCATAGATTTGTTTTCTCCCTGTCTTTGATTCTTTTGCTCAGATATCATCTCACCCCAGAGAGGGCTTAGTTACCCATCATATATAAAATTGTACTGCTTTCCCAACACTAACACTTCTATCCCTCTTACTAAGCAGCTTTTTTTTAGGTTTAATATACTGTGGTTTTGGTTGTTTCCTTATTTTTTTTGTTCCCCCAAAACTATATAAGCTCCAGAAGAGGTGATATTGGGGGCTTGGTTTTTTACTGCTCTGTCCTCTGTCCTCAACTCCTGGGTGTTTTCCCAGGTGGCAAAGTTGGTAGAGTCTACCTGCCAATGCAGGAGACACCAGAGACATGGGTTCGATCCCTAGGTCAGGAAGATCCCCTGGAGTAGGAAATGACAACCCATTCCGATATTCTTGCTTGGGAAATCCCATGGACAGAGGAGCCTGGCAGGCTACAGCCTATGGAGTCACAAAAGAGTCAGACATGACTGAGAATGCATGCATGCAGGCCTTAACCCCTAGAACAGTAGATGCTGTGGGCACTCAAAATATACTGAATGAATTGAATGAAGATGTCTGATGCAGCTCTCTTATTTGGAGGCAGTTATGCCTCCCTCTTCAATCTAGAATCTCTGAGCAAGTGATAGAGATAAAATGTCCCATTTCTAGTGCCCACTGCTATCAAACTGTCAAGGATTTCCTTTGTTCCTACCTATCATTTGATCTTCATTTATTCATAGTATGAATATTTTATCAACTATGTGTGTCATCACTAGGCACTGGGGTTATTGTACAACAGAGAAGATCTTTGCCTTCCTCAGCTTCATTGCTGATTTTTTTTTTTTTTTTTTTTAACTTTAGTTCTTTTTTTTTGTCACAAAACTGCATGACATGTGGGATCTTAGTTGCCCAACCAGGGATCTAACCCATGCTCCCTGCCTTAGAAGTGTGGAGTCTTAACCACTGGATCACTGGGGAAGTCCCTTCATTGCTGATTTCTATGCCCTTTACTTGCTTTCCACACACTCCCTAGCTTAAACAGGTGCTGAGGCTCTCTTCAGTAACCAGTGCCTCTCAAGGGTATCTATCCTTGCTGGGCTCTCTCTCAGCTTCAGAATTGATAATATAGTAAAAGGAAGTTCATTTGATACAGTTAAAGATTTGTAAGTGCGTAATGTGGAAGATGATAGTGGAGTCATTGGAGTCCCCCTTTGCTGGCAAAAAGTGACAGCCACACACCTCCTAGCCAAATGAATTGTTGCTGTTAGTCCATGGTGAGGTATAGGAAGGGTCTAGAAAATTGAGGATTTATGTTACACATTTTCTTGTGCTGATTATTGCAAAATTGTTTCCTGTTTCCAGCTGGCACAGGTGTACTCTGGTGGCTGTATGCAAAGCAAAGAAAGTCTCCCAAAGAAACGGTTATTCCTGATCAGCCTCAGGTAGCTGAGGCCAATCTTCGGGCCCTCCTCATCTATGCCATTTCAGCAACAGTCTTCACGGTGAGTATAGGCCTCGGTGTGTCCTTCAGGTTTATGTTTTATTTATAGACCATTAATGAAGCAGAAACTTACCCGTAGCTATTGCAAGCCTACCCTTGATCACTGTTAGGTTAATCTCTGTCCCATGGGGTATGACCTCCTCAGAAGTCTTCAGAGGCTTCCCTAATTGATGGGTGCTATTTGATGCGACATTTTGTTCTGCACTGCCTGCTTTTTGAGAGGGAATTTTCACCTAGAATATTAATTATCATTTTCTAGTAAGAACATATATCTTACTGTCATGAAATAATGTAACTATTTTTAAAAAACAGTTCTCTTTATTATAGAAAAGTATATTAAGAAATAAGCCATCTCATGTTGTTCTGTTTTTCATGAATTATTTTCCTACTTTTTTCCTTTTAAACTTTTTAACAACATTATTCCAAAAATATAGGTGAGCTTCACTAGTATAATTATTATACTAATTACAGTAAAATTATTAATTCACATGGTTCAATAATCTATATTTATATTTTTGGTGTATCTCCCTCTCATATCTGATAAAAGGGGAAAAAAATCTCAGTTTACTTCTTGGAGCAATCCCAAGCTTTTCATTGAGCATTAGAAACTAAAAATAAAGCCACTATAAAACTATTGGTACCAAAAGATTTTTGTTTGCTATCATTGTGCAAATACTTATTAATGATCTTTTAAGTACATTTCTCTGTGCCAAGAGCCGGGGCAGAGTGGGGAGTGAATAAGTTTGACATGAACCCTGCTCTTAAGGTGCTCATGATCCAGTAAGGGAGAGGACGTACAAATACCTGTGCTTTTGTGATCATAGCATATGGTCTTCTCCCCAGTTTTCAAAATTTTATGAGTCTCATCCTGATGACAAGCAACATGTTTTGATTTGTAATGAGTAGGAAATGGGAAAGTAGCATTCTAGGATGTATTAATAATTTAGAAATTCTTCTATGTTTACCTTTAAAGGACATTTTCAGTAAATAATGAAAAATGATAAGTGGAATTAAGAGTTATGTTAAAATTTTTCCACCATTGTTTTCGTTTTTACCACTTAAAACAGCAGCTAGAACCTTCCCATCCATTTTCTCCATACAGGTTATCTTGTTCCTGGTCATGCTGGTGATGCGCAAGCGGGTTGCTCTCACCATTGCCTTGTTCCACGTGGCTGGCAAGGTCTTCATTCACTTGCCACTGCTAGTCTTCCAGCCCTTCTGGACTTTCTTTGCTCTTGTCCTGTTTTGGGTGTACTGGATCATGACACTTCTCTTTCTTGGTACAGCCGGTAAGAAGACATGTTGCTGCTTTCTTTTAGCGATGAAACTGATTTGCATTAAAATATTTTAAAACATCAGAGAAATATAATTCTTAAGACACTTATGGACTAAGGTCTGATAAGCCATCAGAAATAATAGAGGTTATGGCTCTTTAATAACACATTACCTTTTTACAGAGGAACTTACTTAGCAGAAATAGACTTAGAGAACTAACTAATGGTTGCCAGGGGTGAGAATGTGGGGAAGGGATAGTTTGGGAGTTTGGGATGGACACATGCACACTGCTATATTTAAAATGGATAACCAACAAGGACCTACTGTATAGCACAGGGATATGTTATATGACAGCCTGGAGGGGAGGAGAGTTTGGTGGGGAACGGATGCATGAGTACGGATGGATGAGTCCTTTCACTGTTTACCTGAAACTATCACAACATTGTTAATCTGCTATACCCCAATATAAAAAGGAAAGTTAAAAAAAAATAACGCATTCCCCATTCATGATATTTAGATCTTCCCAGCAAAGTGAGTCTAAACCAGGTAGGGACCGAAATCATATCCAGTTTTGAGATGGTTGTGGATTTGAAGTAAGCTCCTGTCCTGACTCAGACATTTAGATTCATTCTGAGATGAACTAATGAATGCATTAGTGCTCCTCTGGAGTTGCCTCAAACTCCAGTGATAGCCAAAGATCAACCTGCCTCCTTGGGGTTTTCTGGTTTGGAAATAACCTGAATCTATGTAGAGCTAGTGGTGATACAGTTCATAGTTAGATGCTCGGACTTACTTGTAGCCATACTTAATATCAAAAGTTATGTATGTCTAAATGGAATTAATTGTGAAGAGTGGTATAAGGATAATAAGCATATATGTAACTTCTCTGGTCATTCAACACACCACCAATTGAAAATAATATTAATTTCTGTACTTTGCTAATTTTATATCTGTAATTATTGGACAAGTAATAGCTCTTTAAGAAAACTGAAGTGTTGGAAAATTCATAACTAAACTAAATAACTGATAATGTGGTAAGAATTATATTTAAACAGAGCAACTTTTAAAAGCTATATATGTTCTTTGAGGAAAACATAATGCTTGATTTTACAGTGTTCTGCTACACAACTTTTGAAGTGATAATTATTTTTGTCCCTTAATGAAATAAACACTGTGATCATAATGCCAATGGTTTGGGGGTAGGGATATATTGTTGGAAATTAGCTTAATCTCCTAGATTTAATAGCCATGTTTTTTGGTTTATACCTTATGTGCTTCTTCTTTCCTTCTTTGATATTTTCCTAGGTAGTGCTGTTCAGAATGAACAAGGCTTTGTGGAGTTCAAAATGTCAGGGCCTCTGCAGTACATGTGGTGGTACCATGTGGTGGGCCTGATTTGGATCAGTGAATTTATTTTAGCCTGTCAGCAGATGACTGTGGCAGGAGCTGTGGTAACCTACTATTTTACTAGGTGAGGATTTATACTTGTCAGAAAACTTAAGTTGTAACAACATGGATGGACCTAGAGGGTATTATGCTAAGTGAAGTAAGTCAGGCAGAGAATGTCAGATACCTGTATGATTTCACTTACATGTGGAATCTAAAAAACAAAACAAATAAACATAACAAATAGACTCATGTGAAATAGACTCAAATGAAAGTCACTCAGTTGTGTCTGACTCTTTGCAACCTCATAGACTATACAGTCCATGGAATTCTCCAGGCCAGAATACTGGAGTAGGTAGCCTTTCCCTTCTCCAGGGGATCATCCCAACCCAGGGATCAAACCCAGGTCTCCTGCATTGCAGGTGGATTCTTTACCAGCTAAGCCACAAGGGAAGTGCAAGAATACTGGAGTGGGTAGCCTATCCCTTCTCCAGCAGATCTTCCTGACCCAGGAATCGAACTGGGGTCTTCTGCATTGTAGGCGGATTCTTTACCAACTGAGCTATCAGGGAAGCCTCATAGATACAGAGAAAAATCAAGTGACTGCCAGAGGAGGGGTCGAGGCTGTGAGTGAAATAGGTAAAGGAGAGTAAAAGGTACAAACTTCTAGTTACAAAAAAAAATGAATGATGATGGGGATGAAAAGTCTCACATGGGGAATATGGGCAATAATATTGTGATCATTTTGTATGGTGACAGATGACAACTAGACTTATTGTGGTGATCATTTGTAATGTGTAGAAATAGTGAATCACTATGTTATATATGCAGAACTAACATAGTATTGTAGGTCGATTATACGTCAATTTTTTTAAAAAAGCAAGAAAAAAGAAAAGAAAAGATAATCTAAGTAATTATGCCTGTAGGAAGTAGAACTGAGGCTGTTAAGAGTTTAATTTCTTTAAGAAGTAAGTGGAACTCAATATGACAAAATGTGTAGTTGATAATTCTGTGAGGTAGGAAAATGGGAGGTGATTATTTTATTCTTTATTCTCTCCTGTAACTTTCTTAAACATTAATTAGAATAGCAGGTCATGCTACACTTAAATTACATTTATCAGAAAAATAAATCTAGTTAGTGTCTTAGGTATTGGGTTAGCCAAGAAGTTCTTTTGGGTTTTTCCACATAAGATGGTATGGAAAAAGCTGAGTGAACTTTTTGGTCAACCCAGTATTTTTGCTTATATAAGGATCTAGCACAGGTTAACAAGTCTTTAATTTGTATGGATCAGAAAAGGTGTTGTGACTTCCTTTCCTAATTTCAGAGCTAACTATGCACTACTGTAGGCCTGACAGTTTTCCATTAAAATGAAGTGCCAAGTCTAACATCTTTCTATGTTCCATTATCTGATTATGTAAATACCGCCATAACTATTTACTAGTAAGAGCTTTCAAAGCAGTTTTATTTAACTTAAAGTATTAGAGCATAAGAACCCCATGAAACTACCATAAAGAAATGAAGCATTAATTTTACATGATACATCTGAAACACTTGTAGTTACTTTGCTATTTTGCCATAGAACTAGAATAAGGAAAATGAATTAATTTTTCACTTTTTTGAACTAAATCTTTTCTGTGTTTCTATCCTGGTCAAGCCTTTAGTTGTCTTTTTGGTCATTTTTTAAACAGGGATAAAAGGAATTTGCCATTTACACCGATTCTGGCATCAGTGAATCGCCTTATTCGTTATCACCTTGGTACTGTGGCAAAAGGTTCTTTCATTATCACGTTAGTCAAAATTCCACGGATGATCCTTATGTACATTCACAGTCAGCTCAAAGGAAAGGTAAGGAAAAACCTTTTCTGGACTTTGTGTGGGCACATTCCAGATCTCAGTTCTGCATGTAGCAAAATTCCCAATGATATTAAGTCCAAGTGTGATGTTTTCTTCCATGTCCTTGCCAAGTGGAATCTAATTCGGTCTCCTTATCTCCCACTCTCGTACTCATATGCTCTGGCAAAATTTATCTAATCACAGGTTTCCCCAAATATCCTGTGCTTCTATTCCTCTGTGTGAATTCACAGTTTCCTCCTTGGAACCCTCCTTCCTGTCCTTAACTGTGGAAACAACATGCATTTCTGCATGCTGCTGCTGCTGCTAAGTCGCTTCAGTCATGTCGAATTTCTGCATAGCTTAGCTCAAATGCCCCCTCTTCCTAGAAACCTCCCCTGAGTCCTCTAACCTCCCAAGTGGCATCTTCTCTCTCTCTTCTCCACTTTCATGGCACTAGGATCGTATCATTCTGACTCTAACCTTTGTTACGTTTAATGCTTTTAACTTCTTTGTTGGTCTTATATACTCTATCTTATATGCAATAGGTACTAAGTAATGTTGAATTGAACTGATTAAAAGTAATTCAACCATTGCATTTTGAGGGAAAAAAGGATGAGTATGGAGGCTTTAGAGCATGGGTTGTGATTTTTCTTAATTTTTACTTTTCTAAAATTTATAATATGCTACCTGGTATGATTTGATTCTTTGGTCTTTAATTATTTTCATTATTTATTCTTTCCAGGAAAATGCTTGTGCTCGATGTGTGCTGAAATCTTGCATTTGTTGCCTTTGGTGTCTTGAAAAGTGCCTAAATTATTTAAATCAGGTAAAAGATTTTAAAAATACATCTAACACTCACTTTCAAAGACAGGTTCATTGTTTCTTCTTTCAAGATAAAGTTTTTGAGTTTAATTGAAAAACGTTTTTTTCTCATGGTGTTGTACATTGTGCCTTGATCAAGTATAACTATTTTAATCATATTCTTATTTTGAAACATAATATATATTCTTCCCAAAGCTTATTATTGCAGGAGACCCCAGTTTAATTCCTGGGTCAGGAAGATCCCCTGGAGAAGGGATAGGCTACCCACTCCAGTATTCTGGCCTGGAGAATTCCATGGACTGTATAGTCCATGGGGTCACAAAGAGTTGAACACAACTGAGCAAAATTAATTGTAATACATGGATAAATTTCCTTAGAGTCCATCTTTCAGGAAAATCATTTATCTTTTATCCCTTAATTCACATTTTATCTTTGATTTTCCCTGAGAATCGTGTCTACACTAGCCATTGTTCTTTAATTCATTTAATGTTGTTTGAAAGCTTTAGTGAAAAGTTGTTGTGACACTAACTCCTTTTTTGCAACTGTCTACTATTGTTCAAAATTAACATGCCATGGGGCTTTTTTGTTTTTGCTTTATCCAGCTGCTGAAGACTGTGGTACTGGCCTGGAAAATACTAGCAATGAAAGTGCTATTCCTAAGGTCAAACGGAGGGATTGATACTTATGGAGTAACAGTTCACAGAGGAGTGGCTTGGTCCTCTGTCTTTCTGTATCTGAGCATGTAGGACTCTCACTGTGAAACACTCTTTTCATCTTGAGTTGTTTTTCTTAACCACTTTTCTCCAGCCCCTAAAAATCAATTCTAATGTACTGATGCCCTTATCTAATAGACCAAAGATAAAAATTGACTTTCTCACCATTAACCTTTAAGTGATTGAAGATAGCATTGCACTGTCCATTCACTCACATGTAGTCAAATGGAGAGAGTCCTGTGGTGATGGTGTTGAGCATGCCTGGAGTCTGCTTTATTGGAGTTCTATGATTAATGTGAAGAAGTAGATTTCACATTTCATTAGCAAAATACTTTCCTGTGGTTCATAATACTCTTCGGATGTAAAGTATTGGGAAGGTCATTATTAAAATAATTAGTAACAGCCACAACATTCTGCAAAATTATGTTTTTTAAAATTTGGTTTTGGAACAAGTCATCTTAATCAAAAAAGTTGATGGATGCAGTAATGATAATCATCATTACATTTTGTATCCGTCACTAAATAGCTTATATTCAGAGAGATGTGCTAACCTCAGCTGTCTGTTTTCGCTTCCCACAGGCACCTTTTGCTCTCACAGTTTCCAAAATGTGCAGAAAATAACTTCCTTCCAATGTCTTACTAGCTCCTATTGGTCTTTAATGATTCTTCCTGAGCACCACCTCCAAGAAACTTTCCCTCATTACCGCAGCTCCTCCTCTGACAGTGCACGATATCAGTTCATACCTCTGTGAAAACACTAGGAGCACTGTATGAGAGTTGTCTGTTTACTTCTTCTCCTCCTTTAGATTTTTAGCTCCTTAAAGACAGGATCTTATTTTTGTCTCTGCAGGAACTGCCATAGTGCCTAGTATACAATAGGTGGTCTTTAAATGTTTTTTGAATGAATGATTAGTCACCAAATATTTGGACTAAAAAAGATTAAGAGAATGATGTGAAACTGTAAGGACCTCAAAAAGGAGAAGTGCTGAAGGAAGGAAACAAATCACATGATATCAAGATGGTAACCAGGTGAAAACATATATAAAGTTTTCAGCTCATTCCAAGCTAAACAGTAGTCAGCAAGTTAGTCCTAATAGTCCTGTGATGTATATCCAAACTACAAGTTGGTGTTTCTTGTACAAGTTTTGTGCATTTTGCATCTTCAAGAGGTAGGCATGATGCTTGAAGATTCAAGGAAAGCATTGACATAGTAGCAAACCAATTATGGGAGTGAAGGTTTAGGGAGAGTGATTCTAAACTCATACTTGGAATATGAAGTATTCCAATGTGGAGACTGGTTACCATTGGAGCGTCATGTCTCTTGTTTTCATAGAAATGTTGAGATGAGGTCAACATATTAAAAATATTAGAATACTTCTTGCCATGACAGATTAATTTTAAGCATAAGTACCAGTTGCCAGTGGAATTTTTTAACCCTTGTTCCTGTGAAATATTTCAGAGCAGGATGGGCACCCATCTGTTTGAAGTACTTAACATGATGGGGATCATGGTGGTACTGAATCAATGAGCTCCGGAGACTTTTCTAAAATTGGAGAAAGCAGGGTATAAGTGTATGATCTGCTAATGTAAGAAAAGACACTTAAATACTATCACATGCAGTCAGCAGGTATAACCTTAGTGCTCTGCTACAGGTGTGAAGCCACAGTAGAAAGAGCCCAGATGTTGAAGATGTGTTTCCTTCCCTAGCAAGCTCGGTGAAACCTCTGAGTCTCAGTTTCCTTCTTCAGTAAGTGGAAAAAATATACCTGTCCTCATAGGCTTTAGGTTAGGGTGAAATATAATGCAGATAAGTCAACTCTTACGGTGTCTAGCTTTTGGTAGACACCTAGTAAGTGTTATTATCACTCTTTCCCTACCCCATTTTATTTATTTATAAAGAACTCGCTGTGTTTTACTCTAAGATAACAGAGCTGTGACAAAGAATTCAAAAGGTAGTTCTATAATGTGTCTTTTCTCTGACAGTAAATGTACTATAAAATACTGAAGAGTTTGGAAAACCAAAACAAGAAAAAAACATCACCCATGATCTCACCGTCTAACATAACACTTTTGTTACCAGCAAAATGGCAACTTAGTCCTTGACCTCCCGAAGGAAGGAATTCAATCAAAAGATATAGAACACTTTTAAGCAGCAGAAGTTTTATTAAGCAAAGCGAAAGTACACTCCCAAGAGAAAAAAGGAGAGTGAGCTGTGTGGAAACTAGAAGCAGCCCTCCAGCTGGGGATAGGATTGGTTTTTCAAAGTAGTGGCAAGTCCCTCCCTATGTCCTGCATCATTTGACATGTTGATTGTCAGTTTTAGGTTATATAACTTTTCTCCTTGTGTGCAAGCACTTACCCACAAGCACCCAAGCAAAACCCATGCAGGGGCAGGGCAAGGGGGTGGGGAACCGGGACAAACCTGCAATACTAGTTTATTACAAATACAGAATAATGAACCCCAGGTTACACTGAGTCACCTTTTAGGGTTTTAGGGCTTGGTGTGCCTGTGCCAACATGTGATGGAAGGCTTTATCTTATTTAGGCCTGATAAGTCTGGAAATTTAACTGTCTTGACCACAATTAAGGGAGGATCTCTGGGCATGTTCTGATCACCAGTGTCCGGGTCAGAGAGGGAAAGATGGCCCCATCCAGGATGGAGCAGGGACCCACTTGTGTCTGACTAACTACTTAACACTTTCATTAATATACTTAATAATAGCTTTGAGAATAAGTTTGCAGTGTTTTACTTCAATTAATGTCTGATAAGCTCTGAACCTCATATGTAAAGTAGGGCTAACAGTAGTGTTTACATTGCCTGTTACCATGAGTATGAAGAGAGTCTGCGGTGCTCTGAGCATGGGCTTAGACACAGCAAGTCTTCAGTGAGTGGAGAATCTTATTCTGTAGTAATGCCCACAGTTAACTTCTTTTATATTTTTATAATGTACATCAATTTTTATCACCGACATAGTGGACATGGGTTTGGGTGGACTCCGGGAGTTGGTGATGGACAGGGAGGCCTGGAGTGCTGCAGTTCATGAGGTCGCAAAGAGTCGGACACGACTGAGCGGCTGAACTGAACTGAACTGAATTTTTATTTTCTCTTGTCAAGTCTGTTTAACTTTTCCTTCGTGGTTTCTCTCTTGGCTTTTCTACTTAGAAAAGTTTTTCCCACTCGAATATCAAATAATTATTCTACCTTTTTTTCTTGTAGTCCTTTAGAGGTTTCCCTTCTTTGAAAAAAGTTTATCTGGGATTCAATCCGTTGTTCCAGGACCAATTAATGATTAATCTATCCTTTCTTCTGCAGTGAAATGTCAATTCAATCATGTATTAAATTCTTATATATTGTACTTAAGTCTATCTTTGGGCTTTTTTTTCTATACCATTGATTTGTCTATTCTTCTACCAGTATTGAGTTTTTGTTTGGTTTGGTTTGGGTTTTTGTGTTTATTTGTTTTTAATTTTTTTTGAAATATAGTTGATGTGCAGTATTATATAAGTTACATGAATATAGTACTGGAATATTTATTATAGCTTCATTATATATCTCAGATGTCCTGTGGGGCAAATCTCTTGCATTCTTATTTTTCAAAAACTTCTTATATAATCACCTGTCTATTCTCTGAGGTTATCTTTATTCAATGGAGTACAGTGAAATAATAATACCAATTACAATGCCAGCTATCATTTCCTGAGCACTTATCATGTGCCAGGCACTGTGGCTCACATTTCACATGCAGAGTCTCTCATTTGGAGTTTGGGTTTTTGTAATACTCTTTGGAAATGGTTAACAATGAGTCAGTTAATGTCACTTTACATCATTTTCCTCCTGTATGCCAACGTCCAACCTGAGATATCTCCCTGGCAGTCCAGTGATTAAGAATCTACTTTGCAGTGCAGAGGAGGTGGGTTGGATCCCGGGGGACTAAGATCCCACATTCTGCAGAGCAACTAATCCTATGCACCACAACTATTGAACCTGGACACCACAACTAGAGATTCAGTGCGCTACAGTGAAACGTCCGTGTGACACAGCAAAGATCCCGTGTGCTGCAACTAAGACCCGACACAGCCAAGATAGATACATACATTTTTTTAAAAAAAGAAAACTTGCAACTTGAAGTTAAAAGCCTTGAGTGGAACCGGACAACATAAACCCCTGAAGGGCCACTTGAGGTTCATTACATCCTTCACGTGACTGAGTGCAGCAGCCAGGGTCCAGAGCTATAGGGAGCAGTAGAGAGTGGTCAACTGCAGAGCTCATGTTCCATCCAAAGAAGGCTGTCACCACTTAGCTCTAATATACCTTTGCCATGTGAGAATTTATAGACAGTTTCTAACCCTTCAGTTTTATAAGAGAAGCCAGAATTCTGGATGTTTGCATTTTATCTTTTGCTATTAAAATGTTTACAACTAATAAAAAAAGAATAATTCTGAGTGAGCCAGAGCAAACATTGTATAGTCTTTGGGCCACATATCATCAGTTGTCTATAGGCTACCAGTTGGTCGCCACTGCTGTAGAGAATACAGAGGATAATAGAGAGGAGTGTTGACATGGAAGTGGGGTAGACCAGAGTCATTGTGCAACACGATATGAAATTCCATAGTCCACAGCTATGTGCCAAGCAGTGTGGAAAATACAGCTGGCTTCAAAAAAGAGCTTTATGAATGGATAAAGATGTGGTGTGTGTGTATACATATACACACACACACAATGGAACATTTCTCAACTATAAAAAAAAGATGAAATAATGCCATTTGAAGCAACATGAATGGACCTAGAGGTTGTCATGATAAGTGAAGTAAGCCAGACAGAGAAAGGCAAATATTATATAGTATTGTTTGTATGTAGAATCTTAAGCAAATATAAGTGAATTTTTAATGATACAAATGAACTTATATACAAATCAGAAATAGACCCACAGACATGGAAAACAAACATGGTTACCAAAGGGGAGAGAGGGGGAGAGAGAAAATGGAAGTTTGGGGTTAAAGCACACTACTATATATAAAATAGGTAAGCAACAAGGACCTACTGTATAGCACAGAGAACTATACTTGATATTTTGTAATAACCTAAAAGGGAAAAGACTTTGAAAAAGAATATATATATATATGAATCACTTTGCTGTACACCTGAAACTAACACAGTATTGTAAATCAACTATACTTCAATTTAAATAAAAAGAGCTTTAGATTTTTTAAAATAGGCCATTAAATATATATAGCATAGGTGCTAGAGTTTTGCAGATAAACAGAGTGAACCGTGAACCGCTTTTTGTTTCTGCACGTGCTTATCTGGATGTGACAGGAAAGTAATTGTACATCTAATGGAACAGTATAAAATTCGCTTTAAGAAGAAGGATTGTTCCAACTAGAATCTGTTTCTTTGGGGCATTGAATTACTCAGGTCTTGGTTTACTTGGACATTATTTGAAGATAATACATTTAACACTGGAGGGCATCTGTTCTCCAGCTGATAAACCCCTAAGATTATAAAGCTTTTCTCTACATAGTATGAGTGGGAGTTATTTTTTTGAGCACCTACTTAAATCCCTGATAGTACACTAAGCACTTTATATATGTTACCACTTTCTCCAACTCTGTAAGGAAGGTGCATTTCCTCTATTTTATACATGAAAACATTGAGTCTGGTACCTTGTAGCAGATCACATGATCTACTTCGTGTTTCAAATGGAAGTTTCAAATCTAAGTTTGCCTGGATCGTGCCATGACTACACACTGCTTCCTACACTTGACCCTAGAACAACAGCTTTAGATCGTGTGGGTCCATCAGAGATGAACTTCTCACCCTGGCAAGAGGGATTTAATCGAAAGGGAGGAGGAGTGAGGCGAATGATGGGGAGTGGGAGGCATGTGCATTAATCCAGGGAAGGGGCAGGGCTTTTTCAAGGGAGTGGGGTGCTACCCCTTTTTATCTTGTTTTGGTCATTAATATATGGTATTGGCCACCAGTGGGTGTATTGTTTAATATGTGAATTTATTAAACAATACATTTTAAATTAATATGTGAATGTATTAAACAATACATTTTTTTATGATGAAAAAATTATGGTGGTCCACTTATATGGGAATTTTTAAAAATAAATACTATATACTCTAGTACAACACAGTCCACTGGTGATTGACTCCATGGCTGCAAGAACCATAGATAACAGAGACTATAAAGTTAGTCTTGGAGAAGGAAATGGCAACGCACTCCAGTATTCTTGCCTGGAAAATCCCATGGATGGAGGAGCCTAGTAGGTTGCAGTCCATGGGGTTGCAAAGAGTCAGACACGGCTGAGCGACTTCACTTTTTTTTTTATAAGGTTAGTCTAAGTGGTTGGCAGAAAGTTCAGAGAACACTTATTAGCCATAAAGGACTCAGAATGTCTTAAGAACCCTGGCATGAATCCTTTAGACTAAGAGCTGTAGGAGAGGGAATTGACAACTGTCCGAAAGAGTTGGCACTCCGACCACTGTGTTGTTCAAGGTCAAATGTATACATGCTTTTATACAACTTAAAGAAAAGTAATTGTTATAGAGAATATTCAAGCTTTCTGATATAAATTGCTGAAAGCAGCTTTCTGCTGAAACTGTTTCCTGTTTTAAACTAAGACAAGTGGTAATTTTTATGCAGTCTATTTAAGATTTACAACATATTTTTAATTCTGTCCCTTAAAAAGTTGGAGTATTTAGAACCAAACTGAGTGAAATATATGGTATAGATCGGACTTTGTGCTTCCTCCATCCCTCACTCAAAATGCAAAAGGGATCATTTGGATTACTGTTGCCCCTATTTAATGTATGATGGTCCACATGTAGAGATGTACTCATCTGTTCCCCTTTTCCTACCGTCGCTATCTAGCTTGCCCTATTAAGTGGGTTATTATGTTAAGATTTTAAACTTTAAGAGAATCTCTAGGTCCTTAAATGAAGAAAAGGAAGAAGGTGTGAAAGTATAGAATCTGTGCTCTGGGACCTATGGCTAGGCAGGCCTGGGGACCAGTACTTTTTCACTATAACCTTTCACACAAAAGTACACACACCAGGGACCGCTTGGGCTAATAGGCATCCTTTTATAAGGATTTCTGGATGGTGATCATCTTTCATGTTGCTTCTGAGAATTGAGTCCTGCCAGTGAGACTTAAAGAACTGAGTCTTTAAGCCTGTGTCCTGCCTGAGCAGATGTTGGGCACAGGCTAAATGTTAATCATTGATGACTCTCTATGGGCAATTTAGCTGAATGTCAGGAAGGCAGTCTAGGAAGAAGGTGAGTGGGCTCTAAAAATCTCATCTAAGTCATCAGCAAAAAGCTCAGAGAATGCTTATTAACCACAAAGGACTCAGAATTTCTTGAGAACCCTGGTGTGAATCCTTTAGACTAAGAGATATAGAAGGAGAGGGAAATTTCAATGGCCTGCTATGATCTTTAGCACATTTTTCTTCCAAAAGAGATCATCTTGACCTTTGTGTATCACATGCAGCTCATCTTCTTGCCTTGGGAGTAGGAAAAAGTTTATAAAATACCTACTTTTTTCAGTTAGGTTAACTATAAAAGAGTTGCATAGATCTGTAGGAATATTGCCAAGAAGGCTGAATTTCTATGAGCACATCCAACCCCGGAACCAAGGAACGGAGAAAAGAAATCACTGCTGCCTCCTTTCATGTCTACAAATAGCCTTTTGCTTTAAAAGTAGATCAAATGGGTGGAGATGGTTGGAGGAGGGAGAAAAGAAGCAGCAGAGGAAGAAGAATAATTCTCAAGTAAAGTGAAGCTCTCAAAATTAATGAGAGCAGCAAAAAAAACTTTTGTTGTTTAGTTAGGACACATTGGGCCTGCTCTTAGACTCAGCTGGCCTGATGATAACAGAAGAGAGAGATTGGAGATATGTGGATCCTCTCGGTCCTGCCTCTTCTTTCAAGGAAAGTTATATTCAAACTGAAAAGGGGAATACAACGTAGTTAAGCATTGTTGGTCTTCATTTAAGGGGTGAGATTTAAGACAACACCCAGTTGTTTTAAATGGGTTATCCAGTATCCTTGATTCTAGGCATTATAATGATGCTTTTTTACATCAACATTAATTATGTGTGTGTGTGTGTGTGTGTGTGTGTGTACATACATAGATAGTATATGTGTAGTTAATATGGTAGGGTATTTTACCCTACTGACTTATTAGAAAAGCCCCTGATACTGGGAAAGATTGATGGTAGGAGGAGAAGGGGATGACAGAGGACGAGATGGTTGGATGGCATCACTGACTCAATGGACATGAGTTTGAACAAGCTTCAGAAAATAGTGCAGGACAGGGAAGCCTGGTGTGCTGCAATCCATGGGGTCACCAAAGAGTCGGACACGACTGAGCGAATGAACAACAGCACAATATATTACTATCTTGTGCTCACAGCTCTTATCTCAAAAGCTAATATATACAATATTTTAAGGAAATCATACTATTAAGTTGTCCTGGTACCACTCATCTGCTGCTTGCCCACTTTATGCTGTCTTTGGCCAGTGCTTCCTATCAGTTAAAAGACAGCAGGCACCAAAGAGTTAATTACCTAACTGCAGTGGTTCACATTTCCTAGTCTTCTATAAAACTTCTTTTGAAACATTTTGTGAATAGCCTCATGACATCAAAATAAACTGTGCTTTTGATCTTATGTAACAGTAAGTCGGCTAAAAAATGATACAGAACTTTCTAAGCCTGATCTATTCTCAAGGAACCCAGAGTAGTTCCGAATTCTCACCAGTTCCGTACTCACCTAAAAAATGAACTACAATAACAAACAAACCCAAAACAAAACAAATAAAAACAACCAAACAAGCCCCATTAATAATTTATTTTAGGGCAGAGTTTTCAAACTGCTACCTGTGGGCTAAATATGTACTTCAGTACATAAGTTTTATTGGAACACAGCTATGTTCATTAATTTACAAACTGTTTTGGCTGTTTTACATTATGATGGCAGAACTGAGCAATTGTGGCAGAGACTATATGGTCTACAAAGCCAAAAATATTCACTATCTGGTCTTTTACCAAAAAACTTTGTTGCCCCTCCTCTAGAGTAACGTTAAGAATCAACACCAACCTCACTTACAGTCTAGAGAACCCACCTTCTCAGCCTTTTTGAAACACAAACCACATATGCTCATTTCCAATTTCAGTTCAGTTCAGTCGCTCAGTCGTGTCCAACTCTTTGCAACCCCATAGACTGCAGTACACCAGGCTTCCCTGTCCATCACCAATTCCCAGAGCTTACTCAAACTCATGTCCATCGAGTTGGTGATGCCATCCAACCATCTCACCCTCTGTCGTCCCCTTCTCCTCCTACCTTCAGTTTTTCCCAGCGTCAAGGTCTTCTCCAATAAGTTGGCTCTTCACATCTGGTGGCCAAATTATTGGAGTTTCAGCTTCAGCATCAGTCCCTCCAATGAATATTCAGGGTTGATTTCCTTTAGGATGGGCTGGTTTGATCTCTTTGCAGTCCAAGGGACTTGCAAGAGTCTTCTCCAACACCACAGTTCAAAACCATCAAGTCTTCGGTGCTCAGCTTGCTTTATAGTCCAACTCTCACATCCATAATGACTACTGGAGAAACCATAGCTTTGACTAGATAGACCTTTGTTGGCAAAGTAATGTCTCTGCTTTTTAATATGCTATTTAGGTTGGTCATAGCTTTTCTCCCAAAGAGCAAGCGTCTCAATTTCATGGCTACAGTCACCATCTGTAGTGATTTTGGAGCCCAAAAAAATAAAGTCTGCCACTGTTGCCATTGTTTCCCCATCTATTTGCCATGAAAGATGCCATGATCTTAGTTTTTTGAATGTTGAGTTTTAAGCCAGCTTTTCACTCTCCTCTTTCACCTTCATCCAGAGGCTCTTTAGTTCCTCTTCACTTTCTGCCATAACATTGGTGTCATCTACATGCCTGAGGTTATTGACATTTCTCCCAGCAGTCTTGATTCCAGCTTCTGCTTCATCCAACCCAGCATTTCTCATGATGTACTCTGCATATAAATTAAATAAGCAGGGTGACAATATACAGCCTTGATGTACTCTTTCCCCAATTTGTAACTGGTCCATTGTTCCATGTCTGGTTCTAACTGTTGCTTCTTGACCTGCATACAGATTTCTCAGGAAGTAGGTAAGATGGTCTAGTATTCCCATGTCTTTAAGAATTTTCCACAGTTTGTTGTCATGCACACAGTCAAAGGCTTTAGCCTAGTCAATGAACCAGAAGTAGATGTTTTTCTGGAATTCTCTTCCTTTTTCTATGATTGTTTCTGCCAACGGTTGTTGGCAATTTGATCTCTGATTCCTCTGCCTTTTCTAAATCCAGCTTGAACATTTGGAAGTTTTCGGTTCACATACTGTTGAAGCCTAGCTGGGAGAATTTTCAGCATTACTTTGCTAACAAGTGAAATGAATGCAGTTGTACAGTACTTTGAACATTTGGGATTGGAATGAAAACTGACCTTTTCCAGTCCTGTGGTTGCTGTGGAGATTTCCAAATTTGGTGCCAAATTGAGTGCAACACTTAACAGCATCGTCTTTGAGGATTTGAAATAGCTCAGCTGGAATTCCATCGACTCCACTACCTTTGTTTGGAGTGATGCTTCCTAAGGCCCACTTGACTTTGCACTCCAAAATGTCTGGTTCTAGATCAATGATCACACCATTGTGGTTGTGTGGGCCATTAAGATCTTTTTTTTTTATAGTTCTGTGTATTCTTGCCACCTCTTCTTAATATCTTCTGCTTCTGCTAGGTCCATACCATTTCTGTCCTTTATTGTGCCCATCTTTGCATGAGAAGTTCCCTTGATATCTCTAATTTTCTTGAAGCGATCTCTAGTCTTTCCCATCCTATAGTTTTCCTCTATTTCTTTATATTGATCACTGAGGAAGGCTTTCTTATCTCTCCTTGCTATTCTTTGGAACTCTGCATTCAGATGGGTATATCTTTCCTTTTCTCCTGTGCCCTTTGCTTCTCTTCTTTTCTCAGCTATTTGTAAGGCCTCCTCAGATAACCACTTTGCCTTCTTGCATTTTTTCTTTGGGGATCGTTTTGATCGCCACCTCCTGAACAGTATTGCGAACCTCCGTCCATAGTTCTTCAGATCTATATGTATCAGATCTAATCCTTTGAATTTATTTGTCACTTCCACTGCGTAATCATAACAGATTTGATTTAGGTCATACCTAAATGGCCTGGTGGTTTTCCCTACTTTCTTCAATTTAAGTCTGAATTTTGTAATAAGGAGTTCATGATCTGAGCCACAGTCAGCTCCTGGTCTTGTTTTTGCTGACTGTATAGAGCTTCATCTTCATTTGCAAAGAATAGAATACATCTGACTTCAGTATTGACCAACTGGTGATGTCCATGTTGTCTCATGTGTTGTTGGAACAGTGTGTTTGCTCTGACCAGTGCGTTCTCTTGGCAAAACTCTGTTAGCCTTTGCTCTGCTTCATTTTGTGCTCCAAGGCCAAACTTGCCTGTTACTTCAGGTATATCTTGACTTCCTACTTTTGCATTCCAGTCCACTGTGATGAAAAGGACATCTTTTTTTGGTGTTAGTTCTAGAGAACCTATGTAGGTCTTCATAGAACCATTCAACTTTATCTTCTTTGGCATTAGTGATTGGGGCATAGACTTGGATGGCTTGCCTTGGAAGCGAACCAAGTTCGTTCTGTCATTTTTGAGATTGCACCCAGGTACTGCATTTTGGACTCTATTGTTGACTATGAGGGCTACCTCATACAAGCTATGCCAATCTGTATGAAGACATTTCCTGTATTAAGATCATACTGTGTTTCTCAAAGAACGCTGTTATTTCCTGCTGTTCCAATACCGAATAAAGTTTATGAACCACAAATAGTGACCTACTCAGTACAGTAGTCTCTCTTTGGCCCTGAAAAGTTCTGCATTTTTAACCAATGAAATTAATCATATAATGGCAAATTAAATTTTTGATGACTCCAACCTCATCTTCATACCCAGTTCGTAATAACTAACGAGCGTACAATTGGAACACTCATAAATTAAAGACTCTCTCTTCTGATCTCAGTGTTTAAAACGTTACAGACAACACAGTGTAAAGTATGCCTTTGTGTTCTGCGTTTTTCCTGCAACTTCATATTTTGGGCTCACCAACAATTTCTTAAGTCAGCAGTAAGCCAAAAATTGCTCAGGACTGTAAATTTTCAGTACAAAGTCCATATACTTTCCCTTCTTAAGACTCAGACATATTTCATGTTATGTTACTTATTCACATTTTCCAGAAAATGTCAGTTCTATTCTAGAATGTAATGTAGAAAAGAAGAAAAAAAAAATCAGAGTGACTATTAGTCAAAGAAAACATGGGGAGACAGAAGCAGGTATGATTGGATAAAATATGTCAGCTGGGTTCTGAGTACTACAGGAGAAAAAAAACCAGCCCAGTCTAGCCCCAACAAGAGCAAGATTGAGAAAGGGGTGGGGGTGGGAAGAAGGGGAGAGATTCTTAGGTATTTATTAGCTTCTGTAACTGAGAAGTACAGAATCTGGCTGGTTCCTAACCATGTAAAGATTGTCACCAAGGGCAGGTACCTGGTTTCTCTCTCTGCTCCGACTTCCATTATGTTTGCGAGACAGGCATGGTCGTTTGTATCCTCACACCTTACATCCAGGTACATGAGAGAGCTCCTCTGTCAGAACACCTACGGAAGAGAAAGAAAACTTTTTTTCCCAGAAGCCCAAGGGAACATCTTTTACTTTCATTGGCTCTGATTCGTTTATGTACCAATTCCTGAAGCAGTCACTGTGGGTGAAACATGTTGATTGACTTACATCGATCAAAGCTTACCCCCAGAGCTGGAGGTAGTGTCAACCTCACTCAGACTCCAAGAGAATGAGAAAGCATTGTTTTCTCAAACGGGATTTGATGTTCTGCCCCAGGAGGGAGAGGTATAAAATCAGCAGCAAAAGTTGTCTACTGCTAGAACTGTGAGAAGTGACAGCACAGAAGAAAGTGCCAAGGAGGAGGAAATAGATGTTCCCAATATAACAGCACAGCAATCTGGTGCCTTTATATGTGCGTGTAGCTTTTAAAGCATCACTGAAATGCCTAGCGATGAACCCAAAGTATCTTGGAAAGGTTAAATTATGGTTGATTTACTAAGACAGGGAAGAAGGTAATGAATGTTGGAAAGGTTTATGTGTGTTTTAATAAAAGTCAATGTTTTTAAAGGACCGAAACTAGGCCATCTGAGTTCTCTTTACCATATCAGGTTTTTTTTTTTTTTTAAATGTCTTATATTTCCTTGTGCTTAATCTAAATCTGTACCTCACCAAAGCCATGGGTTTAACTGTGAAATATTTTTGCAAGCTATGCTTTAACTATCCTTGGTTTAAATTGTAAAGATAACATTTACTGATAAAGAATTGTTTTCGCTTTTGTCCAGAATGCATACACAGCCACAGCTATCAACAGCACCAATTTCTGCACCTCAGCGAAGGATGCCTTTGTCATTCTCGTGGAGAATGCTTTGCGAGTAGCTGCCATCAACACAGTGGGGGATTTCATGTTATTCCTAGGCAAGGTAATAAAACCAAGTATATTATCTGAGACATACAGTAAATTTTCATATATGCAATAGTTGCTTTTCAATTTAAAACATATATGAAGCCCACCAAAAACGTAAAAGTCACAAAATATAAAGCAAGCACTTACAGAGCCCTCAATATGTATCAGGCATTTTTCTAAGTACTTTACATGTATTGTGCTCATTTAATCCTCATAACAAATTTGTAATGGAAGTTCTATTATTATCTATTAACTTCATGATACAGATGAGGAATCAGAGGCAAACACAGTTAAGTAATTTTCCCGTGATTCTCCTGACATATTTTGAAATAAGAAACAGTCCATGTGGTGGCTAGGACCACTGCACCTGAAGCCTGGCTGCCTGAATGAAAATCCTGGTCTCACTAGCTGTATGACTTAAGGCAGGGTACATAACCACTCTGTGCCTCTCTTTGTCCATCTGTGAAATTGGTGTCACAATAGTGCCAAACCCCTAGAGTTGTGAGGATTAGGCTAATTAATATGTGTAGAGTACCTAAGATAGTGCCTGAGACATTGTAGGTTCTTGATGAATATTAATGGTCATTGTTAACTATATATAAATCCCTTAAAATAGAACTGTTAGGGAATGAGAGTTAACTGTCCTCAAGCATCTTTTTATTCTATGCTATTAAAATCTGAAAAATATTAGATAACATTATAATTGGGGTTCATTGTATCTATATTTCAAACCATAAAATACTCAGAAAATTTAAGATACTACTACTATAACCTAATAACTTATTTTTATATTTACCTCCCATATTTTTCATAGGCTTATATGTCTATAGTATAACAGTCCTACTATACATACCTATTTGTTCCACTCTTTTCACTTCATATTCTATTATGTATTTTTTCATTTTGCTTTGATAACCTTAATAATTACTCATTATCATGATGGCCACTATTCCATCAAATGCTGTTCTCTTACTATTGAGCACTTTTTACTCCAGCCACTGTGCTTTTGAAAGGAAAAGCACATTTTTCCCTTGCAAAGGAAAAGGGAAAACGTATTTGATGTTGAAAGGCATTGATTAGCACTATGTAGGTTTTTTAATTTATTTTTCAATTGGAATATAATTGCTTTACAATGTTGTATTGGTTTCTGCTATGAAATAGTGTGAATCAGCTCTAAGTATACATATATCCCCTCCCTCTGGAGCCTCCCTCCCACCCCTAACCCTCATCCCATAGCACTGTGTAGTTTTTAAGTTCTCAGGCAACAGTCATCTAAGAAGAATTATACAACTGTACAGATAGTTATTTTGTTTTGTAATTAAACATATATTATGACTCCTGGATTTTTGTCATGTTTTTACAATAAGAAACTTTTTATAGTAAGAATGAAATGAGTTAATTCATATGAAGGACTAAATACAGGTCTGACCCTGTTACTAACCATTACTGTTATTTATGTACTATATGAATAACTCAGGGAGACCCCAGACTTTTGGTTTATTTTTTACATATTTATATTTGAGCCCTAGTACCTAAAAAGCAACTTAAAAACATATATAAATATAAATATACAGAGCAATTAAAAAGTTTTTGAAACTTACTGGGTACCAGGCACTGAGGGCAGTGCTTTATGTTTACATTTGGTCCCCCCTCCCTCCACCCTCTAAGGAGAGCTACTACTATTATCTTCATTTTACAGCAAAGGAAACCAAAGTTTAGAGAGCTAAGTAGGTTGTCCAAATTTAGAAAACTCAAATGTGGCAGAGCTGGAGTTCAGATTCAGATCTGTCTGACTTCAAAGTTTTTAATCACTGTGAGCTATAATTGCCTTAACTGACAAAAATTTTGTCCCTGGGCCTTTTTCCCTGAAGCCTTTTGATTCAGTGATTCTGATGATGGTAAACTACTAGAGATAATTCTAAATACAGCATTATTTATAATAGTGACCAAATATAAGCAGTCTACTGCCTAATAATAAAAGTTGGAAGTAATAATCTGCAGACTATTTGCCTATTAAACCTTTTTTTTTTTTTTTTTAATTTTTTTGGCCATGCCATGCAATCTTTAAGAGCTAGTTCCCTGGCCAGAGATTGAACTTGTGCCCTCCACAGTGAAAGCACTGTGGTTTTAACCACTGAACCATCAGGGAATTCCCTAATTATGTTTTTTTATTAAGAGTTTATAATATGATTGTGTATAATATGGTAAATGGAAAAGCTGAGTAAAACTACTAGACTATCACAGAACTGTTTAAAAATGTGCATAAGAAAAAAATTAAAATTAGTATCTCAAAATGTTAACAATGATTGCTTTCAGGCATTGAAAACATTTGTGATTCTAAACCCTTCTCCCACTTTACCATGGCAAAGTTTCTATGCATTTTTTTATAATGGAAAAATATATACATGATAAAATGTAGTGTTTTAAAATTGGCTTTGAGCTTTTCAGCAGCCTTTTTTTTCTTAGGTTTTTTTCTTATGTTTCTCATAACCTTTTAGTCATTAAACAAGTATAGAGTACCTACTAGTAATGTACCAGGGCCTTTTCTGGATGCTGGTTATAATACTAGTCAATAAAGTGAATTTAAAATCTGGTAGAAAAGACAGTTTTGTATCCCTTTTTTCATTTCATATTATAAGCATTTCTCATTTTATTAAAAATGTCTTAAATGTGATTATACAATTGTATCATTTATTTAACAAAGCCTTTGTTTTTTACTATTGAACTTTCCTCAATTTTTTTTACTATTATAAAGTGTACTATAGTGAAACTTTTGTATACCAATTTTGCCCACAGTAATACTTATGTCCTAAGGCCAGAATTGTAGAAGTGGAATTAATGAGTTCAAGTACATAATAGGATTTTTGATATGTATTTCCAAGTTGCTTTCCAGCAAAGTATAATTTTGAGTAATATATCTAATGTTATTTACAAAAAGACCTAAGACCATGAAAGATAAACAGTTTTTAAACTGACAAATCAAAAAAGGAAAAAGATAAGAGAAAAAAAAAAAAAACTTCTGGGTTTCTAACTTACTAAAATGAATTTCTTGTTTTCCTTTTTCTTTTTTTGGTTGTTTTCCTTTTTCAAAACTGTACTTCTGATCACAAAATACAATAAATCTTTTTAAAGAGTTTCTTTTGTTACAGTTAATGAACTTAACTGAAATTAGTGAAATTAATAGCTACTAGTATGCAGAAATAGTTTTTGGTCAGATAGTTCAACTAGATAGACCATAATAAACATAAAAGTGTTAGGAACAGATTATTAGTGCATTCAACAACTTGGATGAATCTTGAGGGAATTATGCTGAGTGAAAAATGCCAATCCCAGAAGATTAAGTATTGTATGATTCTATTTATACAACTTTCTTGAAATGACATTATAGAAATGGAGACCATATATGTGGTTGCCAAGTCAGTGATGGGGTTGGGGGGAAGTAGGGAAAGGTATAAAAAATTAAAATGAAGGAGGCTTGTGATGATGGGAATGTTGCTATCTTTACTGTACTGGTGTCAGTATCTAGATTTTGACTTTGTATTCACTACTGTCAATATAATTTTGCAAACTGTTATTACTGAAGGGAACTGGATAAATGGTACATGGGGTTTGTTCTGTGTTACTTTTCTACTATTTCACATTAATCCATAATTATTTCAGAATTTAAAATTTAATTTTCAAAACCTTGATTTTAGAAAGAAAACAAAAAATAGTGTCATGGATTTTGTTTCTGTGAAGCCCCAGTGAGTTTATGGAATGGTAAATTAGATTTAGAAGAGACCCTAGTTCCTCCAGTTTAGCGGCTTATGACCTATGATTGCTGGCCTATAGGGTCCTCAAAGGTTAAGAATAAAGATGTAGAAGCTATATTTCAACATTTTAAAGTGTAATAGATATTGCATATTTATATTACTTTATGTCTATTTGATAATACTTTTTGTGACACTCCTTATATGTCCTAGTTGACAGTTTAATCTGAGTTCATTCAATTAAAAAATGAAAATATAAATTGTTACTTAAAGGTGCTATTTTATTGGTAAACAAAATCTTTCAAAACATGGGTTTCATGGGAGAAAAGGCATCATAAATCCAAGACTGATGACCAAAAAAAGGGAAGAAACTAAGATTCCCAGCCACTATGTAAAATGCTTTCAGAATGCTTATTTTAACAATTACAGGGCGTATGTCACATTGTATCTCTTTTAAAGATGGATAAATAGGCTCAGAAAAGTTAAATGAACTTGCTTAGTCACAAAACTAAAAACTACTAACTCAGATTCAATCTTACATCTTTCTGACTCCAAAACTAGTATCCTTTCTTCCTGCTTCTCACATTCTACCCTGATTTGCCAATAATTTAACCTTTATTATAAGATTGTCTAAACTTTTAAAATTACATATCGTATTAAAAATTTTGAGCACACTTCCCCAGTATATTTATTTATTTATGATATATGCATAGCTTTTAATAAAAAATAAATTTTTAGCATATGAGAAATATAAATAGAAGTCCCAAGTGATTCTCTTGAATACTCCCTTGGCTATGTGTACTCCACCACGAAGGACACCCACCAGGTATATAGAGCCGTACTACTTGTAGGCTGTGAGGCTAAGACTCACTGGGGGTACTTTTAAAATGAATATTGCTGACTTCATCTTAAATCCAATCAATCAGACTCTCTGGGGGCAAGGCTCAAGAATCTGCATTTTATTCACAAACTCCCCGAGTGATTCCTAGCCCACCTGATAATTTGATAACCACTAATTGAACTGTGAACTTCCTGATGTTCAAGCTGGTTTTAGAAAAGGCAGAGGAACCAGAGATCAAATTGCCAACATCCACTAGATCATAGAAAAAGCAAGAGAGTTCCAGAAAAACATCTATTTCTGCTATATTGACTATGCCAAAGCCTTTGACTGTGTGGATCACAATAAACTGTGGAAAATTCTGAAAGAGATGGGAATACCAGACCACCTGATCTGCCTCTTGAGAAATTTGTATGCAGGTCAGGAAGCAACAGTTAGAACTGGACATGGAACAACAGACTGGTTCCAAATAGGAAAAGGAGTTCGTCAAGGCTGTATATTGTCATCCTGTTTATTTAACTTATATGCAGAGTACATCATGAGAAATGCTGGACTGGAAGAAACACAAGCTGGAATCAAGATTGCCAAGAGAAATACCAATAACCTCAGATATGCAGATGACACCACCCTTATGGCAGAAAGTGAAGAGGAACTCAAAAGCCTCTTGAAGAAAGTGAAAGAGGAGAGTGAAAAAGTTGGCTTAAAGCTCAACATTCAGAAAACGAAGATCATGGCATCCCGTCCCACCACTTCATGGGAACTAGATGGGGAAACAGTGGAAACAGTGTGAGACTTTATTTTTTGGGGCTCCAAAATCACTACAGATGGTGACTGCAGCCATGAAATTAAAAGACGCTTACTCCTTGGAAGGAAAGTTATGACCAACCTAGATAGCATATTCAAAAGCAGAGACATTACTTTGCCAACAAAGGTCCGTCTAGTCAAGGCTATGGTTTTTCCAGTGGTCATGTATGGATGTGAGAGTTGGACTGTGAAGAAGGCTGAGCGCCGAAGAATTGATGCTTTTGAACTTGGAGAAGACTCTTGAGAGTCCCTTGGACTGCAAGGAGATCCAACCAGTCCATTCTGAAGGAGATCAGCCCTGGGATTTCTTTGGAAGGAACGATGCTAAAGCTGAAAGTCCAGTACTTTGGCCACCTCATGCGAAGAGTCGACTCATTGGAAAAGACTCTGATGCTGGGAGGGATTGGGGGCAGGAGGAGAAGGGGACGACAGAGGATGAGATGGCTGGATGGCGTCACTGACTCGATGGACGTGAGTCTGAGTGAACTCCGGGAGTTGGTGATGGACAGGGAGGCCTGGCGTGCTGCGATTCATGGGGTCGCAAAGAGTTGGACACGACTGAGCGACTGATCTGATCTGATCTGAATTGTATCCTCTGCTTGAAGGGATGCATGATACCCTTTCGTTATACTAGGGAGTAATTCTTACATTTCTTTGACTTTTTAAGCTAAATATCACTGATTTTCATAGTTGTTTCTCATGTGACAGTATTCTACCTCAACAGCTTTTGTCTCAACATCTACTTTGCCTGAACCACATCTTCTGCCTATTATTGACTTTGACATTCAAACGTGGCTTTAACTTTTCGTGTCAAGAGAGAGCATAAAGCAGCTCAGTTCTCCTATAGGGTAGATATAAAAACATTGAAGAAAAGGGTAAGAAATAACTCACTCTAAAATTGAAACAAACAAACAAACAAAAAACTGAAACCAGAAGAGAGAAAAAAAAGGGGGAGGGGGTACTAATTAGCTGTTTGTGGACATTATCCCAGAAATAACTCATCATGAGAGAAGATTCTTAAATGTATTGCCACAAAAATGATGGGAGGGGAGCAGACCCAGCTTTGCTCCCTAACATCATCTGAGAGAGGGATCAATTTGTAGCTTAACCAGTATATCCTCTGATGCATTATAATTCCTGGTTAAGATAATGATGAATGAGAGATGCTTTTGTGTTGACAAACAGTAGGGGAAAGACAAAAGAATTCCCAGTCTCTTGTCTTCAACCCTGGGCAAGGAAAGGCTGCTGTGGTTCTTGAGGACTCTTTCTTTTTCTTTGTTATTTACAGCTTGATGCTAGGCCAGGTGAAGGGCTGGGCAAGAGTGAGGCTAGGATTCAGTGTACCTATTACTGTGATGTATCAGTATCCAAGTATTTGCTGAATGTTTACCTGGAAAGAGCAATGGGGTTGGCATCACAAGACTATATTTTGAGTGGTATCTGCTCTTTATTTTACTCTGTGGCCTTGGGCGGGTCAGCTAGGCTCTCTACGAATGTTTCCCAATCTATAATACAAGGGTGATAATGTTCACTATAAGCTATTCATAGGGTTATTGAAAAACTGAAATAAAATAAATGGACCGCAGAAAATTTAAAGTGCTGCATGTGTGGTGATGAAGCATCAGAGTAGGTGGTTCTTGACAGTGAGCAAATGGCTATTTCTTTTATTTTTACAGCATGAATGCGTTTGGCAATCTCTTTCTTCACAAATAGTCCAAATCAACACTTCATAGCAAATCGTATTAAACATACCACATGTTCTATGGGAAATAAAATACAAAGAGAAAGCTCTCAGAGATGTTGGTTGCAGCATAATCTGAAAACAACGTCTCCAAATGTAGGAGAAAGGTTAAATAAATTTTAAACCACCCACAGAATGAAAAGAGTGTAGCTGAATATGTACTTAAGAAGCATGTATTATATATAAATATTAATGAGCTTTTAATGATTTGTTTCTATAGCATTTCATATATGTAAAAATACTTAGAAAAAATACACAGCGATACTCTGCAATGTCAGTAATTTTCTTCTGCATGCTAAGAGTGTGTGTAGTTTTTTTTTCTAAGATAGGTATACATTTCTCTTAGAGAGTGCCACAGATGCTAAATAAGTGAAGTCTTAGGGAACAAGCATACCACTTGGAAAACTTGCTTATTTTTATTGTCAACATGGATGATGTTTTATGTTACATGATACACATGTATATGCCTATCTATGGATTATAATTTCTAAGTTGAGGGGGCGTGAATTCATACAGCCATCATTTCTAAATAGTAAAGAGGATTGTATGTCTGCAGATGATGAAGAAATAAAGGTTTTCTGCAGGAGGTTATTCAGTGTGGTCTTTTTTTCTCCATTTCAGGTGCTGATAGTCTGCAGCACGGGTCTGGCGGGGGTTATGCTGCTCAACTACCAACAGGATTACACAGTATGGGTGCTGCCTCTGATCATCGTCTGCCTCTTTGCTTTCCTAGTCGCCCATTGCTTCCTGTCCATTTATGAAATGGTAGTGGATGTTTTATTCTTGTGTTTTGCCGTTGATACAAAATACAATGATGGGAGCCCAGGCAGAGAATTTTATATGGATAAAGTACTGATGGTAAGTACTTCAAATACCCTCTATTGCTTTGAGGATTAAAAATACTAATATAAATATTGTAAAACATTCTCTATGTTTAATTCCCATTATATGCAACTGAGTAATTAAGAATTAATCTGTAGCACTCATGAATGAGGCTAGTCTTGGGGAAGTCAGGGAAGAAGACCCTTTTGGCAAGAATGAGACCATTTCAATCTGCCTAGCTAGAGCAGTATCCCACTAAGAGTCCTGAGTGCACAATGCTCCCTTCTGCAGTTAGATGAACTTACGTAGGCATTTTTAGCCCTTGAAACTGCAATGTTGGACCGCTCACGTTCTAAGTGCCTTTTCTGAATCAGGATTCAAAGACAAAAAGTTTTATTTCCCGGGTTGTAGTGCCTACCTGTATTTCTCCATCCACCACTTTTCTAAATATTATTGCTGTCAACCTGTTAAAACTCTTTATCCTAGGTATGCCAAGCCAAATTGAAGATGTTTTGTAATGAATACAGATTATCAGACCCATGACTGGTAGATTGTATTGTTTTCCGTTAGTCAAGATCCAAACCTTTACAAAGATAACATAGTCTTTATAGTTACATAGCCTCTACAGCTTCCCTATATTAGAACCTCAGTTAAACGTTTTAAAAAAATTTGGAAACCATATTAAAATGATTTAAATACTAGGATCTATGTTAAATGCTACCAAATTAAAGATATTGTTAATGATACTTTGCTATTAATCTGTGAAATATTCCTATCTCAAGAATGAATAGTATTGAAGATTAAACATTAGACATTGAAATAACAAAACATCTTCCAGTAATATGGTTTACCCAGTTAAATCTAAAATAAATGTATTAATAAATAAGCTAGATTTTTTTTCAATTTCAAAAATTCTAAATGATTCAACTGACCTATTTGGTACTCATTATCTCTGTTACTAAGAACATCACCAGCTACATTTTGGGCATTTTTATAATCTCAATTATAATCCTAACTGATTATTCTCATCATTGAACTTGACTTAAGAGCACTGCATCTCTCTTGTGATTAAGGCATTTAGAAGGAGGGGTTTGTTTTGTTCTTTAAGCCACTGATGAAAAATGGAGTAAAAAATACAGTTTTTCTCATTTTAGTTTTGTCTATAAGAATGATGAGGATATTGAATGAGGAAGTACTCCATAAACTTTGACAGGATAGAAATGTTTCCTTTGGGGCATAATCCCATTTTAACTGCTTCTGACCAGCTGTTTCTGGTTGTTACTCCCTGTCTTCCTACTTTATAGAATAATTTCAAAGCCATATATAGACAATTTTTTTTAAGTAGCTTATTTCAGTTCAGTTCAGTTCAGTCGCTCAGTCGTGTCTGACTCTTTGTGACCTTTATGCCTTGGTAAAAATAGTATACTAAGTAGTGTGAATGCTTTCTTTTACCTCCTAGGGTTATTTTAAAGAGGGGGCTTAATGGAATAAAATGTTCTTGTTTCATTTATTTAGCCTTGATATGGAAAAAAGTAAAATAAGAAAACAAAATTCTAAGGGTGAGAAAATAGTCTTTTCTAAAAAACAAGAGTTATTTTCTCTTCCAGATAACTAAACATCTCTTTGACTCTAAGTAAGATTGTCACGAGGAATGGTGGGAAAAAAGATTTTATATCAACAGCTTGCAGTCCGTACCCTCAAACTGAGCCATTCTTGTGTATGGTACCAAACATTATTTATTGCTGGTTTTTTTTAGGCCATCCGTTTACCATTACTGAGTCAAACATGTCAATATTCTTTAGAAATCATCTACTGTCTAAAGTCTGAAAGGACCTAAGAATTTATGTAATCTGGTTCCTGTTTTTCAGGAGTTTGTGGAAAACAGTAGGAAAGCAATGAAGGAAGCTGGTAAGGGAGGCGTTGCTGATGCCAGAGAGCTAAAACCGATGGTAGGTGGTGATGAGGGGGCAGCTGCCCTCCAGGAGTTTCACTTTCTCTTCCTCTCTCTCTCTCTCTTCACTGACTGCGCTTGTTCAGGAGAAGCTGTTGTGATCTGTATCACGCAGGACATGCTGCTCTTTCTGTTTGTGTGTTTACCCATCACTTGGATGGCAGAATTCTTGTCTCAGCTGAGGCCGCCCTCTGTAAAAGTAAGCTGAAAGGAACAGTGTTCATGGCGGGGGTTGGGGATCTCTTTGTCCCTGAGGTGAACTTGGCAGTTTCCATTTTTTTTTGTTTTTAGCTATCAGAGTTTAGTTTTCATGGGACTGAACATTTGGTTGTGCACTTGAACTGACAGTTTAATACTTATCATTTTAGAAGTGGTGATAGCAATTCCTTTCAACTTGCTGAAATTCATATTTCTCCTCTTTTTAATATTGGTTTATGTTGCTGTCTTCTCCCCTTTGCTGACTTTTTCTTCTGTTGCCTGGACTGTACTTTCTTTGTTTCTTAAGCGATTTTTCAGTAGCAAACAAGGCTATTTCCATCCACACCCACATTCCCTCTCAGTAAGACAATCTGGTCTTCTCCAGCCTCAGCTTAATTGTGAGAAAGATAAATTATCTCTGGTCAGTGATATATATAACCACTCTCTTTTCATTTGAAAAAAACAACTTTAAGTTAACCAGTGAAAGAGAATCCTGAGTAGCTTTTCCAACACATATTCTTACGGCTGCATAATGACAGATGTCTTTAGCTATATTGGTCAAATTACTGCTTGTATTACAAATGTATTCTTCTTAAATAGCATGTTTATTTCAAAATATTATATAATTGCATACATCCTTAAAACAGTTAATTTAAAATAACATGCCTTCCAATTGCATATAATGTCCCAAGAAAGGTAAGGTAAGGATTCTTTTGTCTTTCCTCTTTATACGTTAATAAATGGTTTGAATTATAAGTCTCTAATTTAAGAAATAGATAGTTTAAAACAAGTCCATTTACGTATGTAGGAATAGAGGAGATGGGTTCATGGCAGAGGTACATGTTTATACAAAATAATTGCATAGTCAACCTGCATTAAAACCTCACAGAATGTTTAGACATAAACTCTTCTCTATAACCCCATCTGTTGCCTGTTTCGGTGTTGCTCTTAATAGCATTGATGATGGTAAAATCAAAACTTCAACACTTATAGTCCCAAGGCACAGGTTGCTCTAATCATAATTAAAAAGATCTAGAATGGCCATATAAACTCTTAGTTTTAAGTGTGCATCAGCCAGAACTAGATGAACAGGGAAGGGACGCTAACACCAGTTTCTCCTATGAGAAACCTCACCTTCCTACCCTTTCTTTCTGCATCCCCTTTACTTCACATAGCCTGAGGGGGTTGAAGTGAAAATGCTGCCAACTCCAAGGTGGTCTGGAAAAAAGAGGAAGGCTTCCTTCTTGCCACTGCTTGGTTGTCCTAATTGTTCAGAAAATAAGGTTTCAAACCTAAAACTTTTAAAAGACACATACCGTCTTAAAATGTAAACTCTCCCCTCTTTTCTCTCTTATCAGCGGTTGAAGCTTACATTAAATCATGCTTCAGTGATAAGTGTTTAAAGAAAGGGAGAAATAATTAGAAGTTTAGCGCTAGCTACTCTGACCATGAGCTAGCAGGTATTTCTGTATTATTCTTGGGGGAAAGATAGCTGACTTGTGGCATACCAGAATGCAAATGTATCTTCTCTTACCTAGACGCCTCATTCATAGGCATTAGTACTAGGAGAACTGCCTACATTATGTGGCATTCTACTAGAAGCCAAAAATGTAGAAAGGGTTTTTTCCCCTTAATATTAGTTTCAGTTTTGAACTAATATCCCTTAATTCAGAAACTGCATTAAACTCTTCATTCTGCTTTTATTTTATGTTGTTCACTGGTTCGTTGCTTACAGATTAATGAAAAAGCCCTCTGCTATGTATCCAAATACATCTTTTATGTGCCTTGTTTTTCTGGTGCTTTGTACACTGTAGCATTTGATCTGTAAGAATGATATTTTAAGTGGTTCAGAAAGTCCCTGTGAGAGAAGTGTGAATTGTTGTTCACAGCATAGTTAAATCTTTTAACTTTTAAATCTTTCATCAGCACCTCTACTTCTTCTCTTCTTTTGTAGTATGCATGATAAGAGTTGACCCCAACTACCATCAGCATCTTGTGTATGTCCCTAAAGAATTATCTGAGAAATTCCCTCCTATAGTTTTGGGCTTGGTTGAATTTAGGATTGCTTGTTTGTATTTGCTTGGTTTAATTCACATGTTGTTCCCTTAGATGAAAGTTCTCTTAACAGACCATCATTTGTAGAAACACTGCTGTTCAAGTTCACTGTCTTTCTCTTTAATGCAATAGTTTAATATAAGAGGGTTTTTTAGTCTATAAAATAATATGCAGAAATCTAAGATTTAAATATTTACTTTTGACAGGGGAATCACTGAACTAAATATCAGTTCAGTTCAGTTCAGTCGCTCAGTCGTGTCCGAATCTTTGCAACCCCGTGAATCGCAGCATGCCAGGCCTCCCTCTCCATCACCAACTCCCGGAGTTCACTCAAACTCATGTCCCTCGAGTCCGTGATGCCATCCAGCCATCTCATCCTCTGTTGTCCCCTTCTCCTCTTGCCCCCAATCCCTCCCAGCATCAGGGTCTTTTCCAATGAGTCAACTCTTCGCATGAGGTGGCCAAAGTATTGGAGTTTCAGCGTTAGCATCAGTCCTTCCAATGAACACCCAGGACTGATCTCCTTTAGGATGGACTGGGTGGACCTCCTTCCAGTCCAAGGGACTGTCAAGAGTCTTCTCCAACACCACAATTCAAAAGCATCAATTCTTCAGCACTCAGCTTTCTTCACAGTCTAACTGTCACATCCATACATGACCACTGGAAAAACCATAGCCTTGACTAGACAGACCTTTACTTCCAATTTACCTCTTAGACTTGAGAGAGAGCCTCACTAGTTAAGGAAACGTTGAAGGTTTGTAAGGTCTTTCTATAAATCTTTGAAAATTATTTTAGAAAAATTTACCAAATATGATGAGGTTTAAGAAAAAGATATTCTGGCCTTCTGCTTTTTGTCATACAGGAGAAACTTATAGAGAAAATGGAGAGAAAAACCTGGGCACTAGAGCAGTGTAAACTAGAGATGAATTCTCTGCCTATCTTAAAGATGACCCAGAGGGAAATGTGAATTACAATAGGAATTTCAGCCCTTGGAATTTAGGTTCAAGGGAGAAGGATTCTCAATCCATTTTGCTTTATTGCCATTTGTGACCATCTGTGTATTTGTAACATCATTCATGATCTCCTTTTAATGATAACTGTCTAAGATTATACTCTGTATGACTTTGTTTTCTAGGCTTCGGGAGCAAGTTCTGCTTGAACCTAGCTGATCGTTATGGAACCCATTGACATTCCAAAACAATATATACACATAACTATGTATTTGTGTGTGTGGGTGTGTGTATATATGTATATGTATGTGTGTATATATATGTATACGTATATACACACACACACATAATCAGCCAAAATCAGAGAAAAGGAACAGGGATTTAATACCTTTTTTATGCTTATTTTTGTCAAACATGTACTCCTTTCATACGGGTGGCTTTTACAAGGCAACTGCCATCATTTAATGTTTTCAATTGTAATTGTCTTAATGGAAATGTTAAGATTCATATCTGATTAACATTTTTAATAACTTAGAGGAGATTTTAACTTTAATTATTTAAATTAGGTAAAATTATTGTACTGAATCCTCTGTCTAAAGTTTATTCAGGGGTGATTTCCCTGTTGTGTGCATAAAATCAAGACCTTATTTTACTGATGCATAAGTCCTAGTGGGACGAGACTAGGCATATGCTTTCAGGTTAATAAGGACTTCCTCCAATCAGTTTTCCCCAATCAAAGAAGCCATGTCATTTTCCTTTTAGAAACATACAAGTGGACCCAATTTGGGAATTTTCATAATAGCTCATGCATTTGTCAGCCAACATTAAAAAGTAACCAACTCCTCAGGTATTTGTAGTTTACCCTAATGCTTCTATAAAGAGAGTAGGTAAAAAAGAAAAGGGTAGATAATCTTTCTTATGCAAACTTTTTTCTTACATTTTGTCTTTCTTTCTTTTGATGTTAGTAGCATCCTCCACACATTCGTGTGCCTGATTTGAAAGGAAGCTGGGGCACCCAGCAAGTTTAGCCTTTAAGTTTCTGTGTATCGGTTTGCAGAGTAAATAATGCTGGGAGGAATAAAAAACGGAGAGACACATGGAACACAACGCATTGAAAATTCCGGTGCTTGGGCTTCTGCTTCAGAGGAACCCTAGTGGCTTAGAGCTAAACGGCCATTTTATTCAAATGCTTGCTGTAAAATCTTAAAAACATACTGGCAGGTGCTCCTCTTCTTGGCAATTCATTAAGTATCCAGAATTCTACAATGTTTAACTGAAGAATTGGTTAACGTTTTGATCCTCAAGTGTTGAACGTTCTTTGTGTTTGGGGATGGGTTTTGGGTTTTGGGGGGTTTTTTAATTCCTGAAGCTTACCAGATATGAATGGCTAATATTCCATTGTTCTGCTTATTGTAATGGTGAATGCTTTAAGAAAAAAAAGTGTAATTTGCTAAGAATAATTCATGATCTGTTTATGCGATAACTCCTTTTTGTTACAATTTTTTTAAAAAAAGCTATTTTTGTTAATGTAAAGTAAATATTTCAGAGCAGATTTTTTAAACTTATTGCACTAAATACAGGCTCTGTACAAAATAAAAAAAGAAAAGCCTCAGCATTTTATCATTCCATGGAAGGAGAATCTTTTGAAAGAAAGCATTGCCTCCTACCAGAATTAGAAAATGAATTAGACCGGTATTATGGAAATACATACAATTAATGTCACTAGGGCTTAATAAGCAGCTGTTTGCTAATGTGCTTCCTTTCAAAGGGTTGGACCTTTAAATTGCTGCAAAAGGTAAATTGTACTTTTTTTTTAAGTATCCGTGTTCTTTAGCTAGGCTAAAATTTGCTAAATGCCTTGGTTTCTTTTCAAAGCTCATGTAATATTTCTGATTTTTCAGAATATTTGCAATAAGAGTCTGGAATTAAAAAAAAAAAAAAGGAAACAAGAGCTCATGTCTTGGCAAGATCACGGAAAAGAAAATTATGAGAGTAGCTAATTTGAAACAATAATTCTCCAGAATTTAACATCTAACATCTGATGTCACTAAATGGTATCATTGTGCTCTTTTATATCATTTGAAATGGAATAAATATAATCATGTAACTAATCATCCAAATAGGTGAGAGAGCAAATCATGTAAGAAAATTTAGCATACCTTCTGTTTCATAGCCACACAGATTATGGACATTAAGAAACATTGGGAACTAAATTTAGGATTGGCAAAAGTCTAGAAGATGGGTATCAAAACAGAAGACATTCCAGACGCTAGTTATTTTAGGAGGTGTCCCTCCAAAGTGACCTGCTGGAAGTCTTGCATTTGGAAATTAGGTTCTGCTCACTTGGACATCCCAGCACCATGGACTCTTGCTGCTCCCTGTTCCGTATGCTCGCAATCTCAGCTATTTGGAAGCCACCAGGAATGCTTTCTAATTATCATTTGCAACTAGAACTGTAATCAGAAAGAAATTTTGTATTTTTGTATAACTGGATTGTGTGCCATTTTATATAACAGGTCCTGTTTTACAAATAAATTTTGTTCTACTAACATTGTGTTTAGAAATTATGATCTATGTGTAACCATGTCATTTGTGTTCCAGATTAATTGCCAGCCTGTTTCCCCTGCAGTCAATGTGTGTGCCATCCAGGTAGATATATGCAGATGTGCATATATTATTATGCACAGGCATAATATTACACGGGCACACACAGAGAGATATTTGATTTATAGAATATCACTCTCTCGTGAGCTTCATTCCTTGAGGCATTTTAGAAAGACTCACAGAGGCTTTTTAGCAACATTTGAATGTTTTGAGGTTATGTTTGGATAGTCCTGCTGCCGCTTTCATTCATCATGAGTCATTCCTCAGCTGGCTCTGGGCTGCCTCACTGCTATTTGCTCCCTGCCTCCCTCTCTGCCCAAGTGAGAAGAATAGAGGAAGAACAAAAATTATCTGTGAAATGTGGTTACCTGAATACTGTTATAAACCACTGACTCTGTGTTGTGGTTTTTGTCTTTTTCTGTGGTAAAGCTTCAAAAGCATGTTCAGGACACCTATTTCCAGAGTTGTAGTGAGCGTCCTGTCTCGTCAAGGGTAATCACAGTGAGAAGAGAATCATACTTGTTGCTGCCATCGGAAAATTCAGGCTCTGGTGCCTGATTCAGACTTTCTGGGCTCCTGCCTGAAGATTAAGCTCTGCTGTATATGATAGGGAAGGGAAAAGGTTATATTTCAGTATAAATCCGAGAGACCCATCTTCTATGGGAGGCTTACCAGTACATTAGGTAAACATTAGGAATTTAGCTAGAGCACTGAGATTGTATAATCCTTGCAAGGATGAGCACAGCTCAAAGCAGGTTGTTCCTTTAAACCATTTAATGCAGTGTTTAATGTTTAAGGATTAGAGCTTTTATCCTATCCTATTGCATAATTAAGTCCTAAGTTACTGCAGTTTAAGTAGCTTAACTGTATGTTTGTCCCTCAACTTTTTCCATTATGGTTGAGGAGGGGGCACTCACTGAGTCTATTTAAAAGTTATGTGGCAAATAAGTTTTCCCTTTGTACAGATGCTTTCTCTTATTTTTTTCTTTTTTCAGCGAAAGGCATTAAACTGCCAGTTCCCAATACCACTGATCTTGGTCTGCGAAGGGCTCTGTTATCTTCCAGGGCAGTTTCAGGATTTCACCCCACTAGAGGGTAGTGAGGAGATGACTCCTTCTTGTATTGTGGTCCTAAAACGCTTGAAACCAGAGTAAGGCTCCTCCCACCCTCTCCCTTACTACAGGCACCAAATATTCATGAGGCCATATTAATGCCCCTAAGGCCCAGACCGTTTCCACCAAGCACCACTACTAGCTAATAAAGACCACTGAAAAGCCTTCAGTGTAGAATTCTGGGGTCATTCCCAAACCTAGAGCTGATGGTTATGGTGACCTGCATGTTTTATTTTATTTTTGATCAGTAACCTCACTTGAATTTTTGGAGTTTCCAATAGCCTTAACATAACCTCTGAAATGTTTCCTTCAGAAAGGTCTTTATAAGTTTTCACCTTTCAGTAAGTTTTCTACTGCTTTTTTTCTTCTTTTTTTACTGTTACTTAAAAAAATAAAAATGAAATCCCCAGAGTGTGAAGACTTATCAGTGTACCTGCCACAGTTAATTTCTGTATTCTCTTCATATATTCCATCTGACAAATGAAAAGTGCACTATAATGGCTTGCCTAGAGTTGTTAAGATGTGGTCTGTGGATATATATTAGAAAATTGTGAGTTCATAAGCAAATGCATAAAGCAGAGCTTTGTGTATTATATATTCACAATGTAGAATGCCTTTTGCTTTAAATGCATATTCATGTATCTTTCTGTACTAAGGAATACATGATGGCCCATTTGAAAAGTAGTCTTTCTTCATAGACAGTGGCTGCTTTTAGAATTAGCTCATCTTTTTCATGGCACACAGCCCAAATTGTGAAAAAGCAGAATGCTTGAATGTGCCAAGAAAAAATATAAAGCTGGCAAACTTAGAAAACAAAATAAAAAGCATGTTGTATACACTTAAAAATTTTAAATAGCGTGTTTTCCCCCTTCATGTTTTATAAATTTGAGTCAAATTCTTATTCTCCCAAGTTTTAATTAAGAGGGAAATTTTAATCCAATATTTAAATCTTTGAAGATATCTTTCTTATAAAAAACTTCAATACAAAGTTTTTAAACTTGAGAATTTCTGTGGAAAACCTTTTCTATGGAAATACTGCAGTACCCTCTCTTCCTCCCCATATCCTTTTTATATGTGTAAAAAAAGACAAATTGTGCTTCCATTTCAATATCACAGGAACAGTTATCACTTTTCTAAATTAGATAAGAAGGATTTAAGTTTGGTATTTTCTAAAGGAATTCATTAGTAAATTTGTTAAAAAAAGATATGCAGTTGTTAGGGACCCAAATATTAGGCTATTTTATTCAGTTTTGATACTCAGTTTTACAGCATGAATGATTTCCTGAGAAATAACACTGTAGACCAGGGAATTCAGAATAGTAAAGCATTCAAGTAACTCATAGTCTAGTCAAGATCTAGCTGAACATCAAAGAGTTGTAATTTCCAAATGTTTCAGAAATCTCTCACTTTTATTTGCCAAGACATGAATTTAATATTTGATATTCAAAAGCAAGGGGCTTCCCAGGTGGCACTAGAGGTAAGGAACCCGCCTGCCAATACAGGTAGACATGAGAGACACGAGTTTGATCCCTGCATTGGGAAGATCCCCTGGAGGAGGGCACGGCAACCCACTCCAGTTATTCTTGCCTGCAGAATCCCATGGACAGAGGAGCTTGGTGGGCTATGGTCCATAGGGTCGCAAAGAGTCGCACACGACTGAAGTGACTTGGCATGCACGCACTCAAAAGCAGGTTTGTAATCTTTTGCAGGGACCAAGGGGCCCTTTGAGAAGCTTATGGAAGGAATGAACTATCTTTCTCTCAAAGTCTCATAGCCTACCTATGAATATTGGTACTTACCAATTTCAGACATGGAATCATCCTTTTTTTAATTGAAGTATAGTTGATTTACAATGTTGTGTTAATTTCTGCTATACAATAAAGGGATTCAGATAGAAATATTTTTAAAAATTATTTTCCATTATGGTTTATCATAGGATACTGAATATAGTTCTCTGATACAGTAGGACCTTGTTGTCTGGACTCATTTTTTTTTATAGCTTGAAAACTTTAATTTAGTACCAGCTTTGAAAGTAAAAATCACACCAATGTGAATGAAAAACAGGATGATCAACAGTGAATTTCCAAGATTTCCTTCTTTGAATGTGTGAGGATGTCTGTGTCCTGGGATGAATTTTTGGCAAGGTACCAAATTATTTACAATGGACAAGAAAATCCAAAAGGAAATAAATAGGGAATCTCTATAATTATCCATCTACCAAAACACTAGATTCTTTAACATTATCGCTCAGATGTGACATTTATGTCATAGTGTTAACAGTAGATCTCTGTCTAAAAATAGATCTCAGTCAACATGACTGAGAACATTTGAAGACGATAAATTAGCAACCTCACTGTAGTTCATAGCTGACAACAATTTTTAGTGGCAGATGCTGAGGGGAGAAATTCAGAGGTTGCTTTTCTCCAAGCATTAAATCGGGGGGCAGGGGGAGGTGTTTCCTCCCATTTTGAGTGGTTTTCAGTAACCACTAGAGCCACCTTGGACCACTGCCAATGGGACTGTGCTTCTACTACCCACATTCACTTCACCTTCCTTCTTTAGAATTTCTTCACATTTACCCCCTCGGGCTACCCTGATAGCTCAGTTGGTAAGGAATCTGCCTGCAATGCAGGAGATCCCGATTTGATTCCTGGATCAGGAGGATCCCCTTGAAAAGGGATATAGGCTACCCACTCCAGTATTCTTAGGCTTCCCTTGTGGTTCAGCTGGTAAAGAATCCACCTGCAATGAGGGAGACCTGGGATTGATCCCTGGGTTGGGAAGATCCCCTAGAGAAGGAAAGGCTACCCACTCCAGTATACTAGCCTCGAGAATTCCACGGACTGAATAGTCCATGGGGTCGCAAAGAGTTGGACATGACTGAGCAACTTCCACTTCACCCCCTTACTATTAAGAGTGCTGGAGGGTCCTCTGGGCCCTTGAAAAAGCAGGAAGACATCCTTAAAAGAGTCTGAAGTTATTCTAAGATTTGATTCCCGTGGTCATGACTTACAGTCAGACATCAAATATTACCTGTGTTTTCAAGCTGAAGATAGCAATGGAAATGTCACAACTGACTGGTGAAGAAAATAGAAATCAGGGACTTTGCCAATTGCCCAGTGGTTAAGACTCTGCATTTCCAATGCAAGGGCCCTGGGTCTGATCCCTGGTTGGGGATCTAAGGTCCCACTTGCCTGGGGTGCAGCCAAAAGCTAAAAAAGAAATCAGCTCCCTTTCCCACCCCATACCCCTAGAAGAGTTCTACTGAAACTTCCACAATAGTGAAGAGAGAGACCACAGATGGAAGTTCCCATATTGGGTGGAACGCCTTTTTGTCATACAAGTGTGTGACCTAAAGGGGGAATGTCCTGATATTCACCTAGGAATCTGATCCACCCATCTCATCAACTCAGAAATTGGAGTTAGTTATTTTTTGAGGAAGATGTGTTAAACCATCCTATGTGATTAAGCATTGAGAAGACTTGAGGAAAATGAATGGGCACAGGACTGGAGTGAACTTCCTACCAGCATCCTGCAGGCCATTCTACCTGCCACTAGAAAATGTGAGCACTTCCATCATTTACCATGCTGATCATTAGGCCAGAATTTTTTTCAAAAATTGTTTGAAGTAGTTTAGAGGAATGAAACAATGCTAGGACAGCTTTGGAACTGATGATTGAAGACAGAGACTGCTGAGTACATTTTTCCCATCCTCTGGGTTCTACTAGTTGTTCTCAGAGCTTTCTGGCCCTCTTGTTTTGGCTAATTTTGATTTTCAAAGACATCAGAGGGAGAAAGTTACCTTTCTTCCATTATGTCGCATTAGTACTACTAGACTATGATGTTTGTTGAGGTTTTCTTGATTTCTTCCATCCTATAAAAGAAGCTGGGAGCCCATAATGAAGTTTCAGTTATATTGTCTCAGAATATCCTTGATCACTGAGTGCATGTCTGGTAGATCTTATACCCGATGAAATTAATTCAGTGGGCTGTTGGCTGGTTTGGTTTGTACAACTAACAAAAGAGAGGGGAGAAAAGTGTGGAGGCCACCTAACAATGACAGGGGCTCTGGGAAAACAACCAAAGACAAAAGCATATCTTCTGAAGACCAGAGGTCCAGCAAAGAACTTTGTAGCACAGCCTTCCTGAACTCCTGAGTTAGAACAGTCTCCTAGAATAAAGCAGCAGAGTTTGAAAGATCAGTCAGTGCAGGGGACCTCCTCTGAGCCTCACGTCCACTGTCAGATCCTGTCGAGTGTATGGGGTGATTTGAGCAAAACAGGCCCATCGGTGTGATTCAGTGTCTCACTGCTTTGTGATCCACCATGAGAAGTATGCTGTGGTGCCACATATTTCTCAATCTGATGCCTTTTTTGTCTTCGGTTTTGTTTTGCCATTTGCATTCCTATTTCATAGTGTCACGATGAATTTTTGTATCACGTTTGGTCTTTGTCCACTACAAACTGTAGGATCACAGTTAAGCCTTCCGTGAATTCCCTGGTTTGGCATCTTTTACCTTAGCATTATTTTGAGGGTTTTTCCTCCCTTATTACATTTCCTTATTACAGTGCCACTACACTGTATTCAGGTGGGGAAATAAACACGTAGGTGCTTGAGCATGCCCCAAGGACACGGCCGTAGCCCTGTGGTATTTGTGGCTGTCCTTCTTGACACAGTATAGACTTTACAGAGGGTTGTGCTCTCAGAGGACTTAAAAAATATGTATATTAAGCAATTAACTTTCTGGAGTTATCAAAATTTGCTGGGAAATTAACTTCCAAGAGCTCTGAATTGGATGGAATTCCGTCTGGCTTCAGAGTACAATGAGCCAATATGAAGTGGAGCTTTGAAATGGTTTCCTTGTGCAGAAATATGATCTAGGAACAAAAGTGCTGATCTAATGCTAAGTTTTCTGTGTACTAACTCAGTTGCCAGAATTATAATGAAAACTGTATTTTAGTCTAACAAATGTATAGAATTTTTTATGTAATAAATAAAATTTTATAGGAAATAATGTCATTGTCTGCTGTGTCATAACACTTTCCCATGCCCAGAGTTGTGATGAATAGTGTAGAGGAGGAAAAATAATTGTTCTCCATACCTGTCTGAGTTCTTAGCTGAGACCCTATAATAGAAGACAGGTTAACAAGAGGAAAACACACAGAAGTTTATTAACATGTATGCCTCATGTATACATGTGAGATACCCAGGGGAAAATGAGTAACTCCTCTAAGTGGCTTAGAATTCAAATTAAATATCATCCTAATAGGGAAAGGGGAGAGAGGATGCAGGCCTTTTCGGGGAGAGTAAATGATTTTTAGGAAAGATGAATGGGCCCTTAGAAGAATAGATGAGAGGCATGATAGCTTGTGACAAAGTGTGTCTGGGTGTGGTGTCTACTTCTAGTCTCTTCTGTGATAAGGGTCAATCTTCCCTGACTGATGAAACTCCTGAGAAAGCGATTTATGACATTGGAGTTCTTTTTAGAGAATCTGTCTAGGGAGATAAGGCGAGTTCAGAGGATGCCTTGGCCTGCATTTGCTGTTTTTCAAGTGCCTATAGCTCAAAATAATCAATATAACAAAACAGCATTTTCAAGAAAATGGCATGTCTTGAACTTCTGCAGTCATACTTTGGGGTGGCATATTCTGCTAACTCTGCGATAGAAAGTGAGAGTAGGCAACATCTTGTTTTCAAATTAGGTCAATATGCTGCAAGGGTGCTCTGGAATTCCCCAGCTATTTCTTTCCAGTGTGTCTCAGCCTGTTCTAGGATCCCTGAAGTATGAAGCATAAATGTAAATATACTAAGTAAAACCTAACTTCCAAAGTACGAAGTTCATCCATTGCCTGGCCAGCCTTCCTAGCTGGAGTCTGAGTCACTCTGAGTACGAGGTCTGAGTATGAAGGTTGGAACTGAATTCAATCACCAGGCAGAAGGGAAAAGCCTCTTAGATAACGTTTGCCATGGGAAACACTCGTTGTGCTTGGTACAGTGCCCTGCACATAAATCGAAGCCTGGTGCTAAGTTGGTGAGTTGGTGAAACTGTGGTGTGCCAAAATTTAGGCAATAGCTGTGCCCCCATTAATGTTTGGAAAAAATCAAGCTTGTTTCAAACTAATCATGTTTTAAATGATACTGGAGACTAAGGGTGTTTTTAAGTGGAAGGTTTTTTTACAGTACCGATAAATCCAATGTAATTTTGGATTTTTCTCCAGAGGCTGCTGCACAGACTGCTTTTCATTAGCAAATGTTGAGTAATGCCCAGATCATAGGCCTGGTTGTTGATCTCTACCACCTTGCCAAAAGGAGTTATCATAGAACCTTGGTGAGGAGTCCTCAAATACTCCAGGTGTTTGAGATACTGAAGAATGTTAACCATTCTGGACTGTTTATTCTCTTTTGAGGGGCAGTAGTCTTGAAGCAGATTTGCACAATTCCTAGTTATATAAACTAGCTAGTGATTAAAGAGCCTGTGAAAAACCTCACATCTCCTGAAAGATACCCAGAACTCTTTTCTCTCTATTTGGCTATGAGAAGTTTACTCTTTATTCAATCTCAAATTTTAGAAAATAAATAAAAATCTAGAGAGTTTCTTTTAGGAGGCATACTGCTTGTGCACTCTAGAGGAATATATAAGCTGTGATTGAAATTTCAGCTTCAAATAGTGCTCAAAGCTCCTGGAGGTGTTGAAAAGTTCAGAAAGAACCCAGAATCCTATGAGGCCCTTTGAAAGTGAAAGTGTTAGTCGCTCAGTTGTGTCCGACTCCTGCGACCCCATGGACTGTAGCGGCCAGGCTTCTCTGTCCATGGAATTCTTCAGGCAAGAATACTGGAGTGGGTAGTTATACCCTTCTCCAGGAGATCTGCCCGACCCAGGATTACAACCCAGGTCTCCCACACTGTAGGCAGATGTTTTACCATCTAAGCCACCAGGGAAGCCCCATGAGGCCCTTTGACCTCCTATTTTTGTCCAGGTGCTGTGAAACTAACCCATGAGTCCAGGCCTCTTCACATTATTATTTTTAGTTGTTGCAAGTAGCAGTGAAGGTGAGGAATAGTTTGTGCCTTTAATTTGATTTTATGCCTTCTTTACTGTCCAAATCCTGAGAAAAATAATTTTAGAAGATGTACCTAGGTTACATTTAGGCTTCCAGAAAATGCAAAGCTAAGCTCTTATGCCATTTCCTGGGCTTATCAGCAATTTCAATAGGCATCTTAAAGCTCTCTAGGTAGTTATAAGCTCCCTGGCCAGGTATGTCAGACCAGAGAGGTGACAGTAAGGAATTGTCTTCAAGGCAAAGCAAAAGGGCTTTCACTCAACCAAACTCATACTGTAACCTCACATTTGGAGACAGGATATTAGGGGTTTGTGTTTGATTTGTTCTATCTGCCAGAAGGGATTCTTCCAGCTGACAACAAAAAACAATTTTAAGATGAAAATTTAGAAAAAAACTTTTTTTAAAAAACAGGCATGTGAAAATTGAGAAAAGGAGATTATCTGTAAGAAACCCTAAACTGCCATAAGATTAACTCCGAGTTTTCTGTAAGTCTTGTGAAGAGGACAACAAGAAAGGTACATAGTTTTAAATCTCTAATAAAAGGAAACATTAAATAGAACTTCAACAGGAGGGACCAGGTAGGTACTAAAAATGTTCTGATCTTTAATAACTTGAAGTGATGTCTACAATATAGTCAATATAAAAGGGCATAAAGCAATATTTATAGCATGATCTCATTTATGTAAAATCAATATGTTTATACATCTTTAAATGACTGAGGATATAATAGATGCTCTCTTAACCAATTCTATAGGCATTGCTTGTTGATTGGTTAATTGAAAAATCTGGTTAAGGAGGAAAGTCATTATAAAAGAAATGTTTTTTAAAACTACAACAAGTAAATAATCATTGGCCAAGCTTTGACCTAAGTATTCGTTCTATATATGACACCTTAAGTCTTCTGAAGTTGTCTATTGTCTTTTTCTTTTGGCAGCATTAAACATACCAATAATGTAAACCACCAAAAAAATGTAATAATGTGAAATATTGGTTTCTTTAAAATGGATCAAGAATTTAGAGATGCTGAATGATGCAGCAAGCTGAGTATAGACTGCTAGGTTTTATTTCTTGCCAATGTTTATAATTCTCATGCACACTTAACTCAAGAGGGGTATTTTAGTATCTTTATAGAGTCTTTCCAATAGGGCTTCCCTGGTGGCTCAGATGGTAAAGAATCTGCACACAGTATGGGAGACTAGGTTTGATCCTTGGGTCAGGAAGATCCCCTGGAGAAGGGGATGATAACCCACTCCAGTACCCTTGCCTGGAGAATACCATGGACACAGGAGCCTGGTGGGAGACAAAAATGACTGAGTGACTTTCACTTGCATAGAGTCTTCCCAAAGCATTCGCCTTCGCTTTCATAGAAATTTCTCTCTTCATACTCATTGTTTTTTTATCATATATGTAGTATTTTAATAATCACACCATTTCAATAACCACAGAACATGGCATAATGTGTTGAAATAAACATACCTGACTCTTGCTAAGCACGGTCCGCTGATGCTGAGAACAGCACATAGGCTGCTCTCCTGGACCATTCAGTCTGCTATGGACATCAGCCAGCACATTCTACAGAGGACTGGAGGGTGTTAGTTAATCTGGAAATATGGTTAAGTGAGAGTCAGCTACCATTCTTTTTACATCAAAATGAGAACAATGGTTATCTCTGGGATGTGACATTAGGGTAATTTAATTTTTTCTTTGCTTATGTGTATTTAAATATTTAAAAACCATTATATCTACTACTGTAGGCAAGAATCCTTTAGAAGAAATGGAGTAGCCATCATAGTCAACAAAAGAGTCCAGAATACAGTACTTGGGTGCAGTCTCAAAAATGACAGAATGATCTACGTTCATTTCCAAGGCATACCATTCCATATCATGGTAATCCAAGTCTATGCCCCAACCACTAATGCCGAAGAGGCTGAAGTTGAAGGGTTCTATGACCTACAAGACCTTCTATAACTAACGCCAAAAAAGGATGTCCTTTTCATCATAGGGGACTGGAACGCAAAAATAGGAAGTCAAGAGATACCTGGAGTAACAAGCTAGTTTGGCCTTGGAGTACAAAATGAAGCAGGGCAAAGGCTAACAGAGTTTCTCCAAGAGAATGCACTGGTCACAGCAAACACCTTCTTTCAACAACACACGAGATGACTCTACACATGGACATCACCAGTTGGTCAATACCAAAATCAGATGGATTATATTCTTTGTAGATGAAGATGGAGAAGCTCTATACAGTGAGCAAAAACAAGACCAAGAGCTGACTATGGCTCAGATCATGAACTCCTTATTGCAAAATTCAGACTTAAATTTAAGAAAGTAGGGGAAACCACAGACCATTCAGGTATGACCTAAATCAAATCCCTTATGATTATACAGTGGAAGTGACAAATAGATTCAAGGATTAGATCTGATAGAGTGCCTGAAGAACTATAGACGGAGGTTCATGACATTGTACAGGAGGCAATGTTCAAGACCATGCCCAAGAGAAAGAAATGCATCACAGCAAAATGGTTGTCTGAGGAGGCCTTACAAATAGCTGAGAAAAGAAGAGAAGCTAAAGGCAAAGGAGAAAAGGAAAGATATACCCATCTGAATGCAGAGTTCCAAAGAATAGCAAGGGGAGATAAGAAGGCCTTCCTCAGTGATCAATGCAAAGAAAGAGGAAAGCAATAGGATGGGGAAGACTAAAGGTCTCTTAAAGAAAATTGGAGATGCCAAGGGAACGTTTCATGCAAAGATGGGCTCAATAAAGGACAGGAATGGTATGGACCTAACAGAAGCAGAAGATACTAAGAAGAGGTAGCAAGAATACACAGAACTATACAAAAAAGATCTTAATGACCCAGATAACCACGATGGTGTGATCACTCACCTAGAGCCAGACATCCTGAAATACAAAGTCAAGTGGGCCTTAGGAAGCATCACTAAGAACAAAGCTAGAAGAGGTGATGGAATTCCAGTTAAGCTATTTCAAATCCTAAAAGATGATGCTGTGAAAGTGCCTCATTCAGTATGCCAGCAAATTTGGAAAACTCAGCAATGGCCACAGGACTGGAAAAGGTCAGTTTTCATTCCAATCCTAAAGAAAGGCAATGCCAAAGAATGTTCAAAGTACTGCACAGTTGTATTCATCTCTTACGTTAGCAAAAGTGAAGTCACTCAGTCGTGTCCGACTCTTTGCGACCCCGTGGACTGTAGCCCACCAGGCTCCCCTGTCCATGGGATTCTCCAGGCAAGAATACTGGAGTGGGTTGCCATTTCCTTCTCCAGGGGGATCTTCCCAACCCAGGGATTGAACCCAGGTCTCCTGCATTGCAGGCAGACACTTTAACCTCTGAGCCACCAGGGAAGCCCTTTATGTTAGCAAAGTAATGCTCAAAGTTCTCCAAGCCAGGCTTCAATAGTATGTGAACTGAGAACTCCAGTTGTTCAACTGAATTTAGAAAAAGCAGAGCAACCAGAGATCAAATTGCCGCCATCCGCTGAATCATCAAAAAAGCAAGAGAGTTCCAAAAAAACATCTACTTCTGCTTTATTGATTGTGCCAAAGCCTTTGACTGTGTGGATCACAACAAACTGTGGAAAATTCTTCAAGTGATGGAAATCTCAGACCACCTGACCTGCCTCCTGAGAAATCTGTATGCAGGTCAAGAAGCAACAGTTAGAACCAGACATGGAACAATGGACTGGTTCCAAATTGGGAAACGAGTATGTCAAAGCTATATATTGTCACCCTGGTTATTTAACTTATATGCAGAGTACATCCTGCAAAATACTGGGCTGGATGAAGCACAAGCTGAAATCAAGATTGCTGGGAGAAATATCAATAACCTCAGATATGCAGATGACACCACCCTTATGGCAGAAAGTGAAAGAAAAGAGTGAAAAAGCTGGCTTAAAACTCAATATTCAAAAAAATGAAGGTCATGACATCTGGTCCCATCACTTCATGGGAAATAGATGGGGAAACAATGGAAACAGCGACAGACTTTATTTTGGGGGGCTCCAAAATCACTGCAAATGGTGACTGCAGCCATGAAATTAAAAGATGCTTGCTTCTTGGAAGAAAAGCTATGACCAACCTAGACAGTGTATTAAAAAGCAGAGACATGACTTTGCCAACAAAGGTCCATATAGTCAAAGCTATGGTTTTTCCAGTAGTCATGTATGGATGTGAGAGTTGGACCATAAAGAAAGCTGAACACCAAAGAATTGATGGGTTTAAACTGTGGTATTGGAGAAGACTGTTGATAGTCCCTTGGACTGCAAGGAGATTCAACAAGTCAATCCTAAAGGAAATCAGTCCTGAATATTCATTGTAAGGACTGATGCTGAAGTTAAAACTCCAATACTTTGGCCACCTGATGCAAAGAACTGTCTCATTGGAAAAGACCAATTCATGGAAGGACTGATGCTGGGAAAGATTGAAGGTAGGAGGAAAAGGGGATATGACAGAGGATGAGATGGTTGGATGGCATCACCAAGTCAATGGACATGAGTTTGAGAAAGCTGTAGGAGTTGGTGATGGACAGGGAAGCCTGGCATGCTGCAGTCCATTGGGTTGCAAAGAATCAGACACGACTGAGCAACTGAACTGAAGTATATTTTTAATAAACTCTATAGTTTTTAGTGAAAATATAATTAACATAAAAAGCAAATATCCAGGTAAGTATAATAAAATGACTACAAACTCATGTGATAATAGGCCAATAGAGTAGAAAAGATGGTCCCTCCAATTTTATTATTTATTGGAATTTAAGAGCTAAAGCTATGACTCAAATGAATAAGAAAAAAAATCATTTAATAAATTGTGTTTAGCACAGTTGGCTTTCACTTTGAAAACAAATCTAAGTCAAATCCAAATGGATTAAGGAATGTTTAATTAGAGAAAGGAAAAGTGAGAGGAAGGAGTGGGAAGGACTTAATAAATGTAGAAGAATTAGGAGGGGACAAAAGAAGAGGAGTAGAGTTGCTGAGGCCCACATCTCAGTCCGTGGAAAATATGATGAGTGAGGCCTGTTTCAGATGCATTTACTCAGCGTATCTCCAGCAGTGTGCTGCGCACGTTCACTTCATTTCAGCAGACATTCCTGGGACCTTCTCTGGGCAGTAGGATTTGTATTTTGGGAATTCAGTGGAAAATACCAACTCCCTGATCTGAAGTAGCTCATAACCCCATGAAGAAGACAGATGGCAATGAGGGTGCTTCTGGAAGACAGAGAGAGGTGTTGTTGGGTTGTTAGGAGAAACTGAGCTGAGTCCTGAAGAAGGAAGGAGAATGAGCCAGATGATGAAAGAGCTGGAAGGAGGAATGGAGAAGATTCTCCCCAGAGGAATAGCGCAGGCCATAGTATAGCAACCAAAGGAAATCTCAGTCGTTTAGAAAACCCAGAGTCAAGAAGTGACCCTGGAGGGGATATGGGAGTTGTGCACCTTCGTTCAGACATCAGTTGAGTGTTGTCAAGAGCTGGCGGGGAGACTTGGGAGAGAGGGGAAAGGAGGAAGAGAAAGATTCCAGTGGGAAATCTATAGACCCGTGACTAATTAAACCTGGGTAGGGGGGGGATGTAGAGAGTACTGTGGGGTCCACTCAGCATGGGGTATGCGACCTCTTCATTTCAAGATAGGGACTTGCTCCGAATGGTCAAGTCCATCAGGCTCTGAGTCTGTAGCTCACTGATATTGGAATTCAACGTTTCCCTCTTCTCAGCACCGTCTGCAAAATCTCTGTAATGATATGAAGGAGCCATTTGGAAAGGAGTTTGAAGGACTAAAAATATTTCTATTTGCCAACAGATTTTTTTTCTATTCCCTGATGAAGAAAATCTACCTAATTTCTTTTTTTTTTTTAAGAGACCCCAACCTAACAATGGCTTTTACAGCTAAGGTAACTACAGACAAACTTTTTCTCAGTGGCTCTAACTCTGTTCTTCTTCGTTGTCACCTTAACCATCTGTGTGCTTCTCTGCTAACAATACATATAGTGTATTTTTAGTGTGTGTGTGTGTGTATATATATTTATGTATTTATGTTCCACTTTTTCCCAAAAAGGCTTATGCAAAATAAGATTATTAAAATAAAAATAGAAAAACAAAGACATAAACAGGAAGAAACAAATATGCTAGACTCTAGGACCAATATGTTTACAGGACATTTAAGCATTAAGTACTTGGAGCTTCCTAGCAACCTTAAAAGAAAGGACAACAGCAAGATTTATAAAATTGTATCCTCTTATGGAAAAAGGTAATATACCTTCTTCAAGTTCTTGTGAAAACAAAAATAATCTGCATATGACTCTCAGATTGGGGACCTGAGCTGGTAAAGTCCAAGCATGTAACTACCTGATGCTTTAACTGAATTTGTTACCTCATTTTTATCCAGATCAGCCTCAATTAAGACTTATAAGACACGTTCATAAGTATAAATGAAACAGAAAGGAAGTATTTGTTTATTCCAAAGACAATTACAGAGTCCTGTATTCACTGAGGATACAGAAATAAGAGACCTAGTCTTTGCCTTCCAAAACGTCATGGACTGTTTAGGAAGGCAAAGGGTTAAACATGATTGTAATATAATGTACCACTGCTCTCAGGGAGTTAACACAGGAGTAGCACAGAGACTGCCTGAAGGTGGGAGAGGCAGGAGATGGGGATGTGAGAGGGTAGAGAAGCCTTTTGAGAAAGGGAGGTAAGTGTCCCAAGCAGAGGGAACAACATATGTGAAGAAATGATGTCTGTGACTGTACTGAAGAGTAGGCGTGGGGACATGAAAAGGGAGAAGCCAACAGGTGTCGGATCTTGAGAGTCTTTGGGCCATACTAAGGGACTTGATTTCATGCTGAAGAAAATAGGGACTCACTGCAGGATTTTTAGCAAGGGAATACTTGAATTTTAGAAGGAAAGAATCATTGTGACAGCAGTGGGAGAAACTTGCTCAGCCTGTTAAAGGGTGTTCACAAAAAGCCCACAGCTAACATTATACTCAGTGGTGAAAATCCAAAAGCTTTCCACCTGAGATCAATAACAAGACAAGTATGCCTCTCTAGCCATTTCTATTCAGTATTTGTACTGAAGGTCCTAGCCAGGATAATTAGGTAAGAAAAAGAAATGAAAGGCACTCATATTAGAAAAAAGTAAACTTTCTTCTTAGATGACATTATCTTATAGATAGAAGATCATAAACAAATCCTACAGATACACCAATTAGACTTAATAAACAATTTAAGCATTGTTATGGGATATAAGCTCCACACATAAAAACCAGTTTTATTTCCATGCACTAGCAATGAACAATCCAAAAAGGAAATGAAGAAAACAATTCCATTCACAAGGGCATCAAAAAGAATACAATACTGAGATTGTATTTAACCAAGGAGGTACAAGATGTTCACATTGAAAGCTACAAAATACCATAGAAACAAATGAACAAAGATAAAAGTAAATGAGAAGACACACATTCATGGATTGGAAGAATGAATATTGTTAGGATGGAAATAGTACCCAAAGCCAAATCCATGTAATCCCTATCAAAATCCTAAAGGTTTTGTAGAAATGGAAATGGTGATTCAAAAATTCATATGGAATTACAAGGAAGCCCATATAGCCAAAACAATTGTGAAAAAGAATAATAAAATTGGAGAACTACCATTTCCTGATTTCAAAACTTACTACAAAATTAGTAACAAAATGACTTTATTTTCTTGGGCTCCAAAATCACTGAAGATGGTGACTGTGGCCATGAAATTAAAAGATGCTTGCTCCTTGGAAGAAAAGCTATGACCAACCTAGACAGTATATTAAAAAGCAGAGGCATTACTTTGCCCACAAAGGTCCATATAGTCAAAGCTATGGTTTTTCCAGTGGTCATGTATGGATGTGAAAGTTGGACCATAAAGAAAGCTGAGTGCCAAAGAATTGATGCTTTTGAACTGTGATGTTGGAGAAGACTCTTGAGAGTCCTTGGACTACAAGGAGATCAAACCAGTCAATCCTAAAGGAAATCAATCAGTCCTGAATATTCACTGGAAGGACTGATGCTAAAGCTGACTTTGGCTACCTGATGCAAAGAACTGACTTATTGGCAAAGACTCTGATGCTGGGAGGGATTGAAGGCAGGAGGAGGAGGAGAAGGTGACAAGACGAGATTGTTGGATGGCATCACCAACTCAATGGAGATGAGTTTGAACAAGCTCTGGGTGTTGGTGATGGACAGGGAGGCCTGGTGTGCTGCAGTCCATGGGGTCACAAAGAGTCGGACATGACTGAGTGACTGAAGTGAACTGAACTGAACTACAAAGTTATAGCAATCAAAACAATGGGGATACTGACACACACATAGATATAAAAATCAATAAAATAGAATTAAAAGTACATAAATCAAAGTGTGGTCTGTTGTCAATTGATTTTTCAGCAAGATTGCCAAACTACTCAATGTGGAAAGAATAATCTTTCCAATAAATAATGTGTGTACAACTCCATTGGACCCCTATCTCACATCATATACAAAAGTTCACTAAAGAATGACCAAAGACCTAAATATAAGAGCTAAAACTACAAACCTGTTAGACAAAAACAGGTGAATTTTCACGACCTTGGATTTGGCGATAGTTTCTCAGATACAACAAAGCACAAGCAACAGAAGAATAAGTAAACTGGACCTCATGAAAATTAAAAATGTTTTGCTTCAAAGGACACTTGTTTAAAGTACGAGAAGACAGCCCACAGTATGGGGGAAAATATTTGTGAATCATGTATCTGATAAGGGTTTAATACCAAGAATAAAGAACTCCAACACTCAAAGACGAAACACCCAAAGCCCTTGAACTCTCCTATATAGAGCACCATATGGCCACGATGTATTTGCTGGACTGCCAGACTTGCTCTCCCCTCTTTTAGTTCATATCTCCCATTTTTCTTCAGCATAAGCCTGATTCTGGGAACTGATCCTGTTTATCCAAATTACAAAGGACACGTCTTAAGAGCTAAGCAGACCTGAGAAGAGAAATGGGTGGAATAGTCTTTAATTGAAGGACCAAGCCTTGCTAAGTAATTTCAATCCAAGAAAAGATTCCAGTAGAGAAGACCAACTCTAGATGTGAGTAAACAAAAAGCTCCCCAAATGACTGTTGCCAAAATAAGACAGAAGTTTCCATCTCTTACATGTTGCCGAAAGGTAATGCATTACAGTGATTAATTAGGAACATGAACTCCAATTCAAGCACACTTGTATCCCTTATGAACTATATGACTTTGGGCGTCAGATCTCTAGGCCTGTTTTCCCACCTATGTAATAGAGTTATAATAGTGCCCAACCAAAGAACGTTTTTGTGATGATTAACTACATTTATTAAATGTAAAGTACATAGAGCAGCACCTATGCGTATTAGCCACTCAGTCACGTCTGACTCTTTGCATCCCCCTGGGCTATAGCCCTCCAGGCTCCTCTGTCCATGGAGTTCTCCCAATAAGAATACTGGAGTAGGTTGCTATGCCTTCTTCCAGGGGATCTTACCAACCCAGGGATTAAACCCAGGTTTCCTGCACTGCAGGCAGATTCTTTACTATCTGAGCCACCAGGGAAGCCCAGGGCAGTGCCTGGCACATAAGTAAATTCTCAGTGAATATTATCTCTTATTATTGTTGGATATTTTTTGCCTTAGTCTTGAAAAGTTTTGGAGAAGGAAGCAGCAACCCACTCCAGTATTCATGCCTGGAAAATCCCATGGACCGAGGAGCCTGGTGGGCTACAATCCATGGGGTCGCAAAGAGTCGGACATATCTGAGCGACATCTGTGTGTCTGTGTGAGTGAACAGTTTAATGTTTTTACCACTGATGTAGATGAAGAATTGAAGTGGCCAACACTATAGGTTGTCTCCCAATAACTTTTTACTTAATCTTTGATGAAAACAGTCATCTGGTTTTTAAATGGATATATATAGCCATCCTGAACAAAGCCTAAACTTCCTAGCTCCCCCTTGCAGCTAAATTGTGACCATGTGACTCAGTTCTGACCAGTAGCATGTAAGTGAAAATAACATGTAACTACCAGGAAATTGTCTTTAAAAGGAAGGGCCAATGCCCCTTCCTCAATTTCCTTTTCTCCACCAGCTGGAATACAGATGTGATGGTTAGAGGCTCAGCAGCCATTCTGAACAACAAGGTGACCTTGAGATTAGAAGACATGCATGATGGAACAACAAGATAGAAGGTACCTGCATCTCTGACACTTTGGTGCATCAACTCCACTGACAACTCCAGACTTCTTGAATTAACTTCTGTCTTATGTTAGCAGCTATTATTTGGGTTGTTGTTGTTGTTGTTGTTGTTGTTTTCATTACAAATGAGCACAATCCTAATGCCAAAGATATATCATATTTTAAGGTGACTTAGAGCTAAAAATGCTAGCTTTGTCGTCCATGGGATAATAATCAGAGCTCAGGAGCAACGGACTAACTCTGACAGCATGAAGGATGGAGGTTAGCAGTGATAATGTAAAGTGCTTCCTTGGGTCCATAAAAGTAGCCTTGCAATAGCCAAATGAGGTTGATATGGCCTGGAGGCGGGGAATATCTTCTGAATGGATGCCTTACAAAGGAGATGGTGGAGTGCCTGTCACAGGGTAGGTGCTCAGTGATGTGTGCCCGCCTTGGTACCATCCCTTCCCACAAGCGTCTGAGTTCAAGGCACACTCTGTATGAATTGACAGCAGGCTATTACAGTTCAGGGAATTTTAGTCTCTGTTAATAATAGCATGGTAAACAGCAGGAGGAAGATGACTCTGCATCACTTTTTATAGGTCAGGCCACACCTGGAATATAAACAAATGGGAGTGTTTTCAGAGACAGGCCTGGAAAAGACATCACTTGGGAAGGGGAAAAGGAAAAGAAATGATCACTGTGTACAAACATCTAAAGGGATGTTACAGAAAAAGAGAAAGGAGTTTCTATAATCTCATCCTAAGCCCCTAAAAGGTGGCTCAGTGGTAGAGAATCCGCCTCCCAGTGCAGGAGACATGGGTTTGGTCCCTAGGTCAGGAAGATCCCCTGGAGGAGGAAATGGCAACCCACTTCAGGATTCCTGCCTGGAAAACCCCATGGACAGAGGAGCCTGATGAGCTACAGTCCGTGGGCTCACAAAGAGTCAGGCAAGACGTAGCTACTGAGCATTAGCAGGAAGCCCCTAAAGAGTCCTGATGGTTGGAAAGACAGATTTCATCAGTCAGTTAGCATACATTACCTGTTATTATGGGCTTCCCTGGTAGCTCAGATGGTAAAGCGTCTGCCTACAATGCGGGAGACCCGGGTTCGATCCCTGGGTCGGGAAGATCCCCTGGAGAAGGAAATGGCAACCCACTCCAGTACTCTTGTCTGGAAAATCCCATGGACTGAGGAGCCTGGTAGGCTACAGTCCATGTGGTCGCAAAGAGTCGGACATGACTGAGCGACTTCACTTTACCTGTTATTGCTCTCAGGCTGTGGCAGTGACTTCTAATTGTCCTACGCAATAACTGTCCTAGCCCTCTTCCCTGTAGATATAACCTTGCTAAAATACCTATGCTCCTGTACTTCTTTGAAGTTCGAAGTGGTTATGTGACAGGGTGGTGGCCAATGAGATGTAAGCTGAAGTCTAAGTGGGAGTTCCAAGAAGGTTTTGCCTTCTCATACAGGTGTCATGCCCCCTCCCCTCCTCCTGCTTCTCCCCTTCCCGGCCTGTCTGGACTGCAGACATAATGCTGGAGGAGCAGCGATCATCTTACAAGCAAGAACAAGAGCCACATGAGAAAGATGGTAGAACAGAAAGATGAGGAGCCTGGTTCCTGGAGGACATCCTTGGAGAGTTTCTCTCACTTGGGCTGTCTTCTGGGCTTCTTGTTAGGTAAGAAGAATTAAGCCCTGCCTCATTTAAGGCACGGAAACAGGTTTCTTATCAGTGCAGCCGAGATGCTGTCCTAATCCAGGCTTCCTGCTGGGTTCTCAGAGGAAAAAGGCTTTCTTGAAGAACCACTGGCATTTCCTGCTTTTCAGACAGGATGTGAGATAGAACGTCCTAAAAAACACACTCAAGATGGACTGAACTCCTGGGAGGCAGTGAACCCCTTGACCCAAGAGGAATGCATGCAGAGGCTGTGGGCACTTCTGCAGCTGCGATGTAATAAAGCAGTATTGAGTGTAGAGCGAAAGGTCAGATGTAATGACCTTTAAAGTCCTTTCTAGAACAAAAGCGTTTCTAATGATCAGAAAGTTAAAAATAGGTGTACTCTGGCATAGTTAAGTTTTTGCTGCTGAACAGATGGTGTTTTTCAGCTATAGTCTGAAAAACTATAGTGGGATATGCAATTTTCATAATAGTTTCTAAGAAAATACTCTTCTTCAATTCCCCTAGGGGACCATATCATGGCTATTTAAAATTTCTAATGGAATTTTAGTTTGTTTTATTTGTAGTAATGTACTTTATCCCACTATACACTACCAGGATTTTTGTCTGTCTTGGACTTACAAAGTTAACATGGCAATGGAACATGCTCAGCATCATTTGATTTTCAGATAGTAATGGATTTATTATTTTTGTCTGTAAAAGAAGGGATCTTGGTGATAAGATTCCTTCCTCACTGTATCATTGGAACGTTTGTATCCTATAAAATAACCATTAGGGATTAATTTTGGAGAAGGCAATGGCACCCCACTCCAGTACTTTTGCCTGGAAAATCCCATGGACGGAGGAGCCTGGTAGGCTGCAGTCTATGGGGTCGCTCAGAGTTGGACATGACTGAGCGACTTCAATTTCACTTTTCACTTTCATGCATTGGAGAAGGAAATGGCAACCCACTCCAGTGTTCTTGCCTGGAGAATCCCAGGGACGGGGGAGCCTGGTGGGCTGCCGTCTATGGGGTCGCACAGAGTCAGACACGACTGAAGCGACTTAGCAGCAGCAGCAGCAGGGATCAATTTATTGGCAGAATTTCTGTAAACATGGCAGTGTTCTTTCTGCAAAAGGGGGACTTTTTCCCTCTCGTAGTAGAGGGAGTTCTTTGATGGGGTGAACATAAGAAAGGATAGGTTGAATCTTTACTGGATTCTATGATTGATCCCTCGATGGGGATCTCAAGCCTGAGAGAGGAAGATGAGCTGCGTGATTGCAAAGGTGCTCGGTGGTGACTGGCAGGCTGCAAGGATTTAGTAGGTGTTTGATAAGGGAATGAACAAATGAGTCCTCTTCCAGCCTGTCTCTGAGTACAGGCTGTGAGATGATATTATAGCCTATGGGGGTGCAAATCAGTGTTTCTCAAAACGGCTTCACATTGTGAGGTTGGAGAGAGAATAGATGGTGCTTCCAATGGAAATGAGGGCCCCCCCTCTCCAGATTTACTGAATCAGAAATTTCCACGGCTGGGGCTCAGGAATCTGCATTTTTGCACTCCTACCCACCATAGGCCTTCCCTTGTGGCTTAACTGGTAAAGAATCTGCCTGCAATGGGAGAGACCTGGGTTCTATCCCTGGGCTGGGAATATCCCCTGGTCAAGAGTATTCTGGTCTGGAGAATTCCATGGAATGTATAGTCCATGGGGTCGCAGAGTCAGACACGACGGACTTTCACTTTCTTTCACACACACTCCCAGACGGATTATCCTGTATAGTACACTGTGAGAACTACAGGTATGAACGCTGGGTGCTTCAGTTGAAGCTTCCCCAGAGGCATGGTCTCGGGAGGCAGCAGGATCAGGATCTGGGTGATCAGCCGCTGGAAAAGGCACCCATAGCAAATGCGCTTGTCTCTGGCGACACCTGCTGGTCGAGAGTAACAATTATCAAACGCTCAACCTCTGAAACTACACAGATGTTTTTCTTACTGGGTCCAGATTCTGAGGGCGCTGCATTGTAGTGTCTGCATTCTAACAGCGATGATTAATATACCCAAAGCCCCAGGTATCTAGGGGATATGCTTTTATATCTGTATCCTCTTTTCACTAACTTCAAGTAGAATCAGTATATATTTGAAGAATGTCAGCCTTCAATTATCTTACATGTTTCTTAGATCAGATGTTCTTATTTCACATCTACTTGAAACATTACCAACCCTTGAATTTCCTCTGAAAGGATTTACTGAACTCTTTGGCTAGAGAACTTATTCTTTGTGCTTGTTTTAGAGAAAGAATGAGAAACCAGCTTTTATCTCTCATTGATGCCTCCAGGCAAGATAAAGAAAAAATGCTTCATAATATCTTGGTTCCTTCTATTTACTGAGCACCTACTGGGAGCTGCCCTCCCAGAGAACTCGCGGCTCAGGAACTGAGAGGGCGCAAGCCTAGTCCCTACAGCAGAAGTGTGTGTGGTGTGGAGAGGGAGAGGTGGAGTCAAGGAATAAGCTGAGACCTGGGGAAGATTCATTCTTCCAGATCATTCATGGACATGACCACATCTCAAATTCCCAGACAAGAGACTGGTATGTGCTGAAACATAGATTGGAAATGTGAGATAGCGTTTGGGGTAAATATCTCTGCAAAGGGGTAACCTCCAAATAAGGTATGAGGCTGGAATTCAGTGATGCGGGATGGGGCCAAGAAGTTAGGCCAAACCTTGCCCCCTTGCCAAGGTTAGATTTCATCCTATAGGTGGTGACTAACCACTGAAGGGTTTAAGATGTGCTTTTTATCAGACTATTCCACTGGAAGGTCAATACACAAAACAGAGCACCTCCCTTTTATCTGATGGTCTACAAATCCAAGTCCAAATTCCTGACTAAAATTGTATCTAGTAGCTGAGAATGTCATGCAGCTTCAACACACAAAAACTCCCAGTCCATCTGAAAAGACTTTCAGCGTTCTAGTAAATAGATTGGGCCTGTGTGTTGTTAACAGGGGTTTGTTTGTTTATTTAATGCAGCTATTTGACAGAGCTGGCTCTCTGCGCCTTTTATTTAGAGCTTCTGTACTGTCTCCTCTTCCTGTGTTAACAGGGCCTCACCCCCAGCAGTGCCAGTCACACACCCCCCAGGGAAATCCCACAGGTGTCCTGAAGGCCAAAAACTGAGCACTGGATTATATTCAGAGCCTGAGGCCTGAAATAAACCAGTTCATTATTTTGTGCACAATTTTTCACCTTTCAGTTCAGTTCAGTTTCAGTTCAGTCGCTCAGTTGTATCTGACCCTTTGTGACCCCCATGGACTACAGCACACCAGGCCTCCCTGTCCATCACCAAATCCCAGAGCTTGCTCAAACTCATGACTATCAAGTCAGTGATGCCATCCAACCATCTCATCCTCTGTCATCCCCTTCTCCCGTCTTCAATCTTTCCCAGCATCAGCGTCTTTTTAAATGAGTCACTTCTTTGCATCAGGTGGCCAAAGTATTGGAGTTTCAGCTTCAGCATCAGTCCTTCCAATGAATATTCAGGACTGATTTCCTTTAGGACAGACTGGTTGGATCTCCTTGCAGTCCAAGGGACTCTCAAGAGTCTTCTCCATCACCAGAATTCAAAAGCATCAATTCTTTGGCACTCAGCTTGCTTTATGGTCCAACTCTCACATCCATACATGACTACTTACTGGAACAACCATAGCTTTGACTAGATGGACCTTTGTCAGCAAAGTCGTATCTCTGCTTTTTAATATGCTGTCTAAGCTGGTCATAGCTTTTCTTCCAAAGAGCAACATCTTTTAACTTCATGGCTGCAGTCACCATCTGCAGTGATTTTGGAGCCCAAGAAAATAAAGTCTGTCACTATTTCCATTGTTTTTCACCTTTAAAATACAAGTGATCTTGGATTTATTTCCATGATGCTTTCACAGCAGGATGAGGTGCTCAGTCATGCTACATTATTAAGACCTTCCCTCAAGAAGGACAAGCACAATCTTTGTTTCTTCCACCTCCCTTCTGCTTCAATCACTATGCACAGCCTTATACACTTGGCATGGTCAAGAGGAAAAAGGATCCTGGTGGGCTACAGTCCATAGGGTTGCAAAGAGTTAGACCCAACTAAAGTGATTGAGCACACACGCACACATGGAGGGAAAAGCATGGAATTTGAAATCTGAAGTACTTGAGTCTCATCCTTCCCTATGACATCCCCTCCCCCATTCCATTGTGTTGGCAAGTCAGTTAACATTTCCTCTTTCTTTACCTGGCAAAGGGAGCTAATAATACCTTTTCTTGTATGGAATAGCTGAGCGCAGTGCCCAATGCACAGCAGGACCTTAATAAATGTGAGCTTTCCCCCTTCTTTTTCTATCCTTCCCTTGATACCAGTGAGTCATCAAAAGACCAGGAGGCGCACAGCCTTCAGACTGCAGCAGTGGTGAGTGGCCATGAGTGCATGCTGCTCTGTGCTGTTCTATGGAGTTTACCTCTGAAGCAGGTTAATTGGTGGCTCAGACAGTAAAGAATCTGTCTGCATTGCAGGAGACCCAGGTTCAACCTCTGGGTCAGGAATATCCCCTGGAGAAGGGAATCTATCCACTCCAGTATTCTTGCCTGGAGAATTCTATGGATGGAGGAGCCTGGCAGGCTACAGTCCATGGGGTTGCTAAGAGCTGGACACAACTGAGTGACTAACACTTTCAATATCAGGCTAATAAAATAAGAGACCTTTTCGTAGTTTCAGATCTTTTGTCCCAATCTCTCTGTCTAGAGGATAGGACTCAGCACTTTTACTGTTATGACCCAGGTTTGATCCCTGATCAGGGAACTGATATCCCACAAGCTGGTGGCATGGCCAAAATATTTTAAAAAGTCTTTTTTGAGCTCTTTCAAGCATGGAGTCTGATGACCATCAACTAGCCACCCACCCTCCTGCAGTTTTGAGAAGAATCCAGTCCTGTCAATATTAGTGCATCACTGGACATGGACCACAACCCTGATGTGATGTCTGAAGCCCGGCTCCCCTGACCCGTGGGCGGGGCTGCCCCATCTGCGCAGAGAAGCAGCTGGTGCCTGACTGGCCGACCCCAAATCCAGAGAGGGTCTCATAGCCACTCATGCTGAAGGAGGACTTTCTTATTGGTAGCTGTTACCTAACAGACTGAGATCTCTTACTTGTCTGCCAAGCCAACAGTCTAAAGAACATTACTCTGAAAGATTTGGTCCAAAGTTAATCTTTGACTTAAAGGGACACTATTTTAGGGACAGTTCCCATCACATATGTTTTGTTCTGTTGTATTCATCTACTCTTAGTATCCCAAAAATGTAGAGAACTTGGCAAATTATGACTAAATACAATATGGCAGTGAATGTGACAGTCAAAATAGAGCCAAATGGGGCTTCCCTGGCGGCTCAGTGGTATAGAATCCACCTGCCAATGCGGGAGACACAAGTTTGATCCCTGATCTGGGAGCATCCCACATGCCGTGGATCAACTCAGCCCATGTGCCACAACTGTTGAGGCTGTGCTCTGGAGCCCAGGAGCTGAACTATTGAGCCAATGTACCATAACCACTGAAGCTCACGTGCCCTACAGCCCGTGCTCCACAACAAGAGAAGCCTTTGCACTGGGGCTAGAGTGTAGCCCCCGATGGCCACAATTAGAGAAAGGCCCCCTCAGGAGATAAGACCCCACACGGCTAAAAAATAAATAAATGAAATCATTTTTTGAAAAAGGGTAAACCCTAAGAATTCTCATCACAAGGAAGAAGATTTTAAAAAATAGAGCCAAATGACAAAAGACTGAAAAGCCACAAAAGAAAAAGACAAGTTGAAGAAACATCATATTAACACAGAGCCCTTTGGTGGGAAACATGCTAATAGCTCACACAGCTTTTGTACTTTGAGTGTGACTAGTACCAATGACAGCCCAAGCGTGGCTGCAAGACAGAGCGGATGACTGATGTGGGGAGCTGATGGTGATGGTAAAACATTACCTTGCTTTATTCCTACTTGAAGGATTCTTAAAGTCTGATTCTTAAGAAAAAGTCTTGTAGTTAGCTCACAATGTTGTGTTAATTTCTGCTGTACAGCAAAGTGACCCAGATATACATATATATATATATATATAATCTTTCATATTTTTTTCCATTACGGTTTATCAGAAGAGACTGAATATAGTTCCCTGTGCTATACATTAGGACCTTGTTTATCCGTCCTATACATAATAGTTTGCATCTTCTCATCCCAAACTCCCAGTCCTTTTACTCCCCCATTCTCCCCTCCCTGGCAACCACAAGTATCTTCTCTATGTCTGTGAGTCTGTATTTGTTTCTAAAGATTGTGCACATTCTTTAACCCAGCAATTGTGTATTTAGAAATTAAAGATGTGTGAGAATATTTTGTTGTGAACCAGAGTCTTGTTCATAATCACAAAATATGGCAACCAACCTAAATATCCAACATAGAAAATGAGGTAAACAAATCACATCTACACCTGTTCTTCCCTGGTCCCTCCTCTCTCAATAAACGGAACCATCATTAAATCAGTTGCTCAAGCCAGAAACCTAGAATCATTTAAAAATTTCATCCTTCTCTTTCTACTTTTCTTTCCAAGTCTTATCATTTTCCAAAATACACAGGGTATCATCTTGTAGGTGTATTAACTTAAGCAGGTAACAGACACCATAAAGCCTAAAAGCTAATGAGGAAGATTGACGGCTTTCAAGTGTTTACTCACCACCAATAGAGGAATATGTATCCTCTGCTCATTCCTGGGTAGTGACTAGGAAAAATAAAGAGAACAGTAAGGCGTTGTTTTGTTTTTGAAATATTTGTTTAGGCTACATTGGGTCTTAGTCGTGGCACACATCATTGCATCATGTAGGATCTTTCACTGCTGTGCACAGACTCTCTAATTGTGGTGCTCAGGCTCAGTAGTTGCAATACATGGGCTTAGTTGCTCTGTGCTATGTGGAGTCTTCCCCAACCAGGGATCGAATTCACTTCCCGTCCATTGTAAGGTGGATTCTTAACCGCTGGACCACCAGGGAAGTCCCTAGAAGGCATTGTTTAAGAAGCCAGCTAATTGGGTGTGGATGACTCCACAAATATCATGGAAGATGAAACTCATCTGAGAACCATGGACAAGGAAGAATTAGGAAACACTGAGGGCAGCGGCTGGGAGGACCAACCCCATGTCCAAGGAGCAGTGGCTGCGTGGGCGCAGGAGGGCCGAGAGGAGCTACTCCACGTTCAAGGTCAGCAGGGGCGGCGGTGAGGAGATACCTCTCATCCAAGGTGAGGAACAGCGGCTGCACTTTGCTGGAGCAGCCGTGAAGAGATACCCCACATCCAAGGTAAGAGAAACCCAAGTAAGACGGTAGGTGTTGCAAGAGGGCATCAGAGGGCAGACACATTGAAACCATAATCACAGAAAACTGGTCAGTCTAATCACACAGACCACAGCCTTGTCTAACTCAGTGAAACTAAGCCATGCCCTTTGGGCCACCCAAGACGGGCAGGTCATGGTGGAGAGGTCTGACAGAATGTGGTCCACTGGAGAAAGGAATGGCAAACCACTTCAGTATTCTTGCCTTGAGAACCCCATGAACAGTATGAAAAGGCAAAATGATAGGATACTGAAAGAGGAACTCCCCAGGTCAGTAGGTGCCCGATATGCTACTGGAGATCAGTGGAGAAATAACTCCAGAAAGAATGAAGGCATGGAGCCAAAGCAAAAATAATACCCAGCTATGGATGTGACTGGTGATAGAAGCAAGGTCCAATGCTGTAAAGAGCAGTATTGAATAGGAACCTGGAATGTCAGGTCCATGAATCAAGGCAAATTAAAAGTGTTCAAACAGCAGATGGCAAGACTGAATGAAACATTCTAGGAATCAGCGAACTCAAATGGACTGGAATGGGTGAATTTAACTCAGATGACCATTATATCTACTACTGCAGGCAGGAATCCCTCAGAAGAAATGGAGTAGCCATCATGGTCAAAAAAAGAGTCCGAAATGCAGTACTTGGATGCAATCTCAAAAACGACAGAATGATCTCTGTTCGTTTCCAAGGCAAACCATTCAATATCACAGTAATCCAAGTCTATGCCCCAACCAGTAAAGCTGAATAAGCTGAAGTTGAAGGGTTCTATGAAGACTTACAAGACCTTTTAGAACTAACACCCAAAAAAGATGTCCTTTTCATTATAGGGGACTGGAATGCAAAAGTAGGAAGTCAAGAAACACCTGCAGTAACAGGCAAAGTTGGCCTTGGAATACGGAATGAAGCAAGGCAAAGGCTAATAGAGTTTTGCCAAGAGAACGCACTGGTCATAGCAAACACCTTCTTCCAACAACACAAGAGAAGACTCTACACATGGACATCACCAGATGGTCAACACCAAAATCAGATTGATTATATTCTTTCCAGCCAAAGATAGAGAAGCTCTATACAGTCAGCAAAAACAAGACTGGGAGCTGACTGTGGCTCAGATCATGAACTCCTTATTGCCAAATTCAGACTTAAATTGAAGAAAGTAGGGAAAACCACTAGACCATTCAGGTATGACCTAAATCAAATCCCTTACGATTATACAGTGGAAGTGAAAAATAGATTTAAGGGACTAGATCTGATAGATAGAGTGCCTGATGAACTATGGACGGAGGTTCATGACATTGTACAGTAGACAGGGATCAAGACCATCCCCACGGAAAAGAAATGCAAAAAAGCAAAATGGCTGTCTGGGGAGCCCTTACAAATAGCTGTGGAAAGAAGAGAAGTGAAAAGCAAAGGAGAAAAGGAGAGATATAAGCATCTGAATGCAGAGTTCCAAAGAATAGCAAGAAGAGATAAGAAAGCCTTCCTCAGTGACCAGTGCAAAGAAATAGAGGAAAATGACAGAATGGGAAAGACTAGAGATCTCTTCAAGAAAATCAGAGATACCAAGGGGACATTTCATGCAAAGATGGGCTCGATAAAGGACAGAAATGGTATGGACCTAACAGAAGCAGAAGATATTAAGAAGAGGTGGCAAGAATACACAGAAGAACTGTACAAAAAAGATCTTCACGACCCAGATAATCACGATGATGTGGTCACTCACCTAGAGCCAGACATCCTGGAATGTGAAGTCAAGTGGGCCTTAGGAAGCATCACTACAAACAAAGCTAGCGGAGGTGATGGAATTCCAGTTGAGCTATTCCAAATCCTGAAAGATGATGATGTGAAAGTGCTGCACTCAATATGCCAGCAAATTTGGAAAACTCAGTGGCCACAGGACTGGAAAAGGTCAGTTTTCATTCCAATCCCAAAGAAAGGCAATGCCAAAGAATGCTCAAACTACCACACAATTGCACTCATCTCACATGCTAGTAAAGTAATGCTCAAAATTCTCCAAGCCAGGCTTCAGCAGTACGTGAACTGTGAACTTCCAGATGTTCAAGCTGGTTTTAGAAAAGGCAGAGGAACCAGAGATCAAATTGCCAACATCCAATGGATCATAGAAAAAGCAAGAGAGTTCCAGAAAAACATCTATTTCTGCTTTATGCCAAACAAAGGCTTTGACTGTGTGGATCACAATAAACTGTGGAAAATTCTGGAAGAGATGGGAATACCAGACCACCTGACCTGCCTCTTGAGAAAGCTGTATGCAGGTCAGGAAGCAGCAGTTAGAACTGGACATGGAACAACAAACTGGTTCTAAATAGGAAAAGGAGTACATCAAGGCTGTATATTGTCACCCTGCTTATTTAACTTCTATGCAGAGGACATCATGAGAAACGCTGGACTGCAAGAAGCACAAGCTGGAATCAAGATTGCTTGGAGAAATGTCAATCACCTCAGATATGTAGATGACACCACCTTTATGGCAGAAAGTGAAGAGGAACTAAAAAGCCTCTTGATGAAAGTGAAAGAGGAGAGTGAAAAAGTTGGCTTAAAGCTCAACATTCAGAAAACGAAGATCATGGCATCCGGTCCCATCACTTCATGGGAAATAGATGGGGAAACAGTGGAAACAGTGTCAGACTTTATTTTTGGGGGCTCCAAAATCACTGTAGATGGTGACTGCAACCATGAAATTAAAAGATGCTTACTCCTTAGAAGAAAAGTTATGACCAACCTAGATAGCATATTGAAAAGCAGAGACATTACTTTGCCAACAAAGGTCCATCTAGTCAAGGCTATGGTTTTTCCTGTGGTCATGTATGGATGTGAGAGTTGGACTGTGAAGAAGGCTGAGCGCTGAAGAATTCATGCTTTTGAACTGTTGGTGTTGGAGAAGACTCTTGAGAGTCCCTTGGACTGCAAGGAGATCCAACCAGTTCATTCTAAAGGAGATCAGTCCTGGGTGTTCTTTGGAAGGAATGATGTTAAAGCTGAAACTCTAGTACTTTGGCCACCTCATGCAAAGAGTTGACTCATTGGAAAAGACTCTGATGCTGGGAGGGATTTGGGGCAGGAGGAGAAGGAGATGACAGAGGATGAGATGGCTGGATGTCATCACCGACTCGATGGATGTGAGTTTGAGTGAACTCCGAGAGTTGGTGATGGACAGGGAGGCCTGGCGTGCTGCGATTCATGGGGTTGCAAAGAGTCAGACATGACTGAGCGACTGAACTAACTGATCCAGGTTTGTATTGATACATGTAAATCATACATACGGTACTATATTGATAATTTAAGATATTTTTCAAAGTTAATTTTGACTCGATGGTATCAGTATAACCTTATGACCCTGAGCCTCAGGGTCCTCACCCTTGCCCTCTTCCCTCTGAACCCCTTCCACTGCGCAAGGAGTCCACTTGAAGCCCACTTATTCCCCCTGAGACCACACAGGACCCCAGAACTCCCACTTCAAACAAGGTCTGCATGGCTCTCTTCTCCAGGTACTTCCTCCTAAGGGTAGATCATATCTGTGGTAGACGGTGTGGATGGAGCTTGGATTAGTGGGTTCAGGAGCAGGGTCTTTGTCCTCTTGCCTCAGCCCTGAAAATGTTAGCAGTCACCTTGGATGAGGGCTTCTCTGGTGGCTCAGCTGGTAAAGAATCCACCTGCAATGCAGGAGATCTGGGTTCGATCCCTGGGTTGGGAAGATTCCCTGGATAAGGGAATGGCTACCCACTCCAGTATTCTGACCTGGAGAACTCCATGGACAGTATAGTCCATGGGGTCACAAAGAGTCAGACACAACTGAGTGACTTTCACTTCACGTTGGATGAAATGCTTACTACTAACTGTTGGGACTAACCAATTCCCCATGCCATTATGGGGCTTCCCAGTTGGTGCTAATGGTAAAGAATATGCAGAAGACACAAAAGACTCGGGTTCAATCCCTGGGTCAGGAAAATCCCCTGGAGTGGGAAATGACAACCTGCTCCAGCATGCTTGCCTGAAAAATTCCATGGACAGAGGACCCTGTTGGGCTACAGTCCATGGAACCACGGAGAGTTAGATGTGACTGAACAACTAAACACACACACACACACACACACACACCATTGTATCTCATATCCAGCTATTACCTCAACACTACTCCAAGTCCCCTAGGATCTCTTGTTTGGGTTTTTGCTGTACTTTCCTAACTAGTCTACATCATATCTCACACTTTTCCTCCCCAGTCCATTCTTCAACACATTACAAGCAGAGTGGGCTTTTCTAAAATAGAAATCAGACCACGTTACTTCGACAGACAGAAAGTACAGTACCTACTCCCTGCCACAGCACAGAAGCCCACTGGCTTGTCTGTCCAAGCCTCATTAAGTGTGAGCCACAGTGAGGAACCCCTTTCATTTTCCAGTACTTCCTACGAATTTTTCCGCCTCAGGGCCTTCTTATGCATGGCTCTCTCTGCTTAGAACATTCTTCTCAGTTTTCACATGACAGGTTCTTCATCCTTCAAGTCCACAATTTTCCCCCCAGGCAGACCTTCTGCACTCAACTGTATATGCCTATTTTTTTTCCTCCTAGTAGCCATTATTTTTTTTTTCCTTCAGGGCATTTTATCACAAAATAGGCCTTCAGTATTCCTTTTTCTTGTTTATTTGTTTAATGCCTATTTCCCCCCTCATCAAATTACAAGCATCATGATCATAATGTATATACCAGAATTTAGCACATCATAGTACATATATGCAATTAAGTAATCTATATAATTGAATATTATTTAGTAAATAAAAATAATGTTTTCTATGGATATTACTGGTATAGAAATTTGGACATGATATAATTTTAAATGAAAACAAGGTCATATAGTAATATATAATCTCATTTGTCTTTTATAAGTGTGAATGTATGCTACATATGTTTACAAATTTGTGTATGTGTTTATGTTTAAAAATTGTGTAAGATGTAACAGTGGTTATCTGGGTTGGAAAATTGTGAGTGCAGTTTATTTTCTTAATTTTTTAAAATACTGATTGTGTATTATCTTCTTAAGATGATATTTTAATTTTTTAACTAAATAAATACCTCATACTACCTATACAGAAACTATTACAGTAACTTGACATTTTACCTGGAAGCAGTCTAGATGTCCAGCATTAAGGGAATGTTGAACCAGAAGATGGAACATACATTCAACAAAATGCTGCTGCTAAGTCACTTCAGTCGTGTCCGACTCTGTGCAACCTCATAGACAGCAGTCCACCAGGCTCCCCCGTCCCTGGATTCTCCAGGCAAGAACACTGGAGTGGGTTGCCATTTCCTTCTCCAGCGCATAAAAGTGAAAAGTGAAAGTGAAGTCGCTCAGTTGTGTCCAACTCTTAGCGACCCCTAGGCGGCCATTAAAAATCATTTAATGTGATCAATGTCACAGCATGGTGAATCCTAATCATATAACATTAACTCAGAGATGAATAGAAAATAGGATGAAATAATAGAAATAATTTTTAAATGATTAAAAATCATTTAATGTGACCAATGTCACAGCATGGTAAATCCTAATCACATAACATTAACTCAGAGATAAATAGAAAATAGGATTAAATAATAGAAATAATTTTTAAGTGATGTCATTGCTTTGGAGTGATAGATTTTTTGTTTGCTCTCCAAACGTCCTGTAATAACAGTTTTTACAATTAACTTTTTTATTTTTAAAGGAAGTATGTGTTTTAACAACTTATATATGATCTCACCTTGTTACATGTTATTTTTCTTTGGTAAGAATATTTGTGTTATGTAGTCTTTCTATACAGGCTACATCAAAAAAAAAAAAGAAAATCTCAAATATCCTGGGATATGTAATGCATCACGCATTCCACAAGGTGGCAGTGTCATTGTATTAAGCAGCTTTGCAGAACTTGGTAGGATTACCTAGTTGAGCTCAGTCGGTCTGTGGTGTCCGACTTATGCGACCCCATAGACTGTGGCACGCCAGGCTTCCCTGTCCATCACCAACTCCCGGAGCTTGCTAAAACTCATGTCCATCGAGTCAGTGATGCCATCCAACCATCTCGTCCTCTGTCATCCCTTTCTCCTGCTTTCAGGCTTTTCCATCATCAGGGTCGTTTCCACTGTCAGTTCTTTGCATCAGGCAGCCAAAGTAATGGAGTTCCAGCTTCAGCATCAGTCCTTCCAAGGAATATTCAGGACTGATTTCCTTTAGGGTGGACAGGTTGGATCTCCCTGCAGTCCAAGGGACTCTCAAGAGTCTTCTCCAACACCACAGTTCAAAAGTATCAATTCTTCAGCACTCAGCTTTCTTTATAGTCCAACCCTGACATCCATACAGGACTACTGGAAAAACCATAGCCTTGACTAGACAGACCTTTGTGGGCAAAGTAATGGCTCTGCTTTTGGATATGCTGTCTAGGTTGGTCATAGTTTTTCTTCTAAGGAGCAAGCGTCTTTTAATTTCATGGCTGCAGTCACCATCTGCAGTGATTTTGGAGCCCCGAAAAATAAGTCTGTCACTATTTCTACTGTTTACCCATCTATTTGCTATAACGTGATGGGCCAGATGTCATGATCTTGGTTTTCTGAATGTTGAGTTTCAAGCCAACTTTTTCTCTCTCTCCCTTCACTTTCATCAAAGGCTCTTTAGTTCTTCTTCGCTTTCTGCCATAAGGGTAGTGTCATCTGTATATCTGAGATTATTTTTTTTTTAATTTTATTTTATTTTTAAACTTTACAATATTGTATTATTGATGTTTATCCCACCAATCTTGATTTCCAGCTTGTGCTTCATCCAGCCAAGCATTTCACATGATATACTCTGAATATAAGTTAAATAAGCAGGGCGACAATATACACCCTTGATGTACTCCTTTCCCGATTTGGAACCAGTCTGTTGTTCCATGTCCAGTTATGAATGTTGCTTCTTGACCTGCATACAGATTTCAAGAGGCAGGTAATGTGGTCTGGTATTCCCATCTCTTTAAGAATTTTCCAGTTTGTTGTGATCCACAAAGTCAAAGGCTTTGGCGTAGTCAATAAAGTGAAAGTAAATGTTTTTCTGGAACTCTCTTGTTTTTTCTATGATCCAAGGGATGTTGGCAGTTTGATCTCTGGTTCCATTGCCTTTTCTAAATCCAGCTTGAACATCTGGAAGTGTTCAGTTCACATACTGTTGAAGCGTGGCTTGGAGAATTTTGAGCATTACCTTGCTAGCGTGTGAGTGAGTACATTTGTGTGGTACTTTGAACGTTCTTTGGCATTACCTTTCTTTGGGATTGGAATGAAAACTGACCTTTTCCAGTCCTGTGGCCACTGCTGTTTTCCAAATTTGCTAGCATATTGAGTGAAGCCCTTTCACAGCATCATCTTTTAGGATTTGAAATAGCTCAACTGGAATTTCATCACCTCCACTAGCTTTGTTCATAGTGATGCTTCCTAAAGCCCACTTGACCTCATACTCCAGGATGTCTGGCTCTAGGTGAGTGATCACACCATCGTGGTTATCTAGGTCACCAAGATCTTTTTTGTACAGTTCTTCTGTGTATTCTTGCCACCTCTTCTTAATATCTTCTGCTTCTGTTAGTTCCATACCATTTCTGTCCTTTATTAAGCCCATCTTTGCATGAAATGTTTCCTTTGTATCTCTAATTTTCTTGAAGAGATCTCTAGTCTTCCCCATCCTATTGTTTCCTCTATTTCTTTGCATTGATCACTGAGGAAGGCTTTCTTATCTCTCTGTGCTATTCTTTGGAACTCTGCATTCAGATGGGTATATTTTTCCTTTTCTCCTTTGCCTTTAGTTTCTCGTCTTTTCTCAGCTATCTGTAAGGCCTCCTCAGACAACCATATTGCCTTGTTGCATTTCTTTTTCTTGGGGATGGTCTTGATCACTGTCTCCTGTACAATGTCACAAACCTCTGTCCATAGTTCTTCAGGCATTCTGTCTATGAGATCTAATCCTTTGAATCTATTTCTCACTTTCACTGTATAATCATAAGGGATTTGATTTAGGTCATACCTGAATGGTCTAATGGTTTTCCCTACTTTCTTCTAAGTCTGAATTTGGCAATAAGGAGTTCATGATCTGAGCCACAGTCAGCACCCGGTCTTATTTTTGCTGACATTATAGAGATTCTCCATCTTTGGCTGCAAAGAATATAGTCAATCTGATCTCAGTATTTACCATCTGGTGATGTCCATGTGTAGAGTCTTCTCTTCTGTTGTTGGAAGAGGCTGTTTGCTATGACCAGTGCGTTCTCTTGGCAAAACTCTGTTAGCCTTTGCCCTGCTTCATTCTGTACTCCAAGGCCAAATTTGCCTGTTATTCCAAATATCTCTTGACTTCCTACTTTGCATTCCAGTCCCCTATAATGAAAAAGATATCTTTTGGGGATGTTAGTTCTAGAAGGTCTTGTAGGTCTTCATAGAACTATTCAACTTCAGCTTCTTCAGCGTTACTGGTTGGGGCATAAACTTGGATTACTGTGGTATTGAATGGTTTGCCTTGGAAATGAACAGAGATCATTCTGTCATTTTTGAGATTGCACACAAGTACTCCTTTTTGGACTCTTTTGTTGACTATGATGGCTACTCCATTTCTTCTAAGGGATTCTTGCCCACAGAAGTAGATATAATGGTCATCAGAGTTAAATTCACCCATTCCAGTCTGATTTAGTTCACTGATTCCTAAAATGTCAATGTTCACTCTTGCCATCTTCTGTTTGATCACTGCTAATTTACCTTGATTCATGGACCTAACATTCCAGATTCCTATGCGATATTGTTCTTTACAGCATCTGACTTTACTTCCATCACCAGTCCCATCCACAACTGGGCATTGTTTTCGCTTTGGCTCCGTCACTTCATTCTTTCTGGTGTTAATTCTCCACTCCTCTCCAGTAGTGTACTGGGCACCTACCAACCTGGGGAGTTCATCTTTCAGTGTCTTATCTTTTTGCCTTTCATACTGTTCATAGGGTTCATGGGGATCACCTGATGCATTGCATTATTCCTAACATTATTTTTCCTGATATTTGATTTACAGTGACATTTACATTCCTTTTAAGTCCCAGGATTGTAATATCTTTTATGGTTTTTATTTTTAAATTATAAGTTAAATAATTCCCTTGGGTGGTAAAATAATTCCTCTCTCTTCACTGCTACTTTGCTCATAAATCTTTTCCATTTTTAAAAATAATGATCAAAGAATATCCGCTGCTATTTCCTAAAAGCCTTTTTATGAATGAGTCCTCATTTACTCCTGCAGAGTAGATGTTCTTCCCATTTCACAGATGAGAAAATAGAAGCTAAAGGAAGATTGGTAATTTGCCCAAAGTCACACAGTTATTTTTAATTCTGTATTTTACCAGAGTCAGAATTCAAGCCCAGTCTCTAGAAAGAATTTGTTAAATAAGTAAATTGAAAAATAAGGAAATAAATGGGTCAGTATGTTTGTATATCTGTCTGCCTATCTATCTACTATCTATCCGATTCAACTCATATAAAAAATAGTTATATGGGGAGTCCCTTGGTGGTATAGTAATTAGGATTTCAGACATTCACTGCCATGGCCCAAGTTCAATCCCTGGTTGGGGAATTGAGATCCCACACACCGTGTGGTGTGGCAAAAAGAAAAATAAAAAGAAAAAGTTTATATGAAACTAACAGCGATGGTTGTGATTTATAGTCCATTTAACGCCATGGACTGTAGGCTGCCAGGCTCCTCTGTCCATGAGATCTCCCAGGCAGAAATACTGGAATGGGTTGCCATTTCCTTCTCCAATATGAAACTAATACAACATTGTAAATCAACTGTACTTCAATAAAAATATAATAAATAAATTAAATGTTATAGTAAGTAAAATACACATTAAATAATTTCTATATAACATGATATATGTTTAACATGAAAAATGCTTCTGCTTACTGTGATATTTGAGACTTTTCCCTATGGTATCAAAATTCTTTGAAAGCTGCACTAATAGATTAACAATACTCTTTCACTTGAATCTAAATATTATATTTTATTCAGTCTTTCTTCTGTAATTGAGTTTAGCAATTGCCTCTCAAAATTAGGGGATTCACACCCACACGCTCATCTATCATTGCTCTCAAGTCATTTCTGGCTACCCTCCCTGCATTCTCTCTGTTCCGGTCAGCAGACCTCTTGGAACCTTGCTGTTCTTTGAATCAGCAGGTATGTCTCAGGGCCTTTGTACTTGCTGCCATGTCTCTGCCTCATGTGCTACAGGTCTCACTACAGAAGCTACCCTATCTGTGAAGCCTTCCTTGAACTACTTATGGAAACAGGTAAACTAACTCTACCACCATATTCCCTGTCTCAGTTAATATCCCTTATTTTTCTGTATAGCACTTATTATCCTTTGACATAAAATTATTTCTTTGCCATCTGTCAAAAAGGTCTCTGCAGTTTTAATTAGAAGACTATTAGGTATTTAAATTAATTTGGAAAAAATAATTATTCCCGTGCAGAACTTTGATATTATCTCAATTTTGTTTGAATCTTCTTTTGTGTCTCTTAGTGTGTGTATGCCTTAATTACAGTTCTTATAGTGTGGGGCTAAATTCCTTACCAAAGCTTTTGATAGTTTTCTTTATTTTCATGAGATATAATTTACATATCATAAAGTTTACCATTTCAGTGTATGATTCATGGTTTTGAGCATTGTCACAAAACTGTGCAACCATGACTGTATCTAACTCCAACACTCTTTAATCATCCCCAAAAGAAGCCCCATACCTTTCAGCAGCCTGTGCCTCTTCCCCTCACTCAGCACCTGACAATCACCAATCTACTTTTTTTCTCTATGGATTTGCCTATTCTTGATATTTCATGCAAACGGAATCACACAATAGCTAGACCCTTTTGTGTGGCTTTTTTCAGTTAGCATAATATTTTCAAGGTTAAACCAAGTTGTAGTGTGTACCGGTACTTCAGTCCTTGTTATGACTGAATAATATTCATTTGTGTGATATGCTACATCTTGTTTATCCATTGTTAAGTTGATGAATATTTAGGTTGTTCACACCTTTTAACTATTATGAATAATACTGCTATGAACATTTGTGTATGAGTTTTTGTGTGGAAATATGTTTTCATTTATCTTAGGCATATACCTAGGAATGGAATTGTTAGGTCATATGGTTTAACTGTGTTTAACTTTGGATGAACTGCCAAACCATGTTACATAGCAGCTGTACCATTTTACATTTCCATTTATGTATGATGGTTCCAGTTTTTCCATATCTTTGACAATATGTGCTATTTTCCATATTTTTTATTGTAGCCATTTTCATGGGTGTGAAGTGTTATCTCATTTTAGTTTTGTTTTGCATTTTCCTAATAACTAATGATTTTAAGCACCTTTCCATGTGTTTTTTATCCATTTGTACATCTTTTTAAGATGAATGTTTATTCAGATCATTTGCCCATCTTTTCACTGGGTAATTTGTCTTTTTGTTGTTGAGCATAAGAGTTCTTTACATAGTATGGATACCAGATGCTTAACAGATATCTGATTTGCAAATATTTTCTCCCACTCTGTGGGGTTTTTTCTCTTTCATATAGTCTCCTTGAAAGCATAAAAGTTTTTAATTTTGATGAAGTCCAATTATCTGGTTTTTCCTTTGGTAGCTTGTTCTTTTCTTGCCATATATAAGAAACCATTGTTGCTGCTGCTGCTAAGTCACATCAGTCGTGTCTGACTCTGTGCGACCCCATAGATGGCAGCCCACCAGGCTCCTCTGTCCCTGGGATTCTCCAGGCAATAACACTGTAGTGGGTTGCCATTTCCTCCTCCAATGCATGAAAGTGAAAAGTGAAAGTGAACTCGCTCAGTCGTGTCTGACTGTTCGTGACCCCATGGACTGCAGCCTATCGGGCTCCTCCGTCCATGGGATTTCCCAGGCGAGAGTTCTGGAGTGGGTTACCATTGCCTTCTCCTAGGTTGTAAAGATTTGGTCTTTCATTTTCTTCTGAGAAGTTCTGAAAGATTTAAATCTTTCAGCTATTTTTAGTCAGTTTTGAACATGGTGTAGAGTATGTGTTCAACTTTCTTCTTTTTGCATGTGGCTGTCTGGTTGTCCAGTCACCCTTTGAGGAAAGATGATTTTTTCTCTATGAAATGGTCTTGGCACTCTTGAAAAGGTCAAAATCAGTTGACTATGGATGCGTGGAATTACTGCTGGACTCATAGTTCTATTCCACTGGTGTTTATGTCTTGGCAGAATTTTTGATAAATACTTGTGTGAACTGTGTACATTTTTGTCTCTAACAAGTACCTGGAGTGTAGTTGAACTGGCCCAGGCTTCTTACCTGTCACCTGGCTTGGGTAAGAGACTGACATCTCCTCTGAGACATGAGGATCTTAAGAGGAACACATACCTGACAAGAAGGTGTAGAACTCTAATTCCACGGGTCTACTTAGAGACAAACTGACAAATTAGGTCCAAATTCCATCTGCTATAGTGTGGTTAAAAGAATTTGAAGCCTTGTTAATTTTAGGCAAATATAACTCCATACACTCATCCCAGCATCTGGTAAGTATCTGTTGAGACCCTCCTTTGTACCATGCTCAATAAAGCAGCTTTTACTATGAGGACTTTTATTTCTCCAATATAAACTATTTGCAAAGTTACCAAAAACAGTAAGTTAACTGTATGAAATTATCTTTTTTTGGTCAAAAACCATTGAATGGTGGCTCTAGTTCATGAACAGTTGATTACAGCTCTTTTCTTTGTCAATAATTATCTAGGAGGCCAACTACAGTAACTGTTTAGGCCACTCCTTGTTAAAGGTAATAAAACCTTATCATTTGTATATAATAAAATGCTTGTCCTTCTGTTCCATTCTGTTGAAGATGGGGGGGAGGATCTGCAGGATTGCATAAAACTTATATCACATTATTAACAAGTGATGTAGAAAGAAAGGGGCAACGACAATGATTCCCTGGGCCTGGAAACTTTGTCTGTCTTTAGATAAAAGCTCTGTTGCACTACAGTCTGCTAGAACAACCAAAGACTGAGCCCTCCTTCCTCTTTACTGATGCCAGAGATCCTATAGTAGCATAGTCCAGTTTGTGTCTGGTAATGTTTAATCCTGATGACAGCCAGAACAAGAATCATCACTCTGAACCCTGGAACAAAGATGGTTTTCTGCTCAGCTTAAGTTCTGTTACAGTGCATTAAAGTGAACTCACAAAGATGGACCAGACTTTTAAATGAAATAATTCCTCTTTAAGTTGTTTAAAATTGAGCCTTCCATTGGACATTATAAAAATAAAAAAATTCTGTTTGTCAAAGACAGCATTTAAAAAAGGAAAGGTAAACCACAGACTGGAAAAATGGTATTTGCAAAATACATTTGAAAAAGGACTCACCTAAAATGTATAAAGAGCTTCTGCATATCAATGAGATAAAGAAAGATAAGCCAAATGGGTAAAAGACATGGATAGACATGTCACAAAAGAGAATAGTCAAATGCCCAATGAGCATATAAAATGATACTTGGCATCTTTAGTTAACAAGGACATGCAAATTAAAACCACAATGAGACACTACTACCCACCCACCCGAATGGCTAAAATTTAAGATGTTGACTAGGTTGTGGAGCAGCTGGAACTCTCATACACTGCTCATAGGAAAAGAAATAAAATAAGCACACTGGAAACTTTGGCTGTAGTATTAAAGTTAAAAATAAATAAACATCCCAAGATCCAGCAAGTCCACTCCTGGTTATGTACCCAACAGAAATGCATGCACATGTGTATTAAAAGAGAAGTTCAATAATGTTCATGGAAGGATTATTTGTAAGGGCCTCAAATTGGAAACACCTCAACTGTCCACAGTAGTTGAATGGTTAAATAAATTGTGGTATATTCATTCAGTGACAAACCATGCAGAAACAAAAAAGAATGAACAATAGCTAACTTGAGAAAACACACATAAATCTCAGAGATATAATGTTGAGCAGAAAGTTAGACACAAAATAATACATGCAGTGTAATTTAATGGTAGAATCAAGATTAAAAATAGGCAAAACTAATCTATGGTAAAAGAGAGCAGAGTAGTGGTTACTTTAGGGAGTGTGTTGACTGGGAGGGATCAAGACAGAGTCTTCCTGGGTGTTGGAAACAGTCTGTATGTCAATCACCTGTAAAAATTCATTAGCCATGTATTCTTAAGATATGAACATTTTATTGTATTTATTTAATTTTTTTAAGGGGGAGCCTCTGAAGAGGGTAAAACAGGACATAGGGGGGATCAGAAGCAGAGGGATCGTAGTAAAGACAGGAGGTTAAGTGGAAGTCTGTACACTTACAGCAGAGGATCTGAAGCCTTCTTCTCCCTCTGAGCTCCCAGAAATCTAGCAACCATGCCTTCAGACCCTAAGCAGGAGACTGGAAGATTATTCTCTGGGAAATCTGAGTAGGCCAAGGGAAAATACCTAAAGATATTAACACCAGGAGTTCTCCAACAAAATGGCCCAGCCGAATCATCCTGTAGTGAAGTTCTTCAAAACCAACACCTACTCACAAATAAAAAGCTTTTCATTAGTTTTTAGCACCCTATTCTGTTTTTTTTTAATTGATGTATAGCTGATTTATGGGCTTCCCTGATGGCTCAGCAGTAAAAAAATCTACCTGCAATGCAAGAGGCCCAGGTTTCATCCCTAGATGGGGAAGATCCCCTGGAGGAGGGCATGGCAACCCACTCCAGTAGTCCTGCCTAGAGAATCCCATGGACAGAGGAACCTGGCAGGCTGCAGTCCATAGGGTCCCACAGAGTCAAATACAACTGAAGCAACTAAGCAGCAGCAGCACGGCTGACTTACAGTGTTGTGTTAGTTTCTGGTGCACAGCAAAGTGATTCAGTTGTACGTATATACTACATGTACATAAATATGTGTGTGTATATATATATATTCTTTTTCAGATTCTTTTCTTTTATGGATTATTATAAGGTATTGAACATGCTGAGTGCTCCATTCCTTTTTTTAAAGGAATTTAAATTTTTGGTTGTCTTTATTCCTAATGACAAGGGAACATGATGGAATTTAGACCCACTGTCCACCCACCTATCCATCATCCAGGCAGCCACCATCCACCTGTCCACCATCCATCCATCCCTCTTATTTGTTCTTACTGAGCTCCTGATGGGTACCAGGAATGGCCAGGTCTGGGAATATAGGGGTGAACAAGGCAGCTATAATCCCTATGCTGATGAACCTCATGTGCCCCATTCTTAAGAATTACTAGACGCCTAAGGCAAGACTCTACCATGAAAGACCAAAACAAAGAGAAAACAACAACCAAATAACTTGGAGGAAACAGACTGCAAAGTGTAAGAACACTTTAAAAAAAATTACTAAATTCAGATAGATGATAAACTTGGAGGAAACAGACTACAAAGTGTAAGAACACTTTTTAAAAAAATTACTAAATTCAGATAGATAATAGAGAAGATTGTTTTCATCAAAAAGTTGCGTTATTTAATAGAGGAAGGGACTTCCCTGGTGGTCCAGTGGCTGTGCTCCCAATGCAGGGGACCCAGATTCGGTCCCTGATCAGGGAACTAGATCCCACACGCTGCAAAGAAGATTGAAGATCCTGTGTGCCGCAACTGAGACCCAGTGCAGTCAAGTAAAGAAATACATAAATAAATATTTAAAAAAGAGGAAGATTCAGAGAACAGAGGTTGAGGGAGGGAGGGAGGAAGAGAAAGAAAAGAAAGGGGAGAAACGTCATACTTAGGAAAAGGATCAAGAATCAGAACAATCAGAACATTGGCTTTTTCAACAGAGCACTGAAAGCTAAAAAAAAAAAGAAAGACAGTTTTAAAATTCAGACGGAAAATGATCATTGAACTCTATGATCTATTCAAACTATCAAATAAATATAAGGGTAGAATAAAGATATTTCAGATATGCAAGGGATTTACATGCAGTCATACCAATCATCATCAAAGAAAATTGGTCACTCAATGTTTTCTACATAAAAAACAGAAAATAATCAGGATAAACTATTTTTATTTCATGGAGGTACAGTGAGAAAAAATTAACAATCAAAAGAAGGCATGATGAAATCTGAACATAATAAAAAATGAGAGAATTTGAACCATTTGAATTTACTTTTTATTCAACAAACATGTACTGAGAACTACTTTTTGCCAGCATTGTTTTAAATGATGAGGGTGTCTGTCCATCTGTGCTCAGTAGAGAATGACTCTTTGCCATCCTATGGACTGTAGCCCACCAGGCTCCTCTGTCATGGGATTTTCTTGGCAAGAATACTGGACTGTGTGATGCCACTTCCTCCTCCAGGGGATCTTCCTGATCCAGGGATTGAACCCACATCTCCTGCTTGGCAGATGGATTCTTTACCACTGAGTTACCTGGAAAACCCAGCATTTCTGTAAATGATGAGGGTACAGTGGTGAAGAAAACAGAAGTCTTTGCCCTCATAGAGCACTTTAGGGAAATGTTTAAATAATAATTACACATCTAATTAATGAAATGTTATGCAACCATTGAAAAATACATGAATACCAGAAACACAGGAAGTGTGTATAATATGATGCAGGGTAAAAAGACCACAAGCTGTGGACAAAGACAAAAAGGGAAATCATAAGCCTGAAATGGATATGCTAGGATAGCAAAATTATGAATGTTTTTCTTTTTTCAAAATTCCCTTTAATTTTATATTAGGTTTTCTAACAGACAGGGGAACATCAAAACCCAGGATGCTAAAGGATATTGTATTTAAATTCAGGTGCCATCTAATAAATTCTCCCAAGAAGCTGTGTGATGCCTCTTCCTCAAGAAAGAGAAGGGGAAATAACCTATTCCTCCAAAATCACTGCAGGTGGTGATTGCATCCATGAAATTAAAAGACGCTTACTCCTTGGAAGGAAAGTTATGACCAACCTAGATAGCATATTAAAAAGCAGAGATATTACTTTGCCAACAAAGGTCCATCTAGTCAAGGCTATGGTTTTTCCAGTGGTCATGTATGGATGTGAGAGTTGGACTGTGAAGAAAGCTGAGCACCGAAGAATTTATATTTTTGAACTGTTGGTGTTGGAGAAGACTCTTGCGAGTCCCTTGGACTGCAAGGAGATCCAACCTGTCCATCCTAAAGGAGACCAGTCCTGGGTGTTCATTGGAAGGACTGATATTGAGGCTGAAACTCCAATACTTTGGCCACCTCATGCAAAGAGTTGAGTCATTGGAAAAGACCCTGATGCTGGGAGGGATTGAGGGCAGGAGGAGAAGGGGACAACAGAGGATGAGATGGCTGGATGGCATTACCAACTCGATGGACGTGAGTTTGAGTGAACTCTGGGAGATGGTGATGGACAGGGAGGCCTGGCGTGCTGCTGTTCGTGGGGTCGCAAAGAGTCGGACATGACTGAGCGACTGAACTGATGGGAAAAACATGGCCACTTGCTTAGATGTTATCATAAACTTTTTATTTCTCCTTCAGCTATGCAGAGAAAGATGAGGGTGTCGGAAAGAATGCAGATCCAATGTCAAATGGGAGGCTCGAAAGAGCAATTAAACCTTGCCTGTTAATTAGTTCCATGGGTTAATGAGCTCTAGGAGCGGAGTGAGCAGACTCCCTTTAACTGAACTAGAGAAAACTCACTGGCAGCTTAAGGGCAGTTGGCACCATAGTTTTCCATACAGGACGCTAGTTTCCTGGCCCATGAGAGAATAACACAGTGGCAATGTTTCTGAAGTACTTTCCACAGGTGGTAGTGAAAGCTCAATTTACCACCATGTGCTTATGTCAAATGAGATTTCAGGAATCTCCATGTGAGTTACTGTGTAAAGAATTCCTTTATACTGTAGAGGAAGCAAGGATTTCCTGGACCAGCTGATTAGATGTAGTTGGACACTAAATCTGAGAAGAACATTCTGGGTTCCCAAGGTATCTAACACAAAAAGAAAACTCAGGAAGCCTCAAAATGAATGTTCTAATCACGCCTTGGGATGAGTTAGATGTTCTGAGTTTTTTCATGTTCAAGGGTAGTAGGAAAGATATTGCATCAGAGTGTCATATCAGATCTTATTCAATTAGACTATACATTTTGTTTACGTTTGGCTTTTTAAATAATATGCTAAACTTTAAAAATAGGAAGAAAGCTAACTGCAATGTTATTATGGAATCGTGGAATAGTAAAGGACATTATGGAAAATTAAAGAAATACGAATAAAGTATGCAGCTTAGTTAATAATTATGTACCAGCGTGTGTTTGTTAATTGTGATAAAGGTACCATAGTGATATAAGATGTTAATAATAGAGAAAGCTGGATGTGAAGAATATGGAAAGTCTCCATAGTATCTTTGCAACTTTTTTGTAAACCTAAATCTATTATAAAATTTTAAATTTTATTTAAATTTAAAATATATATAGGAGGGAAGAACTATTATCTCAACCTCAGACAAGTCACAGCTTTGGCATAAGTCTAGTATTCAGGCTGCATGACTGCAACTAAGCATCAGCCACTAAGGGATATCAGTTGAGTCCAGTTTCTGTTATTTTCAGCGACAGAGAAAAAAGTTGAAACTGCAAATCAAAATACTTAAAAACCATAAAGTATGGAACCGATAAGACAGCAAGGTTTAGATTTTGGTTGTGGAAAATAGGAAGTCATACATTCTTGAGTGAAGAGGTGATACAGTGAGAACAATTGAGGGATTTGTTTTATGAGCAGACTGCAAAATGGATTGAAGCTGAAGAGAGGCTGAAGTAGGGTTATCAGTGCTGCTGCTGCTGCTGCTGCTGCTACTGATGCTAAGTCGCTTCAGTCGTGTCCAACTCTATGACCCCAGAGACGGCAGCCCACCAGGCTCCCCCGTCCCTGGGATTCTCCAGGTAAGAACACTGGAGTGGGTTGCCATTTCCTTCTCCAGTGCATGAAAGTGAAAAGTGAAAGTGAAGTCGCTCAGTCGTGTCAGGGGTATCAGTGAAGAGGTGATAATTGGCAGGTGAAACAAAAGCATTAAGACTAACCCCCTAAAATGAAACTTAGGGCAAAGGTTTCAAGCAATGTTATTCTTACTGTTACATACAACCTCTTCTAGGCAGCTGGGGACAAGCAGAGTCTGTTGTGCAGATGGCTATATCAGACGATCTTAGCCTTGTTCCATTAGATATCTGAGATCATAGAAGCCCTTTCCTTGTTCCAGGTCCACGGTTCTTGGTCTTTGTCAGGTCTGTGTGTTGTCATCTCTGCTTGTCCTGCATCAGCTCAGTACTTGTTTGATAGTCAAACCTGAGTCAATGTTTCTTTTTTATTTTTAACCCATGGAAAAAGCAAGAGAGTTCCAGAAAAACATCTATTTCTGCTTTACTGACTATGCCAAAGCCTTTGACTGTGTGGATCACAATAAACTGTGGGAAATTCTTCAAGAGATAGGAATACCAAACCACCTGACCTGCCTCTTGAGAAATCCGTATGCAGGTCAGGAAGCAACAGTTAGAACTGGACATGGAACAACAGACTGGTTCCAAATAGGAAAAGGAGTACGTCAAGGCTGTATATTGTCACCCTGCTTATTTAACTTCTATGCAGAGTACATCATGAGAAATGCTGGACTGGAAGAAACACAAGCTGGAATCAAGATTGCCGGGAGAAATATCAATCACCTCAGATATGCAGATGACACCACCCTTATGGCAGAAAGTGAAGAGGAACTAAAAGGCCTCTTGATGAAAGTGAAAAGAGGAGAGTGAAAAAGTTGGCTTAAAGTTCAACATTCAGAAAACGAAGATCATGGCATCCGGTCCCATCACTTCATGGGAAATAGATGGGGAAATAGTGGAAACAGTGTCAGACTTTATTTTTTGGGGCTCCAAAATCACTGCAGATGGTGACTGCAGCCATGAAATTAAAAGACGCTTACTCCTTGGAAGCAAAGTTATGTCCAACCTAGATAGCATACTTAAAAGCAGAGACATTACTTTGCCAACAAAGGTCCGTCTAGTCAAGGCTATGGTTTTTCCAGTGGTCATGTATGAATGTGAGAGTTGGACTGTTAAGAAGGCTGAGCGCCGAAGAATTGATGCTTTTGAAACTGTGGTGTTGGAGAAGACTCTTGAGAGTCCCTTGGACTGCAAGGAGATCCAACCAGTCCATCCCTGGGATTTCTTTGGAAGGAATGATGCTAAAGCTGAAACTCCAGTACTTTGGCCACCTCATGCGAAGAGTTGACTCATTGGAAAAGACTGTGATGCTGGGAGGGATTGGGGGCAGGAGGAGAAGGGGACAACAGAGGATGAGATGGTGGATAGCATCACTGACTCAATGGACGTGAGTCTGAGTCAACTCCGGGAGTTGGTGATGAACAGGGAGGCCTGGTGTGCTGTGATTCATGGGGTCGCAAAGAGTAGGACACGACTGAGCAACTGAACTGAACTGAATGGATTTTTTAAAACTTTTCATCAGGAAAGGATTCAAACTTATAGAAAACTTGCAAGAATAAAAAGAGTACACTGATAGACTCTTGTTACATCTACTGTTAAATATTTCTCTCTCTAGGTATATATGAATATACATAAATGTATGCACATTTAACATTTTTACTACTTGAGGATAATTTGCATACAGACTTTAGTCCTATTTCATTTTATATTTCCTAAGAATTAGGACATTCTTTTACAAACCACAGCATAGCTGTCAACTTTGGTATGTTCACTCAGTCACTGTTTGTTGAGTTGAACTGAATGACAGGAACACCCATCATCCTAGTCTGACCTTTCCCATCGCTGCATCATGGGAGTGAAAAATTCAAAGTTTTATTTGAATTTCAGGTTTGGGTCTTTTAGAGTATCACAGCATCAGATTTTTCAGATTAGTTTTGAATTTCATTCTTTATGGCTTTGACTCAGTTGTTCAGCTATTCTGAAAATGTGTTTGTGAGAGAATACTACGGAAAGCAATAATGGCAAACACTAACCGAGCATTCGTTACTGTCAGGCACTGTTCTAACGCATTTAATCCTCACAACAACCCTAAAGGGACATGCCATGATTGTCTCCATTTTATACATGGGGAAATGCAGGCACAGAAGTTGAATAATTTACCCAGAAACAAACAGCTCGTAAGGGGGCAAAATCAGGATTTGCACCCAGGCTCTCATATCTCTTTCTTAATAGTTAATATAAATGTGCGTCTGTTAAACTAAATGTATGTCTCTCTGTCTCTCTGTCTGTGTGTGTGTGCATGTTTAGCCTTCTTACATTTCACAGTGTCTTCTCTAAAGAGGATCCCACACTATTTCTTGTTATTGATTGCTTTTCATTGTGTCGTGTTCCCCTAGGAGAGATGCATTCATTATCTTGATGTGTTTATTTTTCAGCTGAGGCGAAGGTGACTGGTCCCAGGAGCCCAGAAGAATGGACTCAGAGGAGGCTGTTTACACGAGGTTCTCCCACTCACCAGCTGTTGAGAGTCTATGGATGAAGAGCAGGATCTTATTACTTCAATGGAAGCCTGTGACCATGATCCCAGCCACCAGTAGCCAAGAGGACTTGGTACAGTGCAGCTGCCTAATAAATGATTCATCAGAAGCATTTGATACAAACGTGTTGCAGCAGCATCTTCAAATTTAGTGTTGCCCTCTTATCTAGGCTTGTGTTTGTTAAGAGATCCCCACTGTCTCTCACTTCCGTGCCAGTACTGACCTGAAGGCTGGGTCCACAGTGGATTCTCGTCATGCAGGCTGGCTCTGTTTGACTGCTATTTATAAAGCCAGTGTGGGTTAGTAACTATTTATTGAGTGCCAGTTCCATGGCAATTGTTAGTGCTTTACAAACATTTAATCCTCATGCAAACCCTGTTGCATGAGGTTGTACCTGTTATCTCCATTCTGCCCTCCAGACAATGGAGGCTCAGAGAGGTTGTATGCTGTGTACAAAGTCACACAGTTGGCAGAGTAAGGGCTCAAACTGAGAGAAATCTAAAGCCCCTTCACTTTAACATGCTGCTTTTCTTCACTGCTCCAGAGATTATTAGTGCTGCCTTCCTGCATGTTCTCACTGGCATTCTTCTTATAAATAAGGTGGGGATGGCCGTGTGCGTGACGGCAAGTGTCTGAGAGGGAGGGTCAGGAGGCTTTAGAGGCACCGAAGAATCACAGAATTATTCTCTAGGAAAAATAACACAATGCTCTTTTAGATCAGAGGTTGATAAACTATGCCTGGTGAGTCAAATCGGCTCCCAACCTCTTGTAGCAAATCGAGTTTTATGGGAACACAGCCACGCCCAATCCTTTATGTGCGGCCCAAGGCTGCTTACTCCCTACAATGGCCGAGTTGCATAGTTGTGACAGAGGCCATATGGCCCTTCAAGCCTAAAATACTGATTCTCTGGGCCTTTCTAGAAAAAGTTTGCTGACACCTGTTTTACATGACTGAGGAAGACAGCCAATAGTTCTTGTTAGCACCAAATTATTATTTTTTTCCATTTGACTGAAAAACAAAGATTTGTATTGCTAAGGTCATCACTGGTGGTGGTTGGAGTTGGGGAGAGGGTTGATGGCTATAGGGATTGAACCAGGGAGGCTAAGGCAGGTCTGGGCCTCTGGGTCCTCAGCCCAGACTCATCCCACTCATGTCCTTCCTGTTTCCCCTGCCAAATCAAGTTTCCTGAAATAATTCTGCTCATAAACTTTTAAGTGGCTTCCCACTTATAAAATACTCGAATTCCAACATCCCAACCTGGAATTTAGAGATCATAACAATCTGACCCCTATGAATCCCTCTCTCCATCCCTTTTATTCTTTTTTTAATCATGAGCCAGTCACGCCAAATTTGAGTTTATATTTGAAAGCCAGTGAACTTGTCTTTGATTCACTTCTACATAAGCAGAAAAGTAAACATATAATACTGGTGGGTGATAATGGGAAACCAGGCTGAGCTTTCATACATGATGTGTTTCACCTAAGCTAAAAGTTATAAACAAGAATTTATAAATGTTTCAGTTATTAATACTTTTCTACAAAAGACATTCTCCAGTTGTTTAGAAAAAATATTCAAACTAAGGTTTTGTTTTTAAATTGTATTATCATAAACTTTCTCCCACATTGCTGTGTATTTTTCATAAAGATAATTTTTCATGGCTGCAGAATATTTCATCTCTTAAATGTTCCTGAGTTTTCGTGGTGTTGCACAGGTAAATGGGCATTGAAGGGTGCCGTTCCCGTTTCTTCTAACTCCTATCTCCATTCTCTCCAGTTGTTCTTCTCATAATTTTTCACCTTTGCTCAGGCTGTTTCCTTAGCTTGGGAAGGATCCTCGTGTCTTTTCCTGTCTGCTTAAGTCCTAACCTTACAGCTTAAGTCCCTTCACCTTCTGTCTTCGATCTCCTGTGGCTAGGGGAGAGTTCAGCTTGACCTTCAGAATGAGGGATGGATTTCAAGAGACTCATGTCTCTAGAAAATACTGACATAGTGCCATCTTAACTTACTGCAATGGCACTGGCAATATCAAAGTGCTCAGAAACCTCAGAAATCCTTATTCCCTGCTGCTGTATGCAGGAGAATGGTTTATTGTAGAAAAGAATAATAGTGGACATATATTATGTGCTTTCTACATGTCAGGCATTATCATAAGCACTTTATATACATTGTAATTTCTCTTCATGACAACCCTTTCACTTGGGTACTGTTAATACTCTCATTGGAAGGACTGATGCTGAGGCTGAAACTCCAATACTTTGGCCACCTCATGCGAAGAGATGACTCATTGGAAAAGACCCTGATGCTGGGAGGGATTGGGGGCAGGAGGAGAAGGGGACGACAGAGGATGAGATGGCTGGATGGCATCACCATCTCGATGCACATGAGTTTGGGTGAAATCCGGGAGCTGGTGATGGACAGGGAGGCTTGGTGTGCTGCTATTCATGGGGTCGCGAAGAGTCAGACACGACTGAGCGACTGAACTGAACTGAACTGAATTGAATACTCTCATTGTTCAAATATGAACACAGGGGTACAGACAGGTTAAGAAATCACCCAAGGCCATACCACTGGTAAGTGGGAAACTTGGCATTGACTGACTGGCACCAGACAGTCTGGTATCAGAGTCTGGGTGCTTAGCCAATGAATTACAAGTGCTACCAACTCACGATGGCCCTTTCTCTCTCTAGTCTCAATCACCCAGGCTCAATCAGGTCCACAACCATCTTCAGAGTATATGTAGAGGGAAGAATCTGTTCTTACTAAGAGCAGTGAGCCTGTTCCTCTGTGTTGGAGAGACCGGGCTTGGGGCTAGCATCCTTTCACAAAGAGGAGGTCAACAGGCAGATAAACTTGCTGAGTCCTTGGTCATCCTCTGAACATGATAGTTCAGTTCAATTGCTCAGTCTTGAACCACAGCACGCCAGGCCTCCCTGTCCATCACCAACTCCTGGAGTCCACCCAAATTCATGTCCATTGTGTTGGTGATGCCATCCAACCATCTCATCCTCTGTCGTCCCCTTCTCCTCCTGCCCCCAATCTTTCCCAGTATCAGGGTCTTTTCAAATGAGTCAGCTCTTTGCATCAGGTGGCCAAAGTATTGGAGTTTCAGATTCAACATCAGTCTTTCCATGAATATTGAGAACTGATTTCCTTTAGGATGGACTAGTTGGATCTCCCTGCAGTCCAAGGGACTCTCAAGAGTCTTCTCCAATACCATAATTCAAAAGCATCAATTCTTCAGTGTTCAGCTTTCTTTATAGTCCAACTCTCACATCCATACATGACCACTGGAAAAACCATAGCCTTGACTAGACAGACCTTTGTTGGCAAAGTAATGGCTCTGCTTTTTAATATGCTATCTAGGTTGGACATAACTTTCCTTCCAAGGAGTAAGCATCTTTTAATTTCATGGCTGCAGTCACCATCTACAGTGATTTTGGAGCCCAGAAAAATAAAGTCAGCCACTGTTTCCACTGTTTTCCCATCTATTTGCCATGAAGTGATGGGACCAGATGCCATGATCTTCATTTTCTGAATGTTGAGCTTTAAGCCAACTTTTTCACTCTCCTCTTTCATTTTCATCAAGAGGCTTTTTAGTTCCTCTTCTCTTTCTGCCATAAGGGTGGTGTCATCTGCATATCTGAGGTTATTAATATTTCTCCCAGCAATCTTGATTCCAGCCTATGCTTCGTCCAGCCTGGCATTTTGCATGATATACTACTCTGCATATAAGTTAAATAAGCAAGGTGACAATATTTGATATATTCCTTTTCCTATTTGGAACCAGTCTGTTGTTCCATGTCCAGTTCTAACTGTTGCTTCCTGACCTGCATACAGGTTTCTCAAGAGGCAGGTCAGGTGGTCTGGTATTCCCATCTCTTTCAGGATTTTCCACAGTTTATTGTGATCCACACAGTCAAAGGCTTTGGCATAGTCAATAGAGCAGAAACAGATGTTTTTCTGGAACTCTCTTGCTTTTTTGATGATCCAGCGGATGTTGGCAATCTTACCTCTGGTCCTTCTGCCTTTTCTAAAACACTGAAATCAGATTGATTATATTCTTTGCAGCCAAAAATGGAGAAGCTCTATATAGTCAGCAAAAACAAGACTGGGAGCTGACTGTGGCTCAGATCATGAACTCCTTATTGCCAAATTCAGACTTAAATTGAAGAAAGTGGGGAAAACCACCATTCAGATATGACCTAAATCAAATCCCTTATGACTATACAGTGGAAGTGCGAAATAGTTTTAAGGGACTAGATCTGATAGACAGAGTGCCTGATAAACTATGGATGGAGGTTCATGACATTGTACAGGAGATAGGGAGCTAGACCATCCCCAAGAAAAAGAAATGCAAAGAAGTAAAATGGCTGTCTGAGGAGGCCTTACAAATAGCTGTGAAAAGAAGAGAGACAAAAGGCAAAGGAGAAAAGGAAAGATATACCCTTTTGAATGCAGAGTTCCAAAGAACAGCAAGGAGAGATAACAAACCCTTCTTCAGCGATCAATGCAAAGAAATAGAGGAAAACAATAGAATGGGAAAGGCTAGAAATCTCAGAGAAGGCAATGGCACCCCACTCCAGTACTCTTGCCTGGAAAATCCCATGGATGGAGGAACCTGGTAGGCTGCAGTCTGTGGGGTCGCTAAGAGTCAGACACGATTGAGTGACTTCACTTTCACTTTTCACTTTCATGCATCAGAGAAGGAAATGGCAACCTGCTCCAGTGTTCTTGCCTAGAGAATCCCAGGGATGGTGGAGCCTGATGGGCTGCCGTCTATGGGGCCGCACAGAGTTGGACACGACTAAAGCAACTTAGCAGCAGCAGCAGAGATCTCTTCAAGAAAATTAGAGATACAAAGGGAGCATTTCATGCAAAGATGGGCTCCATAAAGGACAGAAATGGTATGGACCTAACAGAAGCAGAAGATATTAAGAAGACATGGCAAGACTACACAGAAGAACTGTACAAAAAAGATCTTCACAACCCAGACAATTACGAAGGTGTGATCACTCACACTCACCTAGAGCCAGACATCCTGGAATGTGAAGTCATTATGGACCTTAGGAAGCATCACTAGGAACAAAGCTAGTGGAGGTGATGGAATTCCAGTTGAGCTATTTCAAATCCTAAAAGATGATGCTGTGAAAGTGCTGCACTCAATATGTCAACAAATTTGGAAAACTCAGCAGTGGCCACAGGACTGGAAAAGGTCAGTTTTCATTCCAATCGCAAAGAAAGGCAATGCCAAAGAATGCTCAAACTACCACACAATTGCACTCATCTCACATGCTAGTAAAGTAATGCTCAAAATTCTCCAAGTCAGGCTTCAGCAATAAATGAACCATGAACATGATAAGTGAGGGGTATTTCCAGAGCCAAGGCAGGATGTGATGGAAACACCTGTTTCTTCCAGACCTCACTTTTCTCAGTGTCCCAGGGACCTGGCATAAAACAGGCCATCCATTCATAAAGAAGGGATTGTGACATAGTAACATCATAATGGGTACAGATTAGTTAACTCCTCCTCTCATACCCTCTCCCAGGAAGGAGTGGTACCTCTTGCCATGGATCTTATAACAGTGGAGGTGGGGAGAAGAGATTCAGAGTGCATTCCAAAGGTAAGTACAATTGCAGAGCAGAGTCAGGAAGGGGATGCATAGTTACTGGCCTCTAGTCTGAAGAGTGAAAGAGCCTCAGGGTTCAGAAAGATGTTAAAGGCTCTCTCTGCCAGTTGTCTTTCCAGTGCCTGATCCCCCTAGGACAGCTCTGAGAAGCAAATGCCCAGCTTCTGCTTGAATACCTCCACTGATGGGGACCTCCCTACCAAACAAAAATCCATCCCAGTTCTGTATGGCTCTGTTAGAAAACTGGACTTTTTGTTGAGTGGAAATCTATCTTCTTGTAGCTTCCACAAAACTGGGTCTAATTCTATCTGTCAGAGGCTAGAGAACAAGCCAGCTTTCTCTTAAACACAACAGTCCTAGAGAGATTTGAAGTAAATGAACCTGTCCTCCCTGAGTTTTTCTTCTCCAGGCTAAATACTCACCGGTGCTTGAACTGTGTCTCTTCTCACATGATTTCCAGGCCCGTCATAAGATTTGTGTCTGCTGATTGCTTCCCACTTTGCGTACAGCTCTCTGAGTATGGTGTTAGACCACTCCACAGAGCACCAGCTAACATCAGAACAGAACCATCCTTTCCCTGCTATGAAAGCTTCTAGGATCAGAAACCAGTACTCTTGAGTCCCAAGGGGTTCCAGGGCTTTTGGATGAATTTATTTTTGGTTAGAAGGGGGCAGCAAAAAAAAAAAAAAAAGAATGAGTTAGATGTCTGTGGTTGGGAAGAGATGATAAAAGCTAATGTTTTTTTTTTTTTTTTTTCCTGAATGCTTATTAAATACCAGACACTGTGCTTAAAACGACAGGAATTCTCTCATTCAATCCATTCAACCACTCTTATTGGTGGTACTGTTATGATGACCATTTCACAGCTGAAGAAACTGAGGCTTAGAGAAGCTCAGGATTTTCCCAGGCTATGTGGTGTATGCCAAGACTCAGGCCAGATATTAACAGAGAGTAAGGGGTAAAGGTTTGGGTTCAACAAAAGGCAGCATCTGGCCAGTGATTATGCTTCAGAAAAGGTATGACAGTGAAAAGTGGTTAGGGGTGAGCACAGGACTTCTAAGGGCCCAGAGATCGAGAGGGAGAATGCCACACCAGGGTGGTACAGAAGGATATGAAATGACAGTAACAGCTGTCATTTACTAAACGTGTACAAAGTCAGACATTTTGCATACATAATCTCCTCTAATCCTCACAACAATCCTAACTAGGAGTTACTACCATTACGATCGCTATGTTACAGAAGAGGAAATTGAGGCTTACTGAGGTTAAATGACTCACCAAAGACTACACAGCTGGTAAGTGGCAGTTCGAGGATTAAAGTTCAGACAGCTGACTCCAGGGTGATGCCCTGTACTGACTCCCAAAGGGAAAGCCTGTTGGCAAGAAACTTAAGGGAAGACATTTTCTCTCCCAAGAATGGGGCGTCCCAGAACTTACAAGGGAACTCAGGGCTGCTGGCAATGCCTGACGAGACAGAATAGGTGTTCTGGAAGAGACAATTTTGCCAGATGCTTTAAATCAGTAGTGCCAATACCGAGGCTATCCGAAATTGATATTTAGTCGGAAAAGTAGTCCTGGAGGCCCAGGAACCTCATTCAAATGAATATCCATGACCAGATATGCTATCCCAGAATCAGAAACCCACGTGTTGAAAAGTCATCTGTTTTTGTGCTTTTGTAGTTCCCTTTTTCCATTTTTAAAAAAAACAATTTGCTTTCACTCAGTTTCAGATCAGATCAGATCAGATTAGTCGCTCAGTCGTGTCCGACTCTTTGCAACCTCCTTGTCCATCACCAACTCCCGGAGTTCACTCAGACTCACGTCCATCGAGTCAGTGATGCCATCCAGCCATCTCATCCTCTGTCGTCCCCTTCTCCTCCTGCCCCCAATCCCTCCCAGCATCAGAGTCTTTTCCAATGAGTCAACTCTTCGCATGAGGTGGCCAAAGTACTGGAGTTTCAGCTTTAGCATCATTCCTTCCAAAGAAATCCCAGGGCTGATCTCCTTCAGAATGGACTGGTTGTATCTCCTTGCAGTCCAAGGGACTCTCAAGAGTCTTCTCCAACACCACAGTTCAAAAGCATCAATTCTTCGGCGCTCAGCCTTCTTCCCAGTCCAACTCTCACATCCGTACATGACCACAGGAAAAACCATAGCCTTGACTAGACGAACCTTTGTTGGCAAAGTAATGTCTCTGCTTTTGAGTATGCTATCTAGGTTGGTCATAACTTTCCTTCCAAGGAGTAAGCATCTTTTAATTTCATGGCTGCAGTCACCATCTGTAGTGATTTTGGAGCCCAGAAAAATAAAGTCTGATACTGTTTCCACTGTTTCCCCATCTATTTCCCATGAAGTGGTGGGACCGGATGCCATGATCTTTGTTTTCTGAATGTTGAGCTTTAAGCCAACTTTTTCACTCTCCACTTTCACTTGCATCAAGAGGCTTTTGAGTTCCTCTTCACTTTCTGCCATAAGGGTGGTGTCATCTGCGTATCTGAGGTTATTGATATTTCTCCCAGCAATCTTGATTCCAGCTTGTGTTTCTTCCAGTCCAGTGTTTCTCATGATGTACTCTGCATAGAAGTTAAATAAACAGGATGACAATATACAGCCTTGACGAACTCCTTTTCCTATTTGGAACCAGTCTGTTGTTCCATGTCCAGTTCTAACTGTTGCTTCCTGACCTGCATACAAATTTCTCAAGAGGCAAATCAGGTGGTCTGGTATTCCCATCTCTTTCAGAATTTTCCACAGTTTATTGTGATCCACACAGTCAAAGGCTTGGCATAGTCAATAAAGCAGAAATAGATGTTTTTCTGGAACTCTCTTGCTTTTTCGATGATCCAGCGGATGTTGGCAATTTGATCTCTGGTTCCTCTGCCTTTTCTAAAACCAGCTTGAACATCAGGAAGTTCACGGTTCACATATTGCTGAAGCCTGGCTTGGAGAATTTTGAGCATTACTTTACTAGCGTGTGAGATGAGTGCAATTGTGTGGTAGTTTGAGCATTCTTTGGCATTGCCTTTCTTTGGGATTGGAATGAAAACCGACCTTTTCCAGTCCTGTGGCCACTGCTGAGTTTTCCAAATTTGCTGGCATATTGAGTGCAGTACTTTCACAGCATCATCTTTCAGGATTTGGAATAGCTCAGTGGTGACCAAACTTTAGTGTGCATCGGACTCATTCAGAGGACTTGTTAAAACACTGAACACTGGACCTCAGCCCCTGGAGATTCTGATTTAGTAGGTCTGGGGATGAAGCCTGAGAATCTGTATTACTAACAAGTTACCAGGTAGTGCTGATTCAGCTGGTCTGGAGATTACACTTAAGAACAAGGGCTTTGGTTTATTAGAAAAGCTACTTTTGAAATTATCTAAACTGACTTGGCTGTGAAGAGGCAAAGGACTTGGCCATAGGCCAGAAGCAGCGGGAGGGGGTTGAGGTGCAGACAGTGCTAGGTGAGTGACTGCTGTATGGGCTGCGGAAGACAGAAGTCACAGCTCGAAGAGACTAGCTGTTTACAGATGAGAATGATGGAGAAGTAGAAGTTCCCGGAAGCTGGGCAAGGGGAGCCAGACTGGCCAGATAGAGATCTGGCAAGGGCAGAAGTCAAATGGGGTAGCAGTCTTGTCAAAAGCTGCAGGCTCTTGGCAGGGCTGCAGGGAAAGAACTAGAGGAGCTGGGAGGCAAGGGGCCAGGAGTGAGCTCCTGGGATATGGCCTGGAACAGAATCTGGCGATCACATTTCAGCTGTGGCTAACCGTCTCTAAAGCCTCCCTCTGTGGTTAAGCCCATCAGACCTAGAGTACCCAGAAGTTGCTCTCTGACAGTAGTGAGCTGAAGTTCTTGCAGCAAGAGAACTAGGACAGCGCTAAATGCTGTTTCTTCTTCCCTTAACGGCGGGTCCCATGGTGCAGGCAGGGTCAGGGCTGGGGAGCTCACAGTCTGGTGGTTTGACCTCTAATGTTCTTCAGTCTCTAGGCTGCATTTCTCCCTCTGGGAAACTGACTCAGCTGCAGGGCATGCGCACTGCGGAGAATGGCTTGCGTCGCTGCAGCAGTGTGCTAGCTGCCGGGTGGCTGGCTGTTCTCATCTCTCCTCATGGAACTGGGCAGCTTGGAGAGCAGGCTCCTTTCCCTTGGTACCAAGAGAAGGAGCAGCATCTCTGTAAGACTGCATGCGACTGCTTTCAAATACAGTAGCAAATTGCACATAGGCCCTCTCTGGACCCTGGCCTTGAAAAACAGCCCACTTAGCCTGAACTCGGAGAAGGCAATGGCACCCCACTCCAGTACTCTTGCCTGGAAAATCCCATGGATGGAGGAGCCTGGAAGGCTTCAGTCCATGGGGTCGCTGAGGGTCGGACACGACTGAGCGACTTCACTTTCACTTTTCACTTTCATGCATTGGAGAAGGAAATGGCAACCCACTCCAGTGTTCTTGCCTGGAGAATCCCAGGGACGGGGGAGCCACCCTCCCCACCTCTCTATGGGGTCGCACAGAGTCGGGCACAACTGAGGTGACTTTGCAGCAGCAGCCTGAACTGTTTCTTTTCATCTGATTTCTTGTATGTGTCTGTCCAGTTACATCTCTGCAAGACTGCATGTGACTGCTTTCAGATACAGGAGCAAAACTGTGCACATGGGTCCTCTCTGGACCCTGGCCTTCAAAAACAACCCGCTTAGCCTGAACTGGTTCTCTTCATCCCATTTCTTGTATGTGTCTGTTCAGTTAAAAAAGAATTTAGCGAATGCATACTAGATGGCAGGCCCTGTGCTGGGGATACATACAGATATGGGTAAAAGAAATCTCAACTCACAAGTATAGTTGGGGAGATCATCTACAGAGATAGTTACAGCCTTGTAGGATAAATGTTATTTCTGAAACATAGAGCTCATGCCCTCTTCAGATCAGATCAGGTCAGTTGCTCAATCATGTCCGACTCTTTGCGACCCCATGAATCGCAGCACGCCCTCTTAGGACCTTTGTATTTGCTGCTGCTTCTATCTAGAATACTCTTCTCCAGATGTTTGTATGCTTATTCTTTCACTCACTTCACTTGGGTCACTCCTGAGAGAGGCCTTCCCTGACCCTCCTACCGAAAATGGAGCCCACACAATTCTATTTATCCCATGTAATTTTTCTCTGTGAAAATTTAACCTCCTCATATATATGTGTGTGTGTGTATATAGATGTATATATTTTATGTTTGTATATAAAGTGCCTAGTCACTGCTGATTCTCAGTGCGTAGAATTGGGACCTAACAGGTATGCAATATATTTTTTCCTTTTGTTCACCATTCATTCACCATACGTGGTTGTCCAGTTGAACTTTCCTGAGCCTCTCCAGTCATCGAAATGGAAGATGAGGCTTCTGCTTGGGGAAGGACATTTTCAAGCCTATCTCCCACCTTTTCTAGTTTCTACTGTCCTCTTAGTCCAAACGGAACAGGTTCTAGATTCCCACCAATAACCATAAATACTGAACATTAACTACATACTGGGCACTTCCAATACGTTATTTAATCTTCACAATGCTCTGCAAAGTCAGCATTATTTCTCGTGTTTCACCAAAGATGAAACAGGCTCAGGGAGAGTATTCGTTTGCTGAAAGTCAGAGACAGCAAGGTTCCCAGGGGGCTCTCTGGGAAAGGTCTCCCAGGCTTCACAGTCACCCAAGTTTCTGTCACGTTTCTACAAGGCTTTCCCCACGTTCCCACTACGTTCCCCGCCCTTTCTTTCTCACTGGACAGCTGGGCCTGGCTTGCCCTGGTTGCTTCTCCAAGGCTAGTGTAAGGAGGTGCTTCAGAAGGTTGCAGGGTGGAGAAGGGGCTGATCTATCTCCAGGGCCACAGTTTTCCTTCCCCCACCCTCCCCACGGACCGGGCTGCTGGACGCCCAGTGGTCCAGTTCAAGGCCTGCGCGCTGGAGGAAAAAGGATGGGGGAAAGAGAGAGGGGCTTCTTCAAACGATCGGCGGGACAGGGGGGCGAGCACCCCTTTCTCACTCCCTTTCTCACTACGGCTCGCTCGGTGCGCCGGCTAACCAGCCCCCTCCCCACTCCGCCGCAGCCCGCCTTGCAGCAGGGCGCGTGCGCAAGGCGCTCCTCGCCCCCTCCCTTCGGCGTGCCGCCCTTTCACCCTGGCAACCGCGGCGCGACTACGGCGCGCGCCGGGCTGGGCGCGGACGGGGCGGGGCCGGGCGGCGCCGGTGCGAGCTGAAGCTGAGGCTCAGGCGGCGGCGGCGGCCCAGCGGAGGCACGGCCGTGGGTAGCGGGCTCGGCGTGTCCGACCTCCCTCCGCCTCCTCGCAAAGTTCTTCGACGCGGTTTGGGGTCCAGCGGACACCGTCCTTGGCCATGGACTCCCAGAAAGTAAGCGGGGGCGGGGGCCTCTGGGTCGCCGAGGCTGGGCGGAGGGTGGGCGGGGCGCCCTGGGCCGGGTGGGCGGTGGGCGGTGGGCGCGCGGGGCCGGGCGGGCCGGGCTGGGCTACGGCCGCGGAGGGCGAGGCCGCCAGGCACCCTTCTCGGGAGTAAAACGGCGCCCGCGGGGGTGCGGGGACCGCGCCCGGTGAACCCGGATAACCTCTGCTCTGCAATTGGTCCTGGGCCCTGGCTCCCAGGGGATTTCGGGAGCCGCCCCCATTTTTTCCCATCATTTTCTGCAAGGATCTAGGCCCCCTGTGATTCTCGCAGCCTTCCCGCGTGCTAGTGAGGGTTTATCCATCCTCAGCAGAAGAGGAAATCAAAGCACCTACGAGTGTACCTGCTGACGCCGAAGCTGACCCACTCTTCTCCACCCAGTCTTCGCCTATTTTGGCTCAATCTGTGTCTTCTTAGGTCGCGAACCAGGTCTCCTTGGTACCCCCCGCCTCCCCCATCCATCCCCTCCACACCCGCCTTTTGCACCGCTCCCCACCCCCGCCGCGCCCTCCTTGGGACTAGTTCCCCGGCACGTCTTAACTGTTTATAGTGTTGGTTCAATTGAGAAAAAAGACTGATAGTTGTCCAGAGCAGCGGTCCCACCCTCTGGCCAGTTCCGTGTTGCTGGTCAGTTCCCTTAATGATTGTTTTTGGCATATTTTATACTTTCTGAGCAAGTTAAGGACGGGGCATAATAGAACTAACCTTTTCTGTTAGCCAAAAATATACTTAGAGAACGTAGCCAATGTTTTGAATACAATTAGAAGTGAGTTAATACTTAGTCATAGTCCCTATATAGAAATCAACCACCGTGCTCTCTTTATTAGATGATAGTAATTGAAATAGTACAGTATAGGAAGGAAACACAAGTGTTATTAATAACAACGGGCAAAAACAAGAGCCCATTCTTTTCTATTATTAGATAGGAAGCACTGGAAAGATTTTTTAGAAAGGTGTTTTCCGCAATTTTGCCTGGAATCATCTCCTTGAGGAACACTGTGGGGCATGAGAGAATAGTGTAGTGATGTGTTAAACGTTAACTGTTATAGTATTTAACAAAAATCACATGATTTCATTGTATGTGTTCATCCTGAAACTGAGATATAGTTTTATTCACGTGATTATTAGACATTTTTAAAAAATTGACATTTTGTGTTTTGAATATACATTTAAAATGCCTCTACCTAAATTTGTAAAACACTTCAAAGCTTATTTAACTTTTAAAGTAAAGGGTGTGTGATGTCTGAGATTAGTTCAGAGAAAATGGAAGGTCAAAAACTTGGAGTCCAGAGACTTGGATTCTGTACTATGCAACTTTGTGATACAGAGCAAATAACTGTGACTAGTTCTTCATCTGTACAGTGAAATGAGAATACAGAGTTATTGTAAAAACCAGGTAATATAATACAATATGAATTATGTACTTTAGAGTACAGTGCCTTAAATTTTATAAAGAATAAGTACTAAAGTAGTCTATGTACTATAAAATGTAATTTTAAAAAATATTTTAATGTGGATCATCTTATTTTGCCAGGGCATACATATTCTCTCACTTTAATGAGGACTCAAGAGTTTTAGGTTGTGAGTCCTGCGTGGTCATACTAGTAGCCATCCATAAGGCCAACATTTGAACTTGCTTGCATTGCAGATTTTGTTTTGATGCTTGAGTACCTACACATATTGTGTACAGTTTTAGCAGAAGTAGTGAAGAATTAGCTGTTCTTTCTTACTGGTACTAATTTATCTTAGAGAATCAACTTCTCAGTATTAGAAAATATGTTGAATTTCATTGGTGGTAGCAAATATTTCTAATAAAAAGCCTTAATTTTGTCTCACAGCTTAAAATAGGCACCATGTGTTAATGCCTATAACCAATTCAGTGCTCTGAATTTGAGCATCTTTTTTCTCATGAATTACTGCAGAATCAATTATATACCTCAACTAATAATGAACTAAGCTGGATATTTCTCTTGAAATAAGTCAGTAGTACACCCTTGGCATGGCTTTTCTTTTCTGTTCTAGAATGTTACAATGAAAGTAACAGCAGAGATGATACCTTAGTCAGCGTAAGGAAACAAGCAAGTGGCAAAGGCTGAGGGTGGCTTGAATGTATTGACATTTGTAAGACTTGGGGATTTGAGCTTTAAATTAAGAGCATGGCTTCAGAGTCAGGTCTCCAGTCCTGCAATTTATGAACTGAGTAAAGTTGGGCAATTTGCTGTGTCTCCATTTTCTGATCTTTGCAGTCTACTTACCTCAAAGGGTTATGACTATCGTGTTAGTTTTTAAAAATCACTTGGTGCCTAGCACACGTCAGTACTGTCTGTTAAGTGTTGTTTACTAATCTCATAATCCCAACTTCAAAATAACTTTATCCCTTTGTTGATAATTTCCCTTAATTTTTCTAATCCAATTTAGCCATTTCATACCTTTGTCCTTAAGTTTACAGTTTGTTTTCTGTATCTGTATCTGTAATAAATATTTCAAATGATGGTGCCAAAGAAATGTTGTTAAATCCTAACTGAAAGAGAATTGGAAGTTCTGACTCATGCAGTCTGACAATAGAGGTTAAGTTAACTGGACAGTCTTACAGAAGCTTGATGATGGCTAGTCAGCAATTGGATTAGCTTGACCAGCTGCTTTTTTGTCTGTGAAAATAACTTGGGCTTCAGTGTTGTGTTAGCAACAGATGCTCTGTTTGAGTAGAGGAAGAAAACATAATTGCCTTGGGTATGTAAAGAGTACTGTTGGATACAGAAAGCCACAGTGTTATCTCCTACAAATAGAGGGATTTTGTTTATATCAAGTTTCTGGGACACTTTGGTGTTATGGATAGGTGGCTTTATTTGATACCCAGACCTTTTCATTATGGCCTTTTAAGTGGTTTTAAGATAAAATCCCGAAGGTTTCTTTACCTGATAAAATGTGTATGTTCAAAGAAACCATTGAAACAAGACATTTGCACCTTTCTAGAATCTTGGTGCTTAGAATTTGATAGTTTAAGTTAAATTCTTGCTCAGGACATCATTCATATTCATAGGGGTTGCTGTTTCCAGGAGAGGTTCCTGCTGTAGGAATAATAAAAGTGGAGAGAAAAGAGTAGGGATCCCAGAGGAAAGATGCCACCAAAAGCATACATTGCCAATTGTTTGCTCTTCCTCACTTTCCCCCACATACTCTCCTTTCTACTTGCGGGTAGTGACAGGCAGGGTTTGATGTACAAGACTGAGCAAACCTAGATTGGGAAACTAGGGAGAGTTTTAAGTAAAGCACAGCAGAGCCTGCAATCAGTAGCATGTCTGCACTTGGCTTCCTCATCCCAGTTTCTTCCTCTGCCCTGGTATTTGTTATCCTTTACTTTCATAGTGTACTCTGGCAGTTCAGAGACTCACACCATATCCAGGTAACCCACTGCCTCATGTTCCAAAATGACTCCTTTTTCTCATTCCTGAGCAAAGGAAGTTCAGTTCAGTCACTCAGTCATGTCTGACTCTTGGCGACTCCATGGACTGCAGCACGCCAGGCTTCCCTGTCCATCACAAACTCCCAAAGCTTGCTCGAACTCATGTCCATCGAGTCAGTGATGCCATCCAAGCATCTCATCCTCTGTCATCCCCTTCTCCTCCTGCCTTCAATCTTTCCCAGAATCAGGGTCTTTTCCAATGAGTCGGTTCTTCACATCAGGTGGCCAAAGTATTGGAGTTTCAGCTTCAGCATCAGTCCTACCAGTGAATATTCAGGACTGATTTCCTTTAGGATTGACTGGATTGTGCTTTAGGATTGACTGACTTTCCTTCAGGATTGAGCAAAGGAAAGAGAAATGAAATCTGAGCATTGTTCCACATACAGTATTATGTTCAGTTCAGTTCAGTTCAGTCGCTCAGTTGTGTCTGACTCTTTGCGACCCCATGAATCACAGCACGCCAGGCCTCCCTGTCCATCACCGACTCCCGGAGTTCACTCAGACTCACGTCCATTGAATCAGTGATGCCATCCAGCCATCTCATCCTCTGCCGTCCCCTTCTCCTCCTGCCCCCAATCCCTCCCAGCATCAGAGTCTTTTCCAGTGAGTCAACTCTTCACGTGTGGTGGCCAAAGTACTAGAGTTTCAGCTTGAGCATCATTCCTTCCAAAGAAATCCCAGGGCTGATCTTCTGGGAGATGGAGATGGTGATCTCCATTCTCCAACCAGAATGGACTGGTTGGATCTCCTTGCAGTCCAAGAGACTCTCAAGAGTCTTCTCCAACACCACAGTTCAAAAGCATCAGTTCTTCAGCGCTCAGCCTTCTTCACAGTCCAACTCTCACATCCATACATGACCACTGGAAAAACCATAGCCTTGACTAGATGGACCTTTGTTGGCAAAGTAATGTCTCTGCTTTTGAGTATGCTATCTAGGTTGGTCATAACTTTCCTTCCAAGGAGTAAGCATCTTTTAATTTCATGGCTGCAGTCACCATGTGCAGTGATTTTGGAGCCCAAAAAAATAAAGTCTGATACTGTTTCCACTGTTTCTCCCATCTATTTCCCATGAACTGATGGGACCAGATGCCATGATCTTAGTTTTCTGAATGTTGAGCTTTAAGCCAACTTTTTCACTCTCCTCTTTCACTTTCATCAAGAGGCTTTTGAGTTCCTCTTCACTTTCTGCCATAAGGGTGGTGTCATCTGCATATCTGAGGTTATTGATATTTCTCCTGGCAATCTTGATTCCAGCTTGTGCTTCTTCCAGTCCAGCGTTTCTCATGATGTACTCTGCATATAAGTTAAATGAGCAGGGTGACAATATATAGCCTTGACGTACTCCTTTTCCTATTTGGAACCAGTCTGTTGCTCCATGTCCAGTTCTAACTGTTGCTTCCTGACCTGCATACAGATTTCTCAAGAGGCAGGTCAAGTGGTCTGGTATTCCCATCTCTTTGGGAATTTTCCACAGTTTATTGTGATCCACACAGTCAAAGGCTTTGGCATAGTCAATAAAGCAGAAATAGATGTTTTTCTGGAACTCTCTTGCTTTTTCTATGATCCAGCGGATGTTGGCAATTTGATCTCTGGTTCCTCTGTCTTTTCTAAAACCAGCTTCAACATCAGGAAGTTCACAGTTCACGTATTGCTGAAGCCTGGCTTGGAGAATTTTGAGCGTTACTTTACTAGCATGTGAGATGAGTGCAATTGTGCGGTAGTTTGAGCATTCTTTGGCATTGCCTTTCTTTGGGATTGGAATGAAAACTGACCTTTTCCAGTCCTGTGGCCACTGCCGAGTTTTCCAAATTTGCTGGCATATTGAGTGCAGCACTTTCACAGCATCATCTTTCAGGATTTGAAATAGCTCCACTGGAATTCCATCACCTCCACTAGCTTTGTTCCTAGTGATGCTTTCTAAAGCCCACTTGACTTCACATTCCAGGATGTCTGGCTCTAGGTCAGTGATCACATCATCGTGATTATCTTGGTCGTGAAGATCTTTTTTGTACAGTTCTTCTGTGTATTCTTGCCAACTCTTCTTCATATCTTCTGCTTCTGTTAGGTCCATACCATTTCTGTCCTTTATCGAACCCATCTTTGCATGAAATGTTCCCTTGGTGTATCTAATTTTCTTGAAGAGATCTCTAGTCTTTCCCATTCTGTTGTTTTCCTCTATTTCTTTGCATTGATCTCTGAGGAAGGCTTTCTTATCTCTTCTTGCTATTCTTTGGAACTCTGCATTCAGATGCTTATATCTTTCCTTTTCTCCTTTGCTTTTCGCTTCTCTTCTTTTCACAGCTATTTGTAAGGCCTCCCCAGACAGCCATTTTGCTTTTTTGCATTTCTTTTCCATGGGGATGGTCTTGATCCCTGTCTCCTGTACAATGTCACGAACCTCCGTCCATAGTTCATCAGGCACTCTTATCTATCAGATCTAGGCCCTTAAATCTATTTCTCACTTCCACTGTATAATCATAAGGGATTTGATTTAGGTCATACCTGAATGGTCTAGTGGTTTTCCCTACTTTCTTCAATTTAAGTCTGAATTTGGTAATAAGGAGTTCATGATCTGAGCCACAGTCAGCTCCCGGTCTTGTTTTTGTTGACTCTATAGAGCTTCTCCATCTTTGGCTGCAAAGACTGCTTTAAATTCTCATAACAGCTCTTATTTGTATTGCCCAGATATAGAAGATGGAACTCAAGAGAGATTAAATAACTTGTTAAAATTAATAAGAGATTAAATAACACAGTTAGCAAGTGGCAGTCTGGATTCAAACCAGCTCTTTCCTCACAGCCCAAGTTTTTTTCATTAGGACACTCTTGCCTGGCTCCTTTGCCTTTATGTAGTCATATGATTAATGTCATTAAAACTTAAAATATTAACAGAAATAAACCCCTATAAAGTAGGGTTTTTTGGTTAAGAAACTAGTTAAGTCTAGTAAAAATAGTTGATGGAAAGTATAAAACGTGATTTTGGAGAAGGAAATGGCAACCCACTCCAGTGTTCTTGCCTAGAGAATCCCGTGGACAGAGGAGCCTGGTGGGCTGTTGTTCATGGGGTCGCACAGAGTCGGATATGACTGAAGCGGCTTAGCATGCATGCATGCATTGGAGAAGGAAGTGGCAACTCACACCAGTATTCTTGCCTGGAGAATCCCAGGGACGGAGGAGCCTGGTGGGCTGCCGTCTATGGGATCACACAGAGTTGGACACGACTGAAATGACATAGCAGCAGCAGCAGCATAGAACATGATTTAGATGAAACCCTGGAACTTGGTCTCTCTTGCTGCTATAAATCTTTATTTTCCTGTAACATATGTATCTTCCCTCTCTCCAGCCCTTTTTATTTTATGAGGGAAGGTTTCTGCTTTCTAAAATAGAGTGTGAATAGGAAAGTGTAACTGGGGTTTTATACACCCCAGCCAAGCACAATGGCAGTCATGCCCATGGACTGAGTCAAAGCAATCTGGGATGTGCAGCAGAGGAGATGCCCTCTTCAAAGAACTCTTCTGACATACTCATAATCAGTGTTTAAACACAGGTATCTTCATTTTTCTATTGAACTTGACAGTTTTAAAAAATTAGAATTACAGTTAAACTTAAAAAAATTTTTAAAGACAATGGTTCATTGCAGTGCCTGGCTGAAAGTAAGCAGAATTATTAATGCAACAAACATATATTGAATTCCATGTAGTAGATATTCCACTCCAACCTAGGGTAGACAGTATTTTGATGTTAGTGGATTTTTTCCTCCAGCTTTCTTTTTGTATGTTTTATATCCTCAGTTGACACTTCTTCCCAGTCACAAGGCTCTGATAGAATCTGATCTCAGTTATTGATATTCATTGATGATAGGTAATCATATTTTGAACTAATTTATAATAATATTAACAGAGCCAGCCTGTGCACTTCTGTTATATTATAAATATAACTAATACAAGTTTATTAGGGAATTAGGAGGTATAGATAAATGAAAATAAAAATCACCCATTATCCTGCTACCCAGAGATGACTCCTTTTAACATTTATCTGTGTGTTATATTCCAGGGTATTTTTATACATATTGTTGTTGTCAGTCGCTCAGTCGTGTCCAACTCTTTGCAACCCAATGGACTGCAGCACACCAGGCTTTCCGGGTCCTTTACTATCTCCCGGAGTTTGCTCAAACTCATGTCCGTTGACTTGGTGATGCCATCCAGCCATCTCGTCTTCTGTTGCCCCTTTCTTCTCCTGCCCTCAGTCTTTCCCAGCATCAGGATCTTTTCCAGTGAGTTGGCTCTTCACATCAGGTGGCCAAAGTATTGGAGCTTCAGCTTCAGTCCTTCTAGTGAATGAATATTCAGGGTTGTTTTCCTTTAGGATTGATTGGCTTGATCTGTTTGCAGTCCAAAGGACTCTCAAGAGTCTTCTCCAACACCACAGTTCCAAAGCATCATTCTTCGGTACTAAGCCTTCTTTATGGTCTAACTCTCACACCCCTACCTACATGACTAGTGGCAAAACCATAGCTTTGACTATATGGACCTTTGTCGGCAAAGTGATGTCTGCTTTTTAATGCACTGTCTAGGTTTGCCATAGCTAGAAGGATTTTAAGCATTACCTTGCTAGCATGTGAGATGAGCACAATTTGAACATTGTTTGGCATTGCGTTTCTTTAGGATTGGAATGAAAACTGACCTATCCCAGTCCTGTGGCCACTGCTGAGTTTTCCAAATTCGCTGGCATATTGAGTGCAGCACTTTAACAGCATCATCTTTTAGGACTTTAAATAGCTTAGCTGGAATTCCATCACCTCCACTAGCTTTGTAGTGATGCTTCCCAAGGCCCTCTTGACTTCACATTCCAGGATGTCTGGCTCTAGGTGAGTGACCATACCATCATGGTTATCCAGATCATTAAGACCTTTTTTGTATAGGTCTTCTGTGTATTCTTGCCACCTCTTCTTAATAGCTTCTGCTTCTGTTAGGTTCTTGCCATTTCTGTCCTTTATTGTGCCCATCTTTGCATGAAATGTTACTTGTTCTTTTGGTATCTCCAATTTTCTTGAAGAGGTCTCTAGACTTTCCCATTCAATGTTTTCGCCTCTATTTCTTTGCATTGTTCACTTAAGAAGGCTTTCGTATCACTCCTTGCTATTCTCGGGAAGTCTGCAGTCAGTTGGATATATCTTTCCCTTTCTCCTTTGCCTTTAGCTTCTCTTCTTTTCTCAGCTGTTAGTAAGGCCTCCTCAGACAGCCATTTTGCCTTTTTGCATTTTTTCTTTGGGGATTGTTTTGATCACCTCCTCCTGTACAGTGTTGTGAACCTCGTCCATAGTTCTTCAGGCACACCTGATTAGATCTACCAGATCTAATCCCTTGAATCTATTTCTCACTTCCACTGTATAATCATAAGGGATTTGATTAAGGTCATACCTGAATGGCTTAGTTGTTTTCCCTTCTTTCTTCAACTTAAGCCTGAATTTTGTAATAAGCTGTCAAGATCTGAGTCACAGTGAGCTCCAGATCTTGTTTTTGCTGACTGTATAGAGCTTTTCCATCTTTGGCTGCAAAGAATATAATCAGTCTGATTTTGGTATTGACCATCTGGTGATGTCCATTGTAGAGTAGTCTCTTATGTTGTTGGAAGAGGGTGTTTGCTGTGACCAATGCATTCTCTTGGCAAAACTCTATTAGCCTTTGCCCTGCTTCATTTTGTACTCCAAGGTCAAACTTGCCTGTTACTCCAGGTATCTCTTGACTTGCTACTTTCGCATTCCAATCCCCTATGAGAAAAGGTTATCTTGTTTTGGTGTTAGTTCTAGAAGGTTTTGTGGGTCTTCATAGAACTGTTCAACTTCAGCCTCTTCGGGATTAGTAATTGGGGCATAGACTTGGATTATTGAATGATTTGCCTTGAAAGCAAACTGAGATCATTCTGTTGTTTTTGAGATTGCACTCAAGTACTGCATTTCGGACTCTCTTGTTGACTGTGAATATAGAAACTTAGAAAAGCTATAGTTTTATGCTGTTTATAGTAATTTATAATTTGCCTCTCACTTAATATGTGAAGTATCTTTTACCATGTTAATATTGTTCTACAGCACTTTTAATGATTCAGCAATTTTTTTTAGTATGGATGTATTAATATTACTTGATTTTTAATGAGTACCCTTTGTCATACATTTATGTTGGTCTTTTTAATATTATAAATAACACTAAGATGAACATCTTTGTTGTCAGGTCTCTACTTGTATCTTTTTTTTTTTCTTTTTTAAATTTTATTTTATTTTTAAACTTTACAAAATACTTGTATCTTTAATTAATTAGTTCCCCTTTAACTTAGAATAAATTAATAGAAGTGGAATGTGAGTCATTGTGTATATATGCTTATATCTTTTGATGTGTATTGCCGAATCACCCTCTAGAAGGATTTTGTCAGTTTATACTGCTCCGAGCAGTACCTGAGAGTACCCCCATTCTACTTCTATCCCACCTCCCTTAATTAGATGCTGGGATTCCTGGTTTCCTTGGCTGAATGTGCACTTCCTGGATTTCACAGGATGGAACAGCCAGTTCAGAGGTCACTGAAAATGGGAGGCTTCTTCAGCCTCTGACACACTGTATTTCCTCAAATCCTTGTTGGGAGAGAATCTCTTCTTCTGCCCTGATATCTTATAATTGGGCTCAGGGTGAAAAGACAGCATTCCTCACCAGGCCTTTTATTAGATATTTTTTCTGCGGATCACCTCAGTTATATCCATATACAGAAGTGGTAATCCCAGCTGCTTCACTATAACGATACAGGGCATGGCTTCCCAATTAGCTATTTCTGACAATCAGATTCCTCCCTGGTGGCTCAGACAGTAAAGAATCCACCTGCAATGCAGGAGGAGACCTGAGTTCGATCCTGGGGTTGGGAAGATCCTCTGGAGGAGGGCATGGCAACCCACTCTAGTATTCTTGCCTGGAGAATCCCATGTACAGAGAGGAGTCTGGCGGGCTGCAGTCCATTGGGTCACAAAGAGTTGGACATGACTGAGAGACTAAGCGTGCATGATGATCAGATTCCTGAATTCCTCAACAATATATAATTCCCTTTTTTTAGCTCTTTGCACCGTGCTCACCTTTGAGCACAGTACTCTTTGTCATGTGTTGCCATAGCTGTGGTCAGCTGGTAAGATTCTGGTTGTCTGACTTACCAACTGGATAGAGCATTCTGGATTTCTGCTCATTACCTAAGTCAAAGGAGGGCTCTGTGGTGTGGAGTGAAACAAGTGGCATAATCCTTGGTGGCATTAGGATATTTTCATTGATCCCTTTGCTCTGGTTCCAGGAACCCTCTGATTGTTTTTGTACAATCATCTGCAGTGTATACAGCTTAAGTGAGTGAAATCGCTCAGTCGTGTCCGACTTTTTGCGACCCCATGGACAGTAGCCAACCAGGCTCCTCCATCCATGGAATTTTCCAGGCAAGAATACTGGAGTGGGTTGCCATTTCCTTCTCCAGGGGATCTTCCCGACCCAGGGATCAAACCCAGGTCTCCTATGTTGTAGGTAGACGCTTTACCATCTGAGCCACCAGGGAAGTCTGCCAGGAAGTATACAGCTTAGAGTGGTGTAAAAGTGCAGACTCTCGAGGTAGCTTTCTGGATTTGAATTGTGACTGCCATTTGACAGCTGTGTGATCAAAGAAGCCTTTAACCTTCTCTTCAACCAGAAGATGCAAAGACTACTTTCTGTCGTGGTGGTTAAAAAGTAGTCCACGTTGGAAGCTTTCCTCAGTGCCTGGCATGTTGTTGCTGTTTAGTTGCTGACTTGTGTCTGACTCTTTTGAGACCCCATGGACCCGCCAGGCTCCTCTGTCCATGGGATTTTCCAGACAAGAATACTGAAGTGGATAGCCATTTCGTTCTCCAGGGGATCTTCCTGACCCAGGGATCAAACCCATATCTCCTGCATTGGCAAGCAGATTCTTTGCTGCTGAGCCACCAGGAAGCCTGCCTGGCACACAGTGCTTACTGAATACTAACTGAAATGCTGTAGTAATTGTTGGCCCCCTTAAATTGTAGATTGCTTAGTGATATTTGCAGTGGTTCTAGGTTTGTGTATCTCAACTGTCTGGAATATTAATGTAGAATTTGAATCAGAAATTTTCTCCTGGTCCACGCAGACCCTGGTGGGAAACCCATAGATCACAGTGTCTAGTTATCACAGTGTCCAGTCATGACCACTTGGTATTGATGCTTTTGGATTCGGAATAGCCTGAAAGCCTGGATATACTGGTGTTTTGCCACTAGCTCTAAGAATAAGAAGTTTCTGCATCAAAACTTCAGGGGCTTGTTGCCCTGGATAGTTTGCAGTTAAGTAGCCCACGTTGGCCAAGCTTTTTGTTGAATGCAGAATTAAGACATTTGAGTTTATCACATTCACATATATTAAGGTAAAGCCAGTAGAATCATTTCAAATAGTGAAGTCGTCATGTTCTCAGACTTAAAAGATGATACGCCTGTAGTAAGAATAGCTGTTACTGCTGCCCTTGTATTTGGCGAGATGGTGTTAGGGGAAGTACACTGACTGAAACTGCCCACGCTGGCCAGGCACCATAGTAACCATCTGCATGAGTCGTTTTATGACAGGAGGTCCTGGTAAGGAACACGGAACTAATAAGCCACCATCAACCGGAAGAGTTCAGGAAAGATCAAAAGGAGACACCACATGTTCCACCACCTCCCAGAATCCTTCTGTCTGGCATCCTTCTTGGCTGAACAAGGCATGCACCGCAGGAAGGACTCTGAGTCAGAATGATTGGCTAAGGACAACCTGGAAGCTAATCCCATCACCATAAAACCCAAGACTTTGAGCCATGAGGCAGAGCTGTTCTCCTGGGTTCCCTTACCCACTGGTCTCCACTCAGGTGCCCTTTCCCAATAAAATCTCTTGCTTTGTCAGCACATGTGTCTCTTCGGACAATTCATTTCTGAGTGTTAGACAAGAGCCCAGTTTCGAGCCCTGGAAGGGGTCCCCCTTCCTGCAACAAAGGTTGCAACCTGTAACAAAGGTTACAACCTCTTGATCATTCTTAATTTTTTGCAGTTTTAAAGACCATCTTAAGTCCTTTCAGTGTCCTTAGATGTTCTGACCTTCTTTACATGAACCTCTGACCTTTGTTTTTAGGTAGTATAGTGTTAATTGTTAACAGCACAGACTCGGGAAAAAAGAGAAAAAAGCACAGACTCACAAGGCAGACTGTTGTGATTTGAATTCTGGTTCTGCCACATACTAACTCTTGAGGTCCCGGGCAAGTTAGCTACCCACTTTATACCTCAGCTTCTGAATTGGAAAATGGGAATAACCAAGTATCCTGCCTCATAGGATTCTTGACAGGATTAAACAAATTTTTGTAAAGAGCCTAAGATAGTGCTTGGCCTTTAAGAGTATAAAGTGGTGAAGTTGCTCAGTTGTGTCCGACTCTTTGTGACCCCATGGACTGTAGCCTACCAGGCTCCTACATCCATGGAGTTTTCCAGACAAGAGTACTGGAGTGGGTTGCCATTTCCTTCTCCAGGGGATCTTCCCAACCCAGGGATCAAACCTGGGTCTCTCGCATTGCAGGCAGATGCTTTACCGTCTGAGCCACCAGGGCAGCCTGTGTTAGTTATTATTTTGCTCGTAGTCAGTTGATTGTGCTTTTACTTCACATGATTTCTAGGGACTATAAGCATAACTTTAAGCTGTTCTTTGATGATGGGTGCCTCATGCCTTGTACATCCCAGGCTAGTTTGAGCCATTCCATAGCAGTAGTGCTTGGCTGGGGTGTGTACCCCCCACCCTTTTTTTGTTAGCATGGCAGTTACCTTAGCCTAATTCCATAGTCAAGTAGTTGAGAGGCTTAATTCTGAGAGTAGGTTTTTTTTTTCCCCCCAAAATCCTGGTGCTTGTGGTGTGTGATCAAAGGATAATGGCTGAGATTACCTGTGCATACTGCCTCTGGAGACATGATGTTCTATATATTTTACTGTGACCCAGCAGAATTTGTATTTGTCAAAGCATATATTCAGACCTGTATCACCCAAAACTTTTAGTCATGGCCACTAAGATCAATTATATTCAGTATTATTTAGATAAACTTCAGATAATTTATATTGCCTTTATCCATCTTTATCACTTTATCAGTGTTTGGAGGGTAATGGGAGGCTTGAAACCTGAAATGAAGTCTGAGAGATCCTTGTCAGCATCCTGTTAGATTGAGAGAGTCCCAGCTAAAAGCTGTCTTTGCCCTTCTTCACCGTCGGGCTTTGGAAATAAATGAAGCAAGCATGTATGTATAGATACATAGAATGGGCACATTCTATGCTTTTGGAACTTGTATTAACAATAAATCATGTATATGTTTTAGAACAGTGGTTATAAGTGAAGAAGCTGATAAATGTGAGGGTTCCCAGGTGGGAAGCAAGGCATATTAGAGACAGTCACCGCAGGCTCCTGAAGCTGGAATACAGCAATAGAGAGAAAGTGTGGTGTGAATTGAAATAGGTGAAGTAGGCAATAGGGAGATCATACAGGGTCTCACGGATTATGTAAGGTCATGTTTAAGGTCATGTTAACAGCTCATGTTAAAAGATTTTGATTTTATCAAAGGACTTAGGCAAGATGATTGATCAGGAAGAATGATGCTTAACTTACTATTCTAGCTGCAATATAGGGAACTGTTTATGGGGGAGAAAAAATGGATCAGAGGCCAGTTAAGAAATTTTGCAAAGGTATAAATCGAGATATGATACTGACTTGTAGTAATAGTGATTACAGAGTTTTAGGGCTTGGAGCCCTGGGTTCGAGCCCTGGGTTGGAAAGCTCCTGTGGAGAAGGAAATAGCTACCCAGAGTTAGTTCAGAGTAAAATGTACTGTAGTTGATGACTGCATGTAGAGCACAAATGAAAGACCGTAATGATGGCCTTGAGATACTCCTTTCCCTATTTGGAACCAGTCTTGTTCCATGTCCAGTTCTAAACTGTTGCTTCCTGACCTGCATACAGATTTCTTAAGAGGCAGGTCAGATGGTCTGGTATTCCCATCTCTTTCAGAATTTTCCACAGTTTATTGTGATCCACACAGTCAAAGCCTTTGGCATAGTCAGGAAAGCAGAAATAGATGTTTATCTGGAACTCTCTTGCTTTTTCCATGATCCAGCGGATGTTGGCAATTTGATTTCTGGTTCCTCTGCCCTTTCTAAAACCAGCTTGAACATCTGAAAGTTCACTGTTCACGTATTGTTGAAGCTTGGCTTGGAGAGTTTTTAGCATTACTTTACTAGCGTGTGAGATGAGTGCAATTGTGTTGGTAGTTTCCAAATAGGGAAAGGAGTACGTCAAGGCTGTATATTGTCACCCTGCTTATTTAACTTATATGCAGAGTACATCATGAGAAACGCTGGGCTGGATGAAGCACAAGCTGGAGTCAGGATTGCTGGGAGAAATATCAATAACCTCAGATATGCAGATGACACCACCCTTATGGCAGAAAGTGAAGAAGAACTAAAGAGCCTCTTGATGAAAGTGAAAGCGGAGAGTGAAAAAATGGCTTAAAACTCAACATTCAGAAAACCAAGATTATGGCATCTGGTCCCATCACTTCATGGGACATAGATGGGGAAACAGTGGGTGACTTTATTTTTCTGGGCTCCAAAATCACTGCAGATGGTGACTGCAGCCATGAAATTAAAAGATGCTTGCTCCTTAGAAGAAAAGCTATGATCAACCTAGACACCATATTAAAAAGCAGAGACATCACTTTACCAACAGAGGTCCGTCTAGTCAAAGCTATGGTTTTTCTAGTAGTCATGTATGGATGTGAAATTTGGACTATAAAGAAAGCTGAGCACTGGAGAATTGATGCTGTTGAACTGTGGTGTTGGAGAAGACTCTTGAGAGTCCCTTGGACGGCAAGGAGATCCAACCGGTCCATCTTAAAGGAAATTAGTTCTGAATATTCATTGGAAGGACTGATGCTGAAGCTGAAATTCCAATACTTTGGCCACCTGATGTGAAGAACTGACTCAGTTGAAAAGACCCTGAAGCTGGGAAAGATTGAAGGCAGAAGGAGAACAGGACGACAGAGGATTAGATGGTTGGATGGCATCACCGAGTCAATGGACATGAGTTTGAGTAAACTCCGGGAGTTGGTAATGGACAAGGAGGCCTGGTGTGCTGCATCCATGGGGTCGCAAAGAGTTGGACACGACTGATGGACTAAACTAACTGACTAACTAATGATGGCCTAGGTTTCTGTGTTTTTTTCCCTTTCACTTTTATTGACACATATGGAGTATTTCCATCATAGCAGGAAATTTTATTGGACAACACTGAACTACAGAGATGAGAAAATTAAATAGAGTGTTCTATTATAATAGGAAGCATTATCAAAGTCTGAGGTATTTGCTACTGAAATTATCTGCCTTATTTATTATGGTTCTATATCATCTGTAAATATTTCCATGAATGTTGTAATTTTAAAAATGTTTTTAACTGGAGGATAGTTGCAATATTGTATTGGTAAATGTAATTTTAAATGCAAATTTATTATCTACTTTTATATTTGTAAGATTTAATTTTTATAAATGTCAAATTTCAGTGTCTCAACGTTTACTCCTATATCCTGATGTTGATTAGAAGTTTCATATATTTTTGCATCGTTTAAGAATTTGATTTTACTCATTTGCCATGGTCTTATGACTTACAGTCTTTATATTAAATAATGCTGATCATCTGTAATATGAAAGGTATGGTGGTGACTAAATAATATTGTTCATGTGTAGTGTGAAAGGTACGGTGGTGAAAGGTATGGTTGTGCTGTAGGGATAAGAGGTTTTAAAACAACCAGTATGTATGCCATCTTTTGTAATTACAGCCTTTGAACAATGCACAGTTTTACATTGCTCCTGTTTGTTACATAATATGTTCTGATATTCAGAGATTTTTTTTAAAAGACAATTGTTGTAGTGAAGTTTATAATTCTCTTTTAATAAAATATCATAATGTTAAAAATGTTTTATCCTAGGAAGCTCTGCAAAGGATCATTTCAACTCTGGCAAATAAAAATGATGAAATTCAGAACTTTATTGATACACTAAACCAAACACTAAAAGGAGTTCAGGTATGAATCTGTTTAGAAAAATTTGTGTGAATATATCACAGTGAATGATTGTTGGGTGGAATCATAAGTATAAATATATACCATTAACTCTAGATTATAAACTAATGAAGATGAGAGCAGTTTTTTTTAATGGCAGATGGAAAAAAATGCTTCATTTGCTAGTCCCAGATTCTCTATAGAAAGATCAAATATTAGGGAAGAAGAAAACTCTGGAATAGTAATTGGTAGGAATATTATAATGCTCACTTTTGTTCGTTTCCATTTCATGTTTGTATTTTCTAATCCCAAGTAAGAGCAAATCATACCTTTCCAAAAGTACTGGGAAGCTAAACATTTCTTTTACGGTAAATAATAGAAGGAAGATGTAAATAGTAAGAGGTCCACTTGCAGAACTAGATGAAAGCAAAACATAAAAGATAAAGTGCCCAATGAGAAGAGAGGGGAGTACTTACGGAAATGATCCCAGGTTTAGGTAGGTAATCCGTACTGTAAATAATCACATGTTGATTGTGGAAGGGACCTTAAGATAAGCTGGTGGTGCTTTTCTGTGAATGCACCTTAATTAATTTAAGGGTCATTTCTTTGTAAGATAAACGTATTAATAGAAGATTTCCAGGACCCTTGTAGACAGTGTATCCTTTCCTATGGTTTTTGTTTGGTTCAACCTAGTTAATTGCCAAGCTCTTTGCTTGTTAAACCTATGGTCTTATGTTTTCTTTTCTTCTGAATTTGCTGTGATTGAAGTTAGTTGATTATAATCTTTACCACTCTAACTATCTTTGTCTCAAAGTATTTTATTAGAATCCACTAATCCAGTTTCTTTAAATAAGCAAAACTAGTGGTTCTAAAACTCTTGGCCTGTGGACAAGAGAATTATATTTGAAATCTGGAAAAAGATGCCTTAAGATAGAGCTAGCTCATACTATTTTTTCTGATTGACAAATTATTCGGACTTTACTTTAGCATCCAGAAAAAGAAATAGAGGTGGAATTAAACTACACCCTTGTCATTGAAGATGGGAATGTAAGCTGTAGTGGGCAGGAGACTCTAAGGATATGCCAGTTGGTCACTGAGAGGGAAAAGAGTAGGCCAGTTCCTTTTTATAGATGGAAGAACTAAGGTCCAGGAGTTTAAGTGGCTTGTCCAATGTCACACTTTTACTGAGTCATTAGTGTGGAATTTGACTTAGTTCTTCTGCCTTCCAAACTGCACATTTCTTCCTCCAAATCATGTTCTTACTACTGTATAAAAGAGAGTAAAATGATTAACACCACTTTTGTAAGCCTCTAGTGAGATCATGTCTGATTTTATAAACATTATAAGCAAAAATTTGGATTGTAATATTATAGTAGATTTTCTGTATTAGTTCTGTAAACCAGTGCCAGTTTCACTTCTCTTAGTTGAATGATTTGTCTATGTCGAACAGTACTTTAAGATAATTTCTTCTGCCTCATACTTGTTGCAAGTATGGATATTGCTTATCTAGAGGTTTCACAGATATTTTCTTATTTCTTCTTGAAATAGAAGCATCTTGCTTAATGAGGCAGTGAGGAACTCTGGGAGGGTGACAGTTTGAAATGCTGTATTGGTTCTGCCACTAATAAATAGGTGTGGGGCTTTGGGCAAGTCTGTATTTTCGTTTGTAAAATTTAGAAGTTTGACTATAAATTCTAGTCAGTAGATGATTTCTGAGGTTCCTTCTGGCACCAGAATTCAGTGTTTGATCTTTTTCTTCGAACCCAATAAAGATTACTTAGTCTTTTAATTCTGCTTATCTTGTGTAAATGCAGTGTTTTAGACAATCTGAGAGATTTAAAACTTTGTGCAAAATCAGCCGCAACCCTATATGCCCAAACTATTCCTCAGAGTTACAGAATCAAAGTCTTTGGAATATTTTATTAAAATCTGCTTCACTGATGATTCTCATGCACACCAAAGGTTGTAAACCACTGGCTTAGGGCCTGCCTTAGAGCCCAAAGGTCAGGACAAAGTTGACAGCCTTAAAACAACCTTTCACCTTGTCCTGTGGAAACAGTCTTATAAAAGTGAGGAGATGGTGTGGGCTAGTTCATGAAAGGCTGCATTGCTGAAGTAGAACTATCAGGATTGGTGCAGCCAGCTTCTTGGATTGATATGTTTTTAAAACCTTATGTCAAATATTAGAATTTTAATTATTTTATGATGTTAGGCTATGGTAGTTCATAGTATGAATTTATTCTCTGCTTTAATAAGCACTGTATCTTTTAGTTTTTTAGTGTTTAATAGCTCTTAAGTAAAATAATTTGTTTTATTTGTTTATTAAACAGGAAAATTCTTCTAACATACTTTCAGAATTAGATGAAGAATTTGACAGTTTATACTCCATATTGGATGAGGTAAAGGAAAGCATGATTAACAGTATTAAGCAGGAACAAGCGCGTAAATCACAAGAGTTACAGGTGAGATCATACAACGATTTAAATATGAATAAGTTTAGTCTGTATAATGCTTGGTTGATTAAAAGCAAAAATTAGTGAGTTTTTGTGTATAACTGTACTTTTATAGAAGAGTGATTAATTTCATATTGGTCATAGATACCATTTTGTTAAAATTGTGATAAAAAAACTTAAGATTTACCCTCTTAACTGTTTTAAAATATACAGTAGTATTAAGTATATTCACTTTGTTGTGTAATGTGTCTCTAGGACTTTTTCATCTTGCAGAACTGCAACTCTATACCCATTGAACAACTCTCCACGTGCCCCTTCACCCACTGCCTGGCATCCACCCTTGTGTTGTGTTTTCAGGATCCTGACTACTGTAGACGTCTCATATAAGTGGACTCGTACAGTATTTGTCCCTTTGGTGTCTGGCTTATTTCACTCAGCATAATGTCCTCAACGTTCATCCATTTTGTAGCATGTGCCAGGATTTCCTTCTCTTTTTTGACTGAATAATATTCCCTTGTATATATTTACCACATTTTCTTTATCTATGTATCTGTCTGTGGACATTTGGGCTGCCTCCATCTCTTGGCTTTTGTGAGTAATGGTGCAGTAGACATGGGTATACATTGAAATTTTGATAGTGTTTGCATTGAATTTGTAGATTGCTTTGGATAATAGAATTGATCATATTAAGTCTTCCAACCCATAATCATAAGCTGTGTTTTCCCATTTATTTGTGTCTTTAATTTCTTTTAGCAACGTTTTGTAGGATTCAGTGAATAGGTCTTTTACTCCTTGATTAAGTTTATTCCAAAGAATTTCATTCTTTTTGATGCTACTATAAATGGTATTTTTTTTTTAATTTCCTTCTTGGATTGTTCATCTATAGAAGTGCAACTGATTTTTGTGTATTGATTTTGGTTATGATGTCTTTGAGAATCTGAAAGCTGTGGAGAAATACAGATGTTCTCTTTGTTTTACAAACAGGCTATATACACACAACTTCCAAGGGTTAATTAAATTCCCTTTCAAGTCTGCCTGGTCTTCTTGGTTGAGATTTCTTATTTATATTTAGGAGGTAGGGGTTATATTACAGTTAACAACATGGGTTTGAACTGTGAGGATCCACTTATACGCTGATATTTTTCAGTAGGAAATCCTGCAGTATCACACAGTCTGTGGTTGGTTGACTCTGCAGATGCAGAAGAACTCCAGATGTGAAGGGTTGACTCTTCCCCACCAGGGAAGCCCATTTGTGGATTAACCTCCTTGTTATTCAAGAGCCAGCTGTACTTAAATCATATAAGGGTAATTAGTTTAGTCATAAAGTATTCATAAATTTCAATAAGTAAGAAATTCATTCATTTAAAAAACAAGATTGGAGAAAAAAGGAAAACTCAGCATCTCCTCAAGTTTCACCCATGATTCATCTTGTGCAGGTATCTGTTTTGCCTTGAACCCAGATCCTTCTTTACAGCACCAGTTTGGAATACCTTTTAAGCATTCAATTGCTTAATCTCCGGCCTTCCTTCCTCCCTCCCATGCTTTTTCTCTGCTATTTTAATCATATGTACTTTATCTTTAGTGTGTATTGTAAGGGAAAACGAAGTAGATTTGAATATGGAATAGATGTTAATAAATACATATAAATAAATAATCTGAAGAAGAATCTTGGATACATTTAAAAGCTTCAGTTCAGTTCAGTCGCTCAGTTGTGTCCGACTCTTTGCGACCCCATGAATCGTAGCACACCAGGCCTCCCTGTCCATCACCAACTCCTGGAGTTCACTCAGACGCACGTCCATCGAGTTAGTGATGCCATCCAGCCATCTCATCCTCTGTCGTCCCCTTCTTCTCCTGCCCCTAATCCCTCCCAGCATCAGAGTCTTTTCCAGTGAGTCAACTCTTCGCATGAGGTGGCCAGAGTACTGGAGTTTCAGCTTTAGCATCATTCCTTCCAAAGAAATCCCAGGGCTGATCTCCTTCAGAATGGACTGGTTGGATCTCCTTGCAGTCCAAGGGACTCTCAAGAGTCTTCTCCAACACCACAGTTCAAAAGCATCAATTCTTTGGCACTCAGCGTTCTTCACAGTCCAACTCTCACATCCATACATGACCACAGGAAAAACCATAGCCTTGACTAGACAGACCTTTGTTGACAGAGTAATGTCTCTGCTTTTGAATATGCTATCTAGGTTGGTCATAACTTTCCTTCCAAGGAGCAAGCGTCTTTTAATTTCATGGCTGCAGTCACCATCTGTAGTGATTTTGGAGCCCAAAAAGCTTAGAGATGTGTTTGTTTCTTTGTTTAAAGGTATCACTAACAATATTTTCACATAGCTTAGTTTCAAACTACAAACGGTAAAGTGAGGGAGAGAGGCTGAGAGAGAAGAGAACTGAATAAGAAAGATCGTGTTAGGTGAAATTAACACATCATTATATATACAGCACGTCACTGTAACAGTTACTACTTTTTGTTTATGTTTGACTTTTTTTTTGAAATCTAGACACTTGAATTTGTGACTTCTGTGTTACACAGTTTTGGAAGCTGTAAATTAGCCTTTATAGGAGTATGTTTTACCTGAGTAATGTGATAAATGGAGTACTGAGATTGTGTTCAACTGAATGTACCTGTAACTTGATTCATACATTTTAGCTTAGTTAAATATCTAGAAATTTAGTCTCCGTTATAGAGGATGTTGTCTACAGATAGATTATTTTGATAATTTAAATCATTGATAGTCTTCTGGCTCCCTGATTGGAAGAATCTTTAAATAAATTTGACCCCAGCTATTTATAATTGCTTTGTTTTCTTTTGTATTTTTAAATGATGAGTATACCTTTATCTGTATGCAATTAAGCTGTTCTGGATGGTTTAAGATAATTAAAATTTATTATATATATGGCTAGTGATTACCTTCAGTACCTCTCTAAAATATGTTTATTTGATTATTGCTATTAAGAGTATAACGTTCATTTAAGATTCTGATCATAGGAAATTCTGTTTTAATGATTTATGATTATTATTATTTTTAGAGTCAACTTAGTCAATGTAATAATGCCCTGGAGAACTCAGAAGAACTACTAGAATTTGCAACAAGATCATTAGATATAAAGGAACCTGAAGAATTTTCAAAGGTACCCAAAAAATAAGACTAATCCACTTAAAAAGGATAGTTCTGTTTAAAAGAAAATGATATTTCCCCATTTAATTTTGAATTCATTCAGTCATTTCTGATACTAGAAAAGGTTTGGAATTTGTTAAGTAAAATGCTAGCTGTTCATGTATTCCAAAGCGTATGCTTAGAAGTATGTGTCATTGGGGCCGTGAACAAATTAATTAGTTATTTAAATTTTAATGCTCAATTCAGATGAATGAAGTTACTCTTTTTTTAAGTTACATCCCCCCTTTATTTTAAAGGTATGCTTTAGCTGAATCATACCTTTGTTATAAACATTTTATGGCTAATGAAAAAAGATTGGTATTGGTAATAACATTCTTAAAAATCTATATTGTGTTCCTTTCACTGAGCTGATTGGGAAAACATCATCACTTAATGCATATGAGAGCACTGTGAAATTTGTTACTAAGTGTATTAAATGTCCTACTGTTTAGGAATGCTTTATTGAAATATGAAAATGTATGTCCTTATAGGGTATATTTGGAGAAGGCAATGGCACCCCACTCCAGTACTCTTTCCTGGAAAATCCCATGGACAGAGGAGCCTGGTGGGCTGCAGTCCATGGGGTTGCTAAGAGTTGGACATGACTGAGCGACTTCACTTTCACTTTTCACTTTCATGCATTGGAGAAGGAAATGGCAACCCACTCCAGTGTTCTTGCCTGGAGAATCCCAGGGACGGAGAAGCCTGGTGGGCTGCCGTCTATGGGGTCGCACAGAGTCGGACACGACTGCAGCGACTTAGCAGCAGCAGCAGCATAGGGTATATTTGATACAGAGATATAAATAGTAGAGCAAGAAGACTGCTGATGTTGTAATCTGGTGTTTGATAAGAGATTCTTAATTCTAGATTCTAAGTCTTAAGTATAGTCATTTTTTAACGAGTATCAATTTATCAAATCACATCTACTCTTTTATGTAGAATAAGTATGTAGACTACACAGAAAATGATGCGAAAGAGTATGAAATTAAGTGACATAATTAGTAAAATATATACTGTGAAGTAGTGTTATCAAGATATTTAAGTTTAATATTTTCTTGGTCTTTGTGGACTATATAGTGAACTGTTTTATTGTTAGAAAGGTGGCTTTATAATCCACTTGTGCCCACCAGTGATTTAATTTTATGATTTTTCTATGAACTTTAAGGGTAGAAAAGACTTCCTTGAGAAGATAACATTTGCTGACTTATATCTCTACATCTTGAAAATGAAATTTAAAAATTAATTCCTTTTGATAGAATGAATTAGAGTTCTTTTGCCATAAACCAGTTAACTAATTCATTCTTAAATTTGGATGTGGGTTATAAGAAAGTTCATCATAGTACTTTGTAAGACTTATGTACAGGATTTATGAGGGAATTGTATCATACTTTAAATTATTTTAAAAGTATATTTACATCACCTAGTCAGAGGGCATTTACGTGATAACTTCGAATATCTGTAACATAGCCAAAAACATGCAGAAAGCAAAAGATGTTGAGTCAGCAGAAGCAATGTCATACAGTTCATGAGCAAGACTTAGTATCTTCTCATTGTGATGGTTTCTCAGAATCTGTTATTAATATGTACATGGTGCTACTGAGTTTTTAGGGTTTTTTTTTCCCCTTTTTGTTTCTTAGTTGTCAACAGATTCCCCTTCTAGTGGACTAGGGCAGCTGTTAATGATAGGCATAATCGTAGCAGCAAGAATTCACAGCTGAGTGCCGGAGAGAGAGGAAAAAGACAAGAGAACTATAAAATGTGGACATGGTACTCAAAAATAGCTTGAATCCAGTTGAGTTTAAGTAGGACCTAATGCTTAGAAACACTAATCACAGTTTGTTTCTCTCAAGTTTCTCTTTCCATTGACATTTTCAGAGTCCTTTCCTCTTCCTCTCAAAAGATGCTGTTCTCTCTTGCCCTCTCCTTTGTTCTTTCCAGCTTTGTTAAAACTTGTTTCCAGTTTACTGTAAATTGGAAAGGTTCTGATAAAATAAATCACCTTGTGGTCTAAATATATTTTCTTCATGCGCTACTTTTCTTACTATTTTGGTCTTGTCTTCCAGCATTTTGCAGTACTGCCTAGTAGCTTGAACCCTTTGAAGATGTGGTGAAATGAATTATTTGTCAGTGTTTCCTTGACAGAAATCGGAGTTTATTGTTCAAGAAAAATGCTTAACTGAAAGTTGCTTGCAATTATTTTCTTAGTATATCCAAATAGTATCCAGATAATTGTTTGTTCCAAGTCAAAAACTAAATTCACTTTCCTGCCAACTGCATGGACTCATACTTGCCTCAGATTCCTAATTGCTGACAGGATAGGGAAAGATGACTTGGAAGATTAATTAATGGCCTAGCAGTATGTTGTTAGATATTTGGAAACAATTCTTTTAAGATATTGTTTATGAATATCTCATATTAAAGTGATGGCTGTGCTGAGTCGCTCAGTCATGTCCAACTCTTTGTGACCACATGGACTGTAGCCCACCAGACTCCTCTGTCCATGGGGATTCTCCAGGCAAGAGTACTGGAGTACGTTGCCATGCCCTCCTCCAGGGTATCTTCCCAACCCAGAGATCGAACCCAGGTCTCCTTCATTGCAGGCAGATTCTTTACTATCAGAGCCACCAGGGAAGCCCAAGAGTACTGGAGTGGGTAGCCTATCCCTTCTCCAGGGGATCTTCCTGACCCAGAAATTGAACCAGGATCTCCTGCATTGCAGGCGAATTCTTTATCAGCTGAGCTCTACCAGATAAGATTAATATGAATAACTTCTGGAGACAAAAAATATTATAGGCTGAAATCCAGGCCATGATTCTTTTTAGATTTCATTATCTTCAAAAAGAGTACTTTAAATGCTAATATTTAAGTGATCATGTTGGAATACACCAGTATGAGAATTGAATACAAAACTGCTATTTGCCAGCATTTGCCAGCATTAGATAGTCTGAAAGAGAACAAGTAAAACTAGCACAAATGAAAAAGGATTTTAGAACAAATTTTCACTAATTTTTTTAGTTGGTGGAAGTTTGGCTGATAATAAATGTATGCAGAAAGCTCATCAGCAATTGAGTTCTGGATGAACAAGTAGCCAAAGCCTCATCAGACTCAGTTTTTCTGCTAATAACTGGCCTGCAGAACACTGCATGGATCCCTTAGCAAAACTAGTATTCCTACCAACTCCTGCTCTCCCCTGAATTTAGAACTTGAATCCTACCTATGAAAAGAGCTGAGTTTGTGGGACAATTTCCAAGTCAGTATAACTCACCAACCACTTCATCACAATCTTGCCACACATAACTCAGTTGTCAGACGAGGAGGGAGGGAGTGGTTACCTGCCCACAAATGCCTACAATGGAGAAAAAAGTACAGAATAAGGTGATAGGGAAATAGTCTTCTGGATTTGATCGCAGGTGAAAAGGGAGAAAGGATTTTGTGTATTTCCCAGTTTTGACTTAGAGTAACTCACCTTTTGAATACTGTTCAGCAAGTGTCAGTCTCTGACCACTGGGAGGAACAAATAACGAGAGTGGTGGAAGCTCACTCAGTATTTTCAACGGAGCACAAGTAGTATTGGCAGGAGCGTCTTCTGTGAGCTGCAGTGAGGAATTCCAGGAAAGAGGACCATCAACGAAAGCATGAAGGGCACACGGGTTCAATCCCTGGTTAGTGAGTTAAGACCCTGCAAGCTGCTCAGTGTGCCCCCTCCCCCCAAAAAAGGCATGAAAGTTTCAGTTATGAAGGCAGCTTAAAAACAATTCTGAGTGTTTAAGAATAGGGACTTCCCTGGCATTCCAGGGATGCCATGTTAAGATGCCATGTTCTCAGTACAGGGGGCACAGTTTCATCCCCTGGTTGGGGAACTAAGATTTTTGCATGCCACATGGCATGGCCAAAAAAAAAACAAAACACCCTAAAATCTAAAAAAAATCCACAGAAATATTTTTTAAGAATTGTACTTGTTAAGAACTATGCTTTTTCACCTTTACTTCTTATGTGTGTTTATAGAAATGTAATCTCCTGTTATATATATGTGTCTAATAATCATAGAGTATAGGTGCATGCAGTATGAGATGCAAAATTTATTTCAAGTTATTTACTAGGGTTTTGTGAAGGCTTTTAAATTATTATGTTTTTTTAAAATAGTGCTCTTTATAAATAGATAAATACATGTATAGAAAACATAAAACTTCTGATGTTTGGAATACAGGAGATCTTCCCAACCCAGGGATTGAACCCAAGTCTCCCACATTGCAGGTGGATTGTTTACCAGCTGAGCCACCAGGGAAGCCCAAAAATTTGATTAGAAAATATAAAACTTCTTATGTTTGGAATCAACCATTATGCAGTTTTTTTTTTTTAATCTGATTTTTTTGTCTAAGGGAAAATAGTACCTTGAAACTATCTCTTATTTACTCTCTGACTGAGCTCCCGTCATTTGCCATATTATTATTTCTTAATATGGTATTTTTGGGGTGAAGGTAGAAGTCTCAATCATATAATGTAAAAAATATTAAATATTTGCCCCCTAGTCATTTTCAGATTCTCTCAATAAAACTTTATAACATTATCTGCCCCAAATCTAATAGGAAAATATGAAATATGAAAGTGTGAAAGTATAGACAAAACTTGAAAAGTTTCCTCAGTGTTGTATGGCATTAACGTTTTTACTGGGAATTCTATTGGGCTTTACTGCAAATCAAAAAAAAAGATAAATCTCTGGAAAGTGTGAAATTGACATCTAGCCTTTGCTACATTCAATGTTAGTATATTTTTCTCACAGCAGTTATGGTTCATAAACAGGTATATTTTTATTTTTTGTTGCTGTTTATCAGTGCTCTGATTTTAACTAACTTTTCCCTTGCTTTCCCTTTGCATTTCAGCCTCTATTTCAGAGAATTAGATTGTTAAAATGTTTGTGTGCTTAGTTGCTAAGTTGTGTCTGACTCGTTGCGACCCCATGGATTATAGCTGGCCAGTCTCCTCTGTCTGTGGGATTCTCCAGGCAAGGATACTGGAGTGAGTTGCCATTTACTCCTTCATGGGATCTTGACCCAGGGATTGAATCCATGTCTCCTGCCTTGGCAGGTGGATTCTTTACCACTGAGCCACCAGGGAAGCCTGATTAGGATACAGTGTCATGGAATTGATTATGGTAGTGCTGGAACTGTGTGATGTGCTCATCTTCTAAATTTCAGTTCTTTTTGTTTCTGACATTGTAAAATTATCTAAAATATTCCCAGGTGGCTCAGTGGTAAAGTGGTAGACAGGTATGCAGACCAGAATATTTTAGATTAGGTATAAAAATGACCAGTACCAAGTAAGAATATTAGAACTGAAGAAAAGAAGAAGCATTGCTGTATACGTCTAATTAATGTTTAATTAAATTGAGTAATTGTTAACTATTACCATGTGCCGAGCTTTATGCTAGACACTGGGGATAGAGTTTCAGGCATAACAGCCATCTTCTACATCAGATGTGTTGTTAATTATGCTGCTCAGTGTAGGGAAAAACTTTTGTTGGATCTATTATATGGTGTGTAGATTTAAAGGGGATAGCAATGCCTATATTTTTCATCATTTTTCTTAGATGTACGGTACCAAATAATAGCTGTGCACTCTTCCTAAATTTGTGCTAGGATTCTCAAAAAAAGAAAAAAAGATATCTTAAGTAGTGTAGGTTTAAGTTGGCAGCTTTTATGAAGTCATCTGAGGGAAAGACCCATTGCTGCAAGTGTTTCTTTGGTTTCTCCTTATCTGAATTTTTGCCATTACAGCTTCATTCTTTGGGGTAAAGGGTTGTAGAACTGCAGCCTAGTTTTATATGTTAGCAGGCAAGCTCTAAGAATACAAAGTCCTTGCCCATGTGGAGGCAAATAGAGAAAACTTGGAACAACCATTATGAAGTGGTGAAAGAGATCTCTGAAGAAAATTTGGAGAGCAGATTTGAAATATATAAGAAACCATCAGAATGCATAGAAATGTGTGCCCCATGAAGGAGATTGAGTGTTCTAGTTGAAGAGTATCAGACTGAATGAAGGTGTGAATGAAATACACTGGTGTGTGTTGATAATCTTAAGGTAAGAAAAAAAATTTACAGTCATCTGAAATTAGTTTGAAGTGTTAAATTTTCCTCCTTATTTTAAGGTGATATATATTTATATGGGGACCAGATTTACTATAGTTCTAACATCACATTGTGCAAGCTGACATGAACTGTACAAATTATAGGAAATTTGTTTTGGTGAAAATGAACTAATCTGTTCCAGGGATTTTATCCTAACTTTTCTTGCATGTCACTGCCATTGAAACTTGCATGAAAAGCACTAACTGCCTTCTTTCTCTTCTCCCTGATTTGCTCCAAGGCTGCCAGACAGATCAAGGATAGGTATGATATAAAACCTACATTTTTTAAAAGTATCAACATTTAAATCAGAAATGAAATTCAAATAGTTTCTTATTAGAATCTCATTAGTTAAAATAAAAATATCTAATGGCCAAGTACAGAAAAAAAAAAAACAGCATCTTCTGCCTATATTCTAGAATAAAGAACATATCAGCAAGATTTTTTAAAAATACAGTTTTGGACAATTATGTGCTTCCAGAAGAATTTCATTTCTGATATAATGTAGTTTTAGTATAGTCCTTAATTAGCTATGCTAGTAGATGGGAAACCATTTTGAATAATGTAAAAAATATTCCTGGAATGCATATTTTGTTGTTAAATTTTATAAGCATGTCTTATTTTATGAAAAGTTACAGCATTATATTGTTCCTCAAGAGCTAAAGCACTCCTCCTTCACTGCCCTCCTATCTAATATATTTGTATTCTCATTTCATCCTGTTCCTGGTGCCATCTCTTTCTGTTTCTAATGCCACTGCTGTCTAGTTGGTGGGAAGAGGGAAAAAAAAAATGGTGACAGACTTTGGCTTAAAGGTCTTTACCATTCTCAGGGCCAGGATGAGGAAGGGTAATTCAGTCCTTGTTGTAAGAATATAGCAGAGGGCTGTTGGCAGCTTTGGATTGGGTTATCACAGAAGGGATGGTTTTGATCGGCCTGGCTAGTCACTGAGCATTGACTATAGTGAGATTGTCACTTTTCAAGTTTCTTCTTTTGAGGATTATGAAATTCTCTGAAAGGCATAGCTCTTCAAAGCACCACTCTGAGTCCTAGATGAAATTATTCATCAGATAATTCGCAAAATTATTATTTATATATTGTGTGAAAACCAGTGTTGCTGTTGTTAACCTTGGCTGAAGACTTGTGTTTTTCTCGTGGCCTTTTATTTGACTAGAGGGAAGATTCACATTGACTTTCATAGCATTCTTAGCACAAATAATTTTTCTATTTTTTGTATGTTTTATTTCATTTTAGAATAAATTTTTATCAAAGTATAGTTGACTTAACAGTGTTTTGTTCTGCTCTACAGCAGAGTGGATCAGTTATACATGTACATATGTCTACTCTTTTTTTAGATTCTTTTCCCAAATAAGTCATTACACAATATTGAGTAGAGTTTCATGTGCTGCTGCTAAGTCACTTCAGTCGTGTCCAACTCTGTGCAACCCCATAGACAGCAGCCCACCAGGCTTCCCCGACCCTGGGATTCTCCAGGCAAGAACAGTGGAGTGGGTTGCCATTTCCTTCTCCAGTGCGTGAAAGTGAAAAGTGAAAGTGAAGTCGCTCAGTCGTGTCTGACTCTGTGCGACCCCGTGGACTGCAGCCCACCAGGTTCCTCCGTCCATGGAATTTTCCAGACAAGAGTACTGGAGTGGGGTGGCATTGCCTTCTCCCGTAAAGACATGGGTTATTCTTATAAATCCTGATTATGAGATTATGAGAGTTTAAGGTGAAAAGTATTGGCTGTATGAGGAATGGATGCTAGGTAGGTTGGTGTTTTGGATTAGCTTTGGGTTGTGTCTCCTAGACTTTGCTATAAGTAATTCATCTACTGTGGCTAGATTATTATTTTATTTTGCCACCTCCTCCATTAAATCCTCCTCTGGTCCCTGATTTTCTGGATTAGAAGTCACTTCCTAATCAGGTTTTAGGCTGCCCAAAGACTTTTGAGAAAAGCCTTGCAAAATCTTCTCTCGTTCTTGTCCTTGGAATCTAAATGGTTCTCTGCCTCCCAGATTCCTGCCCTTACCCCTGACTTATTTCTCTTTGTCCTGATTTGTCAGAATTTAATTTTATGATCAGTGTTCATGGCTGAATATTCTTCAGTGAGTCTAGATGTCTTTGCCCAAAACCAGCCTCTTGAATATATTTCATAATACCCAGAGTATCCAGGTGATCTCAAAGGAGTCAAAGTTCCTTTTTTTCTGCCAGAGCAGCTCCATTTTTTGTTGCTGTTGTTTTTCAAAGTATATGTTTTTTTTTGCTACCTTCAAAGTTTGTACTTCCGAGGTAAGGAACATTTTTGAGTCTTGGCTTAATTTTTTTTAATTTGGCTTTTTATCTTCATAATGTTCAGGTTTCTCTGATACAGTTTTTACGTGCTCTTTCAGGAAGCAAGCTTCTAGAATTCAATATTGATATTTTTAGTACAAAAATAAACATATAGTCATAATAAAATAATTATCTTCATTAAGGGAAGGAAGGATTACTTCCTTATAAGAGAGCAGAAGTGGTATTTAAGGAATGGATAACATAGCTGAGCAGGCAATCAAAAAATAAAGTATCTATGAGAACTCAGTGCTTATTTTCTGTGATAGATATTATACAGAAGAAATGGCAGGAGTGACAGGAAAACCTAAAGAAATGATGAGAAGATAATACATAGAGTTTTAGAACTTTAAAAATCACTAGTATACGCTTCCAACTGCTTAGTCAGGTTGGAAGGTGATTAATTGAGGTATACTATGAAGTGTTACTAGTTCTTGAAAGAAAGGGATCATGAAAGAGAGTCAAGTTAATGTAGTAGGTAGTTTGAAGAAATTGTGTTCATTCTTACTATTTTGCAATTTTCTCTTTGCAAAAATAAAACTAGGAAGAAGAGATCTTTGTATTTAGCTTGTACTATTAAAAATGAACCAAGAAAGGCAAGATGAATTAAAACATCGCTAACCACATGGATCTTGTAATGTAGAGACATATATGGATTTTAGACAGTTGGGTTGGGCTTTGAAGCATCATTCGTTTCAGTTCAGTTCAGTCGCTCAGTCGTGTCCGACTCTTTGCGACCCCATGAATCGCAGCACGCCAGGCCTCCCTGTCCATTACCAACTCCCGGAGTTCACCGAGACTCACGTCCATCGAGTCAGTGATGCCATCCAGCCATCTCATCCTCTGTCGTCCCCTTCTCCTCCTGCCCCCAATCCCTCCCAGCATCAGAGACTTTTCCAATGAGTCAACTCTTCGCATGAGGTGGCCAAAGTACTGGAGTTTCAGCTTTAGCATCATTCCTTCCAAAGAAATCCCGGTGCTGATCTCCTTCAGAATGGACTGGTTGGATCTCCTTGCAGTCCAAGAGACTCTCAAGAGTCTTCTCCAAGACCACAGTTCAAAAGCATCAATTCTTCAGCGCTCAGCTTTCTTCACAGTCCAACTCTCACATCCATACATGACCACAGGAAAAACCATAGCCTTGACTAGACGGACCTTTGTTGACAAAGTAATGTCTCTGCTTTTGAATATGCTATCTAGGTTGGACATAACGTTCCTTCCAAGGAGTAAACGTCTTTTAATTTCAGGGCTGCAATCACCATCTGCAGTGATTTTGGAGCCCCCAAAAATAAAGTCTGACACTGTTTCCACTGTTTCTCCCATCTATTTCCCATGAAGTGATGGGACCGGATGCCATGATCTTCGTTTTCTGAATGTTGAGCTTTAAGCCAACTTTTTCACTCTCCACTTTGACTTTTATCAAGAGGCTTTTTAATTCCTCTTTATTTTCTGCCATAAGGGTGGTGTCATCTGCATATCTGCATCATTATTTGTAGATATATTCAGTCTAAAAATAAGTTCAGTCTTTTAGAAAATTATTGGATAGTTGTACCTCTAACTTTATTTTTGGAGATTGAAATTTTCATTGTCTAGAAAATAACTTGTTTTTAGGCTTTGATAAGCCTTTTTAATGTGTTTTTAGAGAATGTTTTTTTCCTTTGAGGCCATAGTGATTTTATGGCCCAGATTTATCTTGAAAGGTGTATGTGCTATGCTTTTATTTATTGTTTTGTTTTTGATAGGTTTTAATTGAAGTATAGTTGATTTACAGTGTTGTGCTAATTTCTGTTGTACAGCACAGTAATTCAGTTATACATGGATATATGCATTTTTAAATATTATTTTCCATTATGATTTATTACAGGAGAGACCATTATGATTAAATCAAGTTTATAGATAAAGTTTCAGGTTTCAGTTCTTTAAAATACTCTCAGATATTTTTCTCAACAGTTTTCAACGAACTTTTAAATCCCCATGTTTAGAAGCAGCCAAATTCACACCTGTTCATTGATTCAGTGGGCATTTACTAAGTACCAGTCTGAATATAGCTCTTTAAGAAATCTTTAAATCTGTGGTGGGAGGTGGAAGGGAGGTTCAAGAGGAAGGGGGACATATATATACCTATGGCTGATTCATGTTGATCTATGGCAAAACCCAACACAATATTGTAATAAAGCAATTATCCTTCAACTAAAACTAAACTTAAGAAAAGAAGTCTTTAATTCAGAAGATACTAGAGCTAGAGAGAACACATGTAAGACTTAGCCTTTGTTCCTAACTTCTTATTGATGTAATCTGAAATTGTATATTGAGAACCAAGAGCTTAAAGTAATAGTGTGTGAAATTCTCAGCATTACACTTGGCATTCAGTTAAGTGTGAGTTCCTTTCTCCATAAATTGTTTTTCAGTATAGCACAACCTTCTAAAGAAAAAAATTGAAATATAGTTGATTTATAATGTGTTAATTTCTGCTGAATAGCAAAGTGACTCAGTTACACATATGTACATTCTTTTTTATATTCTATTCCATTATGGCTTAACACAGGATGTTGAATATAGTTCCTGTGCTTCACGGTGGGACCTTGTTGTTTATCCATTCTGTATATATAGTTTGCATCTTGTTCTTGCTAAATCATACCCAACTCTTTGCGATCCCATGGACGGCAGCATGCCAGACTCCTCTGTCTTCCACTGTCTCCCAAAGTTTACTCAAATTCATGTGCAAGTTAGCATCTGCTGACCCCAAATTCCTGCTCTGTCCCTCCCCAGCTTCCCCTTGCCAACCCCAAGTCTGTTCTCTATGCCTGTGTGTCATTTTTTGTTTTGTAGATAAGTTCATTTGTGTCTTAAGTTCTACATATAGGTGATATATGGTGTTTGTCTTTTTCTTTCTGACTTCACTAAGCATCATCTCTGGTTGCATTCATGTTGCTGCAAATGGCATTATTTCATCCTTTTTCATGGCTGCATAGTATTCCATGGTGTATATGAACCACATCTTCTTTCTCCACTCACCTGTCTGTGGACTTTCAGCTTGTTTCCGTGACTTGGTTATTGTGAATAGTGCTGTTAAGAACATGGGGTATGTGTATCTTTCTGAATTACAGTTTGTCCAGATATATACCCAGGAGTGAGATTGCTGAATCATATGGCAACTCTGTTTTTAGTTTAAAATCTGAGGAATTTCTGTACTGTTTTCCATAGTGGCTGCAACAGTTCACATTCTCACCAACAATGTAGGATGGTTCTCTTTTTCTGCACACCCTCTGCAGCATTTATTATTTGTAGACTTTTTTAATGATGGCTCTTCCATTGTGAGGTGTGGTGCCTCATTGTAGTTTTGATTTACAGTTTTTTAATAATTAGTTATCTTTTCATAGCACTTTCTTCTTGATAAATAGATCAACTATTGTTCACTCTTTGTTACTACTAAAGTGATTACTTTTCTAGTTACCTAATAAAGTAACTGAATACAGCAACATGTTTAATCCCTTTCATACCATTGATCTTTAGGGTAGTTTGATAGATCAGAATGGCTAGTCCTGGTATTCCTTTTGTTCCTGCAACTCTGTTTTCTTCCTCTCCCAGATTCTGTTCTAGGAGGACAATGGTCATGAATAGTATTTTGGTGTCATTCTTTGACCAAAGATAATAAGGGTAATTACTTTGTGATATATGTAGATATCTACTATAATATGAAAAGTTGAAGTTTGAGATAAAATAACAATAGAGTATGGGAACTTCTTTTAATCTCTAGTTTAAATTGACAGAACGATTTCTGTCTACTTTAGGTAAAATGAGCTCTGGTATGGTTTCTTTCTTTTTTGTTATGTATACTATATTCATCTAAAATATATTGAATGAGTTCCTACTATTTCCATGGCATATGGTTTCACAGGGCTGTTTCTTCTTGTCTGCTTCCATTCAGCTGATGTTAATACATCAGAGTGATAGCTTCTAGCATAGTGTTCAGAATTGTGATTTCACTTCTCTCCTTCCTCATCCATAGCCTTTCTTTAGCACCTACCAAACAATACAGTGTTTGGTCAGTGTACTTTACTTTTATTTAAGGACACGTGGGATGGCTGTGGTGACTAGGCAGAATGTTTGATTCAGGTGTATTTACCATTCATTATTTGGCATATGAAAAGGAGTGAGGCTGGCATCAGGAAGTCAGATTGAGTTTACAGAGATTCAGATGACTGTTGAGTCCGTTAAAGATGATTTGTCTTGGATATTTGTCTCTTGAGTCTTTTGTGTTTTTATGAAGTTTTATAAAACTGGAGGAAAGTTCTTTAAAGGTTATTTAAATGTCTTTAAAAACATTTTACATTTTTTAAAGTTAATTTTCAAAAGATCTAAAAGCAAATTTCTATTAGTTTTGTTATCTTTGTTAATAGCTTCAGAAACCACTAGAGTGGAGAAGTAAGTTCTATCTGTTCACTTTATAAATTAAATATGATGTGATACTTCCCATTCTTTTATTTTTAAAAGAATGTTTATGTCTGTGTTTGCTATAGAGTAACAATGGCTTCAGCCTTTCGCCTTTCTTTGAAACCAAAGGTCAGTGACAACATGACTCATTTAATGGTGGATTTTTCTCAGGAAAGACAGATATTGCAAACTTTGAAGTTTTTGCCAGGTAAGTTAGTACATATATTACATACAAAGTTATGTATAAAACCTCTTTTTTCCTTTCAAGATTTTTTTGTAATGAACATTAGAATTTGAATATTAAGGAAATATAGTGTGTTTTTTTTTTTTGTTCTTCAGCTAAGGAATAACTGAATTTGCTAGTCTTTCTTTTTAGAGAATTATTTTACTGACAGTAAAAATTGCAGTTTTAGAATCCTAGTACAGGATACCTCTTACTGCTGGTTTAGCAGAGAGAAGCAATGTACTGTTACGGTTAACGCTAAGTCTTGGGGCCAGACTTGTTAGATTTGAATTCTGGCTGTGACTTACTTATTATATAGCCTCAACAAATTATTTAACTTCACCTCATTTTCTTCATCTTTAAAGTGTGATGTTATCCTTCCAGGATTTTTATGAAGATTACGTGAATTGAGACCTCTGAAGCACTTAGAGGTGTTAGCACATAGTTAACACCTAATGAATCTTGATTGTTATTATTACCATTGTTGTGGTGGCTTCTGGTTTAGGTGGAGTTAATAATGTGTCAACACCGGTTTATTAGAATATTAGTATGATGATATTCCAGCAGTTGAAACCATATAAAATCAAGTCCCACTTTATTGTTAACTATTCACATGTGTGAAAGAGCCAACTAAGGGCCTTTTGATTATTCTCTTTTTACTAGCATCAAGTAGTATTAATTAAGTGGATAGCCAAAACAGTTTGAACATGGTGCTCAGGAAATCTCTGGAAAGTGAAGCGTTTTACTTACAGGCTTACAGTTTTTGGAGGTTAGCTGTTTTTGATAGAGAATGTTAATCATATGAAACCATTCTTTCCTTCTATGAGAATTTGGTCCAGGACTTTAGAATATGATTGGAAAGACAAAGTTAGAAGTCAAGAAACTATAATAGAACTAATTATGGTAACATAAGTGAAGTATTAACTTGTATGGTATAGATCAGAAATTCTAGAGTTCAGAGAAGGAAAAGATGAGAGAAAAAATCATAGTTGTAGAAGAAGAAAGTATACATACTTATCAGTGGGTGCCTACCTGTAAATGGGCCTCTCAGAATTGCTAACCATTATATTTTCATTTCACTATTTTTCTAAATTCAGGAGAGTCAGAAGTGGTGGACTGTCAATATATGCATGAGTAGTAGTATTTTGATTAAAAAAAATACGAAAAAAGCGATCTTCTCACCATTACTTCCTTCTCGTGGATTTTCAGTGATGGCTTAACAAACCCAGGCTATATCCGCTGTACAGTCAAGTAGATTGCATGCACAGTTAGGATTTCTTCTTTTGCAAACTCTTAAGACAGTCTGAAGGAATGAGGTGTAATAAAAAGCAAGAAATCTTTTTGTGGAGGAATTTCATCCTGAAGGAAGGTATAATAGGTTGTTAAAATTCATGAAAGGTGAACTCATACCATTAATTTTTTTATATTCTGCTGTAGCATAAAAATTTCCTATAAGATGCAGTCAGATAAACTTAAAAATGAATACCTGCATCCCTTAATAGTTCATTCTGTAAACACCACACAGATCAACTCTACACTGCATTATGTGTAACCTGAGTCTGAAAATTGGAAGTAATACTGATGGATGATAATAATTATGAGCATTTTCTTCTACACTAAGCCATTATTCGTACATTGAAGCTTAGAGTTTGTGTCCTCCTTTCTGAGCTTCGGCAGTCAAGAAGAGAGACATGCTTGTGGCAGTGTTCTTTTACACTGTTCAGTTCTTTTACATTCACACGCAGAGAAGAACCTTAGTAAAATTCTTACAGTGTCCACACAATTTGTTGCTTTATGGAAGTTGCTGCGAATTGCTTTCCATTCTCATTTTTTTTAAGAGAGTTCTTTGTTCCCTAATATTTTTATATTACAAATTTACTACCTTTCTTCATTTCCTGAACTTTATTCCTACATTTGTTGAAATTCTTCTCTTCTATATAGGATATTGGGTGAGCTTCCCACGCATTAGATTCAAGTCACTCTTAATTTGACATATGACTCTTTTTTCAATTTAATTTTTATTTTATATTGAAGCATAGTTTATTTACACTGTTGTGTGGCTTCAGGCATACAGCACAGTGACTCAGTTATACATATACATATATCCATTTTTTCAGGCTCTTTTCCCATGTTGGTTATAGAATAGTTGACATACCACTCTTCAGTTCAATTCAGTCGCTCAGTCCTGTCTGACCCTTTGTGACCCCATAGACAGCAGCACACCAGGCCTCCCTGTCCATCACCAACTCCCGGAGCTTGCTCAAACTCAAGTCCATTGAGTCGGTGATGCCATCCAACCATCTCATCCTTGTCATCCCCTTCTCCTCCCGCCTTCAATCTTTCTCAGGATTAGTATCTTTTCAAATGAGTCAGTTCTTCACATCAGGTGGCCAAAGTATTGCAGTTTCAGCTTCAGCATCAGTCCTTCCAATGAATATTCAGTACTGATTTCCTTTAGGATGGACTGGTTGGATCTCCTTGCTTTCCAAGGGACTCTCAAGAGTCTTTTCCAACACCACAGTTCAAAAGCATCAATTCTTTGGCACTCAGCTTTCTGTATAGTCCAATTCTCACATCCATACATGACTACTGGAAAAGCCATAGCTTTGTCTAGATGGACCTTTGTTGGCAAAGTAATGTCTCTGCTTTTAATAATACCACTCTTAAATTTAAATAAATAAATCAATAATTTATTAATAATAATGTTAATTAAATATTATTTCATTAGATAAATATAAATAAAATACAAACGTGTTTATATATAAATATAAAATATAAATGTATTAATATTTATGAAAATAATAAATACATAAAATGTAAAATAAAATATCTAGATTTTCTTTTTACCTGCCAAGTTTGCTTTCTTTGGGGGCCATTATTCATAAGAAAGAAGAATCTTCTTGCCAGTACATTCTTACTGCAGTGATATTAATAGCTGAATTTGAGACATGGATTTGTGGAGAGTTAGCTGGACCCACTTACAGATTAAGTGGTATTTTATTTATACAAGCCTCTTAGGACTTCAATACAGGTTTTAACTCAGCAAAATTACAAAATTACTACATGCCACAGGCCTTTACACTTCCTCATATGTAGGCAGGGCACAGCATATTAAATTTATGAATGCCCGTGATGTCTTCCCATAGAAATGAATAGTAGTCTGTATTGCTTATGTTCCAGTAATAGACTAACATCTATAATGTATTATTAATAAATGAAGTTCACTCTGTTATTAGAGTTCACTCTGTTATACAGTTCCGTGGGTTTGGTAAATGTGTAATGTCATGTCTCCACCACTACATTACTTACAGAGTAATTTTACTGCCCTAAAATTCCCCTGCACTCTGCCTGTTCATCCATTCAATCCTGCAGCCTTGCTATAAGCTTGTTATTTCCAGGAATTTTTCTGTTGATTCTTTGGGATTTTCTACATAGACAGACATGTCATCAGCAGACAAAGACAGTCTTATTTCATCTTTCCTAATTTGCATATCTTTTACTACTTTTCCTTGTGTTAAAGCATTAGCTGGAACTTCCAGTACAGTGTTGAATAGGAGTGGAGAGAGGGGACGTCATTGCCTTAGGGGAAAGGTGTCTAGTTTCTCAACCCTGATGTTACCTGTAGGGTTTTTTTTTTTTGTAGATATTCTTTATCAGGTAAAGTTCCCTAGTTTACTGAGAGCTTTTGTCATGAATAAATGTTGGATTTTGTAAAGTATTTTTTCCTCTGTTGATTCACATCATATAATTTTTCTTCTGATCATTTGAATTTTCTTCTACTGATATAATAAATTAGTTAATTTAGAATGTTGAACCAGCCTTACATGCTTGGAGTAAATCTTTCAAAGTTTTTTTTAGCAACAAGTGTTTAAATACAATATGGCACAGTTTGACACATTTCAGACACATCTGTATCACTGGAGGACCATGTTCCCCAGTTAGCCTACTGTTTAAATGGAACATCTGTTAATGTTGAGGAGCTATGTAAAACCTCTTTTATGGAAAAGAAATTGATTAATTTTCATACATGTTAACTGTGACTCATTTACTGCATTTTGTTCTAATGAATCATGGAACTCTGGAGAAACATGTAAAAATTCTTAAATATTTAACAGGGTTGCAGATTTCATTTTTGTTCAATGTTGAGGAATCACGGTTAGTCTATAAACAAGATTTTTAAAATACATTGCAAACATTTTGAATTATTTTAATCATTGGATTCAAAGCAAGTTATTTTATTTTGTCAGCAGTAATTTAATTTATGGTCTCCAGCTGTTTGAAATCGATTAGACGTAAGTGTTGAGAAGTAGCAAATAATTCCCGATTCTTTATTCTTAGCCTGTTTGAATTGCTTTTTGCCAACTGTGTTTTTAATGTACTTTGAATGCGTCTGTGAAAAACTTTGAAATATGAATTTTAAAACAGCTTTGAAAAATGATTATTTTGCATTTATAAGATATCCCTTCTCTTAGCCTGATTCAGTTTAACAGTTCAAAAGCAACATGAAAAAGCATAATTTGAATGACAGACACAAATATTGGATTAGTACTATAGTGAAAAATGAGCTTTTTTTTTTTTTTTTTGCTTCAGTTCCCAAAGCTCCAGAGATAGATCCAGTAGAATGTTTGGTGGCTGACAACTCTGTGACAGTAGCTTGGAGAATGCCGGAAGAAGATAACAAGATTGATCATTTTATACTGGAATATAGGAAAACGAATTTTGATGGACTTCCACGTGTAAAGGATGAACGATGCTGGGAGATAGTTGATAATATTAAGGGTGCTGAATATACACTATCAGGTAAGATGACTGCATTTCGTGAATCTCATTCTTGGAAAACAGATATAATTGATGAATTTTTGATTTATATTAAAAGATCAAGTTATTCAGTTTCTTTAGCCAAGGTGACATTTTTGTATATTTGTTATAGAAATGAATTTTTCTTAAAATATCAAGAAAACCTTCATTTTAGTTAGTTCTGGATATTTGCACTCTGGTAAAACAATATGTGAAGGGATATTGTAAACACTGTCTCAATAAAATTTAATTTTTTCTTTAGTTTTCTAACAATAAAAAGCTGTCAATTTTCTAGATGTATGCACTGTGCCTCATTTCAATGATACTGTAAATATTTGCCTTTACCTTTTTATTATTACCTTTATGGTAATACTTAAAGTTGAGCTGTGACTTGATAGTAGAAATTTGTGTGTTGGCCTTTTGATAGTCTTTAAAAACATACCTCTGTATATAGGGGAGTTTGGGTATTTGAATGGGCTGACTGTTGCCTGAGATTTTTAATGTTTGTTTTACGTGAGCAGTAACATTAGTATTGTTATCATTACTGAGAACCTAACATTTGTCAGAATCTGGGCTGAAGTTCACAGGACATCTGGTTTTATAAGTACAGTGCATTTCAGTTAGTCCTTACAGTTGTGAGGTTGATTTTTCCTTTTCCATGTTACAGATATCCAACTGTGGCTCTATGAAGTTGTTGAATGCCCCATAGCTAGTAATTTTTGGATTGAGATGTTAATCTGGTCCTGACTAACTTTAGAATTTTGCTATTAATCCTTATGCTTTACTTTGTCTTTAAATTCATTTTTTACTTGAGAAACAAATATAAAAATTCTTTGGCTACTTTCCAGAAATTGAGTATGTTGTTTTAAATCATAGCATCTCTCCATGAATGAAACCTTACTTATAATGAGGCTTGAGAATATTTTTTTATTGCTAAATTTAAAAAGCCCAGTGATAAACTGCATAATTCATTTGTTTTGAAGAAAATAATAGGTAAATCATGATTCCTTTTATTTCAGGCATTATCACTCTGTTAACATAAATTTGTACTCTTTCTGAGTAAAAAGATAGTTCCAAGGAGGGAAGAAAGTCTGTTTGAAGGTTCACACTCATACTTTTGGAGTAGAGTCCTTTACTTTTCATATCTCAAGGCTGTTTTTCATTTTTTTCAGGTTTAAAGTTTGATTCAAAGTACATGAATTTCAGAGTGCGAGCTTGTAACAAGGCTGTGGCTGGAGAGTATTCTGATCCAGTGACTCTAGAGACCAAAGGTAAGATCAATAGCTGTTGTTCACCATGAAATAGGACTTAACACGTGAAGTTGTTCAACACTTTGTAATAGGAAACATTTCATGTATAGTTGCCTTCCTTCCCCACCTTCATACCCATGCCATCCTGCGCGCCGCCGCCCGCCCCCCCCCCCCCCCCCCCCCCCACAGAATTCTCATCAGGAGGTATTTTAAGATGGGAAAATTAGGACTACAGTAGTGGATTTCATTGGTTTCTCTTTTACCCTAGTATTCAGATGAGTCAGGGGCTTCCCTGATAGCTCAGACAGTAAAGCTTCTGCCTGCAGTGCAGGAGACCCAGGTTTGATTTCTGGGTCAGGAAGATCCCTTGGAGAAGGAAATGGCAACCCTCTCCAGTATTCTTGCCTTGGAAATCCCGTGGACAGGGGAGCCTAGTAGGCTACAGTCCATGGGGTTGCAAATAGTTGGACACGACTGAGTGACTTTCACTTTTAGATACGTGATATAGACCAGTGATGGTATTATGTTCTCCCATGGATACTTAGTTTACAAATTTCAGTCTAGTATAATTACATTCCCATTGCTGAGGTTTTCCCAGAGAATGGATTGTGTCTCAATAATAGGGAAGTATGTATTCAGTTTAGTTCAAGTTCTTTTTGTTTTCATAAATCTTATTGTAGAAATTATTATTTATACAGTTAGTGTTTACAAAGCCCTCTCACAAGTCTTTTATTTGATCATTGAAACCATCTTGAGGGATCAGTAGAACAGATGGTATTGATACCCATTTTGTAGGTGAAGAAAGGGATGTTCAAATATGTTAAATAACTTACCCATGATCCCGAAAACTAGCTTGGAAAGGTGTGAACAAGAATCTTATTTACAAATTCTCTGCCTGCCTTTATTGTGGGCCAGGAATGTAAGTAAGTGCTTGTAGTCTCTGAGAACAATTTGAATTTATTAGAACTCAATGTACATGAATTTGAACAAACTCCAGGAGATAGTGAACGGTAGGGGAGCCTGGTGTGCTGCAGTCTGTGGGTTGCAAAGAGTCAGACATGACTTAGTAACTGAACAGCAACAACAAAGAGTAACATATTTAAACACAGAAGATTTTTCAGGTGTTTACCAATTTGAAGGCCATAATGTTATAGATCTTTCTAGTCATGAAATGATAATTCACTCAGTTTGCTTCCAGAATCAGCATCTACCTGTTGTTAGATAGTTGGGCCTTTGAGTGTTTCACTGACCTCCAGTTCACATAGCATTTGAATAGGTTTGAATGCTAGAAGTTTGATATGACTTGGAGGCTGGTATAAAAATATCGTTTTAGAATAAAACAAGAAGTTCATAAGTTATTGACAGGTCAAACTCCTAAGAATATGATTGTATTAGATTTAAAAAGCAAAACAAAACTAAGTCAAAGTAATTTGGATTAGCAAATGTTTTTATTTGAGAACTACAGATAACTTAGCCAAGAAATGCAGTTACCTAGAATTACTTGTTAACAAATTGAATTGAAATTGTGGTTTCTTTTTTTTACCATTTCAAAATAAAGTCATATTTACAGGTAGATAATCTTTTCTATATAACATGAACTGTTTTCAGCCCTTGTGAGGTAAAATTGCATTATTGTTAATCTCCTCCTCCAAGAATATTTTATCTTTTTTTATTTCTTTTGTTCCTTTTCCTTTAATATTGAGTGACCAAACTTGGGCCTAAATGTGGTGAATTGTACATTTCCATGCAAATTCTGTAGATTCAGGAAAATAGAATATCTGGCTTGTAATTTCTTTGGAGCTGGACTGTCTGCTCCCATTAGCAATGTCTAGATCTTAACTAGTCAAATTCTTGGTCTTAGGGTTTGCAGGGAAAGACTAAGTTGATTCTAGTCCTTTTGAGCAGTTCTCACTATGGGGTAAACCCCTTGGGGTTGGGGTAGACTGATACTCAACCCTGAGGCCCACTGAACCTTCTAGGACCTTCTGGGAGACTCAGTAAAATTATCTCTTAAGAAGCTGTGGGTCACAGGTTTTCTAAGGTTATTCCATACCACTGGAGTGGCTACTAACGACAGCAGGAGCTCCAGAGAAAAGTCAGGTTTTTTAAAGTACCATGGTAAACAGTTGTTTACTAATTTTTTGACTTGCTGTAGCCCTTTTTGACCAACCATTAGAAGTAAATATATGAGCAGAGAATTGCAGGGAAAGGGAGAGAGAGACAGAGATTAAATAGTTGAGTCCTACCAAAACTTCATATCCTGCCACTTGTGGTGCCTGGTGTAGAAGGTAGTGAACCCTGTTAATATCTGTCTCTCCAGTGGATGTAATTTCTTCTTTTATTGAAATTACCAAAAGTGATGAATAATATGATTTCTTATGACCAGAATTTTTAAAGTATATTATCTCTTCCTTGTAAAGGTAAATGATGTGATACTAATCACCAGTTGCTTTCTAGCCTCAAATGTTAGTATCTATGATATAATTTTACAGTATGGAAAGTACCCACCAACCCAAAGTAAACACATAAAACATATCTGTGCCTTATTTTTTTTGGTACTTTGTTTACACAGACTTTTAAAGATAAGGAAACTAATATCTGGCTTCATTACAGGCTTAGTAACAGTTGAGGCTTCCCTTTTGAGGCCAATCTTTTTTTTAAACTTCATAGTGAAATATTATCCTTGTTACTTAGAGAGCCTCAGTGATTTAGTTGAGGCTTCATGAAGGGACAGTGTCCAAAAAGGAAGAGAGAAAAGATTGCACCCCTGAGTTTGAAACCTATACCTGTCTGTTTGGGTGTTATGGTATTTGATAAGTCTGGTCTCAAGTAGCTTGAGGGATAATACCTGTTTTTGCCACCCTTGACTCTACTCTTATCTTCATCATCAAACATAGGGAATAGCTTTCTGATTTTTTTTCTTTCCTTAGGATTTTAACAAGCAGCTGAGTGTTGATGGCACCTTGAGTTATATCCACTGTTTCTCTCAAAAATTCAGAAGCCCTCACATGTATTAACTAATAACTAATGTAGAGGTTAACTCTGTTCTCTTAAAACAGTTCATTCTTAGTAATACAGGGGTCTCAGTTTTGCATAATCCTAACTTTCCAGTCACCTCCCTCTTGATGAATTCTATTTCCACTTTTACTGGAACTGTGTTATTCTTTCAGTAAGTTCATTTCTGTTTACATGCGTGTTTTGAAAGCTATTAACTCTTTTGCATATTGTATGACATTTTCTGGAAGTGGTTATGGTGAGTCAATTTGTATTTAGAATGTTTTAAAATACAGTGAACAATAGGTCAGCTGAATAGGTGAAATTAAAGTGCTCTTTACAAAACAGTAGAGTATAAAAGGATTCTTCATGCACTAGATAAGCATTAGGTTTTCTATATGAATATTTTGTTGTTTGATGATGAATATTTCACAGACACACTGAACCTTTAGCTAAATCACGTATTATCCTTAAGTGAAATGGGGTATTGTAAAGCAATATTTCTTCAGTGAATACTTCTAAGAAATTTAAACTTTTGGAGGGAAATATAACTAATAAGCAGATTTATTGGTAACTGTGTAGTAGATGATACCTTACTTAAAACGCAAATTCCAGAAATTGCATATTAAATTGATACATTTCAATGATTAACCCTCAGTATCCAAAAGGAACAAGTGATACTATGTTAAACTGATTTCCTAAATTAGCAGTTCTAAGTAAGTTTTATGAATAGTACAGATAGTTCCCCGATACCAAATAATTTGAAAAGCGTAGTTTTGTGTTGTATTTTCTTAATTTGTTAAGTAACCCTTTTCCCCCATCTATTCTTTGCCTTGTAAATGCTCTTAGCTCTATCAGCTGAGTTATTTCCCTTGCTTCTGCCATCATGGCCTATTTCTCCCTGATTGCCTTATTTTTGAAACTACTGAGAGTTTAAATATGAAATTATTAAATGTTAGCGCAAAAGAGAAAATATGTGTGTGCCAGCGTCTATAACTTTTTACACCACATCACTTTCTCCTCATCCTTGATTCTACTAGCTCCTCTTTCTGTTTAGTCGTAACAATCAGCTGATTCTCTTATAATAGGAAATTGAAGCTATTGTGCTAATGGAGAGTCCAGCAGAAGGAAAAACAGAAAGACCAGTGACCATGCAAGTACATTGTATTTGGTTGGAGTATAGGATAGCTATATAGAGGAGAATAATGGGAAATAGAGTAGAAATTAGTAGATTATGGCTTTATCATTGCAGACTTTAAATCTTAAGGTTAAGAATTGAACCTTTATATACAGTATTGAAATCTGTTGAGTTCGAAAATAATATGATGGCTGTGCTTCAGAAACTAGAAATATGCTACATTAAAAATGAAATATTGTTTTGGTTAGCACTTAATTTCAATTTGGATAACTCATCCTCCCATTTGAACCTGAGAGTTGAAGATACCTGTGTAGAGTGGGATCCTACTGGAGGAAAAGGTCAAGACAGTAAAAGTAAAGGAAAAGAGAACAAGGGCAGGTAAGCTCATTTATTAAGTTTGTGATTTGGATTAAATGCTTGTACATTGATTCTTATTTGACAACAACTAGAAATGAAATGCTTATTATTAACACCAAAGTGAAAAATACAATATTGTTTGCCAGTACTTGAATTTGTCATTAACATTTTTCATTATTTTTTCTTAGTTTTTTTCCTAATCCTCTTCTTACTAATGTCTTTTATTTCAGTATTCCATTTCTTTTCAGGTTATATCTACAGCAATTTGAACTGCTTAGAGAGAAGTTCCTAGCATAGTTCCTGAATATTAGACTTACAGATCACCTCTTTTAGCTGAAGGTCTGCGTTGAATGACAACTTTTAGCATGTACAACCCCAGTGTCGGGCCCCTGGTTAGCAACCATGTGAACCAAAGAGACAGACTTGGGACCTTGTGTTATTGTCAGACTGACTTAGGTAGTCTTAAAGTATGGAGGCCTCTTTTAACAGAGATGAATTGTACTCAAACTGAAATAAAGTGTAATCACTGTTAAACAGTGAATCAAAAGAAATCCCTCAGCTGATGTTTCATCTGATTTTATTATATAAACTGTTAAATTTAAGTTGTAAAGCAGTCTCTTAACAGTTGCCTATTTTTATCTGACAGTGTCCATGTTACTTCACTGAAGAAACATTCAAGGTGATGATCTATGTCTGTCTAGTTCTAGGATCTAGTATATCTAGCTTGGCTGAATAACTTAAATTTCTCTTTAACCAATAAGCAGAACCCATTGCAGCAGCCTTCAAAAGCTAAAATATTGCTTTGTGTAGACTGTCTGTGCTGGTAGCTTATGTTTTGGATTTACAGCATTATATAGCATTATGCTTCATATTATTTAGATTATACTGTCTATAATAACAAAACAATAAGCTCTGCTTTAAGTCTTTCTTGAATTGATTTCGTTTATATGATTTTTTTCTGCATTTACTTATACCTGGCATCTTTCTTGTTGTGCTGTATTCAATATATCTAACATTACAGCTTTGCTTTTACAAATATTTGACATGAAGCAAGTTTAAAGTGTTCTATGTTTTATAATAATCATACAATTTCAAAATATCAAAGATTTAAAAAAAAAAGGTCGTTACTGAAATTATTAGAACAGTGCCAGAAAGATGAATCATTTCAAATTGCACAAGTAATAATGTACTGATTTGAAGATACCCCATATCTTTCCCAGAAACCAGAATGTGTTCTCTTTTCAAAATTATTGTCTTCTCTTTTTTCCAGTTTATTTGCTTCTTATTGGTGAAAGTGATTCATAGTTGGTGTATTAGAAATTGTAAAATGCTGCTGGATTTGATAGGATCATTGAAGTTTGGTCATTTGGATATTTTTAGACTACTTATAATTTCATCATGCTGTTTCTCTTTCTCTCGTCTCTTTAAGTGTATTTTGTATGTGGGCTACTTCTGGAATGTTACATACATTTATTCTTTCCATAAATATTTATTTACTGTAGGATGTCAGCTGGATATTGTGGGGTTCCTGCCTTCAAGGAATTTGCCCTAACTTATGTAGACGAGCTATCTCTCTCTCTATAAATAATAATAATATGAGATAGAGATTGTGTTTAGTAGTATGTGTGAATCAGGGAGTTTCGAGGGAGAAAGATTTCCTGAGCTGCCAGATGCTGAAGTGGTCAATTAGGACAGTGAGCCAAACCGAAAGTAACAGTGCAAACTTTGTTCACTTACTGTGATAGTGTAAGAGGCCCAGAGGAAGGGGTGCCGGGTCGCCCAGTGTTCCGTTTTCACAGCAGAATGGCACAGGGTGAGGGTTAGGTAAACCAGAGCAGAGGGCAGATGGTAAGTATCTGAGGACCATCTCGCTGCCCAGGGAGACCCAAACAAAAGCCTTCTCCTGTTTTGTGGACCTGAGGCCAAGGAAATTGGAAGGGTTAGGAGTAGGAAAGTGTTGAGACAAGAGTGGAGAAAAGTGTCTTCAGACTGCCCCTCAACCCCTTCCCCCTTTAAGGAGGTCTCTGAAGAGGCAGCTGGAAAGGGTCTCAGCTGAGGGCCCCCTCCCATAATGGAACCTCTGAATATAGGTATCTAATCTAGGAATGCAGACATGCATAGGAGCATGGAGTTGCAAGGGGGATTGCAACTCCCTCCAAAACCTGCAGTGAACTTGCAGTGCACCAAGTCTGGTGAGGAGAAGGCAAGCATTTATAATTACTTCTTGTTAGGCCTGAAGGGTCATACACAGAATTTTGGCCTAGAGGTGGACTCCTCAGAAAGGTTACTTAGCCTGGTAGGATCTGGGAGACCTTCATTAGTGGATTAGTATTTAAGTTGGTTCTCAAGTAAGTGGAAGAATGTGTAGCATTTGGACTTGGCAGTGAGAGAACGAGTGCTGGAAGGGAAAGGCACTGAAGCAGATTGCCTGCGTTTAAGGAACGCTTGAGCTGCTCCTTTCAGCTGGATAGTGCTGTCCAGAGATGAGAAGGCTGGAAAAGCAATGCTGTGTGCTTAGTCGCCGGGCTCTTTTGTCCATGGGGATTCTGCAGGCAAGAATACTGGAGTGGGTTGCCATGCCCTCTTCCAGGGGATTTTCCCAACCCAGGGATCAAACCCAGGTCTTCCACATTGCAGGCAGATTCTTTACCGTCTGAGCCATCAGGGAAGTCCATGAATACTGGAGTGGGTAGCCTGTCCCTTCTCCAGGGGATCTTCTGACCCAGGGCTCTCCTGCATTGCAGGCAGATTCTTTACCAGCTGAGCTACCCGAAAAAGCAGAGTGGAACCTGAAATGCCATGCTAAGTTCTTTGTGGGTAGTAAGGAAGTACTTGAAGATTTTAGAGTAGGAGAATCAGAGTTAGGTTTATCTTGTAACAGTGAACAAATGACTTAGGTAACAAAGAGATCATCTGGGAAGCTGATAAAACAGTCCAGATTAGAGATAACAAAGAGCCTTAGTTGAGACAGTTGAGTGACTGAGGTATCTTTAAAGGGTGGAATCATGTTTGCTTTAAGACAATAATAACTGTTGTACTTCTTGCAAAAATGTATTCAGGGTTGGAATTCTAGAGTGCTTCAATGGAAGACTTTTCCTTATTTAACTTTTCTTTGAAATTTAAATTGCCATTCTCAATATTTACATCTGTTTTTCTTTTTGCCATGCTTTCCCTTTATTTCTTTACTGCTGGTAAGTTATAAATTTTTTGTTTTATGAATGCAGCAGTTTGATATAATTGAAATGTTAATTTTTAAACATCTTTTGAGGTTTGGTCTGTTTTGAGTTTTGGGGAGTTAGTGAAAGGCCTTAATGCTGTCCAGTTTACTATGTCATATAATTTGAAAAAGAGAAGTCAAGTTGTATCTTGTCCATTTTAGTAGGAGAAATGCTTTATAATACCTGATATTACTCTGTGCATGGATTTGGGTAATTGCTATTTTTTTTTAAGAAGAAAAGATACAAAACAAAAATACCTACTGCTTATGAAAATAAAAAAAGTTATTTGGTTTGATTATGAAAACTCTTAAAAAGAAAAATAGCAATTAACCAAATCCATGCATAGAATAATATCAAGTATTATAAATCATTTCTCTTCCTAAAATAAGACTTGCTTTTAATTTAAATTTAACTGCAAGAAATGTAAGTTATGTAATCCATTATCTTTCTGCAGGTCTTTTTTTCCCCCTTGGGTTCTTTTTCCCCTTTTGTCATGTCCCATTTTGGCATTGTCTCTTATTCCAGCTGTGTATTATTTGTACAAGCCTTGCTCTGTCTGCATGGTATTAGTGTTTTTAGCTTGCTTTATGTTGATGATTTCTTACACGTAAGTGTTATAATTGACAACTCTGTTTAATAGTAAATAATTCAAATAAAATTAAATTTTGCTTTTTGTGCAGCATGATTAGAAAGCTCTTCAAAGTTTCCTTTTATCTGTAATTTTAGTTTGTGAAACATGTACAACATAGAATATTTGTTTTTCTTTTTGTTCCTGTTTATGTAGAAGTGGTACCCCATCCCCTAAACGGACATCTGTAGGCTCCAGGCCACCAGCAGTAAGAGGCAGCAGAGATCGTTTTACGGGGGAATCGTACACAGTGTTGGGTAGGATAAACATAATAATTCTTCATTATCTCAGATTAAAAGCATCACAGTCACATGGGTGGACTTTCTACTCAGGGGTGGCGTGGCTGCCTGTGTATTGAATGAATATTTGCCAAATTTCTCCCCCTCGAAGCCTAGTTGCTTTGGTAGGTTTTCAAATTATCTTGTTATTGATATGTTTTAAATTCTACTTCAGTTTGTGTAGTGCTCCACATTTATAACTCTTAAGGGGATAATAAGGAAGAAAAGTTCTGAAGCCTTTTATATTCAGAGAAGTTAGTAAACATACAAGTCATTATAGCAGACACTCTGCATTTAGTGTCTGTGTTAACATGATTATTCTCCTGAATCAGACTTTTTGGTGCCATTTTGTGCGACCAAATATAGGTAAAACTCTGTAAGTCATAAGAAACAGGTAAGAGTTAAATTTACCTTCTAATCTTTTGTAGGAGACACAGCTATTGAAAGTGGACAACATTATTGGGAGGTCAAGGCCCAGAAGGACTGTAAATCCTACAGTGTGGGAGTGGCGTACAAGACTTTGGGGAAATTTGACCAATTGGGAAAGACAAACACTAGTTGGTGTATCCATGTGAACAACTGGCTACAGAACACATTTGCAGCAAAGCATAATAATAAGGTCAAAGCCTTGGATGTTGCTGTTCCTGAAAGAATAGGTGTATTTTGTGATTTTGATGGGGGTAAGTTTGCTGATTTTCTCCTAAGTCATTTCACCATCATTGTTTGTATTTCATTACTCTGCATTGTGCTTAGTTGCTCAGTCATGTCTGACTCTTTACAACCCCATGGACTGTAGCTTGACAGACACCTCTGTCCATGGGATTCTCCAGGCAAGAATACTGGAATGGGTTGCCATGCCCTCCTCCAGGGGATCTTCGCAACCCAGGGATCGAGCCCAGGTCTCCTATCGTAGGCGGATTCTTTACCATCTGAGCCACCAGAGAAGCCCATGCTTTCCTCTAGTAATAATCTGTATGGAATTTCCACTAGTATTGTGGCAAGGATGTTTTGACCTACTAGGATGTGATCACAAACATAACATAACTTCAGGTCTATGGTTGACAGAAAGGGCATGTGATGTCTGCTTGCAGGCCTATAAAAGCTCTCGTCTATAATATACTAAGTAAGTCTGAAAAAAAAAAGATGTTGCTAATTTTAGTTATGAGCATTAAAATTTCTTATACCCATTTTAATTCCTCCCTTACCTTGTTTTGATAACTGTTAAGAGTGGTAGGGTCAGATTTTTTTGAGTCAAAATAGACCTTAGAAATTACCCAGTCCTTTTGCCACGTAGTATGATTTCCTTATTACATTGTCTCTGTGAGTAGTTGCCACTCCTGTGCTCGAACTTTTCTGTGTGAAGCTAATGGTCTTAGAAGGCAGCCTGTTTCACTGTAGGATAAGATTTGATTAGAAGGTTTTTCTTAAGTCAACTCATTTTGTCTCTCAGTAACTTCGGAGACTCTTGCTATTAAGTCTTGTCATTTGAAGAAACACAGAATTATGTTCCCTAATTCATATTTACATTATAATCCTTATTTGTTTAAAAACTAACGTTGCTTCTCTTTCCCTATTACTAACATTGCTTCTCTTTCCCTGTTTTTCCAGACCGTACATTCTCTGTAACATTAGCTGTTCCTTTTAATTTCATTTTTTCCAAACCTTTATTATCACCTGTGGTTGTATACTATGTCTATGTACATTTTAAAGATTGATTCTCAAAGTAGAACACACAACTTTTGACCACCGTAGATTAGTGATTTGGCAGCACGATTTCTAGTATTATGACTTAACAGCATTGTAGATCAATATTGAGCTGGTAGCCACCTAATCCACTAATCTGGCAGATTATCTTTTTCCTCTGATATTAGGCAGTGTAGAGGGGTTTCTTTGCTATTTGTAACTCAAATGAAGAACACTGTATTTGTCCTTAAGTTTCATCTTAATAGATTTTGCCAATCTTCCCTCCTCTTAAGATCATCTAAAAATTAACTTGGTGTTTATCTTTAAGCTTTTTGAGTTAGGTATTTGATAAGTGTCTTGTCTGCTGTCATCTAAATATAAAACTTTTGTAGATGAAGTAGGGAACAAAATTAATTTCCTAAATGCCTCACTCCAAGTTGATACTTAAAGCTAATAAAACCAAGTTTTATGATTTTAAGTAATGTTATGTCCAAAGAGTTCCATGAAGTATCAACCTAGTTATTCAAAAAGGAAAAAAAATTGACTTTAGATTGATTTATTTTTTGTGATGACGTGTCAGTTTTGCTGCATTTTAAAAAATTTACTTAGACTCATAAATAATTTTCCTCAGGATAAATAGTAAATTTATTGGCATATCAATACATTCTTTCTTTTTAAACTACCAAGATAGCATTTGCTTATCTTCTTTTGTCTCTTTTCCCATACTTTGATTCCTTAAAGATAAGTAAAATTAAAGATACTTAAGTATAATTAAAGATTCCTTAAGGATAGTGAGAAGTATAATTGTTAACCTAAAGCATAGGGTATAGAAATAAATTGTAATGCAGGATAGGATCAAATTCTGAGGGCCTTGAAAAATAATAACAAGCTAGTCTTTTTTTACTAGTTGAAGGGGGACTTCTGTTTATTTTAGAAAACTGTAGCTATATGATGGTAATATAGTTTTAGACATATTAGAGAATAAATGGTTAAATGTGGAACAGGTTGCAAAATACTGAGAGAGGAAGACTTTTCAAGGTGGTCTTTAAGTAATATAGACAGGACCATGTCTGTTTTGTTAAGTATTATGTCCTTATTGCTTGGCAAGTGCTTTATATCAGTTCAGTTCAGTTCAGTTGCTCAGTCGTGTCCGATTCTTTGCGACCCCATAGACTGCAGCACACCAGGCGTCCCTGTCCATCACCAATTCCTGAAGCTTACTCAAACTCATGTCCATCGAGTCGGTGATGCCATCCAACCATCTCATCCTCTGTCATCCCCTTCTCCTCCCACCTTCAATCTTCCCTAGCATCAGGGTCTTTTCAAATGAGTTGATTCTTCGCATCAGGTGGCCAAAGTATTGGAGTTTCAGCTTCAGTGTCAGTCCTTCCAATGAATATTCAGGACTGATTTCCTTTAGGATTGACTGGTTGGATCTCTGTGCAGTCCAAGGGTCTCTCTTATGAACACCACAGTTCAAAAGCATCAATTCTTTGGCACTCAGCTTTCTTTATAGTCCAACTCTCACATCCATACATGACTACTGGAAAAACCATCTCTTTGACTAGACGGACCTTTGTTGGCAAAGTAATGTCTCTGCTTTTTAATATGCTGTCTAGGTTGGTCATAACTTTTTTCCAAGGAGTAAGTGTCTTTTAATTTTATGGCTGCAGTCACCATCTGCAGTGATTTTGGAACGCCCAAAAATAAAGTCTGCCACTGTTTCCCCATCTATTTGCCATGAAATGATGGGACCAGATGCCATGATCTTAGTTTTCTGGATGTTGAGTTTTAAGCCAACTTTTTCACTCTCCTCTTTCACTCTCATTAAGAGGCTCTTTAGTTCTTCTTTGCTTTCTTCCATAAAGATGGTGTCATCTGCATATCTGAGGTTATTGATATTTCTCCCAGCAATCTTGATTCCAGCTTGTGCTTCTTCCAGCGCAGCGTTTTTCATGATGTACTCTGCATATAAGTTAAATAAGCAGGGTTACAATATACAGACCTGATGTACTCCTTTTCCTATTTGGAACCAGTCTGTTGCTCCATGTCCAGTTCTAACTGTTGCTTCCTGATCTGCATACAGATTTCTCAAGAGGCAGGTCAGGTGGTCTGATATTCCCATCTCTTTCAGAATTTTCCATAGTTTGTTGCGATCCACACAGTCAAAGGCTTTAGATAGTCAATAAAGCAGAAATAGATGTTTTTCTGGAACTCTCTTGCTTTTTCGATGATCCAGTGTATGTTGGCAATTTGATCTCTGGTTCCTCTGCCTTTTCTTTACCAGCTGAGCCACAAGGAGGGTATTCTCTGCCTTTTCTAAATCCAGCTTGAACATCTGGAAGTTCACAGTTCACATACTGTTGAAGCCTGGTTGGAGAATTTTGAGCGTTACTAGCATGTAAGATGAGTGTAATTGTGTGGTAGTTTTAACATTCTTTCGCCTTGCCTTTCTTTACATAGTAAACCCTTAATAAGTACTGGTTGAGTAATTAGTGGTGAGAGAGGCCTGAGCAGTGGGGAATCAAGAAAAATGGATTTGATGGTGTGAAAGTAGAATTCATAGGACTTGACTACTAAAAATATGGATTGGAAGAAGAGACAGAGAAGAACTGAAGATGACTGAGGTTCCATCCAGTGTGATCAGAAGTATGATCATACCATCAACATGGTAGAGAGCATAGAGCATCCCGGGGAAAGATGAGATACCAGCAGGACAGCCACGTGGCATTACTTAGCTGAAGCTAAATATTAGTTATGGCATCACAGAACGGCCACTGAATGTTGCACAGAGCCGTTAAGTGTTATTGCTCTTCTGTACACTAACTTTGTGACCACATATAGGTTGCTTGGTATTTTGAAATAGTTTATATAAACAGTAGACATAATGTTAGTTTCTTTTCTAGTAGACATAATGTTAGTTCTTTTCTTCTTTGTTTAGTGGCTGCTGATTTATTATGGGAATCTTGTAGAGAGAAAAGATCCTGGACAAGCATCTACATTTAGAATAGAAGGAAAAGAAACAGAAGATATCCTCAGGATTAAGAAACAAACCAAGAAAATAGTCATGAGAGAAAAGTTTGAAGAAATGATAACAGTTGCAAGTGTGTCATCAGGTTGGACAGTTAGGTGGTCAGAAGGACAGTGATTTAGTTCCATGATCATTGTTGAAAGACAGACTGTCAGGAGACCTTAAAAAAGAACTAAAACTGAAGCAGTGATAATTATACCATGATTTTAGAGACTAGGGTATGAGTATGGCTTTAAGTAATTAGAGGACAAAGTCTAATAGAGTAAACCTTAAATGGTGGTAGGATTGAGTGGAAAGGCTGGTTATAGTTAAAAAAAAAAGGTGGGGGGTGGGGAGGAAGAAATAACCGTGGTTTTTACTGGGCTAAGGGAACCATTTGTTAAATAATGGTAAAAAAGAGAAGTCTATAGTTGAATAATTGGATAGTACCAGATTATGAAAGCACTATGGAGATCTTAAAAACCAGGGAAAGAAAAGTGGTTTTGGGCTTTTTCTTAAACATGTTTACTACCGATTTTCAAGTGAGAATTCCTAAGTCCAGTCCTCAAAGTGACAAATATTCATTTGGTTATTACTTTTATGCATGATTATATGTTAGACTTAATTAGATGTTAAATTTTTTTTTTCCAGTAATAAATGTGACTTTTTTTTCTCCTTCCCTCTAGGTCAGCTTTCTTTCTATGATGCAAACTCAAAACAGTTGTTGTATTCCTTTAAGGCAAAATTTACTCAGCCAGTACTACCTGGTTTCATGGTTAGTACCTAATTTATATTTGGTTTGGCAACTTTAAGGAGAATATCTATGCTATATATTTGGGGAAACACAATATCTTATTTTTTTCTTATATTCCTCTTCCTTTCCCTAGTCTACCTCTCCTACGTCTGTGATTGTATGTTTTTGGTATATTTTACTGAAGTAAGTGTTAAGACCTAAAAGTCTGCAAATCACAAGCATGTAGTTTGATCAGTGTTTTCATAGGACTGCACTCATTTTTGTAATCAGCATCTTGGTCAGGAAGTGGAACATTGTACCCATTTCCAGCCTCTAATGGCCCTCCTCCAAAGTGATTACTGTCTTGAGTTTTAATACCATAAATTCATTTGCCTCCTTTTCAACTTTGTATAAATGGAATCGTACAATATCTTTTGGGCTCAACATACATTTGTGAGATTTATGCATGTTTTTCCACGGTGTGCTAGTTCACATAGTTCTATATGTATATGTATAGTTTTTCATTGTATGACTATATCAGGATTTATTTACACATTCTAATTTAGTTGACTACTTGAGTGCTTTCCCACTGGAGACATTTACAAATAGAACTTCTATAAATATTCTTGTTAATGTCATGCTTTGCCCAGCTCAAGGTCACAGAGATATTTTCTTTTGTTTTTTTCTTGTAACTTTATAATTAAAAAGTTTTACATTTAGGTCTTGGATCCATTTTGAGTTAATTTTTATATGTGATACAGAGTATAGTTTAAGATCTGTTTTTTTGCACATGGATATCCACGTGTTCCAGTGCCACTTTCTGAAAAAGACTAACCTTTCTCCACTGATGTGCTCTTCCACTTTTGTGCCAGATATTTTGAGTAAATATTTCTGTAAATCACTTAATTTTCAATTAAATAATATGATAGTTTCATAATCAGAGTAGCTTTTGTATTTCTAAAATTTATTTTTTATTGAAATACAGTTGATTTACAATGTTGTATTAATTTCTTCTGTACAACACAGTGACTCAGGTGTACACACATAAACTTTTTTTTTTCCTTGACTAAGCTGTTTGCAGGCTCTTAGTTCCCTGACCAGGGGTTGCATCTGGGCTCTGGCAGTGAAAGCGCTGAGTCCTAACCACTGGATCACCAGGGAATTCCTCTTTACACTCTTTTTTACATTCTTTTCCATTATGGTTATCCCAGGATATTGGATATAGTTCCCTGTCTGTACTGTAGGATCTTGTTGTTTATCTATTCTCTATGTAATAGTTTGCATCTGTTAACCCCAGACTCCCAGTCTACCCTTCCCTAACCACATCCCCCTTGGCAGCCATGAGTCTGTTCTCTGTATCTGTGACTCTGCTTCTGTCTCATAGATAGGTTCATTTGTACCGTATTTTCTTGTATTTTAAGAACAATGTACTGAACCTTAAAGTTTAAAAATTTTGGAATGTTAATTATATAGCCATGCATTTCACAGTCTGCAAATTCTTTGTAACTATACTATGGTTACTGAGTAAATATTGAATACTTAGGATATAGTTGAAGGTGGGAATACATAAAAAATTTCTAGAATCTCCCTTGCTTTAAGCTTGTCTGCTATATACATGGCAGTTGATGATAGTTTAAATGATTCATATTTTCACATTTTAATTCTCTTGACTCTATTCCATATCAGTTATCATTTACTTTACTGAATGATAGCTGCTTTGTTCAACACAAGTGAAGCAGTTTTATCTTTCATAAACTCATTCCCATTTATGATAATAGAATATGGCAAGTGTATTTGGATATTGCCATTTGTGTTTTTCTCAGATTATCATAGAGAATTATAAAAGGGTTCTTATTGTTAACAAGTTAGGGAAGAAGCCAATGGGATTACTCTGTTAACAGAGGGGTGTTAGATTCCTATAGTTTCAGGCCACAACCCATTATCAAAATCCAAGGCCGCAATTGGGATGAGAAAGATGAGTCTTTGTGTACTTCTCTTGGTTGTGAACTTTAGTATCAGTAATGATAGTATCTTTTTGGCTAAATTAATCCAATTTAGTCTCTAAATTTCTACAGCCCTTATTTCCCTCTCGTGTGTAGCTCTAGTGAGTTCTGCTGTCATAAGATTTTCTTTGGCCAATATGGTTCTAAAAGACCCTTGAGTTAGCTTTTCTACTCCCCCTCAGTTCACATACGAAGGTTTTCAGTTTGAAATTGGATGATGTTCACTTGTGTTCACTTATTTTTGCCTTTCAGATGGAAAAGTGTCAGGATCCTTTAAGTTTTCACTTGGTTTGGAGTCTGACTGCAGCTTTGTTTCTGTCCTTTCTTAGGTTTGGTGTGGTGGACTTTCTTTGAGTACTGGGATGCAGGTTCCAAGTGCTGTGAGGACTCTTCAGAAAAATGAAAATGGAATGACTGGCTCCACTAGCAGCTTAAACAATATTACTCAGTGATGCCTACTCAGAATTTGTTTATCTTCCCCCACTCCTTTTTGATTGGGTGGCCTTTTCCGTGCAGTTACTAATCGCAGCAGTTTACAAGTGGTGGAAGTCAGGTTTGCTACCTTCTGCTCTAAGGTCTGGAGTCTGTTCGCATCAGGCATCTAGTAGGAAGCATTCACAGGAGCCTGCTATGGGGCATCAGAGAAGCAAGCAACTGATGTTCTGAAGAGTAAATGAGAAAAAAAGGCAGTGTTAAGTAGTTACATAGAAACTCATTTTTGTGTTTCTTGGATTACTTTGACTATTCTAAAATGTTTAGTTACATATGGTAGCCCTAGGACCTGAGGGAAAAGCATTTAAATCGTCTTTCCCCTATACGTTCCCTTTTTTTAAATGTCATCACTACCTATTATTTAATTCTTACACTGAAGCTTTAAAACTGTACAGTCTTCCATGGTTTTCTAAAAACTGAAAAAAATTGGGCATGCTAGAAAGGTTTTCTTACAGTAGTTTATTTTTCCCCTTTTATAAATAAGTTGAGGTTTGCTAAATTGTTATCTTTTGTTTTTCAACTAGATTGTATATTATTTTCTTCTTTCCAAATATTGTGATATTTCTCTCATGGTTTATAACTCAAAATAGAGAGTGGACAGGAAGTGTTTCTAGATACAATAGTTTTAAATTGCCCAAATTTCAGTTTTTTACCTGCTGCAAAGAGATATTCTTTATACGTTACCTTGTTTAATTAGACCTCTTTCCATTATTTTGAATGATGGGTAAGACTTTTTTAAAGCTTTATATTTTCTGGTTTTTTTGTCTAGTTTAATAGAAACTTTAATAGTTTTGGTAAAATTCCCACTTGAATTTGGTGTAATAACTGGTAGTAATTATGCTTATTTTTTAACATTTTTAGTAAGGTGAAAGATCATTAAAGCTATATAGAAAGTAGAAAAAGCTGCCTATTCAAGTTTTATCTATAAAGAAAAGGTTATAAAGGGAGGTGCCTAAAACTGTTCTTTACTGAAGTCATCTATATCTGCTTTTTAGTAAGATGGAATGGTTAAAAACAAGAGTTTTGAAAAAACTATGTATCTCTGACTTATTTGGCACACGAATTTTTCAGACATACCTATTCAGAGGTTATTTTTCTCTGTCTTTTTGCTACTTCATTTGCTTTCTAAAGGATCATAATTCTCCAAAAAAAATCAACATAGAGTGATCTTTACCATACATAGGGAAGATGTGTTAAACCATGAGTAACACCCATGATTATTGAGTAAAGCGTTTATATTTTTAAAGTTGATTAAAATTTGTAACAAGTTCTTTGAGCCAAATTGAAAGTTGTCATTACAGTATTTAGGAATTCCTTGAGCATTTTCAAGAGGTCTGGGTTTGTATATTCCTTAATTTTCGAAGCTGTTACTTTCTCCTGTTGACTTTCTTCCATTCATATTTTAAGTATATTGTCTTACGATACCTTTCTCCCTAGAAGTGACCATTGCTGTGTACATTTGAGTTACTGTCTATAGAAAGACTTGTGGGATAGGAACAGCTCAGTTTCTCTTAAAGTTTATTGCTTACTGATGAGATGTTTTGTTCTTTGTAAAACAAATCTAATGAGGAATTTTATTCAAACTGGGTATTCATTTTTCCAGAGGAGAGTCATATCTATACCGTTGTCTGATAACGTATTTTAAAAACCAGAAGGCAGTTTAGAGTATGATATTGTCAGTAGATATTGTTTTGATTCTCCAAATAAATATAATTTTGATTTTTGTTTTTCCTAGAGATTTTGAAAGAAATTTTTGGATGTCCTGTTCTCTGCAGCAGGGTTATTGCAGGACCTAAGGAAACAGGAAGTTATAATTCTCTTTCATAGAGTTAAACCTGAAAGCAGTAAGTTAGTGGTGGAGCTGCTTTATGGGAACAGTCATGTATATTTTAACAAAAATGACACTGAAAAAGCCAGAAGTTCTTATATAAAAACTTTTACTATTATGTCTGTATAATTATATCCTGTTTTTAATTTTAAGTGCCTTCTTCCTCTTAAGCATGCTCTCACTCCATGCCCCATGCATTGTCAACTGATATTTAAACCAGAGACCATTACGTAATACTGGTGAGGAGTTCTATTGCAGGGGCATGAGGAAAGGAAAATACTAGTCAGGGGCTGGAGGAGTGCATATGATTCTTGTGTGTGCTCATCCCATCATTTGAAACCCTTCATATAAAATATTCTAGTATCATTTGGAAAAATTCATTTGAAGTAATACTTTTATACTTCAAAATAAGAATCTGGGGTTTCCCTCTTACTATGCTTCTTCTTAAAGGTCCCCCCGCCCCCTTCCCAGAAATACAAAAGAAAAATGTGTGGGCTTTTAGCTTAATTCATTTAAGTTTATTTGTGTTAAGTTAAACTGAGGAAGTTTGTCATTCTCATTTTCAAACTGGAAAATAATCAACTGTAGTGCCTATTTACATAGTCTTAAATTAAGGTAACTGTTAACTTGACACAATATATAACATTCTCATTAACATTGGAATTAAAAAATATTGAGATTTTTTCCTCAATTGAAGACATGAAAAGTTGGTATACTCTTTAAAATATTTTTTTTTTACTCTTTGTTTTGACAGGTCAAACATGATTGCTTTCTACAAAAGAAATGCATGAGAGGTTGATGGTAGTGGATATACCACAAGTGTAAAAAATTATGTTTTATAAAAATATACACTTAGTATTGCCTTTCTCTTTTAGCAGTTGAATCTCAAACCAGTTGTAGTAAACTGGATAAAAAATGAAGGAGTTGCCTTAAGCACTTTAGAAAAAAGAATTTTTTTACATTTCATTTTGACTCTTTGGACTGACTGTCACATACATCTTTAACTTTTCGTAAATATGTACATACCAAATATTTACTAAGTGCACATAGAAATTTAATATACAGTAATTCTTTGAATGTTCCAGGTGTAGGTAGACAATTTGAAAGTATTAAAGGTGTGCCTGTCTGTACAGGGGTTTAACTGGTGGAATCTGTACTATTTTGACAAACCATGAACTGCTGCTGTACATCTGGACTTCACCTAATTTGTTCTGCAATCATTTTCCCCCATATTGTTATCTGAAGAGACATACTGGCTTGGTTTTATTTGCTCACTTACGAAATTAAAGTATGTGCAGTATTATGTATAATTTGAATTTTTGTGCTGATCTTCAGTGATATAAAGAAGAAAATGATTTAGTTAGGCTAAGATACTCTTATTTCATGATTTACCCAAAATGATTAATTTTCCTACATATACTTTAAATCACATAAAATTATTGAGTTACTTAGTGTCTTTTGGAAACATATGGGGAAAATTAGAAAAGGATATATATGAAAATCTGCACCCCACTCCAGGACTCTTGCCTGGAAAATCCCATGGATGGAGGAGCCTGGAAGGCTGCAGTCCATGGGGTCGCTAAGGGACAGACACGACTGAGCAACTTCACTTTCACTTTTCACTTTCATGCATTGGAGAAGGAAATGGCAACCCACTCCAGTGTTATTGCCTGGAGAATCCCAGGGACGGGGGAGCCTGATGGGCTGCCGTCTATAGGGTCGCACAGAGTCAGACACGACTGAAGTAACTTAGCAGATATATGAAAAATGATTATTTCAAAGTATTCATTTTAGAAGGGACAGTGTAGACTTCCATAAAATATGTGAATCTAAGCTAAACAGACTAAGGACTGTATTTAAAAATCATCATGATAATTCTTTTGGCGAAAACTCCATATTTGTAAGATCATTATTCATTTAATGGTTAATTCGTGTAACAAATATTTAAGTCTGGGATGGCAGTCATACTTGGTATTCAGATTTCCTAACTTTGTCAAGTTTGATTTTCTGTGCGTACAGTACTTTTGCTGCTTTTGAAAGGTATGACAAAGTTTGCATCTTAAAAACAATGTTTTTGCTAATCAAGTCAGAAATTTTAAAAAGTAAATGTTAAGAGTTTATAAAAAATTATAATTAACTGCATGTAAAATGGTTCACCTATATGTAGTCATGTAAGATGTTTCTGAAAAAGTTTCTTCCCTTGATTTTATTTTTACACTGAATATATTATTTTAGGGAAGTAAATGGTCAGCATAAATTTACTCGGCATCCAAATAACCATAAAGTTATTTGTTATTTTAAATTTATATTTCTTAATACCAGTGCTGGAGCATTTATAAGTGATCATGAATTTTCCTTAATCATTGCAGAAAGATTACCTCCTAGTCAGTATAGTTTTAGTTTTGTGTGTATCTTACAGTATTCATATTATGCAAATACTTGTGATCCTAATGTCACATATGATAGCTTTGTTACCTGGAATATTTGATTAATGTAAATAAGCTTTTTGAGTAATTTGGAGGTTAACTGGATCACACATGGTATATGTTTTTGTTGAAAATATATTGTTGGGTATGCCATATAAAGGTTAGTATTGACTTATAAAATAAATATCAGAGATCACCATAGTACTTTTCTCCTACTCACATTCAAGTTAAAACAGTATTTGTTATTTCCGAGTCAGTATAAGGTACTGACTTTTGATTTGTAATCATTTGAGCTGTGTTAGTTTAAATTGGTATATTTTCTTAATGGTACCCAATCAATATAAGTTGGTTCCTGGGGATGAACATGCAGAGGATTTCACAGTATGTAGCACAGCCCGTAGGTGAATGTGTTTGCTTTGCCTTGGAGCTACTTAAGTTTATTGTAAGTGATTGGTAAAAGATATTTTTGTTAGTGTTAGAACTTTTTGGAGAGCTTAAGGGTTATGAGAATGCTTTTTTTTTTTTTTAACATTTCCAAAATCTCTAAGATACCAAAGCATTGCATCTAATTTACCTTTTAGGGGAGACTCTTTAAAATCAAATTTATAACTAATTCATACAATAAGATACATAATAGCTAAAGTTTTGAAATGATTTGTATTAAAAACCACTAGTCTTTAAATTTTATAGATATAACAAAAATATTTTGGCTTAATCTCTTTTAAAGTATTTAAAATTAATCACCTTAGCTCTACCATATACTGTATCTGTGATCTCTACATCATCACTTATCATCTTTGGGTTTCCACTGCCTTACATAAAGGCAATGTAACTTGCCTTTACAACAGTGTAACTTGTTCAGCCTACCTCACAGGGCTGTTGTGAGGAATAAAATCAAATGGAGTATATGAAATAGATTCAACCACAGTAAAATGCTATGTAAATGTGAAGTATTACTTTTAGTTAATAATGGACTTAAGTGTTTGGATACCTCTAGATGCCATTTACTTTGATAAAGCATGTGCTTAAAGTGGTATCACCAGGACATGAAACCTGAATTTTTTTTAAAAGCCTGATTAAAATATCCTTTAACATTTTTAGTTTATGCATGACTTGTGGCCTTTTTGTATTTTATCATCAAGGTGTACTCTATATCAAGACTTCTAGAACTGTAAAATTTCTCCCATAGCATTAACGTGTGTCAGAGTAGAATAGTAGCGTAAATAAATGATTTAAGCTGTGTTTCCATCCAGGCATTTGCACTTTCATGACTGCCCAATGCCACATGGAAAGACTGAATTTGGCCTAAATAATTCTTTGCAAAATACCAGCTTTGGAATGGTTCAACAGTTTGTTCTCATTGGATAGATGATATAAGGTGTACGTGACCATTTAAAACATTTGATAACTTTTGTTGCGTTACTGTTTTTAAAAACACAATGACACATTTCAAAACTCTGTTAACCTGGATATCATTTATTATCTCTCCTAACATAACTTGTTTTGCTTTAAACTGAATTAAGTGGCTTACAAATTATCTTGATCCACAGATTATTTGGTTTTTCTATCATCTGGACATGATTTTGCTATGCAGTTCTGATAATAAAAACTCTAATTCCTCAGGTTTAACATTTAAGTTAAAGATGAACATTAATGAACTACTTACAATGTACGCAGTGCTGAAAACTAGTGTTTTATAATAAGCATTTTGCCTCATTTTTTTGGAAACAAGACAAAGCTTTTAAAATGGTTTCTGAAATTTCAAAATAGAGTATTCAAGATAGAGTACCTTGTATGTTGAAATAATTGTATGTTCTGTATAGAATAACCAAATTCTTAAAAAAGCACCTGGAATATCTCATCTAAAAATTAAACTTTTTTTTCTTGCTTTCTTTTGCTTCAGTTCTTGCATTTTATCCACTCTTATTAAGTATCTACAGTGTGCTGTTGAGCATGAGAGATAAAATAGCCATTAGGAATTCTGCTTCCAAAGGTTTTTTTTATTTTAGAGCAGTGCTATTCAACGCAGTTGTTTGCGATGACGGAACGTTCTGTAACCTGGGCTGTCCAACACAGTAAGCCACTAGCCACAGCCAGCTGTTGAGCACTTTCAATGTGTATAGCTAGTTCAACTAGGGAACTAAAATTTTCATTGTAACTTAAATGTAAAGAGCCACATCTTGCTAGTATTAATAGCTGCTGCTTGTACAGTGCAGCTATAGATGCTGTGAGTAACTATTATATAAACCAGGAACTTGGTTTCTGTCTTTGGAAGTTGTCACATCTTGGATTACATTTTGGTAGCTAAGACAGAATCAGAAGCTAAGATTTTTTAAATTTATATTCTAACTTGAAACCAGTTTGGGAGATAAAACCAGTCAACGACCAAACAAGGCTGGAGTTCTTGTAACTAAGATCATTTTTACCAAGAGAAGAATGAAGAGATGATAGTTTTGAGTCACAGAGGGAAGAGTGTGACAAAGACACTGAGAAACCAATACCTTCATACAGAAGGTGGAGTGTGAATGGGTGCAGCATTTCTGGTGAACAGGTAATACCAAGGTATTCAGTTCAGTTCAGTTGCTCAGTCGTGTCCGACTCTTTGTGACCCCATGAATTGCAGCACACCAGGCTTCCCTGTCCATCACCAACTCCCGGAGTTCATCCAGATTCATGTGCATCGAGTCGGTGATGCCATCCAGCCATCTCATCCTCTGTCGTCCCCTTCTCCTGCCCCCAATCCATCCCAGCATCAGGGTCTTTTTCAATGAGTCAGCTCTTCCATGAGGTGGCCACAGTATTGGAGTTTCAGCTTCAGCATCAGTCCTTCCAATGAACAACCAGGACTGGTCTCCTTTAGGATGGACTGGTTGGATCTCCTTGCAGTCCAAGGGACCCACAAGAGTCTTTTCCAACACCACAGTTCAAAAGCATCAATTCTTTGGCGCTCAGCTTTCTTCACAGTCCAACTCTCACATCCCTACATGACCACTGGAAAAACCATAGCCTTGATTAGACGGACCTTTTTTGGCAAAGTAGTATCACTTTTGAATATGCTGTCTAGGTTGGTCATAACTTTCCTTCCAAGGGGTAAGCGTCTTTTAATTTCATGGCTGCAGTCACCATCCGCAGTGATTTTGGAACCCAAAGAAATAAAGTCTGACACTGTTTCCCATCTATTTGCCATGAAGTGATAGGACCAGATGCCATGATCTTAGTTTTCTGAATGCTGAGCTTTAAGCCAACTTTTCACTGTCCTCTTTCACTTTCATCAAGAGGCTTTTTAGTTCCTCTTTCTGCCATAAGGGTGGTGTCATCTGCATATCTGAGGTTATTGATATTTCTCCCGGCAATCTTGATAGCACTTGTGCTTCCTTCAGCCCAGCGTTTCTCATGATGTACTCTGCATGTAAGGTAAATAAGCAGGGTGATAATATACAACTTTGACGTATTCCTTCTCCTATTTGGAACCAGTCTGTTGTTCATGTCCAGTTCTAACTGTTGCTTCCTGACCTGCATACAGGTGTCTCAAGAGGCAGGTCAGGTGATCTGGTATTCCCATCTCTTTCAGGATTTTCCAGTTTATTGTGATCCACACAGTCAAAGGCTTTGGCATAGTCAATAAAGCAGAAATAGATGTTTTTCTGGAACTCTCTTGCTTTTTTGGTGATCCAGCGGATGTTGGCAATTTGATCTCTGGTTCCTCTGCCTTTTGTAAAACCAGCTTGAACATCTGGAAGTTCACGCTTCACGTATTGCTGAAGCATAGGAACCTGGAATGTTAGGTCCATAAATCAAGGCAAATTGGAAGTGGTCAAACCGGAGATGGCAAGAGTGAACGTCGACATTCTAGCAATCAGCGAACTAAAATGGACTGGAATGGGTGAATTTAACTCAGATGACCATTCTATCTACTACTGCAGGCAGGAATCCCTTAGAAGAAATGGAGTAGCCATCATGGTCAACAAAAGAGACCCCAAATGCAGTACTTGGATGCAATCTCAACAGAATGATCTCTGTTTATTTCCAAGGCAAACCAGTCAATATCGCAGTGATCCAAGCCTATGCCCCAACCAATAACGCTGAAGAAGCTGAAGTTGAACGGTTCTATGAAGACCTACAAGACCTTTAGAACTAACACCCCCCCCCACCCAAAAAAAAAAAAAAAAAAAGATCAAGGTATTAAATACATATATAAGGAGTCTTCCTGCAATGGTAAGGAAACTGCCTTCAATGCAAGAGACCTGGGTTTGATCTCGGGGTTGGGAAGATCCCTTGGAGAAGGAAATGGCAACCCACTGCAGGATTCTTGCCTGCAAAATCCCATGGATAGAAGAGCCTGGCAGGCTACAGTCTATGGGGTTGCAAAGAGTCAGACAAGACTGAGCTACTTCGCTTTCACTTGAAACATTTATTTCTAGATATTTCTGTTACATATACGGTCACAAATAATACTGCTAGTGGTAAAGAACCTGCCTGCCATGCAGGAGACTTAAGAGATGTGGGTTCAATCCCTGGGTCAGGAAGATCCCCTGGAGGAAGGCATGGCAACCCACTCCAGAATCCCAAGAATCCATAGGATTCTTGCTTGGAGAATCCTATGAACAGAGGAGCCTGGAAGGCTAAGGTTCATGCGGTGACAAAGAGTTGGACATGACTGAAGTCAGCATGCATGCACACACACACATTGCAGCATTATGATAGCAAAACACAACCTAATTGTTAACAGTGCACTACCATGGTTCTGAAGGCTTCCCTTTTCTATGTTGCTGCACAAGTTGTATACTGTGCAGCAATATATAGATATATTCTGCATGCCCCCCTCCCAAAATGTTATATAAACCATTTTTGGAATTGGCTTCCTTAATTAGAGAACCATTTCGTTGATACACCAGTCCTAATGTGCCTGACTGGATCGCTGGGACAAGAACTCAGGAAATTGTGTACATTCCACTTTTTTATCCAACTGTCCTTATTACACCTCATTTTACTTTTACACTGCATGGTACCAGTAGTATGTTTACGCCCATTTTCCACAAGGTCGTGGGATTAGATAGTACCTCCAGGTAACCCTACACAGCTGATACTGTTGTAAATGGGAGGGTTTTCATGATAACCATGAAATAGAGCAAGCGCAACAGTATATATAGCATGATACCATATTGGCATGTACACTGAGACTTGGGCAAGAAAGGGGTTCCTGCCCTGATCCTCAATCTCAGGCTGTACCTTACCACAGAATGAACAAGTGAAGCTGGTGAGGAATTGTGTCTACTCCTAGTCTATGTTCCATTACCCACTATAAACTCGACAGCCAGGATCCCATAATTCCCTGTCCCACCAGCCCAAAGCTGGCTTCCATAACACATGCAGGCCTCTTCCCCAATCCATCCTGAAGACATTCTGCACTACAGACATATACCGCTAGAAACATTTATTTCTAGGTATTTCTGTTACATACACGGTCACAGATAATACTGCTAGTGGTAAAGAACCTGCCTGCCATGCAGGAGACTTAAGAGATGTGCAGACTTAAGACTCCCTTCAAGGGGAGGCAGTTCAGGAGTTTGGATGTGCAGAATGGGGTGTATACTTTCACGCTACCAGGACCCTTGGGCAAGCTGCAGCTAGAGGCTTAAGAGAAACAGTCCCAGGGGACTTCAGGGAGAACAGGCTGACCTGGTTCTCCTGTTGCCGCTTTCCAGCACATGTCTGAGAATTCAATCTTGAACCTAGATTTCTGTTCCTTGAGAAGAAATGTTTATCAAGATAGAAGTCTATATGTTATGTGTATATGATCGACTCTGAGGTATTTAGACACTTAAATCGAGGTTGGCCTCCATTTCTACCCTTTTGCCCCAGACCCCACCGTCTTAATAGTGGGCCAGGATGTGTATGTGCTACTGCGTCTGGATGATTTTTAAAAGATGTTTATCTGCTAATAATAGGGACTGTTTTTACCAATCCTTGTACCCCTCCCCTACTGGACTGGCTAACCAGGTTAAAGTACACTGACTGTGATTCACAGTGAGTTGAAGGCTCACAGCTGGGCTCCCCTCTGGTATACTAGAGAAGTGCTGCTCCTGCCAGTTGAATGGTCTGTATACCTCTAGTTAGCTGTTTGTTCCCCAACTTACTTGTGCCAATGGCATTGTTTTAATTGTGTAATTTAAATATTACATAAACCAATGGAATTCAAGTATGAAAAGTTACTTATGAGGAAGGTGGGGGGAACTTCAGTGATGAAGATTAAGTTGCTGACGAGTTAGCTGTATCCAAGAAAATTGTAAATTATAGAGGATTACAAAAAAGAAAAATACAAATCTAGGACTCTGAATTGAGATTCCTTCACTTCTATCTTTAAGTTCCTGGTCCACTTTAAAGAAACATACCAGAAACTATAGATGATCCATTAAATTGTCTCTGGTTTATGTAAGAAAAGCTAATCAGTTGGTCCACATTTATAAAGACCGTAGTTTAAATCAAAAGAGTGGCCAGTGTTGGGAATTCCCTGCAAGTCCAGTGGTTAGGACTTCGTGCTTCCACTGCAGTGGACATAGTTTAGATCCCTGGTCAGAGAACCAGGTCTCCTGAATGCCTGAGGTGTGGCTACAAAAAAAAAATATTGACTAATGTAATCCTCTATTATAACTGTCTTTTTAAAGCTTTACATGGATCAAGACTTTTTATGCACTTTACATTTATGAACCTCATAACTTTCCCCTTTTGTTTATTACGACAGTTTTCAAACATGCATGCATGCATCTGACTCTACAGCCCAGTGGATTAACCCGCCAGGCTCCTCTGTCCATGGAATTTTCTAGGCAAGAATACTGGAATCGGTTGCCATTTCCTTCTTCAGGGGAACTTCAAGACCCAAAGATTGAATCCGCATCTCCTGCATTGGCAGGCAGATTATTTACCACTGAGCCACCTGGCAGAAGAGTAGAGAGGCTATTTATAATGAACACGTTTATGTTCATCATCTAGATTTATCAATTGTTAACATTTTGCCATGTTTGTCATTTTTAGAGTTCTAAAAAATTTCACCCATAAGTACTGCAGTATACATCAATGATGAGACAGCCACATTCTATTAACATTCTTAGCAAAATTAACTGCAATCCGTTAGTATCATCTAATGGCTCAGTCCGTATTAAATTTCAGTTGTCTTAAATGTGTTTTTATGGTTGCTTTTTTAAAGTCAGGGTCCAGACAAGGTCCAAACATTGCATTTGGGCATGTCTCTTAAGTCTGGTTTTGCATTAGTTCTCTCCACCACCTTTTAAATACCATTGATCACATTCTGAGCGATTCTCTATAGCCTCTGTTAAGTCGAGAGTTATGGTTAAATGTGGGTTCAATTTTTAGGCAAGAATCTTTCACAGGTAGTGCTGTGTACTTTCTGTTGCATCACATCTGAAAGTGCATGGTGTGATGTTGTCCCAGGGTTAATGATAAGATTGATCAGTGGGTTCAGGGGGTTCCAGCCTAATCCACCTATTAGGAAATTCCCCATCAACATTTCAACTTAATTTTAGTCTCTGCTGATGAGGGTTGTTGTTCTTATTTCACTAGGAGTAGCAATAATTGTTCTATCATTCATTCTTTATTAGTTGGAATTCTTATTAGCATTTTGATTACACTGAAATCCTGTTCTAATAAGAAAGGCAGGATAAATGCTCAATGATTTTATCAAGTTTCAGGGTAGTGAGTTCATGCCCTGGCAGTCTTCAGTCTTAACTAATGAGTTTCACTTGTAAGGAACCATGAAGTCAAGAATTTTTATGTATGTTCTGTATTTCAATTAATAGCAGTTGCTGGGAGGGATTGGGGGCAGGAGGAGAAGGGGATGACAGAGGATGAGATGGCTGGATGGCATCACTGACTCCATGGACGTGAGTCTGAGTGAACTCCGGGAGCTGGTGATGGACAGGGAGGCCTAGCGTGCTGCGATTCATGGGGTCGCAAAGAGTCGGACACGACTGAGCGACTGAACTGAACTGAAGTTATTTTAACAGGAAGCTGGCCCCCACCTGATGAAAACTGCTGACCTTAAGCACATAGACCACACACTGGTTGAAAACAGATTGGTGATGCTGGAAACTTCCAAGAACGACATACAAGCTGGTCACGCACCCTGGTCCCTCCCTCACACTGCCTTTACAATATTTTTCTCCTAACTAGCAACTTGGAGATAGCCTTAGGACAGCAGTCCACCGTCTTCCCAGGTTGCAGGGCTCCTGAATAAAGCAAATTTTCCTTTTCCACTAACACTGGTCTTGAGTACTGGCCTTTTGAGCAGCAAGCAATGGAACTGGGGTTCAGTACTGGTGTTGTCTGGTTACATACAAAATAAATCAGTATGTACACAAAACTTCTGCAAGGAAAAGTAAGAAACTGATAAGGAACATAACCCTGGGAGGTGAGAAAGAAAAACACTTTTATCTTTTCAAAAAACAGTTCAGATTCCATGTGCATTATTGAGCATTTCATAATAGTAGTATTCTAGAAGGCACAAAAATATATATATCATGCATCAAGTTGGAAACCAAGTTAACCGACTAAAAATAACTCGGGGTGTAAGAAAATGTATATACAGTATTAGGTATTAATACAAAAATTGTTATACATACCAGCAGTACTACTATTATAAAATGCTGATTTCAAAATGAAAAAAAAAAAAAGTTTAGCAAACTACTCAGATATATGAGGAGAGTATTTTCAGTTTTCATCCTGGGCTGATCATAGAAATTTTTGTAGAAAGAACTTAAAATTACAGTGGTGCTTTTAGTTTTCAAAATTATGTCAAAACTGATTCATCTGTGTTCCTTTACAGTAATTCTTTGGATTACAGTTAAAAGTTCGTCCAGTCCGGCACTGAATGTGTATTTGCAGAATTTAACAGAAGTGTAACAGTTTGCTGGAGCTCGGATGTTCCCCAGGCACCTTAATAGCAATATTAACTCAGTTGTTTTCCACGTGGATCAGTGGTAAAGAATCCGCCGGAAGACTCAGGAGAGACGGGTTTGACCCTTGGGTGGCAAAGATACCCTGGAGGAGGAAATGGCAACCTACTCTAATATTCTCGCGGGAAATCCCACGGACAGAGGCGCCTGGCGGGCTACAATCCATGGGGTCGCAAAACAGTCGTACCAGAATTAGCGACTACACAGCTTAGCGACTGAGCACGACGATCGTTTCCCACTCCATCCCCCGTCTCACCCGACGGTACCGAAACCAGAATCTGGAGTTATTCTGAATCCCTCTGCAGAGCATACACACTAAAAAATTATTCGTTGCTTATCTGAAATTCATATTTAACTGGCGTCCTATATTTTATCTGGCAAACCCACACACTTTGGGGAACACAGCTCAGGGGGTGCCTCTCCAATTCTTGGACCACTTCCTAAAATCTCAGATCGCCTCTGTGCGCTGCTGTAGTAGTTACCTAGGCAAAAGATATTATAAAAAGAAAAAAAAAGCCTGGCTACGTAGCTTACTCCCCCAAACCAGAAAACTTCCGGGTTCAGTAACCTTCGGCCAGTGAGGAAGCGCCGGGAGTCTAGACCTGCCCGTGGCCGGTCTCCAAAACGTGCTTTACGCCTCAGGCACCAACCAGACCAGTGCGCACGACTCCGCGCTTGAAGGCCCCTTTTGCAGCAGTTGCTGTGAGTGCCGTAAAGCGGAGTTGCCGCCGCTGTTGGCTGAGGTAAGGTGTGAGAGGCGCTGCTTGGTCTCCAGGGATGGGCGGGCATCTCAGGAGGGTGTCGCCAGTGGCTCGGCTGCCGTCACTGGGCATTCGCCCAGCTCTCTGGGCACCTGCCCTGGCCAGGCAGGCCACAGGTTGAGCGCCCTCCGGGCTGGGAATACTCTGCGAGGCAGTCCACGAGCACCTCAGGGAGGGTGTGCTCGGGCTCCTCCCCTCGCTGCCACGCTTCTAGTCGTGTTAGCCACTAAAATCCTCCTCCCGGGATAGGATCGGATTTGGACTCCATCGAGACCCTTGTAGGACCCAGTTGAGGTCGTGACGTTTGAGTAGGGTCGTGAGAGCCGTCTCCGGGTTTGGAAAAGGATCTAGGGGGAGGAGGAGAGCGTTGCACGTTATGGGGCCAATGTGTGTAAAAGTGTAGAAGCATGAAAGGAGCTCCCAAGTCTGGGCAGCTCTGCGTATTAGGGGAATGGCTGGAGGGATGGGTGCGGAGACGGGAAGCCAGGAACATGGCGGGAGCTAACGCCGGGGCTCAACTGGCAAGGGCCTTGATGCCCATGAGGGAGTGTGGGGTGCTTCCGCGGGCAATGGGGGAGCTACGATAGCTTTCTAGAGAGGGGTATTTGAATTAGTCATCCCTTTCTCTCTTGCTTTCCCTCTGGGTTCAGCTTTCAGTTCAGTTGGAGCAGTGTTTACTGACATGTACATTTTGTGTGCTTGATAATGGGATGGACACTGCTGGCCGTGTAAATAAAGTTTCATATGGCACTGACATATGCCTTTTGTTTGCATTATCAACGGGGGGTGTCGGGAAAGACTGACACGTAGAGAGCTGACGCAAGCTTTGGATAGGAATCTGGGGAATTGTGTTCAGATTTTGTCACCATCACCAGTTCTCAAGTAACGCAAGAGAAGTCACTTCTCTCTGGGCCTCAGATTTCTCAGATTAAAAAGAGAACCTCGATGATATCAGGTTCTTTTTACTTTTGAAGATAGTAGGTTTCCAAAGAATAAGCTTCAGCCAAAATCACTGCAGATGGTGATTGCAGCCATGAAATTAAAAGACGCTTACTCCTTGGAAGGAAAGTTATGACCAACCTAGATAGCATATTGAAAAGCAGAGACATTACTTTGCCAACAAAGGTCCGTCTAGTCAAGGCGATGGTTTTTCCAGTGGTCATGTATGGATGTGAGAGTTGGACTATAAAGAAAGCTGAACACTGAAGAATTGATGCTTTTGAACTGTGGTATTGGAGAAGACTCTTGAGAGTCCCTTGGACTGCAGGGAGATCCAACTAGTCCATCCTAAAGGAAATCAGTTCTCAATATTCATGGAAGGACTGATGTTGAATCTGAAACTCCAATACTTTGGCCACCTGATGCGAAAAGCTGACTCATTTGAAAAGACCCTGATACTGGTAAAGATTGAAGGCAGGAGGAGAAGGGGACGACAGAGGATGAGATGGTTGGATGGCATCACCAACACAATGGACATGAGTTTGGGTGAACTCCAGGAGTTGGTGATGGACAGGGAGGCCTGGCGTGCTGCGATTCATGGGGTCACAAAGAGTCGGAGCGACTGAACTGAACTGAACTGTGAACAAATACAAAAGTGAGTGATGGAGCAGTGCATTAGAAGTTGGGGAAAAAGAAGTCTGGGATTGGGCTGTACTTTGAGGATGGGTAGAGTTTGAGTCATCCAGAACCGTCTCTATCAAGCACCATAGATAAAGGTAGAGGCAGCAGGAATAAGCCTCTGGGAGGATAGAGGATTTGGGGAGGATGGCACTACATGTTGAAGGAACCTCAACTGAAAAGAAAGTGCAATGTGTTCTAAAAAGGAAGAAAAAAAGAGTGAGAGAAATGTCAACAATACACAGAACTTGATTTCTTGGGTCTAGGTGATTGATATTTTGAACCTGTGTTTCTAAAAAGTGAATTTAAGTGCTGTTGATAAAAATGAGAATTCTATCAAAATTCTAGGATGTGATAATGTATTGGGAGTACGGTGGTGCAGACTGTAGTTTTGTGTTGCTAATAACTAGCCTCTTGGGCTGTCATTTAATTCTAGATCCTATTCTCTTCTGTAAAATAATGTTGTTAGACTTAGTGGTCTCTCTTCTCTAAAACTTGTAAAATGTGAGTCTGTGACAATGGAGAACTGTTCTCCGGAATGGGGCAGAGAGATAGTTGATGGAGAATAAAAGGGTTAAATTTGAGGTGTAGGACATACAGTTAAATATTTAGATAGCTGGAGTTTAAGAAAGTTAAGTAGTAAGGTTTCCCTCTAGATTGAAAATGAGTTTGCTTTGAGGGAGAGACTGTAAAGAGTCACTATAGGATGTGTGTGTAGATAGGAGACTAGAGAAATGATTGAAAGAGATGTATAGATCTCTATAAGCAAGGACTCCTTTTCAAAAAGGATAACATTTTGGGGGTCAACATTTTACTAAAATAATTTAACAGTATTTACAGTAAATATTAAGCAACCATTTCTGGGAACTCTGGTAGAAAATAAATAATTCAGATAGATACAGTCTCCACGGTCATTCTGATGTCTATTCAGAAGTAATATCATTTACATACTTATTTATTCAACAAATACTTATGTTTCATGCCTGCAATGTATAATGAAGGCAGATGTTGTTCCTGTTGTCCCTGCATGTAAAGGCCATCATGTTCTAAATCAGTGCTTTTCAAATTTGAATGCACATATGAACCACCCGAGGATCTTAAAGTGTGGATTAAATATAGATTCTGAATCACTGGGTCTGCAGTAGGGCCTAAGAATTTTTGACACGCTCCAACATGATGTTGATTTGTTGGTCTGAGGACCATACTTTTAAGTAGCAAAGATTTATTAATAATTTTGTTGTCTTTATGAAAATAATATGTGTTCATTATAAAAATATCAGGACAGTGTAGAAAAGCATAAAGAACAATGTAAAAATCACACTAATGTCCATACTTAGAAATGAGCATTATTGATATATTGGTGAACATACATCCAGATTTTATGTATGTATATGTATTCACACATATATTGTACTAAGTACTTGATGCATGCTGAGTCATGTGTTTGATCCTGTTAGCTTTATAGTTTTACTGAGATCAGTACCCAAACATCCTCAACCAAGCAGCTAAGTACTTGCATTTTGGGGGGAAAGACTTTACCCAGTTACAAATACCTTGGTTTAATGCTATTCTGTTACTCCAAAAATTGGGAGATATTAAAATAATGAAAGCTTGTGGTGTTGTAGGGGCTGTAGTATTTGTTAACTGAGCCATAGAATGAGAGAGCTTTTTTAAGTTTTTTTGAAAACTTAGTCATTTTTTTCTTCCCATTACAAAACCAATTGATATTCACATAGGATAAATAAAAAGGAAAAAGAAAAACACCTACAGTCCTCCCATCCCAAAGACAACCACTGTTCTTACTCTGGTGTGTATGCTACTAAGATAGCTCTTAAATGACCCATGAAAATGATGTATGTAAACTATGTTTGGGTCAAAAGAAATCCTTGGTTCCTCAACTTTCTGCTGCCTTTGCAATAACCATAATCTTTCGTTTATACTATAGAGTCTTATAACAGGGAACAGCTCACAGGTTGCCTGGTGTCTGTAGGATGTACATAGGACCCAGTAATATTTGTGAACTTAATGGAAAAAAAGAATGAGGGAACAAACCAAACTGATCTGTGTGACATAAACTCTGGCTGTCACTCTTCACCTGCTGGTACTTGCATTCACCACTTATCTCAAATACTTTTGTACTGTTCTGGGGACACAGCTTTTCTGGGGTAATGGAAATCCATCATAAATCTTTTACAATCTATGTGTTTGAATTCTACTGTGGAAGAATATAGAATATGAAATACTGAGGAATATGGAAACATGACAGCCTCCTGTCTCAAGGAACTGTAACTGATTAAGACTGACTGCAGAAATAGTACAACTACAAGTGCTGTGTGGATGTAAATGAGGGGACCTTTAGTTATCGGACAGCAAAGGGAATTACTAGTAGACTAAAGGTCTCTAGTTTTTTGTCTACTAATTTTATTGCTAGCATTTATCATGTTAGAATTTGTCATGTTCTAGGTACTCTTCTGGAGAAGGCAATGGCACCCCACTCCAGTACTCTTGCCTGGAAAATCCCGTGGATGGAGGAGCCTGGAAGGCTGCAGTCCATGGGGTTGCTGAGGGACGGACACGACTGAGCGACTTCACTTTCACTTTTCACTTTCATGCATTGGAGAAGGAAATGGCAACCCACTCCAGTACTCCTGCCTGGAGAATCCCAGGGATGGCGGAGCCTGGTGGGCTGCCGTCTATGGGTTGCACAGGGTTGGACACGACTGAAGTGACTTAGCAGTAGCAGCAGCAGGTACTCTTCAGTGCTTTACATATCTTAATCTGACAGAACAGCCCTGTGAATTAAGTAAATTTATAGATCCATACTTTTTAAGATGGAGTCACAGAGAGATTAAATAACCTGCCTGCTGCTGCTGCTAAGTTGCTTCAGTCCATGGAGTCGCTAAGAGTCGGACACGACTGAGCGACTTCACTTTCACTTTTCACTTTCACGCATTGGAGAAGGAAATGGCAACCCACTCCAGTGTTCTTGCCTAGAGAATCCCAGGGACGGGGGAGCCTGGTGTGCTGCCGTCTATGGGGTCGCACAGAGTCAGACATGACTGAAGCAACTTAGCAGCAGCAGCAGCAGCAGTCTGTCTTCAGAGCCTATGGTCTTAACTACTCAAAAGACAGTAAGAGAGGCAGGGTGTGGGGGAGAAACTGTTACGCACAGAAGGAATAGCATAGACAAATGCACCAAGGTAAGAAGGCACTGTATCAGTGGGTTCATTTAGGGGATTAGTACTCAATTAGCCGTGGAAGTCCTTAAAGCAGGGGAAAGTGACACAAAGTGTCACTGTAGAAATGACTGCACTTTGGTCCCTGAGATAAGTGTATCAAGGAAAACCTAGTAGTAGAGTACAGATCTTCCTCAATTTGATAAACTCATCATAAATTGAAAATGCATTTAATGTACCTAGCCTGCTGAACATCATAGCCTAGCCTAGCTTACTTTAAATGTCTTGGGGACACATATGTTAGCCTACACAGATGGGCATAATCATCTAATATGAAGCCTATTTTATAATAAAGTATTAAATATTTCAGATAATTTATTGAATACTACAAATGAAAAGCAGAATGGTCTGAAGTGTCAGTTGTTTACCTTGTGATCACATGGTTAATTGGGAATTGTGCCTCACACTGCCACTGTCCAGCATCATGAGAGATTATGTGGGACCTATTGCTAGCTGCGGGAAAAAAAATCAAAATTCAAACACCATTTCTACTGAATGCTTGTCACTTTTGCCCCACTGTAAAGTCAAAAACTATAAGTCAAACTGTAAGTCAGGGACTATCTGTATTCATGTAGGAGGCTTTCTATTTAGGCAGAGTTAATAAGGCCTTGACAGTTGGCTAACTATACTGGAAATGGGAAAGAAATGACAGCTTTTAGAGGCACTGAGAAGAATGTATAGTTTGTTGACTCATTAGATAAGGAGTTAGAACTGTAAAAACTGTTTTGAACATAAATAATTGAGAAAATAGGGATACCATTAACAGAATAGAGGGGCAAGTCATGAAAAAAATCTGGCTTGAAGGTGGACAGTGGTGTTTAAGAGGACATCACCAGCAGTCTGGTAAAATATTTGTAAGCAATAATCAGTCAGTAGACACGGGAAGTAAATCTAATTAAATGATTAGGAACAAGCAAATGTAAAGAGAACGTCTGTCCAGATTTCATATCAAACACAGAACAGTACACTTTGTAGGCAGTGCCACTTCCTTCACCCTTTTACTTTGCCCCCATAAATCAGTCCCCTCCTGTCTTCATTTTCTTTCTTATCTAGGTCTTTCATTTCAGACATTCTCTAAAAGCTCACTACTCCATAGTCATTCAGAAGGAGTTGCTGTGTATTTTGGATTTTTCTGGAGCATCAAATGGAGAAACTAATTTTTTAATCTTCCAGTGTCAGCATTTTGAGAGAGGTTATATTGCAAAGGGTTAAGAAGTGAATGAGTGGTAAGCAGATGAAGAGACTTCTTAAACCCTTACAGTCTAACCTTTGCTTCCGGGTTACTGACCGTCTTGCAAAGTTAGCAATGAAAGAAAAAGAACAGTATATTAGGACCAGCGGTATTTAAGTAAGATGGATAGCATCTGTTGATACTGGTGTGTTTTTGGCTTAGAACAGCTGAAAATGTTGACTTTTTTCCCCATCTTCTCTCTAAATACATCTTAGAAGCATTTTCTCTTTATGTCTTCCAGTTTGCTACCTTATTTCAAAACAATGGCTTTGACTGTTTACACTACCCTCTTTCTTTAATTTAGCCTCCTGTTTTATTTTGCAGTGCCGGATGTATTTGAATCTCAATTCTGTCACCACTGTGCCTTCCTTGCATTTCTTAGTGTTTCTGAGTAAATTGGGTCTAGCAGCACTGAGGGCACCAGGCTAACATACGTCATCTACGAACCTAACTTCACTGCTAGGGCTGGTCATTTCTTGTTCAAGGGCCTCTGATATCAAGAGAGGTGATCCAGAAGGCACAAGTGGGGAGAAGTGGAATAAGAAAGTCAGACAGTTTGACATTCTTTCAAACAGATCCCTATCAAAATAATCCTCAAAAGAGTAGTGGGGGACGGGTGTCAGGTTAAGGCAGATTCCAAAATTTTTCATGCTATTACCATCAAAGAACAAGTGATAATGTGAAATGGCAATGGGAAGCTGAAAGAATATGAAATGCTGCTCTTGGTTGTAGTAAGAGCCTGAGAACTATCTTGAGCTTCCTATCCTATACATTTTTCCTTCAAATTTGTGTGCGGCTGTCATCTACCACTAGTTTTTTCCAGCCTTTCTCGTGCCTTGATACAAATTGATAATAAAGAACAAAAGAAAGGGTAAAAGAATATGTTTGTTCTTGGCTGGAGGTGACAGTCTTGGTCTCTAGTTACCCAGGCTCAAAGACTGATAGGACTGATAACTCTGACACCTATAACCCATTAAAAGTTCAGTTGGGAAGCTGATCTGCCCATTCCTTTCTTCTTAATTGCCAAATCCTAGTTCATGCACTAGTTAGAGCCTGTTTCCAAGTCATCTAAGACTAATTCTGTGCTGTAGTGTGAAAGTCGCTTAGTCATGTTTGACTCTTTGCGACCTCATGGACTATATAGTCTCCAGGCCAGAATACTGGAGTGGGTCACCTTTCCCTTCTCTGGGGGAACCTTCCCAATCCAGGGATCAAACCCAGGTCTCCCTCATTGCAGGTGGATTCTTTACCAGCTGAGCCACAGGGGAAGCCCAAGAATACTGGAGTGGGTAGCCTATCCCTTCTCCAGTGGATCTTCCAGAACTAGGAGTCGAACCGGGATATCCTGCATTGCAGGTGGTTACTTACATATTAGCCTTCTCATATTTGCATTAGAACTGGAAGATACTTAGGTACTTAAACCTCATAACTTCCCTTAAAGTCCCCATTACATCTTCTTTTTTTTTTTTAAACATTTTCTGTCTCCTCCACCATCCCATCATTTAAATTTACTATCTGTGTAGTGTTCTTCTTTTCCATTAGACATGATATACTGCTTTCTTTATGAAGCTTTACCTAATATAAGTGAAAATACATTACTTGTCCTCCTCAGCATTTTTAATAGCTAAAATGTCACATGTAAAGAGAAATGTATACACAAATAATATTTTTCTTTTGGTTCTATGCTGTATTTCTCCATATGTTATTTTTAAATGTTTACTGTTCGGGAGTTAGAACTAAGTATGGGCATTAAACTCTAAAAATTCACTTTTTCATATTTCATATTCTGTTTTATTATAGAAGTTCCTGTAGGACAGAGAACTTTTTAAAATAAAACTTAAAAAAAATAGTTTTGTGTTCTCTTGAACATTGTGCAGTTGAGTATATTTAGATAGATATAAATAAAAAAAAGTATGCTAAAAGCATAAAGTATGCTAATACCTTTTTTATTTATAAGTATACTGCTGCTGCTGCTGCTGCTGCTAAGTCGCTTCAGTCGTGTCCGACTCTGTGCCACCCCATAGATGGCAGCCCACCAGGCTCTGCCGTCCCTGGGATTCTCCAGGCAAGAACACTGGAGTGGGTTTCCATTTCCTTCTCCAATGCATGAAAGTGAAAACGCTCAGTCATGTCCAACTCTTCGCAACCCCATGGACTACAGTCTACCAGGCTTCTCCACCCATAGGATTTTCCAGGCAAGAGTATTGGAGTGGGGTGCCATTGCCTTCTCAATAAGTATGCTAAATATACTCAAATAACTGCACAATGTTCAAAAGAACACAAAACTATTTTTTTTAAGTTTTATTATTTCTGGATATTAATTCAGTCATTTTTAGTGTGATAAGGGAGATGATTCATGTATTCTAATAACTGTAATGGAACAACAGACTGGTTCCAAATAGGAAAAGGAATACGTCAAGGCTGTATATTGTCACCCTGCTTATTTAACTTATATGCAGAGTACATCATGAGAAATGCTGGGCTGGAAGAAGCACAAGCTGGAATCAAGATTGCCGGGAGAAATATCAATAACCTGAGATATGCAGATGACACCACCCTTATGGCAGAAAGAGAAGAGGAACTAAAAAGCCTCGATGAAAGTGAAAGAGGAGAGTGGAAAAAGTTGGCTTAAAGCTCAACATTCAGAAAACGAAGATCATGGCATCTGGTCCCATTACTTCATGGGAAATAGATGGGGAAACAGTGGAAACAGTGTCAGACTTTATTTTTGGGGGCTCCAAAATCACTGCAGGTGGTGACTGTAGCCATGAAATTAGAAGACGTTTACTCCTTGGAAGAAAAGTTATGACCAACCTGGATAGCATATTGAAAAGCAGAGGCATTACTTTGCCAACAAAGGTCCGTCTAGTCAAGGCTATGGTTTTTCCTGTGGTCATGTATGGATGTGAGAGTTGGACTGTGAAGAAAGCTGAGCACCGAAGAATTGGTCATGTATGGATATGAGAGTTGGACTGTGAAGAAAGCTGAGCACCAAAGAATTGATGCTTTTGAACTGTGGTGTTGGAGAAGGCTCTTGAGAGTCCCTCGGACTGCAAGGAGATCCAACCAGTCCATTCTGAAGGAGATCAGCCCTGGGTGTTCTTTGGAGGGAATGACGCTAAAGCTGAAGCTCCAGTACCTTGGACACCTCATGCGAAGTGTTGACTCATTGGAAAAGACTGATGCTGGGAGGGATTGGGGGCAGGAGGAAAAGGGGATGATAGAGGATGAGATGGCTGGATGGCATCACCGACTTGATGGACGTGAGTTTGAGTGAACTCCAGGAGTTGGTGATGGACAGGCAGGCCTGGCATGCTGTGATTCATGGGGTCGCAAAGAGTCGGACACGACTTAGCGACTGAACTGAACTGAACTGAATAACTGTATTTCAAAACAGAAAATAGTAAAAGCCTTAAGGTTAGTTTCCTCTCTTTGTGCTCCATAGTAGCCTGTACTTACTCCTTCATAACCATTACACCTTGATAGTGTCTCTGTATTTATCTCTAATACAGTGTAGCACAAACCAGAATAGTGTTTCTTAATAGATGTGAAGGTGGTAAGGATGGTGGTTGTGTGTTTTGGAAAATACTTCCCATGCTGTTCTTTAGGACTTCTTACCCTTCACCACCATCAATTACCATTCTTTTAAAAACTCTTACATACTCATCTCTAAAATCTTTGAAGATAGAGAACGCTATTTTACTTATTTTATCTTCAGGGCTTAGCATTTTGTTGGCATCTCTCCCTTTTAAGGTAGACAGTAAATATTTATTCCTTGAAAGAAGGTAAGACTAGGAATTTATAGCTGGAAGAGATTGCTTCTGACTTGGAAGAGCATGAAAGACTTCATAAAGGAAGGTCATTGAGAGGAGTTGTGTAAAGAGGTATAGAACTGGTTCTCTGGAAATAGGTGAGAATACTTCAGACAAGAGGAAATGAACAAAAGCAAAGAGATAGTAAAGTGTTGTGTGTATTCCAGGAATACTTGGGCAGAGACCATAGACTGTGTGAAGTGGGAGAAAGTCTAAAAAATTTGTCTTATGTTCAGTTAGATTGTGAATGGCCTTGAATGCTTCTGTATTTGACCCTTGAACAGTACAGTCAGGAGTGCCAAACCTCTGTCAACTGAAATAAAAACACACATCGTGAGAGCTGTGAGTTTCAGTTTTATGTGGGAGATGGTCTCAGATAGTTGTGAGTAATTTCTTAGAAGAGGAAGTAGATAGGGGAGGTCAATAGATACATAATTTTGCAAAGAGGTATGTGCACTCGTGCACACATCTCTGTAGAAGTTTACTCCTAGTCACAAGGAACATGTATCTCAGTTAATGATTTTAGTGCTTTTCTAAATATGGGAAGATGTAAGAGTCCAGGTTCATAAACTGTTCTCCTGAAATATTTCCAACTATCTAAAGGCCTGTTTTCCCACAGGACAGAGTGCTTCATCCTGCCCTTCAGCCTGAATTCCTTTCACATATATTATAGGTTAGCAACTGCATTGGCTAAAGACTTGATTCTTGTAGAACTGGATGGTAGGCACCATCCTTTACACTGTCAAAAATCTACATGTAATAGAGTCAGCCCTCCATGTCTGCAGTTCCATGTCTACAAATTAAGTCAACAGCAGATCGTGTAATACTGTAGTGTTTATTATTGAAAAAAAAATCTATGTGTAAGTGGGCTTGTGTAGTTCAAATCTGTGTTGTTCATCGGTCAAATTTATGTGAAACTTGAGCTTTACTTGTAGATGTTAAGGAACCATTGAAAAATTTTGATGATGTAATTTGATTCATTTATCAGCAGCTTCGTATGTCTATCAGTGTAAGATTATGAGTAGGCAGAAAGTGGAACCTGGGACATCAATTAGAATTAAGACATTTGTACAATTAGAGTTTAAATTAGAATGACAGTGAAGAAAGAAGAGGAAGTTGGTGCAAGAGATATTTTAGAGGTAAACTCAATAAGCCTTGGCCTCTTAAGTATAACATTACTCATTTTAAAGTGGTAACTCCATTCCTAATGACGAGATGGTCCTAGCAAAAAGGAATGTTTTGATGGGCTAATATTCTTATCTTGGCAGTTAGTTAAATTGGTTTGGCATTTACAGAAAATAAATAATGAAATAAAGTTAATTGGATATCATCTTGATAATAAAAATGTAGTTGTGATTGATGATATATTTTGGAGATTTAGTTCATGTAAGAATTAATAGTAGGTTAGAGTTATGTCCAAAAAGAGAACAAGATATTAATTCTGACTTTATTTTTCTGTAGTGGTTTATATAGGTCTTTTATATTTTCTTCCCATTTTTTAATTCAAGCACAGGAAAGACTGGACTATAGCACACTCCAAGTGTTACTTTAGATTTTAGGAATCAGAGTACAATACATTGATGTACTTTTTAACACAATTACAAAAAGCTGAGCTGAAATACTGAAAATAAAGACTGTTCCTTTTATTATCTTGTGAGCTATCCTTATCACAGTACATATTTGACTGTCTTATTTTAGGAGGTTTTAGCTGACAGCAGGACTAATACCATTATTAATATTGTTTGATGTTGCTAATCTTTAGTTTTAGGACATAGAATATGATGATGATTTCTTCAGTTATCTGCTTGATGCATTATCTGTAAATCAAGTAGATTACTCACATCACTGGTGATATTTCTCTTAAGTAGTTTGTTGACTTTATGTAACATCATTGGATGTTTGCTATATATAGGCTTTCACTCTGGAAGCCCATTTGAATTGTTTCAAAATCCTACGAATTCTGATTTAAAGATGGCAGAGTAAAAACATTTGCCCTCTTCTATCTGAAATTACCCTGAAATAGCAAGGAAAATGAGAGACAGAGATGTATAGTTGACCTTTGAACAACACAAGTTTGAACTACAATGTGTGGATTTTTTTCAGTAGTAAATACTACAGTATTATATGACCCCTGGATAGTTGAATCCACAGATGCAAACCACATATATGAAGGAAATGCAGATACAAAGGAACTACGTGTATATATATATATATATATATATATATATATATATATATATATATATGGAGGGCCAACTATAAGTTATATGCAGATTTTTAGCTGCATAAAATGTTGACGCCCCTAACCCTGCATTGTTCAAGGGTCAGTTATAATTACATCTTCAGTAGGACTAGAGTCCTGTATCCCAAATTGAAATATTTGAGAACTGTATGTCAAATGTAAGCAGGAAGAGATTAAAAGAGCATTCTGACAGAAAGAGATCTCAGGTAGAACTGACAGAGCAGTGAAAGATAGATCTGTTTACAGTGGTGTCGGCTGCATAGAAAGGCAGTAGGAGAAGCTTCCTTGGAATGTCTGGCAACATATTCTAGCAGGAAAGGAAGAACAAATGAGAAAGCACACAGATACACGACCTTTGCAGGAAGCGCTCTTTTGATGAGGCAAGAAATAATGGCTAAACATCTTTCTCTTCCTTGTTCTCACATACATTGTCTCTCTCGCACACACACATGCACAGGACACCCTGTGTCATAAAGAGCTCTCTTGTAGGCTAGAGAGACTATCTTCTAGTCCAGAACACAGGCTTAATTCTTCCTCCTACAATCCTCTTGCAAATAATTGGCCTGGGTGAAGCTCATTTCATTCAAAGATAAACAGTGATAAAAAGAAAACGAGTACAGTATCTACACAAGTGTTACAGAAAGAAAAGCAAAAAGAAATGGAAAAACATGTGATGAAGACCCACGAGAAAACTGTAGTGGCATAACAAATTTAAGGAGACAACTACTTCTTTAAAGGCTTCCCTGGTAGCTCAGCTGGTAAAGAATCTGCTTGCAATGTGGGAGACCTGGGTTTGATCCCTGGGTTGGGAAGATCCCCTGGAGGAGGGCATGGCAACCCACTCCAGTATTCTTACCTGGAGAATCCCATGGGCAGAGGAGCCTGGCAGGCTACAGTCCAGGGGGTTGCAAAGAGTTGGACACGACTTGAGTGACTAAGCACAACACAGCCACTTCTTTAAAATAATAGAGAAAGCTAACTGGCTAGGAAGAAATAGTAAGACAGTGGTAAATAATGAGTCATAATTTGGCAGAACTCAAGAAAGAAAAATAAAATCAGGAATAAAAAGCCACATAGGAAACAGAAAAGAGAATTAATATTGTTGAAAACTCAGTAAGGGATATGACGACAGGCTTTTGAAAGTTGAGCAAAGTGAAATGGGAATGAAAGGAGATGAAACAAATGCTTAATTGTAGTTCTGGGAATAGAAATTCAACATTAGAACAGAAAAGTATTTAAAACACATATGAAAACCTGTTGCAGAGAAAGAAATCTTGATTCTACAGATTGGAAGAGCACATAATGAAGAAAAACTAATAACAATCATTAATATCATTACATAACCTAGTTTTTAAAAAATTGTTTTTCAAAACTAAGGAATGTGTTCTTTGCTCATGCATTAAAAAGATCATCTTGCCTGTAGTGCCAGGGAAAGGATCACATATTGTGAAGGGAGTATTTAGTATTGCAGGACAGTGGTACAAATCCTGTAAGTCATCAGAGGAAAGAGGGTGTGACCTCAAAGCCAAACTATTAGTTGACACCTGTTTTTGAACAACGCAAGAACTCAAGATAAATAATGCCCATATTTTAAGGAGAAGATAAATATCAGCCATCTAATAGACGAACAGAGATGATACAGTGAAAGGACTGGCAGGGAAACATAGTAGGAATAAGATTTTAAAAACAGAGATTGGTATTTGAGAGTAAAAAAGAACTATAGCAAAGTGAACTAATAAAAGTCAGGATTAAAAGGAGAGATGTAGAAGAGAACTAAAGCTGGAGAACTAAAGACAAAGTTTATGCATGAAGTAATAGAGGTATTAGTATATAGTTAACGGAGAAGGCAATGGCACCCCTCTCCAGTACTGTTGCCTGGAAAATCTCATGGGCTGAGGAGCCTGGTAGGCTGCAGTCCATAGGGTCGCTAAGAGTCAGACACGACTGAGCGACTTCACTTTCACTTTTTACTTTCATGCATTGGAGAAGGAAATGGCAACCCACTCCAGTGTTCTTGCCTGGAGAATCCCAGGGACAGGGAAGCCTGGTGGGCTGCTGTCTATGGGGTCGCACAGAGTCGGACACGACTGAAGCGACTTAGCAGCAGCAGCAGCAGTATATAGTTAAAGGAATAAAGATAAACATTTGAAGAACCAAATGTTGTGTGTATGACCAAAAGCAAACAGTGAAGAGGAGGTAAGAAGAAATAGAACTGTATTAAATTACTTGTTCTAAGGGAATAGTCAGATGGGACCAAAGATGAACAGAAACTTTGAGGAATTCCCTGGTGACGTAGGGGATGTGGGTTCAGTCCCCTGATCCACGAAGATTCCACATGCCACGGAGCAGCTAAGCCTGTGCACCACGACTACTGAGGTCACATTCTGGAACCTGCAAGCCACAACGAATGAGTCCCTGTGCCACAACTACTGAAGCTTGCACACCCTTGAGTCAGCAAGTCAAAACTACCGAGCCCATGCACCTAGAGCCTGTACTGCACAAGAGAAGCCACTGCACAGGAGAAGCCCACACATCGCAGCTAGAGAGTAGGCCCTGCTGTCCGCAACTAGAGAAAGCCCGTGTGCAGCAATGAAGACCCAGTGCAGCCAAAAACAAATAAAGTAGTGTGTACATGTTAAAGAACAAAATTTTTTATCATGACTTTTTTTACACTTTCCAAAAACTGAAAATGTGTATGGGATGTTTATAAAAACTGACCACAACCTACATCACATTAGACAACAGAGCTGTTACACAGGTGATGTTCCTTGACCAAAAGTTTATTTTTTCTTTGGCAGTGGCCTTAGTATGTGCATCAGCATCACCTGAGAATGTATCAGAATTGCAAACTTGGAGGCCTCACCCCGGTTCTACTAAATCAGAAACCCTGGGGGAGAATCCCTCCCATCTCTGTTGGTCAGTTTTTATGGATATCCCACTTAAGTTTATTTTTTGCAATTGTAAAGAATGCCATGATAAACATTTTTGTTCTTCCAGGTTTGGTCTTATATCTGATGATTTCTTTAGGATAGGACATTACCAAATCAAAGAATGTTCTGTTGAACTTTAGGTAACTTTTTCATGGTTAATAAAGTTGAAAAATTAAATATAGGCTTTTTTTTTTTTTTTTTTTTTGCTCTTCAGAAATATTTTTCACAGAAAACAAGATTATCTTTTTACCCCAAAAGATGAAACCAACTGGGTTACTTTCAAAAGACAACCAAGTGAGCACTGCAAACTGATGAGTAGAATCAGTAAGAACGTGATTTTGGTGGTTTTAACTTTGACAAGTTCTGCATTTCTGCTATTTCAGTTGTACTACTACAAGCACTATTTATCAGCAAAGGTAACATTTTTTTCCTTCTTTCTCATTATTAAACTTCATTATAGCTGTATATCTTCCTAACATACTTTACTTTTGCAGTACCTAAAATCAATCAGTTTTTTAAATCCTTGTAGAAATATTTCTTTGAAATTCTCCTCTTCATGGGCATGATAAGGAGCAATTCAGAATTGCAGTTAAAAATTATTATAATAACACTAAAAGTCAGAGGTGCAAAGTTTCAGTGATGTTGAAATTTTCTGATAGAATTGTGTGAAAATTGTTATTTTTCCAAACATTTCATCACTCATTGGAAAGAGTTCAGTGATAAATAATTTTGACAAAATGTTAGACTTAGTTTAGTACAAAGTTGATTTTTAATATAGTGCCTAACAGGGAAGTATAGTGTTATAACTTACCTTTATTATAAACCTTTAGGCATAAAGATAAAGAGACAATGATTTAGAATCTAGTAGCTTCTGAAGATCTTATAAATATACTAATTCTAAAGAGATAGCAAAGAGTTTACTATTATTTGATGGAAGTTAATAGATTCTGAGATGTTGACGATATATGCCTGTTTAATAAATTAGAGCAGTCTCAATGTTGTCCATCTTGGGTAGTTATATAATTGTAGAATTCTTAGCTCATGACTATATGTATTTAGATTATGCATTTTAATGATTATTAGCCAGTTACATAGGTTGAACCTCATACCTGCCCTAAATGTAATGTTAAGTGCTGGGCTTTGCATTTACTAACTTTTATTTTTGTTATCTTCTTAGAATGGATCTGGTTTATCAAAATCCAAAGGAAGCCGAATTGGATTTGATGGCATGCAGTGGGTATGTATGACAGTCGAGAAATTCTTCAATTGCCAAGTTCATTTAGTTCATTCACTTATATACTTAATAAGTATTTGTTGAATTATGACAGTTTTAATAGCTAGCTTGGTGGGAAGTGGGAGTAGGTGACAGAGGGCAAGGGGAAGACACTGTGCCACATGCTTTTATGGAGTATCACGTTTAGTCCTTATAGACTTGATGCTGCTAATACATGTTTGTCCTCAGTTCACTTCAAAAGATTAAGGTTGGTTGGCTAATAAGTGATTCCAGATTCTAACTGCTTGCTTCCAAAATCCTATTCATTGAGTTGTGGTGCTTCCCCAAATGAATAAATATGTGAAGAGCAGAACTGAACCAAGAAAATACAAAGAATATTTGCAAAACATGTGTCTGACAAAAGGTTGATAATCAAGGATAAATAAAGAACTCCTGCAACTCAGTAATAGATTTTTTTGTTCGTATTCTATCAAATTGAACAAGTGTCCTATTCCTGGTTTGCTGAGAGGTTTTTATCATGAAATAGGAATTGAATTTTGTCAAATTTTTTTTTTTGTGTTGAAATTCTCATAGAGGTTTCCTCCCTTTATTCTATTAATAAGATTGATTAATTTTCAAATGCTGCCTTTCATTCGTGGGATAACGTATACTTGGTCATAGTATTTTCTTTTTTTTTAACTACAGGAATTAATTTTTTAGTATCCTATTAAATGTCACTGCATCTGTGTTTATGAGGGACAGTGGTATATACTTTTATTTCTTTTTCTGTAATGTCTTTGTTAGGTTTTGCTATTAGGATTATACCGACCTCAAAATGAGTTTGAAGTATTTTCTCCTGCTCAGTTCGGAAACAGTTTTTGTATAATTGGCATTATTTCTTCCTTAAATCTTTGATAGAATTCGCCAGGGAACCATCTTAGAGTTTTTTCTTGTTTTGATGGCAAGACTTTTTTTATACAACAAATTCAATTTTGTTAATAGTTATAAGGCAAGTCAGATTTCCTGTTTCATCTTCTGGTAGTTTTGTTAATTGTGTTTTTAAAGAAATTTATCCATTTCCTCTAAGTTACTGAATTTCACGGCATAGCATTGTTTATTCTAACTTTTTACTTAGTTGTCTCTCCCACTAAGAGGTAATAAACTCCTCTGGAGCAGAGATTATTACCTCTGGAGCAGAGATTATTATATTCTTGGTATTTGCATAATCAGTTCAGTTCAGTTCAATCGCTCAGTCGTGTCCAACTCTTTGCAACTCCATGAATCGCAGCACTCCAGACCTCCCTGTCCATCACCAACTCTCGGAGTTCACTCAGACTCACGTCCATCGAGTCAGTGATGCCATCCAGCCATATCATCCTCTGTCGTCCCCTTCTCCTCCTGCCCCCAATCCCTCCCAGCATCAGAGTCTTTTCCAATGAGTCAACTCTTCACATGAGGTGGCCAAAGTACTGGAGTTTCAGCTTTAGCATCATTCCTTCCAAAGAAATCCCAGGGCTGATCTCCTTCAGAATGGACTGGTTGGATCTCCTTGCAGTCCAAGGGACTCCCAAGAATCTTCTCCAACACCACAGTTCAAAAGCATGAATTCTTCAGCACTCAGCTTTCTTCACAGTCCAACACTCATATCCATACATGACCACTGGAAAAACCATAGCCTTGACTAGACGGACCTTTGTTGGCAAAGTAACGTCTCTGCTTTTGAATATGCTATCTAGATTTGTCATAACTTTTCTTCCAAGGAGTAAGCGTCTTTTAATTTCATGGCTGCAGTCACCATCTGCAGTGATTTTGGAGCCCCCAAAAATAAAGTCTGACACTGTTTCCACTGTTTCCCCATCTATTTCCCATGAAGTGATGGGACCAGATGCCATGATCTTCAAATGTTGAGCTTTAAGCCAACTTTTTCACTCTCCTCTTTCACTTTCATCAAGAGGCTTTTGAGTTCCTCTTCACTTTCTGCCATAGGGGTGGTGTCATCTGCAATCTGAGGTTATTAATATTTCTCCTGGCAATCTTGATACCAGCTTGTGTTTTTTCCAGCCTAGCGTTTCTCATGATGTACTCTGCATAAAAGTTAAATAAGCAGGGTGACAATATACAGCCTTGACGTACTCCTTTTCCTATTTGGAACTAGTCTGTTGTTCCATGTCCAGTTCTAACTGCTGCTTCCTGACCTGCATACAGGTTTCTCAAGAGGCAGGTCAGGTGGTCTGGTATTCCCATCTCTTGAAGAATTTTCCACAGTTTTTTGTGATCCACACAGTCAAAGGCTTTGGCATAGTCAATAAAGCAAAAATAGATGTTTTTCTGGAACTCTCTTGCTTTTTCGATGATCCAGCAGATGTTGGCAGTTTGATCTCTGGTTCCTCTGCCTTTTCTAAAACCAGCTTGAACAACTGGAAGTTCACAGTTCACGTATTGCTGAAACCTGGCTTGGAGAATTTTGAGCATTACTTTACTAGTGTGTGAGATGAGTGCAATTGTGCAGTAGTTTGAGCATTCTTTGGCATTGCCTTTCTTTGGGATTGGAATGAAAACTGACCTTTTCCAGTCCTGTGGCCACTGCTGAATTTTCCAAATTTGCTGGCATATTGAGTGCAGCACTTTTACAGCATCAGCTTTCAAGATTTGAAATAGCTCAACTGGAATTCCATCGCCTCTACTAGCTTTGTTCGTAGTGATGCTTTCTAAGGCCCACTACTCTTCACATTCCAGGATGTCTGGCTCTAGGTGAGTGATCACACCATCGTGATTATCTTGGTCGTGAAGATCTTTTTTGTACAGTTCTTCTGTGTATTCCTGCCACCTCTTCTTATGTCTTCTGCTTCTGTTAGGTCAAAACAACAGAATGATCTCTGTTCATTTCCAAGGCAAACCATTCAGTATTACAGTAATCGAAGTCTATGCCCAAACCAGTAATGCTGAAGAAGCTGAAGTTGAACTGTTCTTTGAAGACCTACAAGACCTTTTAGAACTAACACCCAAAGAAGATGTCCTTTTCATTATAGGGGACTGGAATGCAAAAGTAGGAAGTCAAGAAACACCTAGAGTAACAGGCAAATTTGGCCTTGGAATACGGAATGAAGCAGGGCGAAGACTAATAGAGTTTTGCCAAGAAAATGCACTGGTCATGGCAAACACTGTCTTCCAACAACACAAGAGAAGACTCTACATATGGACATCACCAGATGGTCAACACTGAAATCAGATTGATTATATTCTTTGCAGCCAAAGATGGAGAAGCTCTATACAATCAACAAATCAAGACCAGGAGCTGACTGTGGCTCAGACTATGAACTCCTTATTGCCAAATTCAGACTTAAACTGAAGAAAGTAGGGAAAACCACTAGACCATTCAGGTATGACCTAAATCAAATCCCTTATGATTATACAGTGGAAGTGAGAAATAGATTTAAGGGCCTAGATCTGATAGATAGAATGCCTGATGAACTATGGAATGAGGTTCATGACATTGTACAGGGACAGGGATCAAGACCATCCCCATGGAAAAGCAATGAAAAAAGCAAAATGGCTGTCTGGGGAGGCCTTACAAATAGCTGTGAAAAGAGAAGCGAAAAGCAAAGGAGAAAAGGAAGGATATAAGCATCTGAATGCAGAGTTCCAAAGAATAGCAAGAAGAGATAAGAAAGCCTTCCTCAGCGATCAATGCAAAGAAATAGAGGAAAACAACAGAATGGGAAAGACTAGAGATCTCTTCAAGAAAATTAGAGATACCAAGGAAACATTTCATGCAAAGATGGTATTTGCATAATACCCTACAGTAAAAACAAAGGATAAGAGACTGATTTCATACATTTTCTCACTTTTTTATCTTTATAATTCCTGATATTCTAATCTGTTTATTATCTTGTATATGTTTTTACAAGTATTTTCAGGTTTTTGTGAGTAATCATTCATCCTTAATTCCATGAAGCATCTTTTTTGATGGGCATACATCCCATTGAAGTCATTATTGCTTTCAGTAACGTAGGCTTTTAAGCAACAATGTATGCTATTTATTTTGTTTTCTTGGCTACTCTTAGATATTGTTTACTCCTAAGTGTGATTATTTGGTTTCCATTCTGATTTCAAAATTTATTTTTTGCAGTAGAATGTTCTGCTTATTGCTCAGCAGAATCGTATTTTAAAATATCAGTATTACAGTATTATTAGAAAGTCAAACTGTGTGCAGGAATGGTCAAGCAGACAGTGTATTTTAGTTTGTCTTTTGCTTGGCAAGATTATTAAGCAGTATTTCAAATATGAAGAAAAGTTCCACATACAGTTGATTTTTGGTTTTGAAAATGTTGACATGAATATTTTAAATATTTTTAAAATTGATTTTAAATTTTTTAAATTTATTAATATTTTAAAATTGAAAGACCTGGTATTTCCTCTCCAACTTTTGCTTGAAAAGATTTAGCTACTACCAAGGGAATAATTTGTAAGTCCAGAGTTGTCATCTCAGATACTGCTTCCTCTGTGAAGTTTTCGATATCCTTTTGATGTGCAGTTAATTAGTTGATTGCTGTTCTGTACTTATCTTATATTGTAAATATTTGTACGTTGTCCTCAGTAGACCATGAGCTTCTTGAGAGCAGGTACAGTGTATTATTTATTTGTGGGTTTTTTAATGTTAGCAAAGTAGTAAGCCTGGTATGTATTGAATAAGCACTCTATATGTATTCTTATAAAATTAATGAATAAAACTTAATGAGATAGATTATTGTATTGGTTTAGAAAAATTAAGGGAATTCTTTTCCTCTCAAACAGCGTGCAGTTAAAAAATTTATTATGCTAACATCCAGTCAAAATGTACCCGTGTTCCTTATTGATCCTTTGATTCTGGAATTGATTAATAAAAACTTTGAACAAGTCAAGAATACTTCTCATGCCTCCTCCACTTCAGAATGCAAGGTTTTCTGTGTTCCAAGAGACTTTACTACATTTGCACTACAGTATCAACTATGGAAGAATGAGGTAAGATGATTTGCTTTCAGGTAATGGAATGTGTCTTTTGTAAAACAATATAAGATTAAACCAATTTCAACTGTATTTAAAATTTTTTATAAAGACATAAATTATATCAGGAATATTTTCAGCTATAAATAACAAAACACAAGGCTGCTCTGTCTATGAGATTTCCCAGGCAAGAATATTAGAGTGGGTTGCCATTTCCTTCCCCAGGGAATCTTACTGACCCCAGTTATTGAACCCACATCTGCAATGGCAGGTGGATTCTTTACCACTCAGCCACCTGGGAAGCCCACAACTGGAAGTAGATTTGTGCAGTACAGCCTTTAGTTAGGCCTTTGCTGTGTTTGATGAGAGCAACTTCTTTGTTCTTGACTCTCCTCTGTCATGATTATGAAAAGGCAAGCCATTTCATAGTTCTTGCTGTTTTGTCTATCTCCTCACACTCGAGGTCTGATTCCTTTTCAAGTTCTGTCTGGCCTTTTAAATTTTTCCTAAATTTACCAATTTATAATGTTTTTATTTCATCCTGTACAGTAGATTCGTGCTCTGAATGGGCCACTCTTACGCTCAATCAGTACTTTCCACCTCTTAGGTTTATGAAGAAAGGAAATCCTACAGCAGTTAATTCTAATATAAGGAGAACCAAGGTAAAATTGTATTAGACAGGGTCAATTTAGTTTAGTCGCTCAGTCATGTCCGACTCTTTGCAACCCCAGGAAGCACAGCACGCCAGGCCTCCCTGTCCATCACCAACTCCCGGAGTTCACCCAAACCCATGTCCATTGTGTCAGTGATGCCATCTACCATCTCATCCTCTGTCATCCCATTCTCCTGCCCTCAATCTTTCCCAGCATCAGGGTCTTTTTAAATAAGACAGCCCTTCGTATCAGGTGGCCAAAGTAATGGAGTTTCAGCTTCAACATCAGTCCTTCCAATGAACACCCAGGACTGATCTCCTTTAGGATGGACTGTTTGGATCTTCTTGCAGTCCAAGGGACTCTCAAGAGTCTTCTCCAACACCACAGTTCAAAAGCATCAATTCTTCGGCGCTCAGCTTTCTTTATAGTCCAACTCTCACATCCATACATGACTACTGGAAAAACCATAGCCTTGACTAGACGGACCTTTATTGGCAAAGTAATGTCTCTGCTTTTTAATATGCTGTCTGGGTTGGTCATAACTTTCCTTCCAAGGAGTAAGCGTCTTTTAATTTCATGGCTGCAGTCACCATCTGCAGTGATTTTGGAGCCCAGAAAACTAAAGTCAGCCACTGTTTCCACTGTTTCCCCATCTATTTCCCATGAAGTGATGGGACCAGATGCCATGATCTTCGTTTTCTGAATGTTGAGCTTTAAGCCAACTTTTTTACTCTCCTCTTCCACTTTCATCAAGAGGCTTTTTAGTTCCTCTTCACTTTCTCCCATAAGGGTGGTGTTATCTGCATATCTGAGGTTATTGATATTTCTCCCGGCAATCTTGATTCCAGCTTGTGCTTCTTCCAGCCCAGCGTTTCTCATGATGTACTCTGCATAGAAGGTAAATAAGCAGGATGACAATATACAGCCTTGACGTACTCCTTTTCCTATTTGGAACCAGTCTGTTGTTCCATGTCCAGTTCTAACTGTTGCTTCCTGACCTGCATATAGGTTTCTCAAGAGGCAGGTCAGGTGGTCTGGTATTCCCATCTCTTTCAGAATTTTCCACAGTTTAGACAGGGTAAGTTACATTAATTGCTGCTAAAAACAACCCTAAAATCTCATTGACTTAGTGCAAAAAAGGAGTAATTTTCTCTTGACAAAATCCAGTGTGAATATTCTTAGTCAAGGGTATTCCTGGATGACTTTCCTATAAGCAGTGCCCCAGGATGCAGGATGTTTCATTTGTGTGGCCTCCCTATCCCATAGTTCTTTGTTTCTCTACATGCAGATAAAAGAGAAAAAGCAGAGATCTTATGGGACATTGTAAGGCCAGGCCTAGAAGTGGTATCTGATGTTTCCATCCACATTTCCTTTGACCAAAACACAATTTCACTCTATATCCAGAAAGGGGAAGGCAATTGTAATTGATACTGGTTAGCATTCTGTACCAGAATGATCACTTTTTAGACATAGTTCCAACCTTTAATAACTTTAATGCCTGGTATTACCACTTAGAACTTTATTTTCCTTAACTGTAGATTAGGTGTAATATCTTCCCTGTTGACCTCCCATAGTTTCTATGGACATTAGATGAAATAATTAATGTGAATAAGCTTCATACACATTATATAAATATAGACTTAAAGAGGTGGTGGTGTAGAGTAGAAAGAACTTTGTATTTGGTTACATAAGACCTAAATGCTGGCAGTAGCTTTGCCTCTTGTTAATTTTGTCTCTTTGGACTTATGTAAGTCTTTTTCTTTATGTACAATATCTGTGCTACTTACTCTTTAAGATTGATGTCATGAATTCAACCAGTCAGTGAAAGTCGCTCAGTCATGTCTGACTCTTTGCAACCCCATGGACTATACAGTCCATGGAATTCTCCAGGCCAGAATACTGGAGTGGGTAGCCTTTCTCTTCTCCGGGGGATCTTCTCAACCCAGCGATCAAACCCAGATCAAACCTGCATTGCAGGTGGATTCTTTACCACCTGAGCCATAAGGAAAGCCTAGGAATACTGGAGTGGGTAGCCTATCCTGTCAGGGGGAACTTCGTGACCCAGGAATCGAACCGGGGTCTCCTTCATTGCAGGTGGATTCTTTACCAACTGAGCTATCAGGGAAGCCATAGATGTTATATATAAATACAGTAATGTTTATAAAGGTTCTTTAAAAACTGTACATTTCTGTTCAAATGGGAGGTGTTCTTAATAATAGTGTTTAACCATCCGTAGCACTGGTTGTTAGGATTAAAAATCTACCCTATAGGTTAATCTTTTTACGTGAGAGTTATACTATAACTAACAACTGTTTGAAATGTACTTTGCTTTATAGTATATCTTATTCTGTTTTCTAACGATGTATATTATGATAGACTTCTATTTTAGTAGCAGTTTGAGGCATTGGGATATAACTATGAGATGAGAAACCCTGCTCTTATGAAGCACTTTTGAAGATTATTAGAAGTTAAGTGGAGAATCACAGGTTTAATTTTAAGTCCTTACATTAACATTTACTTTGGAGATGCTAACCAGAGAACACTATAGTGCATGGACATTCTCATTCCAAGGGAGAAATTTGTATTGATTTTCATAAAGAGAGTCTTTGAACATGTCTTCCATGCTCTTTGGTTTCTCTTTTTGATGCTTTCCTTAATTCTCTCACCACCACCTTTCCTTCTCCACCTTCGTTTTTTAATCTTCAGGCAAAGAGCAGATTAGGACAATAATACAGAAGACTTAATTCAGTATTAAGAGTAACTTTAATTTTGCTACTAGTATTTATTTTAAATATTCAAACATTTAAAATATTTAAATGTTTCTTTTGTTTTAGGAAGGCTGGTTTTGGATAGCTGAAAATATGGGATTTCAATGCCTGAAGATCGAGAGCAAGGACCCCCGGCTGGATTGGATAGACTCACTTTCTGGAACTGAAATCCCCCTGCACTACATCTGCAAATTGGCCAGTCATGCCATCCACTTGGTGGTCTTTCATGAGAGGAGTGGCAACTACCTCTGGCATGGCCATCTACGGCTGAAAGGACATGTCGACAGGAAGTTTGTTCCTTTTCGAAAGTTACAGTTTGGTCGTTATCCTGGAGCTTTTGACAGGTAAATTCAGGGTCTAAAGGGAATACGTGAAACCTACCTTGTTCAGTCATGAATTCTTATTCTCTTTTTCACATTTAGTATAAAACTTAAAATGTATTTCATACAAATAAGTTTTGAAATGTAAATATTCAACAAGAAGCAACTCATGTACATATACTCCAGGAAATATGTATCAGAATGTTCATAGCAACATTGTTCTCAGTGCCCCAAACAAAATGTGGTGTGTGTACACAATGAAGAACCATGGGGCAGGGAAATGAAGAAGCTCTTAACTCATGCTCTGTGTAGCAACAAGATGAATCCTACAATGCTGAGTGACAGAAGTGAGGCATAAAAGAATACAAATCTTATTATATTTGTAAAGAGATCAGACACAGGATAAAGTATGTTTGTAGATATATACTTATAAGTAAAAGTGTTCAGAATGTAAAAACTTCCAGTTATGAGATAAGTTCTTGGGATATAATGTACAGTATGATGACTATAGTTAATTAACATTGCTGTATTACATATTTGACAGTTGCTAAAAGAGTAGATCTTTAAAAATGATACCTTATATGCTTGATCTTTAGCTATTTTGCTTATGTTGTATTTTTTTTTTTAATGAATGTACTTTGAAGAGGCTGCCAGTTTTCTGAATTAAGTCCTTGTAATAAGTCTTAATTTTTGTTTTCAGGCCAGAGTTACAACAAATTACTGTTGATGGATTAGATGTTCTCATTCCAAAAGATCCAGTGCACTTTCTAGAAGAAATACCACACTCTAGATTTATTGAGTGTAGGTATAAAGAAGCTCGAGCATTCTTTCAGGTTAGAGTTAACCAAATATTGTACTTTACAATTTAAAGGAAATATGTTTATTTTTAGTATTTACCAGTTGAGGTGGGGGGAGGGTAAAAAGAGACTTAGGTAAGAAAACGTCTTTTCTGATTTGTCTGTTTCCTTCTAGATTGTTTAAATTTTTTAAATTTTTTAAGTAGATTAAACATTAACCTTAAGGAACAATTTATTCCCCAGTTGAATGGTTTGATATTTACGGAGACCTTATTTTATTTGGATAGACATTGACAGGTTCAGCACTGGCCTCTGCTTTTAGTTAGGATTGCCCACAAACTTTATAAAGATGGTACATTCTGTTCTTAAAGCAATCCAAGTAGGATCAAACCATGTAAAATACATACTTCATAGAAAATACAGTTTTTCTCAGAGGGTTGGCACTGAATATGAATTTTTTGTGTTTATGAAGGTCTTTCAAGATAAATGCTACACAAAGACCAAGTGCTTTTGAACTTTACTTTATTCTGTTGTTTTAACTTTCAGTTCAATAAACATTTATTAAAAGCCGGCTTCCCAGGAACTCTCCAGACCCTGGGGATATAAAGATGATTTTAAAGGACATGAAAGTTCAGCTCTAGGAAATGACATGAAACAGAGATACAGTGAAAGCAATCAGATCTGTGGTGGGGTTTTGGTACTCTAGTTTTTCCTTGTGCCCTTTATTTTTCTGGGCAAACTTTTATTTTATTTTATTTTCTGGGTTCCCTTCCAAGAAAGCTGTGTATCCAAGGACTGGAGGGGAATGACAAAAAGAAGTACCAGCTGTATTGTCACCAGCCAAATGCCCAGAACCCAAAAATGCAAGGGTTTTTTTTCTGATAGGTTGTGCTGGCGCCCAACATCTAGACATGACAGCCAGAGTAGGCCTTCCTAGCCCTGTTCCTTTAAATCTTTAGATTTGTGGCTGAAGCCTCATGAATGAGAAGCTGGAAAACTGCATGTGTAGCTGGGCCAGTGTCAGTGGGCAAGTGCTGCCCTTCACATCCCTACCACAGTGTATGAGGAAGCGGAAGAGAAGCAGACTGGTGCTTGAATTTCACCATCCATTCACTGTTCCTGTCTCAAAGAGTTTGTTCTGATTGCCACCTCTGTCCTAGCAGTTATCACAATTAATTGTGAATGTCTGTCCTGTCCACCTATAAGATGATGTGAACTTTTTGATAGCAGGCATCTTATTTTACTCTCCTCTGTAGCCCCAGCATCTAGCACAATACCTGACACAAAGAAAAGATCCTATAGTGGTGGGAAAATGCATAAAGAATAAGGTGCTCAGAATCATGGTTTTTTCTTTTTTTTTCCAGAACACTTATTGGGGCTGCTCCATTTACTTGGCAAGCATTTGCCCATACTCATTTTATTGATCTTTGTTAGAAGGCAGTGTAAAATGTAAAATGTTTCAAAATATTGAGAAATCATGAGAATCAGTTCAGTTTAGTCACTCAGTCGTGTCCGACTCTTTGCGACCCCATGGACTGCAGCATGCCAGGCTTCCCTGTCAACTCCCGGAGCCTACTCAAACTCATGTCTATCGCATTGGTGATGCCATCCAACCATCTCATCATTTGTCGTCCCCTTCTCCTACCGCCTCGAGTCTTTCCCAGCATTAGGGTCTTTTCAAATGAGTTGGTTCTTTGTATCAGGTAGCCGAAGTATTGGAGTTTCAGCTTCAGCATCAGTCCTTCCAGTGAATATTCAGGGTTGATTCCCTTTAGAATTGACTTAATTTCTTATGTTAGAACCAGGAAGGTCAGTTTTCAAATTAAAGTGAACATACCTAACTTTGAACACTTGATGGCGCCAAACAGTCTTAAATACAATGCCTGGTGTTTAAAAAAAAAAATTGATGAGCTAATCTACTAGATCTCATAGAGCAGCCTTCTAACTTTCCTTTTTTAAAATAGATTTTTGGAAACGTTTTCAAACCTTCAGAAAAGTTACAGATGCAATACAAATAATTCCTTTTCCTTAACCATTTGGGAGTTATTTGTTGATATCTACCGCACAACCTCAAGTAATTTAATATTTCTTAAAAACAAGAACATTCTCATAATATCTTAATACAAAAAATCAGAAAATAACATAAAGATTATTACCATTTAATCCTCATTCAAGTTTTGCTAATTATCCTAATAATGACCATTATAATCAAAGGATCTAGTTCAGAATCACATGTTGCTTTTATCTTCTGTCTCTTTAGTTTCCTTAAATCTGGAACAGTTTCACAATCACTTTTTAACATTTATGACTTTGATACTTTTGAAGATTACAGGCTAGATATTTTGTAAACTGTCCCTTGTTTGGGGTTTGTGTGGTTTTTCCTCATGTTACATTGATATTATACACCTTTAGTAAGACTAACACAGAAGTGATTCTGTGCTTTCACTTTATCCTGTCAGATGCTGCTTGATTTTGATTTGCCCCATGTGGATGCCCACATCACCTGCTCAGGCCCCGATACCCTTGCCAGACCACCACTATTCACTTTCTTGCTCTGCCTCATGTAATGGTTCTAGTTTAGAAGAGTCCAGGAAGGGAAGGAGAACAGAGGGAAGTGTCTCCTGACTTCCTTTTTTACTTCAACTATTTTCTCAATCTACCAAAGCATAGGATAATACATATTTTTCTGCACTTGATTTTGTCTCAGCAGCAGCCATCTAAAAATAATTGGTGCTCTCCAGTGTGTTGAGTTCCAGTAAAAAAAAAAAACCATAGAGGATATGGAAATATCTGGATCCCTAGTTCAGGAATATCTAGAAAGCTATATTCATATCCTCTTCTACTACATTGCTCTGAGACCTGGGGAAAATTTCTGACTCTTAGTTTCCTCATCTATGAATGTGTGGGCACCTTCTGTTATCTTGTTATTTTTAATCTATATTTTGGGGAAAGATTTGGGCAAAAGTTGCCTGAACAGAAAAGATCAAATATGATGTGATATTTAAATTAGGATTCAGTCTTTTTCTAAACGCATGATAATCCCAAGATTTATATGAGACATTTTAAATGAAAAAAAAAAAAAAAGTATGTTTGCTCAGTTGTGTCCAACTCTTTGTGACATGGTCCATAGCCCGCCAGACTCCTCTGTCCATGAGATAGATTCTTCAGGCAAGAATACTGGAGTGGGTTGCCATTCCCTTCTCCAGGAGATCTTCCCAGCCCAGGGATCAAACCCAGGTCTCCTGCATTGTAGGCAGACTTCTTACCGTCTGAGCCACCAGGAAAGCCCTATGTATAACTATAATTTTTAAAGTCCATAACACATGTAAAGAGTGTATAGGTATATACATGTTTATATTTGAACACATATGAGGGTCAGTTCTAACAAATGGAATTTCTGGGTGTGTCATGTTATTAAAGGTATGTCAACTGGACATAACTATCAGAGTAATATTTTTGTAGAACATAAAGTTTTCATTTATATTATTTGATTTGATCCTTTCATTTACTCTGTGAAATAAGCCAAGATTCACCATTAACATTTAAGAAAACTAAGGTCTCAAAATGTAAGATGTGAGGTCTTGAGATGTAAGTCACAGTCATTATTGGCTGAGCATGGACTAAATTCTGAGTCTCTAAACTCCTAGCTCTAGACTTTTCTCCCTGCAGCAGGGATAAGAGCATGCATCTCTCATTCCAGTCATATGTCCTAACAGCATTATGTCTCTGAGGATGTTTTCATATTAAAGAGATCCCATATATGTATTCTGGAGAAAGTAACTTATCTTCAGGAATCCCTCTTTTTTCCTAGCAATACTTTTTGCTTGAAATATATGGTCCTTGTAGGAACTGTATTTCCTCCTATTGTAAAAGAATGCCTGATATTTTAGGATATTGTTGGCATGGGAGGGGCTTAATCAATCATTTATTCATTTACCCATTTATCAGTATGTGTTAGTCACATATTATATGCTAGGTACCATTTGAAATTTGCATATACACTGATGGAGAGATTCAGTACCTGCCCTCAAGGAATCATCTTTACAGCCTAGTGGAGGAAATATAAATAGAATCAGCAGTTAGAATGAAATATGATAAGCGAGAATGGGCAAAATAGGTGAAGGGGATTAAGAGATATAAACTTCCAGTCATGGGTATGTAATGTACAAAATAGGGAATATAGTCAGTAATATTGTAATAGCTCTGTATGGTGACAGATGGAAGCTAGAATTATCATGGTGATCATTTTGTAATGTATGAAAATATTGAATCACTGTCTTCTACACCTCTATGAAAATTTAAAATCACTGTGTTCTATACCTGAAGCTAATATAATATTGTATATAAATTATAATTCATTTAATAAAGAAGCTCTTGATGTTTTGTACATCAAAAAATCAAAAAAGAATAAAATATAATAATTATAGTAAAAGTATATAAAAATAGTAACTTATGAGCTCATTGAACAGAGTTTTTCATTAGTCTGTGTCTACATATCTAGTAGCAAACATAATTTTTTGCTCTCTAATGTTGAACTGAAGAGGAGTCCTGGAAGAATAAATATATATGTATTCCTAGGAAAATCAGAGATTGTTTTTCAGAGGGTGGAACTGAAGCATTCAAGATTTTATTAGTCAAGGGCATTTCAGACAAAGGAAGCATGTTATGAAGACACAGAGGCTTGAAAAATTGTGACATATTTGGTGAGTGAAATCTGAGGAGGGTGGAGATAAAGGCCAGACCAGTAGTCTAGACCTAAACACAGTGACCTTGTCTGTCACGCCAAGAAGTTTAGACTTTGTCCTGTAGGTAGTGAAGCATTAGTGAAGAACTTATAATTCTTCTTCAGTTCCCGAACCCCCTAAAATGAAGAAAAGTGAAGAGACTATAGATAAATGACTAGTATTTGTATAGAATTTAAAAATTTGTGAGACATTTGTCTGTCATCCATTAGCTCATTAAATTCTCACAGCTGTCTTGCAGACTATAATTATTATCCTTTAATTACTGATGAGAAAATTATATCTGAGAGAGATTTGTTCTTTCATTCTCTTATTCATTCAGGCACTGTTTTAGACATTGGAGATACAGTGATAAACAAAATGAAGTCCCTTTCCTCATAGAGCTTATTTTCTTCTGAAGTGATATGCCCAGGGTCACAGCTAAAATGAAGTGAGATTAGACTTGAACACAGTCTGCTTCAAAAATCCTATGTTCTTTCTACTGTACTATTCAGTCCTAAAGAGCATTTATACTAGTGAATGATGAAAATATCATTGAATGCATTGTAGTTCAGATATGCATGTAACTGTCTTAATTAGCCTTTTCCTGTAAAACTAGAATGTATAAAACTCACCCCTGGGAATCCTGATTATATTCCTTCCTCCTTTAACTTGGCTCTCCTAGAATCTGCTCTTTATAGTCTTATTTTAATGTGTGACTAACAAAGAATTCTGAAACCTGATTTTTATACTAGAAAAATTATAATATGGGTTAGTTTTCAAGTTTAATTTGGATGTCACAGAAATATTTCTGGTAACTTAGAAATGGCTATAGTATGCTGCTGCTGCTAAGTCGCTTCAGTCGTGTCCGACTCTGTGCGACCCCATAGACAGCAGCCTATCAGGCTCTACCATCCCTGGGATTCTCCAGGCAAGAACACTGGAGTGGGTTGCCATTTCCTTCTCCAATGCATGAAAGTGAAAAGTGAAAGGGAAGTCGCTCAGTCCTGCCCAACTCTTCGAGACCCCATGGACTGCAGCCTACCAGGCTTCTCCGTCCATGGGATTTTCCAGGCAAGAGAACTGGAGTGGGGTGCCATTGCTATAGTATAGTAGCTTACTATTTGTTATATCTGTAGCAATACCTTGATGATAACACTGTGGAAGCTATGACCTTTCAGAAGCGTGCAAAGGAATTGTTGCAACTAGCAGCCAAAACATTAAAGAAGTTGGGAGTGCGGTTCTGGCTGAGCAGTGGAACTTGTCTAGGTAAAATTCTTGCTTTTCATTTGTCTTTTTGACATTTCATCCTCTTTGGCTTTAGGGATGACTGCTTGAGATGACAAAACATCAGTGGTATTTGAAGTGTCATATTTATAGACAGAATAAACATACTGCATGGAGCAAGGATTTATTGATTTTTTAAAAAAGAAATAACTTCAAAATCATAAAACAGAATTAGGAAGGCCATGTTGTGGTTCCCAAAATAATGTGTGTAAAATTTATATCAGAACATGCAGACTACATGTGATCCTCAGGTAATCTTTAGATTAGCATTTTATTATTTCTACCCGTAGGTGGTTATTCTCTTTGAAACGAAACTGTATTCTGTTTCTTTACATACAAACAATACAGACAACTTGCATTGCATCAAGTTTCTAAGATCAAGTGTTTTTAAGAGAAACAATGAAGGGAATGTTATAAGGTCTTTCCCAAATCTTTTCCACATCATGATGGTATCACTGATGGGACATCATTGTCTTATCATATTCTGCTTATTCTGAGATGGGAAAGTTTAGAATCCAAGAGAGATTTCCAAATCTGTTTCCACTATTCATTAGATCAGACTTCTTTGAAATGTAAACTTATTAAGAATCGTAAATTTTTTAAAATTCTTTCTTGTTTATAATGATAACTGATTATAGCTATTTTTGTTCCCTCTTAGTTATAACTATTTGTACAAAAGTTAATTCTGTTCTGCTTTTAGAGGGTTACCATATAATTTATTTAATTTGAATGAATGAAAGGAGTGCTGTTAGTAATTATGGTACAACAGGTATAAACAGGGATATATGGTTATATTGTCATTTAAGCTTTGTGGAAAATTTACATGATTCTTCGTGTCAAGGAGTTTACAGCTAGAGTAAGCCACCTCCGCCTCTTGCCCTGCACAAAAAAGAGTACATCTCGTTTATGTGATATATGCTCTAAGGTTTAACTTTTTGAAGCAAGATTGTTTTGTGGACTGTTACCAAAATTCTTCTTAATCATTTCTCATGCTGTCTTTTGAGTTCTTAGCCCTTTAAGGGCATTTATAAAATGAGAGAAGTTGGATTAGGTGATATTTAAAGTGCCTTCCATTTTTTTCTTTTTTAATAATTTGTGATTTTTTGATAGATGTGGATTATAGATTTTTCTTAAACTGGATGTGAGATCCTCCTGTTCTTGGTTTCTAAAGATCTGTGTTAAAACTGAAATTAAAGTTTAGAATTCCAAACAGTATTTCCCAAAGGTAATTGTAGACATTTGTTTACTTTTTGAATACTTTGAATGAAAGGAGTAGAAGGATATTAAGGGAAAACCCAGAGCCCTTAGTAATATTAAGGTATAAAGCTTTTTCCTTTTAGAAAGTACAATAGCACCTAACTTAGATACATAGTAAATATGTAGACATATCTTTGGATGATATGTGAAAATGGAGGTTGATACTGCTCTTCTTTTTTATATGACCCATCACACATTCAGAGCTGTTAAGTTCTACAAATTACTGCTTAGGAAAGGAATATTGATTAAGCAAAAGAATTAAATTATGTTTTTAGCATATTTTCAAAGCAACTTTCACCATAGATTTATGAGTAAACATTTTAAGAAGTAACAGTGTTTTAAATGAATGGCTCAGTTAACATTATTAAAGCTAATAATTTATTCAGAAATTAAAGTACATCATGAAAAGTCTTGAGGTTTCTGAGTGCTCAGAGCAGGTGAAGGAAGGGAGGAATAAAAGAAATACTCTTCAACAATTGGCTCCTATGATTATAAATATTAAGTTGGGATCTAATTTAAAAATTCTGATAAAGCACACTAAATCTAATCCTGTGAAATAAAATACATTGTTATAAAGACTGTCCATTCTAATAATTACTAATTATTTCCAAACTTAAGTTTTTAAAAAAGTTTTCTTATTCCTTTTTTTTTTTTCTTTTTTTTTAGGATGGTTTCGGCAATGCAGCATTATTCCATATAGTAAAGATGTTGACCTAGGAATTTTTATACAGGATTACAAATCTGATATTATTTCAGCATTTCAAGATGCAGGACTCCCACTCAAACACAAATTTGGGAAGGTCAGTAATAAAAATGCTTCACTTCAGTAGTAACATGTTTCAAAAGTTAAGTTTATATTAAGCAACTCAGAGATGTTTCATATAGCATTTTATCATTCAGTATTGGCCAGAATGAGTTCAACAGAAAATTATTACCACTTGTGCCTTCTGCACTATTTAAGGAAAACTAGAAAACCTGGCTTTTTATTGACCACAAGAAAGTGAAAAGGATCTTGGACTCTTGAAGAAGAATTTATTGCCATTACATTAGGGAACAACATAACATAATAATTAATTAATATAAGAAGTAAGAATCCCACCTACCCTACCTGAAATGTCATTTATTTTTTTGTTCACATAGACATCATATTATTATCACCTCAAAACATTCCATTGATTTGCTTAGGACTCAAAATACAGAATCATTTCAAACATTACTTGGGTTTCTTATTTATTTCACATGTCCTAGGTCATAGTAATTTTCTCACAGGTCATTGTGGCTTAGATGAAATCTCCTTTTAGATAATTTAATTCATATAGCCTAAGCCTATGATCCCTGGCCATCACCTTACTCGTAATGTGCTTGTTCCCAGGGAGGTGTTGTCCTAGAAAGCAAGAAGCATGTTCTGTTTGTGGAAAATTACTTCCCTCATCATAATCATTCTAGTTTATTTAAAAATTTAATAAAGTATCTTCCTGAGGTCAAAGTCAAAGCAATAGAACTCTAATCATTCAGCAAATGACGTAACAGTTCCTTAACACCCCGTCTCTGCCTGGCACTGTGCTCTGCACGGATGGCAAAGGTGAATAAGGTACAGTCCTTATCCTTGAGGAGCCCACTGTCTAACTGAGAGAAAACAAATGCATGAACAGTTAAGTGGTTAGTGCTACAACAGACAAGTGTACCAAGTCCAATGGGAACTTGGAGGATAAGTTTGTAGGATAAGTTTCTTAGGGAAATGCTCTCAGAATTCTTTGTACTTTTATTTCTTCTTTTTTCATATATATAATGTAATGATATATGGGTTTCTATACTACATTTACGTAAGTACTTAGTTATTGATTATAATGACTTCCTGATAGTTTTACTTGGTTATTAAAGGGAATAATTTTTATTTGATTACTTTTCTTTTTTAGTCAGAAAGGAACTGTGGAACAGGATGTTTTGCAGAGTGATCCTGTAACTACTATAAGTCATTTATTCTGAGTTGTCTTCAGTTGTAAAAAGCAACATTATTTTATATACATTTAAGAAAGAAATCTAATGATTGTGTGCTACTGATGCATCCCAATTTCAGAGATGCTCCAGCTTGAAAAACAGTTATCTTGAAACCTATACTCTCTCCATATAAAACATAAGAATCTTTTTTTCTTTTGATTTAAAAAAATGTTAATTCCTTTGTTTCAGTCTGTAAAGGTTTTCATCTTCTCCCTAGGTAGAAGACAGCTTGGAATTGTCTTTCCAAGGAAAAGATGATGTAAAACTTGACATTTTTTTCTTCTATGAAGAGACTGACCATATGTGGAATGGAGGCACTCAGGCCAAAACAGGAAAAAAGTTTAAGTATGAATCAGATAAGCTCTTACAAAGGGGGCTTTAGAAATAACTGCAGAAGGTAGAAGTAAGGAAGTAACCCAAGGGGTGGGATGGGGAATGACCATCAAGGCTCCACTGTTAGCTGATACTTCTCAGCTTCCCAAAGAGTTTCCCAGTTATGCTTGAGAAGTGAGGATACCTATCAGGACTGAGGAAGTGCCCCTGGGTTTGTCACTCCAAGAAGTCATTATGATTGGAAGCCCTTGAGTCATCAGAAAGGGAAAGGCAAAATAAGGAACAGAAAATTAGGCCCAGATTCTGAGCCAAAAAACCAATTGGCTGTTAGAGCTGTTGGAACTTAATAATTTGATGAGAATGGGTAAGGATCAATAAGAAGGAGATGGTTAAGGTGAAGTGAAGTTTAAGTGAGGAAATTGGGATTGGCTGGAACTGAGGTCATGAATGCTGGGCAAGCTCTGGAATGTGCCTTTAGCATAGACTGAGGCCCATTCTTTAAAGGATACTTTAAAAGATACATTTAAAGGATAATATGATAGTTAACAGCTACCACATTTTGTCAAATGTAAGGTGATATGCATTGTAAGATGTACCATTATTGTATGTGCTAACAGGAAAGACACTGCTAATTATAATCTTTTTTAAGACACCTGATTCAGATAGAAAATTGTAGGGGGAAAGTATCTCAATTCTAAATTAATTGATGGACTATAATATATTAGACTGGCATTTTGAGCATTTTTTTTTAATGCTGCCTTAGTCAAACTCTTTGACTATAAAAGACAAAAATGTAGAGTAACTGTGTATAATACCCTTTATGATGCAGTTGGCCTGTTGACAGTTCTGAGAGAGAGAGAATGAATGTGAACCTGAACCCAAAGAATGTGGGCTCTGGAGTCAGGCAGACCTGGAAAATGTCAGCTTCACCCTAACTAATTGTAGCCTTTAGCTTTTTTGAACATTAATCTCCTCATACTACTGTGGATCAGGCACTGATGGGAACATTTTTCGTGTATTAACACATCTAATCCTCATAACAACCATAGATAGTCTGTGAGGCACTGAGAATTTAAGTCATTTGTTCAACATCACAGCAGATAGGTCAGGCAGCAGCCTGTCTGTGGAGTTCATACTTTTAATCAGTACTCTCTACTGCCTCCCTGATACAGTATGAGGCAGTATGAGGCACTTAGTGGGATACTTAGCCCTTATTATCAGTAAGTGGTGGTTACCTTTGTTATAATTATTTAGTGTTATTAATATGATTGCTAGTGTAACTGCTGTCATTGTTGTCATTCTTATGGTTCTTATGTCATTCTTACTGGTTCTTATGACCAGGAGCATAGATTTACCTCACCAACTAGCTGAGATTAGGGCTTCTATCACTGAATAAACTTGAGCCATTGGGCACATTGGAGAATGTTCTGTAGCACAGAAGAATAATTCCAAACTCAGACTGGTTTCTCCTGGATACATAGACATTACATACTTTATTTGAATCTTTATTTAAAGGCAAGGAGTCTCCATGTAATATTAACCTTGTTCTGGAGATTTGAGAATAATCCAAACCTTTTTTCTCGAAGTCATAAAGTATCCCCAAATTGACATGATCCTGGAGTGTGTTCCTGAAGCTCATATATTATAAAATATTATTTTGCTTTATGACAACAAACACCTTCATGCTAAATAAACTCTAAGACAGAAATACTTAGTAAGCTAATAAATATGTAGTTGACACTCTCACTGTGGCTAGGTGAATAGGGAAGTGTTTTTTGACATTTAGCTAGTTTGTTTATTAAAATATAATAAAGATGCCAAACTTAATGTATAATTTCCAGACTTTAAAAAAAACAACAACTGTGAGGTAGTATAGCATAGAAATTAAAGGCGTGGAGCCAGTCTGTTTGCTTTTGAATCCCAGCTATCCATTTTTACAGCTAATTATTTAACCTCCCTGGTCCTAAATTTCCTCAAATGTAAAATGAGAATAATAACAGAAATTGCTACATAGAATGGTTTTAAGAACTGAGTTAATCCACAAAAATGGTTTTGAAGAGAATTAAACATATCTTGAGTGCTAAGAAGTTATTAGTTGCTATTATTAATACTCTCAGCAGTAAAGAAAACTATTCTTCTTCTTAGACTTATAAGAAATTTATAAATCAGAAACCTGTATAATTATCTCAATATTAAACTGCCACATCTGTTCTTAGAGACCTCATGAGAATGTCACCTTTTGTTTCTGGAGCTTGTATTATAATCCTGTTATTCTTAATTTTTCTTCTAAAGCTTGGATTTCTTTCTTCCCACTGGCATGATCCCATGTCAAACCTCAGAAGAACTGTGCATTTCTAACCACTACATCTCTGGCTAGAAAAAGCTTCTTTCATTCTGCTTTAACTGCTCTTTATGGTAGCAGTGTTTGGGAAGTGTGAAGTGTTCTGATTATTTAATGAGAGAAATGAACAGTGATAGAACTGCCTGGACAGATGGTTTGAGTCCCAGATTTTCTATCATGTTACTGTGACCTTAAAAGGCAGAGAAAAGAACAGGGGATGGTTGTGAAGAGTAGTTTCTTTGGAAGATTCCCCCAGCCATATGCCATTTTCATTCTTTTCAGCACTATTTACTGTAAGAAACTGTAGAATTATCACCACTACTATTCCTAGAGTGAAAAATCTTTAAAGCTAGTCTAAGGGTCTTTTTATCTTTATAATATTCTACTTTACTCATGTGTAGTTTATTCTGAGAAAAAACTTAATGATAATATAGAATACTTACCATTTTTTAATGGCTCAGATGGTTAAGAATCTGCCTGCAATACAGGAGACCTGGGTCGGGAAGATCCCCTGAAGAAGAGAATGGCTACCCACTCCAGTATTCTTGCCTAGAGAACTCCATGCACAGAGGAGCCTGGTGGGCTACAATCCATGGGGTTGCAAAGAATCGGACGTAACTGAACAACTAACACTTTGACTTTCACTGTTTTGTGTAAAGCCGAAGAGGAACTCAGGAAGGAAGCAAAAGGTTCCCCCTTTTAAAACTTTGCTCTGCATGCCTTCAGAATGATGTTTTGGTCATAAGATTGAATTATGATTACAATATTGATAGCAAATGATAAAGTTATAGCTACCAGGGTATCTAACTATATATAAGGCATGATGATAGGTGTTTTGTGATTTACTGTCAGATCATCCTCACATGTTCCCTGTGGGTTAGATATCTCACTCCCAGTTAGATATGAGGAATCTAAAGCTCAGAAAAGTGAAGTAACTTGCTCAAGGTTCTCTGGCCATTAGTGATAGGGCCAAGATTTAACTTAAGACCTGTTGGATTCTGAAGCCCAAATGCTTCCGTCTAAGAGTTAATAGGTTAAATGAGTTAATACATGTAGTAATGCATTTAGAACAGTACCTGGCACATAGTAAGTACTGTATAAGTGTTAGCCACAGCTGCAACTGTCATTACCATATTATTATTCTTTTATTATTACTACTCATGTTGCACTGGTAAAAGCATAGGACATTCTACCAGTGTTAACTTGTATTAGTTACTCTGGGTAAGCATTTTTTTTCCCAGGTCTCATATTTCTTCCATCTTTAGTTCTTAGTCTAAGGCTGTACTTTACCTAAAATCTAAATTCTCTTCTTAAATATTGTCTAGATTTTTAATATTTATTTTTCTTCTCCAAGTTCCAATCACCTGTGAAAAAAGGTGATGAATAAATATATTAACCTTGCCTCCAGCTGTGAAATTTTCATTCTACAGCTTTACAGTTCTTATAGATGCTGCCCAGTTTCCTCTGGATTATTTCTTTCCTTCACATCTGAATCAACTAATGTAAGTGGAGGCCAGAAGTTTAAGAGGCAGTAATAATGGTAATAACAAAAATTAACTTCTATTGAATATTTACTGTGTTCTAAGCACCATGCCAAGTTTTTATATGCATCATCTCATTTAACCCTCACCACAAACTTATAAGGGAGGTTTACTGTCACCTTCATTTTATGGGTGAGGAAATAAAGGCAGAGCTAAGACTTAGACTTGGGCCATATCACTTCAGAGCCTGTATTCCAACCCGCATACAATACACTGTCAGCACAATCTCAGTCGTATTGTTAATACTCCCTCCATGAAAAGAGCCCTTCTGTTTATTGACATTGTCAGAATATTACAGCTACCTCTGTATCCGCTGATAGAAAATTTACTACCCTGGGGCTAGTTGTGGGTTCCTTAGACCTTCTGTTATATGCAGCTTCTGCTTATTGTATAGATCTTCAACAAAATTGGATTTGTCCTCTGTGGGACTAGACTTATCCAAGTGTGACTCCTATATAATTTAACATTTCATTTCTGAAGAATTTATTTGCTAACTGCTATGTGCCAAGGATTCTGATGTGAATATAACTTAGTTTCTGCTCTCAAGAATCTCATAATCTAGACCATGAAACAGATATTAAAGTACTATCGGCAGAACATGATTTAAATAGGTGTCATGTATAGTTGAGATACAGATCAACTCTATCTAGAATTAATGACAAGGAAGTATGGCATAAAATATAGAGAGAAGTTTGTTAGATAGACTTGGGAGGAATATAAAGAAGGGTCTAATAATAGGTTTATTTAACTATTTTTATATTTAGATTGTTTCCATTTTTTATTACTAAAAAATTCCATGAGCATCTTTATACATTAAGTGAAAGTTTTACTGGGGATTGTTTCTTTGAATAGATCCCCAGAAGTGGAATTATTATTATCGTTTGATTGTGCTGTTTGAGAAATAGAGGGGTAATTGGGCAATCTTCTGATAACAGTAAAAGTACAAGATTTTACCCTCAGTGTTTTGTTTTATCCTTTGACATTTTTAAGGCACTTTGCAGATCTACAGGCCTCCTCAGTCATCTTTGTCAGCATGGTTTATTCTCCCTGCCTTTTTTCCCCCTATTGTTTTAAAAATAGACAGCTAATTTTGTGATAATTTTAGATTCACAGAAAAGAAAATAATATATTGAGTTTCTGGATACAGTCACCCAGTTTACCTTAATGTTAACATATTGTTACCATGCTATTTTTGTCAAAACCATGAAACCAGTCTTGGTGCATTACAGTTAACTAAACATTATCTGTTCTTCACCAGTTTTTCTACTAATGTCCTTTTTCTGCTCTGGGATCTAATCCAAGATCCCACATTGCATTTAGACCCCAGCGTTTTGAATCTTGATTTTGGTCCAAGATTTTAAGTATATCACTAGTAGTACCAGCTTATTAGACATCATTCCATGTCCCAGTTCTGCTATGTGAGGGTATTGAGTTGCCTCCATTTAGAAGTTGCTCCTCATTTCCTCTAAATGGAAATAAATCTCCTCTTCCTCTGAATTTCCATAGATTTTTCTTTTCTGTTTACCTCTCTTACGCTGTATTTGGGTACTTTTGCTGATTTATCTGTCCTTTCTGAGTTATAGGTAAAATCAGTCCTGATAAATCTATCAAGCTGAGTGAGACCTGAGCATTACTGGAAACTAATATCAGGTCCTCTCAAACAGTCTGTATTGTTTCCTTAAGATGTAAGGGTGACCTTAGATTGATGACTTGATCCAACCTAGCACCTTTGGAGAATCAGCCATGAAGTTGTTACGTCAGTTATTTTCAGTCACAGCTTCAAAAGCTGTAAAGTGGTATTGGTTGTTGAGTCCCCACTCATAGGCTCTCTCAGCTCCATAGATTGATAACTATGCTTGCATAGTTTTAGCTCTCAAAAAACACATTTGTCTTTTGAGTACTTACATCTGTGAAGCTAAAAAGACAGATTTGAATAATTTCTTTAAATGAGTGTATTTAAAACATTAGCTTTACTAAAAATGATGTCATATTTCCTACTCTGTTTATACCTTCATATTTTACAACATTTAGACTATATTTAGCCCTCTTTAATTAACCTCCAAACCATAAAGGGGGGGACACTGAATGCACATTATACGGTAATTGTATTCTTATACACTATATAGAAGTGGCAGTTCTTCATTTGTTTTTTTTTTTTTTTTTTTAAGAGAAGATTACCTCGTAATGAATAAATAGTCAGCTTTTTACTTATGTGAAATAAATTTTAAGACATATTTTGTTGTTTGAATATATAAGAGACTCTATAAGGTAGTATTCTGAGAGAAATGAAAACGAATTTTCATTAAAATTTTAAAGTGTTCATAGCAGTTTTATTCGTGGTAGCCAAAAAATGAAAACAGCCCAAATGCCCATCTTTTGGTGACCAAATAAACAAGTTATGGTATGTTCAAACAATGGAATTCTGCTTAGCAACAGAGAGGAACCAACTACTGATACATGCAGTAACATGGATGAATCTCCAAAACGTTATGTTAAGTGGAAGAAGTCAGATAGGCAGAATATGTACTATGTACCTGCATTTATCTGAGATTGTAAAGCAGGCAAAAAGCAGGCAAAAGCAGTCAAGAATATAAAAAGATCATTGATCACCAGGGGCCAGGGTGGATTGACTGTATGCCTGCCACAGAAGCACAGAGAGCTTTAGGGAAGCAGGGTGGTAGAAATGTTTTATATCTTGATTATTTTAGTGATAACCCAGGTATATATATATCTGTCAAAACTTGAAATGGGTGCTTTTCATTATGTGTAAATTGCACCTTGAAAAACTGATTAAAAACGTTGAAAAAGAAAAACAAAAAAATCTATAACTTAGAAAATTGATGCTAAGAGAAAAGAGCCCAAGATCACAGTTTGAAACAAGGGGATATCTGGGACCAGAAATCATGAATTTGATCAAGGCAGACCTAATTGCAATGATAAACTTGGAGCCTTTTGCATCTGATTGGACAAATTGAATAATCTGAGATCAAAATAAAAGAAGCCTTTTATATGTTTAGAATGAAATTTGAAATCATAACTTAATCTCCTTTTTTCATTATCTATTATATCGAAAAGGAATACTATACTAATTGTCTGAGACAAAGCAAGCACAGCTGGAGTCTAATTACTTGTTAATGAGCTAAAGGTATAGTTTTTGAAAGTTATGCAGTAGAAATAAAAATGTCCAGAGGTTTGTCCTGTGACCTTAAAGAAAACTTTTGTGCATGCTTTAGATGAATAGTTTTTGATATGGTCGTTATGCATGCACATTCAGGTGTTAAATGATACAAGCTTTAATTTGTCTACTCATTGGTGATATAAATTTCTTCTAGTTCTCTAGTTTAGTTCTGTCCTATGGAGATTGCATAGGAGAGTTTGCCAATAGAATAGATGGAATCACTCAATTCACAGTGGAAGTCAGTAGAATACACAAGGTTCAATGGGTAGAATTTTATCTTATAAATATGTATATGCTATATATATATTCATTATATGTTAGAAGTTTGGGACAGGATTGGTGTATGGGATCAATAAAAACCTCAGAAAGACTATATTCTAGCCCAGTCTCTGAAAAGTTTGTTAGCCATATCTCTGTTATGTCTTTTGCTTCTGTATTATCTGTGGCAGGATTGTGAGGAGTTTAGTAGAAGAGATGGTTCAAAAAATACTAGTCAGCATGATGTAACTTTGGTTTTCAAGAGTTGATTCTTAGAAATGTTTAGAAAACTATGGGCAGAATCGATGCTAATGACATGATTAATGTGGCAGAGTAATTCTCACTTTGTCATATTCCCTTTGCTCTAAATATTACTGATGGATATATCTAAAACACATAGCTGAGCTAAAAGAGAATGGAGTAAATAATGAAAAAGCAGTATTTAAAGAGAATTTCTAAATTAAAGACAGATAAGCAGGATAAATTGAAGAAAGTGGGGAAAACCACTAGACCATTCAGGTATGACCTAAATCATATCCCTTATGATTATAGAGTGGAAGTGACAAATAGACTTAAGGGACTAGATCTAAACAACAGAGTGCCTGATGAACTATGGACGGAGGTCTGTGACACTGTACAGGAGACATGGAGCAAGACCATCCCCAAGAAAAAGAAATGCAAAGAAGCAAAATGGCTGTCTGAGGAGGCCTTACAAATAGCTGTGAAAAGAATGGAAGAGAAAAGCAAAGGAGAAAAGGAAAGATATACCCATTTGAATGCACAGTTCCAAAGAAAAGCAAGGAGAGATAAGAAAGCCTTCCTTAGTGATGAGTACAAAGAAATAGAGGAAAATAATAGAATGGGAAAGACTAGAGATCTCTTCCAGAAAATTAGAGATAAGATGGGCTCAATAAAGGACAGAAATGGACCTAACAGAAGCAGAAGATAATAAGAAGAGGTGGCAAGAATACACAGAGGAACTGTACAAAAAAGATCTTCACAACCCAGATAATCACGATGGTGTGGTCACTCACCTAGAGCCAGATATCCTGGAATGTGAAGTCAAGAGGGCCTTAGGAAGCATCACTATGAACAAATCTAGTGGAGGTGATGGAATTCCAGTTGAGCTGTTTCAGATCCTAAAAGATGATGCTGTGAAAGTGCTGCACTTAATATGCCAGCAAATTTGGAAAACTCAGCAGTGGCCACAGGACTGGAAAAGGTCGGTTTTCATTCCAATCCCAAAGAAAGGCAATGCCAAAGAATGCTCAAACTACCACACATTTGCACTCATCTCACACGCTAGTAAAGTAATGCTCAAAATTCTCCGAGCCAGGCTTCAGTAATACATGAACCGTGAACTTCCAGATGTTCAAGCTGGTTTTAGAAAAGGCAGAGGAACCAGAAATCAAACTGCCAACACCCGCTGGATCATCAAAAAAGCAAGAGAGTTTCAGAAAAATACCTATTTCTGCTTTATTGACTATGCCAAATCCTTTGGCTGTGTGGATCACAAAAAACTGTGGAAAATTCTGAAAGAGATGAGACTACCAGACCACCTGACCTGCCTCTTGAGAAATCTGTATGCAGGTCAGGATCAAATAGTTATAACTGGACATGGAACAACAGACTGGTTCCAAATAGGAAAAGGAGTTCCTTAAGGCTGTATATTGTCACCCTGCTTATTTAACTTATATGCAGAGTACATCATGAGAAACGCTGGGCTGGAAGAAGCACAAGCTGGAATCAAGACTGCTGGGAGAAATATCAATAACCTGAGATATGCAGATGACACCACCCTTATGGCAGAAAGTGAAGAGGAACTAAAGAGCGTCTTGATGAAAGTGAAAGAGGAGAGTGGAAAAAGTTGGCTTAAAGCTCAACATTCAGAAAACTAAGATCATGGCATCCGGTCCCATCACTTCATGGCAAATAGATGGAGAAACAGTGACAGACTTTATTTTTCTGGGCTCCAAAATCACTACAGATGGTGACTGCAGCCATGAAATTAAAAGACACTTACTCCTTGGAAGGAAAGTTATGACCAACCTAGACAGCACATTAAGAAGTGGAGACATTACTTTGCCAACAGAGGTCCATCTAGTCAGTTCAGTTCAGTCGCTCAGTCTTATCCGAGTCTTTGCGATTCCATGAACTGCAGCCCGCCAGGCCTCCCTGTCCATCACCAACTCGCAGAGTCCACCCAAACCCATGTCCATCGAGTTGGTGATGCCATCCAACCATCTCATCCTCTGTCGTGCCCTTCTCCTCCTGCCCCCAATCTTTCCCAGCATCAGGGTCTTTTCCAATGAGTCAGCTCTTCTCATCAGGTGGCCAAAGTATTGGACTTTCAGCTTCAATATCAGTCCTTCCAATGAACACCCAGGACTGATCTCCCTTGAGATGGACTGCTTGGATTTCCTTGCAGTCCAAGGGACTCTCAAGAGTCTTCTCCATTATCACAGTTCAAAAGCATCAATTCTTCTGCACTCAACTTTCTTTATAGTCCAACTCTCACATCCATACATGACCACCTTGGACTGCATGGAGATCCAACCAGTCCATCCTAAAGGAGATGAGTCCTGGGTGTTCATTGGAAGGACTGATGATAAAGCTGAAACTCCAGTACTTTGGTCACCTGATTCAAAGAGCTGACTCATTGGAAAAGATCCACTATAAATGGAGCATTTACACAAGTTAATTAATGTAACTACATATGAAAACTTGTAGAATTCAGTTAGAAGGATAGAGGTAAACTTGTAGCCTTGAAAACAGTTAAGTATGAAAGAATAGATTTTAAAAAATAAAGTTACCAACTGAAGAAATTAAAAGAACAGCACAGTCAGCCCAAGGAAAGTAAAGAAAGGAAACCTAGAGAAATTAATGAAATGAAAATACTGTATCAAAGACCAACAAATCAAAATGCTAGTTCTTAAGTTATAAAAGGTAAAATCAAAGACAATATTCAATACTCAAACCCTGCATGTTTGGCTTTAGAATTTATGCTCTCAGCTTTGTTACACTGACTGAAAAGAAAATCTGTGGACTACTAAGACAAGTCTCAAGTGTGATAATTAGGTAAAATGTGGAAAATGATAAAATTTTCTGGAAATAATATCAATATCAACTCAAGAACACCTAAAGAACTTATACTCATTAATGAAATTGAATTACTAATTAAAAATCCTCCTTTTCTTTTCTTTTCCCTACCAAAGACTTAGAAAATCTATAGGTAACTTTTACAATGCCTTCATAGTATAGATTATTCCCTATATTAAATAATTTATTTTGGGGGAAAAAAAAAACTTATTTTAATGCATTCATTTTGACTAATAGCAAAACTGAACTTGAGCAGTACCAAAAAAAATTTTATGGGAAATTACTGTCTTAGTGAACACAGAGGAAAATATCCTAAATGAAATGCGAAAGAATAGAATTTTTTAGTGTATGTGTATTAGTGTAATTCTCAACACTTGAAGATTCAAGGAATAAAAAAGTACATGATTATTTCAATAGATGACATTAAAGACATTTGATATATTTCATAATTAACAATAACAAAAGACCTTTTAGTAAACTTGTAAAAGGGATCTGAAATTTCTTTAAACCTGGTAAAGGGAATATACCAAATACCTATTGAGCAATCGTATTTAATGGTAAAACTTCAGAAGTGCTTGTCTCTTTTCTTAATCATTAATTAATTTTTAATTAAATTTATTTTTTAATTGAAGGGAAATTACTTTACAATATTGTGTTGGTTTCTGTCATACAACAATGTGAATTAGCCATAATTATACATATATCCCCTCCCTCTTGAGCCTCCCTGCTCCCATCACCCCACCCCTCTAGGTCATCATAGAGTGCCAGGCTGGGCTCCCTGTGTTACATAACAACTTCTCACCAGCTATCTAGTTTACATGATAGTGTATATATATATATATATGCCTTTGGCTACTTCCTCCATTCATCCCACCCTCTCCTTCCCCCGTTGTGTCCGCAAGTCTATTCTCTACATCTGTGTCTCCATTCCTTCCCTCCAAATAGGTTCATCAGTACGATTTTTCTAGATTCTATATATATGCATTAATACACAATATTTGTTTCTTTCTGACTTACTTCACTTTGTATAACAGGCTCTAGGTTTTTTTCTGATTTTAAGAGAAGGGCTCCCTTCTCTTAAAATCAGAAGGAAAAACGTAATAATGTGCGCTGTCTCTGCTTTTATTAAGCAGTATGCTAGAGGGCTTAGGCACTGCAGTTACACAAGAAAAAGACATTAAGAGTTAAAAGTGAAGACAGAATTGGTAATGAGAATAAACTAGCGTTGTTTTGCAAGAAATTCTTGTTTTAAAAAATGGCTTTCCTATTCCAACTCTAGAGTTTAATGCAAACTTAAGTTTAAAAAGTTCAGATTCGGTTGTAATAGATGCTGTCTCTGTCTCACTTAGCCTAGCTAACTAACAACGGTAAAAACAGTGTTTGTCACTTAGCTATTATGTTTATAGGTTGTACAATTGATGAAATTAGTTTATCCAGCCACCAATAAGTAGTTTTACAGATTTTAAGGATGTCTGTGAGGGAAAATCTATTCCAACTAAATTCTACTGTTTTTTGCAAAACTAAAATGAAGTAAAAGCGGTATGAAATAGAAAATAAATGGATTTTTTGTGTGTGATAAGACCCCCTGAACTTACATTCTTATTGGGGCTTGCTTCAGTTCAGTTCAGTTCAGTCGCTCAGTCGTGTCCGACTCTTTGTGACCCCATGAATTGCAGCACGCCAGGCCTCCCTGTCCATCACCAACTCCCAGAGTTCACTCAGACTCATGTCCATCAAGTCGGTGATGCCATCCAGCCATCTCATCTTCTGTCGTTCCCTTCTCCTCCTGCCCCCAATCCCTCCCAGCATCAGAGTCTTTTCCAATGAGTCAACTCTTCGCATGAGGTGGCCAAAAGTACTGGAGTTTCAGCTGTAGCATCACTCCTTCCAAAGAAATCCCAGGGCTGATCTCCTTCAGAATGGACTGGTTGGATCTCCTTGCAGTCCAAGGGACTCTCAAGAGTCTTCTCCAACACTACACTTCAAAAGCATCAATTCTTCAGCACTCAGCTTTCTTTATAGTCCAACTCTCACATCCATACATGACCACAGGAAAAACCATAGCCTTGACTAGACGGACCTTTGTTGGCTTGCTTAGTCTGAATTAAATCTGTGCACGTTTTTGATCCTATCTCAGAGCTTTAAAGTAAAAACTGCTTAGGAGAACTTAATCTGGGCTTTAAAAGCTAACATAACATCGACTATATTATAGTCTTAGTTATTATTCACTGGTAACCTGGACAGAGCGTGATGTTCTGAGTCACTTAACACCCTACCCGCACAACTTCCTCTCCACAATCCCATTTTACAGTCAGTTTTTACATTTTATGGTTTGTTTACCTTCCCTCTTTTCCTAGGAAGCTGGAGTTTTCTTTTTGCTGAAAGGCTTAAAAATTATCTGGCGAAAAGAAGACCACAGTTTTAGGGATATTTCTATTTAGGAACAAAAATTAACATTTGAGTTAAATTGTCTTTGAGTGATTTTAAGATTCTTTATATATTTTAAATGTTTTGTTTTTGTTTGTAAATCTTTCATTGTTCAGTGAAAGCTTTGAACATTTTATTTTATGAAAGCTTTGATAAAACTTGTAGTAGTCTCACCCACCCTGTCATCCTGGTTTTTCATTCTTTTCAGTTCAGTTCAGGTCAGTCACTCAGTCATGTCCGACTCTTTGTGACCCGTGTGGACTGCAGCACGCCAGGGATCTAAATGGGATGTTTTTTCATTCTTTTCATCCTTGTACCTCTTTCCTAAAACTGTAGAGGATAAAATTTGAGAGAGAAGTTTCCTGGCCTATTTTACTAGATAGACCATGATTTCTGTCTCATTTCAACTTCAGTGTGTCAACTTGATAAGATGCAACAGGTGGACATTCTGCTGACCAGCATCTGATTGCGGATGGTAGAGGCTGATGAGGGATGGTTATATCTCATGGCAAAATAAGCAATTCCATGAATATGAGTGTGCAGAGTAAAATTGGGACCAGCAGATGGTGGAACTATGCTGTATCCTATTTCTTCCTCAGCATTGAAATTTGCTGTGGCCTTCTTTTCATAGAAGCCAGCTGGGATTGTCTATTAACTGCCAGCACCTATTGGTTTGGGTAGAAGGGATTTGTTGCTTTCTTTAGGATTGTTCAGCCTGTCATTTTCATCTGTGGCTTTAAGTTCATCTGGTAGTAAAACATGATATTGAGAAGCAAAATGCATGAGAACTGACCTTTCCTTGAAGAACATCCCCGTTAGATCCCTTTTTCTATAATATGATTACACTTTGAATCTGTTTTTTCTCTGTTCCTTTCTTATTTAATCCTCTGATAGTTTACATTTCTTTCATCTCTGGTATTGCTACTTCAAATCTTGTTACTAAAGGTTCTTACCATGTTGTGAAAGAAAGAAATATTTCTCAGAAAGCAACAACACAGAAATATTTCTCTGAAAGCAACAACACAGTCTATAATATAAACTATATAAACTTAAATCTAACAAACCTGCTGGTTTCCTTTGTAAATATAGAGCTTTTTACTGATCCAAAATACCTTTAAGAAACGTGTTTTAGTAACAAAACTTACTAATTGAAATAATTCTGCTATGAGTTGAGTTAAATTCATTATAACATATTCCTTAGGCTAGCTTAGAGAGATTCTTTTGCATTTGAGATGAAAGAAAGAAAGGAAAAAAAGGGGAGGGGGGAGGGTGGGTTCTTGTGAGGAATGGAAGCCAGGAAGAATCCTGGGAGAGCATCTTAGAGTCATGCCTGTCTTTTTCCCTGAAAAGTCCATGCTGTGAAGGAAGCATCACCTTACACACATGCTGCTTATTTTAGTGTTCTTTAGTTAGGTTCTTTTAGTAGCAGTTTGAATTTGATAGAGATTTAATGATGTGCAACCTATTAAAAATAGGAAAGAAAAAAGTTTGAGACTAAGAATAGAAATTAAAAAGGGAAGGTGATAAAAGAGCAGGAAGAAGGTGGTTTGTATAACTGTTTTTTTCAGAGAATTATTGTTGAAATCCAGAACATCCAAGCATAGGATCTCTATTCCTGCATCTGAGGAGGGGGTGGGGTGAAGCTTTGCTTAAAAAGCCAATGTATATTGGGTCTTACCGTGTTCACATATTGTGGTATGAAATTCTCACTACTGTACAAGTTAGAAAAAGAGTCTAAGAAATACTCTGACTGAGACTGGGAATTTCTTCTTTAGCTATCTAGCATTATCAAAAGCCATTTAGGACCACAGTGAAACCCAGGACAGAGAAATTAACTTGACCTGTCACAAAGACACAGTATTTGTGACGCTCTTGTTAGAAAATGTCATATATTTCCAGGATTGATTTAGGTTCTCTGGCTAACTAGGAAGGTTGTGTTTCCTCTCTCACTTGCTGTACGTGCCTCCCTCGATGTATACGAATTTCAAATACTAGAAATGTATTAAAAAAGAATATTTATATATTTAAGGAATTGTCACGGCCAAACCCAAACACTTCCCCAGGGTTTTCCAGACTCTTATCATTTGCCTCCATCTTTTGGCAACTTTTTGCTTTAACCGCAGTCTCAGACAGGCTCTCCCTGCTAACAGCAAAGATGGCCACCAGCGGTTCTCAGCTTCCATCCCACAGCTTAGAAACCTCTGCACAAGAACACTTCTTCCCCCGGTAGTTCCAACAGAAATTCCAAGACTGACTTCCATTTGCCTAATTTTTATAAATTCCCTTCCCTGACGTAGTGACTATAATTTACTGGTTAGGTCTGAGTCTTTTTTACCCGTCTCTGGAGCCTAGGACTGGAGTGCGCTGTTTTTGGACCGTAGGGACTGGGACTAGGGGAGTGAAATTGGGATACAGTTAACATTAGAAAAGGAAGGAGATGCTGGACAACTAACAACAAACTGTCCCCTGTATCTGCTCCCCAAAGCTGTTCAGTGGAAGGGGACTGTCCTTTGGCCCAGAGTACACTAGCTGTGGGTTCCTTAGCCAAACTTCCGCTGTTGGAGCCTAACTCCTCTCCACATTGCCTGTTTTGCCACAGATACCTGTTTCCCAAGTTTACACTGTGCTGGACTGAGTTTGTAGACACAAAGTTTCGTGTGCCCTGTGAAACCGTCGAATATATCGAAGCCAACTATGGTAAGACCTGGAAGATTCCTGTAAAGACATGGGACTGGAAGCGTTCTCCCCCCAACGTGCAGCCCAATGGAGTCTGGCCTGTTTCTGAGTGGGATGAAGTTATCCAGTTGTACTGAGACAGTAGGTCAAAATGGTATTAAATAGAATTCCCCTCCTGCACAAAAGGGAGATGACTGTTTAAAAAGATACATGTCAAACGTAAGTAGGAACCAAAGAAATATGAGAAGTTTGAAGATACAGAGAGTCCTAACTCCTGAGCCATCTGATATAATTCTCTCATCTGACATTTATTAGAGTCTCCATGTGCCAGGTGCAATCCTAGGTTACCATGGTGAGGCAGACATGAGTGAGACAGATGCTGCCTCTTTTCACCCTCCGTTTATTAAGCAACCCAGTTCCTTTGAGGGAAACCCCCTCACCCTTTGAAGAATATTCCTTATATAGAATATGATATGTTCTACAAGTGCTTTCAGAATGTTAAATAATGTTTGTACTGGAAGGTGGGCTTACCAGGTGCAATTAAGGAAGGGTATATACCAGTAAAAAGGAATAAGTCCTTTAAGCCTGTATGTTAGGGCTACTTTTAAGGTTGTGGAGGCTGAGTTAATAATCAAGTGCTCAGATTTCAAGTGATGTCAAGAAAAGATGTGAGGCGATTCCTTTTACAAGCAACCTGGTGTGGAATTGATTTAGAGCACAGGGCATCATCTAAGAAAATGACAGTTTATTTCTAGTCTTGTCAAAGATATGTAAATTTCCATACACCTTCTATTTTCATATTTGAAGTGAAAAGAAAGCTTGTGTGTGTGTGATGCTTCAATTTCTAGCTGTTGTGAGAATATTTTCATTGACCTGATAATACTCGTTTGACAAATTATTCAAGTGAGATTATGCTACCAGACATGATTTCAAAAGGGCTGTGATTTCATAAAACTTATTTTCCTTATTTCATTCTCAATCAATAGGTAAAATATGAGCGATTCATGGTCACTTAATATTTTATGAATTTATAATCCTTATAAATCCCAATTTTAATGTTAACACTAAAATATTAATAGACATATCTCTACTTTTTCTAAATGTACTTCATTGTATTTATTCATCAATTATAGTTCCATATCTTTCACTCATGGCCTAGGAACCAATTTCCATGGTATGTAAACCTGCCTGTTTCCTCTCCTCTTCCAACACTACATCAGGACTCTGAAATGCACATAAGTGGTAAACCTGGCAGCTGTTCCCCACCTGAGATCATCATGTTTGTGAAGTTTTTATCCATTCCCAGTTGTCCTATCTATTAAATATGGGGGGGGCGGCGGGCAAGAACTGAGACATCCCTGCTTTATCAAGTACCGCCCAGTCTGAAACCCCTGGTTTCCTTTCTCCCTTTAAGATACATCTCTGTGTGGGTTGGAATGGCTGTGTCTCCCCATCTCTTCATGAATCACTTTGATTGTGTATTCTAAGTGACAGGTAAAGGGATATCAGGCACAGGAAGCATGCTATTTTTTTCTTTGTCTAGGATAGGAAGCCATGTTACATTTTATCTAGGCTGCTTAGGACTACTTTCTGGACCAAACTGGCAGATTTTCCTCTAAAACTAGAGAATAATAGTAATATCATAGATGGAAATCAGAAGAGAGAATGGGCTGAAAGTTTTCCCAAAGCAAGGTTGGGAAAAGCTACAACCTATGACCATACCACTCCAAATTAAAAAATAACAAAAACTTTTTTTGATACATAATAACCAATGACCTTCCTCTCTTAGGATGAACTTTCAGTGCATTGTCATTGGGTCTACTCATAAATAACATAATTAAGTTTTTAGGGTTACCAGTAAACTTGTCCCCAAATGACAGGTCATTGTAATCAACTTTCTCTTTGCTATAAAATCAGCCCATAGAAATTTTACCCAAATTCTAAATAGCTGAACCTTAACTTTTTCTTTTTCATGATCGAAAAAATTTAACAGGTAATTTTAGTGTTCCTGGGCAAAATCCAGCTTGTTTAGTGAGAAATGTTTGCACAAACTTAACATCTAGAAGTACATACACTACACATTTCTACCCATTTCAGGTTGGGTTTCCCACTGTTCGCCAGGGTGGGAGGGTCTTACTCTCTCTGTTTAGGTTATTTCTTTTTATCTGTCACTGAGGGTTCAGAATCTAAACTATCTTGTCCACACTGATAGAGGTTCCATATCTATCCCCCTGTACACAACTGGCTGCTCAAATACCTTATTTTGGACTGTCTTCTGGTTTCACAGGCTTCAGATCTGGGATTCTACCCTAAGCTGGCAGAATGAAAGCCCTTCCCTAAACTCTGAAGGCCAGGCTTGCTCTGATACAGATTCAGTTATACTTCATTCTGTGCCTCTTAACCATTGCACTCTGCTAAGTGACCAGAGACCTTGGATCCACTAATCAGCACCTCATCAGATCACTTTTCTTTCCTCACCTGTGTATTCCAACAGTAATTTTCCTTATCTGACCATTTCCATGTACAGTTTGCCTGCCTTCCCAGGAGAAAACCTCTTATGTTAACTTGGTAGAAGTTATACATCCATGGATGTCCCCAGAGAGGTCCTGGGAGTCAAGATTGACAGTCTCTCACTTGACAACCAGGTGGCCACTCATTCCTTCTCTAAGCAGGGAGCTCTTGTCCTTCTCGCCTCTGCTGCAACTGCTGACATCTGGATCCTGGAATAAAATCTCAATTCTCCAAATGGAGCCATCCTGAGAAGCTGAGCAGTGGGACAAACCCTGAAATATGACCACTAGATGGCAGAATGTGTGCCACCATTTCCCCAAACACATTAGCACTCATGTGAAAATCAGCTTGCACTTGAATTTTCAGAGCCAGAGGGAGCCTCACTGCAACATTTGTTTTAACCCTTTTATTTTATAGCTGAATAAATAAGCACAGAAAGAAGTGAGCTGAGCAAGAAACAGTTGGGTCTCTTAACTCAAGAGTGCCATGACTCCCAGTACATGCCTGTTTCACTGATCACAGCACAGTGTCTTTTTTTTAATTAAAAAATTGTTTTTGGTTGTGTAGATCCAGGTAGATCCACTGGAGAAGGGAATGTCTACCCACTTCACTATTTCTGCCTGGAGAGTTCCATGGACAAAGGAGCCTGGCGAGCTACAGTCCATGGGATCTCAAGGAGTCAGACATGAATGAGCCACTAACGCTTATACTCAGCATGTGGGACCTTTGTTCCCCAACCAGGGATCAAATCTGTGTCCTCTGCATAGGAAGCACCAAGTCTTAACCACTGGACCACCAGGGAAGTCCCACAGCACAGAATCTTTATGCCTGCTTAACATGCTTGACCGAGAAGTTTACAGGATGTTTTTGCCATTCCCCACTTAATATCTTTCTTCTCAGATTGAGAGCCTGAGGTGATAAAGGGAAGTGTTTCTTTCTTGTCCAAAATGCTTACACTGTCTTCATACCTTTATCTAAAACATAACTTATCTCCAAACGGTGAAATAGTTCATGTTTGGAGGCATTAGCCTTTGGTCATGATATTCTTAATATCCAGGAGCACCTGATTCCCTTAGGCTCAAGATGTATCCCATTTCTACTTGTTCCTTCCACTTCTCCAGGAAACCATTAGCACCAGTCCACGAAGTGCCAGTTTCTGCAGACTCCTTTCTCTTCCTCTTTATTGATACTCTCTTATGGATGCAAGTAATTGAGAATAGAATGTGCTCATTTCTTTTTTCTTTGTGACCCTAAACCATGGATTCTAGCCTTATAGGCTATAAAACTTCAAATGGCACATAGGACAGCAAGAAATTACATAGGAAAGCAGGGGGTTATAGATTGGGGACCAGAGCTGTATCTAGGAAACACACTTATAGTGAGTTCCCTCACTCTGGTAAACCCTTACCCACTGTCACAAGGCTAAGGCTGCCAGTGTCTGTAAGTCCCTAATTCTATCTTCTGGAAACTGAACAGTTTTTTTTTCTCCATGTTATAAATCCTCAGGGGACATTTCTCCCTCAAAACCTGGTCAGAGAAAGTGCCACATTCCCACCTTCTAACACATAGTCATAATTTGTAACAGCTTTAAAGCCTGGGAAAAATTCTAGTTTTTGATCAATCAAGAGGATTTCTCTGAAGAAATGTCCCAACAGCTATTTCTCTTTCTTCCTCCTCTTCCTCTGTCACTAAGACCCAGGCTCAGTTCAGTTCAGTTCAGTCGCTCAGTCGTGTCCGACTCTTTGCGACCCCATGAACCGCAGCACGCCAGGCCTCCCTCCAACCATCTCATCCTCTGTCGTGCCCTTCTCCTACCCTCAGTCTTTCCCAGCATCAGGGTCTTTTCAAATGAGTCAGCTCTTTGCATCAGGTGGCCAAAGTATTGGAGTTTCAGCTTCAACATCAGTCCTTCCAATGAACACACTGGACTGATCTCCTTTAGGATGGACTGGTTTGATCTCCTTGCAGTCCAAGGGACTCTCAGGAGTCTTCTCCAACACCACAGTTCAAAAGCAGCAATTCTTCTGCATTCAGCTTTCTTTATAGTCCAACTCTCATATCCATACATGACCACTGGAAAAACCATAGCCTTGACTAGACGGACCTTTGTTGGCTTGCTTAGTCTGTGATGCTATTTTAAGCTGTTCCACATCAGACTGAAATCTTAATTATAGCTTATAACTTAGAGCAATTCAGTGGTAATACTTTTTGTATGGGACCTGTGCTTATAAAGGAGACAAGTATAAATTTTCTTGAGGGAAATCTCCGTTTCTTTATTCTCAGAACTTATATCTTAGAATGCCTTCCTTGCCATCTCCCAACCCAGCCCAATGCAGAGATTGTGTTGGAACTCAGGAGCTGCCCAAGCTGCTATGCTTTTATGCACAGCTCTCACCGTGGAGTTGAAAGGCAGTATGAGCAGAATTAGAAGTGTTGTATTTTGTTCTATAAAACAATATAAACTGTCTCAAGTACCATTAAAAAAAATTACAAGATTTTATAGACTTATGACGACTCATTCGGAGCATGGGGAATGGTTCATGTGTTTGTTAAATAAAAATCAAAGTAGCTATTTGTGTGTCCTACACCATAACCAGAAAAATGTTAATTTTTCTAAACAAAGTGATATTTCAAATGTGAGTAAATTTCAGTGTATACTTTGTTTAGTTGCTAAGTCGTGCCCAACACTTTGCGACCCCATGGACTGTAGCCTGCTAGGCTCCTCTGTCCTGGGATTCTCCAGGCAAGAATACTGGCGTGGGTTGCCATTTAGTTTACTATTTGACTTTATCTTCAGGTACAGATAGTTTGTGGTACTACTGAAAACACCTTTAATATTATTTTGATCAGAATTTGTAATATATAATCCTGTTTGGGATGATGAATAAAACTTTTCTAATTACTTGAGATATTTTGTGTTTATTTTTAAAGCTTGCAGTAGAAATAATAGCCACTAACATTCATAAGCAATCTAGTAAAATAGTAATCTTGCCACCAGTACAGTACTTCTCAAATTAAGGTGAGATAGGTTTTATGGTTGGACCCTAATTCGATATGAATGGTATCTTTATAAGAAAAGATTAGGATTCAGACAAGCACAGAGGGAAGATCAGGTGAAGATTAGGGAGAGGATGGCCATCTACAAGTCAAGGAGAGAGGCCCTCAGAAGAAACCAGTCCTGCCAACAGCTTGATCTAGCCTCCAGAACTGTGAGAAAATAAATTTCTATTTTAAGCCACCTGGTCTGTCACACTTTGCTAGGCAGCCCTAGCAAACTAATGCAGTAATCAAGGCAGAATGGTGTTGGTAAAGCGATAGACACATAGATCAATGGAGCAGAAAAAAGGAAATTAGAGACTGACATAAAAATATGATCAACTGGAGAACAAGATGGCAGAGGAGTAGGTGGACATGGAGTACATCTCTCTCCATGGATACATCAGGAATACACCCTCAGACACAGAAGTGCACGCAGAACACCGGCTGAGAGCAGACAGGAGTACCTGACCAGCGGAAAAGAACAGGTAGACCCGTGCAAAACTCTGTAGGACGAAGGAAGTAGGGGGAGAAACAGAAGTGTTATTAGGATTGGACCTGACCTTGGCGAATGGGGAAACAGAAGCAGGGGTCCAATGCCCACATCAGGGCAATTGTCTGAGTCAGAGGAGAAACATTTAAGGCTGAGAGTGAAACAGCTGATCTGTGGCAGCTTAAATGGAATGAGAATCAGACAGTCCTGGCCACAGCCATATATACCCTGGACAGGGACATAGATCTCCTGGAAGGCGCAGCAGCTGGAGCTGGGGTTTAGGGATTGTGGAGCAATCCCAAGGTGAGGGCTGCTGTTGACTATGGAGAGACGGATTGAGGGGATGTGAGGGAAAAGATTGTGGAAGGAAATGCCTATGGAGGAAAGCCGGGTGCCCGTGCAAGGCGAAACTGCTGAGTCACGCATAGGGGTGGCGCCATCACCATAGCCTGTCTCCCCCAACACGCCAGCACTGGCAGCTGAACAACAGAAAGGCTGGCCCATCAAATGCCTGATGCACTGAACTACAGAGTAGGACCCCAGCCAGCGGGGGCCCCCTCTATGTGCCTGACATGCTGAATAACAGAACCCTAGGCAAGGGAGCTCTCTAAGTGCCTGAATGGACAGAGCTACAGAGAAAGACTGGCCAAAGAGGCCTTCTGATCGCTAGCTACAAGAGGCTTGAAAAAAGGCTCTGATAGGGTCATAACTCCTGCAGCCGAGGCAGTCTGTGTCCCTGCACATTTAGCACAGCCAGGGTCCCCACAAGCCAAGCAGCTGCGCCAACTTCATGCTCAACTCTCACTGGGGCAGAGCTGTCACAGGCAAAAAAGCCTTGCATCAATGCAACCAGGGTTGCTTTGGGAGTGTCTGACTGAGACCCTATAGAGTGTGGCCTTCCAGGCTTTTCTGTCAGGGAGAAGGATTCTCTGGGCAAGAATACTGGAGTGTATTGGCCAATACTGGTTGCCATACCTTTCTAAAGCACTATATCTCCTGCTGCCCTACCTGCCAACTACCCTAAGTACCTGGTGCTGCCAGAACCCCTGCAACCCAAGCAGCTGCACCACCTCCACACCTGGCCCTCAGAAGGGTAAACCCAAGTCCTTCAGGGCAGCCTCAGGAGCAAACCCCAGTGGACAACCCACACACAGAGGTGGAAATAAAACCACAATTGAAATCCAGGGGCAGTGTGACTAAAGAAGAAGACCCAAAACCTTCCTACGAGCTGTACAAGCTGCAGATTAAATCCACATGATCAACTAGGCAGACTCTGTGTCTATAGAATATATAAAAGGTCATTTAGAGCTCCAACAAAAGAAAACGCACTAGTTCTGATAGCTGTGGACATTGGAGACAAAACATAGAGGAGTAGGACCAGATTAGAATTTGAGCTGTCCCCACAACAGGTCCAGAGATCAGCACAGTGTTGGAGGGCATCCTAGGGAGGTGAGGTGGACTGTGACTCCCAGCAAGTGAAAGAACTCTTGACAGCAGTGACTCAAGAAAAACATTTATTATTTTTATGTTTTGGCTTGTTCTGTAGATTCTTTTGGAGTTTTTTCCTTTTCTCCGCCCCTCTGTTGTAGTTGTTGATTTTATTGGCACTGCTGCTGCTGGTAAGTCGCTTTAGTCGTGTCCAACTCTGTGTGACCCCATAGACGGCAGCCCACCAGGCTCCCCCGTCCCTTGGATTCTCCAGGCAAGAACACTGGAGTGGGTTGCCATTTCCTTCTCCAATGCATGAAAGTGAAAAGTGAAAGTGAAGTCGCTCAGTCGTGTCCGACACCTAGCGACCCCATGAACTGCAGCCTACCAGGCTCCTCCATCCATGGGATTTGCCAGGCAAGAGTACTGGAGTGGGTCGCCATTGCCCTCTCCTTTATTGGCGCTATGAAATCTAATTAAGCTTTTGAACTTTTCTCTTTTTATTTTATTTTTCTCAGTCACATTTTTCCTTTTGTTGTAAACATCTGCCTCTATGTTGGGCTTTTGCAAATCTGGGAAGTTTTCCTTTTTATTTTTCTTTTCTCTTTTTTTTTAATTTTAATTTTTAAACCTATTATTATATTTTCTACATTTATTCCTTTGTTTGCGTTTCCTACTGTTCTTTCCCCTTGCAGTTAATCCTTAATATATATAAATCTTCTTTATCTACCTCTATTTAGCTTTGCATATCTATTCTTTCTTTCTTTTCTTTCTTTCTATTCCTCTCAACATATTTGTTAGTTTTTTTTTTTCATTGCTTTATTCCCCAATTGGCACCTTGCTTTACTTTTGTTTTCCAGTTTGTGCTTTAGTTAGTTTGTTCTGGTAGATATAATTTTTGGTTTCCTTTGTTTGTCGGGTCAATCTATTGTACTTTATTTTTGTTGGACTGTTTTGATTTTGCTTATGGGTGTATATGTATATCTGTATATTCAGTCACATTTTTATTGTTGTTCTAAACCTCTGCATCTACATTGGGCTTTTGCCATTCTGTGGTGTTTTCCTTTTTTTTTTTTCCTTTCTTCTTCTGTTTTTTTTTTTTCTTTTCTCTTTTTTATATTTTTAACTTTTAATTATTTTAAATCTATTATATTTTTTCTACATTTATTCCTTAGCTTGCCTTTCCTCCTGTTCTTTTCCCCTTGCAGTTAATCTTTACTGTATATAAATCTTCTTCATCTACCTCTATTTAACTTTCCTTATCTATTCTTTCTTTCATTCCTTTCCTCTCAACATATGTGTTATTTTTGTTTTCATTGCTTTATTCCCCACTTGGTACTTTGCTTTGGTTTTGTTTTCCACTTTGTACTTTAGTTAGTTTTGTTCTTAACTGGTAAATACAATTTTTTATTTCCTTTGTTTGCCGGGTCAATCTATTGTACTTTATTTTTGTTGGATTGTTTTGACTTTGGTCATGGGTGGATATGTATATGTGTATATTCCGTTATTATTATTTGCTTGATTTTGTAACTGTTATTTGTCTGGGGTTCATCTTTGGTTTCTCACTTTTGGATATTTGTTTTAATCTCACTTAATGCCATAAAAAAAACCACCTCTGAAATCTTCGTTCCTGACCAGAGATCAAGCCCTGTGCCTTTGGAGTGGGAGCACTGACTCCAAGACCCTAGACTACTAGAGAATTAGCCCTGCTAAGCTGCTAAGCCACTTCAGTCGTGTCCGACTCTGTGCGACCCCGTAGAGAGCAGCCCACCAGGCTCCCTCGTCCCTGGGACCTCCCAGGCAAGAACACTGGAGTGGGTTGCCATTTCCTTCTCCATTAGCCCTAGGGAGTATCAAATAGTGAGAACTCACACAAAGGAAACCACATGAATACAATACCTGGCATCACCCAACCACCAGTAGCACCCTGTGCAGGATGCCTCATGTAAACAATAAAAACAAAAATACAAACCAAATAATCAGCAGACAGAATTACCACCTCATTCAGCCTTGCCCATCAGAGGAAAAACAAACAAACAAACAGAAATTCAGCACAAATCTCACCCTATACGAAGCTTACACAAACCACTGGACCAACCTTAGGAGGGCAGAAACCAAAAGGAAGAAAGAATTCAACCTTGAAGGCTGAGAAAAGGAGACCTCAAACAAAATAAGTTTAAAAAAATAAGTTTAAAAAATTTCTTTGACTTTAAAAAAGTCAAAGAAACACTACACAAATGAAGGCTCAAACTAGAAACACAAAAGTCTAAATAAATGAGGAAATAGGCAAACTCCCTGAAAAAGAATTAAGAATAATGATAGTAAAGAATATCAAAACCCTTGAAAACAAAACGGAGAAAATGCAAGAATTAATCAACAAAGACCTAGAAGAATTAAAGAATAAACATACCGAGACAAACAACACAATTACTGAAATTAAAAATACTCTAGAAGGAATTAATAGCAGAATATCTGAAGCAGAAGAATGAATCAGTGAACTGGAAGATAAAATGGTAGAAATAACTTCTGAAGAGCAGAATAAAGTAAAAAGAATGAAAAGAACTGAGGATGCTCTTAAGAGACCTCTGGGACAATATCAAACACACCAACATTAGAATTATAGGGGTCCCAGAAGAAGAAGTGAAAAAGAAAGGGTATGAGAAAATTTTTAAAGAGATTATAGTTGAAAATTTCCCCAATATGGAAAAGGAAATAGTCAATCAAGTCCAAGAGGCACAAAGAGTCCAATACAGGATAAACCTAAGGAGAAACACAACGAGACATAAACTAATCAAACAAAGACTAAATATAAAGAATATTAAAAGCAGCAAGGGAGTAACATACAAGGGAAACCCTATATGCTTAACAGCTGATCTTTCAGCAGAAATGCTGCAGGCCAGAAGGGAATGGCAGGATATATTTAAAGGACTGAAAGGGAAAAATCTACAACAAAGATTACTGTACCCAGCAAGGATCTCATTCAAAATTGATAGAGAAATAAAAAGCTTTTCAGACAAGCAAAAGTTCAGAGAATTCAGTACCACAAACCAGCTTTACCACAAATGTTAAAGGGACTTAAATAGTCAAGAAATACAAGAGAAGAAAAAGGATCTACAAAATCAACCCCAAACAATTAAGAAAGTAACAATAGGAACATATATATCAATGATTATTTTAAATGTAAATGGACTAAATGCTCCAACCAAAAGACACAGACTGGGCAAATGGATACAAAAACAAGACCCATATATATGCTGTCTACAAGAAACCCACTTCAGACTCTAGACACATATAGACTGAAAGTGAGAGGATGGAAAAATATATTCCATGCAAATGGGAAGCAAAAGAATGCTGTAGAAATCCTCATATCAGACAAAATAGATCTTAAAATAAAGAAGATTACAAGAGATAAAGAAGGACACTACATAACAATCAAGGGATCAATCCAAGAGGAAGACAAAACAATTGTAAATATCTATGCACTCAATATAGGAGCACCTCAATACATAAGACAAACACCAACAGACGTAAAGGGAGAAATTGACAGTAACACAAAAATAGTAGGAGACTTTAACACTCCATTCACACCAATGGACAGATCATCAAAACAGAAAATTAATAAGGAAACACAAGTCTTAAATGATACATTAGATGAGATGGATCTCATTGAAACTGTCAGAACATTCCATCCAAATGCAGAATAATACATCTTCTTCTCAAGTGCACATGGAACATTCTCCAGGATAGACCACTTCTTGGGTCACAAATCAAACCTCAGTAAATTTAAGAAAATTGAAATCATATCAAGCATCTTCTCTGACCACAATGCTATGAGACTAGATACCAACTACAAGAAAAAAAGCTGTAAGAAACACAAACACATGGAGATTAAACAACACATTTTAAATAACCAACAGGTTACTGAAGAAACCAAAAGGGAAATAAAAAAAATTTCTAGAAACAAATGACAATGAAAGCATGACAACTCAAAACCTATGGGATGCAGCAAAAGAAGTCCCAAGAGGGAAGTTTATAGCAATACAATCCTCCCTCAAGAAACAAGAAAAACATTGAATAGACAACCTAACTTCACACCTAAAATGACTAGAAAATGAAGAATAAAAAAAATTAGTAGAAGGAAAGAAATCATAAAGATCTGAGCAGAATAAATGAAAAAGAAATGAAAGAAACAGTAGTAAAGATTAATAAAACTAAAAGCTGGTTCTTTGAGAAGATAAAATTGACAAACGTTTAGCCAGACTCATCAAGAAAAGAATCAAATCCACAAAACTAGAAATGAAAAAGGAGAGGTTACAACAGACAATGCAGAAATATAAAGGATTATAAGAGACTATTATCAACAACTATACGGCAATAAAATGGATAACCTGGAAGAAATGGACAGATTCTTAGAAAAGTTGTCTTCCAAGACTGAACCAGAAAGAAATAGAAATTATGAAGAACCCAATTACAAGCACTGAAATTGAAGCTGTGATAAAAAAAAAAAAAGTCTCCCCAAAAACAAAAGCCCAGGACCAGATGGCTTCATAGGAGAATTCTATCAAGCATTTAATGAAGAGCTAATGCCTATCCTTCTAAAACTCTTTCCAAAAAATTTCCGAGGAAGGAACACTTCCAAACTCATTCTATGAGGCCACCATCACCCTGATACCAAAACCAGAAAAGGACAACACAAAAAAAGAAAACCTCAGGCCACTATCACTGATGAGCATAGATGCGAAAATCCTCAACAAAATTTTAGCAAACAGAATTCAGCAACACATCGAAAAGCTCATATACCATGATCAAGTTGGGTTTATTCCAGGAATGCAAGGATTCTTCAATATATGCAAATCAATCAATGTGATACACCATATTAACAAATTGAAAGATAAAAAACATATGGTCATCTCAATAGATGCAGAAAAAGCCTTTGCAAAATTCAGCACCCATTTATAATTAAAACTCTTTAAAAAATGGGCATAAAAGGAACCTACCTCAACATAGTAAAGGCCATATATGATAAGCCTACAGCAAACATTATTCTCATTGGTAAAAAACAGAAAGTATTTCCCCTAAAATCAGGAACAAGAAAAGTGTGTACACTTTCACCACTATTATTCAACATAGTTCTGGAGGTCCTCGCTACAGCAATCAGAGAAAAAAAAGAAAAGGAATCCACATCAGAAAAGAAGAAGTAAAAAGCTCTCACTGTTTGCAGATGACATGATACTGTACATAGAAAGTCCTAAAGATAGTATCAGAAAATTACTAGAGCTAATCAGTGAATTTAGCAAAGTTGCAGGATACAAATCAATACACAGAAATCACTTGCATTTCTATATACTAACAATGAAAAATCAGAAAGCGAAATTAAGGAATCAATCCCATTCACCACTGCAACAAAAAGAATTAAATATCTAGGAATAAACTTACCTAAGGAGACAAAAGAACTGTACACAGAAAATTATTAGACGCTAATGAAAGAAATCAAAGACATAAACAGATGAAGAGATATTCCATGTTCCTGGTCAGTCAGTCAGTCAGTTCAGTCACTCAGTCGTGTCTGACACTTTGCGACCTCATAAATCGCAGCATGCCAGGCCACCCTGTCCATCACCAACTTCCGGAGTTTACCCAAACTCATGTCCATTGAGTCAGTGATGCCATCCAGCCATCTCATCCTCTGTCATCCCCTTCTCCTCCTGCCCCCAATCCCTCCCAGCATCAGGGTCTTTTCCAATGAGTCAGCTCTTTGCATGAGGTGACCAAAGTATTGGAGTTTCAGCTTTATCATCGGTCCTTCCAAAGAACACCCAGGACTGATCTTCTTTAGGATGGACTGGTTGGATCTCCTTGCAGTCCAAGGGACTCTCAAGAGTCTTCTCCAACACCACAGTTCAAAAGCATCAATTCTTCAGAGCTCAGCTTTCTTCACAGTCCAACTCTCACATCCATACATGACCACTGGAAAAACCATAGCCTTGACTAGATGGACCTTTGTTGGCCCCAACCAGTAACGCTGAATAAGCTGAAGTTGAACAGTTCTATGAAGACCTACAAGACCTTTTAGAACTAACACCCAAAAAGATGTCCTTTTCATTATAGGGGACTGGAATGCAAAAGTAGGAAGTCAAGAAACACCTGGAGTAACAGGCAAAGTTGGCCTTGGTGTACAGAATGAAGCAGGGCAAAGGCTAATAGAGTTTTGCCAAGAGAACGCATTGGTCATAGCAAATACCCTCTTCCAACAACACAAGAGAAGACTCTACACATGGACATTACCAGATGGTCAACACGAAATCAGATTGATTATATTCTTTGCAGCCAAAGATGGAGAAGCTCTATACAGTCAGCAAAAACAAGACTGGGAGCTGACTGTGGCTCAGATCATGAACTCCTTATTGCCAAATTCAGACTTAGATTGAAGAAAGTGGGGAAAACCACTAGACCATTCATGTATGACCTAAATCAAATCCCTTATGATTATACAGTGGAAGCGAGAAATAGATTTAAGGGACTAGATCTGATAGACAGAGTGCCTGATGAACTATGCACGGAGGTTCATGACATCGTACAGGAGACAGGGATCAAGACCATCCCCATGGAAAAGAAATGCAGGAAAAAAAAAAAAAAATGTTCCTGGTAGGAAGAATCAATATTGTGAAAATGACTATACTACCACATGCGATCTACAGATTCAATGCAATCCCTATCAAATTACCAATGGCATTTTTCACAGAACTAGAACAAAAAAATTTCACAATTCATATGGAAATACAAAAGACCCCGAATAGCCAAAGCAGTCTTGAGAAAGAAGAATGGAGCTGGAGGAATCAACCTTCCTGAGTTCAGATTATATTACAAAGCTACATTCATAAAGACAGTATGGTACTGGCACAAAAACAGAAATATAGTACAATGGAACAAGATAGAAAGCCCAGAAATAAACCCATACATGTATGGGTACCTTATTTTTGACACAAGAGGCAAGAGTATACAATGGAGCAAAGTCAGCCTCTTCAATTAATGGTGCTGGGAAAACTGGACAACTACATATAAAACAATGAGATTAGAACACCATATACAAAGATAAACTCAGAATGGATTAAAGACCTAAATGTAAGACCTGAAACTATAAAATTCTTAGAGGAAAACATAGGCATAACACTCGATGACATAAATCAAAACAAGATCGTCTATGACCCACCTCCAAGAGTAACTGAAAGAAAAACAAAAGTAAACAAGTGGGACCTGAGTAAACTTAAAATCTTTTGCACAGCAAAGGAAACTATAAGCAAGGTGAAAAGACAACCCTCAGAATGGAAGGAAATAATATCAAATGAAAAAACTGACAAAGGATTAATTTCCAAAATATACAAGCAGCTCATACAACTCAATGCCAGAAAAACAAACAACACAATCAAAAAGTAGGAAAAAAACCTAAACAGACATTTCTACAAAGAAGACCTACAGATGGCTCACAAACACATGAAAAGATGCTCAACACCTCTCATTATTAGAGATATGCAAATCAAAACCACAATGAGATATCACCTCACACCAGTCAGAATGGCCATCATCAAAAAGTCTACAAATAATAAATGCTGGAGAGGGTATGGAGAAAAGGGAATCCTCTTGCACTTTTGGTGGGAATGTAAATTCATAGAGCCACTATGGAAGACAGTGTGCAGATTCCTTTAAAAAACTAGGAATTAAACCAACATATGACCCAGCAATCCCACTCCTAGACATATACCCCGAGGAAACTAAAACTGAAAAAGACACATGTATCCCATTGTTCTTTGCAGCACTATTTACAATAACTACAACATGGAAGCAACCTAGATGTCCATTGACAGATGAATGGTTAAAGACGTTTTGATACATACACACAATGGAATAGTACTCAGCCTTAAAAAGGAACACATTTGAGTCAGTTCTGATGAGGTGGATGAACCTAGAATCTATTATACAGAGTGAAGTGAGTCAGAAAGATAAATATTGTATTCTAATGCACATATACAGAATCTAGGAAAATGGTACTGAAGAATTTATTTACAGGGCAGCAGTGGAGAAACAGACATAGAGAATAGGCTTATGGACATGGGGAGAGGGGAGGAGAGGGTGAGATGTGAGGAAAGAGTAACATGGGAACTTTCATTACCATATGTAAAATAGATAGCCAATGGGAATTTGCTGTATGGCTCAGGAAACTCAAACAGGGGCTCTGTGTCAACCTATCGGGGTGGGATGGGGAGGGAGATGGGAAGGAGGTTCAAAAGGGAGGGGATATATGTATACCTATGGCTGATTCACATTGAGGTTTGGCAGAAAACAAAATTCTGTAAAGCAGTTATCCTTCAATTTAAAAAAATGCTCAACTGACTTTTGACAAAGATGCAAAATCTACTCAATAAAGGAAGGGTAGCCCTTTGAACAATTGGTGCTAGAGCATTTGGACAGCCATAGGTCAAAAAGAAGAAAGAAGCTCATCCTTTGTATAAAAATGAACTCAGGGAATTCCCTGGCAGTCCAGTGGTTAGGACTCCACACGTTTACTGCTGAGAGCCTGGGCTCAATCCCTGGTTAGGGAACTAAGATCCCACAGGCCACACAGTGCTCTGTAGAAGCTTAGAAGATGAGGATGAAAAGTCAAGATACAGTCTTAAGAGGAAATGTTTGAAGATGACATAGGTGATAGAAGACTAGTATCTAGAATGTATTAAAGAACTGAACACTCAACAGTTAAAAAAAATGCAATTAGAAAATGAGCAAGAAACACAGATATTTCACTGGAGAAGGTATATAGAGCATATTAAAAAGATGTTCAGCATCATTAGCGAAATAGCCAAAAGCAATAGCCAAAGTAATCCTGAGAAAGAAGAACAAAGCTGGAAGCATCACCCTTCCTGATTTCAAACTAATTACAATGCTGTAGTAATCAAAACAGTATGGTATTGACATTAAAAAGACATATAGACCAGTGAAATAGAAATAAACACATGCATATACAATTAACTTATTTCACAAGGGAGCCAAGAATAATTGATAGAGAAAATAGAATCTTCAGTAAATGGGGATGAGAAAATTTGGATGGTCACATGCAAAAGAATGAAAGTAGACCCTATATCATGCCAGTCACAAAAATTAACCTGGATTGAAAACTTAAATATGAGACCTGAAACCATAACATTCTTAGAAGAACACAAAGGGAAAAATCCTTGACATTGATCTTGTCAGTGATATAACATCAAAAGTATAGTCAACAAAAGCAAATATAAACAAGAGATTCTACATCAAATTAAAAAGCTTCTGGGCAGCAAACAACAAAATGAAAGGGCAACCTATGAGCTGGAAATAAATATTTGCAAAGTATACGTATAATAAGGAGTTAATATCCAAAAAATATAAGGAACTCATACAACTCAATAACAAAACAAAATCCAATTTTTTAAGTGGGCAAAGGAACTGAAACATTTTTTCAAAGAAGATATTTTAATGGCCAGCAGACACATGAAAAATTGCTCACCATCATTAATCGTCAGGAAAATGCAAATCAAAGCCACAATGGGATATCACTTTTCACTCATTAGACTGGGTATTATCAAAGAAGAGAAGAGCTAACAAGTGCAGGTGAAGGGAAAATTTTGTATACTGTTGGTGGGACTGTAAATTGATATAGGCACTCTGGAAAACAGTATGGAGTTTCCTCAAAAAAATTAAAAATATATCAAGCTACCAATGGTATTCTTCACAGAGCTAGAACAAATAATTTCACAATTTGTATGGAAATACAAAAAACCTCGAATAGCCAAAGCTATCTTGAGAAAGAAGAATGGAACTGGAGGAATCAACCTACCTGACTTCAGGCTCTACTACAAAGCCACAGTTATCAAGACAGTGTGGTACTGGCACAAAGACAGAAATATTGATCAATGGAACAAAATAGAAAGCCCAGAGATAAATCCACGCACATATGGACACCTTATCTTTGACAAAGGAGGCAAGAATATACAATGGATTAAAGACAATCTCTTTAACAAGTGGTGCTGGGAAAACTGGTCAACCACTTGTAAAAGAATGAAACTAGACCACTTTCTAACACCATACACAAAAATAAACTAAAAATGGATTAAAGATCTCAACGTAAGACCAGAAACTATAAAACTCCTAGAGGAGAACATAGGCAAAACACTCTCCAACATACATCACAGCAGGATCCTCTATGACCCACCTCCCAGAATATTGGAAATAAAAGCAAAAATAAACAAATGGGACCTAATTAAACTTACAAGCTTCTGCACAACTAAGGAAACTATTAGCAAGGTGAAAAGGCAGCCTTCAGAATGGGAGAAAATAATAGCAAATGAAGCAACGGACAAACAACTAATCTCAAAAATATACAAGCAACTCCTCCAGCTCAACTCCAGAAAAATAAATGACCCAATCAAAAAATGGGCCAAAGAACTAAATAGACATTTCTCCAAAGAAGACATACAGATGGCTAACAAACACATGAAAAGATGCTCAACATCACTCATTATCAGAGAAATGCAAATCAAAACCACTATGAGGTACCATTTCACGCCAGTCAGAATGGCTGCGATCCATAAGTCTACAAGCAATAAATGCTGGAGAGGGTGTGGAGAAAAGGGAACTCTCTTACACTGTTGGTGGGAATGCAAACTAGTACAGCCACTATGGAGAACAGTGTGGAGATTCCTTAAAAAACTGGAAATAGAACTGCCTTATGATCCAGCAATCCCACTGCTGGGCATACACACTGAGGAAACCAGAAGGGAAAGAGACACGTGTACCCCTATGTTCATCGCAGCACTGTTCATAATAGCCAGGACATGGAAGCAACTTAGATGTCCATCAGCAGATGAATGGATAAGAAAGCTGTTGTACATATACACAATGGAGTATTACTCAGCCATTAAAAAGAAAACATTTGCATCAGTTCTAATGAGGTGGATGAAACTGGAGCCTATTATACAGAGTGAAGTAAGCCAGAAAGAAAAACACCAATACAGTATACTAACACATATATATGGAATTTAGAAAGATGGTAACAATAACCCTGTGTATGAGATAGCAAAAGAGACACTGATGTATAGATCAGTCTTATGGACTCTGTGGGAGAGGGAGAGGGTGGGGAGATCTGGGAGAATAGCAGTGAAACATGTATACTATCATGTATGAAACGAGTCGCCAGTCCAGGTTCGATGCACGATGCTGGATGCTTGGGGCTGGTGCACTGGGACGACCCAGAGGGATGGTATGGGGAGGGAGGAGGGAGGAGGGTTCAGGATGGGGAATATAGGTATACCTGTGGCGGATTCATTTCGATATTTGGCAAAACTAATACAATATTGTAAAGTTTAAAAATAAAATAAAATTAAAAAAAATTAAAAATAGAACCATATGATCCAATGATTACACTTCTGTGTAAGTATAAAGGAAATGACATTACTCTTCTGAAGGAATATCTATACCCCCTGTTCACTGCCACTTTATTTATAATAGCCAAGCTATGAAGATAACCTAAATGTCCATTGACGAATGGATAAGAAGTGGTATGCTTACAGAATGGAATAGTATACAGCCACAAGAAGAGGAAATCCTGCCATTTGTGACAACGTAGGTGGACCTTGAGGGAATTATGTTAAGGGAAATAAAAGACAGAAAGACATATCGTATGATTGTATATGTAGAATCTAAGAAGAAACAAGCTCAGAACAGATTGGTGGTTGCCAGGAGCAGGTGGTATGGGATGGGGTAATTGGATAAAGGTGGTCAAAAGGTTCAAACTTACAGGCATAAGATAAGTTCTGAGGAGGTAATGCATAGCATGGTAACTCTAGTTAGCAATACTGTATTGTATACTTGAAAGTCGTTAGGGAGTAGGTCTTAAAATTTCTCATCACAGGAAAACAAAAATGTCTTACTATGTGAGATAATGGATGTTAACTAAACTTGCTAGTAAACATTTCACAGTATGTACATATATCAAATGATTCTGCTGTACCCCTTATATAATGCTAGATGTCAATTTATATCTCAGTAAAACAAGGGGATAGAGAGAGAAGTTACCATTTTTTTTTCAAAATTTCTCCCATCAATATACCATGTGATCTTCCTGCAATAAATATGAATAAACCAGATCTTGTTCAGCTGATAATTAGAAACCGTTTTCTGTGTTGTCACTGGTATGAGGAGTGACTCTGTAGTCAGAGCTTCCAAGTGTTCTGTCAGCTCTGCCTCATCATATTTTGTATTTTGGGCTTTTATTTTTTTTCCTTTGAACACAAAAATATAAAATCTGCTGAATTTCAGCATATTCCTCTTCCTTAATATATCATTTTCTAAAAATGTTGTGAAAATGTCTGCCTTGATACGAATCCTTTTGTTTTTTGTTTTTAGCTGAGCTACATGACTCACAAGATCTTAGTTCCTCCACCAGGGACTGAACCCGGGTCCCAGCAGTGAAAGCGCCAAGTCCTAACCACCGAATCACCAGGGAGTTCCCTACTCCTTTTATTTCTAACCTAACTTGATATCTTCCACTGTTCCTAGAATGCGTCCCTGACTAGTCCCCTATGTAACAAATACCAAAACTCTATATAAACTGCTAAGTAAGGGTGTTAAGTGTAAAAACATCTTCTGGAAGGAGTTAAAGTTGTCATTAATAATAGAAAAGTAAAGTAGAGGACTACAGAATTGATAGTTAATAACTTAAAAAATGTTCAGCATCATTAACTATCAGGGAAATGCAAATTACAACCACCATGAGCTATCCCAGCACAGCTGTTAGGATGGCTAAAATTTTAAATAGTGAAAACACCATCTTTAGTTGTCTGTTTTATAGTTTACTTTTTGAATGTGTTCTATGCACCGTTTATTTGATTATATTTTTTTAGTATCCTTATATATTTTACAAATATTTATAATATATAACATTTCATAATAAAATCAAAAGAAATAATCTTGTTCAGTTTTTGGAGGACAGATTTTTCCTTTTGGAGTTATTTATTCCTCTTTCTTCTCCAATTCTTTATTGGTTTACTCTGTAAGTTTAACCCTCTTTAAAATTTATATTCTCATTATTCTTTTGTGTCCTTTATAGTTGACTTTTCCCCCAGAAGATTTATCAGCAAAAGCCCGTTAGCAGCTGATATCCTTGTTCTTCGGTCTCTGTAACTTAAATTAATTTTATATTTATCACCTTTTTTTTTTTCATTTAAAACATCTAAATTCAATTTTTTCTAGTTAGTCTTAATACTTTGGAGAATATTTTCTAGAGAATATTGCGGGAAAGGTGACTGACTAATTTTCTGAAAATGTATTACCACCAGATGCCTTTCAGGTCTTGGAAGAATGATAGTCTCATAGTTGGAGTGTGTACAAGTTTGTTTTAGAGCTTAAACTGTGCAGCTGTTTAATCCAGCCAGACCCTGCTTAGCAGAAAAAGCAAATGGTGAGCTCACAAAGGGAAAGACTTACTTTTTAAGAAGCTAAGTCCTCTCCTCATATCATCCAGTCATAATTTGCTTAAAGCCAGGAGAGCATTCTGTGATGCTAGAAATGACCTCTGTCTGTACCGTCCAAGACAGTAGCCACCAGCATGTGTGACTATTGAGCACTTGAAATGTGGCAAGTATAAATGAGGAACTGAATGTTTACTTTGATTTTAATCAAATTAAATAGCATCTTATAGCTTGTACCCAGCATATTGGACCATGCAGATCCTGAGGACTTGATGGGACTAGCAAGAGCTTTGGAGTTGTAGAGATCTGGACTCAAATCCAGGGATGTTATTTCCCAGCTTTGTGACCTCAGGCTGGTTATTTAACTTCTGAGTCCCAATTTTTTTTTTTTTCCAACTAGTGGGACTAAAATTAATACCTGTCTATAAGTTTTCATAAGAATGATAGGAAATCTGGCATACTGCTTAGTACACAGTAGATGCTCAATAAATGATAGCCATTAATATTACTATCTTTACTTGCTTTTATTTTGACCTTTGACATTAATCCTCTGAACTTGTATTTTTCTGATAATCCCAAGCAATAATTGTTCTATAAGATTAGGTATTTCATAACCTTCCTTGTGAGAGGACCCTATCCTGAAGACTGGTGTTAAGCAGTGACCATGGCCTCAAGGGCACATGTACAAGGAGGTGGGATTAAAACATAACACTTAATAGAATTGAGTTTCGAAGACCAGGCTTAGATAAGGGAATGAGAGGTCCCACACTTTGTAGGAGGTTGGCCTTAGGCTACAAAAAGCTCCAGAAAGGAGGGCAGGGAGAGGGACAGTGAGGTTCAGCTGGATCTTAAGACTTAATGAACAAAATGTGAATAAATGAAGAAAGGGAAGAAAACATTCTTGAAGAAGAGGAATCAGTACAGTCAAAGAATGGGCTTTATGGGACAGTGAAAAAGAACATCTGTCTACATATGGATAAATAGTTTTAAAAAATACAGCTAGAAAAGTGGGCAAGATCTCGGGGACTCTAAATACCCTGCTATAAAGTTTCAGAATCAGTATCAGTTCAGTCGCTCAGTCGTGTCCAACTCTTTGCGACCCCATGAACCGCAGCACTCCAGGCCTCCCTGTCCATCACCAACTCCCGGAGTTTACCCAAACTCATGTCCATTGAATCGGTGATGCCATCCAACAGTCTCATCCTCTGTTGTCCCCTCCTCCTCCCGCCTTCAGTCTTTCCCAGCACCAGGGTCTTTTCAAATGAATCAACTCTTCGCATCAGGTGGCCAAAGTATTGGTGCTTCAGCTTCAACATCAGTCCTTCCAATGAGTATTCAGGACTGATCTTTAGGACAGACTGGTTGGATCTCCGTACAATCTAAGGGACTCTCAAGAGTGTTCTCCAATACCACAGTTCAAAAGCATCAATTCTTCGGCGCTCAGCTTTCTTTATAGTCCAACTCTCACATCCATACATGACTACTGGAAAAACCGTAGCCTTGACTAGAAGGACTTTTGCTGACAAAGTAATGTCTCTGCTTTTTAATATGCAGTCTTAACTTTCTTTCCAAGGAATAAGCTGAAAGTTTAGATGAAAGAAAATGAGAAAAGGTTATTTGAATCAGAGCATGATGCCTTTAGTGAACTCTTCTGGCTAGATTACAACTCATAGCCTCTGTGCTAGGACTATGGTTCATTCACTGACTCACTAAACATTCATGAAGTTTTTTTAAGGCCAGAGTAGAGATGTGGGAAAATTGAGGTTCACAGAAACTCATTCCCAGAACCCTGGGATCTCTCAATTGTAGAGTCACAGCACAGATACCTTGCCAGGTAGGGATAAGCCATTCTGGGGGCTCAGGTAAAGTCACTTCTAGGAACTTCCATCTAGTGCCAGGCAAAGACACAGGGAGTTCAGGGGCAGGACGATCTTGAGGCTGAGGGGCAGTTGCTGTTGCTCCAGGAAGTGGGGCTCAAGATCAGTGGTACAGGTCTCAGAGAAGCATGATGGGACCAGGATAGGGTCTTATCCAGGGAGTTCCAGGAGTTAGAACAGGCATTTGAAAGCCAAAGCTCAGTTAGATGAATTGAGGCAGGAGACTTGATAGTGAGATCCTTGGCTCAGGGGAAGTCAGGGTACCCAGTTAGGCCTGGGTACCACAGTGTAAGTAATGTGACAGATATAGGGAAGAGGCTGGAGCCATTTCTATACCTGCTACTTCAGTTAGGACCCAGGACAGGATGGGCCCTCCTGTGGGAACACTGTAAGGCCTGGCTGTGGGAGCTGGGAACTGAAGCCAGGAAAGGAGAAGGGCGCAGTCAAGATGTTCAGTTCTGGATCTTAGCCTGACCCTCATCTCCCTAGTTTCTCTTCACCTCTGGAGACTCTGGTTTCCAGTGGGTCAGGAGGAGGTGTTCTACTTGTCCTGGGAGCACAGCTTATGCTAACAACTGACATTGCTCTTTCTAAGAAGTCCCAGGGAGCCTTCCAGGAACATCTGCTGGATCTGAGGGGACCGGGGGTACCTCCTTCATCCCCTCAGTGTATGGGTTTGGTGTGGGATTTGTCAGTCTGGGAAGCTCAGGGCTCTGGGCAATTCAGGCCTGGCAGATTTCCCCCACCTGCCTAAAATTCAGCCCAGGAGGGCAAAGGCCCCTCCCCAGCCCAGTGCTGCACCTCCACTCTCCAGCCTCTGGAGCTGTGGCCTTTATTTCAAGTCCTGGTTCCCCAGGGGCTGAGTGGAGAATGAGGACAGCTGATAAGCCTGACATTATTGACTTTATGAGGAGCATTCAATGAATTTACTCTCTGCAAGAAGGCTGCACTCTTATCTGCTACCCACAGAGCATCTAAATCCTCATCTAGGGGACCCATTCATGAATCATGTCTCTTACAAAGACCAGAGAGTATAAAAAGAAAAAAGGGAGTCGCATTCCCACCCTTTTCTTTTCTCCAGTACCTGGCTTTGCCCACTCTCACTGCCCTTACTTTCCCACCGCCCTCGGGTTTATTGGCTGGAAATAGAAGCACTCACAGTTCCAGTCCTACAGAGTTGAGGCCAAGCCAGCCTGGTCTTGAAAGTGTCAGCAGCTGGGCACACTCAGGGCTGTGTGTGCATCCCCCTAATTGGTAACTAAGGGAAGAAAAGCCCACTCACTTGAAGCCATTGTGTGCCCTGGTTTCTGCTGCAACTGTCAACATTTGCTCTGGACAAAAATGAAATACCCACCCAGCCTCAACACCAGGTGTCTTGGTGGCGAAATGTTAAGGCAGGCAGAGGGGAGGTTACCAAGGGGTCTTGGGTCTAGGGAGCTGGAGAGTGAAAATTAACTGTAAAAGAGAGCCTACTGATCAAGAGAAGTTTTTCCTTCTCTTCCTCTGACATCTCCTTCATTCATCCAGCCCTGCAATGTTGGCTTCAGTTAGTGGAAGGAAATAAATGCTTCTTTAGCAAGTAGCACAAGATCCAAAGCAACTGGAAGGAGAGAGGTGACAGCCAAGATAATGAGTTGAGCAAATGAAAGAAAAAAGTGCCATTTGATTAGGGGGAATTAGAGGCACGTGTTCATATTCCCTGTCTAGTTTTTGGGTAAAGTTTTCTGGTAATAAAATGATTGTTTATTGATCAGCTATGGTTTAGCATTTATTTCCAAGCATTGACTTTACATACATTAGTACACTGAATCTTGCAGTAACCTGTGAAGTTGATATTATTTCCAGTTTACAGCTGAGAAAATTGAGACTGGGAGGAGTTAAATAACCTGCCCAGTCTCTATGGCAGCTGGTGTTGGAGCAGGAATTCAAATTCCAGTCTGCCTCCAAAGCCCAATGAAGGGCCTCTCAGCTTCTATGCCAGACTGCTTTCCACTTGGTATTTCTCAGTATTTTTTCCCACTTAGTCTACTGCATATCAGTGAATATTTATCACCCCCATTTTATAGAAAACAGGCTCAGAAGAGTATTTTTTTCCAATTTGACCAACTTTTGATTTCTTAAGCAAGTGGCCAATTTAATTGAGAATATTACCTTGCAGCACTGAGCCTTTAAACCAATTAACAAATTCCTCTACTTAAATCCAAACCAGTAACCTCATCATTGTGCTCATCCCAGGCAAGGCACTGGGTTAGCAGATAGAAAAGACGGGAGACAAGAAGAAAGGGCATCAAAAGAGGCAGTTGAACAGTGTTAAGCAACAGTGCAGGGAGCCTTTGCAAATCTGATTCCGGATTGTGGATAGATCACTCTCCCCACCCCTACCTTCTTTAGTCAAACAGGGCTCCTCACGTGCGGATCCAGTTGAGGACCATCATTTGCTGCTTCTTAGATGCAGGATGCTTAGTAACAGGCTGTGGCAAGCTTCCAAGTAAGGGTAATTGTTCACAGTGGAATGTGATTTCTCATCCTTTGTCAAGGAAAGTCACTGTGTGCTACAGCGGGAAGACCTGGTTCAGCAGGTTTGCTTTCTCCTGAATCAGTATCATTTTTTTCCTTTGTTGTTCCTATCTAGACGTATGTCCAGGGCTACAAAACCTGTGTACTTAGGGACTCCGGTCTAAAGATTCTAGCATCTTCACTTTTCTGTCATGACTAGGGAATAATCTCAGGGAAGTCCCAAAGTGATGATGAAAAGCCAAATCTCTCTTTTCTTGGGAGAGAAGACCAAAGCTTCCACCCCTCCCAATGGGCCATGTCAGTGTATTTCTCCCTTCCACGTACCCTGGTTTCCCATATCACCTGCTTTCATCATAAAGGAGCTAGCTACTTGCTCTGTTATTTTTCTATTTGGGGGATGTTAGAGGAGGGGTGCTCATCAGTCAGTTGCCCTGTGGGTCCTGTGAATGGAGTGACATTAAATCCATGAGAATTTATAGCCTCTGCTGGCTCTGGAAAGATGTTTGTATAAGTACTGCTAGTAATACAGTCAGCTGCATGTGAAGACTTGTTTCTTTGGGCATACATTTTAGTATTTAGGGAAATACTAAATTTATTTGGGAGCTAAATTGTGTGGGAGCAATATTTTGTTGGTGGCTCAGATGGTAAAGAGTCTGCCTGTAATGCAGGAGACCCAGGTTCAATCCCTGGGTTGGGAAGATCCCCTGAAGAAGGAAATGGCAACCCACTCCAGTATTGTTGCCTGGAGAATGCCATGGACAAAGGAGCCTGGTGGGCTATAGTCCATGGGATCGCAAAGAGACACGACTGAGCAACTTTCATTTTCACAATATTTTGTTTTGTCTAGGAAAACAACTTGTTGTTAATGTAACTTTATAATGAAAATATTTAATTTTTCATTCAGTTCAGTTCAGTCACTCAGTCGTGTCTGCCTCTTTGTAACCCCATGAGCCACAGCATGCTAGGCCTCCCTGTTCATCACCAACTCCTGGAGTTCACCCAAAGTCATGTCTATCAAGTCGGTGATGCCATCCAACCATCTCATCCTCTGTCGTCCCCTTCTCCTCCTGCCCTCAATCTTTCCCAGCATCAGGGTCTTTGCAAATGAATCAGCTCTTCACATCAGGTGGCCAAAGTATTGGAGTTTCAGCTTCAACATCAGTCCTTCCAATGAACACCCAGAACTGATCTCCTTTAGGATGGACTGGTTGGATCTCCTTGCAGTCCAAGGGACTCTCAAGAGTCTTCTCCAACACCACAATTCTTCGGTGCTCAGCTTTCTTTATAGTCCAACTCTCACATCCATACATGACCACTGGAAAAGCCATAGCCTTGACTAGACGGACCTTTGTTGACAAAGTGATGTCTCTGCTTTTTAATATGCTGTCTAAGTTGGTCGTAACTTTCCTTCCAAGGAGTAAGCGTCTTTTAATTTCATGGCTGCAGTCACCATCTGCAGTCATTTTGGAACCCAGAAAAATACAGTCAGCCACTGTTTCCACCGTGTCCCCATCTATTTCATAACAAATGAGAAAACTGGGTGAAATGCCTAGCATGACACTAGTACTTAGTACTACATAAGGGATAGAGAATTCAGTGTGTGGCCTGGAGTTGGTGCTCGATGCCACCCCCTTTGTCAAGCCATCATTCTCTCTCAGCTGTATCCCTATCACAGCCTCCTAGTCTCCCCACATCATTTCTTGGCCCCCTCCATACAGTGACCAGAATGTTCTTCTCATTTCCTTAAACAATCATTAAAGAAACTCCTTCCTTGGCCTTAGAAGCATTCACTTCACAGAAACAAGTTATGTGACTTCTGATGGAGAGTGGGGCAGGCTGGAGGCAACCATTTGGAGAATGAGTTGTTACTGTCTTATGTTCATTCATTGAAAGCAAATAAACTGGAATGAGACTTGTTTTAAAGAATCCAAAATGAAGACAGGGGCTCCTTGAAGAAACCAAAGGACTCAAAGGAACTTAAATTTCCCAGATAAAATGTCACAGAAAGATGAAACCTATGACCAAAAGTAACACCCTCATACTGACAAATTTAGTTGTAAAAGAACAGACAGTTTATTTGGAAAATGCAAATTTAAAAACAGGAGTTGTAGTATCATAAAACAAAATGGAATTCATGACAAGAAGCAAGGCAAAGAAGGTCATTTTATGTTGACACAGGACACAGTTCTCTTAAGTCAATAAAACTTCCATGAGTCTTTATATGTGAAATGCCTTGTATCTCAGGGTATAAAAATCTAAAGCAAACACTCCTGGAAAAACCAAAAGGAAGGAAACAGACACAAAACAGTAGTGGAAGGTAGTCACACAATTCTCTGTAACAGATCAAATAGACCCAAACTCCCATGAATACAGAAGATCGATTTCATGGATGTATATAAAAAATTTTATTTTTCAAACAGAGGATGTACCTCCGTTTCTGTTACCTATGGGTCATTTATGGAAGCTGATCGTATGTTTTACCAAAGAGAAACTCTCAATAAATATCCTAAAGCAAAAACAATACAAGATATGTCTTTGACTACATTGCAAGAAAATTATAAATTAATAGCAGGTGGTTACCAAAAAAATACCACAATAAGGAAATTTAAAAAAAAAAAAAAAAAACCTCTCCAAAAGAAAACTTAAACAACCCATGTTAGAGGTTAATGGCAAAGATACTCAAGTGGAAGTGCAGGATGACACCAAAGATGTGTCAGAAGAGAATTCATAGCCTGAAGTGCTGTTCTTTTTAAAAAGAGTGTAAACTAATATGGACAATCTAAGAATGGGGGGTAGAGAAGGGACAAAATAAACACAGGCAAATGAAAAAGAGCCGATGTAACAAAGATATAGTAGAAAGTGAATTAAGTCAAAGGGAGAAAGACAAATAATTTCACTTGTGTGGAATACTTAAAAAAAAAAAAAAGTAAAACTTAGATGTAGAAAATGGAGTAGTTCTTGCTGCCGCTGCTGCTGCTGCTAAGTCGCTTCAGTTGTGTCCGATTCTCTGCGACCCCATAGACGGCCTCCTACCAGGCTCCTCTGTCCCTGGGATTCTCCAGGCAAGAACACTGGAGTGGGTTGCCATTTCGTTCTTACTAGGAGGGAAAGGGGTGGGGGTGGGGCACAACAGCTAAAGAGGGGCCAGTGTATTGTGACAGAGGGAAACTCAGCTTTTGATGGTAAGCACTCTCTACTTTTGGTAGTATCCAGGGAAACCTGGCATGCTGCAGTCCATGGGGTCACAAAGAGTCAGACACGACTGAGCGACTGAACTGGACTGAACTGAACAGAAGTTGAAATATATTATTGTACACATGAAGCTTATATAGTGTTATAAACCAGTTACACCAATTTTTGAAAGAAGATGGAACCTAGAAAGTCCAAAAAATTTTAAAGAGATAGTATAAATTAATACATTAGAAAATGAGAAAAATGATGAACCATAGAGGTAGTTTTTTAAAAGAAAAATGGTCAAGTTCTACAAAGTTCTACAAAGCTAATAACAAAGAGAGAAGTCATAAATATATGAGGAATGAGAAAGGTGATAAAGTAAATACCGAGATGTCCAACTCTGTGCGACCCCACAGACGGAAGCCCACCAGGCTCCCCGGTCCCTGGGATTCTCCAGGCAAGAACACTGGAGTGGGTTGCCATTTCCTTCTCCAATGCATGAAAGTGAAAAGTGAAAGTGAAGTCGCTCAGTCGTGTCCTACTCTAGCGACCCCATGGACTGCAGCCTACCAGGCTCCTCTGTCCATGGGATTTTCTAGGCAAAAGTACTGGAGTGGGGTGCCATGTAACACTTTATTAATGAATGTGAAAATGTCAAAGTTTTCTATGTCAAAGTACCAAAATTAACTTGAAAGGTAGCACACTTGAAGGAACAAAACCTATCTAAGATTGACTAGTAAATTCTATTAACTGTCAAGAACCAGCTAATTCATGTGATGAATGAACTGATGGAAGCTTAACAATAAATGGATGGAAGGAGAGCTGGATGTATAACTGCATAAATGGAGAAAAAGATGGATGCATCAGGGCCTGGATAATGCAGAATTAGGAACTGGGAAGAGGGTTAAGATGAGCAGGGAAGAAGAGAGTTTTAAGACTGGATAGAGCTGATGCTTGACCTTGAGCCAAAATGACCTTAGCCCACAATCACCTGGGCTAACCGGAATCCCTTCTGAAAACCTCAGTTTGGTCTTTCCTGAAGCTGACAATCCCAGCACACAGGACTAGAGATCCAGCATCACAGGCTAATCCAGACAGATCAATTAAGCCAGCAGAATCAGAGAGGCTAACAAAGCCGGAGCCCTCCTAATGACCTAGTTCCCTCCCCAGCCCCCCTCGTCCCTCCCCAGGACCCTGTCCCCACCTCCCTCCCGCAGGTGCAGTCTCTCCAGGGGGCGGTGAGAGCCATGAATAGTAAGGGTCTTAGCTCAAGCACACAGAGGCGTTTAGCTGCCCAAACTTAATCCGCGATAATCGGATTATGTAAATTCCTACTTCAACCCCTTCCCCTGCAAGACCTCGCCCCTAAACTCTCCATACTGTGGGACCAGGAGGAAAGACAGCACAGCATGCTGAAGAATCACTGCTAATGGAATGCTACACCAAAATGCTTTCCCCACTTCAAAAATTATAAAACCAGCAATAACATGGAAGAAACCTCAGAGAAGAAACCAAATGTTGACCCCAGTTGCACTGTGCTGGCACCTCTGTGCTCCATTCTCTGCAGTGCTTATCTTTCCCTTTGTCCTGTCTCTCAATCCCGGTCCACTTGTACACAGATCCTGTTTTACAATTATTGTTGTTTCCCTTAACCTCACATATTTCCAGTCTTGCTTCCTAGTTGCTGTGCTGTGCTTTGCTTAGTCGCTCAGTTGTGTCCAACTCTTTGGACACGACCCCATGGACTGTTGCCTGCCAGACTCCTCTGTCCATGGGGTTTCTCCAGGTAAGACTACTGGATTGGGTTTCCACGCCCTCCTCCATGGGATCGTCCCAATCCAGGAGTCAAACCCAGGTTTTCCACATTGCAGGCAGATTCTTCACTGTCTGAGCTACCAGGGAAGCCCAAGAATACTGGAATGGGTAGCCTATCCCTTCTCCAGGGGATCTTCCCAACCCAAGGATCAAACTGGGGTCTTCTGCATTGCAGACAGATTCTTTACCAGCTGAGCTACCAAAGAAGCCCTGCTGCTGCTGCTGCTAAGCTGCTTCAGTCGTGTCTGACTCTGTGTGACCCCATAGACGGCAGCCCACCAGGCTCCCCTGTCCCTTGGATTCTCCAGGCAAGAACATTGGAGTGGGTTCCCATTTCCTTCTCCAATGCATAAAAGTGAAAAGTGAAAGTGAAGTCGCTCAGTCGTGTCCGACTCTTAACGACCCCACGGACCACAGCCTAACAGGCTCCTCCATCCATGGGATTTTCTAGGCAAGAGTACTGGAGTGGGGTGCCATTGCTTTCTCCTTACACTTCTTTACAACTGTAGAATGTGGAATTAAGAATATATTACCTCGCAGGCTTTGCCTGAGAGGAAGGATAGTGTAGGTTCTTGGTTTAAATTCTAACATGTGCTCTATCAGGACTGAGGTTGGGTGGAAAAGCATGGGCACCAAGAGGCCCTGTGAGAAAGCAGTTCTCCTCAACGGCACACAGAGACAAGCAGCAGAAAGGACAAATCAGGGCTGCTCACTGCAAACACCAGAGTAGGTTCCCAAAGACCCCTTTGAGCCTGTGCATCATTGACCAATTCATTTTCTCCAACCCACCCTCCAATCCATCCTCTGACTGACTGCCACCAGAATGAGCCTCGGAACCTGTAAATCTAAACATATCACTCTTATGTTAGAGGCACACAGTTGTCTTCACAAGGACTGCCGTCTCCTCCACTCCTGCATGTGTGACTCCTACCCAGCACCTCCCACTCTTGTACCCGGGCAACCCAGGCCCCTGCCTTGGGTTCTGTGCTTTAGATGGCCCTGCCCTGCTCTGGCCTCACTCCTGTGCCCACCATGTACCTGCCCATTTCCCACATTCTAGACCACGCTCAGGGTATCAGGGACACCTGAATTGAGATCACACTCTGTGTCCAGAACCCCAGCATTTCTGCTCAAATGGCCTTGAGTCCACTGTCAGAACCTACACAGGCCTTTTCCTTAGGTCCATGTGGACTGGGAGTCCACGTTATATACCAGGCCTCTCACAGAGCAGGACAGCTTGAGGTGGGAAGAGAAAAGGGATGGGGATGGGTCAGGAGTCTCCATTTGTACCCTTGTCCTGGGTCCACCAATATCAGAGGCAGCCTTGTCTCAAGGCCTAGTTTAAATGTCATCCTTCCCATGATCAATTGCTGATCCTCCAGCTAGAATCTTTGCCTCCCTACCTCCAATTTCATACTTTGTGGAACTCAGGACTGTCTGCCTTGTATTTGGTCATTTTTGTCATGTTCTCTCCCTCCCAAAGACTGTGAACTAACTCCTTGAAGGCAGATATATAATTTTCTTAACTTCCCTGCCCTCTGAGAACCTAGCAATTTGGGCAATAGCTTTCGTATTTATATAAGAACTGTATTCATTTTTTTTGAAGAGGGGGGCAAACAACCCCCAAATCTCAGTGGCTTACAACAGCGAAGATTTATTCCTGTCTCATATTATGAAGGCTGGGATTGGCTATGGGTTTGTTTCTTCAGAGAGCAACCCCCAACATGACTTTCTCATGACTGAGTTCAATCAGCAATCACTCTTAAAGCTTCTACTCCATTACCACCAAGTCAAGTCCATTCACATTCCATTGTCTGATGCAAGTCACATGGTCAAGCCTGGAAAGGAGCAAGCTGTCTCTTTACCTAAATTACCTACAGGGAAGCACTCCCAGTCACATGATAATCCTCTCACAAGGAAGGGGGGGAGCCAGTAGTTGTAACAATAATGTGATTTATCAGAGTAAAATTTGCATTAGTCTGACTGTGTGCTAGGCCCGGTGCTAAATTCTTTACCTGTTTTGTTTTTCTCATTTAGTTCTCATGACCCTATTGTTGTCCCCATTTTACAGATGAGGAAATTGAGGTAGGGAGAAGTTACATGATTTGCCTATGGTCATATAAGTGGATAGATAGGGGATTTCAACCTGGGTAATGCAAATCCAGAGTCCTTTGCTCTTATCCACTAAGCATTAATGCATCTGTGAATTTATTGTGCCAAATCCTATGCTGGTGCCTTCAGAGAGTGTGATACCTAGAAGTCTGATTTATCAACCAGCATTTGAAGAATGCCTATTCAGTGGGACTGGGGAGACAGATACAACAAATAAGTAAAATGTTACAACATAGGGGTGAGTGCTAAGGAGAAAAACAAAGCAGGGTAGGAAGATGCAGAGCCCTGTGTGTGTGAAGGTGCAGCTTCAGACCTTGTGGTCAGAGAATCTTCATTGAGAAGGTGACATTTGAGCAAAGACCTGGAGAACGTCAGCTCCTTGAGGGCAGAAATCTGTGTCTGTTTTGTTTGAATCCCAGTGCCTGTAATAGGCACTGGCTCATAGTAGACACTCAGTATTAATAATTTCTGAATGAATCAAAGGAGATGAGGGAGGGAACTACTTGGATTTTGAGGGGAGTGTGTTGCAGACAGTGGAAACAGACCATACAGAGGCCCCAAGGCAGGAGGGTGCCTGGAATGTTCATGAAACTACAGATGTCAGAGTGGCTAGAGCTGAGTACACTTCTTCCGCTTCTTCTCAGGCAGAGAAGGAACAGACAAGTCAGGTAAAGGGTATCTGGGAGCCAATGTTAAGACTTCAGCTTAATTCTGAGTGAAATGGGGAGCCAGAGGAGGGTTTTGAGTGAGAAGCAACAGGAACCTGACTTGGGTTTTCAAAGGATCATTCTGGGTGATGCTGGAGAATAGATGGAAAGAGGAAAGTACAGAAGCAGTAAGACCAATGAGGAGGCACTCTGAACCTGGGATGAATAAATCTGGGAATCTATCCAGTGCAGTGATTGTTAAACTTCTCTGTGCATGTTAATCTCCTGGGACACTTAGTAAAAAGGCAGATTTCTGACCCTATCCTCAGAAAACCTGATCTGGTGGTCTTGGCTGTGGGTGTTGAGGTCTATACCTTCCCTCACCCGTGATTCTGGAGTAAGTGGTTCTTGAACTACAGTTGGGAGACGGACTGGGGCTTAAATGATTGACATCTGATGAGTTGATGAGTTAACCGCGGGGCACGCACTTCCGGAGGTTTGTAGCCACTGTAGAAAAGGGTTGGTAAGTTGCCCTCCGGGGTATGCTGTAGTCCGGGTGAGTGTCAGGACCCCCTCGCGTCCCCCCCCAGACGTTACACAAAGCTGGCTTCTCCTTCCGCCTCTGCTTGGTTTCTAGGGCACAGGGAGACTGGTCCCGGGAAGCCGGGATGTTGGGGTGGAGGGTGGGTATGGGAGGGACCTGCGGGAGTCTAGGGCGGGGAAGGGGCCCCGTGGGTCCTTAGACAAAAGGCGATGTCTATAAAGGCTGGGGCGGAGGCGCAGCGCCCAGGCGAAGGCGACAACGGCGGCGCGGGCTCCCTTCTCGGAGAGGAGGTGCGTGGACTCCAAGAGGGTTGGGGGCGCTGCTGGGTTTGGGCGCCAGCGAGTCTCTGGCGCAGTTCCCCAGTCCGAGCCGCACTCGCCGCGGAGGACAGGGGTGTGGAGGTGACTTGGTGGCAGCCACCAAGGCGACTCGATGAGAAGACGTGGGGACTTTCCGCAGAGCAGGGGCCGTGGTGCAGCTCCGGGGGAGCCTAGCGGGTACCTAGCGCGTGTCGGCGGGGCTGCTGAGCCTTGATATGTGATGTCCCGGACACCAAGGAGCATCTCCGAGGGCCGTCTTGGCAGCTTCTGAGCTGGGGTGAGCGACTCCTGGAAACCTGGCAGGTGCGAAACTATAGATATTTCTCCAGAATGCCTGAACTTAGTCGCAGGGCAGGCGCTGCAGGCAAGGGGGAGCAAGAATAAGAAAAAGAAAAAGGGAAAAGCTGGGAAGTGAAGCGGTCAAGGGCAGCAGGTTGGGTCTGGTGGGCGTGGGGCGGGAAGGCAGGTGTAGAGCGCTGTTTTGAAACAGGTGGCCCTCTCAGTGCACCGGGAGCCCACCCAAAGATCCGCATTCACAGTAAATGCACTTGTTTAGAACATCAACTTGCAGAGCTGTCTGGTAAGAAAAGTAATTGCATAATAGCACATATCATGATTTATATATATATATATATATATATATAGGATATATTATAATAGCACACACCAAACTGGCTACTGCTGGGGAATGAGTTTGAATAGGTAGATGGATAAGGGAGGGGACTTTTTTTTTGGCGTTATCACTTGAGTACCGCTTGATTACCCGCCCCCCCCCCCCCCTGGTGTTTGAGATTAGGCACCTTCCCCAAACCCAATTGTATAAACCACCCTTCACTACCCTCCTTCTGTATCATGTTTTCACTTACTTTTCAAAGAGAGATGAAAGAAGAGAGAAATACACAGGACCAAATGCCAGAAAGAGAAATTTAACATCTTAGGAGAAAAGAGCAGTGTGAGCCTGAATGCCTGGCACAGGCCACCGTAGGAAGGTTAGCTGTCTGTATGCCTGTGCTGCTGCCTTTCTGGTTGACCTGGGCTCCATGTCCAGGAAACATCCACACGAAAAAGCAGCAGCATCTGTTACAGGTAGTGGTCACCTTCTCAGGGGGCATAATGTACTTTTCTCCAGTAACCTTTTACCTTCTGTGGTATCGAAGTTTGTGCTCACCTATATTCCTTTTCAATTGACTGTGACGTTCCTCCTATCCAGGCATTCTTAACCTTTGGCCCATGACACTTACCCACCCAGGGATGTGTGGATAAAACTCAGGGGATTCTAAGTTACATCTTTTTATCTACTAACCTTTCAACTGAATTGAGCATTCCCTTTATTTATGAATGTTTATGTAGTTTATTATGAATAAACTACAGTGGCGGCAGCAGTGCCGATGCCTTTTGTCATCAAGAGAAATCATAGACACTTTCAGCTTTTGCTACAGATGTTGCTGATCTTCTGAAAAAATCACTTACCAATCACCAGTTAGAAATGATGGTGACAAATCTAATTATTTAATGTGTTAAAAGTGAAGCATAGGTTTTATTGTTTTGAATTTTAGAATTATTTTCATATCTATGAAATATAACTGGTTATTTTATGTGTCCATGTATTTTAATTCATGCCTTTTAACTTCATATTCTGAGAAGACTTTTCCCTTTATGTATTTGAAATAATTGTTCTGAGATGAAATCTGTCCCTGGGCTTCCCCGGCCCCGACTCAGCTGGCGTCAGTGGTGACTCAGGCTTGGGACACAGGCTCTGCCACATTGGGCTGTGTGACCTGGGACAAAGAACTGCACCTCTGTTTCAACATCTGTCTGATGCTCTCTGATTCTGTGGCATCTGGAGTATTTTTTAAGCTCTTAAAGTACTCTGAACCAAGAGTACTTTACTGATTGTTGCAGTGATCAGTACTTGCAACAGGAAAAACACTAAATGCCATTTTCCTTTGATTTAATAAATACTGTAATAATTTTCCAGTGACCTCTACTTTGAGTTTTTGCAGCTTGTTGAATCACTGATTTTTATTTCCCAATGTGGAGAAGGAGAGTAACACACTTGAGGATAAATCAACAAGTAATTATTAAGCACCTCCTAGAATGGCAAGGCTGCCTTTCAGAAGCCTGCCTTCTCTCCTCCCTGTTTCTGCTTCTCACAATAGGATGGAGCTTTCTCAGAAGAGAACACCAGTTAGTTTATCCTGGCTAATCTTTTCTTCCCAGCTTGAAAATGAGCCTCCCGTGGGACTAGTGAATAAGCTAAAGCCTCTTTTGACAAGAGAAGCTTAAAAGTAACTTTACTCCTACAGTCCTGGCTGCAAAGCAGCCAGTTTCAACGTGAGCAAAACTGGATGGTCTTAAAAATTCCCTTGATTTAGGTTTATACTTTCATATTTTAGGTATAGTTAGATACAGGTCCAACAATGCTCATTATAGATATAAAGGCCAGGTTAGACCCTGGTTCGATTCCTGGGTTGGAAAGATCCACTGGAGAAGGGATAGGCTACCCACTCCAGTATTCTTGGGCTTCCCTGGTGGCTTAGCTGGTAAAGGATCCACCTGCAATGTGAGAGACCTGAGTTTGATCCCTGGGTTGGGAAGTTCCCCTGAAGAAAGGATAGGCTACTCATTCCAGTATTCTGGCCCAGAGAATTCCATGGACTGTATAGTCCATGGGGTCGCAAAGAGTCAGATATGACTGAGCGACTTTCACTTTAGGTAGATAAAAGGCAAAGGCAGGGCATGGTGGCATTTCAGCACAGAAAGAGGCCTTGGGTATCACCCCCTTCAGATTGGAAGTCCCCTGGATTGCCTGAGTTAGGTGCTATTTCTCTGCTGCTACAGACCCTGGGCTTCCCATCTGTGTCATAGGGCAGTGGGTTCCTCAGTGTCCAGCAGCCAGTACAGTGTCGGGCGCATAGGGTCAGTAATTGTTGATGTAAAGTTTGGAGTACATGTGACTGTATTGGATCATGGATCCAACCAGAGTGTCTCTACAGAGATAGAGGAAGTAAACCTAAGTGGCTGATGGAGGAAGCCGGAGGGGGCCTGAGTCAGCCAGTGAACTTGAGCTGCCATGATTCTGCTCACCACTGGTTTCTCAGCACAGCACTGGCCTCTCCTACATGGGCAGAAGCAGGAAAGTCAACAAGAACCTGCATGGGGAAATGTCCTAGGGGCATATATCCTTCTAGCTGATATTTTATGTAATATTAATATTTTGTCATTCGTAATCCCCTAAATACTGCTTCCTTCTTAAACATAGTTTTGCTAGGGCTCAGAGCTTCTGTTTGGAGAGTAAGGCAATGTTTTAGCATTAGCCACACAGGGAGATCGTGTGAGGGGTGCACTGTTGGGACCTCACTTCAGGAAAAAACTTGCAGTTCAGCTACAGGGAGTGCAGTTAGCTGACAGCCATCAGTAGCAGTGCTGACAGGACTCAGGACTGGGCCTCCATTCTTCAGGTAGCCCCCAGCCTATGAGTGAGTGTGGCAGCGCTGCTGGGACCTGGCGGTTCTTGCCCGATAGGGTCTCCTTCACAGGCACCTTTTGCCCCAGAGCTCCCTGTTGGGTTGGCTGCCACTTTTCCAGCTCTGTACTGCAGCCTGAGGCTTTTCTGACCAGTCCTGCAGCCTCCCTGCTTTGATTTTGCAAGTGTCAGATGTGTGTTTCAGTCTGAAGACATTCTTGGCCCAAGTCTTTCTTTTCTTTTTCCATCTTTCACAGGCCTTAACTCCCAATAAACTGCTTGTACATCCAACTCCAGCTTGGCATCTGCTTCCTAGAGGACCAAGCTGATCCACCTGGGGAGTTTTAAAAAATACCAATGCCCCCAGAAATTTTTATTTAATTGGTCTGGGGTGCAGCCTGGGTGAATCCAATAAGCAGCCCAAGTCAAGGGCCACTGAAATAGAAGAAAATTTCTGGAGCAGAAGTTCCAAGTGTTTATTAAGTTAGAAAAGGATCTGGTTTCTCACAAGTCGCTAGGGCTTCAACATCTTTAGGTCCTTTTTGAATAAAATGGGCCCACTGTTTCATACCATAGGTGCCAATTTGTAACCCTCCAACTCCTTCCTGCAATGGTGGGCCGTTAACACAAACAGTTTTGGAAGGAAGCTGGCATTTTGAGAGGCACCTTTCAACTTCCTGATATTCTATATGTTGCTTTTATGTAACCTATGTCAGATACTCAGTGTTTACCTACGGACTCATATCCTTGTGTGTGCGTGCGTGCTCAGTCACTTCAGTCATTTCTGATTCTTTGCGACCCTATGGACTGTAGCCCACCAGGCTCTTCTGTCCATGGGATTCTCCAGACAAGAATATTGGAGTGGATTGCCATCCTCTCCTCCAGAGGTTCTTTCTGTCCCAGAGATCAAATCTGAGTTTCCTACATCTCTTGCATTGCAGGCAGATTCTTTACCAATGAGCCACTGGGGAAGCCCCTCATATCCTCAGAAAAGCCCAAATAAAAATAGAAGAAAGGTAGAATTTAGGGAAAAGTTCAGCAGCATTGACCTGATCATTTTGGTCTTGATATGGTCCTTTGAGACTTTTCTCTAGTCAGCAAGTGTCTCTCTGGATTTGGCCCTTAGTGTGGGATCTTGTCCTGTGATTCTTAAATGTTTCTGTATGTGCCGCCTTCTCCATCAGGCCATCCAATAAGCTCCTTGAGCACAAGTATCCCATCCAGCCAAGTCCACAAGCCCAGCTCATAGCACAGGGCCTAGCACAGAGCAGGTCTACAGGAAGGGTTAAAATAAAGGAACAAAGGTGGCAGGAGCCAGGAGGTTATATAACCAGACTTGGTTATAGAAAAACAAGATATTACCTTCCCCCTAGTATTCACAATTCAGTATTTCACAAGTCATTTTTATTTATAAACATATTTTTGTTGTATGTATTCCTCAACACTTTTATAGCCATTATCGTGTGTCAGGCACTGTTGAAAGTGATTTACAAATATTAAGCTTATTTAATTCTCCTAATAGCCTTTGTCAACCACCAGTGGCTGCAGGGGTTCAGCAAGGGAAAGATATGGGAGGCTCTGGGATGGCCTGGAAGGGTTTGTAGGAATGGAAAGGAGGGTTTATTCTGCTCTTTAAAGATTGTGTAGAAATAGGCAAAAAGTCAGTGAGGAGGGAACTCATGGGACAGAAAATGCAAAGGTATGGAATTGAGAATACTTACTACTCTTTGGGTGGGGGTGGTGGCGTGGGGGATAGGAAGGGACCCTCTGCCCAGGTTGCTGAGACTGGAGCAGGTGGCAAACTGATAGCCATGAGCCAAGGGTACCAAATGTCTGGTGCTGGGTTTTGGCTTATTTCCTGATGTGCCATAAACATTGCCATTGATGTATGTTAATCCAAGCCACCTGAACAAAGGGGCCCGTGCCTCTCAGAGGAAAAAATGGCACAATTAGGATTGGCAATACGTGATAACAATCACCTCGCCGACGGTTGGAAAGGTCATCCAGATTCAACCTTGGGGAGCCTGGCTATCTTCTGCAGCATCCATATCAAATTGTCGCCCTTCACCTGCTCCTTTTCTTTGTTTGTCATGCTAAATAACCCCATTGCTATTCTTCATATAACTGAACTTCAAGATTCTCCATCACCCTGTTCATCCTCCTCTAACTGTGGTCTGGTCTAGACATTTTAGCTCTTACACAGTGCGCCCAATCCTGCAGATAAAGTCCACCAGCCAAAACAGTTGTGCTGTCACCGTCTTCATTGCAAAAGTTATGTTGTAAATGCAACCTACGATCGCAGCCCCCTCTCCCTATTAACAAATATATATTTTATTCTCATGTGTACTCAGTCCTACGCTGTGCCTGATTCTGAACACTTAGGAAGAGTTGGTTATAAAAGAAGTAATGGGAGTATTAGGATAAAACCACCATTTTACCCAGAGGCTTTGAAACAACCAGGAGAGAAAAGCTGACAAGAAGTGTTCTCACCCTGCCCTTTCTTCTGCCGCATTTTCTTCTCTTGTCACAGGAAGATCCACAACACCTGGAAATGAGGCAGCACATCCCCTAAGATCTGGATGGAGAAGATGAACAACTCAAGCTCCTGGCAGGACATGGGCTACCCAGCAGGCCTCTGACAAGGTGTTGGCCCTCAGGGCCCTTTCTCTTTCCTGTCTCAGGAACTCCAACATGACCAGAAAGATCTTCACAAACACCAGGGAGCGGTGGAGGCAGCAGAATGTCAACAGTGCCTTTGCCAAGCTGAGGAAGCTCATCCCCACTCACCCTCCAGACAAGAAGCTGAGCAAAAATGAAACACTTCGCCTGGCCATGAGGTACATCAACTTCCTGGTGAAGGTCTTGGGAGAGCAGAGCCTACAGCAAACAGGAGTGGCCGCTCCAGGAAACATTCTGGGCCTCTTCCCCCAAGGACCCCACCTGCCAGACAGGACTCTCCTTGGCGACTACCAGGTTCCATCACCCAGCTCAAGCCACCACATTCCGTAATAGTGGGGCTCTGGCTGTTGTGACCCCAGGCAGCAATGGTTCAGAAGTCACTAGCTGTCAACAGCCTTTTTGCAAGTACCAGAGTCAGCATGGTGAATAATTTGTGAGGCATGAACTCAAGCTTCATAGGAGGTGTCTCACGGTCAGCTGCAGAATGCTAAAAGGAGGCCAAAAGGGAGGTGGTCACACATCCCCTTCCCTGGGGGCTTCAGACAGAGCAGCCTGTATCTGTTGATTTTATAAATCCAGGTTCCTGCATAAGATGTTGTTTTTGGGGAAAAAAAGACCCTTAGACTAAAAACTGGTTTGAAAATCACTGCTTTATGTAATATGTTTTCAGTTGTAAGAAGAGCTTCCTCATAATGGATCGCAGATGGATGAGTAGAAAATGCTGCCCTCTGAACATATTTTAAAGTTTGTTCTGAAAAATGAGGCGTATTTGATCAAGAGTAAACAGCGTAAGACAAATGAAAAGATAGCCCTTGCAGAAAGCAGCCTGGAGACTTGTGGGGAATCTGTGGATAAAAGACCCTTCTGACGCGTGAGGACCGCAAGAAGGCAGCAGATGCGTGCAGGAGAGCTCTGCATCCTCTGTCTCTATGGAAATGTGAGGTGTCATTTGCACTGGATCACGAGTATATGCGTTATCACTAAAGCCAAATGGTAGATTATACCTATGAGAGGAAAGGACATGATAATTTGTGAGAGTTCATGGTTTTCTTATGAAAAGAATTCAACTAAAATAGTTTTCCTAATCCTTTAGCTTCACATGTCAGGTATTGAAAACTTTTAATTCAGCATGAGTTCTTGATGATTTAAGACCTGTGAAATTCAAATAGAATGATGAAAATCTAAATATTACCATTTAACAGCTCATTTAACAGAGAGCTTAACAAAAGATTTAGAGTAGACAATAGGAGTGTAATACCAGACTCTAATGAATTGATGGATGTGTGACTTGTTTTCCCCGCCGAGGAGCATTAGCTCAGTTTTACACTGGGAGGGGTGGTGCCCACAAAAGAATGAACGACGTGGATCTGGCAGAACTCACAAGTGGATCTGGCAGAACTCACAACCGTATGCCACCATGATGACGCTTGGATTCAAAAATGAATCCCATAGTTAAGCCCAGAATACAAATAATGTCATTTGATTGTCTCTGGAATGTTTTATTTTCCCAAAATTATTGACAGAACATTGGTTTTAAAACCTGAACTATAGGTAGGAAATTGATGGGTTTGAGATTATGTATATACAATAGAGAAATTTAAATTTTCTGCCCACTCTAGAAAGAAGAGATTCAATTTATGAAAGGCTGAAATGAACCTCTTTGGTTTGGTGATCAGAAGAAATGTGGATGAGGCATCCTCAAAATCTCATTCTCAAAACAGCAAGTTCATAATGTCATTAAACTCTACACAGCATTCACACTTACGGCACAATGCATTTATTAAAACAATGCATTTAGGACTTCCCTGGTGGTCCAGAAGTTAAGACTCTGCACTTCCAGTGCAAGGGGTGTGGGATTCCTGGTCAGGGTACTAAGATCCCACATACCGTGTTAGTTAATTCAGTCACTCAGTAATGTCTGATTCTTTGTGACCCCATGGACTGCAGCACACTAGGCTTCTCTATCCATCTGTAACTCCCAGAGCTTACTCAAACTCATGTCCATCAAGTAGGTGATGCCATCCAACCATCTCATCCTGTGTCATCCCCTCCTCCTCCTGCTCTCAATCTTTACCACCATCAGAGTCTTTTCCAATGAGTCAGTTCTTCGCATCAGGTGGATTGGAGCATCAAAGTATTGGAGCTTCAACTGAAGCATCAGTCCTTCCAATGAATATTCAGGACTGATTTCCTTTAGGATTGACTGCTTGGATCTCCTTGAAGTCCAAGGGACTCTCAAGAGTCTTCTCCAACACCACAGTTCAAAAGCATCAGTTCTTTGGCACTCAGCTTTCTTTATAGTCCAACTCTCACATCCATACATGACTACTGGAAAAACCATAACCTTGACTAGATGGACCTTTGTTGGCAAAGTAATGTCTCTGCTTTTTAATATGCTGTCCAGGTTGGTCATAGCTTTTCTTCCAAGGAGCAAGCATCTTTTAATTTCATGGCTGCAGTCACCATCTGCAGTGATTTTGGAGCCCGAGAAAATGAAAAAAAAAAAAAAAAAGCATGCTGTGTAGCATGGACAAAAAATAAAAATAAATAATGAGAATAATAAAATAATTTTTTTTAAAAGAAACAATGCATTCTTGTGTGTAGGTCCTTTCTTTAAACTGCATTCAATAAACATCACCACAGACCCAGAGTAGTCCAGGCAAACACATAAACACAGAAACCAGGGGATTTCCCCCAAATTTGCATTTCTTTCTCATGAGTTTTATTGTTCTCATGAGCTTATGTGGACTTAAATTTGTCCCCAAACTACCACGTGATATCACATCTTAAAACTCTGGTGACAGTTGTCAGTTGAGTAATACTGCTTATTCTCTCATCTGGCATTAAATCACATTAACACTTTTGACAGTATTTTTGTATTGTGCTGTGCATCAGTCATATCCGACTCTTTATGATCCCATGGACCATAGCCCATCAGGTTTTTCTGTCCATGGGGTTTTACCAGCAAAAATACTGGAGTGCATTGCTATGTCCTCCTCCAGGGGATCTTCTCAGCCCAGGGATTGAACCTGGGTCTGTCTCCTGCATTGCCAGTGGATTCTTTACCACTGAGCCACTAGTAGCTTCATTTGAACTGTAGCCGAGGAAGGCACAGGAGACCTTTTTGTGTGAACATAGGATTTTACTGCTCTTCTCAGAATGAGTGCACTTCTCTGCTGTTGGGGCCTTGTCTGCTGTGCTCAGGGGGCCTTTCCACTGAAATGTAACTGAGTGCCACTGAAAAGTCATGAGGAGATTGAGTATCATTAAATTAAATGAGGGGAACAGTTTTTTAAAGAAACTCTACAGAAAATTCCTATGATAAGTGAATAAACATTTGATGTATTACTTAATGTAATTCATCTCAAATTATTTCTTTTGCAAGTTAGGTCTTGGGCTGTCAGGTTGTATTAGGTTAAAGTGACTGTCAAAAGGAATTGTAGGTACCTGTGTATCAGAAGCTTGGCAAGGTACACATGAGACTGGAAGCTAATTCTAAAATCACTCCACAGCTTTCCTTGGTGTCCTATATTTACAGCTGACTGGAGTAGTAAGAATTTATGGTTCAAATGAATTATAGTTCACTGATGGTACATCTCTTTATGGATCATTTGAACCCAACAGAAAAATTTAGACCAATTATATCACCTATGCTTCCCTATTACTTGTTCTGCTATGGACACCACTGAAAGCTTCCAGAAACCAGGTATAACAGGTCCTTTTATTTATATAGATCATTAGATTGGCTTGTTCTACTCCTCACTTTACAGAGGAGAAAACAGTCCAGAGAGTTTTGAAGTAACTTTCTAGTGGTCACATGGACAGTTAGTGGAAACCCAGAACATAGTGCAAGATCTCCTACCCAGCATCCAGTCTATTCAGCCATGAAGGATTTTAGGATTGGAAATGGACAAGCATCTTATTACTAGGCTCATCTCTTTGCAATACTGTTCGGTGATCTTCTTCATATGCCTCTTAATTGAAATTGAATCAATGTGCTTTATAGAATGTGATTAGAGGTACCAACCAAAGATTTTATTTGTTGATGTTTTGAGAGTTTTTAATCATCGATTCTAATTTGCTATTTAACTATTAATTTATTGAAAATAAATTATTTAAGAAAATAAATTGTTATTTTTTTTCCTTTTTAGAAAATATTTCACAAATTTACTAAGCATACCCTCCAATCTCTCCATCCTCACAACGAGTGTCCTGGCTTTGAACCTCACTCCTTCTGTTGTCTCTATTCTAAAAAAAATATAGCATTCCCTGATTAGTGCCTCCTTTTCCTTCACTTTCACACAGCTTCCTAATTGTCCTTCTCAAATCACAACTACAGTCATCCCCAGCTATCAAACCTTCAGTGTCTTGTCCACCAGACAGACAGATACTGTATCCCAGCAAACCAGGCCCTCTCACAATTGCCTGAATGTATCAGACATGCTAAGGAAACTGCTTCACTTGATGGTCCCCAAACATTCTCCACTCTTTGATACCTCCAGCTTTACTCTTGTGAGTCTCTCTGCTTGCACTAAATTCCATTTTCTAAAATCCTTCGTGACTGATCTTAGATACCACTCTTTCAGGAAGCTTGACTCATCTTAAACACCATCTTACATGAAGTCTTCCTAGATTTCCACCACTCAATATAATCTCTTCTTTTGTAGAATACTCTTATTGCTTCAAGACCCTTGCTTCCTCTTCCTTGTATTACAGACATCTTGTGTATATTCTGTCCCCAGCAACAAGATCTCCTTGAGGGCAGTGACAATTTATAACACTGAATCCTCACAACAACCCTGCCAGTGACTTTACTTTCAAAATGAGAAAACTAGATCAAGACTGGGTCCATTAAGAATATTTCTCTAGCCTCTCTTAAAAGATAACATTGAAATGTACCTTGAAGGAATTCACTGGCAGTCCAATGGTTAGTACTTAGCTTTTCACTGAGTAATGGTCTGGGTTCTATTCCTGGTCGGAGAACTAAGATCCCACAAGCCTCACTGTGCAACTGAAAAAAAAGAAAAGAAAATGATGCAACTTTGCATCTTGAACAAGCTAAATTTCCCTGAGAAATCCAAAGTCTAAAGCTCTTTTTAAAAGTTTGTTTCTCAGAATTTCCTTTCAACAAGGCTTTTGCAGCACCTGCCTGATGAGGTTTCACCACCTAAGAATGGCTTGAGATGACCCAAACATATGTAAGTTATACACAACCGGCTTTGTCCTTAAGAGGCTAAAGGATGAAAGGAGCCAGGAGAATGGACAGCTTAACTCCTGACCCATAGGCCAAAGGTTAGCTGAAAGTCACATCCTTAAATAAAAAGGTCAAAGATAAGGAAGGAATCTAAGAGCTCAATGGCAATGCAAAGTGGGGGATTTAAAGTGGCAGGTGCTAGGAAGGAATGCCAAGGGGAGAGTGTGGCTAAAGGATTATAGGAAGCCAGGGTGTGGCCTCCTAAACACAGTTTCCCTTCTGTGACTGTTAGAGCTTACTATAAGCTGGGAAACTTTCTGTTCTATTTTCTTTTTGTTGCTAATGACCTATCACTAGCATTAAAATCACTAGGTTTAAAATTTTTTTCTAGATTTTAAAAAGCACTAGATTTTTACATAAACCTTAGTTAGGTTTGTAATCTATCAAATAATATTTAAGAATTTAATTTCGAGAGCTCAAGGGGGTAGTTGAACTAGGCAAGCTGTAGAATTGCCTTTTCTGGATAATTTTAAAACTCAGGATTATCCAATATGTTCATACGCTTGAACCCTAAGTAACTCTCCTTCTAGGAAGCTATCATAAAGAAGTAATCAGAATTATGGTCAAAGGATTATCTGTGTGGGTATCTATTTCAGAGTTATTTACAATGTAAGTAAAAATAAAATAAATTTATAACAGTAAGAGTCAGAGCCAAGATTTGCTGAACATATTTGCCTACAATATGCTAGGTACTGTGACAAGAGCTTCTAGCATATCAGCTCACCTAATCTTCATGACAATTTATATTGTTACTGTAATATCAATTATATGTTTTGTTCTTATTTCACAGATGACAAAACTGAAATTCAGGAGATGATTTTTTAAAGGATGAATTTTTTAAGTTTTTATTTTATATTGGAGTATAGTTGATTAATAATGTTGTATTAGCAATGGAATATTACTCGGGTATAAAAAGGAACACATTTGAGTCCATGTGTTGACACAATGAGTCAATCTCTAATGAGGTTGGTGAACCTAGAGCCTACTATACAGAGTGGAGTAAATCAGAAAGAGAAAGACAAATACCATATATTAGTGCATATATATGAATCTATAAAGTTGGTACTGAATAGCCTACTTGTAGGGCAGCAAAGGAGATGCAGACATAAAGAACAGACCTTTGGTCATAGTGCGGGACAGAGAGGAGATGACTTGAGAGAATAGTATTGAATCATATACATTACCATATGTAAAATAGATAGCCAGTAGAAATTTGCTGTATGATGCAGGGAACCCAAAGCCAGTGCTATGACAACCTAGAGGGGTAGGATAGGGAGGGAGATTTCAGAGGGAGGGGACATGTGTATGCCTGTGGCTGATTCATGTTGATATGTGGCATAAACCATCACAATATTGTAATTATCCTCTGATCAAAAATAAAAGTTAAATAATGTGTTATTTTCAGGTGTACAACAAAGTGATTGTTATACATGTATCTATTCTTTTTCAAATTCTTTCCCCACTTAGGTTATTACACACTATTGAGCAGAGTTCCTATGCTTATACAGTAGATCCTTGTTGGTTATTTTTTTTTTTTTTGGCTGCACCACATGACATGTGGACCTTCCCTGACCAGAGATCTTGTGCTCTTTACATCGAAAGTGTGGAGTCTTAACCACTGGCCCACCAGGAAAGTCTTAGTTATCTATTTTAAACATAGCAGTTTGCATATGTCAATCCCAAATTCCCAATCTATCCCTCTCCACAACCCTTCTCCCCTGATAACCATAAATTAGTTCTCTAAGTCTGTGAGCCTGTTTCTGTTTTGTAAGTAAGTTCATTTGTATGATTTTTTTTTTTTTTAGATTCCCTATATAAGCAATTCCACATGATATTGGTCTTTCTCATCTGACTTACTTCACTTAGTTTGATAACCTCCAAATCCATCTATGTTGCTGCAATGGCATTATTTCATTCTTTTTAATGGCTGAGTAATATTCCATCATATATATTACCACATCTTTATTCATTCATCTGTGGATGGACACATAGATTGCTTCCATGTCTTGGCTATTGTATACAGTGCTGCAGTGAACACTGGGGTGCATATATCCTTTCAAACCATGTTTTTCTCTGGGTGTGTGCCTAGGAGTGGGATTGCTGGATCATATGGTAGTTCTATTTTTAGTTTCTTAAAGAACATCCATGATGTTCTCTATAGTGGCTGTACAAATTTACATTCCCACCAATAATGTAGGAGGATTTTCTTTTCTGCACACCATCTCTAGCTTTTGTAGACTTTTTGATGATGGCCATTCTGACTGGTGTGAGTGACATCTCATTATAGTTTTGAATTGCATTTCTCTAATAATTAGCCATGTTAAGCATATTTTCATGTGTCTCTTGGCCATCTGTATGTCTTTGGAGAAATGTCTTTTTAGGTCCTCTGACCATTTTTTGATTGGGTTGTTTGTTTTTTGAATATTGAGCTGCATGAGCTCTTTATAAATTTTGGAGATTAATCTCTTATCAGTCACACTGTTTGCAAATATTTTCTCCCATTCTGTGGGTTATCTTTTCATTTTTTATGGTTTCCTTTGCTGTGCAGAAGCTTTTGAGCTTAATTTGGTCCCATTTGTTTATTTTTGTTTTTATTTCCATTACTCTAGGAGATAGCTCAGAAAAGATATTGCTGCGATTTATGTCAAAAGGTGTTCTGTCTATGTGTTCCTCTAGGAATTTTATAGTATCCAGTCTTACCTTTAGGTCTTTAATTCATTTTAAGGTTATTTTTGTGTATGGTGTTAAAGGATGTTCTAATTTCATTTTTTTTTTTTTTTTTACATGTGGCTGTCCAGTGTTTCCAGGACCGTTTATTGAAGAGACTGTCTTTTCTTCATTGTATAGTTTTGCCCTCTTTGTTGTAGATTAATTGACCATAGGTTTGACTATTGCCAAACCTATGTGGATAGTGAGAGCACCTTTTGTAAGGATACCTCTCACTGCTGCCTTTTCTGCCACCCCATTATTCTATGTAAGAGGATGTGTGAAATGCAACTGTTTCAGCCCACCGCCCAAGGGATACAGTGCCTGTCAGAGCTCATGAGCTTCTCAGGCCTTACTCCATCTACTTTTCACCTCTTTTCTCTGAATATCAGGCCTCCAGATCTCCAGATCACACTTAAGGTATTTCACATGTTCACTTTGGCTTCTGGCAAATAGAAATTCTTTCCTTACCTGCCTTCCTAGACTAAATTTCTTCCCTAGGCTCCAAAGCCTCTGAAAACAGCCTCCCACTGTCTTCCTTGTTCCTCTCTGAGAGGCTGTATGACTCTAGGCTCCAGGAGAAAGGATGCTTCACCATAGAAATGGAGGATAGACATACTGGTGAAAAAGAGAGGAGATAAAGCAGAGGAGAGACAGTTATTTGGACTAGAAAACTGCACTGTGTTTGGCTATCGGGATACATCTACCTGGACACACGACATAAGAGAACTGAAGATGGCAGCTTGCAGGTGGAGATGGGAAATATAAATGCCTTGAGGAAGGGTTATTCATATTAATTATGTGTTTGCTATGTGCCAGACATTTTATAAATGGCATCTTCAATACTTCTAACTACCATTTAGTGGAGGTATTTGCTTTAATTTACAGTCAGGGCGATTGTGGCTTTGAAGAGTCTAGGAGACCAACTTAAGATTCATGCAATGAGCAAGCAGCAAGACAAGGCTCTGAATCTATATCTGCCTTTCAGCACAGGCCAAATCTCTCTGTGTTCTTCTACCTTGAAGAATAGAAACCTCATATGGTTCCTAAGTGGACTTGGGTTTCTAAGTGGACTTCCCTGGTGGCTCAGACGGTAAAGAATCTGCCAGCAATGCTGGAGACCCTGGTTTGATCCTTGGGTCAGGAAGATCCCCTGGAGAAGGGAATGGCTACCCAGTTCAGTATTCTTGCCTGGAGAACTCCATGGATAGAGGAACCTGGTGGGCTATAGTCCATGGGGTTGCAAAGAGTCAGACATGACTGAGCAACTAACACACACACAGGAAGTAAGGCTCACTGCAGGTAGGCAATGATTGAAATGATTTTTTTTTAAGTACAGAGTAATTTGATTGGTAATTTGGGTTTTCTATCCACAAGAATTCTTTGATAGAGAATAAATTATCCAAAGGAAATGATGGAGGTTCTGTTCCTATTATGTTCTCCAATGCATGAAAGTGAAAAGTAAAAGTGAAGTCGCTCAGTAGTGTCCGACTCTTAGCAGCCCCGTGGACTGTATGTAGCCTACCAGGCTCCTCCGTCCATGGGATTTCCCAGGCAAAAGTACTGGAGTGGGGTGCCATTGCCTTCTCTGTTATGTTGTTGAACACCACTTTAAATTATTTTGAACACCACTGCAGAAGTTGTATCAACAGAAATGAGCCTCCTCTATCTGGCCTTTGATGTTCACGTTGTAAGTCAGATTTAAACGAGGTTTCCTTTTACTCTCATAGACTTGGACACATTCAGATGTTCTCTGAGCATCACGTAAACTGGTGCAGAGGGTCAATCTTCCTAGTGAGTACAGGGATGTCGTCTCAGGACTCTTTCATCTTTAAGGGTAAAAAAATCTTTCTTCCAAGTAGGAAGGGTAGAAGAAATCACCTCTTGGAAATTCAGAATTTATCACACACATAGATTAGGGTCCTTCTTATTTTTCAAAATAATGAAAATTTCATTTATACTCATAAACTGTCTATAGCCAAGAAAGGAACACTCAGTCAAAAAAAATTCCCTGGCTTCCCCTATTTTAACAGTTTTGATAGCTGAGTTTTCCTCTTGTGGTTTCTAAGCACATATCACCCACAATCCTAAAACAACTACCATCACCCAGCTTTTTTGTTTGTTTTCTTTTCCGGAAATAAAGGAAAAATACAGAAGTCCAATTCAGCAAGTACTGAAATCAAACATCCACTGAACTTTGTTCCCAAAAAATAAACCCCTTATCAGTCTCTTGCAGAGATTCTAAAATGCTTATCTCGATAGACCCGATTATGGGGCTGACCCACTCTCAATGCTGAGTAGGAATCAAATGGGCATTCTCTTCTGTCAGCAAGCCCCGCTTTGCGATCCAGATAAATCAATTAATGGGATGCAGAGCCGCTGTCCTGCCTTTTTCTTCCCCATACTTACCTCCCCCAGCTCCCTCGGACTTCTCAGTTCCCCGTTTAATACCATCTAAGAGTCCTTATTTACAAGAGGGCTTGTGCAGGTGCAAGCTTTCAGGCCAGCAGCCCAGGAACAATTGTCCCCTCTGCCCTTCCAGCTCCAGGCTCCCCTCTTTGTGAGGCACTTTTCTTTTCTCTGTTTTTCAGACGGAAAAAAATGCCCCTCAGCAGCTCATCTAATCGGATTATGCTAATTTGTACTTCATGAACCTAAACAGCATAACTAGATCTGCAGAGAGCTAGGGCCAGGAAGAGAGGGACAACGACTTTGTCGGTAAACCTACCCCCCAAAAGTGCCAAAAGAAAGTACATCATGTGTTCATTCACACAAAGCTGCTAGTCCAGGAAGCCCACCAAGCTCTTGACAACTGAGAGTGCCCAGTAGCCGGCTGTGTTCAAAATAGAAAAGGGAAGACAGCACAGTGAAGGCACAATGAGGACCAAAATGACAAGGCTGTTTGCCCCTGTTGTAAATTAAGTTTCCTCTTCTTCCTTCCCAACTCACTCACATTTACCCTCTTGGCAACTCAATATATAAGGTTAGAAGCTGAAGCCAGGTGGTGCAATTCAACAGACATTTATTGGCACCTACTACCTCTGAAGGATGACAGTTGTGGTCCTTTCTTCCTTGGGTTGGGAGGTGTAAAAGTGTCTACCACTTAACTCTTGCCTTCAAAATGTGCGCTCTGGTAGAGAAAGATACTCTAGGTATGGAAATTAGAAAACACCTCAATGAGGCAATTGCTATTCCTGTATTTGTTCTCTGTCTTGTGTTTGCTGACTCCGCTAGGGGCATCTTCCAGAATCTTCCACACCTGATTTTAAAAATAATTTATGTTCATTTAAAGCTTTATGTTTATTCAAAATATAGAAGTATATAATTTAATCTTCATAATGGACAGTAAGATCAACAAAACTGGTATTTTCAAGCCCATTTTCAAGTGTCAAAACTGCAACTTAAGACATGTTAAAGGAGTCAATCCAAGGAGAATCCTCCAGTTAATAATTTGAGGTTCTGAGTCCAAATCCAGTGTGCTCCCTGCCCCCAACCCCTGCGTGCTGTCTCATATTGATTTCACACTGCTTCACATGCTACCTCAAGTTGACTTACATTCTATAAGACTGTACACAAAACATTAACTTTTATACCAATGGCTTCAAAAAAGCTTCACATATTGTGAAATTGGAAAAGCCAATTTGAATTTTCATATAGGTAAGTGAAATTGTTCTAGAATAATCTAGACAAGGGTTTTCAATTAACTTCAGCTCATTTTTAGCCCTTAACTTTCCTGCCACTGTTCTTCTATATTTATACCATTCACTTTCCTCCTTTCTTGGTCAAGACATAGTCAAATGCTGCCTGACCCTTTCACACATCAGGTTCTTGCTGCCCTAGGTGGTTAGAACTCAGCCCTTGTGCTTATTAGTTTCTAAACCGGTTACACTCTTGGTGATGAAGTCCCAGCTGTTGCAGCTATATTCTCTGGAGATTGCCACATACCTGTCTCTATCACAACTTTCTCTTATTTCAAAGCCCTCATTCCCTCTGGGGTCTCACACTGAGTTCTGGTATCTGATCTGAGAGATGCTTATAATTCACATCCATTTACAGAGTTGAAAACATCTAGTGTCCTGAAATTAATGAATGATTGAGGTTTTCTCAGTTCACATGCTCATTTCACCACACCTCCCTCTCCATCACCCCTAAAGTAGCTTAAATATGCAGCAGTAATGTTTCCATCAAGAGAAGAAAAGCAAAGCATGTTTCATCTCTGCTGTCCCTTTCTCCCACCTTCTGTCCCCTCTCTTTGCTGTTTTTAATACCTAAAAAGTTATTCTTATACTCTTATAGCCTCAGATCCTCATTAGGATGGAATGTGGGAGGCAGAGGTGAAAATTTCATGTGTGTTTATTTTTTTTTTTCCTTACAGAAACAGTTTTTTAGTTTTTAATGAATTTGTAAACAAAAAAGCTCCCAGTTCAAAATAAAAACAAAATCCCAGATCATATAGATGTTTACAGTGATTACATTTATCTAAGCAACATATATACATGTTCAGTTGTAAGATGTTAAATGAATTTCTGTGACAAATATGCGTTTTTTTTTTAATACCAAGAACATTATAGAGTTAATGCAGAGTCCTAAGGATAAACTAGTAGTCACTAAGTTTTTCTTAAAGTCTTCACTTTAGATGCTGTTATTTCTAGCACAGGTAAGCAGGCAGAGTCTTTCATGTGCTTAAACACTGGAATCTTTGGTTGCTACCCTATCAGCTGGCTTGCAAACAAGAAGCCAACCATTTTAAGAATGTTTTAAGTGAACAACTTGCAAACCCCATGGATGGATAAACCCTGCTGCTGCTGCTGCTGCTGACAGTATACAGCCTTGATGTACCCCTTTCCCTCTTTGGAACCAATCTATTGTTCCGTGTCCAGTTCTAACTGTTGCTTCCTGACCTGCATACAGATTTCTCAAGAGGCAGGTCAGGTGTTCTGGAATTCCCATCTCTTTAAGAATTTTCCAGAGTTTGTTGTGGTCCCCACAGTCAAAGGCTTTGGTGTAGTCAATAAAGCAGAGTTAGAGGTTTTTCTGGAACTCTCTTGCTTTTTCAATGACCCAACAGATGTTGGCAATTTGATCTCTGGTTCCTCTGCCTTTTCTAAATCCAGCTTGAACATCTGGAAGTTCATGGTTCACATACTGTTGAACATACATTCACATACTGTTGAACATACAAGACCAGGAGCTAACTGTGGCTCAGAACTCCTTATTGCAAAATTCAGACTTAAATTGAAGACAATAGGGAAAACCAATAACTTCCCTGGTGGCTCAGACAGTAAAAACGTCTGTTTACAATGTGGGAGACCCGGCTTCGATCCCTGGGTCGGGAAGAATCGCTGGAGAAGGAAATGGCAATCCACTCCAGTACTATTGCCTGGAAAATCCCATGGACAGAGGAGCCTGGTAGGCTACAGTCCATGGGGTCGCAAAGAGTAAGACATGACTGAATTACTTCACTTACTTACTTAGGGAAAACCAGTAGACCATTCAGGTATGACCTAAATCAAATCTCTTACGATTATACAGTGGAAGTGACAAATTGATTCAAGGGACTAGGTAGGCAGAGTACCTGAAGAACTATGGACAGAGGTTCGTCAAATTGTACAGGAGGCAGTGATCAAGACCATACCTAAGAAAAAGAAATGCAAAAAGGCAGAATGGTTGTCTGAGAAGCCTTACAAATAGCTGAGAAAAGAAGAGGCTAAAGGCAAAAGAGAAAAGGAAAGATTTCCCATTTGAATGCAGAGTTCCAAAGAATAGCAAGGAGACATAAGAAAGCTTTCCTCAGTGATCAACACAAAGAAATAGAGGAAAACAACAGAATGGGAAAGACCAGAGATCTCTTCAAGAAAATTAGAGATACCAAGGGAACATTTCATGCAAAGATGGGCTCAATAAAGGACAGACATGGTATGGACCTAACAGAAGCAGAAGATATTAAGGAGAGGTGGCAAGAATACACAGAAGAACTATACAAAAAAGATCATCATGACCCAGATAATCATGATGGTGTGATCACTCACCTAGAGCCAGATATCCTGGAATGGGAAGTCAAGTGAGCCTTAGGAAGCATCACTATGAACAAAGCTAGTGGGGTGATGGAATTCCAGTTGAGCTTTTAATCTTTGGTATTCTGTTAATTTTGTAATTATGTATGTCAGCATAGGTTTTCATTTATGGTATAATTCTGGTTGGAATTTTCAAATCTGGGTCCTCTCCCACCCCCCTACATCCACTCATTCACCATTTTTTATTTTTTGTTCATTTTGAACTCTTACTGATGTATGTTGGACTCCCTATATTGATTTTTTTTTACAGCTTTTCTCTTGTCTTTTTACCTTTTCTTATATTTTCTTTTTTTCAAATTTATTTTTTAATTGAAGGATAATTGCTTTATAGAATTTTGTTGTTTTCTGTCAAACCTCAACATGAAGCCCTATTGGATTTTTACTGCTCCATTCTTTCACCAAATTCTTTCATCAAATTCTTATAATGTACTAAGGACTAGAGGTTAGGTTTGATGTGTGTTGAAGTCTTGGGACTTTGCGAAGGTGACTGCCTTGACTTCATTCAAATCAAGTACTACAGACACAGCTTTGTTAAAAAAATGACTTCTTTATGAAAATTGTAGCAATAATAGATTTTTTTAACCTAGAAGATTAAAAAACTTGGCTAAGATTAAGAAAACTTGTTGAATAGAAAATGCTTAAAGTTAGACATTCATAAGATGTACTAATAGAAAACCATTACTGAATTCATGCTGGCAGTTTTTCCCGTATGTTTTGTGTAGATCTCGGGATTTCTTAAAGCCAGACTCCAGCAAATCTCTGAATGTGGAAGACTGTGAATGAGCCTCTCCTCTCCAGTTAAACAACAGGGGATGTACTGTCTAAGAGGTGCTAGTGCAAAAACGGGAAAGGAGTTATATATCAGGTTAGAATACACAGGATACCAAAGCAAAATCCAGATATCTCTGAGTGTTTTTGCCTAGGATCAGTTTCTAAGGTCACAATGGAAATTCCCAAATGCAAATGCAACATAAAAATCAAAGTCCACTGTCACATCTGGGATTAAAGCCAGAGAAAGTTAACTGATAGGGAAGATCAGAGGAATAACCACCAAGAAAGTAGACAGGAGGTTCTAGTCCTTGTCCCTCCACACAGAAACGACAATTTAACAACCATCCATGAATACCTTCATTAGAGCTCTGGAATCAAGTGCGAGGTCACAGCATCCCATTCTATTTTCTATTCAGAGAAAATAGAAAAGATACAATGAAAAGGTAAGAAGAACAGATTCATTCTATGCATGCCACCCTTCCCCAGGCTGGCACAGCACAATACTAAAAGAGATCCCTTTGAGTTGATCGTCCACCATGGGGGAAGGAGAGGGCAAAGTGAGAGCCTGACTTCCCCTGCCTTTCAGACTGCAACTTGGGAGGCCCTTTTCTGTCACGCTTCACCCAAAACCCTGAGAGAATTCATAAGGCTAGATCTCTGGGAAGTCGCTAAGAACAAAGACAAGGGGTGCACAGATCTCAGCTGCTGCCTTGCAACACCCAGTAGCAAGCAGACCACTCTTGATCCCTGGGACCAGGTCCATCTGCCTGAGGACCCCCCAGTCAGCCCATGAAGAATCTCTGACTGGGCTAACTGGTGGAGGGCTTTTGCTCCACCTTGTCAGGGCTTTACCTGACAAGCCCTCCCTGACAAGTCTATAGAAACTGGAAAAAGATGACAGGTTCTTCAAATGTGCAAACACCAGTGGAAGGCTCCAAGGATCATGAACAAATACCACCAAGGGAACAAAATCAAGCTCCAATAACTGACCCTAAAGAAATGGAGAGCTATGAACTGCCTGACAAAGAATTCAAAATAATCATCTTAAAGAAGCTCAGTGAGCACAAGAGAACACAGATAGACAACTAAACAAAATCTGAAAATCAATGCATGAACACAACAAAAAGTTATAGTAAGGGAAATCATAAAAAAGAGCCAAACAGAATTCTAGAGTTAAAGAATGCAGCGACTGTAAAGCAATTATACTGCAACAAAAATGAAAAAGAAAAAGAGAATACAATGGTTGAACTGAAAATTTCAATAGAAATATTCAACAGTAGACCAAATCAAGCAGCAGGAAGAATAAAAAAGCTCAAAGACGTATCATTTGAAATTATCCAGTTTGAAGAACAAAAAGAAAAAAGAATAGAAAAAAGTGAAGAAAGCCTACAGGGCTTATGGCATATCTTCAAGAAAACAAATGTATTTGTGGTAGAAGTCTCAGAAGGAAAAAAAGAGAGAAAGAAAAGAAAACTTATTTAAAGAATAATGTCAGAGAACCCATTGATGAATGGATAAAGAAAAGGGGGTATGATGGAATATTATTCAGCTTCGAAAAAGAAAGAAACCCTACTGTTTCCTGCAACAACATGGATGAACTTTAAGGGCATCATGTTATGTAAAATAAGCCAGACATAGAGGACAAGCATGATACAATATTGGTAACATAAGGAGTCTAAGGGCTTTCCTGGGGGTTCAGACAATAAAGAATCTTCCTGCAATGCAGGAGACCCATGTTCGGTCCCTGGGTCAGGAAGATCTCATGGAGAAGGGACTGGCTACCCACTCTAATATTTTTGCTTGGAGAATTCCATGGACAGAGAAGCCTGAAGGGCTATGTCCATGGTGTTACAAAGAGTCAGACATGACTGAGTGACTAACACACACACATAAGGAGTCTACAATAATCACTCATAGAAGCAGAGAATAGAATGGTGGTTGATGGGGCAGGGGGTTGAAGGGTGGAACAGGGATGTTATTAGTCCGAGGGTACAAAATTTCAGCTTCCCAGGGGACTCAATGGTAAAGAATCTACCTATCAATTCAGGAGACACAGGAGAGGCAGGCTCAAGCCCTGGGTCAATAACATCCCTTGGAGGAGGAAATGGCAACCCCTCTAGTATTCTTGCAAGAAAAATCCCATGGACAGAGGAACCTGCAAGGCTACAAGCTTTGGGGTCGCAAAGAGTCGGACACAACTGAGCATGCCTTCTCAAAGTTTCATTTATATAAAATGAATAACTCCTAGAGATCTACTGCAAAATTTAGAGCTTATAGTTAATAATACTTATTATATTGCTAACAGTGTAAATATTAGGTTAAGGGTTCTTATCTTACACACATAATGAACAGGACGAGAGGAAACTTTTGGAGATAATGAACGTATTTATACATGGATTGTAGTGATGGTTTCATGGGTGTATACTTACTTGCAAGCTCATCAAATTGTTTATTACATATGTATAGCAATTTGTATGTCAATCACACCTCATATTTTTTTTTAAATAGGAAAGACCCAATAGTTATCAGATCTATGTTGTAGTTGGGTGTATCTGGGCTTCTTATAAAGATATGATGTCCCAGGCCTGTGGTTGTCTTTCATTGTTCATGAGACCTAGCTCTCTGAACGGATAGGTGACACTGGCTTCCCACCATGGTGTTCTTTCCTGCAGCTCTATGCCAGTTCTTTGCCTAAGTAGTGGCTAGGCTTTGGAACTGTAGGAAGATGATAGTGGAAGAATCCCATATGTTTGAGGTATTATAGAAATTGGCAGCAAATTTTCCGTTTCTCTTTTTGGCCATTTTCCCAATTCCCAATTCTCATCCACTAAATGCTGCAATTGCTCTGATGCTAGTGGGAGTCTTTGAACTTTTCACTATTCTGAAGGGTTATTAAAGATTATCTGCTTTCTAAGCCTGGTCTTTGGTAGATGAATATGTGATGGAACAGGGGCCACTTGTAGTACCTACAGACATAGTAGTGGGCCTCACAGAGCCCTTAATATGATGCTGGGGGCCAGCAGGGGGAGCATGTATGGAGTGCTTGGCTATGGGTGTGTAAAAGGAGCATAAGAGGTACTTGTTCAGTCACTCAGTTGTGTCTGACTCTTTGCGGCCCCATGGACTGCAGCAGGCCAGGCTTCCCTGTCCTTTGCTACCTCCCAGAGTTTGCTCAAACTCATGTCCGCTGAGTCAGTGATGCCATCCAACCATCTCGTCCTCAGTCACCCCCTTCTCCTCCTGCCCTCAATCTTGCCCAGCATCAGAGTCTTTGGAGCTTCAGCTTCAGCATCAGTCATTCAAATGAATATTCAGGATTGATTTCCTTTAGGATTGACTGGTTGGATCTCCTTGCAGTCCAAGGAACTCTCAAGAGTCTTCTCCAACACCACAGTTCGAAAACATCAATTCTTCTGAGCTCAGGTTTCTTTATGGTCCAACTCTCACATCTGTACATGATTACTGGAAAAAACAGATCTTTCACTGTATAGACCTTTGTTGGCAAGGTGCTATCTCTGCTTTTTAATATGCTATCTAGGTTTGTCATACCTTTTCTCCTAAGGAGCAAGTGTCTTTTAATTTCATGGCTACAGTCACCATCCGCAGTGATTTTGGAGCCCAAGAAAAGAAAGTCTGTCACTGTTTCCATTATTTCCCCATCTATTTGCCATAAATTGATGGGACCAGATGCCATGAGCTTCATTTTTTGAATGTTGAGTTTTAAGCCAGCTTTTTCACTGTCCTCTTTCACCTTCATCAAGAGGCTCGTTAGTTCCTCTTCATTTTCTGCCATTAAAGTAGTGTCATCTGCATGTCTGAGGTTATTGATATTTCTTTTCTCAGTTATTTGTAAGGCCTCCTCAGTCAACAATTTTGCCTTGTTGCGTTTCTTTTTTTTAGGGATCGTTTTGATCACTGCTTCTGTTGCAGGAAGGCCCTTTCCAGGGCCAAAACTGGGCTCTTGTCTAACTCTCAGAAATGAACTGTCCAAGGAGACACATGTGCTGACACATGGGAAAGAGCACCTGGGCGGACAGCAGTAGGGTAAGGGAACCCAGGAGAACTGCTCTGCCATGCGGCTCACAGTCTTGGGTTTTATGGTGATGGGATTGGGTCTTTAGCCAATCACCCTGACTCAGAGTCCTTCCTGGTGGTGCACACCTTTTTCAGCCAAGATGGATGCCAGTGAGAAGGATTCTGGGAAGTGGTCAGACATGTGGTGTCTCCTTTTGACCTTTCCTGAACTCTTCTGGTTGGTGGTGGCTTATTAGTTCCATGTTCGTTACCGGGACCTCCTTTCATAAAACAACTCATCCAAATGGTTACTATGGTGCCGGCCAGGGTCGGCGATTTCAATCAGTGTGCTTCCCCTAACACTTCCTGTATGTTACAAACCTCCGTCCATAGTTCTTCAGGCACTCTATCATATCTAATTCTTTAAATCTACTTGTCACTTCCACTGTATAACCATAAGGGATTTGATTTAGATCATATCTAAATGGCCTAATAGTTTCCCCTACTTTCTCCAATTTAAGTCTGAATTTTCAATAAGGAGCTCATGATCTGGTCTACAATTATGTTCATGATCTGAGAAGCAGAGTGCTGCAAGGCAGAGCAAAGAACAAGGCAACCGTTCTTCCACCTACTTTGAACAGAAATCGTTGCATCAGTTCATGGACTTGGATTTGGACTTCTAGGAGACAGCTGTGACAAATTTTAGACTTGTAGACCAGAGTCCTGATCAAGTCCCAAGTCTTGTTTATTTAGTTGGAAGCTAGACACACTGTGAATTAATATCTGGAGATAAATATCTACTATTCAGAGAACTAATTTGCTGCCATGTGATTGGTTAGGAGCCTCCTGAAAGAAATCCTCTATTTCATAGCCAGGGGTGGCAGGCAAAACACCGTGGTGTACAATATGGGGTTATGACTCTAGTGTATTTTCTAAGCAAACAGATGTTTTCCAGACTTTATCAATCTTCTGGGTCTGGGCTAAGGGCTTATCCTCTAAGAGCTCTCATAGTACCTTCTGCTTCCTGCTGTTGGTAATTATATAGTAACTATGGTAAGGATATAGTACTTACCAAGCCATATAACCTTTGTTCATTGGTCTGTATGCCATTAGAGAAAAGCTCCTGAGAGCCTAGAGGTGTTTTCATCTACACAGAAAGTAGTTCACCTATACATAAAGATGCATGAACCAACCTGTTAGAGTTTCCTCACAAAAGCCTAATGTAGACGGTGGTGATGGTGGTCATTTTTCATATAATGGTTGAACCATTCACCATCCCCATCTGAATGGCAATCTTTGGATGAGTTGTTATGTTATCACTGTCCCCCCACCCCGCCACTACCTCTCATGATCTAGCATCCTGGTGGAGAATAACTGTTTAGTGAATTCTGAGCCTGACTCTAGGTTCCCTTGCCATGGAGCTCTGAATTCAAAGTATCCAACAAAATTTGCATAGTTGGAGCCCAGATTACATTTTCTCACACAACAGCACAAGACTCTGAACCCTACTTAGCTAATTTTACTATCCTTTCAGGAAGGAGAAGAGATCCCGTACAATATGCAGAGGCATATAATTGAGGGATCCCAGAGTGGACTTGGTATCTGGTGACCATCCTTACCTCTCACCTCCACTCCCACTTTTTAAGCAGCTCTGTCCTTAGTGTAAAATTTTTTTAAAAAGCAAATTATTCAAGGAGCCAGTCATTAAGACCTGAAATTACTGGCATCTAATGACTAACTCCAGTACTCTTGCCTGGAAAATCCCATGGGCAGAGGAGCCTGGTAGGCTGCAGTCCATGGGGTCACTAAGAGTCGGACACAACTGAGCGACTTCACTTTCACTTTTCACTTTCATGCATTGGAGAAGGAAATGGCAACCCACTCCAGTGTTCTTGCCTGGAGAATCCCAGGGACGGGGGAGCCTGGTGGGCTGCCGTCTCTGGGATCGCACAGAGTTGGACACAACTGAAGTGACTTAGCAGTAGCAATGACTAACTCCAGAATGATTGTTATTGACTTCATCTGCTCTGGAAGGAATTGTTTTAGTTCAATATTTATTTGTTTGACTGCATTGGGCCTTAGTTGTAAAAGGACATGAGATCTTTGTTGCATCATGCAGGATGTTTCATTGAGGACCACAGGCTCTCTAGTTGTGTCTCAGTAGTTGTGGCACACGAGCTTTGTTGATTTGCGGCATGTGGGATCTTAGTTCCCTGACCAGGGATTGAACCCGTGTCCCCAGCATTGCAAGGGGCACTCTTAACCAGAGAAGTGCCATGGAAGGAATTTTTTAGAAACAAAAGAGTATGGAACCAAGGGAACTGCAAACAGCTTAGGTATTGTGTAACCTCTGATGAAGCTGATGACATAACAATGCCTTTAAATGGACTGCAAAACTTAACATGGATCAGGATAGGCTTTTGTACCTTGGCTCACCACACTACTCCCACAGACACTGGGTTTCTTCTGGAGACAGAAAACCTAGTCAGGGCCAGACAACCTACCAAGCCCTGGTAAGTTTGTTAGAAGATGTCTTTCTTCCTCTTTAAATGAAAAATTTTGAAGTATAATATATGTATAAAACATGCACAAATCATAAAAGTGCAACTCTATATATTTTCACAGTGAATGCACCAATATCATAAAACAAAACCAAAACTCCTGCCTTGAAGAATATCCACTACATTACTCTGTCTTCTATCTCCATATATTAGTTTTGCCTGTTTTTAAACTCCATATAAATGGAATCATGCAGAATGTATTCTTATTTTTAAATCTCTGGTTCTTTTTTTAGCATTATGTTTGAGATGCATTGAAATTGATGCGGTAGCAGTATTTCATGATTTTCATTCCCAGGTGGTGCTAATGGTAAAGAACCCACCTGCCAATACAGGAGACATAAGAGACGTGAATTCAATCCCTGGGTGGGAAGATCCCCTGGAGGAGGGCATGGTAACCTACTTCAGTAGTCTTGCCTGGAAAATCCCATGGACAGAGGAGCCAGGTGGGCTACAGTCCATGGGATCACAAACAGCCAGGCACAACTGAAGTGTCTTAGCGCACACACATATATTACAAGTATATAATAGAGTTTATTCATTTGTATTACTTTTGATGAACATTGGTCTGTCTAGTCAAGGCTATGGTTTTTCCAGTAGTCATGTACGGATGTGAGAGTTGGACTATAAAGAAAGCTGAGCAATGAAAAATTGATGCTTTTGAACTGTGGTATTGGAGAAGACTCTTGAGAGTCCCTTGGACTGCAAGGAGATCCAACCAGTCCATCCTAAAGGAGATAAGTCCTGAGTGTTCATTGGGAGGACTGATGTTGAAGCTGGGACTCCACCTGATGCAAAGAGCTGACTCATTTGAAAAGACCCTGATGCTGGGAAAGATTGAGGGCAGGAGAAGAAGAGGATGACAGAGGATGAGATGGCTGGATGTCATCACCGACTCAATGGACATGTGTTTGGGTGGACTCTGGGAGTTGGTGATGGACAGGGAGGCCTGGTGTGCTGCACTTCATGGGATCGCAAAGAGTCGGACACGACTGAGAGACTGAACTGAACTGAACTGATGAACATTTGTATACATATCTTTTGGTAAATATATGATCTCTTAGGAATGGAATTGCTGGGTCTAAGGATATCTGTGTTCACTTTTAGGACATGCCACCAGTTTTCCAAAGTGGTTGTATCAAATTATACTCTTATCAGCAGTATAAGAGAGTTCAAGTTTGCTTAACATCTTCAGCAGCACTTGTTATTTTATCTCTTTCATTTTAGCCCTTTTGATGTGCATTTAGTAGTATCTTGTAGTCTTAATTTGCCTTTCTATGATGACTATTAAAGTTGAGCATGTCTGCATATGTTTGTTATTTGTATATCCTCTTTTGTAAATTAGCCCCCTCATGGCTCGGAAGGTAAAGAATCCACCTGCAATGCAGGAGACCCAGGTTCAATCCCTGGATTGGGAAGATCCCCTTGAGAAGGAAATGGCGACCCACTCCAGTATTCTTGCCTGGAGAATTCCATGGACAGAGCAACCTGGCAGGCTACAGTCCATGCAGTCACAAAGAGTCAGTCATGACTGAGTGACTGACACTTTCTTCTTTCTTTTTGTAAATTACTTGCTCAATTTCTTGCTCAGTTTTGTACTGAACTTTAAGAATACTTGTTCTCTTCTACTTAATAATTTATGTGGGTTCTTTGTATTTTCTGGGTAAGACTCCTGTGTTGAAGATAAACACATGTAGCAAGAATCTTCTACTTTGTGCTTGTATTTTATTCTCTTTATAGCACCTTTGGTAATTGGAAGTTCTTTTTGATAAATTGTAATCCTATTTATCAATTTTTTCTTTTAGAGTTAGAGCTTTTTCTGCGAAGACGTCTTCTGAATAGCAAGTTCTTTTTGGTATAACTTTTCACTCATCGGGGGGAAATTTTTGTTTGGCTCCTGCCAAGTGCTAACATCAGGAGTTTTACTATGGCTAATCATTCATACCTTATCACTCATGTGTTTCTTGCTTCATTGGTTTAACTTTTTTCACCTGACATTTTTGCTCTGGTAATGTTTGACTTTATTCCTGCTTATGCCTGCTGACTAAACCTCATCTGGTCCTCAGGTTGGATTTCTTAGTCTCAGTTACAATCTCACTGAGAAAGCTTGCCAATTGCTCACTCCAATGAGCCAGTCTCAATATCTCCATGTCTAATTTTATCCTCAGTCTCTCTCCGTTATGAATTTGCAACAACTGTTGGCCCAGTCTTAACCTGTGTCTGGGAGTGAATGTTCCCAGCTCTTCTTTAGAATATGCCCTGGATAACTCTTCTTTTTTTTTTACATTGACATATAAAAGTTGGGTGAATTTAGAGGGCTGGAGGTCCTGCTAATGACTTTTTCTGAACTGAACTAGTAGATTTCAATGTACATGACTTATGACTGACAGAATGTGATAAAGTGAAGTTGCTCAGTCGTGTCTGACTCTTTGCAACCCCGTAGACTGTAGCCTACCAGGCTCCTCCATCCATGGGATTTTCCAGGCAAGAGTACTGGAGTGAGTTGCCATTTCCTTCTCCAGGAGATCTTCCTGACTCAGGGATTGAACCCATGTCTCCCGCATTTTAGGCAGATGCTTTTACCATCTGGGCCACCAGGGAAGTATGAGAGAATGTGATAAGAGAACTAGAAAACCTCAAAAACATGCCTTTGGTTAAAGCAATAGCGTTTTCTTCATGTATTCGGGAAGCATTAATGTTATTTTTATTTGGGTGCACGTTATTGTTATGAGGTTGTAGTGCTAAAGAGAAGGAAATAAGAAGAAAACACAACATAAAATCAGAAAGGAGACAAGTAAAGGAGAAATGCCTATACTTGTTCTTGGAATGTGTGTATGTTTGCTCAGTTGTGTCTGAATCTTTGCGACCCCATGGACTGTATCCCACCAGGCTCGTCTGCCCATGGAATTTTCCAGGCAAGAATACTGGAGTGGGTTACCATTTCCTTCTCCAGGGGATCTTCCCGACCCAGGGATTGAACCTGCATCTCCTGCATTGGCAGGCATCTTGGAATGCTAAGGACGTTTTACTGAACTTTAGTAAGTCTGCATCCTTTTTTATTGCACACTAATCATTCTGATCATTATTTAGGTCAATATGTGCTGAGTGCTTAGTCACTCAGTCGTGTTCGATTCTTTGTGACCCTATGGACTGTAGCCCACTAGGCTTCTCTGTCCATGGGGATTCTCCAGGCAAGAATCCTGCAGTGGGTTGCCATGCCCTCATACAAGGGATCTTCCTGACCCAGGGATCAAACCCACATCTCCTGCATTACAGGTGAATTCTTTACCATCTGAGCCACCAGGAAAGCCCTCATATGTTTAATATTAGTGTGTTAATCTCAAAGGAAAATTAAAAAAAAAAAACAACTGCTGAAACATAATCTAATATCATATATGTAACATTTAAGTATAACAAAGAACTAAGCAGGGGAGCCATATTTCTATGCATTTTACATTTTACATTTATTAACATGATTCTCCTGGTGTGTTTTACTATTAAAGTGATAATATGAAAGTAGGAGACAGTTCTATTGTAATCTTGTTGCAGTGTGTGTGCATGCTCAGGTCAGTATACTGGAACACAAATTTGAATGCAGGTGTTTTCTATGAAATTAGGTCCAAATTGAATTGTATTCATGAAAAGAGAAAACTAAACTATGATGTTGGGTAAGTAAATTTTGAATAATGATAACTAACATTTATGGGATTTCTATTTTCTAGGCACTATTCTTTACATGCCTTAACATTTTTAATCCTCACAAAACTGCATGAGTTATTTTCACCATTTTAGAAATGAGAAAACTGAGGTATAGAGAAACTTGTGTGAGGTAATTTGGTGAGCAAGAGCCAGAATCAGGATTTGACTCAGGACATCTGGCTTAGCACTGCATGCTTAGCCACTATATCGTGTCCGACTCTGCGACCCCGTGGACTGTAGCCCACCAGGCTTCTCCGTCCATGGGATTCTCCAGGCAAGAACACTGGAGTGGGTTACCATTTCCTTCTCCAGGGGATCTTCCCAACCCAGGGATCAAACCCAGGTCTCCCACATTGGAGGCAGATGGTTTAACCTCTGAGCCACCAGGGAAGCCCTCTCCAAAGTTAGTGTAATCTGTAAACTTTAGAAGTTAGAAAAGCAGTAGGAAAGGGACTTCCAAGTTCCTCTTAAGAGATCTAAATATCATAGAAGAGTCATAACTAAAATTTATTGAGCAAGTACCATGTGTCAGGTACTGGGCTAAGCAATTCATGCGTATGCTCTTTTCATTTTTCCTTCAGTTCAGTTCAGTTCTGTTCAGTCGCTTAATCATGTCCGACTCTTTGCGACCCCATGGATCACAGTAAGCCAGGCCTCCCAGTTCATCACCAACTCCTGGAGTTTACTCAAACTCATGTCCATTGAGTTGGTGATGCCATCCAGCCATCTCATCCTCTGTCGTCCCCTTCTCCTCCTGCCCTCAATCCCTCCCAGCATCAGAGTCTTTTCCAATGAGTCAACTCTTCGCATGAGGTGGCCAAAGTATTGGAGTTTCAGCTTTAGCATCAGTCCTTCCAATGAACAGCCAGGACTGATCTCCAGGATGGACTGGTTGGATCTCCTTGCAGTCTCAAGAGTCTTCAACACCACAGTTCAAAACCATCAATTCTTCAGTGCTCAGCTTTCTTCACAGTCCATTTCTCACCTAATTTTTCCTTAGGTCCTGCTTATCTGTCAGGTTGATTTGGTTTTTCCTGTTTGTTTCCCTTTAAATTTTTTATGTAATTTTTAAAGGTTATACTCCCTTTATAGTGACTGCAAAATATTGGCTACATTCCCTGTGTTGTACAATATATCCTTGCAGCCTATGTTACACCCAGTTGTTTGTACCTCCCACTTCCTCACCTGAATATTGCTCCTCCCCGCACTGGTAACCACTAGTTTATTTTCTGTATCTGTGATATGTTCTCAATTTTGAAAACAACACTGTTAACTACTGTTATTCCTAGGTTAAAGATGAAGACAGAAGCTTACAGAGATCTAGCAACTGCTTTTCTATAAGGTTACACGGTAAGTAGAATGTCTAACTCTAGAGCCTGTGGATTCTGTGTTACCACCCTTGTACACCATCTCCCAAGATGAGAGAGTTTCCCAAATGAACTCCTTGGTATAAAGTCAAGAATATAATTTGGTATGTTATTTATGGCTGGCTAAGCCTAACAGAAAGGTAGCTGAAGAGATGGAGGGAAAGACTTTGCCGTTGTGATCTGATGGGGCTAATCTGAAAGATAAGATACATACTGCTGCTACTGCTAAGTCGCTTCAGTCGTGTCCGACTCTCTGTGACCCCATAGATGGCAGCCCACCAGGCTCCCCCATCCCTGGGATTCTCCAGGCAAGAACACTGGAGTGGGTTGCCATTTCCTTCTCCAATGCATGAAAGTGAAGAGTGAAAGTGAAGTCGCTCAGTGGTGTCCAACTCCTGGCGACCCCATGGACTGCAGCCTACCAGGCTCCTCCGCCCATAGGATTTTCCAGGCAAGAGTACTGGACTGGGGTGCCTTCGCCTTCTCCTAAGATACATAGGTATTGAGTAAATGAACATTGTATATAACCCGATAGTACAACTGACTATAGTGGAGGCAGGAAAAACTTTATACAGGGTTCTCAAGCTGGATTTCCAGTTTTGTGAACTGTTTGGAGAGGAAAAAATAGATTTCCATGGCTAAGCATTTTGAGAAATTATCCCCTTGTAAGATAAGTTTAATGCCTATAAGAAGTTGTGCTAATATTAAAAATATTCTCTTTAGGTTTTTTTAAACTAAGGAAATGTTTATATTTTTGTATGCAAAAGTAAGAATACTTGGCTTCATAGATAATAAATGCTAAGAGATTTTTAAATTTTAGAGAGTTTACATCTTCCATGACTTACACAGATTTACAGACATGGAAGGAACATCCAGTGATTGATGCAGTCCCTGGAATATATATCTATAGATATACATACAGTTCCACTAATTGAACATTGAATTAAAAAATTAACTCAGGAGATATGTAATGTAGATGTTGTTTCATTGTTCAGTCGTGTCTATCTCTTTGCAACCAATGGACTGCAGCCTGCCAAGCTCCTCTGTCTATGGGACTTCCCGGGCAAGAATACTGGACTGGGTAGCTATTTCCTATTCCAGGTGATCTTCCCAATCCAGGGATCAAACCTGCATCTCTTGCAATTCTCTTGCACTGTAGTTGAATTCTTTACTGCTGAATTACTGGTGAAGCCCCAGTGTGTGTGTGTATATATGTATATATATATATATATATATTTGTATAAAATCTGGACATCTTGGGGCTCGAGCAATGTGTTTATTTGTCAGTTGTCATATACGGACAGCTTTACATTAAAATGACTTCTTTCCATAATTATGGGTCAGAACCCACCTGTGACTGCATTGGCTCTGTTTGTACTTATGGAACTCCCTGTTATTTGGACATATTTATGACTCCTTAGGTAGATGAGATTCCTTTTGTTTGCCCAAACATCAGGTGCACATTGTGTTCTCTTTACTAATGTTTTGGTTTAATCAACGCATCTACACAGACCACTGACATTTTGTGAGCTCCTAGCTTTAGCTACATGCATTTTCTTTTAAACTTCACTCACCTCTCTTTAAAAATTTCTTCTATTTTCCTGTCTTTGGTATAACAAGATGTTAGTTGGCATTTTAAAAATATTTATTTATTCATTTATGTTTGGTTGTGCTGGGTCATTGTTGCTGCACCTGGGCTTTCTCTAGTTGTGGAGAGTTGGGGCTACTCTCTAGTTGCAGTAGGCGGGCTTCTCATCGCCATGGCTTCTTCTCTTGTGGAGCACAAGATCTAGGGCGTGTGGGTTTCAGTAGTTTCTGCACATGGACTCAGTAGTGTGGCTTGCAGGCTCCAGAACGCAGGCTCAGCAGTTGTGCCTCACTGGCTTAGTGGTTAATGAAGCATGTGGGATCTTCCTGGACCGGGGATTGAACCAGTGTCCTCTGCATTGCAAGGTGGACTTTTAACCACTAGACCACCAGGGTAGCCCTTAATTGGGATTTATTATATTGGAATTCCAGACAGAGCTCTAAAGACAAAGGATGTTACCTTCACATTCTAAAGAGAGGAGCTAGGCTGTGCAAGTGCGACTTAATTAAAGCTAAAAACTGGCCCAGAGTACTTCACTCCCAACAGTCCAAGAGATCAAAAATCTGAGAGAAAATTCACAGAAGGGAATTCAAAAGGTTAAGAGTGCTGTGCTATTCTACTCCTCTATGAGGAAGGAGGTGCTTCCCTTCCCCAAGCCAATTCAGACTCTATTTAAACAGATGAAGGATAATTTTTTTCTCACATAGCAGCTAGTCTGAAAGAGATAACTGATACTGTCAGCTATCCACTATTTTCTTGACCCTTCTTCTATGGTCACAAGGCTTGCCCCAGCTCAAGGCAGAAAAAAAAAGAAAAGGGCCTGTCTCAAGGGTATAGTCACTTTAATTAGAGAAGCCACATTGCTTTCATCCACTTGTTTGTCTCTTCCCAATGCCACACTGTTTTGATTATTATCGATGTATAGTAAGCCTTAAGATCGTGTAGTGTCAGTCCTTCAACTTCATTTTTCTTCACTTTGTCTTTGGAAGCATGTCAAACAGATTGGCTTCATTTTCATTTGCCAATATTCTAATACATTGCCACCCCTTGCTGAGAGACTGGAAAAAAACACATTAATGTTTTAACTCAACATACAAAGTTGGATATGCCTGTTGGGTTAGCCATCTGATGGTATTTGCCATAACCGCAGGTGTTGGGAAAACTTGCTATCTAGAGGTCCATGGCATCTTTGTGAAACTTACAAATGTATCCCATGAATAAGTCAGCACTGGGAGCCTGCTGTATAGAGTATCAATAGCAAAAAGAAAAACAAAAACTATGACACACTTGTGAACTAGAAAGCCTTTTGTTCCTTTTCTATAATTTCCTTATCTGATACCTTGACCCTGGAGGACACAGAAGGCGTAAGGGAGAGAAGATCAGGAAAGGCTGAAAGACCACCCCTTGCCCCTTTCCCGCACTGCAGGGCTCTGGGCCAGGCAGACCTGAGCTGAGGGACTGGGGAAAAGCTCTGAATTAGATGCAACATTGATATTTTAACTGAATTGGACTTTTAACTTTTTAGTATCTTAAATGATGAGGAAGTAATGGAATCTGCTGGCATAAAAATAAAGGTTGGGGGCTTTGTCTGGAGGATAATAAATCCACTTCCTGGCGGCCTCACTGAGTTCAGCCTCTTCAACACACTGGTTATGCTGGAAACTACAAACTCCTTTAATCCTGGCTGTTGACCCACAGCCCTGACTCCTAGTAGGTCTTTCTCGCTCTCATCTGGTCGCCTTTTCATTGCTGTGGGGATGCTAGATCTGTCAGTAAAAGGCAACTTTAGGAGAGCCATTTGGGTTGCATGGAACCAGAGAAAGCCCAGTAGGGAGATTGATTATAACAGGATAATAACAAATCCTGGTCTGTCACTGCCTGCCTTTGTGATCTCTCTCTCTACCTCTGAGTTGCCTTCTCTGAAATAAATGGCCTAAAAATGATTGTAATAGACACCTCTTGTGAAGACTGTGTGACTCCATCCATTTTCAGGACACTGCCTCTGATACCTAGGGAAGTGACCCAGCATCCCTCCGAGGTGATTAACCAGGAGAGGGTATCTGTCCCAGGAGAGAGCAGGCTTTCTTTCCTGGCAGTATTGAATTGGGAACACAGAGACTAGACAATGTTGACATTGACTATCATTAGTAACCAAGAGCAGCCCACACCCACCTGCTGCTGCTGGCCTCAGAAATGCCCAACTTTTTGCTCTTTTGGGGGATTGATGGCTGATTCCCTGGTAGCCTTTCAGTAAATCCCTCACTATGTTTAAGCTGCTCAGAACTGTTTTATTTGACTCACAACCAAAGTTACTTTTTTTAAAGAGTCCATTCAACTTGCACAATTCTATTATCCTTTGATTTAATGGTACCTGTTACTCTTGAACAGAAATGAATAATAACTTGGAGGACTGGTAACCATAGACACCTGGCAGCCATGGCACCAGTGGCTGACTGCAGTTTTGGCCCTGGTGGCTCAGACAGTAAAGCATCTGCCTACAATGCGGGAGACCCCGGTTCAATCCCTGGGTCAGGAACATCTCCTGGAGAAGGAAATGGCAACCCACTCCAGTGTTCTTGCCTGGAGAATCCCAGGGATGGGGGAGCCTGGTGGGCTGCCATCTATGGGGTCGCACAGAGTCGGACACGACTGAAGTGACTTAGCAGTAGCAGCAAGAAGCCTGGGGGGTTGCAGGCCATAGGGTCCCAAAGAGTTGGATACAAGTGATCGAGTGACACACACACACACATACACACACATATACCTTTGTGGTGCTGGGTTTTGAGATGTTTTCAACTTGATCCAGGGGATAAATGATCAAATTATGCAGAATTAACTTGATGATTAATATTAGATGCATATTGATAATGTTTGTATATGCATTATGGAACATGCTGTCCAAAATTTATTTTTTTATAAAGTAATTCTGAACTAGGGATTTTTTGCTCTTCCTCCACCCCTTGCCTCAGGGACATTTGGCAATTCTGGAGACATTTTTGGTTGTCACAGTGTGTGTGTGTGTGTGTGTGTATGTGTGTGCTACTGGCATTTATTAATAGTGGGTAGAGGACAGGGATGCTGTTAAACATTCCATAAGACATCCCACAGGACTACAAATTATTCAGTCCAAAATATCAAGAGCATTGCTGTTGAAAGACTTGGCGTATGACAATTAGTTTCACATGTTTTTGTACTAAAAATGCTTCGAATATGTTTAGTCAAAACTCTTTTCCAGATTTCATATGGTTAGGCCAGTTTTGCATTCTATTATATAACCAATACTTTTATAATTTGGATTTCTTTTATCTGCAATAATTATGTAACTTTGTAAACTGCTTCTAAACATCAGGGCAGGTTTTAATTTTCATGAATAATTTCCCTAAATCTTGCCTTTCCCTGTTACCAATTAAAAGTCTCCCCTCTTTTCATTGCCTGCTTCATTCTGTTCGGCCCATTTCATTAGACAGAACAACTGAAAGCACTGACCAGAAGCACATACGGTGAGCACAGTTAAAATGTAGATAGAAGGTGTCTTTTTATGAGGTTATGATTGATTTCGTTTCTCTTAGATTAAAAAAAATTCTTTAGGTTCTAGGCAGGTGGGAGGCATCTAACATATTTTTGATTTTGAAATGAAACAAGTTTCAGATTACTTGTAGAGTCTGAAATGATCTGTTCTTTTCTGTTGGAATTAATATGTTTAGGGTAAGCAAAATGTTTGATATTTCTTTAAAAAAAAAAAACAACTCTAGGGCTTTTCACTCTTGGCCTATTGGTGTTAGTAATGAATTTAATTATGCCTCAGAGTGATGTTGGCACAGACATATGATTTAGAGATATTGTAGTATTTTAAGTCCAAGGAAAAAACACATACTTTGTGGGGTTTAAGACATTAAAACTAAATTTTTGGGAAATAACATCAAAGTTCTGCCCCTAAATTCACAATACTAAAATTCCAAAGATAAAGAAATGTATAAAAATTGTGGAAAGAACATACTGAAACATCAAAATGTAAATAATCACAAGTTGCTTTTTTTCCTGTTTGGTGCAAGGTCGTCTGGTAAGATTAGTAGTAAAGAACCAGTCTGCCAGTGCAGGAGGCATAAGAGAAGGGGTGTGACCCCTGGGTGGGGAAGATCCCCTGGAGGAGGGCTGGTGACCCACGCCTGTATTCTTGCCTGAAGAATCCCATGGCCAGAGATGCCTGGTGGGCTCCGGTTAATGGGGTCACATAGAGTCGGATAAGACTGAAGTGACTTAGCACGCACAACTCTGAGCGTCTCCTCTTGTGGACTGCGTTTATCCAAAATTATAGAACGTTATACTAAAAAGGCTGAATAAAATGTATGTAAATTAAACCTTTAAAAAAACTGCCTTAAAAAAAAATTGTAAAGGATCCCAGAGTCCTGAGACTTTTTGTGGGTTTCATTTATCAATATTTAGCATATTAGAAATAACTAAGACACATTTTAAATAGTTCTTTATTCGTTTTAAAAATAACAAACGAATTAAATGTTAACAGAAATAAAACATTTTTTATTCATTACTTATGTTGCATTCATCTGCCCATTCTCCAGATCTGGTACAACCCCCTGCACCGAGAAGATGCTGGACCCTTATTAGGAGAACAAGGTTCGGCTGTGGCGGGGGCAGCCGGCTCATCCCGCTCACCCGCCAACCGCCCGCGCGCCCGAGGCTCCCGAGACACGCGGCCCCGCCCCTCCGCGCGCCAGCCTCTCTAGCCAGGGCGCACGCGCAGGGCTCCCGGAGGCGCGTCGAGGAGCGCGCGGCCGCGGCCGTCTCCTCCCCCAACCCCTCGCCGCGCACGCCGGGAACCCGTCTCCGCGGCTGCTTCGGCTGCGGCGGTCGGTAGTCACGATGGAGTCTCCGTGGAATGAGCTGACTCTTGCCTTTTCTCGCACTTCCATGTTCCCCTTTTTTGATATCGCCCACTACCTGGTGTCGGTGATGGCGTTGAAGCATCAGCCGGGTGAGTGTTGGGCGCCGAGGATCGCCCCCTCAGGGACCACTCACCGCGGGGACGGCCTGAGCTGGGTGAGCGGCCGAGCTGCCTCGCGCCGGGAGTCCTGTAGTCAAGCTAGAGGGGCGCAGGGGAGAGGGGGCCCGTCCGACCGCCGTATAGAAGGGGCAACTGAGGCCGCTGAGGAAGGTGGCCCCGGACCCCGCCAAAGGAGTTACGGGGGAGAGTGCGGGGCCGTCCCACTGCCGCGGGAGGGACTGCCAGGACAGGTGACAGGGCGGCCGCAGCCACTTTTGGCAGTTCAGGACTGCCCTTGTTCGCCCTGGGATGGCGCCGTCTCCTGGCGGTGCCCCCTCTTCCTTGGGAAATATTTTAAAAGGACCTGGGAACCGAGCAGACAGCAGGTCTGATTTCGTCGCTTGGACTGGTAACTGGTTCTGGACTGCTCTCCGGTTGTGAAAGTTGTGTAAACACTGAAAAAGCCTCAAGTAGGCACCCTCTACATTCCCCGTAACGCACAGGTCTCCCACCTTGCTTAGCATGTTAGACACAGATTGCTGAGAGGAGAGTGGATTCCCATTGGGGGTCATATGAGTGACATTGCACAAGAAGAGCCGTTTGGTGTAGTTTCACTGCCAGTAGAATGGGGATGTGTTCTTAAAACAGAGTTTTGAGTTCCTTTAAGTGTGCATACAGGGAGCAGTGTTTATTTTTTCTTGTGTTTTTCCTTCAGGATATGTTTGCTCCTGTATTGCTTGACTTTTGCAGTTGTTCTGCCTGCCTTTTCGTTTTGTGCTCTCTTCTTTTTACCTGAGGTCAGGTGTTTTCTTTGCCTTACTCTCTCCATGTTCATGCTGCCTTTGATGTGCCTTGTCCTACAGTCAGTGAGTGAAGGCTCGAGGATGATGCTGTGCCTCTTATGGTATGATTTTTCTTTTTAAAACATTTTAAAATTAATTTTTAAATTTTTGGCTGAACCAGGATGGCATGTGGGATATTAGTTCCCCAACCAGGGATGGAACCCGCACCCCCTGCATTTTGAAGCCTGGAGTCCTAACCACTGGACCACTAGGGAAGTCTCTGGTGGTTTTTTTTTTTTAAACTCATGGACCTCTGAAATGTTTTTAATTTAAATTGAGATTGGTAGCTCAGTCTGAATCATTGTTTGGTAGAGAAGTTTTGACCTGGATGAAGGGAATATTAGTGTATTAAATTGGAATGGATAATCATAAGAGACACTTTACTTGATTTGAAAATAAATATATTTTATCACTTTACCATATTTAATACTTGATATTTTCTTGTATAGGTTAGATCAGAGGTTCTCCAAGTATGGTCCAGGAGCCCTGGGGTTCCTGACATTTCCAGCTGAAAATTATTTTTGTAATAATATGCATGTGTTGTCTTTTCACACTCATTTTCTTACAAGTGTACAGTGGAGTTTTCCGGAGGCCAAATGACCTGTCATACTGTAACAGGTTGAATGCAGAAGCAGGTATCCAGCTGTTTCCTATTTGAAGGCAGACATTAAAGAGATTGACTCAAAAAATGTGACTTTTCTCACTTATATATTTTTTGCTTTGGAAAATAGTTATTTTTCATGAAGAATACATTATTTGTTAACATCCACTGCATTTATTATTTAAAAAATGAATACATAAAAAACTAAAGATTTTCTCATTTACAATTTTTTTGATAGTTTTATTTATTTATTTTTGGGTGTGCTTGGTCTTTGTTGCTGCATGAGCTTATGGGTTTCTCTGTTCTTGTTGCAGAGCACAGGCTGTATGTAGCGCACAAGGGCCTCAGTAGTTGTGGCTCCCAGGCTCTAGAGCACAGTTTCAATAGTTGTGGCAAATGGGCTTAGATGCTCTGCAGCATGTGGGATCTTCCCTGATCAGGGATCAACCTGTGTTTCCTGGATTGGCAACCAAATTCTTCACCACTGAGCAACCAGGGAATCCCTGATTTTTCTCATTTATAATTTCTAATATGCTAGATATTGATAGCTCAAATAAACAGAAGCTCTTTGGGATCTTCAAGAATTTTTTTTTTTTTGAGTCAGACTTTTGGAAAGTTTAATTTACGTATATTCACTCCTTTAAATATAAAATTCTGTTATTTTGGACAAACATACAGTCATGTACCTACCATCACAGTCAAGATATAGAACAGTTTCATCATCCATCCCATATTCTTTCCTACCCCTTTATAGTCAGCCCTCCCCAAACCCCTGGCAACCATTCATCTACTCACTATTTTGGGGGGCTGTAGAGGAGTTCTGCAGAGAAGGCAATGGCACCCTGCTCCAGTGCTCTTGCCTGGAAAATCCCATGGACGGAGGAGCCTGGTGGGCTGCAGTCCATGGGATCACACAGAGTCGGACACAACTGTCGAACACAACTGAAGCGACTTAGTGCAGAGGAGTCCTGAGACCAAAATCTTTAAGGACCACTGGACTAACTGGACACTGATACAGTACTCCACCGGGTGTAAAAATGTTATATTCTAGTACTAGTACTTGTGAACATATAAAAAGTATAGAATTCACACTAGCGTGTGAGATGAGTGCAATTGTGTCGTAGTTTGAACATTCTTTGGCATTGTCTTTCTTTGGGATTGGAATAAAAACTGACCTTTTCCAGTCCTGTGGCCTCTGCTGAGTTTTCCAAATTTGCTGATGAATTGAGTACAGCACTTTAACAACATTATCTTTTAGGATTAGAAATAGCTCACCTGGAATTCCATCACCTCCACTAGCTTTGTCTTAGTAATGCGTCTTGAGGCCCACTTGACTTCACATTCCAGGATGTCTGGCTCTAGGTGAGTGATCACACCATTGTGGTTATCTGGGTCATTAAGACCTTTACTGTACAGTTCTTCTGTGTATTCTTGCCACCTTTTCTTAATATCTTTCTTTTGCTTCTGTTAGGTCCATACTGTTTCTGTCCTTTAGTGTTTCCATCTTTGCATGAAATATTCCCTTGTCAGTTTCATTGAGTTACACAAAACTGTGATCCACGTGATCATTTTGGTTAGCATGAGGGCAATGTAGAAGGACGTGCACTCATCTTCTGCTGTAAGTATTTGGGAGTGTCTGGCAGAGGCTTGGGTTGACAGCGGCCTACTGTGAAGTCAGAGGCACTGGCAGCAGCAGTCCTGGGAGGTGCAGCATGCTGCCATAAGTCCTTTTGGAGAAGGTTGGTATTACCCCTTTAGTTTTGACTGATAGTATAGGGTTTTTTTTTTTTTTCATTTATTTTTTATGTTTTCCTGGGTATCTTATTGGGTTTCCCTGGTGACTCAGCTGGTAAAGAATCTGCCTGCAATGAAGGAGACCTGGGTTCACTCCCTGGGTTGTGAAGATCCCCTGGAAAACGATGATGCTGTGAAAGTGCTGCACTCAATATGTCAGCAAATTTGGAAAACTCAGCAGTGGCCACAGAACTGGAAAAAGTCCATTTTCATTCCAATCCCAAAGAAAGGTAATGCCAAAGAATGCTCAAACTACCACACAATTGCATTCATCTCACATGCTAGTAAAGTAATGCTCAAAATTCTCCAAGCCAGGCTTCAGCATTACGTGAACTGTGAACTTCCAGATGTTCAAGCTGGTTTTAGAAAAGACAGAGGAACCAGAGATCAAGTTGCCAGCATCCACTGGATCATGGAAAAAGCAAGAGAGTTCCAGAAAAACATCTATTTCTGCTTTATTGACTATGCCAAAGCCTTTGACTGTGTGGATCCCAATAAACTGTGGAAAATTCTGAAAGAGATGGGAATACCAGACCACCTGACCTGCTTCTTGGGAAACCTGTGTGCAGGTCAGGAAGCAACAGTTAAAATAGGACATGGAACAACAGACTGGTTCCAAATAGGGAAGGGAGTACGTCAAGGCTATATATTGTCACCCTGCTTATTTAACTTATATGCAGAGTACATCATGAGAAACGCTGGGCTGGAGGAAGCACAAGCTGGAATCAAGATTGCCGGGAGAAATGTCAATAACCTCAGATATGCAGATGACACCACCCTTATGGCAAAAAGTGAAGAGGAACTAAAAAGCCTCTTGATGAAAGTGAAAGTGGAGAGTGAAAAAGTTGGCTTAAAGCTCAATATTCAGAAAACGAAGATCATGGCATCTGGTCACATCACTTCATGGGAAATAGATGGGGAAACAGTAGAAACAGTGTCAGACTTTATTTTTTTGGGCTCCAAAATGACTGCAGATGGTGACTGCAGCCATGAAATTAAAAGACGCTTACTCCTTGGAAGGAAAGTTATGACCAACCTAGATAGCATATTGAAAAGCAGAGGCATTACTTTGCCAACAAAGGTCCATCTAGTCAAGGCTATGGTTTTTCCAGTGGTCATGTATGGATGTGAGAAAGCTGAGCACCGAAGAATTGATACTTTTGATCTGTGGTGTTGGAGAAGACTCTTGAGAGTCCCTTGGACTGCAAGGAGATCTTGCAGTCTATCCAACCAGTCTATTCTAAAGGAGATCAGTCCTGGGTGTTCATTGGAAGGACTGATGTTGAAGCTGAAACTCCAATACTTTGGCCACCTCATGCGAAGAGTTGACTCATTGGAAAAGACCCTGATTTTGGGAGGGAATGGGGGCAGGAGGAGAAGGGGACGACAGAGGATGAGATGGCTGGATGGCATCACCGACTCAATGGACATGAGTTTAAGTAAACTCTGGGAGTTGGTGATGGACAGGGAGGCCTGGTGTGCTGCGATTCATGGGGTCACAAAGAGTTGGACACGACTGAGTGAACTGAACTGAACTGTAATTATGGTGGGGGTAATGAAGATAATGGTGACCTCTTTCAAAAGATCCCATGCATGCACTACTACACTTAGTGCCCTCAGCCCTGCAGCAGGCCACCACCAACCCACGCCTCTGCCGGAGACTCCTGGACACTTATAGGCAAATCTGGGTCGGTCTCTGGTGGGGCCACTGATCCTTTCTCCTGGGTCCTGGTGCACACCAGGTTTTGTCTGTGTCCACCAAGAGTTTATTTCCCAGTCCTGTGTAAGTTCCGGCGGCTCTATGGTGGTGTTAATGGCGACCTCCTCCAAGAGGGCTTATGCCTACCCAGGTCTGTTGCACTCAGAGCCCCTGCCCCTGCGGCACTCCACTGCTGACTTGTACCTCCACAGGAGACACTCCCAGTTCTCTCTCAGGCTCTGTGGGGACTCTGGAATTTGCCTTATTGGTTAAAAAATATTTTATCCTAGTGTTTTGTTATATAGAGGTTAAAAAAATTTTTTAACAAGTTGTTTTTATTTATGACTGTGCTGGGTCTTCCTTGATGGGTGTGGGTTTTCTGTCGTTGCAGTGAGTGGGGGCTATCTAGGTGTGGTGCAGGTGCTTTTTGCAGAGTATGGGCTCTGGGTCTCATCGGCTCAGTAGTTGTGGCGCACGGGCTTAGTTGCCCTGTGACATGTAGAATCTTTGTCGACCAGGGATTGAACCCATGTCCCGTGCATTGGCGGGTAGAGTCTTAACCACTGGACCACCAGGAAGTTCAGAAGTTTTAAATTTTGATGGTGTCAAACTTATAAATCTTTTTCTTCATGGCTTTTTTTCCCCCCTGTTCTTAGATTACTAGATTAAAAAAAAATGAATGTTAAAATTTTCATCAAGTGATTTTTTAATGTCTGTCTAAAGGAGTGATCATATTAATTTGTTAGTATAGTGAATGATTTTAATGAATTTGTGTTAAACCTTCCTTAAATTCTTTGGATAAAAATCTACCTGGTTATGATTTGTGATCCTTTTGAAAAACTACTAATTTTAATTTGTTATGGATATATTTGTGTACTGTATAAGTTAAAATTATAGTGTGACTTACAGTGTCATCGTCGTCTTTTTTTTCTTCCCTCCTGCTTTTCCCTCCTCCCTTTTTCCTGACTCCCATCCTCCTTCCTCTCTCAGTCTCTCTTCTTTATTTTTCTTTACAGTTTTTTTATGTTGGAGTTATGTTGTTTCACAGAATAGTTTAAGTTTTTCTAAACTCTATAATGGTTATATAATATAAAAATGAGTAATAAGAAATTATTTGGTATTTGTCCATTAGTTTATCTGGGTCTAACACCTTTCCTAGGATAGATCTTGGACTACCCTGTAATTTTTTTTCATAGTTATTTGTGTGTTCAAGTTTCTACCTATCCTTAAGGGGATTTTGCAATATATAGTTTTTTAGGAAAATTGTCCATTTCAATTTCCATTTCAACTATATGTTCACCTTTATTAGATTACATGTTTTCTTATAATAAAATCTCAAATTATTTCCATTTTTTGCTTCTAATATTATACATTATTTTCATTCCTTCCCCTCTCCACACCCATTTTTCAGACTTACTGAACAATATTCTGTTTTATTTGTCTTTTCCAAGAAAAGCTTTGGGTTGGCTTTATTGCTTGCCTGTCTCTAGCATCTATTTAATTTCTATTTTCATTTTTATAATTTGCTTCTATTTTTCTGGCCAGGTAAAAAAATTTTTTTGTACTGTTTCCTGTAATAATTTTGCTTATAGAAGTTTGCTGGACTAGGTCAAGGAACTCCCATGACTTTACCCAGAATCACCAACTGACATTTAGCCCCATTTATTTAATTTTCCCCCCAGCTTTATTGACCTATAATTGACAAAATTATATATATTTAAAGTGTACAATGTGATGATTTGATATACATAGTACATTGTGTGGAGAAGGCAATGGCAACCCACTCCAGTATTCTTGCCTGGAAAATCCCATGGACAGAGGAGCCTAGTAGGCTGCAGTCCATGGGGTCGCTAAGAGTCGGGCACGACTGAGCAACTTCACTTTTCACTTTCATGCATTGGAGAAGGAAATGGCAACCCACTCCAGTGTTCTTGCCTGGAGAATCCCAGGGACGGGGGAGCCTGGTGGGCTGCCGTCTATGGGGTCACACAGAGTCGGACACGACTGATGTGACTTAGTAGCAGCAGCAGCAGCAGCAGCACATTGTGAAGTACCACAGTGAAGTGATTAACACGTTTATCATCTCACATAGTTACCTTTTGAGTGTTTGTGTGTGTGTGTGTGTGTGTGTGTGTGGTGACAACACTTAAAATCTACTCTTTTAGCAAATTTCAAGGATATAATATAGTATTATATAGTATTATTAACTACAGTCATTATGCTGTACATTAGATCCCAAAACTTATTCATGTATGACTAAAAGTTTGTACCTTACCATTTCTCTGAATGTTTTTATCTCTGTAGAGTATTTTTGCAGAACCACTTCAGTGTGAATTGGAGGCATTTTGCCCAGTTACTTTTGACTACTTAGGTGTGTTGATTTTAAGAGTCACAATACAGTTATCAAAATCAGGAAGTTTAACAGTGATACAATACTATTATTAAAGCCACAGTCCATGTTTAAATTTTATCAATTTGTTGTCCATAAAGTTCTTTTATAAATGTTCTTTCTCATTCTGAAATATGATCTAGGGAAATGCATTGCATTTGGTTGTCTCTTTAATGTCATTTAATCTGAAACATTTAATCAGCCTTTTTTGTGTGTGTGTTCTTTGACCTTTATGTTGTTAAAATATAGGCCAAGTGTTTGTTAGTTTTTTTTTTTTTTTTTTTAGAATAGCCCTCAATTTGAGTTTGTATAATTAAACTAGTTGAGGTTACACATTTTTGGTATAGTAGAAATACTACAGTAGCAATGATGTGTCCTTAGTGCATAGTATCAGAGATCACTTGAAATTGTCTGTTTATAGTGATGTCTGCAAGGTTTGCCCAGTCTAAAGTTACTATTTCTCTCTGTAATAAATAATCTGTTAGGAGACATTTGAGATGACGTAAATACCTATTTCTCATCAGCCTTTCACCTCTGAGTTTATTTTGTCATTCTGTTTCAAGTCTGTCATATTGAAACTTTAGTCTTCCAGCTTTATTTTCTAAAGTACTTAAGATTATAAATTTTTCTTAATATTTCACTTGGACACATTAACTGACGTACTTACAGTAGGTTTGGAAATGAAATGAGACAGTAGATGGGGAGATTGTCTGTATAATAATGTACTACTAGGAAACTGGCAGTAAGATCCTGAAGTGAAGTCGCTCAGTCATGTCCGACTATTTGCGACCCCATGGACTGCAGCCTACCAGGCTCCTCTGTCCATGGGATTTTCCAGGAAAGAATACTGGAGTGGGTTGCCATTGCCTTCTCCAGGAGATCTTCCTGACCCAGGGATTGAACCTGGGTGTCCCTCATTGTAGGCAGTCACTTTACCATCTGAGCCACCAGGTAAGTCCAATAAGATCCTAAAGAGGGTATTTTAAAGATGCCCCACATCACCCATGTCTTAACAAAAGTTTCCAGTGTTGATTTAAAGAACAGGAGATACAGTTTATGATGATCATGATTGTCATACTTATGAGTAATAGTAAGTTCTAGAAAATTATGAAATTAAGAAGTGTGTTTCTTTAGTGCCATTGGTACCTCAGGACTTGTTTAGTGTACAGTATCTCAAACATTTACTTTATCATTTCAGGAGCAGCAGCGCTGGCATGGAAGAATCCTCTGTCAAGCTGGTTTACTGCTATGCTCCACTGCTTTGGTGGAGGAATTTTATCCTGTGTACTGCTTGCAGAGCCTCCACTTAGGTTTCTTGCAAACAACACTAATATATTACTGGCATCTTCAATCTGGTAAGCTGTCATTGTGGTGAACTATTTAAAAAATTGTTCTGTAAATTGTTAGTAAATGGTATTTTTTTCTTTAAAAAATATTTTATGTTCTTAGAAGTTAATACATTTGCAAGGGAAGGCACCCAAATTATGCCAGAGGTTTTAAATGTAAAGTATATCTCTTTATCACCCTTCTCCCCTATTCTCTCTCAGAGGTAGGTATTGTTACCATTTTCTTATGTGTCTTTAGTGGAAGCATTTCAAGTATGAAAGGACATCAAATATTGGACCCCCAACAGTTGATCTTGTGAACCTAACCTATGCTCATAGTTATACAACTTAATAATCAAGAGTGTGACCAACTACACAAAAAGTCCAAGTGATTATGATATTTCTGTTAATTGTTCTTGTCATACTCTGATTTTTCAGAGCCTTATGAAATTTAACATTACTTTTTTTTTGAAGTGAAGAAAAAAATGTTAATAGGAATTGCTTTGGATTCTTGCAAATTCAACTTCAGTTATCTTTAAGAGGAGTGATCTTCCAAGTTAAAAAAAAGTATAATACCAATCAGAGAGCTTTGTTAAACCTAAAGGAGAAACTTTTGATTAAAAATCAAATCAATGAAATATGTAACATTAGGAACATTTGAAGTTAATTTTTATTGTGATAATTTTTTTTTTAATTTTTAAAAACTATTTATTTGGCTGAATTGGGTCTTAGTTGCAGCATGAGAGATCTTCATTGCATCTTGTGGGAGCTTTTTGTTGTGGCACACGGATTCTCTAGTTGTGGCAGTTGGTCTTCTGTAGTTTTGACACAGGGGCTTCAGTTACTCCATGGCTTGTGGGATCTTAGTTCCCTGACCAGGGATAGAACTACCTCCCCTGTATTGCAAGGCAGATTTTTAACCACTGGACCACTGGGGAAGTCCCTATTGTGATAATTTTAAATATGTGCTCAGTTGCTAAGTCGTGCCTGACTCTTTGCGACCCCATGAACTGTAGCCCGCTAGTCTCAGACTTTGTCCGTGGGATTTCCTAGGCGAGAATACCGGAGTGGATTGCCATTTCCTTCTCCATTTAAATATGTAACCAATTATAAAAGGGGATATTATAAATAGTGGTAGCAATGGGAAAAATAGTGGGAACCTGTAGCCATAGAAACTGTTTGGAGTAGAACAGTAAGTTTGATAGCAAATACATATTGAGCTGTTACCATGTGTCAGCTAAAATTCTTTATATTCATTGTCATATCACAAGGGTCTAATGAAGTAGCTCCTATTATTTCCATACGAAAAATGAGAAAACTGAGGCATAGAGAAACTTTGCTGTTATTTTCATGTTTAGTAAGTGATTGAGCTAGGATCAAAACCAGGAAGCTTGCCTATAGAGCCTTGACACTTAACAACCACTGTCTCTCATTTATTTGCTTAACTATTTCTTAAAGTATAACCATCCAGTTACTGTGTGTTTTAAAACACTTTCTCAAGGACTTTTATTTCTGTAGCTTTGTTTTAAGAGGATATTAACACTTTGGAGAATTTTTTTTTTAATGTGTCTCGATGCTGAAACTATATGAAAGTAGGATATCCAGACTCTGACACTTTTCATCACTTTCACTTCTACTCCTGTATACTAACTACCACTATTGCCTGGACAGTTGCAGTAGCTTCCTAAGTGGTCTAGCTGCTTCTTCCATTATCCCCCCTGAGTCTTGTCTTTATTTTTGCTGCTGTTTAGTTGCTGTCGTATCCAACTCTTTTTGACATAGTAGATAAAAGTGATTATTTAAAAATAATTTATTAGAACATATTACTTCTCTGATCAGTATTTTCTTATTAAGAGGAAAATTCAAAACTCTTAGCGTACCCTGTAAGACTGTAAAATCTTCCTTTCCACTCTGTGTTGTAATGTCTTTCTAGTCTATTCTTGCTCAGTCTGCTCTAGTCATGTTGGCTTTGCCATTTTTTTGAACACAAAGATATTGCTCTATCTCAGTGCCCTTGTGCTTGCTCTCTTTTCTCTGTGATGTTCTTTTCCCAGGAGGCTCGTATTTTCTTTTTTTGGAGAGGTCTTCTCTAAAAAACATACCTCCTCTCCCATGACTATCTCATCATACTTCTTTTTTTTTCTTCCTAGATTTATTACTGTCTGGTGTGTTGTCTGTCTATTTCTTTTTATGATGGTTTGTCTCACTCCACTAGAATAGCAGCCTATCAGAGCAGGGACTTTGTTTTGTTGATTGTGTGCCAAGTACTACTGTTCCAGTCTCAGTAAGTACATTGCTAAAGGAATGGACTGCTTGTGTTACATGGGAGTTCTGTAATTGAGTGGCAAGAAATTACAGATCTTGATTAGTGGTTCATTAAATGAAATAAAATTGCTTGTCTATAAATATATACTTTCTTGGCTGAAATTAAGATATGTTAGAAATGGAAAATAAATGTATTTTTTGTAGTTAACTAATAGTATAGTATTTAGTTGTTAACTTGAAATCTTTTATTATTCCCATTTAATATAAGAGGAAATTGATGCTTGATATATTGATAAATGACAGGGTCTCAATTTCAAATTAGCATAATCTTAACCAAGAAGAACTTTCATTATAAACAATATGTGTTTTTTAATTTAAAAGTTTCAGTTAATATTGAGTAGGTGCAAAGGAATATTTATAATATATGCAGAGGACAAAGAATAATGACACAATAAAAACTTTTATATCCATCATTTACATTAAAAAAATATTCAGTTCAGTTGCTCAGTCATGTCTGACTCTTTGTGACCCCATGAACTGCAGCATGCCAGGCCTCCCTGACCATCTGGAGTTCATTCAAACTCATATCCATTGAGTCGGTGATGCCATCCAATCATCTCATCCTTTGTCGTCTTATAAAAATATTTTATTATAAAGTAAAAATTCAGAAATCCAAGTATATCACCCAATGAATTATTGCTAGGTATATCCTTGAAACCATGACCCAAGTCAAGAAATAAAGAACTTTGTCATCTGTCCCAGAAGTTCCTTCTGGGTGTCACATTCCAATCACTACTCCCTTTCCACCATAAATAATAAAAGAAGAAAAGACTGACTATTTCCATTTTGAAATTCTCAATTAGTTATCAGATGAAAGTCATTAAGAGTGCTAACGTCAGCAAAAAAAAAAGCTTATCAGACATTTTGGGTCTCTTATGGTCTTGCTAAATAAAGGGATCTAACCTGAATTTGATTTGGATTCTTTCTTCCAGAAGAAAGTACAAGATGAATCTTATATTAACTAGCAAGGAAGCTAACCAGTCTCAAGAGCCAATCTGAAGAAATTCCCCCTGGTCAATGAAGGGACAGTTTGAGGTTTAATAATAAAATTGCAGTTTATTGAAACCCATAAAATATGCTTAATCCATGAGCTCTTACTAACTTAAAATTTCTTTTTAAATAACAGGAACAAAAAGAACTGGAAACTTTTGGAGAACAGCAGGGGACCAATTCATATCCTGAAAACTGTAAACAAAGAGCAAGAATCAAGTATATACCCTTCCTTTCCTATATGAAGTATACAACTAGGTAACCAAATAATAGATGATAGCACACCATTATCCTGACTTTTATGTTTATGACTTCCTTGCATACAAAATTTTATCATCCAGATGTTCATTCCAAGACACTATAATTTAGTTACACACATTAAAAATTTTAATGTGTCTTTAAGTCTGTTTGATTTTATCAGTTTTCCTTCCATTCCGTTTTTCCTTATAGTTATCTCATGAAGAACCAGAGCTATTTGAAATGTAGACTTTTCTATACTAGTGAGTTTGCTGATTGCATACTCATGGTGCAGATCATTATATTCTTCTATTTTCTGTGTTTCCTGATAATTGGCAGATTGATCCAGAATCCAGAGCAGATTCATGTTCAGTTCAGTTCAGTTCAGTTGCTCAGTCGTGTCTGACTCTTTGCGACCCCATGAATCGCAGCACACCAGGCCTCCCTGTCCATCACCAGCTCCCGGAGTTCACTCGGACTCACATCCATCGAGTCAGTGATGCCATCCAGCCATCTCATCCTCTGTCGTCCCCTTCTCCTCCTGCTCCCAATCCCTCCCAGCATCAGAGTCTTTTCCAATGAGTCAACTCTTCTCATGAGGTGGCCAAAGTACTGGAGTTTCAGCTTTAGCATCATTCCTTCCAAAGAAATCCCAGGGCTAATCTCCTTCAGAATGGACTGGTTGGATCTCCTTGCAGTCCAAGGGACTCTCAGGAGTCTTCTCCAACACCACAGTTCAAAAGCATCAATTCTTCGGCACTCAGCTTTCTTCACAGTCCAACTCTCACATCCATACATGACCACTGGAAAAACCATAGCCTTGACTAGACAGACCTTTGTTGGCAAAGTAATGTCTCTGCTTTTCAATATGCTATCTAGGTTGGACATAACTTTCCTTCCAAGGAGTAAGCATCTTTTAATTTCATGGCTGCAGTCACCATCTGCAGTGATTTTGGAGCCCAAAAAAATAAAGTCTGACACTGTTTCCACTATTTCCCCATCTATTTCCCATGAAGTGATGAGACCAAATGCCATAATCTTCGTTTTCTGAATGTTGAACTTTAAGCCAACTTTTTACTCTCCACTTTCACTTTCATCAAGAGGCTTTTTAGTTCCTCTTCACTTTCTGCCATAGGGGTGGTGTCATCTGCATATCGGAGGTTGTTGATATTTCTTCCAGCAATCTTGATTCCAGCTTGTGCTTCTTCCAGCCCAGCGTTTCTCATGATGTACTCTGCATATAAGTTAAATAAGCAGGGTGACAATATACAGCCTTGACGTACTCCTTTTCCTATTTGGAACCAGTCTGTTGTTCCATGTCCAGTTCTAACTGTTGCTTCCTGACCTGCGTACAAATTTCTCAAGAGGCAGGTCAGGTGGTCTGGTATTTCCGTCTCTTTCAGAATTTTCCTTCTCCTAGATCCCTTTAATTAACAAGACCACGAGAGACCAAAATGTGTGATAAGCTTTCTTTTTTTATTGATGTTAGTACTCTTTTAATGACTTTCATCTGATAACTAATTGAAAATTTCAAAATGGCAGTAGTCCGTCTTTTCTTCTGTATATTAATTGAAGTAGTATTATAAATAAATACTTCCCACTAATCATCCATTATTTGGTTACCCAAGTTGTATAGTTCATAAAGGAAAGGAAGGATAAATACTTGATTCTTGCCTTTTATTTACAGTTTTCAGGATTATGAATTGGTCCCCTGCTGTTCTTCAGAAGTGACCAGTATTTTTTTGTTGTTGCTGTTGTAATTTAAAAAATTTTTAAGTAAGTATGAGCTCATGGATTAAGCGTATTTTATGGGTTTCAATAAATTAGGATTTTCTTATTATTAAAGCTCAAATTGACGCTTTGTTGACTAGTGGGAATTTCTTCAGATTGGCTTGTAAGACTTTGATTAGCTTCCTTGCTACTTAATTAATACAAGATTCACCTTGTACGTTCTTCTGGAATTAACTGATTTCTGTAGGAAACTCTGGTTCCTTTTAGGAGGAAAGGTATTTCAAGGTCACAGTCTGAACACTGCTGCTGCTGCTGCTAAGTCGCTTCAGTCGTGTCCGACTCTGTGCGACCCCAGAGACGGCAGCCCACCAGACTCCCCCATCCCTGGGATTCTCCAGGCAAGAACACTGGAGTAGGTTGCCATTTCCTTCTCCAATGCATGGAAGTGAAAAGTGAAAGGGAAGTAGCTCAGTCGTGTCCGACCCTTAGCGACCCCATGGACTGCAGCCCACCAGGCTCCTCTGTCCATGGGATATTCCAGGCAAGAGTACTGGAGTGGGTTGCCATTGCCTTCTCCAAACTATTTATGTATTCTAGGTCTTTTCAGTGCACAGAGCTAGGAAAAATAAGGATAAAATAACTCACGAGTTCACTGATATTTCTAACTGAAATTTAGGATCATAGAATTTATGTAACTTTTCTCTGTTACGTATGTATCTTCTTTCTTCTACACTAAGAATTTTGAATTAAGAATTCAGTATCATGGTAATACAAGTCTATGCCCCGACCAGTAATGCTGAAGAAGCTGAAGTTGAACGGTTCTATCAGATCTATAAGACCTTCTAGAACTAACACACAAAAAAGATGTCCTTTTCATTATAGGGGACTGGAATGCAGAAGTAGGAAGTCAAGAAACACCTGGAGTAACGGGCAGATTTGGCCTTAGAGTACAGAATGAAGCAGGGCAAAGGCTAATAGAGTTTTGCTAAGAGAATGTACTGGTCATAGAAAACACCCTCTTCCAACAACATAAGAGAAGATCTACACATGGACATCACCAGATGGTCAGTACCGAATCAGACTGATTATATTCTTTACAGTCAAAGATGGAGAAGCTCTGAACAGTCAGACAAAAACAAGACTGGGAGCTGACTGAGGCTCAGATCATGAACTCCTTATTGCCAAATTTAAATTGAAGAAAGTAGGGAAAACCGTAGACCATTCAGGTATGACCTAAATCAAATCGCTTACGATTATACAATGAAAGTGACAAATAGATTCAAGAGATTAGATCTGATAGACTGCCTGATGAACTATGGACGGAGGTTGGTGACATTGTATAGGAGACAGGGATCAAGACCATCCCCAAGAAAAGAAATGCAAAAAAGCAGAATGGCTGTCTAGGGAGGCCTTACAAATAGCTGTGAAAAGAAGACAAGCAAAAAACAAAGGAGAAAAGGAAAGATATACCCATTTGAGTGCAGAGTTCCAAAGAATAGCAAGGAGAGGTAAGAAAGCCTTCTTCAGCGATCAGTGCAGAGAAATAGAGGAAAACAATAGAATGGGAAAGACTAGAGATCTCTTTAAGAAAATTAGAGATACCAAGGGAACATTTCATGCAAAGATGGGCTCGATAAAGGACAGAAATGGTATGGACCTAACAGAAGCAGAAGATATTAAGAAGAGGTGGCAAGAATACACAGAAGAACTGTACAAAAAAGATCTTCATGAACCAGATAATCAGGATGGTGTGATCACTCACCAGGATCCAGACATCCTGGAATGTGAAGTCAAGTGGGCCTTTGGAAGCATCACTACGAACAAAGCTAATGGAGGTGATGGAATTCCAGTTGAAGTATTTCAAATCCTAAAAGCTGATGCTATGAAAGTGTTGCACTCAATATGCCAGCAAATTTGGAAAACTCAGCAGTGGCCACAGGACTGGAAAAGGTCAGTTTTCATTCCAGTCCCCAAGAAAGGCAATGCCAAAGAATGCTCGAACTACTGCACAGTTGCACTCATCTCACATCCTAGTAAAGCAATGCTCAAAATTCTTCAAAGCAAGCTTCAACAGTACTTGAACCGTGAACTTCCAGATGTTCAAGCTGGTTTTAAAAAAGGCAGAGGAACCAGAGATCAAATTGCCAACATCTGCTGAATCATCAAAAAAGCAGGAGAGTTTCAGAAAAACATCTATTTCTGCTTTATTGACTGTGCCAAAGCCTTTGACTGTTTCTGTCACCACAAATTGTGGAAAATTCTTAAAAGAGATGGGAATACCAGATCACCTGACCTGCCTCTTGAGAAGTCTGTGTGCAGGTCAGGAAGCAACAGTTAGAACTAGACATGGAACAACAGACTGGTTCCAAAGAGGGAAAGGAGTACGTCAAGGCTGTATATTGTCACCCTGCTTATTTAACTTATATGCAGAGTACATCATGAGAAACGCTGGGCTGGAGGAAACGCAAGCTGGAATCAAGATTGCCAGGAGAAATATCAATAACCTCAGATATGCAGATGACACCACCCTTATGGCAAAAAGTGAAGAAGAACTAAAGAGCCTCTTGGTGAAAATGAAAGAGGAGAGTGAAAAGTTGGCTTAAAGCTCAATATTCAGAAAACGATCATGGCATTTGGTCCCGTCACTTCATGGCAAATAGAAGGGGAAATAGTGGAAACAGTAAGAGACTATTTTTCTGGGCTCCAAAATCACTGCAGATGGTGACTGCAGCCATGAAATTAAAAGATGCGTGCTCCTTGGAAGAAAAGCTATGATGCACCTAGACAGCATATTAAAAAGCAGAGACGTTACTTTGTCAACAAAGGTCTGTCTAGTCCAAGCTATGGTTTTTCCAGTGGTCATGTATGGATGTGAGAGTTGGACTATAACGAAAGCTGAGTGCCAAAGAATTGATACTTTTGAACTGTGGTGTTGGAGAAGACTCTTGAGAGTCCCTTGGACAGCAAGGAGATCCAGGCAGTCCATCCTAAAGGAGATCAGTCCTGAAAATTCATTGGAAGGACTGATGCTAAAGTTGAAACTCCAAAACTTTGGCCATCTGATGCAAAGAATTGACTCATTTGAAAAGACCCTGATGCTAGGAAAGATAGAAGGCGGGAGGAGAAGGGGACAACAGAGGATGAGATAGTTGGATGGCATCACCGACTCAATGGACCCGAGTTTGAGTAAACTCTGTGAGTTGGTGACGGACAGGGAGGCCTGGTGTGCTGCAGTCCATGGGGTAGCAAAGAGTCAGAGACGACTGAGCCACTGAACTGAACTGAAATGAAGAATTTTGATCCTTAAGGACACAAGACATGATAGAATTAGGATATTTCAACACCGCCCATTTATTCTGTATCATTCATGTATTACATAACAGTTTTGGAGTAATCATATGAATACCACCACTGATACGATTACTGAAAATATAATTTTTTTGCATATACTCTTTTCATTATCTTATTTTTAAAATAGATGTACTATTCTACACTGTCATAGTAATAGTTTTTGCGTACTATACTCTTCCCTTCTTAATTCTTTTTCAGTCTTTGAGTTATAGCTAAACTGTATATTTAATGTTATTTTATCAGTCCTTATGTCTGTGTCTGTAGTAATTTTGGCTTTCTGAAGGTTTTTTTTCTTAATTCATTCATCTGGAATACTAGTCCCCAACTTCTCATGTGTTGATAAGTTTCTGTTTTTTGTACCTGAAAGTCAGTTTTATTGGATACAGGATCATACTTTCTAGGTCTGAGTATTTTAAATATGTTACTCAGTTTTCTTGTTTATGAAGCAGTCTGTGAAAAACTGATCATTTAATTTTCTTTCTCTTAGAAGTCACATGCTCTTCTTTTCTAAATGCTCCAAAGTTTTTTTTCTGGCATAAAAGTCTAGTAATTTAAATTAAATGTTACTAGATGTTGGGCATTTTGGGGTCAATATTTTTAGGTATGTGGTCTGTCGTTTTTCGTAGCTGTGTGTGTGTGTGTGTGTGTGTGTGTGTGTTTTAAATTGAGAAAACTTTTATTATATGTACTCTTCTCTTGCTTTGAATTTCTCCAGGAACTCCTATTGGCTCTTTTTTGCCTTTCTTCAATGAACCTTTTTATGTCTTTAAAATTTTTTTTAAATTTTCTTTTTTACCTACTCTTTTTTTAGAAGGCACTTTTGTTTTCCTTCTAGTTTGGTCTTCATTACTGAAATAATTTTTTAATCTTTTTTCTTACTCTTTGTGAGTATTTATCTCCAGTTCTCAGTTTCTGTATTTTTGATGTGCATTGTTCTTTTATGTGTTGTATCGCTTTCTTAATGTCTTTACCTTGTTTTGAAATAGGTTGCAGTTTTGATCTATTTTGTGAACACATTTACCTGAGTACTTTCTTTATAGGGATTTTTTTTTTCTCTTATAATAATAAATTTATATAGGGTTTGACCTTGATAATTTTCTGTTGGTCATTTTTATGTGGAATCAAGTTTCTTAAACTTCTAAGATAAAGTAAAATTCATGAAAGATTCTCTGACTTCATAGAGCTACTGCATCGGTTGTTGTTATATAGTATTCAAAAGATGATGACTTGCTTTCTGAGATTTCACCAGTCTTTTCCTCTTCCCCAGTTTGGTCTGTACCTTCCCCTGCTTTTGTTGTTCTGTCCTGTTCAGTTTTTTTTTTTTTTTTTTCTTTTTGACCACAGCCCGTGACATGTTTAACTTCCCTGACCGGTGTCAAACCTGAGGTCTCTGCAGTGGGAGCTCAGAGTCTTAACCACTGGGCCACCAGGGAAGTCCATGCTCAGTTTTGATTCTCATTATGGCACTTGTTCCAGAAGGGAGCCTAGGTGGATCAGTTTTCAGAGTTCATGGGGACTACGTTGGTCGAACCCCTATGGACCTTCTTATCATGGACTCTGTCTCACCTAGTATTGGAAATGTTGGAATCCTTCCAGTTTCAGCTGTTGTTTTCCAAGTTGGCCTGCTGTGTTTTCTAGTGAATACCCATTAGTTATTTTGAAGCTGTTTTGTTCTTAGGTCCATTAGTTGCCACTTACTTTCTTCTTCCTGTCAAGCAGTTTAGGTCTTGGGTGCTGGTGATTTGCCTCTACCCCTTTACCCTTTGGGATTTGAAAGGATACCTTGTCACATAGTTTTGTTGCAAGTGCTGTGGATGGGATTTTGGCTTTGCTCTCTAGTTGCCCTGTCTGTTTTTATGTGGGGATTTGAAGAGATCTAAGTCTGTGTGACTACTGCTGCCACTATCTTCCCAGAACACTTGTCATTAGTTTTGATGTTCCTTGTGTGACCTTCCACACTCAGCCCAGTCCCACCGCCTTTCTTCCGTCAGTTCAGTTCAGTCGCTCAGTCATGTCCGACTCTTTGTGACCCCATGAGCTGCATCACGCCAGGCCTCCCTGTCCATCACCAACTCGCGGAGTTCACTCAAACTCATGTCCATTGAGTCGGTGATGCCATCCAGCCATCTCATCCTCTGTTGTCCCCTTCCTGCCCCCAATCCCTCCCAGCGTCAGAGTATTTTCCAATGAGTCAACTCTTTGCAGGAGGTGGCCAAAGTACTGGAGTTTCAGCTTTAGCATCATTCCTTCCAAGAACACCCAGGACTGATCTCCTTTAGAATGGACGACTGATCTCCTTTAGGATGGACTGGTTGGATCTCCTTGCAGTCCAAGGATCTCTCAAGAGTCTTCTCCAGTGCCACAGTTCAAATGTTGTACCTGTCATTTCTTTACTTTTCTGTGTAGTTCTGGCATATATTATTTCTAAACAATGTATTTCGTGACAGTTTTATAAATGGAATCATATATATGTATTTTTCATTGACTTGCTTTTTTTGTTCAGCCTTTGTTCCTGAGATTCAGCTTTATGGTGTATGGTTATAATTTACTAATTTTCTCTCCTGTATAGCTTATCAGAATGAATTGTGGTCATATTTCATCCATTTCTTTGTTGACATAGAATTATTTCCAGTTTTTTTTTTTTTTTTTCCTATTACAATGTTGTTAGGAACATGATACACATGATATACCAAGAGATTTTTCTCTTGGTATAACTTAAGAATATATTTATTGAGTTATAGGGAAAGTGATTTTTAAGCTCTACTAGATAATGACAAATCATTTCTCAAATGATTATGCTAATTTACATCTCCACTATAGTGCACTTAAATCTAAGAACTGAACTGCACCAATAACTTAAATACTCATATTTCTCTCATCCCATCTCCCTGGACTTTTCATACAGATAATTTCTGCCTTGTTTGTGTTTATCTTAATTTTTCAGAAAAAGGTGTATATCTTACATATGAATATCTAAACAGTATATCTTTTTAGTTCTATTTGTTTTTTGCCCTGTTTTAAAATGGAGTGTTATACTTTATATAGTTCTCTAGGGCTTTTTTCACTCAGCATTATGTTACTTAGATTCATCTGTGTTTTGTTTGTAGCTGTGGTACATTCCTTCTCATTGCTGTATAATCTATTATATTAATATCTATATTCATTCTTTTTCTGATGACCTTTTTTATTGGTTCTAGTTGTTTTGTTGGGTACTACTAAACAACAACAATAGCAGCCACTGATGTAGTATTTACTGTTTCAGACACTTTTCTAAGTGCTTTACATTTGTGCTCTCATTTAACCTCACAGGAAACCAGTGAGGCAAGTTCTGTTTTATTTTCATTTGGTAGATAAGGGATCTGAGACAACTTGCCCAAGGAATCACAGGTGTCTAGTAGCTGGAGCCAGGATTCAGACCTAAGCTACCTAGTCCTTTAGTCTGCACTTGCACAGCATTTTGTTTTGGATTTGGGAAATACATTGTCTTTGTGTTCACAGACCCTTAAATACAAAAAAAAAAAAATGGTGCTTGCTTAAAGACACAGTGTGTTTTAATGTTTTCTTTGTCCAAGTTTTAATGTTGAGAACAAGTTTCTAATCTTTGCTTCATTTGATTTTAATTTTAGAGATTAAAATGTTTGTGATTTACTTTTAACTCTAGCAAGCTAAACTAAGGGAGTATGTGAATACACTTATTGGGAAGGTCATCTTTAGTATAATAGCTCATACTGCTCACATCTGGAAATCAGCACCATCTGCTGGCAAAGGGAAACAGTAACTTGGTATGTCATGGTATGTTTAGTGTTGTTTGGAAAACAGTATAGCCTTTCATGGGATTTTTCCTTTTGAAAACTGTTTCTGGGAGGAAGTAAATATTTTATAATTCTTCTGTGTATTGATTTTTATGCCCCAGTTTATTTTCCTTTAACTTCTAAGTATCAGTTATTATATATTGCACATTTACATAACTGAGACTGCATTTTTATGAGGAAAAAATACAACAAGAAGTATAGTTATATAAGTCTTGTCATTCTGTAATAGTCTTTTTCAGAGAATATACATAAAGTTATTCATTTGTTAGAGTAATGAGAGCAAGAGAAAAGCTATCTTATTGGACTAATATGAACTGCATTTAGTTTATTGCTCTCTTTTGACTTGGTGAAGTTATCCTGGTTTTGGTAGTCAGAGGAGGGGCATTAAGGGAAAATGAAGGCAGAGTTCTCAGTGATTAACCATGGGAAGCTCAACTCTTGGTATTAAACTAAATTCTCATTGCATCTTCCTATTTTTTAACTGTTTCAACTTTGATTTGTCAGTGGCCTTGCATCCTGTTTGTATCCTGTTTTAGACTAACTTTTGTTATTTAGCACTATTCCTTGTCTTTTTTTTTCTCTCTGTTAATCTAAGTGACTTAAAAATATGTGAGAAATAAATTGCGTTCTTGTTCCATTTCATGTTATGTTGCAGTCCTTCTTTTCTGATATGTTTTCTTTAAGTGCTTTAAAGTTAAAAGTTCCTTAGATGCTACAATTTTAATTAAAGGTGAAATTATAATCTTTACAGAAGGAGGAACATGATGATTCCTTAATGAGTGTTGGTTGAGTGAGTCATCAAAGAAATTTTAAAAAGCTAACGTGTTATAGAGCGGGAATGGCTGTTTAGGGAGCCTCTGGTGTGATTTGCTTACTTGTAAGTCTATGGAGCACAATAAACAATTCTTCTTTTGCCCTGTGGCTGTTTAACACTTGAAATGAGAACTATTTTTGTTTGAAATACTAGTGTGTTATAGGTATACTTTAGAAATACCTGAAATGCAATAAAGACTTATTTATTAGAAATAGCAGTAGTTACAGATTTTTAGACCATATGCCAAAATGTCACATAGCTGGATATAAAAACTCCAAGATTGGAACTTCCTTGGTGGTCCGTAGTTAAGATGCAGTGCTTTCCCTGCAGGGGGCATGGATTTGATCCCTTAAGTTAGGGGGAAAAAATGTCAAGATTGCTCTTGTAGTTTAGGCTTTGACTCATGTTGAAAAAGTTGGCTTAAAGCTCAACATTCAGAAAACGAAGATCATGGCATCAGGTCCCACCACTTCATGGGAAAAAGATGGGGAAACAGTGGAAACAGTGTCAGACTTTATTTTTCTGGGCTCCAAAATCACTGCAGATGGTGACTTAGCCATGAAATTAAAAGACGCTTACTCCTTGGAAGGAAAGTTATGACCAACCTAGATAGCATATTGAAAAGCAGAGACATTACTTTGCCAACAAAGGCCCGGCTAGTCAAGGCTATGGTTTTTCCTGTGGTCATGTATGGATGTGAGAGTTGGACTGTGAAGAAGGCTGAGCGCCGAAGAATTGATGCTTTTGAACTGTGGTGTTGGAGAAGACTCTTGAGAGTCCCTTGGACTGCAAGGAGATCAACCAGTCCATTCTGAAGGAGATCGGCCCTGGGATTTCTTTGGAGGGAATGATGCTAAAGCTGAAACTCCAGTACTTTGGCCACCTCATGAAGAGTTGATTCATTGGAAAAGACTCTGATGCTGGGAGGGATTGGGAGCAGGAGGAGAAGGGGACGACAGAGGATGAGATGGCTGGATGGCATCACTGACTCGATGGACATGAGTGGGTGAACTCCGGGAGTTGGTGATGGACAGGGAGGCCTGGCGTGTTGCGGTTCATGGGGTCGCAAAGAGTCGGACACGACTGAGCAACTGATCTCTGATCTGATCTAAAGATAGTTTCTGTGTGGAGAATGAAAATGAGGCCATTTGTATTATTTTTGTTTTGTTGTGTTTTTGTTTGAGTATTTTGAGCATACACTATTTTTATTTTATTTAAAAATATACTTTAAAAAATTGCTTAAGTGTAACTCTTTTCTTTTCCTGGCACCTAACCTACTTCCTGGAAATTTGTTCTACCTTTAAAGAGAGAATTTAAAGAGAGGCTTTCAAAATATTTTATAAACATGTAAAGTTTTTATATTATACCAGTCATTTTCAAGGAGAAGGCAATGGCACCCCACTCCAGTACTCTTGCCTGGAAAATCCGATGGACGGAGGAGCCTGGAAGGCTGCAGTCCATGGGGTCGCTGATGGTCGGACATGATTGAATGACTTCAGTTTCACTTTTCACTTTCATGCATTGGAGAAGGAAATGGCAACCCACTCCAGTGTTCTTGCCTGGAGAAAAATCCCAGGGACGTGGGAGCCTGGTGGGCTACCTTCTGTGGGGTCGCACAGAGTCGGACATGACTGAAGTGATTTAGCAAGTCATTTTCAAAAAGCTTTTAACTATTCTTAGGTAATTTCTTTCTTTCTTTAAAGGTCTTTGATTATCAGATGGTTTTTTGATATATTTTGTGTTTTGCCTCCTGCTAATTTATTAACAAGAATACACAGAAGAACTGTACAAAAAAGATCTTCACGACCCAGATAATCACGATGGTGTGATCACTCACTAGAGCCAGACATCCTGGAATGTGAAGTCAAGTGGGCCTTAGAAAGCATCACTATGAACAAAGCTAGTGGAGGTGATGGAATTCCAGTTGAGCTATTTCAAATCCTGAAAGATGATGCTGTGAAAGTGCTGCACTCAGTATGCCAGCAAATTTGGAAAACTCAGCAGTGGCCACAGGACTGGAAAAGGTCAGTTTTCATTCCAATCCCTAAGAAAGGCAATGCCAAAGAATGCTAGAACTACTGCACAATTGCACTCATCTCACATGCTAGTAAGGTAATGCTCAAAATTCTCCAAGCCAGGCTTCAGCAATACATGAACCGTGAACTTCCAGATGTTCAAGCTGGTTTTAGAAAAGGCAGAGGAACCAGAGATCAAATTGCCAACATCCGCTGGATCATGGAAAAAGCAAGAGAGTTCCAGAAAAACATCTATTTCTCCTTTATTGACTATGCCAAAGGCTTTGACTGTGTGGATTACAATAAACTGTGGAAAATTCTGAAAGAGATGGGAGTACCAGACCACCTGACCTGCCTCTTGAGAAATCTGTATGCAGGTCAGGAAGCAACAGTTAGAACTGGACATGGAACAACAGACTGTTTCCAAATAGGAAAAGGAGTACGTCAAGGCTGTATATTGTCACCCTGCTTATTTAACTTATATTCAGAGTACATCATGAGAAACGCTGGGCTGGAAGAAGCACAAGCTGGAATCAAGATTGCTGGGAGAACTATCAATAACCTCAGATATGCAGATGTCACCACCCTTATGGCAGAAAGTGAAGAGGAACTCAAAAGCCTCTTGATGAAAGTGAAAGTGGAGAGTGAAAAAGTTGGCTTAAAGCTCAACATTCAGAAAACGAAGATCATGGCATCTGGTCCCATCACTTCATGGGAAATAGATGGGGAAACAGTGGAAACAGTGTCAGACTTTATTTTTTTGGGCTCCAAAATGACTGCAGATGGTGACTGCAGCCATGAAATTAAAAGATGCTTACTCCTTGGAAGAAAAGTTATGACCAACCTAGATAGCATATTGAAAAGCAGAGATATTACTTTGCCAACAAAGGTCCGTCTAGTCAAGTCTATGGTTTTTCCTGTGGTCATGTATGGATGTGAGAATTGGACTGTGAAGAAGGCTGAGCGCTGAAGAATTGATGCTTTTGAACTGTGGTGTTGGAGAAGACTCTTGAGAGTCCCTTGGACTGCAAGGAGATCCAACCAGTCCATTCTGAAGGAGATCAGCCCAGGGATTTCTTTGGAAGGACTGATGCTAAAGCTGGAACTGCAGTACTTTGGCCACCTCATGAAGAGTTGACTCATTGGAAAAGACTCTGATGCTGGAAGGGATTGGGGGCAGGAGAAGGGGACGACAGAGGATGAGATGGCTGGATGGCATCACTGACTCGATGGATGTGAGTCTGAGTGAACTCCGGGAGTTGGTGATGGACAGGGAGGCGTGGCATGCTGCGATTCATGGGGTTGCAAAGACTCGGACACGATTGAGCGAGTCAACTGAACTGAACTGAATTTATTAACTGTTAATAAATGATTCAGGGCTACTTTTTATTATGCTGAGTTTTAGGTCAGGGTGTAACACAGTGAATGATTCCTGTCATTAAGGACTGTTATAATTTATTATAAAGAAAAGGTATAGAAGAGCTACATTGTATATAGGAACCATCAGAATTTAGTCTGAACTGAGACTATAAAATGAAACTCCCAAAGTCAATGTATATGGTAGTATTTGAGTGAAATCTTCAAGAAAAGGAAGAATTGGTAAGTGGAGTTGAAGAGGGGGTGCTTCAGGCCTAACAAATCATTGCATCTTATACTTGGTCTCTGAAGTAATGTTTTGGTGAACAGTTTTCATATTCCATGAATACTTTTGGGAATTTGGATTTATGAATCATGAATTAAAATAAGATTAACAACTTCTTTTAGAAAAGATAGAGTACCTCTTTTGAGTAGTATATTCCTCATTGCTTCCAGATAAACATTTTGCTTTAAGCACAAAATTGTCTGCCAGAGAGTATTAGGAATATGGGAGTGGGGGAGTGCTATGTCTTCCTATCAGTAGTACTGTTAAATTGTTGAACAGATGCTTAGAACAAATGAAGCTGCAGAAAATAACTCACCTGAGGAGTGAATTATTCTTAAACTAATATCACAATTTAATTGGTTGAAACTTAAAGTTACTCAACTGAGTTGAAGAACAAGCTTCATATTCTTTTAACTGTATGGAAATGTGTTTTTCCTTAACATGAATGAATCTGTCTTGTTGAGAGCTATGACCTTTCTCTGTATAGGTTGCAGTTTATACACAAAGGGGCACAGGTAAAGATGTAAGTGGGGTTGAAATGCTTCTCCTTGCTCAGCTACCAAAGGCTCTTTTCTAATTCCAAAGACACTCTCTACCTAGAGAGGGCTTCCCTTGTGGCTCAGCTGGTAAAGAATCCACCTGCCATGCGGGAGACCTGGGTTTGATCCCTGTGTTGGGAAGATCCCCTGGAGAAGGGAAAGGCTGCCCACTCCAGTATTCTGGCCTGAAGGATTCCATGGACTGTATAGTCCATGGTGTCACAAAGAGTCGGACACGACTGAGGGCCTTTCATTTTGTATCTAGAGATACTCCAAAGCAGAAGTGATTATCAAGTTCAAGTTCAGTTGCTCAGTCATGTCTGACTCTTTGCGACCCCATGGACTGCAGCACACCAGGCCTCCCTGTCCATCAGCAACTCCCAGAGTCTACTCAAACTCATGTCCATTGAGTTGGTGATGCCATCCAACCATCTCATCCTCTGTCATCCCCTTCTCCTACCACCTTCCATCTTTCCCAGCATCAGGGTCTTTTCCAGTGAGTCAGCTCTTCGCATCAGGTGGCCAAAGTATTGAAGTTTCAGCTTCAACATCAGTCCTTCCAATGAATATTCAGGACTAATCTCCTTTAGGATGGACTGCTTGGATCTCCTTGCTGTCCAAGGGACTCTCAAGAGTCTTCTCCAACACTACAGTTCAAAAGCATCAATTCTTTGGTGCTCAGCTTTCTTTGTAGTCCAACTCTCACATCCATACATGACTAACGGAAAAAGCATAGCTTTGACTAGACAGACCTTTGTTGGCAAAGTAATGTCTCTGTTTTTTAATATGCTGTCTAGTTTGGTCATAACTTTTCTTCCAAGGAGCAAGCGTTTTTTAATTTTATGTCTGCAGTCACCATCTGCAGTGATTTTGGAGCTCCCCCCAAAAATCAAGCCTCTCACTGTTTCCATTGTTTCCCCATATATTTGCTATGAAGTGATGGGACCAGATGTCATGATCTTAGTTTTCTGAATGTTGAGTTTGAAGCCAACTTTTTGACTCTCCTTTCACTTTCATCAAGAGGCTCTTTAGTTCTTCGCTTTCTGCCATAATGGTGATTATACACTTGCTTTATATTGTTGGTGCATTCAGTACTTAGCTTCTAGAGTAGTATAGACACAGATTAGGAACTTACAGCAAATATAGAGTACTCAGAAGTACAAAATTTATATTCCTCTTTCATTATGACTTTTTGGCAGATTTTTTTATGTGCTTCATGTGATTTAAAAAATTCACTTTGGAACTTCCCTGGCAGTCCAGTGGTTAACACTCTGTGCTTTCCTGCAGGGAGCATGGATTGTTCCCTAGTTGGGGAACTAAGATCCCACATGCCTCATGGAGCAGCCAAGAAAAAAAAAAAAGACTTAATTCAAATCATTTGTGGTCTTCTTGTAGTCAAATTCCATGTTTATTTGGATAATTCCATTTGTTGTGTTTTATCAGATTGTTATTGCTGATACGCTAGATTTTTTTGTTCTGATTACAGTCATATTAAAATATTTAAATTTTAATTTCAGGTATATTGCATTTTTTTGCCCATGTGACCTAATTTCCCAGGCATACTCATTCCTACCTGTTCAACTGTTGGCTGCGGGAATGAAGGAAGTGACCAGAACTTGGAAAATAGTAGGTGGAGTCACACATGCTAATAGCTATTACAAAAATGGCTGGATAGTCATGATAGCTATTGGATGGGCCCGAGGTAATATTAACAACATATGTTCATAAATATTCTGTTATTGGTGTACTACAAGTACTGAATAGTTCTTTGGTTACATTAATGGGGACCACATACTTTAGTAACAGAGACTTCTTTGGAAGATGAAAGCTTTGTTTCTGTTGGCTGGTTAATTCAAAACTGGCACTCTTAACTATTACTAGTCATCAGCCATTATTTTACAGCTGATTGTCTTAAAATATACAATATATATTATTGGTTTATTTAATAGCTGTAACCAGAGAGATTCATAGTTAATTAAGGTGCTGTCACCATATAAAAAACAAGTTAACATAAGAAATTATGTGGTTTATCTAATTAAAGAAATTTTGCTCTTAGTTTTTTCTGTATTTTTTTTCCATCTTGAATAATCTGAAATAGTAAATGTGATTGATTATGGGTTTATGTTCACCCTATATTATCTACCTTTATTGTTCTTTTATAAGTTGAAATTAAATTTTCAGTGTGTTGTTACAGTTATTGCACCTAAAACTAAAATCAGAGAAGGAAATGATAAAGCAGAGGAGTTTATTTTTTCAGGTCAGAAACAAACCTCAAGTTACATCTCTGTCTGAGACCCCAGTTTTAACCTTAATTGTAGTACAATAGACAGCTGCCAAGAAAGAATTGCAGTTGTCTTGGTACCATAAATGTACAAAGCAACTTTTTTCTTCCTCCCTAGAATTATAGCTTGGAATTTTAAGTCAGGAGATAGAATTATGGCTTCATTTCATATATTTTCTCAAGAATATTTGGTTAAGTAGTCTTGTTTTTGGAGAAGGCAATGGCACCCCACTCCAGTACTTTTGCCTAGAAAATCCCATGGATGGAGGAGCCTGGTAGGCTGCAGTTCATGGGGTCGCTAAGAGTCGGACACGACTGAGCGACTTCACTTTCACTTTTCACTTTCATGCATTGGAGAAGGAAATGGCAACCCACTCCAGTGTTCTTGCCTGGAGAATTCCAGGGACGGGAAGCCTGGTAGGCTGCCGTCTACGGGGTCGCACAGAGCCAGACATGACTGAAGCGACTTAGCAGCAGCAGCAGCATTCTTGTTTTGGTAGCTCAGATGGTAAAGTATCAGCCTGCAGTGCAGGAGACCTGGGTTGCATTCCTGGCTCAGGAAGATCCCCTGGAAAAGGGAATGGCTACTCACTCCAGTATCCTTTACTGGAGAAGTCCATTGACAGAGGAAACTAGTGGGCTGTAGTCCATGGGCTTGCAAAGAGTCTGCATGACTGAACAACTAACACATTCCTATCTTATCTTGGCCTTTTTAGGTGCAGGTGGTAGCATTATCACGAATTTTGAGCAGTTGGTAAAAGGATGTTGGAAACCAGAAGCCGAGGAATGGCTGAAGATGTCCTAGTGAGTTTGTATAGACTGTACTGAGACGTGGTCTTTTATCTTTAGATTTTACCAAATTTATTTTTAAAACATTTTGGACTCTATATGTGAATGAAACAAACAAACAGAAAGACAAATAAAATGATAATGGGGAGAAAACCAGGAAACCTATCTTTTTTTTTTTCCAGAAAGTCTACTGTCTTAAATGTAGCTTTAAAAATAAATATTGATTACTTTTTCTGTGGGTTCCTCCTCTTAGAAAATAAAACCAAACAAAAGCTCTTGGATTGTTGTAGGGTTGTGGGAAGAGAGTGTATTTATGAACTGAGAACAGGAGCAGACTTCTCTGGAATCAGTGGCAGCCTCTTGGCATTTTCATTAATGGCTACATCATCGCCCAGATTCCAAATTATTCATAGTTCTGGTAGTAAAATGTCAAACTTATGTGAATAGTCAATACATTATCAAAAAGCTCTGTTAGTTACTTTAAAAATGAGAGTTGAGTAACTACATACAAAAAATAAGAAAAAGAGGAAATAACCCATTCTGTGTTTGTACAATTCATACCACCTTTTGCACCCATTTAGGAGAATTTAATTGTTAGATTTCTCTACAGACATTGACCCAATCAAATAAGTCAGAAATGTATTCCTGATGCAACTGAAAATGAAATAGAGAAATATAGTTACCATTTGCACAATTCAGTAAGGAAAGACTTAGGCTTTAATGGCCATAATAAGCAAGGTGAGGAAGACTTAATGTAAAATAAACTCATTAGAATGGATTAAAAATGAAGGTTGAGAAGTAGTATGAATGATGAAGTATGTGTTTGAATGAACCAGTAGATTTCAGGATGTTTAACTTAGAATGTATCTCTTAAAGCTTGAATGAAGTAATTTAGAAATGGAACAAAGGAAGCTTTGATTGATAAATAAGTAAATAAGTTATAAATAAGACATTAGTGAAAGGGGACATTTTTCTCATTTTGAGTATATGCCTTGAAATTTCTTCCATGAAACATTTCTTTTCTTTTTTTTTTTTTAAATTTTATTTTATTTTTAAACTTTACAATATTGTATTAGTTTTGCCAAATATCGAGATGAATCCGCCACAGGTATACCTGTGTTCCCCATCCTGAACCCTCCTCCCTCCTCCCTCCCCATACCCTCCCTCTGAGTCGTCCCAGTGCACCAGCCTCAAGCATCCAGTATCGTGCATCGAACCTGGACTGGCGACTCGTTTCATACATGATAGTATACATGTTTCAATGCCATTCTCCCAAATCTCCCCACCCTCTCCCTCTCCCTCTCCCACAGAGTCCATAAGACTGATCTATACATTGGTGTCTCTTTTGTTGTCTCGTACACAGGGTTATTGTTACCATCTATCTAAATTCCATATATATGCGTTAGTATACTGTACTGGTGTTTTTCTTTCTGGCTTACTTCACTCTGTAAATAGGCTCCAGTTTCATCCATCTCTTTAGAACTGATTCAAATGTATCCTTTTTAATGGCTGAGTAATACTCCATTGTGTATATGTACCACAGCTTTCTTATCCATTCATCTGCTGATGGGCATCTAGGTTGCTTCCATGTCCTGGCTATTATAAACAGTGCATGGGACCTAATTAAACTTAAAAGCTTCTGCACAACAAAGGAAACTATTAGCAAGGTGAAAAGGCAGCTTTCAGAATGGGAGAAAATAATAGCAAATGAAGCAACTGACAAACAACTAATCTCAAAAATATACAAGCAACTCCTACAGCTCAACTCCAGAAAAATAAATGACCCAATCAAAAAATGGGCCAAAGAACTAAATAGACATTTCTCCAAAGAAGACATACAGATGGCTAACAAACACATGAAAAGATGCTCAACATCACTCATTATCAGAGAAATGCAAATCAAAACCACTATGAGGTACCATTTCACGCCAGTCAGAATGGCTGCGATCCAAAAGTCTACAAGCAATAAATGCTGGAGAGGGTGTGGAGAAAAGGGAACTCTCTTACACTGTTGGTGGGAATGCAAACTAGTACAGCCACTATGGAGAACAGTGTGGAGATTCCTTAAAAAACTGGAAATAGAACTGCCTTATGATCCAGCAATCCCACTGCTGGGCATACATACTGAGGAAACCATGAAACATTTCTCAAGGCTGTAAAACTGAAATCAAGTTGTGATTGTCCTCTTTTTAAAACCTTGTAGTGTCTGCCCAACTGGTCTCTGAGACCCTCCAAGATATGTGTCTCCACCATACCCAATTTGCTTTGACTTCAGCTCTCACTGTTCTCTCCCTTGCTCACTGCACTGTATCCTTGAACAAGCCAGGTGTTGTCTGTTTTAAAACTAACTTCTCTCTCTGTCTAGAATATTTTTCCTTAGGTGGCTAGCTCCCTTATCTACTTTGCTCAACGTAGTTTTTCAGAGCTTAACTTCTCAATGAAAACTACCTTACTTAAAATTGAAACACTTCCCTCTATTCCCCCCACCCAGCATTTATCATATTTTATAATTTACTTATCCATTATGTTTGTTTTTCTATCCCCTTGGCTTTCCCTCATGCTTCAAAGAATACCAGAGGCCAAGTACAGGGATTTTCTCTCTTTTGATTGCTTTTATATCTGAAGCACCTACCACATAGTAGATAGTTAGTAAATGCTATGTGAATGATTGAATGATTTAACAGTTTGTCAAGTGAAATCATGGGGTCCATTATGATATTTTGTGTATGTGTGTCCATTATGATATTTTGTGTATGCATGTATGTGTGTGTGTGTGAAACTTGGAAAATAGTTCTGTGTGTGTGTGTGTGTGAGAAAGTGGAAGTGTTAGCTGTTCAGTTGTGTCCGACTCTTTTGCTACTCCCATAGACAGTAGCCCGCCAGGCTTCTGTGTCCATGGAATTTCCCAGGCAAGAATACTGGAGTGGGTTGCCATTCCTTTCTCCAGGGGATCTTCCTAACGAGGGATCAAACCCATGTCTCCTGCATTGGCAGGTGGATTCTTTTACCACTGAGCCACCAGGGAAGGCCATGTGTGTATTTATGTATACAGTCCATGGGATCACGAAGAGTTGGACATGACTGAGCCACTGAGCATGCATGCACACAAATATGACACAGGGGATCCATGCCATTAGTCAAGATGATCCTCCACAGACTTTTCCTGGATAATCTCATCTTTATTCCTGGCTTCTGCTGTGAGAGCTGAATGGGTCCATGAATTACACACCTAATCTCTTAACACTAGCAAAAGTTGCCTAGCCACATCCTTAACTTTCTCTCCACAGCTAGCTTTTCCTAAGAATAACTCTCCTAATTTTGTCATTTTTTACAGACTGGATAGGCTGATAATTTCCCAAATCATCAAGTCTTGTTTTTTTTTGTTTAGCAGTTATTCCCTCAATTCAAAGCTTTCCTTTCACACTTCATTGTAAGAAGCAAGAAGAAACCAACTCAGACCATCAGCAGTTTGCTTCCAAATCTCAACTAAATATCCAAGTTCACAGATTATGCTTTCCACAAAACTGTAGCACATGTAACTAAATATCTTTCTTTCCGTTTCCAGTATCATGTTCCTCATTTCCTTCTGAGACCTCACCAGCACCTCTAATGTTCGTGTTTCTACCAACATTCTGTTTATTCCAACATACATATTCTCTAAGACCATAAAGGGTTTCTCCACTATGCAAAAGTGTTTGGTAATAAATATATGGATGTATATATGTATGTGTTGTTTAGTCACTGAGTTGTGTCCAACTCTTTGTGACTCCATGGATTGTAGCTGGCCAGGCTCTTCCATCCATGGGATTTCCCCAGCAAGAATACTGGAGTGCGTTGCCATTTCCTACTCCAGGGGATCTTCCTGACACAGGGATTGAACCTGTGTCTCTTGTGTCTCCTGCAATGGCAGGAAGATTCTTTACCAACTCTACCACCTGGGAAGCCCATGTGTCACACATGCTGCTGCTGCTGCTAAGTCGCTTCAGTCGTGTCTGACTCTGTGTGACCCCATAGATGGCAGCCCACCAGGCTCCCCCATCCCTGGGATTCTCCAGGCAAGAGTACTGGAGTGGTTTGCCATTGCCTTCTCCGTGTGTCACACATAGGAAGCCCTAAAGATTTTTGAAGATGTTATATCAACAGAATCACTGTCAGGTTGGACTGAAAAGGACAGAGATAAGATGAAATAAAAGAATTCAGACTGTCAAAATTCTATGGTTAGTAACAGGCTGATAAAACTTCTTAGCTGTACACATAGGCTACCATTCAGGGAAAAGGAAGTATGGCTTTAAGGTGGGAATTGTGGTCTTAGAAGCCGAGGTTAGACCCATAGGCTGGAGTCACAGGTGAATAAGCCAGAGTCATGAGTGCAGAGATTAGAGCTGCAGACTCGGAGGATGGACTCCCTTAAGCCATGGAGAGTTAGTCCTGGGCCTTGAAATCTAATGGAATTTGACCTGCTGAATTTTGAAATTGCATAGGTCTGTGATCACTTTCTTCTTTACATTTTCTTCCTTTTGGAATGGCAGTGTCTGTAGCTGTTATCCTTGCCCGTTCCACCATTGTATTTTGGAAGCAGATTGCTATATACTAGATTCACAGGAAATTAATAGGCATAAGAATTTTCTGAATGCATTCTGATCTTCCTAACTAATCTCACTGTCTTCTAAATCCTAATGCTGCTTCAACCATCTGCTCCAATTTATTGTTTTCACAATCCTTGCTCCTCCGATTCATTGCTTGTGAATTTATGCTCTAAGAGAACACAATCCAAAATACAGTGTGTGTATGCTGAGATGCCTTTGATGAGGCACTCTGTTATAGAAATTGAACTATTAGAAACAGAGTAGCAAAATGACATTAAGACAATGTCTTAGTGGAATTAACCAATTTTTAAATCTCATCCTTTTAAAAAAGTCAGTTTGGTGTACATTTTATGATGTAATTGTATAGGTACGTAATTATAAAATAATTGATATATATTAAGGAGTGTCTTAAACACTTTTACCATTAGAGACTCACAGTCAAAAAGCTTGTGGACCACTGTCCTAAAACAGGAACGCTGCCCAGTTATTGGTAAGCAAGATCCAAATCCTGTTACCCCAGCCTAATTCTGTTTTGAACTCAATCCTTAGTTTGTACTAATTAAAGAAAGAACTTATTTTTCACAGAGTTACTTATAGGGACTTTTACATTTGTCATGTTTTACAGTATGGCTCTCTGAGAGTTTATTATTTATCTTTTTCTAGTTGTAAGCATAAACAGCTAGAAAATGATGTTACTGAGATATACTTTAAGTGTGTGGCAAATATATGACATGAAAATAGTACTTCTTATTTGTAGATTAATATCTTATTATAGACTTTAAGATATTGGCTAATGCTAATGTTTTGTACAGGAGTTAGCTAAGTAATGTGCTGGTGCTGGCTCATGCTGTTTTATGAGACCGATTATGCACAGCAGCCTGAAGTGGGCTCTGGGAGTACAGTTGGCCCTGTATATCCAAGGTTTCTGCCTTTGTATTAACCAACTGTGGACCAAAAATATTTGTTAAAAATTCCAGAAAGTTACTGAAAGCAAACTGAATTTTTCATATGCTGAGAGCTGTTTACGTAGTATTCATATTGTATTTACAACTGTTTACGTGGCGTTTATATTGGTATTATAAATATTCTGGAGATTATTTACAGTTTGTGGGGGGATGTGCATAGATTATATGCAATTACATCAGTATATATAAGGGACTTGAGCATCAGTGAGTTTTGGTATTTGTGGGGGGTCCTGCCAGGAGAAAATATCAGTAACGTCAGATATGCAGATGACACCACCCTTATGGCAGAAAGTGAAGAGGAACTAAAAAGCCTCTTGATGAAGATGAAAGAAGAGAGTGAAAAAGTTGGCTTAAAACTCAACATTCAGAAAACGAAGATCATGGCATCTGGTCCCATCACTTCATGGGAAATAGATGGGGAAACAGTGGAAACAGTGTCAGACTTTATTTTTGGGGGCTCCAAAATCACTGCAGCTGGTGACTGCAGCCATGAAATTAAAAGACGCTTACTTCTTGGAAGAAAAGTTGTGACCAACCTAGATAGCATGTTGAAAAGCAGAGATATTACTTTGCCAACAAAGGTCCGTCTAGTCAAGGCTATGGTTTTTCCTATGGTCATGTATGAATGTGAGAGTTGGACTATGAAGAAGGCTGAGCGCCGAAGAATTGATGCTTTTGAACTGTGGTGTTGAAGAAGACTCTTGAGAGTCCCTTGGACTGCAAGGAGATCCAACCAGTCCATTCTGAAGGAGATCAGCCCTGGGATTTCTTTGGAAGGACTGATGCTAAAGCTGAAACTGCAGTACTTTGGCCACCTCATGAAGAGTTGACTCATTGGAAAAGACTCTGATGCTGGAAGGGATTGGGGGCAGGAGGAGAAGGGAACGACAGAGGATGAGATGGCTGGATGGCATCACTGACTCGATGGATGTGAGTCTGAGTGAGCTCCGGGAGTTGGTGATGGACAGGGAGATGTGGTGTGCTGCGATTCATGGGGTCGCAAAGAGTTGGACATGACTGAGCGACTGAACTGAACTGAACTGGATCAAATTGCCTGCGAATACCACAAGATATTTACACCTTAGAAGATGAGGAACTGCTACAGATCAAGACTTTCTTTTCCATTCCCCATCCCACCCGAGGAGCTTGGTTAGCACTGTAAGATTTTTCAGGATTAATAAGCTTTTCTCAAATCATGCTATAGAACGTGGGATTTTCGTATCCTTTTGAAACAATGTTATATGGTCAATTCAGAAATATTGCATATACAAAAGTACTGTCTTATCAGAAAGTCACAGTATGTATGAACATTCTAAAATCTGATACTTTATGCTGAGAAGAAGGGTGTTTAACTTTATATAACTCAGCATTTCCAAAAGTTTATAGAATTCATTTTTGTGTTACATCTATTAATAACTCATTTAATTAATATTTTGAGACTACTCTGAGAAATATAGAGATAAATCATGCTTAATACTTACTGAGTTAAAATGTGTTTTATTTTCAGCCCTGCCAAGGTAACCCTGCTGGGATCAGTTATCTTCACATTTCAGCAAACCAAGTATTTGGCAATATCAAAGCATAATCTTATGTTCCTCTTTACTGTGTTTCTTGTGGCCACGAAGGTAGGTGCTCAAAGTAGCAATAAATCAGTATTATAGATTATGTGTAACCAGAATTCTGCATAAGGCAAATAACAGAAATAATTACTTTGTATGATAGTCTAAAAATATCAGTTTTGGGGAGTTTATTCAGCACATCCATGACTTACTGAAACATAGCTCTTCTATGATTCCTCGTTTGATTTATGCTGAGGCTATCATGAAGGATTTGCAGATAGCCTTTTAATACATCTGCCTGCAATGCAGGAGACCCAGGTTTGATCACTGGGTCAGAAAGACCCCCTGGAGAAGGGAATGGCAACCCCCTCCAGTATTCTTGCCTTGAGAATTCCATGGATAGTGGAGCCTGGCAGGCTACAGTCCATGGGGTCACAAGGAGTCAGACATAACTGACTAACCCTTTGACTTTGTAATACGTTGGAGGCCAGAGAGTAGCAGAAATAGCCAAGGCTAATCAGAGACTGCAAAGTATTGTGTCATTTGTAAAATGAGGTACTTTGCGTAGATGTTCTCTGAAGTTCTTTTAAACTTTTAATATTTTTATATTAGTACATATTTGTGGTTAATCTCTTTAATTACTATTGCCTGATTGGATGTTTTATCCCTTCTTAAAGATAGGAAATAGTACGATATCATAGGTTTTAGAGACAGGCAGTCTTAAATTCAAATCCTAGCTTTGTTGTCTAATCACTGAATAGGCAAGTTACTCAGTATCTCTGAACCTGATTTCCTCATCTTCACTGTATCGATTGTTGACAGGATTGGAGATGACATGTATTATTCTATGACTGTGTCTGACACATCTTATGAATTTTACTTGCAGCTTTATGATGAGACTAATTCTGATTATTATTCTTAAAGTTATTATATATTGTTCACTGGTATACGGTTGATTTTTTTAAATTTTATTTTATTTTTAAACTTTACAGTATTGTATTGGTTTTCCCAAACATCGAAATGAATCCGCCACAGGTATACACGTGTTCCCCATTCTGAACCTCCCTCCCTCCTCCCTCCCCATACCATCCCTCTGAGTCGTCCCAGTGCACCAGCCCCAAGCATCCAGTATCGTGCATCGAACCTGGACTGGCGACTCGTTTCATACATGATAGTATACATATTTCAATGCCATTCTCCCAAATCTTCCCACCCTCTCCCTCTCCCACAGAGTTCATAAGACTGTTCTATACATCAGTGTCTCTTTTGCTGTCTCATATACAGGGTTATTGTTACCATCTTTCTAAATTCCATATGTATGTGTTAGTATACTGTATTGGTGTTTTTCTTTCTGGCTTACTTCACTCTGTATAATAGGCTCCAGTTTCATCCACCTCATTAGAACTGATGCAAATGTTTTCTTTTTAATGGCTGAGTAATACTCCATTGTGTATATGTACCACAGCTTTCTTATCCATTCATCTGCTGATGGACATCTAGGTTGCTTCCATGTCCTGGCTATTATGAACAGTGCTGCGATGAACATTGGGGTACACGTGTCTCTTTCCCTTCTGGTTTCCTCAGTGTGTATGCCCAGCAGTGGGATTGCTGGATCATAAGGCAGTTCTATTTCCAGTTTTTTAAGGAATCTCCACACTGTTCTCCATAGTGGCTGTACTAGTTTGCATTCTCACCAACAGTGTAAGAGGGTTCCCTTTTCCACACCCTCTCCAGCATTTATTGCTTGTAGACTTTTGGATCGCAGCCATTCTGACTGGTGTGAAATGGTACTTCATAGTGGTTTTGATTTGCATTTCTCTGATAATGAGTGATGTTGAGCATCTTTTCATGTGTTTGTTAGCCATCTGTATGTCTTCTTTGGAGAAATGTCTATTTAGTTCTTTGGCCCATTTTTTGATTGGGTCATTTATTTTTCTGGAGTTGAGCTGGAGGAGTTGCTTGTATATTTTTGAGATTAGTTGTTTGTCAGTTGCTTCATTTGCTATTATTTTCTCCCATTCTGAAGGCTGTCTTTTCACCTTGCTAATAGTTTCCTTTGTTGTGCAGAAGCTTTTAAGGTTAGTTAGGTCCCATTTGTTTATTTTTGCTTTTATTTCCAATATTCTGGGACGTGGGTCATAGAGGATCCCGCTGTGATGTATGTCAGAGAGTGTTTTGCCTATGTTCTCCTCTAGGAGTTTTATAGTTTCTGGTCTTACGTTGAGATCTTTAATCCATTTGAGTTTATTTTTGTGTATGGTGTTAGAAAGGGTTCTAGTTTCATTCTTTTACAAGTGGTTGACCAGTTTTCCCAGCACCACTTGTTAAAGAGATTATCTTTAATCCATTGTATATTTTTGCCTCCTTTGTCAAAGATAAGGTGTCCATATGTGCGTGGATTTATCTCTGGGCTTTCTATTTTGTTCCATTGATCAATATTTCTGTCTTTGTGCCAGTACCATACTATCTTGATGACTGTGGCTTTGTAGTAGAGCCTGAAGTCAGGTAGGTTGATTCCTCCAGTTCCATTCTTCTTTCTCAAGATAGCTTTGGCTATTTGAGTTTTTTTGTATTTCCATACAAATTGTGAAATTATTTGTTCTAGCTCTGTGAAGAACACCGTTGGTAGTTTGATAGGGATTGCGTTGAATCTATAAATTGCTTTGGGTCGTATACTCATTTTCACTATATTGATTCTTCCAATCCATGAACATGGTATATTTCTCCATCTATTAGTGTCCTCTTTGATTTCTTTCACCAGTGTTTTATAGTTTTCTATATATAGGTCTTTAGTTTCTTTAGGTAGATATATTCCTAAGTATTTTATTCTTTCCATTGCAATGGTGAATGGAATTGTTTCCTTAATTTCTCTTTCTTTTTCTCATTATTAGTGTATAGGAATGCAAGGGATTTCTGTGTGTTGATTTTATATCCTGCAACTTTACTATAATCATTGATTAGGTCTAGTAATTTTCTGGTGGAGTCTTTAGGGTTTTCTATGTAGAGGATCATGTCATCTGCAAACAGTGAGAGTTTTACTTCTTCTTTTCCAATTTGGATTCCTTTTATTTCTTTTTCTGCTCTGATTGCTGTGGCCAAAACTTCCAAAACTATGTTGAATAGTAATGGTGAAAGTGGGCACCCTTGTCTTGTTCCTGACTTTAGAGGAAATGCTTTCAAGTTTTCACCATTGAGGATAATGTTTGCTGTGGGTTTGTCATATATAGCTTTTATTATGTTGAGGTATGTTCCTTCTATTCCTGCTTTCTGGAGAGTTTTTATCATAAATGGATGTTGAATTTTGTCAAAGGCTTTCTCTGCACCTATTGAGATAATCATATGGTTTTTATTTTTCAATTTGTTAATGTGGTGTATTACATTGATTGATTTGCGGATATTGAAGAATCCTTGCATCCCTGGGATAAAGCCCATTTGGTCATGGTGTATGATCTTTTTAATGTGTTGTTGGATTCTGATTGCTAGAATTTTGTTAAGGATTTTTGCATCTATGTTCATCAGTGATATTGGCCTGTAGTTTTCTTTTTTTGTGGCATCTTTGTCAGGTTTTGGTATCAGGGTGATGGTGGCCTCATAGAATGAGTTTGGAAGTTTACCTTCCTCTGCAATTTTCTGGAAGAGTTTGAGCAGGATAGGTGTTAGCTCTTCTCTAAATTTTTGGTAGAATTCAGCTGTGAAGCCGTCTGGACCTGGGCTTTTGTTTGCTGGAAGATTTTTGATTACAGTTTCAATTTCCGTGCTTGTGATGGGTCTGTTAAGATTTTCTATTTCTTCCTGGTCGAGTTTTGGAAAGTTATAGTTTTCTAAGAATTTGTCCATTTCTTCCACGTTGTCCATTTTATTGGCATATAATTGTTGATAGTAGTCTCTTATGATCCTTTGTATTTCTGTGTTGTCTGTTGTAATCTCTCCATTTTTATTTCTAATTTTATTGATGTGATTTTTCTCCCTTTGTTTCTTGATGAGTCTGGCTAATGGTTTGCCAATTTTATTTATCCTTTCAAAGAACCAGCTTTTGGCTTTGTTGATTTTTGCTATGGTCTCTTTTGTTTCTTTTGCATTTATTTCTGCCCTAATTTTTAAGATTTCTTTCCTTCTACTAACCCTGAGGTTCTTCATTTCTTCCTTTTCTAGTTGCTTTAGGTGTAGAATTAGGTTATTTATTTGACTTTTTTCTTGTTTCTTGAGGTATGACTGTATTGCTATGAACTTTCCCCTTAGGACTGCTTTTACAGTGTCCTGCAGGTTTTGGGTTGTTGTGTTTTCATTTTCATTCGTTTCTATGTATATTTTGATTTCTTTTTTGATTTCTTCTGTGATTTGTTGGTTATTCAGCAGCTACAGTTGATTTTTAAAGTATTATTTAAGCCTAGAGAAATCTTATAGATAACTCTGTCAGCATAGATACTTCTGGCTAAAACCATACCTATGAGATGCTTAGAAGGAAAACAGAATATGTTATTTAAATTTATATCTTAGAAAGAATCAAATCACTGTAGAGATCATTTTTTTTTTTCCAGTATTCTCTGCAGTAGAGGTCATCTGTGGTGGTTGTACTTCAGATGTCTAAGGCAAAATCTCTTCATATGTGCCCTCTTCTTCCAGTCATTAAATTTTGAGATGCTTTTTTTTTTTTTTTGGTAATAGCTTTACTGAAGTACATTTTACACACTATACAATTCATCCATTTAAAGTGTTCAGTTCAGTGGTTTTTAGCACAGAGATGTGCTGCTGTTACCACAGTCGATATTAGAGCGTTTTTATCACCCCAAAATAAACCTCATACCCATTAGCATTCCCTTCATGTTTTTTCACATTCCACTTAACTGTAGGCAACCAGTGATCTACTTTATACCTATAAATTTGTCTATTCTAATATTTCATGTAAGTGAAGTCTTAAGCCTTGGACCAGTGGGGAAGTCCTCCCCAAAAAAATCTTTTTAGAAAATGATTTTTTTTAGAACTGCATTGTGGACAGTATATGTGGTTATTATATAACTGTATGTTATTGTTTGATATTTGTTGAGACTTCATTTTTATTGTTATTGATGAGATTTTGTAATTATTATTTATATGTGTGAAAAGTAAATGTATTCTTTATTTTGAAGGCATAGGGAGTCTACCTTTATCTACATATATACTTGTTCGTTATGTTTCAGATATATAGTTACATTTTCCTTGTCTCATCTATTAATTTTCTTTTTTTCAGAGGGAAGTATGTTTAATTTATCTTTTCTTCTCCTCTTGTTTTTTTTCTTCCGTTTTTTTCCTCCCTCCTGTCTTTTTTCCTCCTTTCCTTTCTTCCATAGCCCAAGCAAGTTGAACATTCTCTGAATGTTCTGTCCTCGTGGGGGGGGTCCCAGTTTCTTTCAAGGAGGACTTATTTTACTTTTCCCACTTTCAAGTCCTTTGTGATTGTTAAAACTCAAGTCTCAGAGGAAAGAAACTTGTGCCAACTGAGACTCTTGGTATGGGGAAGGCACATGGGCTTTGGAATTAGACATGTTAAAATCTAGGCTTCACAATTTTGAGTAAGTCATTTATGTTTCTCAGGCTAGAATTATACATAACCCAGGGGATATATTTTGACATTATGTACAGTCATATTATAAATACGATGCATTATGTATCATTGATTAGTCTCAATGTTAATTTATTTTAAATGCTTTAAAGTTGAATATGAATATATTACAGAATAGAATCCAAAATTCACATACATTTTTAAGATAAAAAATGACATATTTGGCTTGTCTTTGGTTGTTGTTTTGGCTATTGGGATATTTGTATATTGGGATATATTTGGCTATTGGGATTCCCTGATAGCTCAGTTGGTAAAGAATCCTGCAGTGCAGGAGACCCCAGTTCAATTCCTGGATCAGGAAGATCTGCTGGAGAAGGGATAGGATACCCACTCCAGTATTCTTGGGCTTCTGTTGTGGCTCAGCTGGTAAAGAATCCGCCTGCAATGCAGGAGACCTGGGTTTGATCTGTGGGTTGGGAACATCCCCTGGAGAAGGGAAAGGCTACCTACTCCAGTATTCTAGTCTGGAGAATTCCATGGACTATATATCTGTGGGGATGCAAAGAGTTGGACATGACTAAGTGACTGTCATTTCACTTGGTTATTTTGGCCAAGTTTACTTTCTCCCACCAGAGACAACTTGAGAAAAGTTTCAGAAGTATGAAATATCTTTTGGTTCCTCAGTGTAAGACATTATGTGAAATAGTGTAATTGTGAAATAAAAGAAAAGGAGACTGGAGTGGTCAAGAATGATTAAAACTGAAAAGGCTGTTGAATTTTGAAATTAAGAGGTATTTGATAACCCTGGTAAAAGTAGTTTCAATGGACTGTTAGAGAATAGAAAACTATTTTTAATAGACTAGGTGAATAAGAGGAAGTAAAGACATAGAGTATGAACTACTTTAAAGGGATTTAGAGTTGAAACAAAAACAACTTGGGAGAGCAGTTTAGCAATATCTGATGAAGTTGGAGATTTATGTATCTTGTAAATTAGTAATTCCATTTCTGGTTGTAACCTATTTGAGTCTTTCAAGGTATACAGTACAGAGCCCAGCTCTATCAGGATCTCTTAAAAAATGTTTTAGCAAAGAATAATTTACAAAAAACTTAGGAATGAGCTCCTTTAAAAATAAAAAAAAAAAATCAACTTTACTGTAGGAAAAGGAGTACGTCAAGGCTGTATATCGTCACCCTGCTTATTTAACTTATATGCAGAGTACGTCATGAGAAACGCTGGGCTGGAAGAAGCACAAGCTGGAATCAAGATTGCTGGGAGAACTATCAATAACCTCCAATATGCAGATGACACCACCCTTATGGCAGAAAGTGAAGAGGAACTCAAAAGCCTCTTGATGAAAGTGAAAGTGGAGAGTGAAAAAGTTGGCTTAAAGCTCAACATTCAGAAAACGAAGATCATGGCATCTGGTCCCATCACTTCATGGGAAATAGATGGGGAAACAGTGGAAACAATGTCAGACTTTATTTTTGGGGGCTCCACAATCACTGCAGATGGTGACTGCAGCCATGAAATTAAAAGACGCTTACTCCTTGGAAGGAAAGTTATGACCAACCTAGATAGCATATTCAAAAGCAGAAACGTTACTTTGCCAACAAAGGTCCGTCTAGTCAAGGCTATGGTTTTTCCTGTGGTCATGTATGGATGTGAGAGTTGGACTATGAAGAAAGCTGAGCACCGAAGAACTGATGCTTTTGAACTGTGGTGTTGGAGAAGACTCTTGAGAGTCCCTTGGACTGCAAGGAGATCCAACCAGTCCATCCTAAAGGAGATCAGTCCTGGGTGTTCTTTGGAAGGAATGATGCTGAAGCTGAAACTCCAGTACTTCGGCCACCTCATGCAAAGAGTTGACTCATTGGAAAAGACTCTGATGCTGGGAGGGATTGGGGGCAGGAGGAGAAGGGGACGACAGGATGAGATGGCTGGATGGCATCACCGACTCAATGGACATGAGTTTGGGTGAACTCCGGGAGTTGGTGATGGACAGGGAGGCCTGGCATGCTGTGATTCATGGGGTTGCAAAGAGTTGGACACGACTGAGCGACTGAACTGAACTGAATTTGCATAATAAAATACACTCATTCTAGAGTTATAGTAAATTTGTATACCACTACAACCAAGATATGGAATGTTTCCATTACTTGGATAAGTTGCTTGTGCTCTACTCAAGTAAATCCCAACCACCACCCATGATGAAATAATACAGTATGCATCTTTGGTGTCTGGCTTCTTTTGCTCAGCAGAAGGTTTTTGAGATTTACCCATGTTGTTGCATATTCCTTTTTATTGCTAAGTAGCATTATATTCCATAGTTTGTTTATCTAAGGAGAGTAAAAAGTTGGCTTTAAACTCAACATTCAGAAAACTAAGATCAGGGCATCTGGTCCCATCACTTCATGGCAAATAGATGGGGAAACAGTGGAAACAATGACAGATTTTATTTTTGGGGGCTTCAAAATCATTGCAGATGGTGACTGTAGCCATAAAATTAAAAGACACTTACTCCTTGGAAGAAAAGTTATGACCAACCTAAATAGCATATTAAAAAGCAGAGACATTACTTTGCCAACAAAGGTGCGTGTAGTCAAAGCTGTGGTTTTTCCAGTAGTCATATATGAATGTGAGAGTTGGACTATGAAGAAAGCTGAGCTCCAAAGAATTGATGCTTTTGAACTGTGGTGTTGGAGAAGACTGTTGAGAGTCCCTTGGACAGCAAGGAGATCCATCCTGTCCATCCTAAAGGAAATCAGTCCTGAATGTTCATTGGAAGGACTGATGCTGAAGCTGAAACTCCAATATTTTGGTCGCCTGATGCAAAGAACTGACTCATTTGAAAAGACCCTGATGCTGGGAAAGATGGAAGGTGGGAGGAGAAGGGGATGACAGAGGGTGAAATGGTTGGATGGCATCATCGACTCAGTGGACCTGAGTTTGAGTAAACTCCAAGAGTTGGTGATGGACAGGGATACCTGGCATGCTGCAGTTCATGGGGTCGCAAAGAGTCAGACACAACTGAGTGACTGAACTGAACTGTATTATCTATTAATGGATTTTGGATTATTTCCAACTTTTGATTATTTGACTAAGGTTGTTATGAATAAAGCTGCTATGAATATGTTTACTTTGTGTGGAGATATGTTTTCATTTCTCTTGGATAGATAATAGAATTATTGGGTCATATGGAAAGTTTATGTTTAACTTTTTAAAAAATTTATCTTTAATTGAGGTAATGTTGGTTTATAACACACAAGTTTCGCGTGTACATTGTAGTTCTACTAGTGCAGAGACTACAGCTGTATGCTTACCATCAAAAGTTTATTTTAGGGAATTCCCTGGTGATTCAGTGGTTAGGACTCTGTGCTTCCACTGCTGGGGCCTGAGTTCAATCCCTGGTGGGGAACTAAGAGCTCACCAGCTGTGCAGTATAGCAAAAAAAATTTTTTTTTAATTAAAAAAAAAATATTTTCCATCTGTCACCATACAGTTGATTTCCATTACTCATTTTTCCATCCTGCTTTGTCAGCTTTGTCTATCTTTTCAAAGAAACAGCTCTTAGTTTGATATTTTCCATTGTCTTTTGAGTGTTTTGTTTCCATTCTGATTTTTATTCCTTCTTTCTACTTCATGTTCTTCAACTTTCTTTTGGTGCAAGGTTAGATTGTATATCTGAGATTTTTCTTGTTCCTTGCTGTAGGCCTTTAGTGCTATAAACTTCATTCTTTGTACCACTTTTGTATCATCCCATAGATTTTGGTGTATTGCGTATTTATTTTCATTTATCTTCAGGTAGTTTTTGATTTCTCCTTTGATTTCTTCATTGACCCATAGTTGTTAAGTAACATGTTGTGTAGTCTCCACATATTTGTGACTCTGTCCATTTTCTTCTGGTAGTTTATTTCTAGTTTTATACCATTATGGTTGAAAAAGATTCTTGATCTGATTTCAGCCTTCTTAAATTTACTGAGACTTGTGTCCCAACATATGGTCTATCCTTGAGAAAATTCTGTGTGCAGTTGAGAAGAATATGTATTTTGCTGTGTTTGGATGGACTGCTCTATGCAAATCTATCAAATCTATCTGATTTAATGTTTCATTTAAGGCTGCTGTTTCCTTATTGACTTTGTGTCTAGATGATCTATCCAGTGATGTAAGTGGTGTATTAGAGTCCCCTACTATTATTGTGTTGTTATCAATTTCTCCCTTTCAGTTCAGTTCAATTCAGTTCAGTTCAGTCGCTCAGTTGTATCCGACTCTTTGCGACCCCATGAATCGCAGCACGCCAGGCCTCGCTGTCCATCACCAACTCCCGGAGTTCACTTCAGACTCACATCTATTGAGTCAGTGATGCCATCCAGCCATCTCATCCTGTCGTCCCCTTCTCCTCCTGCCCCCAGTCCCTCCCAGAATGAGAGTCTTTTCCAATGAGTCAACTTTTCACATGAGGTGGCCAAAGTACTGGAGTTTCAGCTTTAGCATCATTCCTTCCAAAGAAATCCCAGGGCTGATCACCTTCAGAATAGACTGGTTGGATCTCCTTGCAGTCCAAGGGACTCTCAAGAGTCTTCTCCAACACCACAGTTCAAAAGCATCAATTCTTTGGCACTCAGCCTTCCTCATAGTCCAACTCTCACATCCAGTGACCACTGGAAAAACCATAGCCTTGACTAGATGGACCTTTGTTGGCAAAGTAATGTCTCTGCTTTTCAACATGCTATCTAGGTTGGTCATAACTTTTCTTCCAAGGAGTAAGCATCTTTTAATTTCATGGCTGCAGTCACCATCTGCAGTGATTTTGGAGCCCCCAAAATAAAGTCTGACACTGTTTCCACTGTTTCCCCATTTATTTCCCATGAAGTGATGGGACCAGATGCCATGATCTTCATTTTCTGAATGTTGAGTTTTAAGCCAACTTTTTCACTCTACCCTTTCACTTTCATCAAGAGGCTTTTTATTTCCTCTTCACTTTCTGCCATAAGGGTGTTTCTCCCTTTAGGTCTGTTAATGGGTTTATATATTTTGGTGTTCCTATGTTAGGTGCGTATATAATATTAATAACTGTTAATGTCCTCTTGATGCGTTGTCATCTTTATCATCAAATACTGTCCATCTGTGTCTCTTGTTAAATTTTTTGACTTGAAGTCTGTTTTGTCTGATATGAGAATGACTACACTTGTTTTTCTTTTGGCTGCTGTTTCTGAAGTATCATCTTTCATCCCTTCACTTGAAACTTATGTTTGTCTTTACAGTTGAGGTAAGTCTTCTAGAGCACATATAGTTGGGTCTTGTTTAATTCATCCAGCTACTTTGTCTTTTGATTGGTAAATTCATTTATGTTTAGTGTGATTGTGGATAGATGAGGACTTGTACTACTATTTTATCTTTTGTTTTTTGATTGCTCTGTATCTCCATTGTTTCTTTTCCTTGTGTTTCTGTCTACCGTTTTGTGTGGTGGTTTTCTATGATGTTCTTCTCAGTTTCTTCTTTTTCTCTGTTTCATGTTTCTCTGTTTCATGTCTAGATTTATGTTTTGTGTTTCACATGAAATCATAGATAATACCACATCATAAATAATCCTTTTCCATGGATAGCATTTTATTTTCATTTACTTATGTAAGTTCTATTCTTTTTTCTTCTCCTTTTTTGTTTTTGTCATCTCAGATTTCCATTTTATGTTGTGACTTTGTTACCATATTGTAATAGCTGTAGTTATTTTTCTTCTCCCTCTGCCCTTTAACCCCAATGCTATATTAAATTTTAAAAAAGTATTTTGGTATTGAGTCGCAATTTTCTGATTCTGTTTGTTACCTTACTGAAAATATTGTGTGCTTTTACCTATTTATTTCTTAAATTTCTTATAAAGCAGCTCTAGTGTTAAACTCTCCAAGTTTTTGTCTGGGAACAAACAAAACCAAATGATAACTTTGCTGGATAGAGTATTCTTGGCTGACAGTTTTTACCTTACAGTATTTTGAGAATGTCATTTTACTTCCTCCTGGCCTATAGTTTCTGCTGAGAAATCTACTGATAGCCTAATGAGGGTTCCTTTGTAGGTTACTATTCTTTTTAAAAAATTATTTCTTTGACTTTTGACAATTTTAATATAATATGTCTTTGAGAAGGTCTTTTTGCACTGAGGTAGTTGGGTATTTTTTCATGGATTTAAATATCCACTTCTTTCTCCAACTTTTGGAAGTTCTCAGCTATTAATTTTTTTTAAAAAAAGTAAGTTGCTCCCTTCTTCCTCTCTTTTCTTTCTGGATTACCGATTACCCTAATGTTGCCCTTGCTAAGAGTCAGATCTCTCTCATAGAATTTTCCTATTTTTAAAATATCTTGAGTCTCTTTCATCTTCTGCTTCTATCATTTCTAGATTTTTATCTTCAAGCTCACTAATGCTCTCTTCCTCATGATTTGCTCTATTTCCAGTGCTTTCTAATGCATTCTTCTGTCTCATTTAGTGTGTTCTTCGGCTCCAGAATTTTTGTTTGGTTCTGTTAATAGAGTGGATTATACTAATTTATTTTTTTAAATGTTGTATAAACCTTTCATTTCTGTCATAAACCCCACTTTGTCATGATGTATCTTTTTTGTGCATTGCCAGATTCAATTTGTTAATATTTTTCAAGTATATTTTTTTCCATTGTGTTCATGAAGTATATTTTCTTTGTAATCTGTATGGTTTTGTATCATCGTAAGACTAAGCTTATTAAATAGGTTGAGAAATGTTCAATTCTTTACTCTCTGAAAGAGTTCAGGTAGATTTGGCATTATTTTAGGCATTTGATATAGGACAGTTCACATTATCTGTTTAATTTGTGTTCATTTTGGTAAGTTATATTTTTCACTCATTTCTTAAGTGCCATTTAAACTTTTGATTTTATTAACATGAAATTGTTAATAGTAGTTCTTTGTTATCCTTTATGTATCTATAGTGATGTCTTCAGTTTCATTTCTGGTATTGATCATCTGTATCTTTATCTCTCGTTTCAAATTGGTCTAACTAGAGGTTTATTAGTTTCATCAGTTTGTTTGAAAAATTTGGCCTTTGCTTCCTTGTTTTCTGCTTTTTAAAATTTTATTGACATATAATTGACTTACAGTGTTGTCATTTTTTACATGTACAACAGAGTGATTTATATATATATATATATTCATATATTATTACAGCAGCCCACCGGGCCTCCCTGTCCATTACCAACTGCCGGAGTCTACCCAAACCCCATGTCCATTGAGTCAGTGATGCCATCCAGCCATCTCATCCTCTGTGGTCCCCTTCTCCTCCTGCCCTCAGTCTTTCCCAGCATCAGGGTCTTTTCAAATGAGTCAGCTCTTTGCATCAGGTGGCCAAAGTATTGGAGTTTCAGCTTCAACATCAGTCCTTCCAATGAACACCGAGGACTGATCTCCTTTAGGATGGACTGGTTGGATCTCATTGCAGTCCAAGGGACTCTCAAGAGTCTTCTCCAACACTATAGTTCAAAAGCATCAATTCTTCTGTGCTCAGCTTTCTTTGTAGTCCAACTCTCACATCCATACATGACCACTGGAAAAACAATAGCCTTGACTAGACGGACCTTTGTTGGCAAAGTAATGTCTCTGCTTTTTAATATGCTATCTAGGTTGGTCATAACTTTCCTTCCAAGGAGTAAGCATCTTTTAATTTCATGGCTGCAACCACCATCTGCAGGGATCTTGGAGCTCCCCAAAATGAAATCTGTCACTGTTTCCTCTGTTTCCCCATCAATTTGCCATGAAGTGATGGGACGAAATGCCATGATCTTAGTTTTCTGAATGTTGAGTTTTAAGCCAACTTTTTCACTCTGCTCTTTCACTTTCATCAAGAGGCTCTTTAGTTCTTCTTTGTTTTCTGCCATAAGGGTGGTATCATCTCTACATATCCTATATACAAAGAGAACTGGGCACTTTTTCAGTCTTTTCTGGATATTCTGGCATGTTTATTTTCAATTTTTTCCCCAGCTTTTTTGGCATATTGATACGAACTTTTAATGGTAGTTTCTCTAACTCCGTAATGGAATTTGTTGGTATTTTTACTAAGATTGTATTTGGTTTATAGATTATCTTAGGGAGGTAGTTACATTACACAGGGACAAAAGCTAGAGACAGGAGAAAGGACAGAGTCCTGAGATTTTCTAATATTTAGAGAAGGAAGATCCAGAGTGAGAAACTGGGAAGAAGCTGCTAAAAACCAGGAGATGGTATTAAAGGGATGGTCAGTTATGCTGAATACTTTTGAGAGGTGTCTTCAGGTCAGTCAGAGCCCTGGAGGAGGAAATGGAAACCCACTCCAGTATTCTTGCCTGGAGAATTCCATGGACAGGGAAGACTGGTGGGCTGCAGTCCATGGAGTCACAAAGAATCAGACATGGCTGTGTGACTAACACTTTATTACTTACTATTGAGATAGTATATTGTTGAATACAATATCATGTATTGTTGAATACATGAATGAGGGACAATGGTATTAAGCTTTTTGGGGGATACAAATGGACACATAAACTTTGACTAAGACAGAGACTGTTTCTTCAAGATGTTATTGTCTAAAAAGAAATACAAAGCACTATGCTTTTAAACTTCATGAGAATAGGGACCAAGTTTGTTTTATTCATAACTGTATCCCTAGCATTGTGTCTGGTGCCTATAGTAGATTTTTAATATATATTTGTTGACTGACTGATAAATGGCCAAAATGTTCTTTCATAGGTCTCTCTGTATTTAATTCAGTTCAGTTCAGTCACTCAGTCGTGTCCAACTCTCTGCGACCCCATGAATCTCAGCACACCAGGCCTCCCTGTCCATCACCAACTCACAGAGTTTACCCAAACTCATGTCCATCGAGTCAGTGATGCCATCCAGCCATCTCATCCTCTGTTGTCTCCTCCTCCTGCCCCTAATCCCTCCCAGCATCAGGGTCTTTTCCAGTGAGTCAACTCTTTGCATGAGGTGGCTGAAGTATTGGAGTTTCAGCTTCAACATCAGTCCTTCCAATGAACACCCAGGACTGATATCCTTTAGGATGGACTGGTTAGATCTCCTTGCAGACCAAGGGACTCTCAAGAGTCTTCTCCAACACCACAGTTCAAAAGCACCAATTCTTCGGTGCTCAGCTTTCTTCACAGTCCAACTCTCACATCCATACACGACCGCTGGAAAAACCATAGCCTTGACTAGATGGACCTTTGTTGGCAAAGTAATGTCTCTGTTTTTTACTATGCTGTCTAGGTTGGTCATAACTTTCCTTCCAAGGAGTAAGCATCTTTTTATTTCATGGCTGCAGTCACCATCTGCAGTGATTTTGGAGCCCCCAAAAATTAAGTCTGACACTGTTTGCACTGTTTCCCCATCTATTTGCCATGAAGTGATGGGACCAAATGCCATGATCTTCGTTTTCTGTATGTTGAGCATTAAGCCAACTTTTTCACTCTCCTCTTTCACTTTCATCAAGAGGCTCTTTAGTTCCTCTTCACTTTCTGCCATAAGGGTGGTGTCATCTGCATATCTGAGGTTATTGATATTTCTCCCAGCAATCTTGATTCCAGCTTGTGCTTCTTCCAGCCCAGTGTTTCTCATGATGTACTCTGCATATAAGTTAAATAAGCAGGGTGACAATATACAGCCTTGATGTACTCCTTTTCCTATTTGGAACCAGTCTGTTGTTCCATGTCCAGTTCTAACTGTTGCTTCCTGACCTGCATATAGGTTTCTCAAGAGGCAGGTCAAGGTGGTCTGGTATTCCCATCTCTTTCAGAATTTTCCACAGTTTATTGTGATCCACACAGTCAAAAGCTTTGGCATAGTCACTTATTTATCTAAGTCTATACTACTAGGTGAACAATTTGCTTGCCCAGCTTACTGAAGAGATTTATAAAAATGAGGATCTGAAGATTTGACAGTCGTTCAGGTTAGTAATTATTAGTGTCTGAGTGAATGATATCACCAAAGAAGTATAGAGTGACAGAAAACCTGGTTGAATGTACCATATTCTAGAAGCTTCTTATAGGGCAACATTATTTTCATTAGAGGGTGCTGGAGAACGTTTAATGGAATAGACACCTTACAGTTACACTGCAAAGGATGTTTGAATTTGGGCAGATAGAGACAGGAAAAGTATGTTCTCGGTGAAGAGAAAGATTAAATTTGCAAATTTTGCTCATACAGATGTATTGTAATAGTCTTTGAATTATTCATGTGATTAGAAATTGTGTTTTTTCATTGTACTCTATTCTTATTGCTATGCACTATAGAGGATGTAAAAGTATATGAGTCCTATTTGTGCCTTTGAAGAACTTATATTTTAAATCACATTTTTCTGGGCATATTTTGAAATGATACAATATTAGATATAAAGAATGTGGAAGAGCTTCAAACAATTTCTTTACTGGAATTAAGTTATATTTTAGAATATGTTTAAATATCAGAGTATCTTTAAAGTTTTTAGACTCTTTGGTTTCCTTCCCTTTTTAAGTTAGAGACTGTGAGTCAAATGCTGTTTAATTTAGGTAATATGCTGTTTCTTTTAATAACTTGCTGAGTAGGGAGAGTTTTATGTTTTATTTGTAGAAGAATAAGGGTTCATTTCATTTGTCACCATTACATTTGTGTCACCTTGCTGAATCAAGCCCTAAGAAGAGGCTGAATTCACAGAAATCTGTCCATGAACCTCATAAGTCTATCTCAGCAGTAATTTCTGATGTCAACAGTATTCCTCAGCTGAGTGATGAGTCTACTGGGAGTGGAAATTCTATTAAAACTTGACTTTGAAAAATACTTAACTATAGTTCACATTCTCAGGAATTACTTTAGTTCCTGACACTCTTTTTTTCTGGATTTTATAAAAATACATTGCTGTTTTCCAGACAGTGGACCCTTGTTTAATCTGAACTCTTTTGCATTTTCCTGACAGTCCATGAAGTCAAGCTATGACCAGAATAATTATCGTAGTACATGTCATTGTAACTGTTTATTCTAAAGAATAATTTTATCTAAAGAAATTCTTCTGGATCTTAACCAGTAATGACATAAACTCGGATGTTAACATTGTATTTGGAGTCTTCTCATTCTATATTCTCTCTAGGTGATCACATTCATATTTATGCCTTTACCTTTTACTTGTGTCATAATGACTCCAAATCCATTTCTTAACATTTCTGGGCAAGTGTCTATTATTGCACTTACTCCATTGCTGTTGAATTATTACTGATTTACTTATCTGTCTGACTAGTCTGTAAGATCTTTGAGGTCAGGGATTACACTCAACATTCCTTTCGCAGTCAAGTTTAATGCACAAAGCCTGTTGGTTTTAGGCTTTGTTAGTGCTTGCTATTGTAGTTCGTATTTGCCTTTCTAGAATGTGATCCTTTTGGGGGTCTCAGTTTAAGCCTGAGTTGTACTCCTGGGCAGCTCCATCTTGCCTGACTTTGAACTCCAATCTGTCTTCCTAGTATCAAGCAGCAGGCTGCTCAGCTCTTTGGCCTCCCAGCTGTTGTTCTCTCCTTAAAAGAAAATGCCAAGATAAATGTGAAGTTCACTTTGTTCAACTTCCTTTCTTTTAGGGATCATAATCCCACCAGGTTATACCTGTATTGGTTGTACTCCAGTGCCTTTTAACAGTTGTTTTATGTATTTATGTCTTTTATATTGATTCTGTTGGGATACTAGTCTGATATAAGCTATTTAGTCATGGTTGGTCTGGAGTTTATGTACATGAGTAAAAGTGTTCATTTTTATTGAGGTCAAAGTGGCATAGCAAATTCAGTTATTTAAAATTGTACAGTCAGTGGCATTTAGTACATTCACAATGCTATGTGTGTGTGCGTTTTTTAAAAATTAATATCAATGATAGTATTTTAGAGCTTTTGTTCTTTGTCGCATTTTCGTCTAACAATATATCTCAAGAATTTTTCCATATGACTTTATTATTTATTACTTTTAACAATTACACAGTGTTTATTTTACTTATACATTCTTCTGTAATGGACACCTACTTTGTCTCCAGCTCCCTACTACCTAAAGTATATTGCAGATACTAGGAATTTACTCTTGATTCCATTGTCCTTAAGAAAGCTGATTATGTAGGTACCTCTTGTGAATATTTAATTCCCAGAAATACCTAGTTTGATTCATTATCTGCGATCTGCTGGAGGAATTGACTCTTGAAAATTCATAGACTTTTGGGAGCCTTTCTGAATCGTAAAGTTCTCCCAGATTCATTTTGGTACCAGGATAATTTCTTGAGCAAATCTAAATATCTCTGAACATTGTATATTTTGCCAGATAATAGGTTGGTACCTCTCTCCATTCTTCCTCCCGCTATCTCAATTTATATATGGGAAATTTTGGATGGCTAAAGACTTAGTACATTCCCTCCTACTGGCACTATCTATACTTTACTGGAAGACTGTGACTTCAGATAGTGGTAGACTACAGTATATTTAGTGACTGAAGTCAAAATCTGAGTGTTCCAAACTACTTTACCACTTATTAGCTCTGTGACTTTGAACAAGTTACTTAACATGTCAGAACCTGAGTTCTACATCTTTATGATGAGAGTAATGATAGATTAGTTTTTGGATTACATTTAAAGAGAATAAAGTAATACAAACACATTATCACACAGCTCTAGCACGTGTTAAGTGCATAGTAGTAATAGCTATTATTGGTCATTTGGTGTATATTATTTTGTCTTCTTATTTCCTTTTGTTACTAAATGTATTTTTGTTGTTGTTGTTTATGCTGCTCATTTGGCACTCACAATGTGGTATCTTTTATTATTAAGGAGTTGTGTTCTTTTCCATTAGTTAAGCGTAAAGTTATAGAGAACAGATTTTTTTTCCCTAGAATCTAGCTTAATTTGCTTCTCCTGAAGATTAAATTAAGAATGCATTTTGAACACAGAACTTCAGTATAGAAAATAGGGAATTCAAGAAAGTACTAGAGTCACAGAGCTGAAGACTATCATAACTGAACTAAGACATTTACTAGAGGGGTACAACAGCAGACTAGATGGAAGCAAAAAGGATCAGTGAACTTAACCACCAGGCAGTAGACCTCACCCATTGAGAGCTGCAAAAAGGAAGGAGAACAAAAGAAAGTGAAGATAACTTAGGGAATTTATGGAGCAATCTCAGGACTAACATTCACGTAACAGGGCTCCCAGAAGGAGATAGGAGAGAGGAAGGGGCAGAAGAATTATTTGAAGAAATAATGCCTGAAAACTTCCCTAATTTGGGGAAGGAAACAGACATGCAGATCCAGGAAGCCGAGAGCATTCTACACAAGAGGACCCCAAAGAGACCTACACCAAGACATATTATAATTATTCTTTTTAAAAATATTAATTGATTTATGGTTGCACTGGGTCTTCATTGCTGTGTGCAGGCTTTCTCTAGTTGTGGCGAGTGGGGGCTACTCTTGATTGCAGTGTGTGGGCTTCTCATTGAGATGGCTTCTCTTGTTGTGGAGCATAGGCCCTAGAGCACGCTGGCTTCAGTATTTTGTGACACATGGGCTTAGTTGTTCCATGGCATGTGCAGCTTGCATGTGGGATCTTCCTGGACCAAGGATTGAAACCCGTGTACCCTGGATTTGCAGGCAGCTTCTGCAGTGGACCACCACTTCCAGTGGACCACCAGGGAAGTGAACGTTATAATTAAAATGTCAACAGTTTAAGGCAAAAAGATTCTTAAAAGCAGCAAGAGAAAAACAATGTGTTATGTATAAATAAACCCCCAGAAGACTATGAGCAGATTTTTCCAGCAGAAACTTTTCAGGCCGGAAGGGAGTAGCATGATATATTCAAATTACTGAGGGGAAAAAAATTCCAGTCTAGATTACTCTACCTGGCAGAGTTACATTAAAAATTAGAGGAGAGTTAAAGAATTTTTCCAGACAAGCAAAAGTTAAAGGAGTACATCACCACTACATTGGCCTTACAAGAAGTGTTAAAGGGACTTCTTTAAGGTGATAGAAAAGGATGCTAATTAGTAACCACAAAACATGAAAATATGAATCTCACTGGTAAAGAATAATAAATATATAGGAAAGGTAGTAGCTTAATCACTTATAAAGCTAGTATGAATCTTAAAAAATAAAAGTAGTAGAACCATAACTACAACAATGAGTGAATACATACAAGATAAAAAGATGTAAAATATAATATCAAAAACATAAAAAACATTGAGGGGAAGGGTAAAAGTATAAAGCTTTAAAATGCATTTAAGTTGTCAACTTAAAGTAGACTGTTATTTATGTAAGTTGCTGTATGAAAGTCTCATAATAAATACACAAAAGATGATGAGAAAGTAATCTAAGCATTCTAAAGAAAGTCATCAAGCCATAAGAGAAGAGAGCAAGGAATGAAAATACCAGAGAGGAACTACAAAACAGCCAGAAGACAATTAAGTAAATGACAATAAGTAGGGTTGCAAAGAGTAGGACACAACTGAAGCCTTAGCATTCACATACTTATTATTTACTCTAAATTCACTATTTAGAATACATGAAGTGACCGAAGGGATAAAAAAAAAAAGTAAGTCCCATTTCTGTGCTGCCTGCAAGAGATTCACTTCAGATGTAAGGAGAGAAACAGACTGAAAGGGAAGGGATGGAAAAATATATTTTCTGCAAAGGAAAGCCCAAAGAAAGTTGGGGTAGCTCTGCTTATATCAGATAAAATAGACTTAAAAAAAAAAAGACTAGAAAGAAGGGTAGTAAGTAATGATAAAGGGGTCAGTCTAACAGGATATATAACATTTGCAAATGTTTTGTTGTTGTTCAGTCACTAAGTCTGTCCGATTCTTTTGAGACCCTATGGACTGCAGCATGCCAGACTTGCCTCTCCTTCACTATCTCCCAGAGTTTACTCAAATTTATGTCCATTGGCTGCAGATATTTATGTATCTACATAAATATATAAAGCAAATAATAACAGACCTAAAGATAAATAGGGGGCTTCCCTGGTGGCTCAGACAGTGAAGAATCCACCTGCAATATGGGAGACCTGGGCTCAATCCCTGAGTCAGGAACATTCCCTGGAGAAAAAAATAGCTATCCACTCAAGTATTCTTGCCTGGAGAATTCCATGGACAGAGGAGCCTGGTGGACTTCAGTCCATGGGGTTGTAGTCGGACAGAACTGAGCAACTGACACTTTGTAAAGAGAAACAGACAGCAAAACAGTGATAGTAAGGGACTTATCAAAGTCTCTTCACTTACCATAATGGATAGATTACTAGACAGAAAATCAAGAAGGAAACATTGCCTCAAAGGACTTAACATTGCCTCAGATAGACTTAACTACAGTTTAGATAGGACATTCCATCCAAAAGCAACAGAATACATTTTATTTTCATGCACACATGGTATATTATCCAGGGTTCATATGTTAGATCATAAAACAAGTTAATTTAAAAAGATGAAAATCATATCAAGAATCTTTTTCTACCAGAATAGTATGAAACTAGAAATCATTTACAAGAAAAAAACTGGAAACATCACAGAAGTGGGAATTAAACATAATACTATAGAAGAACCAGTGAGTCAATGAAGAAATCAGTGAAGAAAATTTTTTAAAAAGTACCTTGAAACAAAAGTAGAAATACAACATACAAATCTTACGGAATATAGCAAAAGCAGTTTTAAGAGGCAAGTTCATAGTGATAAATGCCTGCCTCAAGAAATGAGAAAAATCTCAAACAACCTAACTTTATACCTAAAGGAAGTAGAAGAAGAAGAACAAATGAAGCCCAAAGGTAATGGAAGCAAGGACGTAACATAGAGTGGAAATAAATGAAATACAAGCTAAGAGGACAACAGAAGAGATCAGAGTAAGAGATGGTTCTTTGAAAAGATAAACAAGATGAACAAACTTGTAGTTAGACTCACCAAGAAAGAAAAAGAGAGAACTCAAACGGACTCGGTTAGAAACAAACGAGGACATTACAACTGATACCACAAAAATACAAGGGATTGTAAAAAACTACTGTGTGCACTTATATGCCAACAAAGTGGACAAGCTAGAAGAAATGGATATATTTCTAGAAACATATAACCTACCAAGACTGAATCACAAAGAAAAAGAAAATCTGAACAGACCAATTACTAGTAAGGAGATTGTATCAGAAATCAGGAATCTCCCAACAAAAGTCCAGGACCAGAGAGTTTTGCTGGCGGATTCTACCAGACATTAAAAGAGTTAATACCAATCCTTCTCAAACTCTTCCAAAAATAAAAAAATGATGGTATGCGTCCAAACTCATTTTACAAGGTCAACATTACCCTGAAACTAAAATCAGACAAGGATGCCGCAAGAAAAGAAAATTGCAGGGCAATATCCCTGATGAGCATAGATGCAGAAACCAACAAAATATTAGCAGACCAGGTTCAACAATACATTAAAGAAATTATACACTGTGATCAAGTGGGATTAATTCCAGGGATGCAAGAATGGTTCATCATCTGCAAATGAATCGATATATCACATTAACAAAATGAAGGATAAAAATCATATAATTATCTCAATAGAGGCAGTAAAAGCATTTGACAGAATTCAACGTCCACTTACAATAAAAAACTGGGTATAGAGGGAATGTACCTCAACATAATAGAGGTTATATATGGCAAGCCCACAGCTAACGTCATAAGTGGGCATTATGCCAGGTGAAAAAATGAGACAAAGACAAATACACTATGATTTCATTTATAAGTGGAATCTAAAATTTAAAACAATCCAAGCTCATAGATACAGAGAACAGATTAGTTGTTGCCAAAAGGCGGGGGGGAGGGGGGCGGGTAGGGGTGGTGAGGCTTGGTGAAATAGGTTAAAGGGAGTCAAAAGGTCCAAACTTTCAGTTATAAATAAGTCATCAAGTATGTAATGTATAGCATGGCAACTGTTGTAATATTTGAAAGTCATTAAGAGTAGCTCTTAAAAGTTCTCATCACATAAAAAAATTATATATGTAACTGTGCATGATGAATGTTAACTAGACTTACTGTGGTGGTGATTTCACTTTGTATACAAATATTGAACCATTGTGTTGTATTCCTGAAACTAGTATATTGTTATATGTCAGTTATACTTCAATAAAAAAATGTGTTTTGACTCTTTTCCTCTTTTCACTTTCTCCTCTCAGTTTTGGGAAACAGAAAACATTTGTATTTAAATTCAAAATTGAACTTTTTTTTTCAGATAACCATGATGATTACAAAGACTGCTCTTGTGCCTTTTGCTTGTTTTGAAGATACATTGAGTCGGATGCTGTTTGGCTGGCAGCAGCAGTTTTCACCATGTGAAAAGAAAAGTGAAACAAAATCGTCTTTCAATGGTACTGGTTCATCTACCTCAAAACCTGTAGCTAATGCTTCAGATAAAGTTAAAAAGAAACATAGTAAGAAGACTGAGTAAATTCACTTGATGAGCTTGAGAAAGCAAAAAATTTTCTTTTTCTTATCTACCTGTCAGATTGTGATAAATATTTCTTGTAAATGATGTAAATAAAGATTATAAGGATTGGAGGTGACAAAAAGAAAGAACTTCTTTCTGTTTCAGGGAGACTGTCCCTTTCTGGATTGTAATTTCCTGAGTGTTATTAGTATATCATGTGAAATTGTTTTTCTAAGTTATATATAAAAGATTCTATTGTGATTTTTAAAAGTTTTATATGGATAAAAGAAGGCTGGATTTTTAAAAAATGTTAGAAAAAGTAAACCTATTGTCATTGCAAAATAACAAAAATTAAATTCTTATTGTTTAGATATTTCATAAATTTTAGTTCAGCAAAATTAAACTTTTATTTCACATTACCATTATAATTCCTAGATATGAAAAAAAGTTCTTGTTTAATTTTGAGTACTGGGAAGAATAAACTTTACCCAAATCACTTTATATTATGAATGAAAATAAATTACTAGCTTATATCTCAGAAATGAACATTGTATTTTTTTCCCACATTAAATGGAAATATCTGAAATTTAATTGTTTTCTCCTAGCATTTTTCAGTGAGAATAGAATATTAGTCTTAATTTTTAACTGTGTTTCATGCCCTTGTTTGTACTATTTCTTTTTTCTCAAAAGAAAATCAGGGGCATAATTTTTAATAAGTTACTAAGTCCATGTTTTGCTTTGTAAGTTTTGAGGAGCTTATATTTTTCTCTCTCCTTAAAACACATTTGTTTTACCTGTGGGAGAAATTCTTCAGAGCATCTCATATATTCTTTTGTTTGTTTGTTTGTTAATTTTTTTTTATTAAAAATTTTTTTTTTTTTACTTTACAATATTGTATTGGTTCTGCCACACATCAACGTGAATCTGCCACGGGCGTACATGAATCTGCCATGGGTGTCGTATATTCTTAAGGATTATTTAAATTAAAAAAAATTACCTTTATGTTTCCTTTCTTATGAGTACTTGTCAGTTTTCTAGTTGAATGTCTCTTACTAGTGTTACATATGTTTGTTATGTTTTAATGTACATGTACATATATTACTAATCTTATTTGACATTAAAACTAGTTACAGCTCTAATGAGAATTGTCCTGGGGCATTTGACAGCAACCAGCTAATTAAGAAGAAACAAACTAAAATCTTGTATGGTAGTAGTCTACTTGAGTAAAGAATGATGACTTTACATTTTGTACCTTATTGGCAAAAATAATTACAATAATACAATAATAAGTAGAAAAGTCATTAAATAATGTTAAACCTTCTTTATTTTATAGTTTAAAATTCCAGTTATAATTTTAAAAACTCTGTGACTGACATGATTTCTTCTGCTAAGACCATGAGCCTGCATAGAGTTAGTATGTATCAGACATTTTTGGATGACATAAAAATATTCAAATCATATTCAGTTTGAAAGTCTTGGTTTTTAAAATTAAAAAAAATAATAAATATAAACACCAGCAGGTACTATACTTTTACTTGCTAAGAAAGTTTTTCTGTGAGGGGGGAGGACCTTTGATAGCTTTGGAATGATCAGAAGTTAATTTTTTAATATTCTGACAAAAGTCATTAAATATTTAAGGGTTCTATATTATATTTGATACTTTTATAGTTAAAAACTTTTCAGAATTAAAATGTTGCTAATTACTGGCTTAGTTTTGAAGTTTGGGTTTAACTAATTGAAATGTCAGGAATCTTATTTTACACTTGTGTTAAAGATAAACTTATTGCAATAAATTATTTAGTACCAATGGAGTATTATATTATTATTTTTTTTTTTTCTATTTTTCTTGATATAGGAGTTTATAGCTCCTGTGGCCTTTTGGTTGATTTGATATATATCCAAATGTTACTGTCCACATGAGATATACAAACTTTATTAATCTTTGCAAGTATCCATAACTTTTAATTCAGGATTTTTAAGAGCTCTACTGGAGGACATGGCTTAGGCCTGAAACCTCCCACTCTTCATGCTGCCTGCAGAGACTTGACTGGATTTGCAAAGCAGATTGTTACATTCCTTACCCAACATATAGCATGAATGAAGCCTGTGGACCTGCTTCACACAGACAGATAGGTAGCACTGAGAAAATTAAGATCTGGTAGGTTTTCTTAAATAAGAGGAGACAAGAAACTGGCAAGAACATGGGCTGGCTTAACTCAGTGATCTCAGCCTCTAGTAAAATAAGACCAAATTAATATCAAACTCTTGATTTATCAGATTCGTCACTCTTCCTTGTTGAGGGTGTAATGGCTGGAGAGGGACTGCACAGATAATGTGGAGTGAATGGATTTCAGGGAAATTCCAGCTTTGCTGTAGGCAGAAAGCAAAATGTGGAGAGAAGAGGAGAGACTTTCCCTCTTTGGTTAATTTTTTTTTTTTTTTTTTTTTGGTCTATTAAGGCGTACGTACATCATTCTGTTAAAATCTACCACAAATCACAAGTTGATCGCAAATGAGTGATACATTAGAAGTGGAATAACATGTTCAAAAATACCATCTCTCCCCCCACTGCTTTCTTGTTGTTTACATTTTGCTGGTGATGAGACATAGAATAAGCAAGCAGATATGTTCTTGTGGTAATACTAAAGGTTATGAATATATATTAAGCAGGACCCAACGACAGAAAGTGAGAGAGCTAGGGGTACTTGTTAAGTAGGAGTTAGAAAGGCCTTTCTGTTAAAATTGTATTTTACTGGAGAGGAAGTAGGGGAATAAGTCAGGCAGACATCTGTGTTAAGTGCAAGGGTCATTCTGTTTCTTCACTTAGTTGAGTTAGATTATGTATTTTTCCCCAAAATTATTGAATTTATTTTTCTTATTTAGTACAATTGCACACTTGTTTTTAACCAACATATTTCTTTGATAAGATTTTTCTTGTCTTTACAGTTTATTCTTTTTTAAGTTAAAATTCACATACAATGAAAGCATATATTTAAAGAGTTGGCAAATGCATGCAACTGGTACAGTCTAAACTCCTATCATTATCAGTGCCTCAGGAAGTTCATTTCTAGTTAAGCCTCCTCCCCACAACTGAATAGAAATAAAATCATGCAGTATATTCTCTTTGGCATAATACATCTTTCAAACAGCATAATGTTTTTGAAATTCATGCATCTTGTTGCATTTATCACTAGTTCATTCCTCTTTAATTATTTATAGCATTGTACTATATATGACTATGTCACAGTTTGTTTATCATATTGATGCCCATCAAGGCTGTTTCTAGTTTGGGATGTTCTGAACAAGCTACTGTGAACATTTTTTTGTACAAATCTTTTGGGGAACATGTGTTTTTATTTTTGTTGAACAAATACCTTGGAGTAGAATTATGTTTTATTAAAAAAAGGCAACTGCTAGACGTCTTTTCCAAAGTAGTTGTTCCATTTTACACTTCACAACAACGTATGAGAGTTCCAGTTGATCTACATACAGTCTTACACAGGATTAGTGTTGTCAAGCATTTTAATTTTGTTCATTTCCAGTGAGTGGTTTATAGTTTTTATGGTTTTAATTTTCATTCCCTTAATGATTAACGTGACGTAGAGCACTATTTTATGTGTACTTATTGGCCATTTGTATATCTTGCTCTGTAAAGTGTTTCTTTGGATGTTTTGCCTGTATTTTATTGAATTTATCTTATTATTATTAAGTTGTTCTTCATGTATCTTGGATATCCATTCTTTGTTAAGTAGGTGTTTTGTACATATTTTTGTGGGGGCTATGGAATGATGCTAAAGCTGTACTCCAGCACTTTGGCCACCTCATGCAGAGTTGAATCATTGGAAAAGACTCTGATGCTGGGAGGGATTGGGGGCAGGAGGAGAAGGGGACGACAGAGGATGAGATGGCTGGATGGCATCACCGACTCGATGGATGTGAGTCTGGGTGAACTCCGGGAGTTGGTGATGGACAGGGAGGCATGGCGTGCTGCGATTCATGGAATCACAAAGAGTTGGACACGACTGAGCGACTGAACTGAACTGACTGGTGGACTACCTACATAATGATGTCATTTTTATAATGATGTCATTTAATGGGCACACATTTTAGATTTCAAAAAACTAATTTCCCAGAATTCTGTTTTACAGTTACTGTTTTCTATGTCTTAAGAAACTTTTGCCTACCTCTGAGTTACAATATGGGCTTCCCAAGTGGTGCTAGTCGTAAAGATTCTGCCAGCCAGTGCAGGAGATGCAAGAAATGCAGGTTCCATCCCTGTGTTGGGAAGATCCCCTGGAGTAGGAAATGGCACCCCACTCCAGTATTCTTGTCTAGAAAATTCCCTGGCAGAGGAGCCTCGTGGGCTACAGTCCATGGGACTTCAAAGAGTTGGATGCAACTGAGCACACAAGACAAATACATTTGCCCGTCTGAGGAACCCCAAATAAAGGAGTGCCTCGCTTTTATTCTGAAAAGCACTTAAAAGAGGAACACTTTATGCTATTATGTAATGATTCTATTATTTGGGCCTAATTTTTGGTTCTGCTTCTCAAAAATCACCGTACATGTTATATATGCAGCCACTTTGTCTGTAGGAATTTATAATGTGTAAATTCCTATAATGTATTTAAAGAATACACAAGACTTTTTGTGTTGTGCTTAGTCGCTCTGTCATGTTTGACTCTTTGTGACCCCATGGACTGCAGCCCGTCAGGCTCCTTTGTCCATGGGGATTCTCCAGGCAAGAATACTGGAGTGGGTTGCCATGCCTTCCTCTAGGGTATCTCCTAGCTCAGGGATCGAACCCAGGTCTCCCGCACTGCAGACGGATTCTTTACCAACTGAGCCACCAGGGAAGCCCAAGATATTGGAGTGGTTAGCCTAGCCCTTCTTTAGGGGATCTTCCTGACCCAGAAATCAAACTGGGGTCTCCTGCATTGCAGGTGTATTCTTTACCAGCTGAGCTACCAGGGTATGTCTATTTAGGGAGTTTGTATGTAGGCTTGTCCTTGGTTTATCACAACTTTGGTATTTACAAGAGATGGTGAATAAGAATCTGACAATAAAAATCCTCTAAGCTCAGTCTAGGTATGGGATTAGTTGGGAAGGTAGTGATCCGTATTGAAATATACAATCCAAATGCATCTAGTTTGAAAATCAGTACAGCTTTGTTTACATGGCTGTCTTATTAATCCATGACAATACAAAGTTATATGGCACACTGAATTGAAGTTGAAAACTATTGTTTTTTTTTTTACTACATTTAGTAAAGAGGATTAAGATTTAATTGGGATAAAAATAAGCAATTCGTATGGTGGGATTGTGGTTTGGTGTGGGGGAGAAAAGGGGACTCTCCTGCTGTATAAAATAACTTTAGATGTATTTTCATCCCTGTAGAGTGTATTAGTAAAGAGAATAAAGTTAATAATGAATATTTTTATTTTTAGAAATATTTTGTGTAATCATATGAAGTTTGATGTAAAAATTCAGTCTATCTCAGTAAAATAGACTGTAGACTAAAAAACCTTTCTTGAGGATAATATGAAGTGAAAGGAATAGGCTACAGTGGCTGATAAGAAACACTGTTACATTGACATCTTAATGAGATGTGAGGAGAAGTACATAACATCTTGATTAAATTTGCAGAGGACATTTGGTATTATGAAAACCTGTGTAAGTGACAGGAAAAATTCGAAGGACTAATAGTATGCTTGGGAAATGATTCAGCTTAAAAATGTTGAAGTATACAGCTGGGAAGACTATATGAGGTCTAAACCTAAGGAAAAATGAATGTATTTTATAAAAATATGAATAACAAGTTAATGAAACATTAGCTTGTTATGGTCTTCATTTTGAGCAGCTGGTATGTTGGGGGTTATATTACTGAGGAAGAGCACAGTTTGTGTTAGAGGATACATAACTGTCTTTGCCATGTCGGCTTACCTTAAAGGACTGTTTTGAAAATGAGGTATATGAAAATGTGTTTAAAACATTATTTCACAGAGAAACATCTAGTTGATTTATGGATATAACCAGAGTTCTGCAGTTTGGAGTGCAGAATACTGTGCCACAGTCATTTCCTATGTATAATATTTAAATACCACAGGTCAGTAAGATTTGTTCAGAAGTCTCTTCTCTTCATTACACTGTTACTGCGTTTTATTTTACTGTTATGGTGTTATGGTGATATAATGATATTATGGAGGAGCTCACTTGCTCTGTATGGCCTTCTGACTCATGCACTTAAGTAATTCTTTCATTGCTGTTACTGCACTACTATGCCAGTTACTGCATTCACCTTATGTCTTTCATGTTCTTAGTTGAATGCAAGTCCTCAGAAGCTCACATTATACTTCTTTCTGATTGCAAGTAGGTATTATGATGGGTTTTATGGTAATTAAATTCAGTTGAATACAATCTTTTAAAATCCTTCTGTCTCCCTCTAAAGTGGGTATGTGTTCAAGACGCTTCAGGTTTGGTCCTGACTCCTTATCTAGAGCAGTGTTATTCATGTTGTTCTTTGTAAAAAAGACTTGAAATCAAACTGTCCAGAATCTTTTAAGTTGCAGCCCCTGTCTGAACCAAATCTTTGGGGTTCTAGACATTTAGGTTCATAAATGTTCTAGTTTTTTATACCCAAATCAAAACTTTTTTTTTTTTTTTTGATAGTAGCCATCCTTATCAGTGTGAGGTGGTATCTCATTGTAGTTTTGATTTGCATTTCCCAAATGATTAGTGACTTTGAGGATCTTTTCCTGAACTTACTGGCCATTTGTAAATCTTTGAAGAAATCTTTTTCCAAGCCCTTTGTTCATGCTTTAATTTGGTCTTTTCTTTCTTTTTTTTCCCCCCGTCCCTGAGTTTTAGTTCTGTATATATTGGTTGTATAAATCCTTTATCAGATATATGACTTACAAATATTTTATCCTATTTTGTGGGTTACCTTTTTACTCTCAATATTTTACCTATTTTACTCTTAAATGTGGTGCACACATTTAAAAATATTTATGAAGTCCATTTTGTCTACTTTTTATTTTGTTGCCTTTGCCTTTGGTGTCATATTAAAGAAATCATTGCCAAATCCAGTGTCATGAAGATCTGTCCTATTTTTCCTTTTAAGAATTTTATAGTTTTAGGTGTTATTATTTAGGCCTTTGATCCACTTTGAGTTAATATTTGCATATAGTGTTAGGAGGGTCCAACTTTTTTCTTTTGCGTGTGTTCATTCAGTTTTCCCAGCACCATTTATTAGAAAGGCTGTTCCTTCCCCATTGAACAATCTCTGCACTCTTGTCAAAAAGTTGACCATATATGTGGTTAATTTCTGGGGGCTCGATTCTATCTAGTTGGGTGTATATGTCTGTATATCTGCTAGTATGAACACTCTTGATTACTGTAGCTTTATAATCAGGTTTTGGGGTCTTCCCTTGGAAGGAAAGTAATGACCAACCTAGATAGCATATTGAAAAGCAGAGACATTACTTTGCCAACAAAGGTCCATCTAGTCAAGGCTATGGTTTTTCCAGTGGTCATGTATGGATGTGAGAGTTGGACTGCGAAGAAAGCTGAGCGCCGAAGAATTGATGCTTTTGAACTGTGGTGTTGGAGAAGACTCTTGAGAGTCCCTTGGACTGCAAGGAGGTCCAACCAGTCCATCCTAAAGGAGATTAGTCCTGAGTGTTCTTCGGAAGGACTGATGCTGAAGCTGAAACTCCAGTACTTTGGCCACCTCATGCGAAGAGTTGACTCATTGGAAAAGACTCTGATGCTGGGAGGGATTGGGGGCAGGAGGAGAAGGGGACGACAGAGGATGAGATGGCTGGATGGCATCACCTATCTATGGACAAGAGTTTGGGTGAACTCTAGGAGTTGGTGATGGACAGGGAGGCCTGGCGTGCCGCAATTCATGGGATCGCAAAGAGTTGGACATGACTGAGCAACTGAACTGAACTCAACTGGTGGCTCAGACAGTAAAGAATCTGCCTCCAATGCAGGAGACCTGAGTTCGATCCCTGGGTCTGGAAGATTCCCCTGGTGAAGGGAATGGCAACCCACTCCAGTATTCTGGAAAATCCCATGGACAGAGGAGCCTGTCAGACTACAGTCCATGGGATCACAAAAGAGCAGGTTTTTGAAATGTGTAAGTATTCTAGCTTCATTCTGTTTTAAGATTGTTTTGGCTATTTGGGGTTGCTTGAGATTCCATATAAATTTTAGGATGAGTTTTTCTAAAGAAATCAAGATATTGACAGAAATTCTATTGTAGGTCATGGGTATTATTGACAAAACTTCTAATCCATGAACATGAGATGTGTTTCCATTTATTTATGTCTCCTTTAACTTCTTTCAGCAATATTGTTATAGTTTTTATTGTGTAAGTATCTCACCTTCTTGGTTAAGCTAATTCCTAAAAATTTTTTTCTTTTTTGATACTATTGTAAATGGAATTGTTTTCATGATTTCCTTTTCAGATTGTTACTTTTTTAGTGTATAGAAATGCTATTAATTTTTGTGTGTTTACTTTTTATCCTGCCTTTTTGATGAATTCATTATTTTTAACTTTTTTGTTGTGATATTTAGAGTTTTCTACATAGAGCAGCATCAGCAGATAGAGACAGTTTTGTTTCTTCCTTTCCAATTTGAATGCCTTTTATTTCCTTTTCTTTCCTAATTGCTTTGGTTAGGACTTCCAGTACTATGTTTGAAAGAAGTGGCAAAAGTAAACAACTTTGGTTTTTTTCCTGATCGTTGGTGTAAAATCTTAGTCTTTCACTGTCATGCATGATGTTCTTTGTATGTTTTTCATATATGGCTTGTATTATGTTGAGGTAATTTCCTCCTATTCCTAGTTTATTCAGTGTTTTTATCATGGAAATGTGTTGAGTTTTGTCAAATGCTTTTTCTGTATTTGTTGAGGTGATCACGTGGGTTTTTTTTCCCTTCATGGGATTAATGTAGTATATTACATTGATCAGTTTCATATGTTCAACCACCCTTGCATTCCAAGAATAAATCTCACTTGGTCATGGTATATGATCATTTTAGTATGTTGTTGAATTTGGTTTGGAAATGTTTTGTTGAAGATTTTTGCATCAGTGTTCATAAGGGATATTGGTGTATAGTTTTGTTTTTTCTTGTAGTGTTGTTGCTTAACATTGGTATCAGGATAATGCTGGCCTCTCATAGAATGAGTTATGAAGTGTTGCCTTGTCTTTAATTTTTTGGAAAAGTGTGAAAAGGATTATTATTAGTTCTTTTATGTGTTTGATAGAATTCACCAGTGAAGTCATTAGATCTGGGGCTTTCTTTGTTGGGATTTTTTTTTTTATTACTCCGTACTAGTTACAGGTTTTCTCAGATTTTACATTTCTTTGTGATTTAGTCTTCGCAGGTTTTATGTTTCTAGGAATTTGTTCATCTAAGTTATCCAGTTTGTTGGTATACAGTTGCTTATGGTACTCTCTTACAGTCCTTTTTTATTCCTTTAGAATTCCTTTATTCCTTTTCATTTCTGATTTTGGTAATTTGAATCTTCTCTTTTTTTCCCTCAGTTCCTCTAGCTAAAGGTTTGTTGATTTGTTTTCATTACTTTTTATTATTATTTTTCTGTTCTCTATCACTGCTACACTCTATTTTGTTTCTTCTGCTAGCTTGGGTTTAGTTTGTTCTTAAGATTTATAGTTTTTTAGGTTGTAAAGTTAGATTGTGGATTTGAAATCTTCCTTGTTTTGAATGTAAGCATTTTGGGCTATAAAATTCTCCCTTTGTCTGGCTTTCACTGAATTCTGTAAGTTCTGATATGTTGTATTTTAGTTTCATTTGTCTCTAAGTATTTTCTAATTTCTCTTGTGATTTAACCTTTGGTCCATTGTTTAAGAATGTGCTGTTTAATTTCCACAAATTTGTGGGTTTTCCAATTTAATCCTATTACTGATTTTTAAATTTCATTCTGTTGTGATTGGAGAAGATACTCTGCATAATATCTGTTTGCCTCTCTTGTGGCTTAATTTGTGCCTTAAGATATACTCTCTCCTGGAAAGTGTCCCACGTGCACTTGAGAAGAATGTATATGCTCTTGTTGGGTAGAGTATTCTGTATATGTCTGTTAGCTCCGGTTGGTTTATTGTGCTGTTGAAGTCCTCTATTTTCTTACCTTTTTTTTAGGTTGTTCTGTTAATATTATTATGAGTATGGGGTATTGAAGTCTTCAACTATTGTTGTAGAACTGTCTATTTCTCTCTTCAATTTTGTCAATTTTTTCTCCATGTATTTTGATGGTCTGTTATTAGCTATGTAAGTATAGTGAATACAATAATGATTGTTGTATCTTCATGCTCTATTGAATCTTGCCTTAAGGTATAATTATTAACGCATAATGCCCTTCTTTGTCTCTTACAGCTGTTTTTGATTTAAAGTTATTTTGACATGCTCTGTTTTGGTTATTATTTGCATTACATGCCTTTTTCCATCCTTTTACTTTCAGTCTTTCTGTCTTTGGGTCTAAAGTGAGTCTACTGTAGAGGGCATTTGGTTGGATCATTTTTAAAATCCATTCTACCAATCTCTGTCTTCTGATTGGGGAGTTTAATCTGTTTCTACTTTATTGTTAAACAATGCTAACCATCGTCTGAATCTTTTGGAAAATTAATCTTTTTGCAATAGTAACATCATAGATCACTGATCACAGATTACCATAACAAATAAAAATGAAAAAGTTTGAAATATTGTGAGAATTACTGAAATGTGACATTGAGACACAAAGTATGAGCAGATGCTCTTGGAAAAATACACTGACAGACTTGTACTATGCAGAGTTACCAACAAACTTCAATTAAAAAATAAAGTACAATATGTGTAAAGTGCAATAAAATGAGATATGCCTGCAATTAGTGATGTAGAAGGACTTTCTCGTCACTTTCTATTTGTTTCATGTATGGCATATAACTTTTTATTCATTATTTCCTGCATTACTTTATTCTTTTGCATTTAGTTGATTTTTTGTAGTGAAATGTTTAAGTTCCTTTCCCTTTTCCTTTTGTATATATTCTACAGCTATTTTCTTTTTGAATGCCATGAAAATTCCATTTAACATTCTGAAGGTATAACATTCTTATTTGAATTTATACCATCTGAACTTCAACAACAGAAAAACTCTGCTCTTTTAATAGCTCTATTTCCACCCCTTTTGATTGTTGATGTCCTAAAATTACATCTTTATACATTATGTCCCCCCAAATATAAACTAATAATATAAATGCATCAGCTTCTTAAGTAGAAAACCAAATGTGGAGTTACAAACCATAGTTACAGTATTACTTTTGAACTAATAATTGCTTTTAAAAGATATATCAGTCTCTTACAATGTGGATAACAAAATGTGGAGTTGTCAACCATTATTACAGTAATATCAGCTTTTATCAATGTACATCAGTGTACATTGTACATTTGCCTTTATTAATTCTATATTTCTTTGTATCACCTCAAGTTACTGTTGAGTATCCTTTCATTTCACATAGCAACTCACTTGAGTATTTCTTTTAGGGAAGATTTTGTGGTAAGAAACTCAATTTTTGTTTATTTGAAAATGCCTTGATTTCTTGCTCACTTTTAGAGGATATTTATGCTGGATGTACAGAGAAGGCAATGGCACCCCACTCCAGTACTCTTGCCTGGAAAATCCCATGAGCAGAGGAGCCTGGTAGGCTGCAGTCCCTGGGGTCGCTAAGAGTTGGACACGACTGAGCAACTTCACTTTCACTTTTCACTTTCATGCATTGGAGAAGGAAATGGCAACCCACTCCAGTGTTCTTGCCTGGAGGGTCCCAGGGATGGGGGAGCCTGGTGGGCTACCATCTATGGGGTCGCACAGAGTCAGACACAACTGAAATGACTTAGCAGTTATGCTGGATGTAAAATTTTTGGTCATCAAGTTTTTTTCTTTTAACATTTAGAATATGTTGGTCTACCTCTGGCCTCCAACATTTCTGATGAGAAATCTGCTGACAGTATTATTGAGTATCCCTTATATATGATGAATCACTTCTCTCTCGGTGCTTTCAAGGTTGTCTTTTGAAAGTTTAATGTGTCTTGGTATGAGTTTCTTTGAGTTAATCTTACTTAGAGTTCATTGAGCTTCTTGAATGTTTATGTCTTTCATCAAATTTGGAAAGTTTTCAGCCATTTTTTCCTTCAGATACTGTCGCTTCTTTCTGGCTCTCTTTTCCATTTGATACTCCTACAATGTGGATTATGTTCTGCTAGATGGTAGTCAAGAAGGCTCTGTTCACTTTTCAGTCTTTTTTCTTTCTGTTCCTCTAATAATTTTCATTGTCCTATCTTCAGTTTTGCTGATTATTTCTTCTGCCTATCCAAATTTGTCTTTGCCTCTCTCAAGTAAATTTTAAATTTCAATTATTGTACTTTTCTGCTGCAGAATTTCTTTTTGTTTTTTTAGCTTTCCATCTAGTGATATTTCCTTTTTTTTTTTTTTTTTTTTTTAAACACATTGTTGTCTTCGCTTCTCCATATCTTCTCTTAGTTCTTTGAGCATTTTTAAGACTTTTTAAAAGTCTTTATCTCGTAAATCTGCCACCAGATTTATGAGTCTGTTTCAGTGACAGTTTCTGATTATTTATTTTGAATGAGCCACACTTTTCTGTTTCTTTTGTGAATTTTGTTGACAGCTGGACATTTGAATCTAATAATGTTGTAAATGCAAATCAGGTTCTCTCCCTTCCTAGGGTTTGGTGGTTTATAAGAAATTGTTTTTGTTTATTGTTTTGTTTTGTCTTGTATTTGTTGCAGATTATTTTTGTGTTAGGAGTTAGCCTGAGGTATAAACATAAGGTCTTCTCATGTCTGTTTTCAGCCTGTGCCTTTTACTGGGCATGCACAGTCACTTTCTCATTTCTTCCATAGATACAGTTGTTTTTGAACGTCCTAGCCGTTAATGTCTGGATCCTAAAAGGGGGAAAAGAGAAAAATGAAGAGAGGAAAAAGGGCACTGGCCCTGCATATCCCCTAGAAGTTATTTAATTCGGGGGGAAGGGGTGAAACAAAAATGGCTGCCTACTTTGCACCTTTGTGATCAAAAACATCAATCAGCAAGCAAAACATAGATTCCTCATATTTGGAAGACAGTCTTTTTTGCCAGCCCTGGCTCCTGCAACTTGTGTGCAGGTTGTTCCTGGAACACATGTATGAATGCCTGAGAGGGCTAGGGTGGGGAAATGACTAGCTACTATTATGCTAAGAGTAGAAACTGACTAAAATTAAAAAGAAACAATCTGTGAATTATTGGAGTCCCAGAAGAAGAAGAGAGGTAGATGAAGAAAGAAAGTTTATTTAAAGAAATAATGGCAGAGAATGTCCCAAATCTGGGGAACAGTTTGGATATTCAAATTCATGAAGCTTGTAGGTCACCAAACGATCTCAACTTAAAGTGATATTCTCCAAGGCACATTGTGTTATAAGAAAGCTGTCAAAAATTAAAGACAAAAAGAGAATCTTAAAAGCATCAAGAGGGAAGAAAGTTGTACTTACAAGGGAACTCCTGTAGGCCTACTGGGAGATTTCTCAGCAGAAACTTTGCAGGCTATGTGAGAGTAGTATGATATATTCAAAGTGAAATATATACAACTGAAAGAAAATCTATGCAACTGAAAGGAAGAAACTGCCAGCCAATAATATCTGACTGGCAAACTTGTATCTCAAAAATTAAGGCAATATAAGTACTTTCCCAGACAGACAGAAGCTGAAGGGAGTGGCTCACCAGTGACCTGCCTTGTAAGAGATGCTGAAAGAATGTACTGAAGCCAAAATGAAAAGATGCTAATTAGTAACATGAAAATGTGAAAAGATGTTAATTAGTAGTGTGAAAATATATATGAAAAGGTAAGTATGTAGTCAAAATCAGAATACCCTAATACTGTAATATAGTGATGTGTTAACCATTTAACTCTAGTATAAATGTTAAGAACAAAACTATTAAAAATAATAATTTAGGAATACATAATATAAAAAGGTAAATTGTGATATTGAAAACATGAAAGGGAAAGTAAGAGTAGTTTTGTATTTCAGTTCAGTTCAGTTCAGTCACTCAGTCGTGTCTGACTCTTTGCGACCCCATGAGTTTTGTATATAATCGAAGGTAAATCATTATCAGTGTAAAATAGACTGGTATATCTATAAAATATGTAAGCCTCATAGTAACCACAAAGCAGAACCTATAGTAGATAAACTAACAGTAAAGATTAGAGAATCAAAGCATATCAAAATGAAGAATTATCAGTTCAAAAAGGAAAGCAGCAAGAGAAGAGGAAAGGAATAAGGGAACTAAAAAGCATCCAGAAAACAATAAGATGTCATTAGTAAGTCCTCACTTTATTAGTAAGTCATCAAAAAATAACTTGTAAGTGGATTAAATTATCCATTGGAAAGTCATAGAGTGGCTAGATGAATAAGAAAATAAGACCGAACTATATGCTGTATGTAAAAGATTCACTTAAGCTTTAAGGATACACATATGCTGAAAGTGGAAACATAGAAAAAGATATTTCGTGTAAGTAGAACTCAAGAGACCAGGGATAACTATATTTACATCAGACAAAATAAGACTAAGTCAAAAATAGTAACAAGAGACAAGGTCAATAACTAATGATAAAAGGATCAATTCATTAAGAGGATATAACATATTTATATGCACCCAACATGAGAGCACTTAAGTATATGAAGCAAATACAGATCTGAAGGGAGTAAGAAATACTATAATAATAGTAGGGACTTCAGTCCTCTATTTTTAACAATGCATAGATCGTATAGACAGTAAATAAGAAAACAGTGGTTTTGGACAACTTTATAGACGAAATGGGCCTAACAGACAAATACAGAATATTCCACTGAACAGCAGCAGAACATACTTCTCAAAGGCATATGGAATATTCTCCATCATAGTCCATATGTTAGGCCACAAAACAATTTCAGCAAATTTAAGAAGACATAAAACCTCACTGAAAGAAATGAAAGTAGACCTAAATAAATGGAAAGATAACCCATGTTCATGCATTAGAAGACTTTAATATTGTTAAGATGACAGTATGTCCCAAAGCACTCTACAGACCCAAATGCAATCCCTATAAAAATTCCAATAGTCTTTTTTTTTTTTTTTTCAAAAAATGAAAAGGCCAATCCTCAATTTATATTGAGGTTATATATGCGTTCAATAACATGGACTTCTCTCCACAGCCATCCTGGCTGTAGCTGCTGCTGAGTGCCCAATCTGCCAGCCATAGAGAACAGTACTAAGCCTACATCATGGCACCAGTTTGATTGCATTGGACTGCTTCCATCATGGAAGGGGCAGCGTTTTGCTCTTACTGGAACAGACACTTTGGACATGGATTTTGCATCCCTGAATGCAATGCTTTTACCAAAACAGAATGCCTTACATACACCATAGTATTCCACATAGTATTTCTTCTGATCAAGGAATTCCCTTCATGGAAAATAAAGTGCAACAATTGGCCCATGGTCATGATAATTCACTGGTCTTAACTGTGTTCCCCGTGCTTCTCCCTTGTGTCTCATCTCTGCACTCTGCTGGTTCAGGTTCTAAGCCTCTCAAGCATGGCCAGAAGAGTATATTTCAGATAGGGATCCAGAACACCGCTAACAGTGTTTATAACCTGGGTTAACAGAAGTTCCAGCTGGTTTCAGAAGTTCCTGATTACCCTAAAGAAGGCAATTTCCACATCTCCTATCACAACAACAACAAACTACTCTAGAGAAGCAAAGGAAATGAGTAATATGTTGATTGGGATTCTTTTGGATCCTGTCATCTCTTCACAGAGTGACAACTAAAGTTACAGGCTTGCATTCCCTCACTGAGGGATACCAGGCAAGCCACTCCTGGATGAGCAGATTGAGAGGAACAGGCTCAGGGCTGTGTGTGTGTATGCATCCTCATCTCCTTGCCTTAAATCCAGCTGCTGCTTCCCTGAGTTCATAGACTGCCATGCTTATTTAGATGGGATTGGCAGATAAGCTGGGATCTCAGCCATGCATGGTAAGAGAAGCCAGCAAGCGGAGACTGAGTGCAGGGCCAGGGAGGTTAACTCATAAAGGAGGAGGGTTCTCGTGGATGATTCTCTAAAGGGTATTTAGTGAATTGGGAGTTGATCCACTTGTGTTAGTTGGTTACGCCAGCTGCAGTAACCAAAGTTTCCAGAATGTATAATGGCTCAAATACATTCAAGTTGATTTTCAGTTCCAAGAAGAGTTCAAGACATTTCAAGTTGGTGGAGAACAATGCTTTGCACAGGCATTCAGAGAGCCAGGCTGATAAGCTTTGCAGTTAAAAAAAAAATGTAGTATAGTTGATTTACAATATTGTGTTTTAGGAGCAAAGTGATTCAGTTATTTTTTTTTCCTCAGATTATATTCCATTATAGGTTAAGTGAAAGGCGTCACGAATTTGGGTGCCATCCTTCTGCAGGGGCCATGCTCATCTCTGTATCAGTCCAGTTTTTAGTTTATGTACTGCTAAAGTGAGCACAACTTTGCCATTTTCAATAAATGACTTTCAAGGTTGCCCTGGAAGGGGAAAGAGGCACATACAAGGTTTTTATGAGCTAAACTTGAAATACCATGACTCACCTCCCTTTGGTAAAACTGAATGATACAGCCACATCTAACTGAAAGAGACTGGACTATGAGCCCAAGAAGAGGAGATGAATTTGGTGAGAACTAGCAGCCTTGGACTGGAGAAGGCAATGGCGCCCCACTCCAGTACTCTTGCCTGGAAAATCCTATGGGTGGAGGAGCCTGGTAGGCTGCAGTCCATGGAGTCGCTGAGGGTCGGACACGACTGAGTGACTTCACTTTCACTTTTCACTTTCATGCATTGGAGAAGGAAATGGCAACCCACTCCAATGTTCTTGCCTGGAGAATCCCAGGGACGGGGGAGCCTGGTGGGCTGCTGTCTGTGGGGTTGCACAGAGTCAGACACAACTGAAGCGACTTAGCAGCAGCAGCAGCAGTCTTGGACACAGCTGTGTCCAACGGGCAGTGTTGTGGTGTCTGGAGCAAGGCAGCAGGAGCTAAAGCCAAGGTTTTGCTGGAATTCAGACAGCAGTCAGCATTCTGTTAGTGCTGTTCTGCTCCGTCTGAAGTAAGATGTTAGCCAGTGGCAGGTGTGGAGATAATTTTGGTGGTGGGACTGTTATGGATACTAGTGCATAGGCCCTGGAAAACGGGGTGGGACGGCTCCTGGAATCAAGTAGAGTGAGACTTCCAGACCCGAGCCACAGGGACTGAGAGTCAAGTCCAGGTTCGTGCTGATACTGAAATCCAGTAATATGGACAGAGATTTGGGAGAAGGCTTACATTTGAAGGCTTACCTTGGGAATTCTTTGCCTATGACAAGAAACCTAATCCCAGGAACCCTGCTGGTGAACCTCAGACTGTCGGTCAGGCTTGGTTCCAGGACAGTTTGGGGAGGGTCCTCCTCCTGAAATTTTCTTTAGTGCTGTCTTTTCCAGAAGGGCACTCACATATACCCTTTAAAGAGTTTCATGTCCTCACAAGAGGGGTGTCCTGGTCCACATGGCTTCCTCAAGCAGCCATACTCATAATCCCCAGCTTTTAGGAATTTACATTAAAATAACCCTGGGATACAAGTCCCAATTTTTTCTTGGCGGGGGGTGGGGGGGGGTGCTGAGTTTTTGTTGCTGTACATAAACTTTATCTAGTTGGGGTGAGCAGGGGCTACTCTCTTGTTGTGGTGCCTGGGCTGTAGAGTATGTGGGCTTCAGCAGTTGTGGCGCATGGGATTGGTTGCCCCATAGAATGCAGAATCTCCCCTGAGCAGGGATCAAACCTGTGTCCTTTGCACTGGCAGGTGGACTCAACCACTGGACCACCAGGGAAGTCCTAGGTCACAAATTTCTGGTGTCGTATAGTCTCCTAGGGCACATTCTGTCTCACAGTTTAGGCATGTAACCTAGTGGCTAAATAACTACTAGATTCTAAATAACCAGTAGAGCTGCATATAGAGAGCTGGGACTTGAATTGCTTGCTTTGTTTGCTTTCCTCTTTGGAGGTGGCCAAAAAAAATCAACAATGGCTTAGAGCTTTCTGAACATTGTCTTTTAAGGATGATACTGCATGTACTGTCTAGAGATGTTGTTGGAACAGATGTTGTGAGAGGTTCTTACACTCTTAATATGCTGAGAATGCCCATATATCCCCCAAGCGTCATCACAGAAAATCCTCAAACACAATCATAGCACTACAGGGCGTTGCCTTCCACTTGACCCTTCTATTTTCTTGATTGTTCAATGCACAAGGGTTATTAAGGAGCTGAAAGATGATTGTTACACTCCATCGTGTCTGCCAGCTATGTGCTGGCAGATTTTTGCAAACAGATTCAGGAAACCACTGTAGGTTAATGACATAATAGGATGTGGAAAAATTCTGGTCTTGTTCTATAAAATAGCTAACCTATTTTATAGAACAAAATATGGGATGCTAAAGAATGTGGTAAACTATAGTATTGGAGCATGCTGCTGCTGCTGCTGCTGCTGCTAAGTCACTTCAGTCGTGTCCGACTCTGTGCGACCCCATAGACGGCAGTCCACCAGGCACCGCCGTCCCTGGGATTCTCCAGGCAAGAACACTGGAGTGGGCTGCCATTTCCTTCTCCAGTATTGGAGCATAGACTCTAGTAAATCTGCCATTTAATAACAACTTGACCTTGGGTTGATTTTAACTGTTATCAGAATGGTAAAGAATTCTCCTGCAATTCAGGCGACCCTGGTTCAATTCCTGGGTCGGGAAGATCCTCTGGAGAAGGGATAGGCTACCCACTCCAGTATTCTTGGGCTTCTCTGGTGGCTTAGCTGGTAAAGAATCCGCCTGCAGTGTGGGAGACCTGGATTCAGTCCCTGGGTTGGAAAGATTCCCTGGAGAAGGGAAAGGCTACCCACTCCAGTATTCTGGCCTGGAGAATTCCATTGACTGTATAGTCCATGGGGTCGCATAGAGAGTGACTTTCACTTACTCTTATCCTCACCTGAGACATGGGAATTGTAATGGTATTCACTTCCATGGGACTAAATGAGACAGTGTATGAAAAATGTTTAGCATGATGCCTGGCATGTAGCTGACCTTCAAAAAAAAAAAAAATACGTTACCTATTATTATCGGCTAACACTTTTTAAAACCCTGTCATTTGAGAAAAAAATGGGAGATTAAGCACCACTAAATACAAACACTTGTTCTTAAGGGTTATAACTGAATCCTTGAAATTCTGGTTGTAAAAAGGAACATTTTTGATCATCTCCACCCACCCAGAGACAATCTCAGATCAAGCAGGGTAAACAGCCCATACAAAAGTCTAGAGTAGAAGTTCTTGCATGACATCCAGGTCAGGTGCATCAACATCACAGAGAATTTGCTAGAAATATAATTCTTGTGGAGGGAACCCTAGACCTTCTAAATCTTAAATTCTGGGATGGGGCCCAGAAATATGTGTTTTAACATGCCCTCTCAGGGATTGGTAGCTCAGGTTTGTGGACCCAGGTGTAGAACCTCCAGAGATAAATTTGTTGATAAAATGCAGCTGATGGTGCTTGCAGAGAACTTCTGTGAGTTCATGAGCTCAGACCTACGTTCGTGGCTGCCTTTTCTGGTCCCCGCCCAAGTCCCTTATGCCCCCTGCCCCGCCTCCTCCCTGTGGCATCTTGGTTAATAGTCCCACCATCCACCCAGCTGCCCAATCTTCTAGATTCTTTTACTCTCTCACTTTTCATCCCACCAGGCACTAGGAACCTGTTGATTTCCCATCCTGAACACTTACTTGCTGGGGTCCAGCCCCGGCTGATCCAGGGTATTCGAAGCGGGGACAGCGTTGGCGACCTATTTATTTAAATATTTTATCAAAGATATAAAGAGTAATAGGATGAGGATAGCTCAGTAGGAAAATTCAGTGGAGAAAAGAGGCTGAGTAGCTTGGTTTACGCAGGAGACCAATAAAACTTCAAGACAAGAAGCTTGCACCACTTACGTAGGCCGCAGGCATCCTTCTGTTCTCCTGAAGGAGAGAAGACACTGAGGCCTCCCCGGTCGGATCTTAGAAGCCCAGGCATAATTAGTAAGCATGGCGGGTTCCACGCTCCAGATGGAGACTCAACCAGAGTGAGAGAGAGAGCGACATGGGGAGACCAGTATTTCGAGAAACTGATCCCAATTCTTTATTTTCCATGGTCTACTTTTATACACTGAGATGTTATGCAAAAGTCATGTGGGGTCAGCAGTCCTGACTTTTATCAAAGTCAGGTGCTTCATACAAATGTATACAGAGGTCTTAGGGGTGTTACATCATCTTCTGGCCAGGGGGGCCTGCTGACAATTTATGACCCTCTCCTTGTGACAGCGGTCAACCAGGACACTTATTTCTCCAGGGGTGATTATTCTTAAAACAGACACCACCCAAATAAAGTTACATTCCTATAGGGTGAGGGTATAGTGGGTATTAGTTAAGGAAAGAATTTACTTAGCCTAAGGTCTAATGTGATTAATATCAAAGGTTAATACTTATTTCTTCTATATATTCATTAATGTGTGTAAGGGCAGGGGATGTGGAGTCTTAGCAACAAACATTGGCTCAACAAATGAAAAACCCTTCACCAATACAATTTCTAATCAGCCCGTTATACTTATCCTAATAGTTTTCTAACTTTTCTAAGGAACCTGTTTTTAGAAGGTTTAAAGCATCTCATGCCTCTCACGTTTGGGAGGCTGTGAGCAATCACATGTGGCCGGACAAGCCTGTCAGGCAGGCTAGAGAACCTTCAGAGGAGTTTGTAGGTTAAAACACTCTTGTCACGCCCAGGAGTTTTTATTAACTCTAAGTCAATTTTTTATTAGCTCTAAGTTAACTCCTTCTCCGAAAAGAGGTGGTGGGGGACAGCCCCCCGTAAAGTCAGAGGTGTAGGTGAGAGCACAAAGTAGTAAAGTAGGCAGACTCTGGTTATGGGGGTAGATGCTCGAGGATTTCCAGGGGGACTCCTGAGGCTCGATCCCGCCTTTGCATATGTCGAGCCTCCTTCCTCATGACCTTTGCCACGGGCGGAGTACCTCACTCTGGCCCCCAACACTTACTGTCTGCCCCTCTCTCCCACTACCTCTTATTGGGTGTAGGAGAAGAGTGCCATATTTTTGATGTTTCTGATCTTTGCTCTTTAGTTTCCCCACTCTCCTCCACACTGCTACAGAGCGACTTGATAAAACATGGATGGACCGGTTGCTCCAAGGCTTAAAATCTTCAAGTGCTGCAAACACATCCTTACTGTGATACTCCAGGCTCTTCACTTCTTGCCAGGGACTCCGTTTCCAGCCTCCTCCTCTTCCTACCCCTCTCATACTGTATACTCCTGCCACTCTGTCTTCTATTCTGTCAGTTCCAAGCTCTTTCATACCCTCTTGCTCTGCATATCGTCTTGTCCGCTGCTTTGCACGTTCTTATTATCTGCTTACTGAAGTTCTAGTTAACAGCTCAGTTCCCACATTGCCGACACTGGAAACCATCCTTAACTCTTCTGTGCAGATCTGGAATCTTTCTTTTTGGTTCTCCAGCTAGATTCCATTTTAAAAGACATTCCCCATTCATCCTGATGGTTTTCCTGCTAGACTGTGAGCTGCTTCAGGGCCAGAGAATTTATTGTCTTACTCATTTCCTCACTCCGGCTCTCCGCACTGTGCTTAGCACTTATTAAGTAGCTGCTTAATAACTATTTGCTGAAGAATGAAGGAATGATAGTAAGTATGTAGTTACAAGAGGATTTTCCTTTTAAGGAACAAAACCTCAGCTGCCCAGGCATAGAATACTGCCTTTGAGAGAGTATTTATGTTCTGGATCACGGCAGCCGTGGAAGAGGAATATGCCTCTCAGGGGAAGCCATGGGGGAGTCTGGGCAGGTGAAATGTAATTATCCAAGCTGGCCCTGGGCCAAGGCTACTCAGCGCTGCAGCGAGGCCAGGGCTCAACACAAATGGGTACGACCTTCATCTCACATCTCTTCTGAAGAGCTGCTCCTCTGGCAGCCCGAGCCCCCTAACAGCTTGCCAGGGCCTGGGGTCAGTCTCACTCACAGGGAAGGGGCACCCGAGCCCCGTGACCCCGCTGAGCTGGCTGCTTGCCTCTCGGCTGCCTTTGGTCTAAGCACACAGCCTGGTGTGGAAACGGAAGCTGGCCTGTGATCTCTCGTTCATCCCTTTCGGCCGCACTGCTCAATTCCTTCCCGCTGAAGTTAGACCGCGCACTTGCCTTTGAGGACACAAGACCCTAGCACATAACAATAACTTGACCTCAAGTTACTGGCAGCTGATTTCCTCACTGTGTGTGCATGTGTGTTTATTTCTAAAAACAATAAATTCCCCTACCCAAATCACCAGGCGATACGTGTACAAATGCACAAAACTGAAAAGCCCTTTTTTTGCAGATGACCCAACTCTTTTATGGAAGAAAGTGCAGGTTAAACAAAAAGTGGCTGAGCTAGGATTTAAACTCAGGAAATCAGACTCCATGGTTCGAGCTCTGAGACCCCCTGACTCGGTGGCAGGTTGCCTCTCAGAAGAGCTGCCTGGTCCATGTGTGACAGCTCAGTAAGTCTGACTCTTTGCAGCTCCATGAACTGTAGCCAGCCAGGCTCCTCTGTCCAACTCCAGGCAAGACTACTGGAGTGGGTTGCCATTTCCTCTTCCAGAGGATCTTCCTGACCCGGGGATCCAACCTGCGTCTCTTGTGTCTCCTACGTTGACAGGAGGATTCTTTACCGCTGCACCACCCGGGCTACACCTGAAACTAATATCCTTAAATCAACTGTATCTCACTTTAAAAAAGATTTACTTGGGAGGGTTGGGCTAACAGAAGCTGACAAGCAGAGCCAGGACTCCTGGGCCCTTGTTTTTCCATATCACTAAAACCATAGAGCCTTGGCACTTGCACAAATAAATGACCTTGGAGACAGCCACAGGAGGCAGGCAGAGGGATGCAGAGTGAAGAGCAAGGCACGTCCTTTATACAAAGCAATCTTGCGTTCAGGCTGTACTGTGCCTCTCAGCCATTCTCCAGACAAGATTTTATGCCCAGAGCAGAGACTTTCCCCTAAACAGCAATATTCCTGTATGTTCTACTTTTCATTTCCTTGATTCTCCCTCCAAAGGTCTCCAAGCAATTTACAAACTGTAGGTTGTGTTTGCAATTCGGAGCCTTAAAGTTTATCTGTCTTTCTCTCCCCTCTCACTTTTTCTTTGTCTTTTATGATTGTGATTGAAAAAGAGGAAGAGTTGGGAGACCAAAGCTCATGAATGTATATGAAGCCATTATATCTGCCGGGTGAGATGCGTGCACAGGCACTGTTTTTTAAATGGTTGTCTCCACATCGCCAGAACTGCTTTAGAGCTTTTCCCTCCAATTGCACAAATTCATTATTTACTCTTTTACTGCATCTATTTATAAGTCCACATGGACCCTCTGGGAGGCCCAGTTCGAGCCTCAGAGCTCCCGTAATGAAGCCTAGCTCACTCTCCTTTGATATATCTCCCTGCTACTGCTGCTCGGGGAATAGAGAGTGTGCCCACCTGGTTTTTGGAAGGTCAGCTTGACTGAGGACAAAGGATTTTAAATTGTGCTCTGTGGAATCCTGGAATCCTGAGTAGGCTGCCTAGAGTTCTAGGAAATAACAATAATAAAATCAGCCATGGACATTCTTTTATTTTTCAAGGCACTATGATTTTATTTTGGTTGTTAAACTTTTTCTGGGGTTAAAATAAATATGTAGCACAAGCCAACTGGACTCCCTGCAGTTTGTTGTCAGAGTTACCATAGGCGTGGACCGAGCAGGTACTGAGGACGTTCTCTGGTTCTGACTTGTCCCAGAGAGAGGTTTTTTTTTTTTCTCTGCACTGGCTGGGTCTCCGTTGCTGTGTGCAGGCTTTCTCTAGTTGCTGTGAGCAGGTGCTGGTCTCTAGTTGTGCACAGCCTTCTTATTGCGGTAGCCTCTTGTGTTGTGGAGCATGGGCTTTAGGTGCCTGTGACGCATGAACTCAGTTGCCCCTTGGCACGTGGGATCTTCCTGGACCAGGGATCAGACCCGTGTCTCCCAGGGAAGTCCCCCAAATAGAGATTTGTCATTTGACTAGGATGTCAGCCCCTAGAGTACCTGGCAATAATAGTAGGCACTCAATAAATATTTGTGGGATGAACAGATGAATTTTCTGACCATCCTATGTCCTCTGACAGCCCTACCTGTAGCTTCATTCTGCTTCGGACCTTGTGTCTATTTTGACCAAGGGCAGCTTTGCTCACATGCTTAGAGTCAAGGTCTTCAGGCCTGATTGGGACCAAGTGACCCCCATCGCGACTCCTCCGGTCTCCTTTCCTGCACGAGATTTGCTCTCAAGGGAATTCCTGAGTGCTTGGCTCACCGGGTCCCAGCTCTTCCCTCTCCCTTCTGGTGATGGCTCAGGTGGTAATTCTGGTCCCTGTTCTTTAGTTCCTCTGATTCAAGGACAGAAGCTCTGAGGTTCTGTCACTCTTGGGTTTTTCTCCAAATAAGTGCCTATTCTCTTAACTCGAGAGTCTTGGCCACCAACTGAGATAACCAGGTCTCTGGAACTGAGAACTTTGTGGCCTGGCTGTTTCCTGGAATATGCTTCTCTAGGTAGCCAGACTTCCCAAACAGAGAGCTGAGCACCTGAGTTTGCGGACAGGACTGCCAGGGCTTGACTCAGTTTCTCTTCTAGCTAGTTGCTCCAGTCCCCCAGCCTCCAAACTCTCCAGAAAAAACAGACTAGAGGGGAGGGAAGTCTCTAACTTCTGCCCCACTGCTCATAGGTAAGTTAATGACAAGTGCCTCAACTAACACACATGTGACTCCTTGGGAACATTTTGGAGTTCCTGGCCTGTTTGCTGTCTGAGGTTGCATTTTTAAGAAATGGACAAATTTATTACCCCCAAATTTCTTTATTACAGTTACCTTGGGAAGAGCACACAGAGTGAGAGAACCTTGCTCCTTAGAGGACTCGACCCACTTCCCTCAGTAGGGAGCCATCCTAGTGTGGCTCTGAGGCGGGAGGAGCAGAAGTCCTGCTGGGGACGTAGGTGGAATGGTTCCACGAGGAAGGAGAATAAAGACCTCACATGAACAGGGTACCTGGGGAGGGTTCAGAGAGAGACGTGAAGATGTTAGAGGAAGCAGCTCTGGAATCTAAGAATTAGGGTAGAAGGGAAAATTTTTAAGACATCTTGCTTGGATTACAATTGCAATCTTCTTCAGAGTTTTTAAAGACCACAACAAAAGGTTCAAACTATTTTGGCTGCTAGATTAGCTTACTTGAATGAGATATCACGCTGTAGTCAAAAAACGTGAGAACCAGGGATTTCAAATGTTGAGTGCCAAGCTACTGTGGATATAGCAATGGATGAAACGGACCCAAAACCCCTCCTCGTGGAACTTCCTGGAAGAGATAGACAGTACATACAGTACGTAAATTATGTCATCTATTTTAAAGCTGGAGAAGCTGTAGGGTATTCCATGTTGAAAATTTTAAATATGGTGAGCCAGGCAGGTATTTGGGGGCAGAGTCCCAGAAGAGTTAGAGTTAGGGCATGTTTGCAGGACACCAAGGAAGTCAGTGTGGCTGGAGTGGAGTGATGGAGGTGAAGCGTGGTACAGGGGATTTCCTTGATCATACAGGAGTTTGCAAATGCCTTTAACTCTCTCAGGAGAGCTCTGAGTAGAGCAGAGAGCTCTGATAAATATTATGTCTAAAGTTTTAAAAGGAGGAAAAATGGACAAGGAGGCAGATATAAGGAGAACAGTTAAGAATTACTAGAAAAATTCAGATGATAGAGATGTTGGCAGTGAATATAGTGAGAAGTGTGTGCATTTGTTTATTAACTTAACACATCACTTGATAAATGAATTAGTAAGTATTTATTGAATACCAACAGAGATTACATCTGAAATGGAAGACAAATAATTATCATAAGCTCATTCAACTCCAGAGTTCTAGGAGTCTAGGAATCAGAGAAGAGAGCAATGCTCCTTCCTGTCATAGACAATATTTAGAAGCATAAAAAAGTATTTGGCAGGTGACATTCCTGTTTTGGGTAGAGAGGACAGAGCAAAAGCAGAGTCCCAGAGCATGGGGAATGCTGAGGAATACAGTGTTGGAACCTCGTGGTGGTTATGCACCAAAGGCAGGTGGAAGACAACAGAGAAGGGTGTGGTGATGAGAGAGCTGCTAGGCTGGGGTTGGTGGTGGGACTGCCCTTGGCAACAGCAGTCAAAGGGCACCAACTTCTCTTAGTCTCACCTGTCCCAAGGAAAAGAGACAGCTAGAGTGCCTGCAGCCAAGTGGGGTGCTGAGGCTGAGGGTCAGGGCCAAAAGAGCCCTCAGAAATCCCCCAGCCACATCTTCTCACTATCCAGATGATGTGTGGAAGCTCAGAGAGGGGAGGAAGTCTCCAAGTTCACCAGTTAGAAAATGGCAGAGCTGTGCTCTTAAGTCTGGACAGAGTTCTCTCCTATTGCACTTGAATATGTCAGAAGGTTTCTTCAATCTCCTTCTCTCCTTTGCTCAGTGGAATATGACCCTTTCTCTTTGGCATCTATTGCTCAGGATCCATCTCTGCTGATGAGCTAGTTTCTGTCGTAGACTTCACCTCAAAGTCACACTGGCCTTGGGCTCTTCCTCAGGAATTTTGACCTGTGGCCCTTTGTGCACCTCTGGCCATCTGCCTGGATTCGTGACTTGCTGTCTTGCTTGTGTGACTGCTCCTACCTGGTGACCCGTCTAAGGCTATGCCCAGCTAGATTCTCTCTTTACTAATCTCCCATACAACACACTCTATCAAAGCTTCACTTCTGTCCCACCCCAAACTCTAAACCCAGCTTGTAAGGTCTCCTATGTCTGGATACATTCTTTCCATTTGTTCTTTTCCTTTTCTGCTTTTAATTCTCCTTTTCCTTTTAAGAGGTATCCTCTCCCTCTTACATTCCCTCTCTTGTTGATTATCCTACTATTTATAAAAATGTCCAGGCACTGATTGAATAATTGGCAAGAAATAGTCACTTAGGGAATGAGGGGTAAGGAGGGAAAGAGGCTGTGAACAGTCATACTTCATTGTTGATTTTTGTCTCATCTGTGTTTCTCATAACAAATACAGGCTAGAGTTTTTAATTTGGCCTAGAACGTGGAGGGTAGAGTGGAGAGTAGAGCTGTTATGTCTCCTCTGCCCCTTCCTCTCTTTCCTCCTCCTCCTTACTATGCATTTTCACATAATAGACAAAGATGTCCATTCCTAAGATTGTGGCTTCAGACTGCCAGTATGAGCGTCCTTTTCTTTAACCCACTGTTCCTAAGCCAGGCCATTTTGGTTTGTTTATTGGAACCCCATTGCATCATTTTTCTTGGTTTCAAGTTTTGATCAACCTTCAAATATTTCTTCTATTCTGATGGCCACCAATGTTGTACCTCCAGCCCAAATATCTTTCTAGATTTAAGACCTTAAAGATTGTTACGAAGCTATCACTCTCATGGCTGTTGCAAGTTTGGGGCTGAGTTCTAATCCCATTATTGTCTGGCTATCATCTAAGGTCAGTTTCTTAGCTCTTGAGCTCCTTCTTTCTCTGCTGAAAATAGAAAAGAATACGAATACCCACTGTGAAAGCTGGTGGGAGGAAAAAATGATACAATGGATGTAGAATTGTCTTGTAATTGGATGTTTTAAAAAATCTCTAAGAATAGCTTTGTGAGCTGTATTTGCAACTTCAGCAGATACCCGCTAAATTTAGACATTGCCCCTGCAATAGACATATGTTGCCACCAGGTGGCAGGAGAAACCTGTGATGCAATCAAGGAGAACACAACGTTCCAAAAGCTAGAATGAGATAAATTGTGCTTGTTAAAAGAAGCCAATTTAACGATTATTAAATAAACAAAAAAGCCTATTTACAAATCACAGTGTCCCCAAATAAACCAAATATAAAGCTTGTAATACAATGTGTTTCAAACAGTGTTTTAGGCAATGGTGACCATTTTGCAGGTAAAATCATATACAAAATCTCATAGATGAAATAGATGAGAGCGGCAGGAAAAGTGGTACTGTTTCTGAAGTGGGGCAGGGACACTGGGAGTCTGTTCTCATCCTGCTCTTTCATCCTTGAGCCACCTTTGCTGAACTTCAGGGCTTCATGGGACAGAGTTTCGTTTTTAAATTATTATTATTAAATTTTTATTTTTATTTTACTTTTACCAAATGGTTCTTTATGAGAAAATAGCTTCATTGTAACTTCATTTTAACTCAATATCTTAGGCTATTGCCTAAATTATAGGTTATATCTATTAAATGTATTCTCTAATAACCCTTTTCCCCCCACCCCTTTATTGCCCCTTCCCCCTTCCCTCTCCCCACTGGTGACCACTCGTTTGTTCTCCATATCTTTGAGTCTGCTTCTTTTTTGTTATATTTGGTAGTTTGTTGTATTATTTTAGATTCCACATGTAAGTGATATCATATAGTATTTGTCTTCCTCTGACTTAGATTTATTTTTTTATTGAGGTGTAATTGACATACATTATATTACTTTAAAGTATACAACATAATGATTCAGTACCTGTGTATATTGTGAAATGATCACTACAATAAATCTAATTAACATGTCGCCAACATAGTTATAGAATTTTGGGACAGAGTTTTAAGCCACTATTCTGATATTTTCCCAACACACTCTTAAAACATTGTTTTATCATTATGAAAAAATATATGGTAGTTTAAAAAATACAGAATTTTAAATAGTTTATATAAAATATAAATTATCAATATATAAAATATATAAATATAAATTATAAAATTTATAGAATTCATAGAACAAATGGAATTTTTATAGACTATCCAGGATTATGACACATAATTATAAAATTTTAAATTTTAGAATAAAAATATATTATTTTAAGGCACTTAAAGAAAGTGTCTTAAATAATATTCTTTTAATAAATTTTTATCGAAGTATAGTTGATTTACAATGTGTTAATTTCAGCAAAGTGATTCAATCATATGTATATATATATATGTATACATTCTTTTTCACATTCTTTTCCATTATGGTTTACTACAGGATATTGAATATGCTTCTCTGTGCCATACAGTCATACCTTGTTGTTTATGCATTCTATATAATGGCTTGCATCTGCTAGTCCTAAACTTTCAATCAGTCCCTCCCCCACCTCTCTACCGCTTTGGCAGCCATGTCTGTTTTCTACGTGAGTCTGCTTCTGTTTTGTAGATAAGCTCATTTGTGTCATTTAGACTCCACGTAATTGACATCATATGGTATTTGTCTTTTTCTTTCTGCCTTGTTTCACTTAGTATAATAATCTCTAGGTCCATCCATGTTGCAGCAGATGGCATTATTCCATTCTTTTTCATGGCTGAGTAGTATTTATTCCATTGTTTGTAAACACCACATCTTTATCCATTCATCTGTCAGTGGACATGTAGGTTGCTTTCATGTCTTGGCTATTGTAAATAGTGCTGCAGTGAACATAGAGGTGCACGTATCTTTCTAAATTATGGTTTTCTCTGGATATATGCCCAGGAGTGGGGTTGCTGGGTCATATGACAAATCCATTTTTAGTTTTTTGAGGAACTTCCATACTGTTTTCCATAGTGGCTGCACCAATTTACAGAAAAATAGTATTCTTTATATTCTCTGCAGCTCTCTGTCTGTTAGGTTGATTGCTGGAAATTCTCTGCCCAAGTTTCAGTTCCTGAAGGCAGACTGAGCACAAGCTTTCAACCCCTTTCACCCTTAAGAATATCAACATGATTCATTAAAATGAGAAAGTAGTGTGGCATGTTAGAACATCAAATATTTTGAAGAATTTCTAGAAAATAGAAGGCAGATTGAGTTTAAACTCATGGGCAAGCCAGAATAGAGAGGGCCAGGGCTCAGTCTTGCCCTAGAGACAGCAGCAGGACAGAGGGGAGGCAGGTTTCTTTGGGAAGGGGAGCCTGCCCACCTCCCAAAGTCAACAGTATGGAGGAACACATCATGGGAGTTGGAGGAGTGGCCACAACAGAGATTAAAAAAAAAAAAAAATAGTCTGTAGGATGGCTGGCTTGTTTAACTTTTTAAACTTCCCTCCTTTCCCCCATTAAATCTACCTGCAGAGTGGGTGTCCTTTCCATCTAAGGCTGAAGAGAAAAGCATATTTTCTGAAGAAATCAAGAAATCTGCATGCAAGAGGCCAAGCCCCACAAATTTTATCAGTTTTCTTTATCTAGACATTGGGGCCAGTGGGCACTGGAGATGTTGCTGCCTGTTCCCTACCCTCACACCTTAAAGAGATGCTTCCCAGTGAACACACTCCACCTGCAGAGGGAGAGCCCACGTTCATGCCTCTCCCTAAGGGGTAGGGAGGGGAACGCTGGTAATGGTTGAGCAAACACACACTCATTATTAATCATTAATTAACCTAGTCCTTTATTCAGCAATATGAATACAACCACAGATCACCAGATGCCTGAAGAAAAGAAGGAAAAAATCATAATGCAATAACAGAATTGATCCCAGAGAAAACAGGGATAATTCAGGGAAAAGAAGAAAAGTTGAGTTTGGAGGCCAGACACCTGGATTCAGGTTTAGACTATGTCACAGCTGGGGAAATGGCTTGACTTCTCTGGGCCTTAATTTCCTTCTGGCTCTGAAAATTGTAGGAGCAGGAATGTACCCAGTGAGGGCACAGCATGAGGTATTTTCCTCTCTTTGATGTTACAGATATTGATTTCACAAGTGGCCCTGTTTAATCTCCAGGTTGCTGAATCTCTGCATTTATAACCCGTTGCTACTTTTTTCTCCTGTGGATTTGAGTATAGGATATGAAGGAGTTGAGGGGACACCCTCTTTGACTACTCATCACCCAAATACTGACTAGTCTCTAAGCAATTCTTTCTTGGTAATGCTTCAATCCTGGACAAGTGTGTTATCTCTTTCATAAAGATGAGAACAGAAAAAAATCAATATAAGGTTTATGGAAAAATTCTCAGCACAAGAGAAGCATGGTAATGTACTGTGACTAAGCAAATTCACTTTCCTCTGAAATAACTCTTATGAGAAACCAAAAATACATTAAAAGATATAATTCCTAACAAGATAGACAAGGCACTTGCTTCTATTTAACTGACCAAGCTGGTATGGGAGGGAGAGGAATAAGAAAACAAAAGGGTGCATACAGAGGAACAAATAAAGTAGCTGAAGTTCACATAGGAACCAAGAAAGTGGAGACCATATACTATTAAAAGAAGCAATTAAGTGAGGTGGAAGACAAATTTTAGATGTTCTTAGAATGCAGAAGAAAGGGGCAAAGATATTAGAGCAATATCAAACAAAACGACATCTATAAGCAAGAGAAAGGTGTTGTTTTTTAGTCGCTTCTGTCATGTTCGACTCTGTGCGACCCCATGGACTGTAGCCCGCCAGGCTCCTCTTTCCATGGGATTTCCTAGGCAAGAATACTAGAGTGGTTTCCCATTTCCTCCTCCAGGGGCTCTTCCCCACCCAGGGATTGAACCTGCATTTCCTGCATTGGCAGGCGGATTCTTTACCACTGAGCCACCAGGGAAACCTCTATAAGCAACAGAAAGAAGAAATTAACTTCATAATTAATAGGCACTCTAGGAAAAGAATCCAGAACAAATGCAGTAGAGGAAATAGAGGAAAATATGAAAAAAGGATTTATGGATTAAAAAACTTTAAAAATTAAGAACATTGAATTTCAAAGAAAAAGAAGTAATCGTACAAACATCCTGATAAGAAGGAAAAAACCCAGTTCTGGCAAATGACCAAAAAGTAGATTGACTTTAGAATTCTTGGCAACAGTAAATGTTAGAAAACAATGTCGTAGTGTATGTAGAACTTACTGGAGAATGCTGTGGCTCTCATATGAAGGGTGTAAGAAGACACCGTCAGGTATGTTTGGTACCTGGAGAGACATAACACCCATATAATATTGCTTAACAAATTAGTGACAAGGTGTTCCAGATCATTAAGACATATTTTACACTGTGGTAAGCATTGAATATATTAATTTAGTGGTAAATGTATTTGCACAGAAGGCACAGGACTATATATTAAGAAATTATACATATTTTATATATCTAAAGGAGAAAATAATATTATCTGAATTCAAAATGAAAGAAAGAATGGAGGGCAAGGGAAAAATACAGCTGCTGATTTTCATGTCTTTAATAGAGTACAGTAAAAATGACCGTCTGTATTTGGTAAATAAAGATAGATTTGAGAGTGCTTTTGAAAGTTTTACATGCAATTCACTACTAGGTTTTCAAACGTTTTAGAAGAGTAAAATAAAGTTTAACCTACAGAATACTAGAACAGAAAGGAAATATCAAAGAAACAAAAACCAGAAAGCATAAAATGGCATTGTGGTTGAGTCGCTAAATCGTGTCTGACTCTTTTGCGACCCTGTGGGTCTGCCAGGTTCCTCTGTCCATGGAATTTCCCAGGCAAGAATACTGGAGCAGGTTATCATTTCCTTCTCCAGGGGATCCTCCCAACCCAAGGATCGAGCCCGAGTCTCCAGTATTGGCAGGCAGATTCCACTGAGCCACCAAGGAAGCTCCAATGGCATTAGAGAGACCAAATATAATAAGTATGAGAGTAAATGTAAAAAAGCTTAAACTTTACTGTTTAAACAAGTTAAAATTTCTGAAATTTGATCACAAAATTCAGTGGTTTGCTATATTCAATAATCAAATAAAATGTAAAAATATGTCAGGAAAACAGAAACAAGAAAGAAAGTAGAGTGCTTATAGTAACTGTTAACCAAGTCAGAATTATCTTATACTGTTGCTGCTGCTGCTGCTGCTAAGTCACTTCAGTCATGTCCGACTCTGTGCGACCCCATAGACGGCAGCCCACCAGGCTCCCCCGTCCCTGGGATTCTCCAGGCAAGAACGCTGGAGTGGGTTGCCATTTCCTTCTCCAATGCATGAAAGTGAAAAGTGAAAGTGAAGTTGCTCAGTCGTGTCCGACTCTTCGCGACCCCATGGACTGCAGCCTACCGGGCTCCTCCGTCCATGGATTTTCCAGGCAAGAGTACTGGAGTAGGGTGCCATTGCCTTCTCCGGTCTTATACTGCTAGAACAGCTGATATAGATCTGTGGTTCTTTGAGTTAAGCTGCTTCGGAATCACCTGGAGGGTCTGTTAATAAGCAGATCCCTAGGCCCCACCCACAGAGTTTCTGATTTATTAAGTCTGGGTTGGGTCATGAGGATTTGCATTTCTAAGAAATTCCCAGGTGAGGCTGATGCTGCCAGTCACTGAGAAACAGTGGAGAGTGGAGATTCAATAGTAATGAAAGTGCATGTGCTAAGGAAACATCAAAATATACATAGCAAAAGCACTGGAAATATTAAGAAAGAAAATAACACATTTCAACACATTGTTATTCTTAAACAGAAGTAATTTTTAAAGGGATGAAATTATCTAAATATTAACATTATTATATAGTACATATTATATTATTATATTAATATCATAGCAAATAACATCCTTTCAAGGATGCATGGAATATTTGATTTAACCACAAATTAATGTACCTTTATAGACCTTTATAAATAATCCATTTATAAAGATTGAGGTAGAAAAATATATAATTAAAGTTTTTGGGAAAAAATATTAATTTTTTATACCAAGAAGCTAGAAAAAGAATAAAAACTTTAAAGAAAGTATAAATAAGGCAGTTATAAAAAATATACTTACAAGTAGAAAACTGTGGAATTTGTAGATTTGTCAGAACTGGTTCTTTAAAGAGACAAACCTGGAAATTTTAATCACAACAGAAGTGGAGAAATTATGTAAATAAAAATGTAGCTCAGAATAGTAATAATAGATATACAGAATATTAACAAATTAAAAATCAATCATGTGAACAGCTGGAGCAGAGTAACTTAGAAATGGATGGTTTCCTGGGGAGGGAGGAAATGATCAAAATTGATTCTAAGAAATAGAAAGCCTGAATGGCATGATAATCAAGGAAAAAAATAGAAATAAAATTATTAAATCTCAAAAAAAAAAAAGAAAACATACTCTAGGCTAGAGGTAATTATGGATAATTCTTCCCCAGTTGATAAGAATTGGAGATTTTCATATCATTTGTGGGGTTTGATCCCTGGGTTGGGAAGATTCCCTAGAGAAGGAAATGGCAACCCACTTCAGTACTCTTGCCTAGAAAATCCCATGGAGCCTGGTGCAGGCTGCTGTCCATGGGGTAGCAAAGAGTCGGACATGACAGAGCGACTTCACTTCACTTCACTACTTGTATTGTTTTAGAATATGGAACCTGATGAGTTTAAAGCCAATCACAAAGTAGCATAATCTAGATATTCTCAACCGAGATGGATTAAAAGGAAACCTGGAGATCATTCTTAAGAACCTGAAAGCTTACGAAAAAAAGTGGATGGAGAATGACATAACAAAACCAATTAGGGCTTATTCCATGGAGGAAAGGATTACTTTCAGGACTTTATTACAATAAGACATCATATCCATAGTGTCACAGTGGGATCCCTGAAAAAAGATGTCTAAGCCAAAATCGTCTTTGGTATAATCGGTTGTTGTGATCAAGAGTTCCCATTAATCTCACAACTTCAGTGGGAGTATTTACACTTCCCAAAATAGAGTATTTGATGGGTTCAGTTTGCTCTCACACATATGGTGTATACCTCTAAAGCAGTGTCTATATCAAGCCATCTTAAGAGTTCATGGGGCTTCTCTTGTGGTCAGACGGTAAAAAATCTGCCTGCAATGCAGCAGACCAGGTTTGATCCCCGAGTCAGGAAGATCCGGCTTTCTTCATACCTTGGAAGCTCCTCCCTGCTACCATCAGCTATGGCTGGAGTGGCAAGGTTGCATATGTGACATATGTACTTCAGCCAGGCCATGCTTGTGGAAGAGACCTGCTTGGGGTCCCTTTTCTCAGGAGGAAAGTGAACTGGAAGGCACACTATGGACTTCTTTTGCAATGTGTGCAGTTCATGGGCATCTACTTTCTGAGCCATATAGCATCTGTGATAGAAAAAAACCCAGAAGAAAGAGGTTTAGAAAGAGCAATGATGAAGTGTGACACATTTCTTTATGCAGGAATCCTTACGAATAGAGGTGATGGCACTGAACTTCCTACAGCTATGTGGGTTGAGGTTTTGAGCTATTTCTCTTGGCTATTAACAGAGTGACTTAAAAGCCTAGAAGTGGTGCTAGGACAGCATGATATCCAAATGCACAATAATGAAGCCAAACTCCTATTGCATTCAATATAGGAAAATTAACTCAAACTGGATTAATAACCTTAATGTAAGCAGTACTACTATAAGATTCTTTAAAAAAAAATAGGCCCAAATCTTCATGATCTCAGTTTTCTATATATGGCATTGTTTCCTATATATGGCAACAGAAGCACAAGCCTCAAAGAAAAAATAGCAAATTGGACTTAATCAAAGTTAAAAACTTTTGCTTCAAAAGTTTTCAAAGGACATCATCAGTAAAATGAAAAGACAATCCACAGAGTGGAAGAAAATTTTTGTCAATCATAAATCTGATAAAGGACTTAGATCTAGAATAAAGAATTTTTACAGTTCAATAATAAAAAAACAACACAATTAAAAATGGGCAAAGGAGGTGAATAGATATTTCTCTGAAGAAGACATACCAATGGCCAATACACATAGGAAAAGATGCTCAACATTATTAGCTGATTAAAGAAAATGCAAATCAAAATCACAATGAGACACTGCTATATTCCTACCAGGATGGCTATAATTTAAAAGACAGATAATAACAAGTGTTGGCAAGGGTGTGAAGAAATTAGAACATTCATATACTGCTAGTAGTTATGTAAAATAGTGCAGTTACCTTGGAAAACCAGTCTGTTCCTGAAAATGTAGATAATAGAGTTATTCTATGACCCAGTAATTCTGCTGAAGACTGACAAAAAAACCAAACTTGTGCATGAATATTCATAACAGCATTATGTATTATTATAATATGTATGTGATATATTATTATTATATAATATTATATATTATGAGCACATAATAGCCAAAAGGTGAAAACAACCCAATTGTCCATTACTGGATTTTGAAAAGTATTGAAAAGAATGAATCTAAAAAATACAGTATATGAAAGAACCCAGCCACAGATGACAACGTATTTTATGATTCCATTTATACAAAATATCCAAATAGGCAAATCTATGGAAACAAAGTGTATTATTGGTTGCCTATCCTAGCGGTTAATGGGGGATAAGGAGTTTAGGGATTCTTAAGGGGTATGGAGTTTCTTTTGGGGTTGATGAAAATATTTAAAAATTATTTTGTGATAATGGTTGCACATCTCTGTACATATATACTAAAAAGCATTGAGTTGTGCACTTTATCTGGTAAATTATATGGTATGTATATTATATCTCAACAAAGGGGCTTCCCTGGTGGCTCAGACAGTAAAGAATCTCTCTGCAATGGACAAGAGACCTGGGTTTGATCCCTGGGTCGGGAAGATCCCCTGGAGAAGAGAATGGCTACCTACTCCAGTATTCTTGCCTGGAGAATTCCATGGACAGAGGAGCCTGGCAGGCTATAGTCCATGGGGTCATGAAGAATCTGACACGATTGAGCACAAAGCTGTTATGAAGGTTAGAATACTGCAGACATTAGGGTCATATGCAGTTTGAATCTCAGTATATCCTGCATGTCTTCTTAAATTTAAAAAATGTTTATTTTTCTACTTTGCTCTTCTACTTCAGTAATTTGATTTTCTGCAGTATCTATTTGCTTCCATTACAGCTTTAATTCCCATTTCATTTTTATCTCTATCCAGTCTATCTTGGAGGAGAAGGTGATGGCACCCCACTCCAATACTCTTGCCTGGAAAATCCCATGGACAGAGGAACCTGGTAGGCTGCAGTCCATAGGGTTGTGAAGAGTCGGACATGACCGAGTGACTTCCCTTTCACTTTTCACTTTCATGCATTGGAGAAGGAAATGGCAACCCACTCCAATGTTCTTGCCTGGAGAATCCCAGGGACGGGGAAGCCTGGTGGGCTGCCATCTATGGGGTCACACAGAGTTGGACACAACTGAAGTGACTTAGCAGCAGCAGCAGCAGTCTGTCTTGGTGTCAGATTATTACTTCTTCATGACTCTTTGTTTTAGTTTCATAGATGCAATATATCCTTGAATCTTGCTTAGAGTATGACATAAATGCTTCAAAAATGTCTCCTGCTACTTGGAGTAAATCTCTTTCATAAGAGGAATTTTTTAAAAAAGATATTCTCTCCCTATTATTTATTTTGTAGATGTGACTTTACTGTTTCTCCACTTGGGGCATGCCATCTCCAAGACAGCACTGCCTGGCCTTCCACAATGAACACTGATTAGCTGTTTCCTAAATGTTGTACATGCCCTGGGGTAATGCCAGTCTTAGTTGTCTTCCCTGGGATCAGTCTACAAATAGCTAATGGAGTGTTAACTAAAGTTTGTTTGCCATTTTCATTGAAATTTGTGAGTGGGGATATCAAATGTCTGCTGTAAGATATCAGATATCAGCTCTATTTGCCAGTCCTTTTTTTTTTTTTATCTGTTAAAAGGTTTGATATTGAATTACCTCGTCATAATTTAGGAAGATTGAGAGTCACAGATGTATTGGTAGGAATTCACATAATTGGAAAAGCACTTGGAAAACTTCAGCTTTGAGAGAAGAATGCCTTATCTTGTGATAGTAATTGCGGGAAGAGGCGACAAGAAGACTTTTATCAGAAACACTGGTTAGCTAGACAAGTGGATCTCAGATTTGATTCCTACCATATTCAAAATGAATTCCAGATGGATTCAAGAGTTTAAAGAATGTATAGTAAGAAAATGAACAAAAGTAAAATAGAGTTGTTACCATTTTTTTTTCCTCTGCAGCAGAATACCTTACCAAGCACTGAGGTCACAGAAAAATAATCATTTAAAGAGTCTCAAGTTTGAGTCCATAAAATGAAAACTTCTGTCCATCAACAAAAATAATCAGAATTTAAAAGTTAAACCTACTTTGAAAGGTAATGATAATGACAAAGTCATGATCCTAGCATTTAATATCTACATGGAACTTTAGGAATTATTGGGTTGGCCCACAACTTCATTCGGGTTTTTTGTACTATGTTGTGGAAAAACCCAAATGAACTTTCTGGCCAACTCAATTCTTTGGTCATTTTCCTCCCTGGGTGCAGTGTAGGCTAGTAGACCCGTAGTGGATTTCTGACTAACCTGAGCTATGGGAAGGCCGTCAAGTAAGTGTACTGGTTAAGAGCATGGCCTTTGGAGTGTCTAGGCTTGAATGTGAGTCTCAGCTTTACTACCTACTAGCTGTGTTGCCTTAGGGGATTCATTTCCCTCTGAGCCTCAGTCTTTTCATCTGTGACATGGAGGATAATGACCATTTCTCCTTTACAAGGTTATAGTAAGGGACAGAGGAGATAAAGGACTTAAAATCCCTGACAACGCCTAGCGCATAGAAAGGGCTTGATAAATGTACCGCTTTATTGATCATCACTGTTACCCTCATGCTCTTCATCATGGATCTTTACCATTATCCACATCCTCGTCAGTCTTCGTCATCATCATGACCTGTGCTTGAGTCCTCCTTCAGGTTTTCTGAGGGTCAGAAGCTTCAGTGGATGAGATAAAATGGGGTCAGATTGGGCAGAACATCACATGTCCTTGCTACTGTTCTGCCCTGGTTCCTCTCCTTGCTTGGCTGGTTTCCTGGTTTGGTACTACCCTCTAACTCTGGCATTCCATCCCCTAGCCAGTCCTGATGTGTTAGGGTGCTGTGTGACATTGGGAATGTTATGAAACCTTTGTTTCTTCCAGTGTCCTCACTTGGAAGTTGGGAATAACAATTGTACATGCCAGTTGTAATGAGGATTTTAAAAAGTGCATGATGATGAAATTTAGCATAGTAGCAGACATGTTGTAGGTCCTCCAAGCTCTTAATTAATTTTGCGAGAGGGTGACTTGCTCAATGTCACATATCTGATTGAACTAAGGAATGCCCTTGGGCACCGTGTCTAAGTATTGTTAGATTTATGGCCTGGACTCATGTTAAATACAGAAGGACTGGCTGTTGCTTGGGTGTTCTATGCTTTGACCCGATTCTCTCTGAGCGCCATTTTCATCCACGTCTGAAATTCCGATGGCGGCTTTTCCTCACTCAGTAGCCTTTTGGCTTTCTGTGATAGCTTACTTTTCTTTTGTTTCTTTTCAAATTACTTATGACCACTTGGTTTTTTATTTTTTTTTTTATACATAATTTAAAGAACTGAAGCTAACACCCCTCCCCCATGTAACAGTTGGCAAAAACACTAAAAATATGCCAAACCTTAATTTTATGTGTGTACTTTTTTTTTTACCCCTTAAGAAATAATAAAAAAAAAATTATACTTGCAAAACATACAGTGTGGGTCTTGAATCAAGTAATCAAGTTACTTCTGCCAGATGCCTCTGACAGCACCCAAGAAGGTCTAGATTTCTGGGAATTGCATTTCCCTGTGTTCCCGTCCACATGTCTGCACTTTGTGTGTATGTAAGGTATGGGCTGAATGCAGCTCTCCCACCCCAGGACACAATTCCTGGTGTTAAAAAACAATGCCGAGGACATTTTGGGGGGTTTCAAACAGCATATTTTTGTCTCAACAGTCTGATGCTGAAGCAGACCTCCTCTGGAAAAGCAAGTCTGTTCCTTGTGCAGTTTATCCCCAGCCCCCTCCCACCCTAGCCATATGCCTTTTCTATCTAACTCCCTTCTCTTGGATGCCATAAGGTTTGGCAGAATCTTGGCATGGGGCTCAGAGATCTGAAATTATGTTGGGTGTGATGTCTGACCATCCTCTCCTTGTCTGTCCAGCTTTCCTTTCCGTGGTGAAATGGATATGCGTGATGATGTGGATTTTGATGTGTCCCTCTGGCAGTTGGAACCAGTTGCATCTCATTGATATTGACATGCTCAGTCTGATTTAAACACTGCCTTTTAATTTAAAGCATTTTATTGGGAAGGTGTTCTTAGCATATGTTCCCAAATGACATTATTCTTCTGTAGCTGTAATTCAGTGGGAACTAGATTCAGTAGGAGCTGGATCATTGCCCCTTGGATGTGATTCCTCTACTTATAAGACGTAGTGCCACAGTGTTAGACATCATAGATGAATGGTTTTCCTTGTGTTATTAATATTTAATACAGAAGATGTACTGCAATACTTTGGCCACCTGATGTGAAGGGCTGACTCATTGGAAAAGACTCTGATGCTGGGAAAGATTGAGAGCAGGAGGAGAAGGGGATGACAGAGGATGAGATGGTTGGATGGCATCACCGATTCAATGGACATGAGTTTGAGCAAACTCCGGGAGATAGCGAAGGACAAGGAAGCCTGGTGTGCTGCGGTTCATAGGGTCTCAAAGAATCAGACACGACTGAGTGACTAAACAACAACGGTTGATATGGCCCCTATGCTGTAAACAATTCAGGGTCCTTTGTGAAACACTCTAGAAAGACCACAGTGTTATAGCTGCCATCTTGCTTCCCTGAACTCTGCCTTCCTCAACAATTTCCCACTGGGTTCCCTGACATCGTCTACCTATAGGATTTCTCTTCCTCAAGTCCTGAGCCCATCATGATTAAGAAAGCTCCTGTACTCCTTTCCCTTAACACTATGGTCCTTAAAAGGAATTCACCTGTACCCTAGATCCAGGCCCCAGCAGCTAGCCACCAATCTTGGTTTCTTTTTTGACCCATCCCCTAAGCCATTTACTAAAGTCTGTTTGGTGGTAACCAAATTTTGGACCTATGCACCACCAGGAGCTGGTTCAAGGTACCTATGCAGTCCTTCCTTCCTTCCTTCATTCATTCACTTAACCACTCAAGAAAGATTTGCTGGATCCCTGCTCTCAAACAGACTTTCCCCCAGGCCTCGCAAAGGAGACAGAAAAGCAAGGGGACAATTATACAATAGTAACGTAAAGGCTAAGTTAAAGTGAAGCCCAGAATGCTATGAAGAAGAGATTCTTCACCCAGTCAAGGGCTGAACAGAGAGCACAGAGAGGGCAGTTGTGCAGACGTTTCATTGGAAGCAAATTCATGGAACTGAGTCTGCACACAGCCAGCACTTCTGCCTCTGTCCATGGGACTTGTTTCTGCCTTAGTTCTCTGCCTCATACTTTGCTGGTTGCTCTTTCTAATTCTCCAGTCCCGCCTTTGGTTGGAAGATCTTGACTAGAAGTGAATTTGACTAGACCCCAAGTTCCATGCCTAATTCCCACCAGTACCTCCTTCCCCTCTGATACCTGAGCCTTGGACTCCCATTGCTACAGCATCTTCATGTGTGGTCAGACTGGCCCAGACAGGTATGTGGAGAACCAGACTTTAGGAGCTGGGTGGGGGGGTCATACACTGGTCCACACCAGCCTGTCCTGAGCCAGGTTAGCTCCCTCAGACCCCTTCTCTTTGGTCTCATATTCTTGATTCTCCTCCCAGCTCAGAGTCCACATTTAACCCCTGTCTCCTGCAAGGTTCCAGCATACCTTACATCTGAGCACAACCGAACTACAAGTATAATTTATATTTATGTTGAAAGGGCTGAATGTTGTAGAATAAAATCTGAAAATAATTTTTTTTCCCCCAACCAAGACTCTTTAAATCAATCCCCACTTCCTATTTGTGGGTAAAATCTCAGAGATATGAGCCTTTCTGGCAATTTCACGTATCAGAACAGACTCACTTTTAGAGTACTAACAGGTTCTGTTTGATTTAAATTAAAATTTCACTCTCTTACCCGATTCTCTTTGTCCTCCAGTTCCCAGCTCAGGGCAGACTCAGACTCAGCCTCCTGCCTTGGAAGGGAGGTCTGTTTTTTCACCCTGCCTTCCAACTCCTGCCCTCTCCTCTCCATTCACCTGCTTCTGGGGAGAAGGAATTAGAGGGAAGTAGTAATTCTTGACACTTGCTGGCATAATTGGGTCTTGATGTTCTCAGTGTGGCAGATGCCCAAATGCTCAAGGAGAGATTCTGTAAGTCCCTGAAACCCCGCCCCACCCAGGGGATGGAGGGGCAGCATATTTCTGGCATGGATGATGCAGCCTCTGGCTGGCTAACAGCCTTCCCTCAGTTCTGACTCAGAGGGAACCGATCCGGACTCTTCCCGCTCGCATGTCTTCAGCCTGCGGGCCATCCTCCTGTATGGCTCCAGCCCAGTACTCTTAGTGGAGTCCACCTAACCCATGGTAAACCTACACACATGCCTCACCTTCTGGGTAGGAGGTTCTATCTCCACTCTGCAGTCACAGGCAGTTCCCTGGGGGTTGAGGTGGGCTGAACACCGGAACCCTTGTCATTTCCTTCCTTCATGGAGAGGGGACGGGGATGTCACATACTTCCTGCTGGATGGGCAACCCTTGTCCACAAAACCCTTCCTCCGACTCTCCTAAGCTTGACTAGGCTGAAGGTGGGTGATAAACGGAGGGCCCCGTGACCCATTTGTGGCCACTTGTGACCTTTGGGCTTCAAAGAGAATTCTGAGACACTAGTGATATTCCCCGGAGAAGGCAATGGCAACCCACTCCAGTACTCTTGCCTGGAAAATCCCATGGGAGAGGAGCCTGGTAGGCTGCAGTCCATGGGGTCTCTAAGAGTCAGACACGACTGAGTGACTTCACTTTCACTTTTCACTTTCATGTATTGGAGAAGGAAATGGCAACCCACTCCAGTGTTCTTGCCTGGAGAATCCCAGGGACGGGGGAGCCTGGTGGGCTGCCGTCTATGGGGTCGCACAGAGTCGGACACGACTGAAGCGACTTAGCAGCAGCAGCAGCAGCAGCAGCAGCAGCAGCAGCAGCAGCGATATTCCCATCTAACAAGAGATATGGTGTGAACTGTTTAATTTGAGAAAATGTACCAGACAGGAACAGGCCAGGCTTGGAGGAACCTGATCTTGAACCAGTTGGATTAATGAACTGAGACCCCGCCCCCTCACTCCGGAGGAGACTTCTGGAACCACGGCTGGTGCTGTCTTGGGGACTTCCTGTTGCCATCCTGAGTCTCTATGAGCCACAGGATCTGGAGGGAACCCAGTGGAGAGCTGGAATTGAATTGTGAAGAGGATTAAAGTGATGCCTGCTACCACTGTGGGCCACAAACATGCAATAAAGAGGAAACTGGCTCTGGACAAAAGCTGGTCATGGCGACTGGCTGCGCGTGTGCCTCCAGAAGACCGGACATGGTGGACTGGCCTCACCTCTTGCCTAAGCCCGTGATGGTGGTGAGCTCGGGGAGGGAGGAGGAGAGATGGAGATAGTGCATGTTGAGATTTAGTGTGCTTAAGCGAAAGCCCACTGGAAGAAATTTTGAGTCAGGAGGGGAGGGAACAGGGTGGGGAGAGAGGAGGAGGTAGGAAAAGGGATGGCAAGTGAGAGTGAGTGAGAGAGGAGGAGAAAGCAACCTGGAGCAAGAAAGCCACAGCATAGGTCCAGAACGACCTGCGCTCTGGCCGCGCTGCCCAGGGTGTCTCGGAGCGCGTGCTGCCGGTTCCGTGACCCCGCAGGCCTGAGCTACAGTGTTGTATCCTGGCCTCCCGGCCACCCTCATGCGACTCCTCGTCCAAGTGGCGGAGAGGATTAGTATGACGGGTTCAAAGTAAGAGACTCCAAGGAAAATGCAAGTAAGGGCTTCCTGGAGGTGCAGGTATCCAGCCGAGGGGGTGTTAACAGTCAGGGATGCGGTGACTGGGGAAGGGGGCCTTCAGGAGGTGGGAGCAGCAGCAGGAAGGACACAGACCCTGACCCAGCAGGAGAGTAGACTGGACAGAGGCCAAGAGTCGGGTCAGGGGTCAGAGGTCACCATCACCTTGGCTGGCTGGTTGTTTGCGTTCTTTGACCTTTAATAATTTCCAAGCTACTCAGTGTAGTTGGAGCCCAGGCCCTGACCCTGCTTAGCCCGCAGTGTTACAGTCTCCGTTACAGGGAGTGATTCGGCTTACCTTCCGCCTGGCCCCTCCAGCTGTATCTTCGCCTCCCCTGCTCCCCTCCTCCTCCCGCCCAGCCCCATCCGGCGCCCAGGTGGACGATGTGTCGGCGGAGAACCTTCGCGGCTGCTGTAGTCATAGTCTCCACCAGCGCACCACTGAACGGACTGCAGAATAACAAATAGGCAAGAGTGTGGCTGACTCTGGAGTCTGAAAGCCTAACTTCATCATTTTCTCCTGGACAAGTAAGTCACTTACCTTCTTTGTTTCCAATTTCCACTTAACCCCCCTGGTGATTGTGTAAGAGTCCATTGAAGTCGCTGCTGCGTAATGCACAAATATCAGCCGTTTAACAAAAACTACAAGGCAGGGGTCCCCAACAGGGTCCGTGGACCGGTCCCGGCCCTGAGGCCTGTTGGCCGCAGGGCAGGATGCCAGCAGGGGTGAGCGAGAAGCTTCGTCTGCCGCTCTCCATCTTTCCCCATCCGTCGCATTACGGCCTGAGTCATTCTCGGATCCTGTCTGGGGAAGACTTGTCTTCAGCGAAACTGGTCCCTGGCGCAAAAAGGTTGGGGACCGCTGCCCTAAGGCAATGGTGTTAACTGCATAGGATTGTTTTCTAGCTAAGAAATTTTCCGAAATTACTTATCATGGCCTTATGTGTTATATCAGAGTTTTTCAATGTTTCTCAAAGGTAGGAGTTATCTGGAACTCTGCTTAGAAATACAGATTGTTGGGCTGCTTCCTAGAATTAGAATTTCTAGGGGACAGGCCCGGTGATCTTGCTTTTAGCAAGCATTCCAGATGATTCGGGCAGCAGTCTGGTTTGGGAAATTGGGCTCTGTGATGTTATATAAAACTCAGGTGCTGGGAATCCAGTAGAGGAGGTCAGAGTGAGACATGTAGGTTGAGGGTGTGTGATAAGAGATGTAGCCAATGATTTATTAGAAGTGAAGTCGCTCAGTTGTGTCCAACTTTTTTCGACCCGGTGGACTGTAGCCTGCCAGGCTGCTCTGTCCATGGGATTCTCCAGGCAAGAATACTGGAGTGGGTTGCCATTTTATTAAAGTGAAGCCTTATTTTTTAAGCGTTGGGCAATATAGTTATTGTTTTTTTGTCCCGGTTGTGAATCCGAGTCTTTGCACTGAGGAACCAGGCTGCTCTTCTTCCTGTCACTCTCATCCTGAAGATTAACAGTCATGTTCTTCAGCAGCTGCTCCTGTGGGAGAAAGGCCAGGGCACTGACAGCATGAAGACAAATAAAATCAGAATCTTGAGGGGATAACCACCATCTCATCCTCTCTGCAGCATCATTCACTGTAGTCAAGCTGTGGAAGCAACATAATTGTCTGTTAATAGATGAATGGATAATGAAATTGTGATAAATACACACAACACACACACAATGGAATACTATTCAACCTTAAAAAAGAAGGAATCTTGCTATTTCCAATAACACTGATGAGCCTACAAGACATTATGCTAAATGAAATAAACACTGAAAGAGAAATGCCACATGGCCTCACTTATATGTGGAATCCAAAAAGGTCAAACTCATAGAACCAGAGCAGGGAAAGGGTGGGGGGAAGAGGAAATGCTAGTCAAAGGGTACAGAATCTCAGTTTTGCAGGATGAGTAAGTTATAGAGGTCTAAGGTACAGCATGGTGGAATTATGGTTATAACACTGTATTATATTAATATTATAGATCTTCAGAAGTTCTTACCACATTTAAAAAAGGTAACTGTGAAGTAATAGATGTGTTAATTAGCTTGGCTGTAGTAATCATTTCATAACATGTGTATATCAAAATATCATGTTGCAGACTTTAAATATATACAATTTGTATAGAATAATAAAATGTTAAAAAATAGAGGTTTACCAGCACTGACAATAGTTTCAGGCTCCTGCTGCTGCTGCTGCTAAGTTGCTTCAGTCGTGTCCGACCCTGTGCGACCCCATAGACGGCAGCCCACCAGGCTCCCCCGTCCCTGGGATTCTCCAGGCAAGAACACTGGAGTGGGTTGCCGTTTCCTTCTCCAATGCATGAAAGTGAAAAGTGAAAGTGAAGTCGCTCAGTCGTGTCCGACGCTTAGCGACCCCATGGACTCCTAGTAGACCCTTAAAGACTGCTGAATGAATGAGCTAGTAGATGGAGGCCCGAATCATTTTGTGATGGCCAGGAGTTCATCCTAAACTGGGACAGTTCCTAGCAAAGGATGCGCTGGACAAACAATCCAGTTGTATCTTCCCGGGAGTGCTATTTTCATTGGCAGTAATCACAGCCACCACTAACCGAGCAGACGCCACTGGCCAGGCATTGTGCAAAGTGCTTCATTGCCGGCTGGGAGGCAGGTGCTACTGGTATCACCATTACCCCCTTTTCACAGAAGAAGCTCAGAGAGGGTAAGTGAATCCTTAAGGATCTGCAGCCAGTGGGAGGGGACCTGAGATTTGAACCCAGGCAGCCTGACTGCAGTGCTGGAGTTCTTATCGTTAATATTTTATTTATTTATTTGGCTGCACCAGGTCTTAGTTGTGGTACACGGACTCTTTTAGTTGCAGCGTGCGAACTCGAGTTACAACATGTGGAATATATTTTCCTGACCAGGGGTTGAACCTGGGCCCACCTCCACACAGTACCTTAGCCGGTGGACCGTCAGGGAAGTCCCTAGTGCTGGAGTTATGAATGTGACCCTGAGCCATATCTCAGGCATTGTGTGAGTTACTGGATACCTTTTACTAGAGGAATCAGGTTGGGTCCTCAGGTTGCAATTTGAAATGGTGCTTTGCAGACAGTTCGTAAGGCTGGAGGCAGGGTGACTGCTCAAGAGATCAGGGCAGAGATAAGGAGGTCTGGATCAGGACAGAGGCTAGAGGGCTGGAGGGGAGACCCTGGAGGGGACATCCGACCTCACACCCACCTTCCAGCCTCACAGCCCTGCACGTCTGTCTCTGATTTATGGTCTTCAGGCCCAGGGCACCACATTCAGTGTGATGAACCTTTGCTGACCCTGTAAGTCTGCTGCACTCCTGTGCTCTTGGGGCTGGCACCTGGTGAGGAATAATGGACTATTCTCCGTCTTGGTAAGGACCTTTCAGTGTTGGGTCTGCCTTGACAAGCTTTACCCCTCACACAGCTTTCAAGATTTATGAGGTTGATTTGCAGTCACTGGTCACTTTCCTGTTCTGAATTCTCTAATGCCTTCTCTCATGTTTTCTGCTTAAGAGTCCTTATCCTTTTCTTCTCTTTATATTTTATTCTGCTTGAGTCATGACAGTTTCCCTCTTTATTGCATTGCTTCAAAGAAACCCTTTCCCTCTAACCCAGTATTGTCCGTCAAAGCAGCTCCAAGTGTAGAAAAACCTGGAATCTAGAATCTGAAAAACCTGTGCCCAGGGACCATTTGATAATTAGCTTGAGCCGTGATCTCCTTGACTGTAGAGTCGGGATCATTTACCTTGCAGAATTGTTCTAAAGGTTAAATGAAAAGATGTTTGTATAAAAAGGCTCTGTAAATCCTAGGACATTATGCAAATGTTGATTAAGTTTGTTTAGTTCAGTTGTTCATAATTTCTTCCCATTCAGTCATCTCCTATCTGCCCTGTTCTTGTGATACCTTCTCTCTGGCTGGATGACAGGAGTTACTAACATGTATAACACCTGCCTGGGGTGGCGGGTAGGACCTGATTGAAATCACCTGGTCAGAGAGACGCACTGGATCACTTTCTCTGCTGGAAGTGGGCTTCTCCCTTCCAGCGCGGTCAGAAGACTTTCTTTACCATTCATGGAGACAGACAGTTTTCATATTGTACTTTCTTTTCTGAAATTAATTATAGCAGTACTTTTCTTTATTAAAAGTTAATTGTCAGTCACATTAGGGAATTAGTTAATGATTTGGTAGTTGCATTGCCAAAAATACTTGAGGCCAAAATTAGTGGACTCATGGGGAGGTGAAACATCTTGAAATTTGCAAGTTGGGTTTGAATAGTATTTTCCTAATTCGCTGGGTTTCAGGAATAACCTGGGGTGCTCTCGAAAGCACAGAGTTCCTGCCCCGCACCCGGCCACCCTTGAGGGCATGAATCAGCTAATTCTTAGCATCAGGCAACTCTGGAAAGCACTGATTTTGTACATCTGGGAGATATTTTTTATACCTGTCTTAGTATTCCTGCCTTATTCCTAAATCTTAGTTTTAAAAGCTAACAAACTCAACATATATATTATTTTAACAAATCCAGTGTGTGTGTGTGTTTTTTTTTTTTTTTTGCATATCCCCTACATACTCGTATACAGCAAAAGTGAAACACACTCCCAAGTTTATAAAAATAAAAAATTTATAATATTGAGTTATGAAGTTAGTTTAGTTTCTGTTGTCTTTCTGTTTTGGGGCTTCCCAGGTGGCACTAGTGAAAGAATCTAACTTGGGAATGGAAAGGTGAACTCCCTTGCTGTTGTTGTTGTTATTTTAAAAAATTATTTAATTTTAATTGAAGGATAATTGCTTTCCAATATTCTGTTGGTCTCTTCCATACATTAACATGATTCAGCCACAGGTATACCTAGGTCCCCTCTCTTTTGAACCTTCCTCCAAACTCTCCCGCCAGTCCCTCTAGGTTGTTACAGAGCTCCAATTTGAGTTCCTTGAGTCCTATAGCAAGTTCCTAATGGCTATCTATTTTACATATGGTAACGTATGCTTTTGAACTGTGGTGTTGGAGAAGACTCTTGAGAGCCCCTTGGACTGCAAGGAGATCCAACCAGTCCATTCTAAAGGAGATCAGCCCCAGGTGTTCTTTGGAAGGAATGATGCTAAAGCTGAAACTCCAGTACTTTGGCCACCTCATGCGAAGAGTTGACTCATTGGAAAAGACTCTGATGCTGGGAGGGATTGGGGGCAGGAGGAGAAGGGGACGACAGAGGATGAGATGGCTGGATGGCATCACTGACTCGATGGACGTGAGTCTGAGTGAACTCCAGAAGTTGGTGATGGACCCGGAGGCCTGGCGTGCTGTGATTCATGGGGTCGCAAAGAGTCGGACCAGAGAAGGCAATGGCACCCCACTCCAGTACTCTTGCCTGGAAAATCCCATGGACGGAGGAGCCTGGTAGGCTGCAGTCCATGGGGTCGCTAAGAGTCGGACACCACTGAGCGACTTCACTTTCACTTTTCACTTTCATGCATTGGAGGAGGTAATGGCAACCCACTCTAGTGTTCTTGTCTGGAGAATCCCAGGGACGGGGGAACCTGGTGGGCTGCCGTCTATGGGGTCGCACAGAGTCGGACACGACTGAAGTGACTTAGCAGCAGTAGCAAAGAGTCGGACACGACTGAGCGACTGAACTGAACTGAACTGAATGTATGTTTCCATGCTACTCGCTCCATTCGTCCCACCCTCTCTTTCCTCTCCCCCACTACCCATGTCCATAAGTCTTTTTTCTATCTCTATGTCTCCACTGATGCCCTTCAAATAGGTTCATCAGTACTATCTTTCTAGATTCCACATATATGCATTAATATATTTGTTTTTCTCTTTCTGACTTACTTCACTGTATAATGGACTGTATCCATTGCTTTCTTAATTCCCCAAAAGAATTTGTCCAAGGAAATATTTTTTATAGCTACAAAAGTAATCAAGGCTGTTAGCAGTGAGGTTATCATTTTAGTGGATTCTGACTGAAAAGGATTTCCAACTATTTCAGTAGGACTAATTTGAAGACTCAGATTAAAGACATGGGCACTGTGCTGAGTGCTTTCTCATATGTAATCTCATTTAATTTACATAGCAACTTTGCAAATATATGATCACCATTTTTCAGGTGAGCAAATAAAGGCTCTGAGAGTTTAGGGAATTCACCCCCAAGTTACATGGCTAGTATGAGCTGTGACTTTCTTGAAAACCTCATCATCAAAAATCACAGTTATCCTTGAAATGAATTGCTCTTGAGCCTGAAGAGTTGAATTTGAATGTGCTTTTTTGAGAGATTAATGATTAACCTTAGAATTTAGAATAACAGCTTGGATGTTGGTAACATGCAGAAACGTATTTGCTGTAATAGAAAGAGAACAGAGTTGAACAGTCAGAAAAAAAATGGCATTTAGGAGTTTTGTGACCTTGAACAAATTACTGAACTTTCCTGAAATTTGGTCTCTGAAAAATGAAGACAGTAAGTGCCTAATTCACTCTTCAGAGATGGTTGTGAGACATGAATGGGACTCCGATTTAAAGGGTCTAAGAGTGTTTGTCACACAGTTAGTGCTTAATAAAGTTGAATTCTTTCTTCCTTCCTCCTTCTGGTCACAATTTGAATATCTGCGGTTTAACCCTGTCATTATACATTTTATTCTCAGGCTTTCTACCAACCCTTTTCTAACTGTAATAGGATTCTTAAGAATAATATTTAAATGTATCCATAATAACTAACATTTATGGAGTGTTTTACATGCATTATCTTTGAATTCTCACCACAGCTTTTTGAGGAAGATAGTATTATAATTATCATTTTCAATTTACAGATGAGGAAGCAGGCTGAGAGAGGGAGGTGATTGTCCAAGGACACACACATAGTAATGGCAGATATGAGATGAGACTAGATCTACCTTATATGCTTTTTTAAACAATATTTGTATTTATTTATTGGGCTGCAACAGGTCTTCACTGCAGCATGTAGGATCTAGTTCCCTGACCAGGGGTTGAACCCAGATCCCCTGGACTGGGAGTGCGGTGTCCTACCCACTGGACTACCGGGGAAGTCCCTCACCTTATATTCTTAATTACCATGTTCTGTTGCTTCCAGAAAGATAATCACTTGCCAGTGTTTCCTAGTCTGGAGAGATAGGTCCATGTGGAGGGGAGGGGGGTGGTCAACATCAGTCCTCTGGTTTTCTTGAGCCCAGGACTGTCAATTTTGGTTCTGAAGAATGGGTTGACTTGCTCATGTCTTTCTTTGGGAACTGGCATCTTGTGATGACTAATCTCATGTGTCAGTTGGACTAGACCATGGGATACTCAGAATAGACATTAATTTCTGAGTGTATCTGAGAGTATTTTTGGATCTGATGAGCATTTGAATAAGGGGACTCAGTCAAGCAGATTGACCTCCCAAATTTGGATGGACATCATCCAAATCCATTGAGGACCTGAACAGAACAAAGAGGCAGAGAAGGGGGGAATTCTCTCTCTCTGCCTGACTACTTGAGCTGGGACATCAGTGGTTTGCCCACAGGCTGGGACTTGTGCCATCAGAGCTTTTGGTTTTCAGACCTTTGGAATTGGAGTGAAATGTACACCATTGGCTTTCCTAGGTTGGTCTTTAGCTTGCAGGTGGCAGGTCATGGGGCTTCTCAGCCCCCATAATCACAAGAGCTAATTCCTCATTATCTGTCTGTCTCTCTGTCTATTTCTTTCTCCTGTTGGTTCTGTGTCTCTGGAGGGCCTGGACTAATACACATCTAATCAGGCTAATTTCTAATGTGATGCTTAATCTCCTATTATGATTTCCCCTGAGTTTTCTTGTAACTTTTCTAAGTAGCAGTAGGAGCAGTGGCAGCAGAACCAGCAAGAGTGATTTTGATCAAGTATGTACAGTTTCTGCAACTTTCTCCAGGGCTTCTAGAGCACCAAGAGGACTTGTCAGATGAAGGCTGCATCTGTATTACTAATGCCAGTGTTTGTCACTGATTTCTTTTTAATCTCATAGGTTTATTTTCCCTGACAAAGCTACCTCCCAGATTCTTCAGCTTTCTTTACCGTTTGTTCTAGTACCACTGCTTCCTCTTCTGTATGCCTTCTTGATGAGTAAGAGCAACAGCTGGTGTGACTGGAGCCCTTTATACTGTATAAAGCGCTGTGTAGTTTAATCTTGTCCCCACACTTTCATTGCCCTTGCTGTGCCTTCTGTTTGGAGCACACTGCCCCTTTTAGGTCTGGCAGACTCCTATTCAGGTTCCCAGGTGGCTCCGTGGGAAAGAATCCGCCTGCCAATGCAGGACGTGCAGGTTTGATCCCTGGGTCAGGATGTCCCCTGGAGAAGGAAATGGCAACCCACGCCAATATTCTTGCCTGGGAAATCCCACGGACAGAGGAGCCTGATGGGGCTACAGTCCATGGGGTCACAAAAGAGGCAGACACGACTTAGTGACTAAACAACAACTCCTATTCATCCTGTAAGACCTAGGTCAGATATCCTGTCTGAGGCTTTTGAATGTCCCAACATTCTGCCGCTTTGATAGCTTTGAGCATGCCAAGCATATCCAACTTTGGACCTTTGCATTGAGTAGTCTCTCAGGTTGGAACATTCTTTTCCCAGATTTCTGCATGACTTATTTCATTTCAGATTTCACTCAAAACTTACCTCCTTTGAGAGAGAGGCCTTCATCCTTCATAGACATTAGCCTGTTACTAATGTTGACAAATATTGATTAATTTAGCTCTCTAAATATCTGGTCCCATCACTTCATGGGAAATAGATGGGCAAACAGTGGAAACAGTGTCAGACTTTATTTTTCTGGGCTCCAAAATCACTGCAGATGATAACTGCAGCCATGAAATTAAAAGACGCTTACTCCTTGGAAGGAAAGTTATGACCAACCTAGACAGCATATTGAAAAGCAGAGACATTACTTTGCCAACAAAGGTCTGTCTAGTCAAGGCTATGGCTTTTCCAGTGGTCATGTATGGATGTGAGAGTTGGACTGTGAAGAAGGCTGAGCACCGAAGAATTGATGCTTTTGAACTGTGGTGTTGGAGAAGACTCTTGAGAGTCCCTTGGACTGCAAGGAGATCCAGCCAGTCCATTCTGAAGGAGATCAGCCCTGGAATTTCTTTGGAAGGAATGATGCTAAAGTTGAAGCTCCAGTACTTTGGCCACCTCATGCAAAGAGTTGACTCATTGGAAAAGATTCTGATGCTGGGAGGGATTGGGGGCAGGAGGAGAAGGGGACGACAGAGGATGAGATGGCTGGATGGCATCACTGACTCGATGGATGTGAGTCTGAGTGAACTCCGGGAGTTGGTGATGGACAGGGAGGCCTGGCGTGCTGTGATTCATGGGGTTGCAAAGAGTTGGACACGACTGAGCGACTGAACTGAACTGAACTGAACGCTAGGTGGAAAAAAAGAAAAGATTAATTGACTGTAGGTATGTGGGTTTATTTATGGCTGTCTATTCTGTTCCATTGATCCACATGTCTGTTTTTGTGCCACTACCACACTATTTTGATTACTATAGCTTTGTAGTATTGTCTAAAGTCTGGGAGGGTTATACTTCCTGCTATGTTCTTTTTTCCTCAGGATTGCTTTGGCAGTTATGGATCTTTTATGGTTCCATATAAATTTTGGGATTTTTTGGTAATAGTTTTGAGAGAAATGTAATTTGATAGAGATTGTTTCAAATCTGTAGATTGATTTGGGTGGTGCGGCCAACAACTCCCCATTTTTAAAGTGTGGGCTGCACATAATTTCCTTTCAAAGAGTAAAGTAGGGAAGTGACTAAAAAGAAAAAGGAGAGAGAATAGCATTATAGCAGAGAAAACTGACAAACACTACCTTCGTCAGGTGATTAGTATCAACAGTAATGTCACATTGACTGTTTGCACCCAGGCATATGATGTGATGAGACGGGTGCATTACCTCTCTGGTTTCCTTCCCCAATCATAGCCACAGACTGATCATTAGGAAAACATCAGATACACTTCAGTAGAAGGGAAACCCATAAAATACCTGAGCAGCTCTCCTCACAATGGTCAAGGTCATCAAAAACAAGGAGAATCTGGGAAATTGTCACAGCCAAGAGGGGAGACCTGATAGCTAAATGTGATACGGTATCCTGATGGGATTCTGGAACAGAAGGATACACTAGGTAAAAACTGAGGGAATCTGAATAAACTATCAGTTCAGTTCAATCGCTCAGTCATGTCCGACTCTTTGCGACCCCATGAATTGTGCACGCCATGCCTCCCTGTCCATCACCAACTCCCGGAGTTCACTCAGACTCACATCCATCGAGTCAGTGATGCCATCCAGCCATCTCATCCTCTGTCATCCCCTTCTCCTCCTGCCCCCAATCCCTCCCAGCATCAGAGTCTTTTCCAATGAGTCAACTCTTCACATGAGGTGGCCAAAGTACTGGAGTTTCAGCTTCAGCATCATTCCTTCCAAAGAAATTCCAGGGCTGATCTCCTTCAGAATGGACTGGTTGGATCTCCTTGCAGTCCAAGGGACTCTCAAGAGTCTTCTCCAACACCACAGTTCAAAGCATCAATTCTTTGGCGCTCAGCTTTCTTTACAGTCCAACGGACCTTTGTTGGCAAAGTAATGTCTCTGCTTTTCAATATGCTGTCTAGGTTGGTCATAACTTTCCTTCCAAGGAGTAAGCGTCTTTTAATTTCATGGCTGCAGTCACCATCTGCAGTGATTTTGGAGCCCAAAAAAATAAAGTCTGCCACTGTTTCCACTGTTTGCCCATCTATTTCCCATGAAGTGATGGGACCAGATGCCGTGATCTTTGTTTTCTGAATGTTGAGCTTTAAGCCAACTTTTTCACTCTCCACTTTGACTTTTATCAAGAGGTTTTTGAGTTCCTCTTCACTTTCTGCCATAAGGGTGGTGTCATCTGCATATCTGAGGTTATTGATATTTCTCCCGGCAATCTTGATTCCAGCTTGTGCTTCTTCCAGCCCAGTGTTTCTCATGATGTACTCTGCATATAAGTTAAATAAGCAGGGTGACAATATACAGCCTTGACGCACTCCTTTTCCTGTTTGGAACCAGTCTGTTGTTCCATGTCCAGTTCTAACTGTTGCTTCCTGGCCTTTAATAAAAATATCTACATTGGTTCATAAATTTTAATAAGTGTATTTTGGGAATGTAAGGGTGAGAGGGTGTTTAAGAACTCCCTGTATACTCTCTTCCTAATTTTTCTGTGAATTTAAAACTGTTCCAAAAAATAAAGTCTTTTAAAAAAAAATGCAGATGCTGGATGAAGTCACTGGGGGTGGGGCCCAGGAAGCTGCGGATTTCCACGTCTAGAGGCTTCCCAGGTGGCGCTAGTAGTAAAGAAAAAGTGAAAGAGAAAGTCGCTCAGTCATGTCCCACTCTTTGCGACCCTGTGGACTGTAGTCCATGGAATTCTCCAGGCCAGAATACTGGAGTGGGTAGCTTTTCCCTTCTCCAAGAGATCTCTCCCAAACCAGGTCTCCCGCATTACCAGCTAAGCCAAAAGGGAAACCCAAGAATATTGGAGGGGGTAGTGTATTCCTTCTCCAGTGGATCTTCCCGGCCTAGGAACTGAACCAGGGTCTCCTGCATTGGCAACCCACTCCAGTATTCTCGCCTGGAAAATCCCATGGATGGAGGAGCCTGGTGGGCTAGAGTCCACAGGGTCGCAAGGAGTCAGACACGACTGAGAGACTTCACATCACTTGTCCTGCATTGCAGGAGGGTTCTTTACCAACTGAGCTTTCAGGGAAACCCTAGTAAAGAGCCTGCCCGCAAATGCAGGAGAAATAGGAAACGGTCAGTTCGATTTCTGCATTGGGAGGATCACCTGGAGGAGAGCATGGCAATTCACTCTGGAATTCTTGCCTGGAGAAACCCATGGACAGAGGAGCCTGGCGGGCTGCACAGAGTCGGACACGACTGAAGCGATGTAGCACACACACTCACGTACTTACTATCAGTCAGTGTTTAAAAAATCACTGGCTCATCATACAGTTGGTTGCTTGGCTGCTCCCCACTTGGACAGGATTTAATCAAAGTCGTGGAGCCTGTCTCCTAGTCTCTGAGACCCTGGGCTGATACAGAACCTGGCTCAGGAAAGTGCTCCATAGAAGTGGACTGAATAATTAGTATTAACGACCAGTTCTGCATCTGTGATGGCACCCGTGGAGAGAAACGGTTAAAACAATAACCCCCTAAGTTCAGTTTCAACTAATCTTAATGACACAGCACTTGCTTGCAGTCATTTCTCTCTTGACTCCATCAGGAGGCATTTACCCTGGGCAATGCTGCAATTGTTAATGATTCCTGGTCCCCACTGCCTGGTCTTTGCAAGGCTGAAGTTGCTGTTTCCAGTCTTGGGGCATGTTCTCTGCTCCCATGGGTGCTGGGGGAATGAGAAGGCGTACAGGAAGGGGTGAGGGCCAGTCATCTGCAGATGTCCAGGTGCATGATGAGGGAGGTGCTAATTGAGCAGAGCTGGGAATCAGCCAGGCCACCGCCAGGGGCACCTGCTTGCTCATTCATAGACTCTTGTGGGGCACTGGCTTCCTGCTGACTGGCTGGAAGCTTGGGCCAGAGAAGCTCAGCAGCCTGGGGAACCTCTGCTGTAAACTCCAGAAGTGCTGGAATCTCCTCCCTCCTCTCGTGGCTTCCCTGTGGCCTGGTCTCATTTCCTGTCGTTTTCTTCCCAGGTTGGCTGTCATTTCCTGGCTTTGATCTTTGGCTCTAGCTTCTGGTCCCAGTTTCTTTTTGACTCTGGGGCAGCGGCATCTAAGCAGACTGAGCCTTTGCTGTTACATTCTCTGGCGCTGCCCTGGGATGCCCATTGTGTTCTGTCTTTGGAGGGACCACGTGAACTGTCAAAACAAATTCAAGAGCAGCTTTCAAAAAGGGCTCCGATGCATGAAACAGGAGCAGCAGCTGGCTCGCTCTGGGCCAGGCAGTGTGGTTTGCATGCATTCTCCCAGGTGCCCCTGAACACCAGCCCCGTGAAAAAATATAAACAGGCCCATTTCTCAGGAGGAGAAACTGAGGGCCAGAAAAGTTCAGTCCCTTGCCTCTAGTAAGTGGTAGAGATGGGCTTTGAATGCAGGTAGTCTCATGCTAGTGTATAAAGTAGGTTGATCCTTAACAGAAACGTATGCATTAACAGAGACTAAGTAATGGTGACTTAAAATAGGTTTTAAGTGACTTAACGAAAAATGGTGACTTAAAATAGGTTTATTTCTTTCCTAAAATTCCAAGCTAGGTCAAAGGGATGGAGAGGTGGGTGAGTGTAGCAGACGCATATGTATGATGAGATAGCCAAGGCTTCTCAAGACTTATCACATCTGTCCACCCAGATTACTGACATTGTAACACCTGTACCTGCCTGGGGCTCTCCCTGACCCCAGAGCACTCTGCCTGGAGTCAGAGTGCCCCCTTCTCTAGTATCCCTCAGTGAGTTTCCGCAGCTGTTGGTACATAACTACCCCAGCTCCCTCGCTCCTTGACCAGGACATCTGAGTCACATTCTTCTCTCTCCCAGTATTCCCCATTGTGACTGAGGTCCAGCTGCCCATATGCAGTCAGTAGGTAATGTACACCTCATTGATTTCTCTCCCTTCTCTGTTTCACTTCCCCACCCCCTAGTGGTGATTCCTGGAATCGCCTCTGAAATCAGTGCAGTGGAATCTTTCAGTTCAGTTCAGTTCATCCAGTTGCTCAGTCGTGTCCGACTCTTTGCGACAGGGCAGCCCAAACAAGTCCAGCCATGGTGTACTCTGCAGAGCCTCAGGGACCCAAGTTCCTTCTATCTTGTTGCTGCATCACCCCTCCCACCCCACCAGGGTGTTATCTTCATCTACATGATCAAAGCTGGTGTATTACCAATACATCCATTTTCTCATTCCTGAGAACAAATAGAAAGTGAAGAGCAAGAAGCTTCTTTTTAAAAAATGTTTTATCGTGACAAAAGTCACATAAAACATAATATTTTAACCATATTTAACTGTACATTTCAGGGGCACTAAGTACATTCACACTGTTGTTCAACTGTCACGACCATCCATCTCTCAAATCTTCACTTTCCTAAGCTGAAACTCTATTAGAAGGGATGGGGGAATGGATTGGGAGGTTAGGATTGATACATACACAGTACTGTGTATAAGGTAGATGACCAGTGAGAACCTACTGTATAGCACAGGGGGAAAAAGGTGCAGTCTGTTTGTGGGACATGCATTGTTAACTTTAAAAATGCATTCCAATATACAGTAGGTGCAGACAAGCACTGTTTGATTTCACTTATATGTGCTCCCTAGAATGGTCAAATTCATAGAATCAGGGAGTACATTGGTAGATGCTAGAGGCCAAGGGTGGGGAGGTGAGGGGGTGGGAAGGGGAGTGAGGACTAAATATTAGTACAGAAGAAGGTTCTTTTGAGTGACATGACCCAGGAGTAGTGCACATCACTTTCCCTTATATCCCATGGGTCACAGTCTCGTCACATAGTCATAGCTGTCTGCAAGGGAGTCCTTGTGCTCAGTGAAAACTCCAGAGTTCCATCTCTAAAAGGAAAGAGTGGAAGATGGATTGGCATGAGGTGGGCTTCCCTGGCTCAGTGGTAAAAAATCTGCTTGGCAATGCAGGAGACATGGGTTCCATTCTTGGGTCAGGAAGATCCCCTTTAGAAGGGCAGGGCAACCCACTCCAGTATTTTTGCCTGGGAAATCCCATGGAGAGAGGAGCCTGGCAAGCTGCAGTGGGGTTGGAAAAGAGTCAGCATGACTGATCATCTAAACAACAATAACAGAGACACTACACTGTACTGTTTCTAAGCAATCGAGGGGGAGGGAGTGGGGGTGTGGGTGGATTGTGGTGAGGTTAAAAAGGCAACCTGGGTGAGAATATGCAGGAAGCTGTTAGGCAGGTTAATGAATTATGGCTCTCTTTGCTGGGCAACCCACTCCAATATTCTTGCCTGGAGAATCCCCGTGGACAGAGGAGTCTGGTGGGCTGCAGTCCATGGGGTCGCAGAGAGTCAGACACAACTGAGCGACTAAGTACAAATGAAGAAACACTTCTGTTAAATAAGGGCTTCCCTGGTAGCTCAGCTGGTAAAGAATCTGCCTTCTATGCGAGAGACCTGGGTTCTATTACTGGGTTCGAAGACCTCCTGGAGAAGAGAACAGCTACCCACTCCAGTATTCTGGCCTGGAGAATTCCATGGCCAGAGAAGCCTTGCAGGCTACAGTATTCTGGCCTGGAGAATTTCACGGACAGAGAAGCCTGGCAGGCTACAGTCCATGGGGTTGCAAAGAGTCAGACACGACTGAGTGACTTTCACTTGGCGGTGATGGTGGGGGATGGTCACTGTTTTCAACAGACCTGTGACCTGATGGAATTAAATTTTTAAAAAGAGTGCTCTGTTAACGGATTGGGAGATTGGAATTGACATGTATACACTACTGTGTATAAGATAGATAACTAAGGAGAACTGTCTGTATAGCATAGAGATCTCTACTGAATGCTCTGTGGTCACCTAAATGGGAAGGAAATCCAAAAAAGAGGGGACTATATGTATACTGCTGCTGCTGCTGCTAAGTCGCCTCAGTCATGTCAGATTCTGTGCAACCCCATAGATGGCAGCCCACCAGGCTCCCCCGTCCCTGGGATTTTCCAGGCAAGAGTACTGGAGTGGGTTGCCATTGCCTTCTCCAGACTATATGTATACTGATTCACTTTGCTGTACAGCAGAAACTAGCACAACATTGTAAAGCAACTGTGCACAGGGAAAAGTCCTCTGTTGACAGCGAGCAGTCGAGTTGACCAGGGAGGACTGGAGTCGGGTCAGCAAGTGGCTGACTTGTGCGAGGATCCAGCAGAGAGCCTAATCGGGGGCACTGACAGTGGGGACAGAGATGAAGTCAGGGTATGTTTAATCGGTATTGAGATGAGAGTTCAGGAAAGCATTTGAGTTTCAAAGCTAGACTCCTGGGTTTTGTATTCAGAGATCCGGGACACTGGGGAGCAGTTTCAGCTCAGCCTAGAGGCAGTTTCTTACACGAGAGAAAGTTGCTTTTCTGTGGTTCCAGGCATGCCAACTGAGTGGCCTGAGACAGCCAAGTCACACAATTTCTTTGCTTGCGAGACAGGGATTCTTAGCTTTTGTGGGGTAATTGCTACAGTGAATAAAGAGGGGATGATCCTTTGCATGCAAAATCAATTCAGTCATGTCCGACTCTGCGACCCTTTGGACTCTAGCTGGCCAGGCTCCTCTGCCTCTGGGATTTCCCAGGCAGGAATACTGGAGTGGGTTGTCATTTCCTTCTCCCTTCCTGACCCAGGGATCGAACGCGCGTCTCTTAAGTCTCCTGCATTAGCAGGCAGGTTCTTTACCACTAGCACTACCTAGGAAGCCCATGATCAACTTTGAGGGTGAGTTAAGTGGAAAAATTTTATAATGAGGAAGACTCAAGAAAGTGTTGAGAAGGCTGAGATCTGAGAGGGAGCATATCACATAGGGACATTTGAAAGCGGCAGCTTTCAGAGAGGCTCTTGGCGTATTTGTTGGTATGTTCTTGTTGTTCAGTCACTCAGTTGTGTCCGACTCTTTGCGGCCCCATGGACTGCAGCATGCCAGGCTTCCCTGTCCTCCACCATCTCCTGGAGTTTGCTCAAACTCTTGTCCATTGACTCAATATGGCATCCAACCATCTCGTCCTCTGTTGTTCCCATTTCCTCTTGCCCTCAATCTTTCCCAGCATCAGGGTCTTTTCTAATAGGTTGGCTCTTCGCATCAGGTGGCCAAAGTAATGGAGCTTTGGCTTCAGCTTCAGTCCTTCCAATAAATATTCAGGGTTGATTTCCTTTACAACTGACTAGTTTGACTCTTTGGTGTCCAAGGGACTCTCAAGAGTCTTCTCCAACACCACACTTAGAAAGTATCAGTTCTTCAGTGCTCAGCCTTCTTATGGTCCAACTCTCACATCCATACATGACTACTGGAGAAACTATAGCTTTGACTAGACAGACCTTTGTTGGCAAAGTCATGACTCTGCTTTTCAATATGCTGTCTAGGTTGGACACAGCTTTTCTTACACTGGGTGGAAAAACAGACTTCGGTGTCTAGCACCTAAGAGCACCAAACCTGAGCTCTCCCAAACCAAACCTCTCCCACCTGAGCTGTGTGACCTCAGGCAAGTTACTCAACCTCTCTGAACCTCAGGTGCCACCTTGGGAAAGCAGAAACAAACATGACTTTGTCACAAGACTATTGTGAATATTACATGACGGTGTGTGATGTGCCCAGCACAGAGCCTGGCACACGAAAGGTGCTTAACAAAGGTGAATTTCCCCATCTGTCTAAGAAGAACCGAAAGATCTATTTGATTCTGTTGGTTTAGTTAAAAAAAAAAAATGGAGCCGGGGGTGGGGGTGTGAATTCAGACAGGAAAAATCACCCCCTCTGATATTTGGAATTCAGTCAAGGGAACCTGGTTGTCTGACTCGAATTTTCTTTTTCCACCAGTTGTGTTGGCATGGTCTCAGCATGGCGTTTGTCAGAGCCACTTGCTAGAATACCAAAAGAAGAGACTCTGTGGAAATACAAGGCAGGATTGATATGGTGACTTTGGAAACATAAAATAGGGTGACATGAAATCGATTAAATCATGTTTCCCCTCCCACCTCAGGGTAATGACTCCAGGATTGAGGGGAACGGCTCCAACAGAAGGGAGAGGGAGCCATAGTTGCGGTCCATATGCCCGCTTCATTTTGCAGTCACGCCTAGTGGCCCATCTGTTCGTGGCTGCCTGGTCTAGCCAGGGGGCTTATAAAACGGTATCCACATCTATGGATGCCTTCACTCAGCAGCTGGGAGGATGAGGGAGACCCTCATCCAACACTAGGCGCTTTCTGTGGCACCTTCATGCCTCCCTCCACTCCTGTTTTCTCCTATTTGCCTTTCAATGTCACTTAAATATAGTTCTCAGTTATTGTTATTTGTAGCAGAATGTAAAAAGGAAAGGATGCTAAAATTGATGGAATTCCTGTTCTGTGCTAGGTACTCGCTGGACACTGTGTCTAATATGTCATTGTCTAATCATTCCCATCAGGTAGGCATGATGAAGAAACTTAGGCTCTGAGAAATTAAGTCACTTTTCCAAGTCCATACACTAGGAGATGGTGGCACTGGCGTCAGCCTCTAGTCCCTCTCTGCAGAGATTTTACTCTTAGACTAATGATGAATAACAATTAGAATACCCTAACGCACCCACCCACCCACATTCACACCCTATCATCACCACCACCAAGAGAGGCACACCCACCCACACAGATACACACACACCCATCACCACTACCATCATGCCAACCAACACTTTCTAGGTTTTTGTCTCTCCTAACAGATGATCTCTTACTTTCAGTTTGAACTGAATGACTTCTTTGATGCTAAAGAATGAGCTCCCTCTAGTGGCAGAGTGTGGTTTGGCACAACCTCACTTCCTTGGGGACACAGGTAAATATAGAAAGACAGACACTTTCTTTCATGTACTACAGTCTTGTCAAAAGACATATTATTGAAGACTTTCTTAATACAGTGAAAAGAAGGAATCCAGATCTGGGCAGATCCCCATTGCAAAGTTAATGCCAAGGGGAATGAGGACCTCTTTATCCCAGCGTAGCGAGAGGACAGTGGCATTAGCTACTGTGAAAACTCTGTTTTCACAGAGTTCTGTGATTTCCTGAGTTTTCACATAGTGTCTCAGAATCGTCACAACATCCCTGGGAGGCAGGCGTTCCTACTTTATAGTTAAGTGAGCTAGAAATCAGTGTTGTTAAGTGGCTTTTTCAAGGTTACACAGCTGGTCAGTAGAGGAGCCATAATTCTAATTTGGGGGTTCTTGTACTCTTTAAACTACACCAGGGAGGTTTTCCAGTACAGAATCAGTTCTTTATCACGGTGGGTTGTCTGTCAGGTGAGGGACAGGTAATCATGGTGATAGATATCAGGATTAAATGAGACAGGTGAAATTATAACAGATGGCTATAATTTCCTGTCACTTGTCCCACTCGCCTCTGGCCCATCCTCTCGCTGTGCCAGAAAGATTAAAATAAAAACCACAAATTCCACTGGATCCTTGCTTGAAAACCCCCGCGGCTCCCATGACTCTCAGGATAGAGCCCGGACTCTTAGGCTTGGCACTCACAGCCTTTCCCAATCAGAACTCTCCTTACCTCTCCAGGCAACTTCTCTTTTTCCACCTTAACTTTCTTTCACATTAGGAAACTCACCTTTTTCATCTTTCCCGACAAATATTAGCCCCTGTTATATCCTGTGCCACCTTCTCCATCCGGAGTGATTCTACTAACTTTCCTGTTCCAGGTGAGATGTCACCGCTATCTGAAGAGTCGTGGAATCTCACGGATTACGCTCTGTGCTCCCTTCTCGGCTCTTCTCACATTTGATACGTAATGTTACTTTAAGTGCCTTTCTCCCTCTCTGTCTGTCTGTGTTTCCATCTCTCAGTTGCTGCTTAGTTCATCTCTGGGTCCTTAGCACCTGACATAGTTCCTGGCACATGAGGAGTTGACGAGATGTTTGCTGAGCGTCTACAGGAAAGGTACAGAGTGTTTTCTTTGGGAATTATGGACAGAATCCAAGCCCGCTTGATGTGTAAATGGTGTTTAGGGCTCCTTGACAATTTGTCATAAAAATTTGTTGTGAGCCTGCAATTCAAATGCCTTTGGCCATGGTGTTAAATTCAGTGTAAAAATAAAAAGTACTTTTAGGGGAAAAAATGATGCAAATAAGACCACTTGGTTAACTGTGGGGCTTTTTTCACCATACTTCTACAAATGCTTTTGAGCATGAGGAAGAGATGAGTGTTTGTGGCTTCTTCAGTGAGTCGGCCTTGAAAGGTCTGGGCTATTGTACAGCCCAGATGCGGTTGAGCCGGTCACCACCAGAGGGCGCTGGCGGCGAGAGTGTGCCATCCCCTTCTCCATGGGCTACTGGGGACCACTGTCCCTTCAGGAACCCATGGAGATCTGACCCAGCTGCTCCATATCCCACCTTCCCTGAGTTAAGTTTTGAATTATTTTAATGATCATCTATAAAATCTTATGATTAAACAAATTAAGCCAGAGTCTTTGACCCTCCCTAAGCCATAAAGAAAGTTGAGCGCCGAAGTATTGATGCTTTTGAACTGTGGTGTTGGAGAAGACTCTTGAGAGTCCCTTGGACTGCAAGGAGATCCAACCAGCCAATCCTAAAGGAAATCAGTTCTGAATATTCATTGGAAGGACTGATGCTGAAGTTGGAACTCCAATACATTGGCCACTTGATGCAAATAACTGACTCATTGGAAAAGATCCTGATGCTGGAAAGATTGAAGGCAGGAGGAGAAGGGGACGACAGAGGATGAGATGGTTGGATGGCATCACTGACTTGATGCATGAGTTTGAGTAAGCTCCAGAGTTGGTGATGGACAGGGAAGCCTGGCTTGCTGCAGTCCATGGGGTTGCAAAGAGTTGGACAGGACTGAGCCACTGAACTGAACTGCTTCTGTGGCATCCTTGACCAATGATCTTTCAGCCTCTGCTTGAAGCTAGTGGCCTTAATGCTCTGGAGACAGGCCATCAGTTGTTATTACAAACACTTTCCTTAAGTATTGATCGAAACTCTGCCTCCTTTAACATCCCCCTTGCTAGTTGCTGGGTATGGGAAGAACAAAATCCTCTTTTCTTCCCTCCAAAAAAAAATTTTCCCCTGTCACCAGCTTTTGAACCCATCTTGCTCAGAGGCTTTGCTGGTGGCTGCCCATGAGCAGTCTCCTCGTGGGCTTGGAGGTCTGCCTGAGTGTGGGCTGCACACAGCTGTCACTGCGAGTGTGAAATGCAAAAGAGCGTCTGCCGGCTGCCCGCCAGTACGGATGTGTCCTCAGCTTCCTCTGGTGGGAGACGGTCAAGGCTGCAAAAGAAGTATTTATTACACACTATGATAACAGGAATTAAAAATGCTCCCTCAATCATAAAAATCAGTGGTTTCATTTGCTGGGTTTGCTGCCAATGCCTGTCCATATGCAGAGCTCGTTTTTATAGTTACACTGATAAGGTGCATATTTCATGTGCTTTTCTCTGCCCAATGAATCCGATTTTTCCTGTCATTTGAAAGTGACTGGAATTATTTCAAAGGCTGTAGGACAGGTCTATGAAGGGAAGCACGTTGACTGACTCATGTGTGGCCTGCTGTGGGACAGGCAGATGTTCCCAGGTGATCGTGGATTGAGAGCAACTGGTGCCAATCCCTCCCATGCCCACAGGCCAGCAGTGGCTGCCAGGGACCTGGCCCGGACTGAGTCATCCCAGTCTGCGAACGGTGGTCAGTGGGGCTTCAAACACTCCATGGGGTCTGCAGAACTCCTGCTGCCTTCAGCCTGCTGCCCACGGAGCTTGAGGAGGGCTCTGGTTTGTTCATACCCACAAAACTCCCACCACCTGGCTCTGTCTGCCTGGGTCTCTGTCCTGATTTCCAGTCCCCTCACAGGGAGCCCAGCCCAGCCCCTGTGGTCACATGCACTGTCCCAATGCTGCTGTGCTGGACGCTGGGATGACCATTCAGATCCCTCTCAGCAATGCAGGCTGCAGTCCTCCAGCTGCCAGGAGTGTTACCCTCAGACCCCTCTCTAGCGTCACCTCCACTGTAGACAGCTGCCTCGCCGAAGTCCTGGCCCCTTCCTTGGCCGCCTCCATGATATAGCAGGGAAATAAAGGCCTTGCCGGCTCCCTGCAAGCCTGGCAGCTATGAAGGGCCTCAGAGTGGAGGCCTCGGTTGAGGCTCCATCACAGCCCAGCTTCTCCCTCTCCCCAGTTCTGCCCCCTTCCCTCCCTTTCCTTCCATGGGTGGTGATCCCCCAGATCACACCCGAGTAAACCTTCTCTATGCATTCTTCAGAGGTGAAAAATGAGGCTTAGAGAGGCCATGGCTTTTCCAAAATCAGATTTCATGATGTCTTTAATATAGAGCAGGTAAATAAGTCTATTTACCCCTCACTTTTTTGGTATTTGGGGACACTGTGTAAATTTGGAGACTTGCAGCTTCCCAGAAAAGATAAGACCAAGTAGAAACAAATGCAAGAACAGGATTGGACTGTGAGGGTATGTGGTGAACGGTGCGCAGCCAGCTCCCCTTGTCCTGCACGTTCTCCTTCCTCCCCGTCTTGATGTTCTCACGCAGACTCCAGGGCAGGGAGACTCCCTGCACAGTGATCAGAGACCAGAGGGGCTCCTCAGTGAGACAGTGACAGGTCCAGGAAGTCAGGGGCTGGCGGGCCAAACTCGCTGTGTGCTTGGACCCTGTGGCGTGCATTTGGATTGTGGCCTTTAAAGTCCCAGTGGCTGTGGGAGTCTCTGGCCACCCGATTTTCCCCAGGTGGGTTTGAATCCATTCCTGCCTCACAGGATGCACTGATGCCCTCAACACGTGCTCTCTCCTCTCTGCCCCCAACCCATCCAGGCTGAACCACGACGAGGGCATTCCTGGCAGGAACGGTGGGGGAGGGTGGACTTGGCGGTGCATCAGCCTCTTTGTTAGAGTAGGGATGGGGCTCCTGGCATGGGTCCCTGTGACCCTGGCTGTTGCCTGAAATGTGCCCCTTCCCCCTGCCTCCGCTTCTTGTATCAGGACACCCACTTCCGGCAGTGATTTTACTACTCCTGAGTTCCTCTAAATCTTGATGGATTCCCTATGATTGGCCTGTGTTCTAGTTTTCCTGCTGAGTTCTGTGTGGTGGAGGGGGACTCCCTTCTTTAAGGCTGCCTTCCTGTTTCCCGACTCCAGTCCTCTTACCCTGACCCCCAGTGCCAACGGTGGGCCCACCTTCTGGTTGGGCATTGTCCATTTTTTGTTTATGATTAATAGCCCAGGATCCAGCCTTATGCCTGGCACATAGTAAGAGCTGAATACATATTTTTTAAATAAATAAATTGTAAACATTTAAGGGAAAGAATACGGTTCCCCAGGTGTTTCAGTGGTAAAAAAAAAAAAAAAAAAAATCTGCCTGTAATGCAGGAGATGCAAATTTGATCCCTGGGTCATGAAGATCCCTTGGAGAAGGAAATGGCAACCCACTCCAGTATTCTTGCCTGGGAAATCCCATGGACAGAGGAGCCTGCTGGGCTGCTGTCCATGGGGTCACAAAAGAGTTGGACACGACTTAGCAACTAAACAGCAACAACAAGGTAAAGGATGTTGCAGGAATGGATGGTGATCGGTTATTTGTTTTCAAAGCCAGCATGATATAAAATGCTTGCATTGTTTTTCACCAAAACCTAACCTGTTAGAGAAACCTAAGACTGATCTCCCTAGATTTTAAGAGGTGCCAGAGGACTTAATTTAACATGCTGCAACTCTTCAGATTTCAGAGCAGTTACCTTGGATGCTTTTGCTGTATAATCCTAAATCCTGTTCACAATTCTGCCATTTGGATTTGGTGTGTATTCCCGTCCACTTGGGGATAAACGGCCTTTTTAATGATTCTTTGATAAAATGACTCCAGCCATCTTTGCTGTTCGAAACCCAAATGCACGCAGATATTTATTTATAAACACACCATCTCATGTGGTGTGAAGGGATTCAGATACTCTTTGGAGATACTTCCACTCTAAGAATTCACTTTTTGAAAATGAAACTTTGTGGTTGTTCCCTGTGGGGAAATTTTTTAAAAATTTTACTTATTTTTAATTGAAGGATAACTGCTTTACAGAATTGTATTGGTTTTCTACCAAACATCAACATGAATCAGCCATAGGTTTATCTAAGTCCCTGTGGGGAAATTTTGTGATTGTTCCCTGTGGGGAGACCAGCCAATTGACTGAGAAAGGGCAAGGACTTCCCTGGTGATCCAGTGGTTAAGACTCCTTGCATCCATTGCAGAGGGCCTGGGTTTGATCCCTGGTTTGGGAACTAAGATCCCATGTACCGAGCAGCATGGCCAAAAAAAAAAAAAAAAAAAAAAGGAAAAAAGACACCTACATGTACTGCAGGCTCAATTAAAAAACAAAAATAAAGGGCAATAATAGGGCTGGGCATAAGCTGCATGTGAGGCTGACTTGGGGAGGTGGCCGAGGGTAGGAGATTTCCCCTAGGCCCTCCCTTTGCTGCTGCCTGTTCTTGGGCCATCATTGCGGAATGTCCTGGGCCCAGTTCCTGGAAGTTAGCTTGTGTTCCAGAATGCCTGCCTCCACGTGCGGTGGTGGAGCCACTTCTGCATGCTCTGGATTTTCACATATTGTTCACATGGCCTCTGTCATGGACCGAATTGTGTTTCCTCTAATTCGCATGTTGAAGCCCCAGCCCCCGATGTGACTGTATTTTGAGAGAGGGCCTCTAGATGCTTCCCTGGTGGCTCAGATGGTAAAGAATCTGCCTGCCATGCGGGAGACCTGGGTTCCATCCCTGGGTTGGGAAGATCTCCTGGAGAAGAGAACAGTTACCAACTCCAGTATTCTGGCCTGGAGAACTCCATGGACAGAGGAGCCTGGCAGGCTACAGTCCTTGGGGTTGCAAAGAGTTGGACAGGATTGAGCGACTTTCACTTTCACTTTAGATGAGGAAGCCAGAAAGGGAGGCTGGCATCTGATGGAACTGGTGTCCTTATAGCAAGAGGAAGCATTCTTCCTGTGTGAGCACAGAGGAAAGGCCATGCGAGGACTCAATGGCGAGGGGACGTCTGTTGGCCAAGAAGAGAGTCCTCACCAGAAAGCAAGTTTGCTGGCACCGTGATTGTGGACTTCCAGCCTCCGGAACTGTGAGATATAAATGTTTTTGTGCCACTCAGTCTGCGGTACTTTGTTATGGTGGCTCAAGGAAACTGAGGCAGCCTTCTCATGGGTTTTCTTTCTTCTTTCTCCCCGGGGACATTGTCTTAGTTTCCTAGGGCTGCCGAAACAGATCACCATACTCTTGGTGGTTTAAAGTAGCGGAAATTCATTCTCTTACACAGTTTCAAGAAATCAAGGTGCTGGCAGGGTCACACTCCCTTGGAAGTTGAAATCAAGTCTGAAATCAAGGTGCTGGCAGGGTCACACTCCCTTGGAAGTTTCTGGTTTGGAATCCTCCTTGCTGCTTCATGCTTCTGCTGGCTCTAGGGCTTCCTTCCTTGGCTCTGCCAGCAGAACTCAGATCGCTTCTCCTTCTCTCTGAATCTTCTCCTGCCACTTGTCATTGGATTTAGGGTCTGCCCAGATAATCTGGGCTTCCCTGGTGGCTCAGACGATAAAGAATCTGCCTGGAATGCAGGAGACCTGAGTTCCATCCCTGGGTCAGGAAGATCACCTGGAGAAGGGAATGACTACCCATTCTAGTATTCTTGTTTGGAGAATTCCATGGACGGAGGAGCCTGGCAGGCTACAGTCCATGGGATCACAAAGAGTTGAATATGACTAAGCAACTTTCACTTTCAGATAATCCAGGATAATCTCATTTTGAGATCCATAACTTAATTATATCTCCAAAGACTCTTTTTGCAATAAAGGACATGCTCACAGGTTTTGGGGGTTAGGATTGAGATGTGGTTTTTTTTTTTTTTAATTTTTATTTTATATTGAAGTATAGTTGATTTACAATATTGTGTTAGTTTCAACTGTATAGACAAAGTGGTTAAGTTATACATATACATATATCCATTCTTTTTCAGATTATTTTCTCATATAGGCTATAAAACAATATTGGATAGAGTTCCATATCATTTACAGTAGATCCTTATTGATTATCTATTTTATGTATAGTGGTGTGTATGTTTGGAGAAGGCAATGGCACCCCACTCCAGGACTCTTGCCTGGAAAATCCCATGGACGGAGGAGACTGGTAGGCTGCGACAAGAGTTGGACACGACTTCACTTTCACTTTTCACTTTCATGCATTGGAGAAGGAAATGGCAACCCACTCCAGTGTTCTTGCCTGGAGAATCCCAAGGACGGGGGAGCCTGGTGGGCTGCCATCTATGGGGTCGCACAGAGTCGGACACGACTGAAGCGACTTAGCAGCAGCAGTGTATATGTTAATCCTGAACTCCTAATTTATCCCCCTGCCCATCCATCCCCTTTGGTAACCAGATTCTGAAGCCTGTGAGTCTGTTTCTATTTTGTAAATAAGTCCATTTGTATCATTTTTTTGGTTTGTTTTTAGATTCCACATGTAAGTGATATCATATGATAATCTCTAGTTCCATTTGTGTGAAATACGTGCTTCCGTGTCCTGGTTGTTATAAATATTATAGTGCTGCACTGAACAGTGGGATGCATTTATCTTTTCAAATTATGATTTTCTCTGGATATATGGCCAGGAGTGGAATTGCTGGGTCATGTGGTAGTTCTGTTTTTAGGTTTTAAAGGAACCTCCATACTGTGCTCCATAGTGGCTGCACCAATTTACATTTCTGCTAAGTATGAGGGTTCCCTTTTCTCTATGTCCCTCTAGCGTTTATTGTGTGTGTGTATATATATATATATATATATATATTTTCATCATGGCCATTCTGACAGGTGTGAGGTGATACCTCTCTGTAGTTTTGATTTGCATTTCACTATGGCACCCCACTCCAGTATTCTTGCCTGGGAAATCCCATGGACGGAGGAGCCTGGTAGGCTGCAGACCATGGGGTCGCTAAGAGTCGGACACCACTGAGCGACTTCACTTTCACTTTTCCCTTTCATGCATTGGAGAAGGAAATGGCAACCCACTCCAGTGTTCTTGCCTGGAGAATCCCAGGGACGGGGGAGCCTGGTGGGCCGCCGTCTATGGGGTCGCACAGAGTCGGACACGACTGAAGCGACTTAGCAGCAGCAGTAGTAATGTTTTAGTATTTAGTAATGTCGAGCATCTTTTCATGTGCTTTTTGGCTATCTGTGTGTCTTCTTTGGAGAAACGTTTATTTAGATCTGCCCATTTTTTAATTGTTTTTTTTTTTTTTTGATAGTGAGCTGCATGAGCTATTTGTATATTTTAGAGATTAATGCATTTGTCAGTTGCTTCATTTACAAATATTTTCTCCTCATCTATGGGTTGAGATGTATTTTTTGGGTCACCATTCAGTCCACTATTGATGGGTTATTTTATATAAATGATGAACAAAATTTTTGTGTTTCTTGGTAGATAAGCAGGAAACCCTTTTGACAGATATGAGCTTATGAGATCCTGACAAATGCTGAGAGAGTAGCTCTTGTCAGAATCTCTATTTAAGAGGAGGAAAGGGTGTTAGAAGTGACTTGCTTATGGCTATACAGGGAACACATTATGTGGCTATATTTTAATCCAGGATTTCCTTTCTCCAGATTCCATGTTCTTCTCACTCTGCCCCTCAGTATCTCACTCTATATGGATGAAATAAAGATGATAGTGTTAAAAAGAGTAACTACGAACCTGTGTTCAGTACTCTGGGCCTGGCCCTTTGCAAAGAATTTTATTTGCATCAACCCATTTCCTCTTCACCACAACTCTAAAAGGTAGTTGGTTTTAATATGTACATTTTACATCAAAGACAGTGAAGCACAGAAATCTGAAGTTAGTTGTCCAAGCCTCCCAGCTTGGCAAACTGCAGAGCTGGGATCTGAATCCAGGTCTGTCTCAAGACTCTACACATGGACATCACTAGGTGCCAACACTGAAATCAGACTGATTATATTCTTTGCAGCCACAGATGGAGAAGCTCTATACAGTCAGAAAAAACAAGATCAGGAGCTGACTGTGGCTCAGATCATGAACTCCTTATTGCCAAATTCAGACTTAAACTGAAGAAAGTAGGGAAAACCACTAGACCATTTAGGTATGACCTAAATCAAACCCCTTATGATTATACAGGGGAAGTGAGAAATAGATTTAAGGGACTAGATCTGATAGACAGAGTGCCTGATGAACTATGGACGGAGGTTCATGACACTGAACAGGAGACAGGGATCAAGACCATCCCCAAGAAAAAGAAATGCAAAAAAGCAAAATGGCTGTCTGAGGAGGCTTTACAAATAGCTGTGAAAGAAGAGAAGCAAAAAGCAAAGGAGAAAAGGAAAGATATACACATTTGAATGCAGAGTTCCAAAGAATAGCAAGGAGAGATAAGAAAGCCTTCCTCAGTGATCAGTGCAAAGAAATAGAGGAAAACAATAGAGTGGGAAAGACTAGAGATCTCTTCAAGAAAATTAGAGATACCAAGGGAACATTTCATGCAAAGATGGGCACATTTAAAGACAGAAATGGTAGGGACCTAACAGAAGCAGAAGATATTAAGAAGAGGTACACAGAAGAACTATACACAGAAGAACTATACAAAAAAGATCTTCACGACCCAGATAATCACAATGGTGTGATCACTCACCTATAGCCAGACATCCTGGAATGTGAAATCAAGTGGGCCTTAGGAAGCATCCGAACAAAGCTAGTGGAGGTGATGGAATTCCAGTTGAGCTATTTCAAATCCTAAAAGATGATGCTGTGAAAGTGCTGCACTCAATATGCCAGGAAATTTGGAAAACTCAGCAGTGGCCACAGGACTGGAAAAGGTCAGTTTTCATTCCAATCCCAAAGAAACACAATGCCAAAGAATGCTCAAACTACTGCACAATTGCACTCATCTCACACACTAGCAAAGTAATGCTCAAAATTCTCCAAGCCAGGCTTCAGCAATACATGAACCGTGACCTTCCAGATGTCCAAGCTGGTTTTAGAAAAGGCAGAGGAGCCAGGGATCAAATTGCCAACATTTGCTGGATTATGGAAAAAGCAAGATAATTCCAGAAAAACATCTATTTATGCTTTATTGATTATGCCAAAGCCTTTGTGTAATCACAATAAACTGTGGAAAATTCTGAAGGAGATGGGAATACCAGACCACCTGACCTGCCTCTTGAGAAACCTACGTGCCAGTCAGGAAGCAACAGTTAGAACTGGACATGGAACAACAGACTGGTGCCAAATTGGGAAAGGAGTATGTCAGGCTGTATATTGTCACCCTGCTTATTTAACTTTTATGCAGAGTACATCATGAGAAACACTGGGCTGGAAGAAGCACAAGCTGGAATCAAGATTGCTAGGAGAACTATCAATAACCTCAGATATACAGATGACACCACCCTTATGGCAGAAAGGGAAGAACTAAAGAGCCTCTTGATGAAAGTGAAAGAGGAGAGTGAAAAAGTTGGTTTAAAGCTCAACATTCAGAAAACTAAGATCATGGTATCTGGTCCCATCAATTCATGGCAAAGAGTGGCTGACTTTATTTTTTTGGGCTCCAAAATCACTGCAGATGGAGACTTCAGCCATGAAATTAAAAGACGCTACTCATTGGAAGGAAAGTTATGACCAACCTAGACAGCATATTAAAAAGTAGAGACCTTTGCCAACAAAGGTCTGCCTAGTCAAGGCTATGGTTTTTCCAGTGGTCATGTATGGATGTGAGAGTTGGACTATAAAGAAAGCTGAGCACCAAAGAATTGATGGTTTTGAACTATGGTGTTGGAGATGACTTTTGAGAGTCTCTTGGACTGCAAGGAGATCCAACCAGTCCATTCTGAAGGAGATCAATCCTGAGTGTTCATTGGAAAGACTGATGCTAAAGCTGAAACTCTAATACTTTGGCCTCCTGATTCGTAGAGCTGACTCATTGGAAAAGACCCTGATGCTGGGAGGGATTGGGGGCAGGAGGAGAAGGGGACGACAGAGGATGAGATGGTTGGTTGGCATCACCGACTCAATGGACATGAGTTTGTGTAAACTCCAGGAATTGGTGATGGACAGAGAGGCCTGGCGTGCTGCAATTAATGGGGTTGCAAAGAGTCGGACATGACTGAGGGACTGAACTGAACTGAACTGTCTCAGTCCCCAGCACAAAGTTGTAATCCATGTTAGCTGCTTTCTAGAAAGAATGATGTACTTGACATTTGCAAATACCTATGGAAGAAAATCCCAGAAAGAAATAACAGTCCAGGCCTTGAATTAAGCTTGCAGTCTATACTGTTTGCTTTTTGAGTCTGGAGAAGCAGCACAACATAACCATTAAGGTCATGGAATCTGGAGTTAGTCTGTCTGGGTTTGCATCCTTGTTCTGCCAGTTACTTTCTACATGAGACTGAGTGAGTAACTTCACCCTCTGGTCTGCTTCCCTGTAAGTAACATGGGAGTAATAGTCATAGTATGTATTTTATAGGGTGGCTACATGGATTTAATGAGTTATTATTTGTAAATGTTTTAGAACTATGCGTGGTATGTTTAGTTCAGTCACTCAGTCATGTCCGACTCTTTGTGATCCCATGAATCGCAGCATGCTAGGCCTCCCTGTCCATCACCAACTCCTGGAGTTCACTCAAACTCATGTCCATCGAGTCAGCGATGCCATCAGCCATCTCATCCTCTATCATCCCCTTCTCCTCCTGCCCCCAATCCCTCCCAGCATCAGGGTCTTTTCCAATGAGTCAGCTCTACGAATCAGGAGGCCAAAGTATTAGAGTTTCAGCTTTAGCATCAGTCCTTCCAATGAACACCCAGGACTGATCTCCTTCAGAGTGGACTGGTTGGATCTCCTTGCAGTCCAAGGGACTCTCAAGAGTCTTCTCCAACACCACAGTTCAAAAGCATCAATTCTTTGGCGCTCAGCTTTCTTGACAGTCCAACTCTCCCATCCATACATGACCACTGGGAAAACCATAGCCTTGACTAGACGGACCTTTGTTGGCAAAGAAATATCTCTGCTTTTCAATATGCTATCTAGGTTGGTCATAATTTTCCTTCCAAGGAGTAAGCGTCTTTTAATTTCATGGCTGCAATCACCATCTGCAGTGATTTTGGAGCCCAATAACTAAAGTCTGACACTGTTAGTGCTAAATTAAATCACAGGCAAAACCCAGCAAGCTTCAAGTCGAGTTTCAAGACAGGAATAAGACACACTTTAGGGAACTCATGTGAAGGTTAAATGTAAACGCTCCCAGTGCAGTGCTTGGTTCAGCACAGTGGTTCTCCGACAAACGGTGACTGTTTTTACGATACACAGGGAGGTGAAGGTGGCCTTGATCCCTCCTCTGGACCTTCTTTGGCAAAAGCAGCTTCAGGATTCCAGGAAAGGAAGTCCTCAAACTTCCCACCCTGGTTGGCACAGAGACACAGGGCCGTCTTGGGTGCTGTCAATCGTAAGTCCTGTTAGAGTGTAGTTTGCTGATGTGGGACCACAGAGGACCTCAAGCAGGGACCCCTGTCTCTCCAAAGACCGAAGCCTTCTTGAAGTACCAGGACTAGCTCTGTTCAGATTTTCCCTGACTCCCTCCTCCAAAAGGCACCCAGGCCCATGCAGAGTGTGAGTAAAGTCATCCACGGGGCACTGTGTGTGACAGCATCCCCAGGACACACGCACCTCGACAGCTCACTGTGTGCTCCTGGGATTCTGGGGTCTGGAATGGAGGCCATCCATCTCGCCTGCCTGCAGGGGAGTGGAGACACATCGGGTTATCTTCTCAGCTGTGTGATGCCTGATCTTCCACCACTGGGCTCTGGGCTTCATGAGGGCGAGAATTGGGCTCAGGTGAGATGCTTAGTGAATCAGTGTTTCCAGAATTGAACTGTATGTGTGAAAGAGCAGGGTCAGCTCTGTGGGCATGTGACCTGTGTAGTTGCCCAGTTAGAAAGGCCCTGATGTTGGCTTAATTCTCTGCTGTCTCTGTCTTGAAACTGTTAATAATTTTAGAATAAGGGCCCCTGGGAATCATGAATTGGCCCCAAGGAGGCTTGTTTACTTTAAGAGTTTTCCGACCACAAGCTCTCAGGAGCTCCAAAAAACTGATTTATCCTTTGGATGGTGACTAAAACAATGTACAGGAGCTGAACATTCTTATTTGATCACTTTTCTTCATTATGTATGCTTTTGGCTTCATGGTGAGAAAGCATCTCCCTGCCTTCCCAAGATGATGTATCTGCTGGTCTTTTTCTTTAATTACTGGGTTTATTTTTATTTATCTGCCAACCTGAGATTGCAGGTAAGCACTGCCTTTTGCCAATCAGACAGCTATCGTTTTGCCCAAGAAAGATAATAATTCAGGCCTGCCCACATAGAAACTTTTACACAGTCTACCCTGCTGAGTGCTGGGGCTAGTGAAAGGATGGGCTGGATTGGATCATTCAAAGCAGGGACTAACCTAGAAGGTTGCGTCTCGGGATCCAGAAACGACTAGTCCTCCTTCCTGGCGTTGCCCTCTGGGACACAGAGCAGCTTGTTGAATTAGGGGTCGTTGTTTGCAGGCAGAGGCATCCGGTCTGGATGTCATGATCTCTAGCATGTACAATTTCTACGAACTCGGGCATCAAAGAGCGAGCAAGCGACAAGGTCTCTATCGTCACATAGCTAGGAGCCTAGGGGATGGAGCAGATGGAAGGAAGCCACATAACAGCACAGATAGGTAATTATTGATAACAAGCACTGCTGTGTGTCATGGTAGGACACTGCAGGGAGTTATGTGTGTTTAACAGGGAGAGAGGATCGGGGCACGGAAGGCTTCCAGGGGGACATGATGTGTGAAAGAGAGTTTATCAGGCAAGGGAATGGGGGTGGGGGGGAAAGGCAGAGCAGGTGCAAAGCCTGCTTCCCTGAAATGAGAAAAAGTGCAGGGCACTGGAGAAATTGACAACAACTGTGTGGAATGGAGGAAGTCAGGGGTGAGAGGGGATCAGTGAGACTGGACAGGTAGGTGAAGGCACAAAGCAGAGATGAAGATTTTGTTTTCTCAGTCTTGAGAACAGGAAGTCATGGAAGCCACTAAGAGAATTTAAAAACTTCGTGTTGTTAAAACTGGTCATCCTGAATGATGGAGGTGGGTTGGATGAGACAGCGTGGGGAAAGGGCCGAACTAAGAGCTAAGGGGCGCCTGGACTTGCTGGTGCATCAGTGGGAAAATCCGAGGGCTATTTAAGGAGAAAATGGGCCTTGTGACGGCTTGTTATGGAGGCTGTGAAGACTAGTAACACTTCCTCCCCTCCTGGGGGAGTAAGGCTGGAACCAGACGAGGTGGGAACCATATCTGCCCACAGCAGGCATTCAGTGTACTATTTCCTTGCCCCTTCTCCATTCTGGGTTTCTGGGGTTCTGTCAGCCCTGGAGCCCCCAGCCCCTGTCCCAGCCTGCGGATGTCTGCCTACAGCCTCAACTTCTCGGAGAATTCAAGAGCATCAGCTCCCAGCTTTTTTGACCCCGTCCCCTGGCTGCTGTTGCCTACCACGTTATGGGCCCCAGTAGGGAGATCACTGTTAGCCAGGGCCCTCAGACTTTGTCCTCATGCTGCAGAGGCACACGGCTGCACCACGGACTTTCAATCCAGACCCCCAGGCCACGGGTGAGGAGAGGCCGTGTGCAGGTGGGGAAGTCCCGTGCCCAGGTGGAGCTGAGGTCCTGCCAAGGCCCTGGGGAACCTAAACTACAGAGTGAGCTCTGCCTGTCCCCTCAGAGCAGGAGTGCGGAGGGGCAGGAGCCACGGGGCCCTCTTCCCCTAGGTAGTGGCTGGGAGGGCGGGGCTTTGCAAGGGGCCATGCTCACGGGCTTGTGCACCTGCGTGAGTGAACCTGTCTGTCGATGGAGATGCGCAGGCGCGTGCGAAGGAGCACGTGCATTGTGTTCCCTCTCTGCTTGAATGCTGGAGCGCCGATCTGCACATCCAGGCATACATGGCTCTGTCTGTGTGCACATGCTTGCTTGGAGGTGTGGAATGTGTGTTTCTGTGTGGGTGCACGTCATGGACTGGGGTGTCTCTGTGGGTCCCAGCAGCAGCCCTGGACCTGAGCAGCCCCGCCCCCCCCCCCGAGTCACACACGCGCCCAACGGCCAGCAGGGGGCCCCTGAGTACCACGTGCGGGGCTCCTGGGAAGGGGGCCGGCGGCGTCTATCCTGCCTTCTTGTCTCATGATGAGGACTGCAGGGGCCTTCCTCTCTGCTCTAGTCCCTCCTGGCTTTAGCTCTCTCTCCTGCCCTCAGCCCACATGGAAGCAGAGGTATATCCATAGCCAAGGGAGACACTGGGCGTTGGAGAATGACTCTGACCTGGGGCAGGTTCCCTAGAATGGTGGGGACTGACCTTTCTGTAGGTTGCTGAAGACCAACCGCCCTCCTGGTTCCTTGTTGGGCTCTTGCTGAGAGGTGCTCGGCCTTGACCTTGGCAGGCAACAGGCTCATAGGCGAAACCCCCTGGCCTGGACTGAGGCCTGGGAGGGGTGCAGTCTGATGACAAGGGCCCTTTCCCTGTGGACCACAGAAGGGGCAGAAGATAATGCCTAGAGATGCCTGCTAACCCATGCTTGAAGTGGCAAGATGGACAGATGATGGCTCCCTTTCTTGAAAGAGGGGCTGTAACATCATCTTGAAGGCAGCGTGAGTGCCACAAAGACAGCCAGCCCTGACTGTGCGACCTCAGGAATTGTAATCAGGAAGACTCGACAAAGAACTTGGGACCCACTGGACTTGACACGTGCCTGCGAGAGCCACCAGAATGCCAGGGTCACTGCTGGTATTGACTCGGGCCTGGATTATCTCCCAGGTGCTGATTCTGCAGTACAGGGCCTGGGCTGCTTATGTCTGGACTCGCCGTGCCCAGTGCAGGGCTGAGCTGAGGCTGGCACTCACAGGTGCCTTCATGAGCAGGAGCACGGAGTGGGAGTGCCTGCTACCTGGGTGTAGCAGTTGGGGTGATGGAGGCATCATGGGAAGACACGGGTGGAACTTAATGCTGAGTCTGGACCAGACCTATTCTGGTTGTGCTGGCTAGAATCTGGAGGAGGTAGGCTTCCTGAGAGGGAGGGCTCAGGTCAGACCCTTGAAGACTGAACTGGAAAAGAGCGGAGCCATCAGGTGATCCTGTGGGTTTTATACAGTTTTTTTGTCAGGCCCTGGGGGTCACCTGGATGTACCTTAAGGCAGCCCAGTGGTGGTGGGAAGGAGAGGGAGACAATGGCAAGACTCTGGACCCCTGGCTTCAGTTCAGTTGAAGCTGCTCAGTTTTTTTTTTTTTTTTAATCTTGAGTACAAATTGGAATTCATTTTTAATCAAGGGAGTATTTATGGAGTGCCTACTGTATGCATCTCACTGTTGTACATTCTAGAGATATTAGATTGATGAAAAAGTAATTGCAGTTTTGGATGGTGAATTTCACATCATTTTAGCTAGCCTGAAACACATCTTTATTAATCAAAATAGGAACCATTACAATCAACACATTTTTGGCAATGAGAAACAAGTTTGTTAATGCCTATAGCATAAAAACCCGTGCTTTGGAATTCAGCGACTCTTGGAAAACATTTTCTGCCTCCTGCTGGTTGTGGATGTATTTTCACTGCAAAAAGTTGTCCAGATGCTTGAAGAAGTGGTAGTCAGTTGGTGAGAGGTCAGGTGAATATGGCAGATGAGGCAAAACTCTGTAGCCCACTGTGTTCAACTTTTGAAGTATTGGTTGTGTGAAGAATTGGGTCCTTTCTCTTGACCCAGGTGGTGCAATTTCTTATGCATCTCATTGATTTGCTGAGCATACTTCTCAGATGGAATGGTTTCGCTGGGATTCAGAAAGCTGTAGTGGATCAGATTGGCAGCAGACCACCAAACAGTGACCAGGACCCTCATTTGGGTGCAAGTTTGGCTCACTGGTTGACATATAAAATCCACTTTTCATTGCACGTCACAATCCAGTTGAGAAATGGTTCATTGTTGCATATAGTAAGAGAAGACAACCCATTTCAAAACAATGATGTTTTTGGTTTGCAGTCAGCTCATGAGGCACCCACTTCTTAAGCTTTTTCACCTTTCCAATTTGCTTCAAATGCCGAATGACCATAGAATGGTTGACATTGAGTTCTTTGGCAACTTTTTGTGTAGTTGTAGGAGGATCTGTTTCAATGATGCTCTCATTTGGTCCTTGTCAACTTCTGATGGCTGGACACTACACTCCTCATCTTCGAGGCTCTCATTTCCTTTGCAAAACTTCTTGAGCCACCACTGCACTGTACATTCATGAGAAGTTCTTGGGCCAAATGTGTTGTTGGTGTTGAGAGTTGTCTCTGCTGCTTTACAACCCATTTTGAACACGAATAAAAAAAAAATCACTAGAATTTGCTTTTTGTCCAACATTATTTCTGTGTTCTAAAATACATATAAAATAAACAGCAAGTAATAAATCATATTCTAAAATACATACAAAATAAACAGCAAGTAATAAGTCATATTCTAAAATACATATAAAATAAACAGCAAGTAATGTCATTAGCAAAAAAACATAAAGCAAGAAATATGCATTCAAATGATTTATAACAAAACCACATTTAAGAATGTATTCCAAAGTCAAACAGCAAAGTTCAACAATGCAAAACAATCATTACTTTTGCACCAACCTAATATTTGGAGAACAAAACATGTAACAACTGTGCTCTCTTGACTGTTATATTCTAGTAGGGAGGACAGGTAAATAATAGATGACAATTTAATTTTGGGGTATAAGTGGTATCAGTAAAACAGGGTGTGGGATAGAGCTACTTGGGTGAGGATGGATGGGGCCCCTTCAGGTCCCATGGTTAAGGATGGCCTCTCTGAGGAGGTGCTGTTTGAGCTAAGGCCTGAATGATGACAGTGGAATGAACATTCTGGATAAGATTTTGTTTTAAGAAAACTCTCTGTGGAAAGATTTGAAAATCTCTCAGTCTTCTTTTATTTGTATTCATTTATTTAAATTTCAAAGGTAATACATATTCATTGTAACAATTTCCAACCTTGTTAATGTACATACAGTCAAATGTAGAAGTGACTTCTTCCCGCTTCACCTCTCCCACCCTCCACCCCTAATTCCACTTCTTGAAGAGAATCCCTTTATCACTTAGGTGGATAACCTCCCGGATTTTTCTCTCTGCAATTGTGAATATATATGTTAATTTCCAACTTTGTGTCTGCTTACTTGTCTTGTAGGACAGGCAAGCTCATCAAGGCCAAAATGGACTCTGGACTTTTTCTGCTGAACTTCTTCCTCCCCCGGGTTTTCTCCTCTTTGAAAATAATATCACCACCCCAGCCAGGTGTTCAGGCCCCAAGGCTGGGAGACATCCTTGGTTCTCCTTTACTGTAGGACTCCAAGTCCAGTCTGCTAGCAAATCCTATAGACTCTATCTCCAAAACATGTCCCTGCTGGACGCTTGTTATACCCCACTGCCAACAACCTGGTGTAAGCCACCAGTACACCTCGCCAGGACCTCCTCACTGCTCTTCGTCCTCTCTTGTTACTTCCTACAGTTCTTTCTGCACCCAGCAGCCAGAGTGGTCTTTTAAAACTGGTAAACCTGGTCATGTCGCTCCTTGCTTATACCCCAGTGGCTTCCCAGACTCTTCATCTGCAGACTGATTCAAGGACTAAGTGATCTCAGACCATGGTCCTTCTCTCCAGTCTCATCACGTCCCTTTCACCTCCTTATTCATTACCCTCCGTGTCTCAGGGCTTGCATTTGCTGAGCTAGTTCTTTGTCATCATTCTGATCTTAACTCTGTGTCACCCTCCAGGGAGGCATTCCCCATGGCTCCAGGTACAACAGCCGCCCTTTTGCTCTGCCCCCCTCTACACCTCCAAACATGCTCTATCCCGCACCTTGTTTTATTTCCTTTGTAGCTCTCAGTTTATTGGAAGGCATCATGCTTATTTGTTTTCTGTTTACCATCTGTCTCCTCTGCCCCCCCCCCCCCCCCCCCCCCCCCCGCCACACACACACACACTGAACTCAGGCTCTGTCAGGGCAGAGATTTTGACTCATGTTCATGTTTACAGATCCACTGATGAATAAATAAAACTGTTTCCAGATCGTTGCTAATGATCAAGGCTCTAGTGAACATTCTTGGGCATATATACATCTTTGGGTAATTGTGGAAGGGATTCTGTGGGACACATTTTTAGAAGTGGAGTTTCTAGGTCCAAGGTGATGTATTTTAAAATTTGATGGATATGCCAAATTGCTGCCCAAATTACTGTTCCAATTTGCACTCCCACTGACTTTGATGGTGAACGCCTTCTTCTAAGTCCTTGTCAACACTGGATCATAAAATCTTTTCCTTCTTTTTGGCCTGTGTTAGGAGCAAAAATCAGGTATTTTATTTTGATTTGTATTTCTCTGATTATGTGAAGTTGAATATCTTTTCACATGTTTTTTGTCATTGATAATTTTGAGTGATAAACACAGTGCTGGTCCCACTCCCTAATATAGTTCTGTTTGTAAGAAAGAAGACTAGGCAATGGGTAGAGATTACCACCGTCAGCCACACATCATTTGGCTATTACTACTTTTTACTGGCTGTTTATCTCCGTCTTATTAATTAGTAATGCTCTTTATGTTTTGTGGAGTTTACTTTGTTATGTATGTTGCAAATAGTCTCTGTTTGTCTTTCCTTTATCTTTCAGTGTTGTTTAAGCTATTAATATCTTTGGATCCTTAACTTTTTCTGTTATTGTGAAGATAGCATGTATACCTGTAAACATTTAAAAGCAATCTATCAAAAAAAAAAAAAAATAAAAGCAATCTATCAGTTCACTTCAGTTCAGTCATTGAATAAGAAGTGACTCTCTCCTATTACACTAACTTAACCTTGCATATCTTCACATTTTTCATGTTTATATGCACATTCATATATCATTCATTTATTCTTCAGTGATTCATTCTTCTAGCAAATATTTACAAGCCACTTATACTTCCAATATTTATTGGGTATTTACTATGTTTCTGGCATTGTATAGTTATATTAGAAAAAGATGCATATATTTTCTTCTATTAAACTTGTTTTTGGAAGATGTGCTTTTCTTTTCTTTCTTTTTTTTTTTTTTTTCACATTTCAGATGCTCCTATAACAGGACCTGTATCTGCCTCATTGTTTTTTAATGTTTGCTCACTGTTCTATTTTATGCCTTTGCCAGAATATATTTAATCTGGTCCTTATTGATGGACATTTACATTGGTTCCTGTGTGTTTGCAATTACAAACCGTGTTGTAGTGAGTATCTCTGTAGCTATATCTTTGCAGCCATGTGCAAATATATCTGTAGGGCAGACTCCTAAAATAGAATTGCATTTTAAGTTGATAGACATTGCCAAATTGTCCTCCAAAACTGTGTTCCAATTCACACTCCATCAAGATGTGTGAGAGTGCCCATTTTGCTACTTCATTTGCAACCCCGGATATTATGTCTTTATCATTTTTGCAAACATCTAGTGCTGAGAATGGTGTTTCATTGTTTTATTTTGCACTTTCCTAATTAGGGGTGAAGCCGAGAAGCTTTTCATATATTTATTGGTCACCTGTATTTCTTCTATGAATTGTATGTTCATATTCTTTCCTTATTTTTTAATATCAAGTTGTCTGTTAAAAAAATTTAAGTTGATTTGTAAATTCCATATAGTATGGGTATTCAAACTTTATTTGTAGATTGCAGATATTTTCTCCCAAGCTGTCTTTAGTCTTTTATTTATTTAAATTTTATTTTTGGTTGCACTGGGTCTTCGTTGCTGCATGTGAGCTTTCTCTAGTTGTGATGAGGGGGGGTTGCGCTCTAGTTGCAGTGTGCGATCTTTTCATTGCGGTGGCTTCTCTTGTTGCAGAGCATAAGCTCTCGGGCGAGGGCTCAGTAACTGTGGCACAGGACCCAGATACCCCGCAATGTATCATATCCTCCAGGACCAGGGATCAAACCTCTATCCCCTGCATTGGCAGACAGATTTTTAACCCTGGACCAGCAGGGAAATCCTTGTCTTTGGTCTCTTAATATCGTTTATGGTATAACCCCACCTTGTCAATGGTGGATACCGCTGAATCCCTAGGACTTCCTGGAGCAGCTTTAGAAATGAATGTCTACAGCAATGCTGAGGGGCCATGCCACGCTGTAGGCAATAGAGCTTTTCAAGTAACACAAGGCCATGAAATCCTAAAAGTTCCAACAAACAAAAGTACTTCTGTTTGCAGGAAAACGTGGAAATCAGTGATGAAGCACCATAACAGCACAGGAGAAAAGGTCAGCAAGGCCAGTAGAAGATTCCGCCTCACCTCGAGGTCAGGATTCACCCGTGGTCCCCAGAGTGGGATTACCTGGAAATCTTGGCCAAAAAGAAAAAGGAAGAAATCTACCTAAATACAGGTTGATAACTGCTACAGGAAAAGATCAGAGAAATGTGACCCACACAGGAATTGTATGGGTCTCCTGGACCAGTCACTGCCAAGAGGATGAGAGTAGTTCAGTCGTTTACTACCTGTTCACCTGTGGTGGTTGGTGGACTGAACCTCATCTGGGGAAAGGGTCCCCTTCCCTTGAGTGGCGATAAGCTCAAAACCAGGAAAGGTCATCGTTCAGAAGGAGGGAGAGATGAAGAGGCGACTGACAGTGGTTGCTGTGAGCTGCTTTTATTGTAATCAGTTAATTTTATTTCCCCCAAACATTAGCACAGTTATTGTTGGAGCAATCTGACCCACTACTATGAGGTTTTCCAGTTCACTTCAAATGATCAGATACGTAAGAAAGAGTGCGTGTACGTGTCTTAAATCTGGCTCCACTTCTGGAAGGGACACTTGGTCGGGGAAGTGAGTCACACTTTCTTGCTGTGAACACAACTGAGCATTCAAGAGACTGAATACTTGGTGTGAAGAAATAAAGTTAAAAAAAAAAGAAAGTTGGAAATTTATTGGAGGCTGCGGATTACGTGTACGGCACCTTTACGATGTCCTCACTCTCTCTTCTTTGAATATTTATTGAACACACACTATCCAATTGCAGAATTTTCTCTCTTTGAGTTTGCATCAGTCTAGTTTGGTAACAAAGCTACCATTTATTAAGAAGAATTTCAATGAATTGGTTAATTATTATTATTTTTTTCAATGGGTTGAAAGGAGCTGGGACATGAGCATGGCAGCTAAATAGTGCTCAGCTGGTTCTGGGTATTTTCTCTCCATGAAACAAAGCCCCAGCTTTTGTTGTTGTTTTTTTTCCCAATGAAAATGTGCAGGTTCCACATGTTGGTTAAAGAGAACAGTAGGGTTGTGCAACGGGGGTCATCCTCAAGGGGTACTTCGGGCTCTGTGGCAGGTTACAGTTGCAACGTGTAGATCCCATCGACAGAAATGAGACTTAACATGTTCTGACTGGAGCGGCTGCTGGGCTCAGAAGACACTGGAAATCTAGTTAAGCACAGCTTGTGCCGTTCAGAGCGTGTGGGATCACGAGAAGCGCTGTGCACTGGGTCTGGATGCCCGTGGTGCCCGGGGATTGCCACAGGCAGCGGAGAACAATAATTATGCTGTAGGTAGCTCCAAGCAATTTGAGCTAAAATTGCCCCTCCAGGGTCTGGAACCCAGTCCAAATTTCCTCCAGCTGTTATACTGGGGAATGCAGGAAAGGAAGGAGAAGGCTCACCCCTTGAGATGTTTTTCGATGCTCTCGAACATCAGAACTGATTCTCCAGAATACTTTTTGTTTGTGCATCCAGACATTTGAACATTGCGGCAGAGTCAAGTCTTGAGCTTCCGTAACAAGGTGACCGGAAATGAAATAGCATTCTCAGCTTGGTAAATGTATATTTCATGACCTCAGAGGAAGAGACCTGGGAGGTCCTGTCCACTTGGGGGAGTGAAGCTGGAAGTGCATCCTGGTGCTCCTGGTCTCAGCAGTGGGGTGAGGGGGGGGGGTCGGGGGATGAGCATCAAAGAATGTTGATGATGAGAGAGAGAAGGAGAGGGAGGGAATGTGCCCTGTGCCTGTTTCTCTCTAAGAAAGGCTCTGGTAACAGGTTTCTGGGTAAATGAAAGTTGTATTGTCTCCCATCAGAGATGACTTGAAAATAAAGTGCTTTAAAGCTAATACTGCAGATGTCTGCAGGAAACTCAGCACCACACCGAACACTGTAGTTAGATAGCTGTGCAAAAAAGTACATGAAGGAAAGGGCTAATGTGCAATACTTCTATTTAAGATAGAAGGAGGAAATAGAAATTGTGATAGCATGCTATTTCAAGTAATAATAGAAAGTACTTGATGTTTACATGGTGAATGGATCAATACTAATTCTGTAGTCAGCGCACATACAGTAGTTTGGATTATACAAGTGATAGATGCACTCAGTATAGCTGAAATCTCCACCCTGCAACATTTATTTCTTGCTGCGTGTTAGATGGAATTTTCCACCCAACTATCTGGAAGGATTTGCATAAGAATGGTGATAGAGCAGTATTCTTTAATGATGCGCTTTTCTTTGTTAAACTTCAAAAATGTCTATGGTGCATGATGAGGTTTGGGTGAATTGCCAAGCTAATGCTTTTTATATTTTCTTTAAAGAGCTTATCTTCAGTGTGTTGTGGGAGTTACTTTATATTGTGGTTTTAAAGGCAGTGGCAGTAAAGCTGAATTTGTAGCAATCCCCAATAAATGCCTCCTCCTCCTCCTCCTTTAGGGCTTGGTCTTGCTAAGAAGGGAATCTGGGGAAGGCTGCCTCCAGTTCAGCTGCAAGGAGTCCCTTGGATTTATGTTTTCCAACCTGGTTTTGCTCACCAAGAAGTGAGGTTGTCACTCTCCTACCCAAACAATAACTTCTTGTTAGCCTAAATCAGCCCGGTTCTTGTCAGATGGGCTTGGGGCTCTTGTGGAGGATGAGTTGAGTTATTCAGATCAGAGCCTGGGACCAACTGTGGTTTGGAGAGTGACCGTTTTTGTCCTTCCTACAAGAACCTAATGTTGACAAAGTGGGGAGGAGAAGGGACTGGAATCTTGGGAATTCCAGGAATGCATCCTCCAAGCAAAAGAAGCTTTCCTTCCTGGCTTATGCTCTCAGAATCTGCTCCATGGCAAGGCTTTGCAAGTACAAAGGTGAGAAAACAAAACCCCAAAGCTGGAGCCCTCGAGGGTAATCCAATAGAGGACTTCATGTTAACCTCAGTTTCAATGAGACAAAGAATTTGAAAGCCAAGAATAGATGGAAACTTAAGGTCACCTAATCTTCCCTTTTGTCTAATGCAGGAGTCTCTTTCCCAACACAGCTTTGCAGTGCATTGATCAGGTGCTGCTTGAATACCTCTGAGGACAAAGAACTCACTTCCTCTAAACAGCGATGACAACAGTGACACAAATGGAGGACCTACTATGGGTCAGGCCTGTGATAAGCCTTGAAAAATCATGGTCTTATTTAATGTTTGCAACAACCTTATGAGCACTGATTGCACCATCACTTTACAGATGGGGGAAGAGGCTTCGTGTGTTGCAGAGAAAGGAATTTAGAGTGTGCGTTCTTATTCCCTGCACACACCCCCTGCCCGGGCTGTCCTGTGGGCTGTCCCATCATGGGCAGCCTCAGTTGTTATTTTTTGTTTCTTGGAGACACTTGGAATACACTGTCAACTTAAACAAAAAGCGTAATGTGAGAGTTGCAAGTTAAATTTTATTTGGGGCAAAGTGAGGACTGTAGCCTGGGAGATAGCACCTCAGATAGCTCTGAGAAACTGCTCCAAAGAGGTAGGGGGGAAGAACAGCGTATATGTGATTTTGATGAAGGGAGTGTACGTGCAACCAAGCATATATTTCCCCAGAAGGTTTGTGCTAGTCTTGTGAAGCTTTCTCCTGGTTGTTAGAAACCATTGTCACCATGAAGGATTTTAGTGCTTTTCTAGATATGAGGAGATGTTAATACAAGAATTGAGCTCATAAAATCGCTCCTGATAATACCTAACTATCTGAAGATCTGTCCTGCCGGTACCCACCCCACCCGCCCCCCCCAACCAAGCACAGAGTGCCTCATTTCTGCTCTCCACCCTGAACTCCTTTCAGGCGGTGTTGAAGGTCAGCAGCTGCAGCAGCACATGATTTAACCCTAGTAGAGGTTAGCTGGCAAGCACCCATGGCAAGTGCCAATTTGTAGTTGAGAACACCTTGCCAGTCTTGTATACACTAGCCCTTCAGACATTTGAGGCAGCCTTCCTGTCCCTCAGCCTGCCTCCCAGTTTTCTTTTTTTCTGTTCCATGTCAACTGACATTGCATCTCAGTTTGGCAAGTTCCTCTGGACCCCTTCCTGCTTACCAGTGCTCTTCTCAAAACATATGTCATTTCCGTTTGGAACATTTTGAAGAGACCTTATCACTGTTGCCTAGTTCTATTAGGAGACCGTGGGCTCTGTTGGCAACAGGGACCCATGAAGGCATCTATTCTGGGTGAGGAGGGAGGCTTTCCAAAGAGCACATGGTGAACTTTTTCCACAGCCCTTTCAGGGAGAAGGCATTTAAAAAATCCAGAGTATTGCAACAAGCCAGGGTTGAGCTTCCATGCCATGGCCAGTGGGAAAACCAGGGTCAGAGTAAGGGACGGAGCCTTCTTGCAGGGTTTTTGTGGTGGTCCTCCCAGGCCCTGGCAGAGACAGCTGCTCTGATATCTAACTTGGCCTCTGAGCTGGAATCTCCACAGCTCACTGGCACATCCCTGATGAGACCCTCTGCACTAGCCTCCCAACTTATGAAAGGTAATCATGTTGTTGACACTCTGGAGTTGTCTTTCTCATGGAGTGAGTCCTGACTCAGAATCAGGCCATCTCCCGTTCACTGTGTGACCTTGGGCACATACCTCTCCCTCTTTAGGCTTTCATATCCATATCTATAGAGCTCAGTGTTGTCTTAACAGTGTTAAATTAATTAAACAAGGAGAACATTAGACTGAGTTGGCTTGGATGCCATGGTGCCCACATCAGCAAACCAAAATCTAAGGCTGTAAATGCCTGTGCTTAGTTGCTCAGTCGTGTCCAACTCTTTGTGACCCAATGGATTGCAGCCCTCCAGGCTCCTCTCTCCATGGGGATTCTCCAGGCAAGAATGCTAGAGTGGGTTGCCATGCCCTCCTCCATGGGATCTTCCCAACCCAGGGATCGAACCCAGGTCTCCTGAATTACAGGAGGATTCTTTACCATTAGAGTCACCAGGGAAGCCCTAAACAAAGAGTGGTGCTGGGCCCCACCACAGGGCCGGTGCACCCCTTCCTGTGAAGGTGAGGGAGGTTCTGCCCATATGCTCTGGCAGTTGCCATGGTGGCCACTGCACAGTTGGGAGGGGCAGTGGCTGGGGGTTCTGGTACCCCAAAGCCTAGAAGCCACGAGATCAAAACACTGAAGACAGCCAATCACAGAGGCCAACCTATCACAGAGGCCCCACCAGTCCTAAGCTCCTGCCAATCAATAATTTCCTTCCTTTACTCGTGTGTCTTCTCTATAAAAGTCTCTCCCTAGCTCCTATTGGTGGGGTTTGGTGCTGCCTGATTGGAATGGATTTTTGTTGTTTTTGTTGTTCAGTCACTCAGTTGTGTATGACTCTTTGTGACCCCATGGACTGTCCTTCAGTATCTCTTGGAGTTTGCTCAAACTCATCTATAGAGTTGGTGATGCCATTCAACCATCTCATCCCCTGTCACCCCCTTCTCCTCCTGCCCTCAATCTTTCCCAGCAATAAGTTCTTTTCCAGTGAGTCAGCTCTTTGCATCAGATGGCCAAAATACTGGAGCTTCAGTTTCAACATCAGTCCTTCCAATGAATATTCAGGTTGGTTTCCTTTATGATTGACTGGTTTGATCTCCTTGCTGTCCAAGAGATGCTCAAGAGTCTTCACCAGCACCACAGTTCAAAAGCATCAATTCTTTGGCGCTCAGCCTTCTTTATGGTCCAGCTCTCACATCAGTTCATGACTACTGGAAAACCATAACTTTGGCTATACAGACCATTGTTGGCAAAATGATGTTTCTGCTTTATAAAATGCTGTCTTGGTTCATCGTAGCTTTTGTTCCAACTAACAAGCATCTTTTACTGAAACAAACTCTTAAAATTTTTACGACAGTGTAGTTCATCTTTTAACAGCTCTGGTGTCAGAAAAAGAGCTGCAGGAGGCCCCTCAGAGTCTCCAGGAGCAGGAAGCAGCCATCAGTGGGGACTGTTATAGCCCCCTCAGTGGCTGCCTTCTTGCGGTCTCTGGACGTGATGGGTGAGCCCCTCCTGAGTCCTGGATCCCAGCTCCACAGCTTTCAGACTTGATTTGAGCATTTCTTTTTTCCAGACTGGGTCTGGAACCTGGACAGTAATAAATTGGATCCTACTTAGAAATTGGTCTGAGTCTGGGCTTGAACTGGGTCTGACTTAAGCTGGACTGGGGCCATTGTGAGGCCTCAGGTGAATAAACTTTAAGGCTGAACAAGTAGGTTAACCTTTCCAAAGATCGTCTTGAACTACCGTTGGCATGGTGGAGAACTTTTAACCCAGATGAGCTCATCCATTAAAAGGTGCCCTAGAGAAAAAAGGAGTCTTGGCCACTTTAAAGGGTGGAGGGAAAATTATTTTTCCTTCTTTACAGTTTCTGGGGACCAGGATAAGACCCACTGAGACACCAACATGTTCTGGAGCCTCTAGACAGCACCCTGGGAAAACTAGCAGAAGCCCGCAAAGGGTAAGAATTCTTCCCAAAGTTGGCTTTCCTTGATCCCTATCTGTGGTGCCTGTTCCAGAGACTAAGATAAAATTTCAAATTGTTCCTTCCTTTCTAAGGGCTTCCCTGGTGGCTCAGATGGTAAAGAATCTGCCTGCAGTGCAGGAGATGCAGGTTCAATCCCTGAATCAGGAAGATCCCCTGGAGAAGGGAATGGCAACCCACTCCTGTATTTTTGGAGAATCCTATGGACAGAGGAGGTACTGATTTTTTCTGTCCCAGAGATGGAAGCTTGTCTCATGCTGTGTTCTAAGAATGTGGCTGACAGCCATCAAGTTGGGGGCCTCCAAAATATGGCTGGACAGAAATGTGGATTGCACCCTATTTGCAGCTGGGGTCCTACTGACTATAGCCAGGCTCTCAGGGGGGAACTCATGAGAGTCCCTTGGACAGTGAGAAGATCAAACCAGTCAATCCTAAAGGACATCACTCCTGAATATTCATTGGAAGGACTGATGCTGAAGCTCCAATATTTTGGCCTCTTGAAGTGAAGAGCCAACTCTTAATTAGAAAAGACCCTGATGCTGGGAAGAATTGAGGGCAAGAGGGGTGGGGGTGACAGAATGAGATGGTTGGATGGCATCTGTGACTCAATAGACATCAGTTTGAGCAAACTCCAGGAGACAGTGAAGGACAGGGAAGCCTAGCAGGTTGCAGTTTATGGGGTCACAAAGAATTGGACAGGACTTAATGACTGAACAACAACAGAGGAACTATCTCTTTCTTTTGGTTATCTGTGAGAGTGGCTCTGAATCTTGGGAAGGGAAGTTCTTTTGAACATTCTGGTGTCTAGGGAGTTATTCAGTACTAGCAGGGATATTTTTATTATTTGTCCAAACTGAAACTTGATATGATGTTTGAAATGATTTTTAAAGTAAGTATCTCTGTGGTCAGAAGTTGGCCAAGTTGGAAGCTAATGTTCAGAACCTGATAGGAAAAAAAAATTTTTTTAGGCCTTTTCCCTAAGCTAAAATGAAACTATGTACACGGAGGGAAAGAAAAACATTCTGAAGCCATTGTGGAAAGATTTACTAAAACATTCCAAAGAAATACAGCTCTAAATCTAGAACATGGGAATCATTTGATTTCTGTCTTAGTTGAAGATCTTCTCCTTAATATAAAAGTGAGTTAAAGATACTGTAGTTGGATGGCTGGATCAGCGGCTGGATATAATTCAGATGGCAACCCAATGATTTGAGGAATTGAAAACAACTCTGGGTACGTGCTCAGTCGCTAAGTCATGTCCAGTTCTTTGCGACTCCATGGACTGCAGCCTGCTAGGCTCCTCTGTCCACGGGATTGCCCAGGGAAGAATACTGGACTGGGTCACCACTTTCTTCTCCAGGGTATTTTTCCGACCTAGGGATCAAATCCGTGTCTCCTTCATTGGCAGGAAGGTTCTTTACCACTGAGCCCCCAGGGAAGCCCCCAAAATAACTGTACTTGACTTACAAATCAAGTTTTTGTAAGAATATAGCTGAAGCTCTAGAAACAGTTCAAAACCCACTATTGTTTTCACAATCCCCAGACCTCCCCTATTCAAACTAAAGAGATAGTCAAAATACCTCTCCAGCCATGATGAAGGTCTTTCTGATGGCCAGGCTGTGTCACTGCATGCCCCCAGGACCCCCATGATGGTGCTGTACTGTGTGAATCAGTATCAGGACAACAAATGAAATTGCACTAAAATGAAATTGATGACAGATGACCTCGTTGAAATAATTGTAAGCTTAAGACACGGACTTGCTAAATCAAGGTTATTTTGAGTTAAAAAATGGTCAACACTCATAAACTTAAAAAAATCCTCTTTTAAGGAGCAATTTTTATAAATAGCAATTTTTTGTAATCCTTGTGCTTTTCTCTGCCTTTCTGAAGAATGGTTTTCTTTCCTTACCCACCCATCTTTCATCAGATCCCATAGCAAAGTTAGGAGAGGGAAAGGGAGTGTCATGTCTCTTTATTGGTTTAAAAATATTTATTAAGCATTATATACTTAATTTTTTAAGTTTTCATTCATTGAAGTGGAAAGAGCACTAGGCTGAATTGGGAGATGCTGCTTCTGGTTGTGGTTTTGTGTGACCTTACGAGAATCTCATTCCCCCTCCAGGTCTCCTGTTCTTCTTCTCTTGGGAGCTGGTAAAAGTGATTTGTAAAGTTGTCCCCAAGTCTGGCTTTCATGTGTAAAAGCAACTTCAGGCTGGGCAAGACAAGTCAATCTAGTCAGCACTATTGGAGTCCCTATTAAGTTCTAGACCTTGTGCTGGGCATGGGATATAGTCAGTGAAAATAGACATGGAACCATTCCAGCTGCTGCCACCTGGGACTATAGCCCAATACCAGCTCTTGCTTGCTAGAGAATCTTAGTCCAATTGTTTCTCTTCTGTGCCTCGTTCTCCTCATGGGATTATGGTACTACTGAAATAAAGGAATACATGTCAAGGGATTCCTATAGTACCTGGTGCATTAATGATGTTGACTTTTATTTTTATTATTGGTAGAGGAGGTATATATTAATCCAATAAGCACAAAAATAAATATAGCATTTCAGTTGTACTAAGTGCTCTGAGAACACATATCAGGAGGATTCCTTCAGCGTGGGAAGTAGTGATTAAGCTTAAGATCTGAAGGATAAGTTCACCAGTTGAAGGAGAATGGAACAGACTCCAGGGAATGGCATATGCAAAGCTGCTCTGGTGGGAAGAAGCACAGATATCTGTGGATTTAGAGTAGGCCAGGATGAAGCAGAACAAGGAAGAGGAAGAGAATAGAGGTTGGAGGTGGGGCAGGGACCAGGCTGTGCTGGGCTCTGCCGGAGCCCAACATTTGGAAAAACTGGTTTTGTAAGTGCCTCCTGGAAGTCAGAGTTCCCAGTTAGACCCATGGCTCTGACACTCTTGAGTTGATATTCACGAGGATTTGGCTTTCTACAGATTGGAACCCATTGGAACCAGATTCTAAGGGACACTAGGAAAGTTCATGTGATGAGTTGTGGCTCAATAGGCTTGACACCTCCTGGGCCATCTTGCATTTAGATCGTGTTCTCGGGACCAGAGTCCCAGACTGTATTCTGATCCTTTCAGTGTCCTATTCAGGGTGTCCATGGGTGGTCACATTTGAATAGGGTTGGAAAGACAAAACCAAATTCTTCCCTGTCTACAGGGAGACAAGGCTTCATGCGTCTTAAGCGCTTGAGAGCATATTTACTATTTGAGAATCAGATGAAATCTGTGGATTTTTCTACTTGAGGGATGCATTTACACACTTAAATCCAAATTAGGGTGTACTTTTAGGTTGGGTTTGTGGGTCTCCTTGAAGCTCAAACATGGTCCCAGATTAAATGTCCTTCTGCTGCTGCTGCTGCTGCTGCTAAGTTGCTTCAGTTGTATCCGACTCTGTGTGACCCCATGGCAAGAATACTGGAGTGGGTTGCCATTTCCTTCTCCAATGCACGAAAGTGAAAAGTCAAAGTGAAGTCGCTCAGTCGTGTCCAACTCTTAGCTACCTCATGGACTGCAGCCTACCAGGCTCCCCTGACCCTGGGATTTTCCAGGCAAGAGTACTGGAGTAGGGTGCCGTTGCCTTCTCCGAAATGTCCTTCTAATATAAGACCATGCCCAACATTATGGACATTCAATATCACTTTCAATATCTAACCCCTCCCTCTCTGTCTCCCCCTTTTATCTCCTCTTTCCTTCTCTGTTGCTTCCATTTTGGACTCTTATTGAGGGTCAGTTTCCCCTTAGACTACTTTAATTTTCTTTACCTTTGTCTTTCTGTCTTTAGATTATTATCCAATCACCTCTTCACATTCTATGGGAAAAAGAAAATGTATCAAGGGAGGGATGAAAGTGAAATAAATGAATAAAATTATAAATACAGATTTTCAGAATAAATCAAGCTTATTATAGATAATTTGGAAAAAACATACAAGTTAAAAAGTTTATAGTCTCAGCACCTAAAGGGAATCAATGGTATTTTTTTTCCTAGTATTTTTCTGTGGAAAATTTTTTTTATAGAGTCATGATCAAAATGTATATGTATATATATTTTTATATTTAAACACCTTACTTAACATTTATTTTTCCTTTAGCCCAAATGCATATATGTATTAAATTTCTTTTATTATGGAAAGTATGAAACATATACCAAACAGAGGCAATATTGCAATGAACCTACTACCCATCCCATGTACCCAACACCTAGCTTTAAAAATTATTAGCATTGTATCCATGAACTTCTGATGTGCAACAAATAGCCTCAAACTTTGGTAGCTTAAAATAGTAACTATTGACTTTGTTCAGAATTCTCTAGAAAAGTGATTTTGGCTGGACTCAGCTGTGTGACTCTTCGGCTAGTCATGGCTGGCCTCAGTCTTGCATCTATGTTTTGCTGCCACTTAACTAGATGGCTTTGCTTCTGGGATTGACTGGCTGACATGTGGGGCCACAAGAGGGATTGGGTCCCCGTATCTCTTGTCATTCAGCAGGTTATCCTTAGGCTTCTTCACATGGTGATAGAAGGCTTCCAACCACAGCAAGAGGCAAGTGCCAATGCATAAGTGTTTTTCAAGCTTCTGGTTGTAGCTCACTAATACTGCTATTGGCCAAAGCAGGCCACAGCGTCAATTTACACTCCAGGGGTGGAGAAATAGACTCCACTTCTTGATGAAGAATCTGCAGCATCATTTTGTAAGGATGTGAATATAAGCAGAAGAATTTGTGGCCCTTTTTAGTAAGGGTACGGCTATAGGCAAGAGACGAATTTGCGGCCAATTTTAGAATCTACCACAAATGTGTTGCTAATACTAATATTGGTAAATCATCATTTTGGATGTTATTGGTAGATTGTCATGAATATATTTAGATGGCTGAGTAATGTACCACCCAGTGCATTGCTGAACCTTGTGTGACCATTCCCCTATTGTTGAGGAGCGAGGTCATTGCCATTTTTTTGCCATTATGAATAATGCTACAATAGATGCTTTGTGCATAAAGCTTTTTCTGGTTTTGGGATTATTTCCTTGGAGTAGTCACAAAAGTGGTATTACTGTGTCAAACATTTTAGAGCTCTTAGTACACTTTGCCAAATTGCTTTCCAAAAGGATTGTATCAATTTACACTCCCACCAGTGTGTGTGAGAGTACCCCACAGGGATCCTTCTGAAATGCAAATCTGATTATCTCATGCCCAGTTTAAAAATGATCTCTACTGCCTTCATAATAAAGATTAAACTATGTAAGACAGAACTATGTCTGCTACATGACTTTTGAAAAACTAAAAGACTGTTTTAGCTTGATAAGACCCTGTATCCAAGGTTTATAGACTCTAGTGAGGAAACAAGATTGATAGCCTCAGAACCAAGTGAAGGCATCACCCTCAAGTTGTCCTGGAATGCAGATGTCATCGTTATAGATGAGGAAACTGAGGGTAAAAGACTGCAGTATTTAAAGTAGAAACCTGTTCACAACTTTATATCTATGGCATCATCTATGGATGTGAGAGTTGGACCATAAGGAAAGCTGAGCACCGAAGAATTGATGCTTTTGAATTGTGGTGTTGGAGAAGACTCTTGAGAGTCGCTTGGACAGCAAGGAGATCCAAACAGTCAATCCTAAAGGGAATCAGTCCTGAATATTCATCGGAAGGCCTGATGCTGAAGCTGAAGCTCCAATACTTTGGCCACCTGCTGTGAAGAACTGACTCTTTGGAAAAGACCCTGATGCTGGGAGAGATTGAAGGCAGGAGGAGAAGGGGATGACAGAGGATGAAATGGTTGGAGAGCATCACCAACTTGATAGACATGATTTTGAGTAGGCTCCAGGAGTTAGTGATGGACAAGGAAGCCTGGTGTGTTTTAGTCCATGGGGTCACAAAGAGTGACCCAACTGAGTTGGACACAACTGAGTGACTGAACTGAACTGACTGATTTTAGCATCATCTTTGCAAAGGAATGTACATATAAAAGTTTAAATATATATTTAATGCAAAGTAACTATAATACGTTTATTTTGTTGGTTAGAATTCTTTAATTCCAAAACCTGAAGACTGTGAGACTTAGAATGAGACAGATCTGAGTTTGAATTCTGGCATTTACTAGAATTTGAGCAAGACTTAACATCTCTAAGTCTCATCCACTTTGTTATCTGTAAGATGTGGGTAATAATGCCTACTTTCTAGGGGTTTGGTGATCATTCAACATACATACCAAATGTCTAGCAGAACCATTCAGCAGGAGCTATTCTTCTTCCTATGTGAGATAAATGGATAAGTAGAAGGGAACAATACATGTAACCAAAATGAGGAGGCATTGATAATCTAGGACTATAAAAAAGACTTTGTGACTTTTTACAGCCACATTGCCATGATTTGAATCTCGGCTCAGTCTACTAGCTGGAATTCTTGCCTTTACTGAGGGTTCCTTTTTCCCAGTGTTGTTGAGAATCCCCAGTTCATGAATCATTGGTTCCCCTTCATTCTCACTTTGTCCCCTTGATGCTCACCTGGAAAGGGAGAACGGAGACCAGGACACGTTCCTCAAGATGCAGTTCCTCAGCTGGGGCTCTCCACGCGGCCCTATCTGAGCTCTGCACGCCTCTGGCACATAGCTAGTGGGGGAGGGCAGCTGTTGGCCAGAGCGGGCACCACCCACCCTTGGCACTTTTCCATAGGAGCATCTGATGGAGCCCCCCCCTGGGCCCCAGGAGCCCCAGGACTTTCTTGTTATCCATTGAAAATATATATCTACAGATTTGCTCAAGCCAACCTGATTTTCTGGTGCTCTTTTTTTTTTTTTTTTTTTAACTTCTTATGTTACATGGGAGTGCCTGGTGGCTCAGACAGCAAAGTGTCTGCCTGTAATGTGGAAGACCTGGGTTCGATCCCTGGGTTGGGAAGATCCCCTGGAGAAGGAAATGGCAACCCACTCCAGTACTCTTGCCTGGAAAATTCCATGGATAGAGGAGCCTGGAAGGCTATAGTCCATGGGGTCACAGAGTCGGACACAACTGAGCAACTTCACTGGTAGGTGATTGACGATGTTGTGTTAGTTTGAGTTATACAGCAAAATGACTTGGTTATACATATATGTTAGTTGCTCATTCATGTCTGACTCTTGGCAACCCCACGGACTGTTGTCTGCCAGGCTCCTCTGTCCATGGAATTCTCCAGACAAGAAGACTGGAGTGGTAGCCATTCCCTTCTCCAGGATACCTTCCTGACCCAGGAATCGAAGCTGGGTTTCCCACACTGGGGGCAGATTACCATATGAGCCACTCTATTCCTTTTCAAATTCATTTAGGTTGTTAGGTTTCAAATTCGTTTAGGTTGTTACGTAATATTGAGCAGAGCTCCCTGTGCTATGCAGTAGGTCTTTGTTGGTTTTCCATTTTAATATACAGTGTATACATGTCAATCCCAAATTCCATAACTGTTCCCTGCCCGCCCCCCACACTTTTTTCTCCTGGTAATGATAAGTTTGTTCTCTAAGTCTGTGAGGCTATTTCTGTTTTATAAATACATTTATTTGTATCATGTTTTAGACTCTGCATATAAGCAATATCATACAATATTTGTCTTCTCACTTCACTCAACATGACAATCTCTAGGTCCATCCATGTTGCTGCACATGGCATGATTTCATTCTTTTTAATGGGTGAGTAATATTCCACTGTATGTATATACTGTATCTTCTTTATCCATTCATCTGTTGATGAATGTTTGGGTTGCTTCCATGTCTTGGCTATTGTAAACAGTGCTGCAATGAATATTGGGGTTCATGTATCCTTTTGGACCAAGCTAACCTGGTTTTCTGATAGTCTTTTCCATAGTGATGTTTTAGTGTGAGAGAATATATAATGTCAGTCACAGGTATAATTTTACATTTTCTAGCAGCCATATTAAAATGTGTAAAGAAATAGATGAAGTTAATTTCAACAATATGTTATTTAATGCAGTGTATCTATTATTTAGCATATAAAACATATACAATTATTAATGACATAATTACATTATTTTAAAATCATATATCTCAAAACTGGTGTATTAATAAATCATATGGAAAAAAGGTTATGACCAACCTAGATAGCATATTGAAAAGCAGAGACATTACTTTGCCAACAAAGGTCCATCTAGTCAAGGCTATGGTTTTTCCAGTGGTCATGTATGGATGTGAAAGTTGGACTGTGAAGAAAGCTGAGTGCCGAAGAATTGATGCTTTTGAACTGTGGTGTTGGAGAAGACTCCTGAGAGTCCCTTGAACTGCAAGGAGATCCAACCAGTCCATTCTGAAGGAGATCAGCCCTGGGATTTCTTTGGAAGGAATGATGCTAAAGCTGAAACTCCAGTACTTTGGCCACCTCATGCGAAGACTTGACTCATTGGAAAAGACTCTGATGCTGGGAGGGATTGGGGGCAGGAGGAGAAGGGGAGACAGAGGATGAGATGGCTGGATGGCATCACTGACTTGATGGACGTGAGTCTGAGTGAACTCCAGGAGTTGGTGATGGACAGGGAGGCCTGGCGTGCTGCGATTCATGGGGTTGCAAAGCGTCGGACACGACTGAGCGACTGAACTGAACTGAACTGATGCTTATGGCACATCTGAAGTTGGACTAGCCGCCTTTTCATTGCTCAGTAACTGCAGGTGGCTAGTGGCCACTAAATGGAACAGCACCATTCTGAAACGAAACTACCCGGACTCCGAGTGGTCCACCTCTCCAGTAGTACAGGTCTTGATACCCACATGCAACTATTTTTCCTGAAAACCTACTTCTGATTTAAGCTTGGATGCATCTGTGGGGAGTCAATATACTATCTACTGTACCTAGAATTATTCTTTTTGACATAGTATTGTGTCCGGTTTAGCAATCTGGACTCTGTTTCCCTTACAGTGAATTCCCTTTTTAGGAGTCTCTTGTGTTTTCCCACTTTGCTACCACCCTAAATGATCAGAGAAGAAATGTTTTTAATCCTTGAACATTAATAAGAAAGGAGCAAGAGAGTCAGCATTTTATTTTTATTCCTCCCATGAGGTTCCTCTGCTCCTCTGTGGATTTGTGGAATAAGAGAAGGTGTGGGAATCTGTAATCCAAGTGCACAGGCTATGATGGGGAATGGATATCTCCTTGCAGTGACCAGCAGTGTCTAAGCCTTAGGCAATGGCCCAGCTAAAATGTAGACACTTCCTAGAAAGAATTTTAAATTAGTGATAACAGGTCCTACTATGTGTAAGAGCTTCACATGCCTCGTTTCCCGAGGTAGACATTATTATCCCTGTTTCATAGATGAAACAGAGAGGTTAAGGAACTTAGTTAAGGTCACAAAAAGAACCCAGACTTGGGTCTTCAGTGACCTGATGCTTTCCCTTGTCTCAAAGCCACCCTTCAATACTGGGTGGCTAAGATTGGCTCTGAGGATCAGCTGGCATGTAGCTGGAGACTTTGCTAGAGAATGAGAGATCTTTGCAAGAAACATTTGTCATTACTTACAAAGATACGGTTATAGGGCATCACTGTTCCAGTTACTACCGCTATAAAACAAATCACCCCCGAATGGCAGGCATGCGAGGCCTCAGTTGGAGGACTTGAAGGCTAAGGGCGGAAAACAGCCAAAGAAACTTGTTTACTCATGGACTTGCTGGTCAGTTAGGTAGCTCAAACCTCTCCGGGTGGCCTTTCCGCATTGTCTCCCTGTGTGGACTGGTTCTGGCTTCCTCCCTCATAGCATGGCGACTGGGTTCAAAAGGCTAGAAGAGACACATGGTCTCACCCCAGAAAATCCACACCATGCACTTTATGCATTTTATTCAACATGGTGGTCACAGAGTCCTGTCCCAAGGCTAGGTGAAACAGATTCTGCCTGCTTATGGGACGTGTTAAGGTTTGAGCAGGGTGAGTGGACCCACAAACATTGTCATGGCTGTTTTTGGAAAATACAGTCTGCCATGGTCATTATCAATGTTACAGAGAAGGAAGATGGATAGGTTCCAGGGAAGGAAATGTTCTGTTGAGTGCCTGGGTCTCTAGAAAATGTCAAAATAGCCTTGTGGACTCTGTGGGAGAGGGAGAGGGTGGGATGATTTGGGAGAATGGCATTGAAACATGTATAATACCATATATGAAACGAATCGCCAGTCCAGGTTTGATGCATGATACAGGATGCTTGGGGCTGGTGCACTGGGATGACCCAGAGGGATGGTATGGGGAAGGAGATGGGAGGGGGGTTCAGGATGGGGAACAGGTGTACACCTGTGGTGGATTCATGTTGATGTATGGCAAAACCAATACAATATTGTAATTAGCCTCCAATTAAAATAAATAACCTTATATTTAAAAAAATAGTGAAAGGGAATTAGGAAAATAATGGAAAGGGAAAGAAGTTCAAATGCAAATGGGGAGTATTGGAAGAGGCTTCCTCCAGCCAAAGATCCCTTCCAAAAAAGCAATGACTGTGCCCTCGACTTAGTCCACTGGCCTGACTTATGCTCTTTTTGTAGCCTCAGGTGGCCTCCACTGGCCAGAGCAGGGTGTCCTGAGTAACCTCCTACAGCCCAGTCCCAGGAAGGGCCACAGCATCTTGCTTTCAGCCTGCCCTCCTGGCTTCATGGCTTAACCCTAAACCTCCTTTTCCTAGAGATTTGGAATTTCAGTAAATCAGGGCTTGAACTGAGAAATAATGACTGCTTTTATATGCACTGGCTCTTTACTGGCAGACCATTACAGGGAAGATAAGGTTCCATAACACTGTAGGAATAAAGCCCAGAAAATTATGCGAAAAGCTCCGCCATCCAGGATAAATGTTATAGAAGGCATTAACCTTCCATAAAAAATCCCTTTGCTAGGCAGGAATTTAAATGACAGCCACTGTGAGAGGAGATATTTAGCCTTAGAAACATATCACCACCTTCTCTTAGAATAGCAGGTTCTTTGGTTATCAGCAGTTGAGTATTGTTCCTCTTTTTCATAGGAATGCGCAGCAGAATAGCAAATACGTAGACAAAGTCTTTTCCGGGTACACCCCTATATCGCGGTATATACTTCCCAAGATGTTATGTGTACACTCTCTGCCTTTATTTAGGAAAATTGAATAAGAGATTGATATTCAAATAAAGCTGAAACAAACCTTTATGATAGCCTCCAAATTACTTGTCTTGAGAGAAAAATAATTTTTTCTCCCTGAGGTATAAGTGCAATTCTCCAATGAATGTGTTAGGGCAGAAATTACAGTGATTACCCTCTCTTTTTATATAAATTTGGCTCTTCCAGCAAGCGAGCCAACCCAATCACAGGGCAGAGACTTTGTACAGAAGTTTATGCATGTTCCACATACATATTTATATGCTTTAGGGGAAACAATCTTAGATGATAGCGTAAAAGTGATTATTTTGTTTTAAGTAGTCAATTTCTGTGTCCCCATGCTGAAAGCATTTGGGGCAGGAGGAGAAACAGAACTCTACTCCATTGTCTTAGAGACTCAGCTGAAGTCCCAGAACTGCTTCTGGCCCTTCCAGAGTTTGGTGTGGAAAAGAGGCTGAATTTCCCAATGTGCTAAGTGGATTGAGTTGTAATACCTACTCTCTTGAGCTCCACTCTGCCTCCCAAGTGGCAGGAATTCACACATGGGACCTTATTTTTCTGTTAACTGAGCAGCTTTGTAAATATTGTTTGGAGGACCCAGTATTGAAACTTAGCATCATGGGTGGTTGAGAAATCCACAGTTGCCTCTCAGTTTGTTTAATCAAGTTGACATACTTACAAGGCAGTAAATTTAAGAATTTTAAGACTCTCTCTAGACTAAATCACAATAAGACCAAACAGATTAACTTTGAGAGTCAGAAACAACTCCAAGGAAATGAAAGGAAAATAGAGCTTCTAAAAGGCTTTATGGTTTTTCCTAATGATAACCTAGTGATATACCTGACTAATTTGTATTAGAAAATATTTATTTAGAATATTTAAAAGTTTTGTGCTTTAAAGTAGACTAAGTGAAAAAAATCCTCTTCAGAGGACTGTATCTGATCCCAAATGAGATGTTATTTTTAGGAAGAATGAAACTAATGTTAATCTAGGGCCAAGATGTTCCAGTACTCTTTAAATTCTTATGATCACTGGACAATGTACATATTATTATCCCCCCTTAAAAAAAAAAAAAAAATATATATATATATATATAAGAAAAACCAAGGCTGAAAGAGGTCTATCAACTTGCTCAGACTTCAGATTACCTGGACTAAACAGAGTTTGTTACTCTTCATTTGAGAATCTTTCTAGTTCTTTAGAATTGCTCTAAATTCCAGCAGGGCCAGATGGTTTCCTAAGTGACAAACCTAGGTAAGATGTCTGATTCTTCCTTCCAGTTAAATCTAATCCATTGAAACTGCTCTCAGTTGTATTCCTAAACCGATCACAAAAGCATGCACTTCTTTCTGTTGTCAGCAGAATCGTCCCCTGAGCACCACCATCCTCTGACCCCTTCCCTGGTTCTTAGGTGTGCTCCCTCCTCCCATGCTTGCTCACCTGACATCATGGTTCACAGCAGCTCGAACCATCTTCCAAGAAATTAAGATGCAGTGTGTCTCTCCTCTGTTTGGGACTCTGCAGATCTCCTGCTGTACCAGAGTAACGTTTGACTGTCTCACCTTCGCTTGTAAAAGCTAGTGGCATCTGGCCCTGACCTTCCCCGCCCCTCTTATCTCCTGTACTCTCTCCTCTGCTCTCCAAGCTCTACTCCCCCATACACATTTGACTGTTTCTGGAAAAGAGCAAGCTTTCCCCCCTTCTTGTTCTTTTTCTCTCCTTAGAACATTCTTCTCCTGGCTCTTCATATGGCCTGAGTCTTGCCCTTCAGGTCTTGGTTTAAAGACCAGTCTCTCTGTGAGAACTTCTTTCACCACCCTATTAAAGACGCTTCCTCCACCACGTTAGTTGCCATCAGAGGGCCTTGCTGGCTTTCTTCATGGTGCTTGTCATTACCTATAATTACGTACAGTAAATCCCCTACATACAAACATGTTCTGTTCCGAGAGCACATTCATAAGTCCAATCTGTTTGTAGAGTCCAACAAAATTAGCCTAGGCACTCAACTAACACAAAAAACTATGTAGTGCTGCACAGTAATATACTTTTTGGGCTTCCCTGGTGGCTCAGATGGTAAAGAATCTGCCTACTCTGCAGGAGACCCAGGTTCAATCCTTGGGTCAGAAAGATCCCCCAGAGAAGGGCATGGCAACCCACTCCAGTATTGTTTCCTGGTAAGTCCCATGGACAGAGGAGCCTGGTGGGCTACAGTCCATGGGGTCTCAAAGAGTGAGACATGACTTAGCGACCGACTAATACACATAATACTTTTCACATGTAATACATAAAAGCACAAAAAACAAAACGTTTTTACCCTTATAGTACAGCACCTTGAAAAGTACAGTAAAAGTACAGTAAAACAGCTGGCATACAGGGGCTGGCATCAAGTGAACAGGCAAGAAGGGCGACTGACTGGAAGAGGGAGAGGAGGTGGGAGAGGGCAGAGCTGAAGGATCGTCAGCAGTAGGTTATGGAGGGCAAGCTGCGTTTTCATTCACACCTGACGCTGACGGAACGCCCGTTCGCATCTTTGATGGTTCATGACTTGAAGGTTAGTATGTAGGGGACTTAATGTATTTGGTGTATTTGCTTACTTGTTTGTTATCTATCCCTGTTCCTCGCCCAGCTCAAACTAAGTCACACGTGACCAGGAACACTTATTCTCACTGTTACCTCAGTACCTGGTCTGTGGTAGGCACTCAACAAACCTTTGGTGCAAAAATTAATCATACTTGTGTAGTCCTTCTGCTCTTAAAACCCTTTGCCATTCCAAATCACAGACTATTCGGTAATCCATCATCTTTTCAGTGTTACTGGGCAAAAATATTGGAGTTGACTTTAAGAACCTTGGTCCATACTCCCATCATGCGTGCTAAGTTGCTTCAGTTGTGTCCAACTCTGTGCAACCCTGTGGACTGTAGCCCGCCAGGCTCTTCTGTCCATGGGATTCTCCAGGCAAGAAGACTGGAGTGGGTTGCCGTGCCCTCCTCCAGGGGATCTTCCCGACCCAGGGAAGCCGTGCCTCACAGCCATTAATTTGCTGTACAAGCTTAAGCAAGTTGTTATTCCTCTCCAAATGATCTTTAAATCCCCTCTGAGTCCTGACCCTGGATTGTTTCCAGTTTTTCTACTACTGTCCCCTTGAAGCAACCTTGACAGAAGCAACTTGGTTTTAACTAAGTCATTATGTTGAGATGCAGCCTGCAGTTTATTTAGGGGGACCCAGCGTTTCCCCTCTGTTTCGAGACTCTTGAGTGGTGTTAATGCAGGGTGTCAGGTGATGACATCTGGGGGAAAAAGGATCCTTCCAGGCAGCAGTGCACGTGAGAGGCAGATGGGATTTATTGCCAGCAGCCTCCGTAAAGATGGGGAGAAGCCCATTTGCCTTTTGTAACACCTCCTCTGGCTGAACAGGCACAAAGGAACTGGTGCTTAATCGTATCTAGAGTCTCAACCTTATCACCTGAAGAATGGGAATTCCTCACCAGGCGTCTCAGCCTGCAAAGGCAGCCAGGGGCCAGCGAAAGCAAGATCCTGCCTGTACACGGGCTCTGGACAGGGGCTGGCTGCCTGTCTGTGCCTCCTGCAGTGTTCATCCGGGGATGGCGGAGGAGAGCAAGGTGGGCGCCATGGGCTGTGCTAAACACTCTGTGTACACAGCCTCTCCAAACGCTGTGAGGCAGTTATTATTTCCATACCGTGCCCACTTTCCAGATGGGGATCCTGAGGCATAGAGATGGAGTGATCTGCTTGAAGCCTCAGCGTTAGGAAGTAACTGTGTTCTGGGGCACTCCTTGCGATCTCCCTCTCTGCTCCTTTCTTGTGCCGTTGGTCAGAGTCTGCTGTCACAGGGAACCCAGCTACACAGAAGGCATCATTTTCAGGGACTGTTTGTAAAGCCGTTGTAACGAATCAAATGTATGGGGGTTAGATCTGGCAAATGAATTCCCAGAGGCCCAGCTTCATGACTTGCAAAATATGAGTGCATCAGATATCCACATGGAGACAAATAATGAACTGTGGGAAAGAATCATCTGCTTAATGGAGAAAAAAATAGAAGTACTTATGTGAACTTGAAGAGATGTGTATTTTTCTTTTTTAAACTAAAGAAAAAAATTTTTTTGACCACACCATGTGGCATGTGGGATCTCAGTTCCCTGACCAGGGACTGAACCTGTGCCCTCTGCATTCAAAGCATGGAGTCTTAACCACTGGACCACGAGGAAAGTCCCTGTGTTTTTCTTTATACCCCTATTGGCATCATGATTTTTCCGTGTTTCAGGAAAGCCAAACTTTTCTCGAGCCAGCAAATCAACCTTCTAGAAGGTCATGTGGCGCCTGAAAGAGAAGCTATTCAACAATGTTTATGGAATGATGATGTTGGACCGGGTCCTGCTGGTCACTGAAGATAACGAGGTGAAGAAGGTGCAGCCCCGCCCTTGCAGAGATCAGGCTGAGGCTGCAGGGCAGGAACAGATAGGTGAGAGGCCGGTTTAATACTCCGTGATTCAGAGCTTAGAACAGGAGACCATGCGAACATGGGAGAAAAACTTCCTTAGAGGAGGCAAATTTTGAGATGAGGTTTGAAGGATAAGTCAGCAAAATGGGGAAGATAGTGTGGGCAAAACCCACAGAATCATGGTACATATGGAGTGTCTGGGGAAGTAGGAAAAGAGGCTGGAGAGAAATTTAACCCAACTGTGAAGGGCCTTCCAAGTTGGACTTTGGAGCACAGACATTATTCTGTGCTAATAGCTTGAAAGATCCCTCTGGGGGGTGGGTGGAGCTATTGAGACTGTCCTGGAGAGAACTGACTGGAGGAAGGTTGCCCTGGTAGTCACACACACACACTGGAATATTACTCAGCTATAAAAGGAAAGAAAGAATGCCGTTTGCAGCAACATGGAGGGACCTAGAAATTATCATACTGAGTCAGACAGAGAAGGACAAATACGATATGGTATCACTTATATGTGGAGTCTGGGACTTCCCTAGTGGCTCAGATGGTAAAGCGTCTGCCTACAATGCAGGAGACCCCGGTTCAATCCCTGGGTCAGGAAGATCTCCTGGAGAAGGAAATGGCAACCCACTCAAGTATTCTTGCCTGGAAAATCCCATGGATGGTGGAACCTGGTAGGCTACAGTCCATGGGGTCGCAAAAAGTTGGACACAACAGAGCAACTTCACTTTCATATGTGGAATCTAAAAAAAAAAAAGGTACAAATGAACTTATTTACAAAACAGAAATAGACCCACAGACATAGAAAACAAACTTATGGTTACCAAAGGGGAAAGGGGGAGGGAGGGATAAATTAGGAGTTTGGGATGAACAGATACATACTACTTTATATAAAGTAGATAAACAACAAGGTCTTACTACATAGCACAGGAAACTGTATTCGGTATCTTATAAAAATGTATAGTGGAACAGACTCAGAAAAAGAATATATAGAACTATGTATATATAAAAAGGGTGTTAGTCACTCAGTCTTGTCGAACTCTTTGCTATCCCATGGATTGTAGCCCACCAGGGTTCTCTGTCGGTGGAATTCTCCAGGCAAGAATAATGGAGTGGGTTGTCATTTCCTTCTCCAGGGGATCTTCCCAACCTAGGGATCTAAGCTGGGTCTCACACATTGCAGGCAAATTCTTTACTGTCTGAGCCACCAGGGCAGCCCATGTATATACAAAGAATATATAAAACTGAAGCACTTTGCTGTACACCTGAAACATTGTAAACCAACTACACTTCAGTTGAAAAAAACGATGGTATAGGGAAAGGACCTGAAAAAAAATAGATACTTACTGTGTGAGGTGAAAGTTGAATACAGATGAATCGTATTATGTATATAGTTAGACATTTATATACAGATGCACACTCACCTATACCAGCTATATAATTTTTATGATAAACATGCATATCTGGAAATTTTAAAATATTTACTTTCATTACAGAAAGTGAGTGCGAATTATGGCAATTTTGAAGTGTCTAATGTTCTCTGTGTTAGGATGACAAATTGTTCCTTCCAGATATTCATATTTAGTAACAAAGTTTTCTACTTGATTGCTTATTATTTTGTTGTACTATTACAGATGTTGTATTTGATTTTAGAGTGGAATTTGCTGTTCCATATCATTAAATAAATTCTCAGGGCTATAATTTATTTCACTCCTCAGAGAATAGAAGGAATTCAAGAGTTTTGAAGCATATGCCTGTCTTCCAAGGAGTTAGAAAAACACAAAACACCCTATTGAAATTTTTTTTTTTAAACCACCAATAAAGATAGCTTTCCTTGGGGAGGGGAAGAGGAAGGGGAAGATGATGTTGAAGATGGGCTGTATTTGTTGTATGATGAAGACAGGCTCCCTTTTAAAGCTTATGCCTACTTACCCTTCAGAGCTGGAGAGAACCCAGAGCTGCCTGTTCACCTGAGCTAAATTAGACTTTCCCCCTCAGCCCCCATCCCTCATGGCACCCTGTTCTCATTCTTCACAGTATTTTTCACGATTGTGAAATTATATATTTGTGGTAGATTGACTGCAGCTGCAGATTCTTTCTTCTTCCGTCAGAAAGAGGTGAGATCGTTTGTCCTTGCATTGAATCTGGGCAGGCTTTCTGACCGTGAGGCCAACAGGATGTGGCAGCCCTTATGATGTGAGAGTTTCTAGGCTCTGACCTTAATAAACTGGGAGCTTCTGCTTCCTGTCTCTTGGGGCACTTTCTGGAAGCTGCACACCCCTCAGAAAGATGCCTGATTACTCTGACACTGCCAGGCCAGAGGGTCCTCATAGAGTCCCTTGATCGACCGTCCTAGCCAAGTGTAGTTTTCCAGCTGTTATTGCCAAGGCATCTGACGTGTGAGTGAACTACACTGGACCCTGCAGACTACACCATACCTTCCTGTTGAACTCTGTCATGTGACTTCCACTGACACCATGTGGAACACACTGCCTAGCTGAACCCTGCCTGAATTCCTGACCCTCAACATTGTGAGATCTAATACAGTGGTTGCTGCTTGAAGCTGCTGTGGTTTGGAATAGTTTGTTTTGCAGTAATAGATGACTGGGATAACAGATTCAAGTTTATTTATTTATTAATATCTATTTTCTCTTTTAGATTGTAAGCATTGTGAAGACCACAGGGACCGTGCATGGTTTGTTCACACTGTGTGCTTATTTAGCCCAGTATCGAGACACTCGTTTGTACTTGGTACTTGTATTTCAGTATTGGTACTTGTTTTTCAGTTGTTGAGTTGTGTCTGACTCTTTGTGACCCCATGGCCTGCAGCATGCCACACTTCCTTGTCCTTCCCTATCTCTCAGAGTTTGCTCAAACTCATGTCCATTGAGTCAGTGATGCCATCCACCCCTCTCACCCTCTGTTGCCCTCTTCTCCTCCTGCCCTCAATCGTTCCCAGCATCAGGGTCTTTTCCAGTGAGTTGGCTCTTTGCATCAGGTGGTCAAAATATTGGAACTTCAGCATCAGTCCTTCCAATAATATTTAGGGTTGATTTCCTTTAGGATTGACTGGTTTGATCTTCTTGCAGTCCAGGGGACTCTCAAGAGTCTTCTTCCCAGTACCACAGTTTGAAAGCATCAATTCTTCAGCGCTCAGCCTTCTTTATGGTCCAACTCTCACATACATATATGACTACTGAAAAAACCATAGCTTTGACTATACAGATCTTTGTCAGCAAAGTGATGTCTCTGCTTTTTAATACACTAAGTTTGTTATATTTTTTCTTCCAAGGAGCAAGCATCTTTTAATTTCATGGCTGCAGTCACTGCAGTGATTTTGGAGCCCCAGAAAATAAAAGCTATAACTGTTTCCTCTTTTTCCCCATGTATTGCCATGAAGTGATGGGACCAGATGCCATGATTTTAGTTTTTTGAATGTTGAGTTTTAAGCCAGCTTTTTCACTCTCCTCTTTCACCTTCAAGAGGCTCTGTAGTTCCTCTTTGCTTTATGTCATTAGAGTGGTATCATCTGTGTATCTGAGGTTATTATTATTTCTCCTGGCAATCTTGATTCCAGCTTGTGAGTAGGTACTTAATAAATACTTATTTAAATAATGAACATCCCATGATGGAAGTTGCACAAAGGTGAGTTAGCTTATAATGTAGGTAGGGATCTCCTATTCAGGTTCCTGAATTAATGTGTACTCTCTTGTTGATTGCTTCATTTTTCTCCATCATGCATCTGTGCCCTGATAGTAAAATTATTCTGTTTGCATGCAATACATTTTGAGGATAAGGATACTATTTGCTTTAAGTTAAGGACATAAATTTTTACCAGAATGCATCACATGCATAATTATCTCAGAGAGGTGATGGCAAAGGGTGAGTATTGCCTGGGTCTGAAATGAATTAAGAAGCAATATCTATCTAGGGGCTTCCCAGGTGGCATTTATGGTAAAGAACACACCAGCCAATGCAAAAGACATAAGAGGTGTAATTGATGCAGGTTCGATCCCTGGATCAGGACAATCCCCTGGAGAAGGACATGGCAACCCACTCCAGTAAGCTTGCATGGAGAATCCAATGGACAGAAGAGCCTGGGGAGTTATAGTCCATAGAGTCACAAAGAGAAGGACATGATTGAAGCAACTTAGCCCACACACATCTGTCTGTCTGTCTGTCTGTCTGTCTATCTATCTATCTGTCTATCCATCCATCCATCCCATCAAGTACAATTTTGGCTCTAATGCAAAAATGGAAAAATCATCCTTGGGCTAGCATTTGGTACCACACTGTACATGGAGAAACAGGTATGTTTATAGTAAGAAGAAGGGCTTCTTTGCCTGATTTGCTTTGACAGCCAAGCATCTGCTTTCTTAGTGTCCACAAATCTCAGCTGTTAGTAAGGCTTTCGTTAAAAAGTGGTGCGCTGGCACTGGGTGCTTTGTCTTTTCAACAGACAATTCTGTGTCTGTACCAGCAATTCTAATTATTATTATTCCTATTATATTATTATTTTGTTTGGTTGCAATTTCACTTTCCACACCACAGTATATGGTAAGCATATGGCAATTCTTGAAGCGTCTTTATTAACTTTCTCTGAGAACCTTTTCTATCACCTAGAAGATAGGTCTTGGAGAGGGCCAAGCTGATGTGACTGCCAAGGGGGTTTCACTAATAACATTTTACTTTGTTCAGAGAAGCTCTTTATAGTGAATTAAAAAATGCTGTTGTGAACTTTTAGCAGTCTTTAAGAAACTTTTTATTTTATGTTGGACTATAGTTGATCTACAATGTTGTGTTGGTTTCAGGTGTTCAGCACAGTGATTCAGTTACATGTGAACATATATTTATTCTGTTTCAAATTTTTTTTTCCCATTTAGGTTCTTACAGAATATTGAGCAGAGGTCCCTATAGCAGGCTTTGTTTCAGATAGGTTGTCCAGTCTGAATGCCCATCATTAATACTGCCCTTTGGCTGGAGGTGGGTAGGTACCAAGGCAGTAGGATTGTGGATTGGATGCTTATGCTCTCACAGTGGGGCCCTTTTCTATTAGGTAAACAGGAGTCCTAAAAACCCAGTTGCTTCAGTTATGTGTATTTTTTCCCTTATGGGAATTTGAGAGAATTTAATGACAGTGTAGTCAGAGATCATGCAAAAAGTAGTGCCTAGTAATAATTCATTTGGGAGACTCGGGGAGTAATTCCATGTAGGGGGTCCGTTGGGTGTAGATGTGTAAGTGGGTAGGGGAAGGGGGTGCTCATACTGTCAGTGATCATGTTCAAAGCTGTGTTGCACCAGAGAAGCCTTCAGTCATCATTGAAACTCATTGAGAAAAGTTGGTGTGATAGTTAGGATTCTCTTGCTTACAAATGATGACACAACTCAGACTTTTTTTTAAGGTAAAATTTATTGACCTATAAATGAAAAGTCTAGGTCTTCAGACATTATTTGAATCTAGGAGTTCAAACAATGTTAATGTGTTGGATTTATTCTAAGGAAGGCTTTTTTGAACTAGTGACAAAGATGGCCTCTAGCAACTCAAGGCTTTTATAATCCTTACAATTTACAGTCCCAGAGAACATAGATTCTTTTCTGAAAGTTCTAGCAAAAATCCTGGGGATGATTCTCGTTGGCCTTATTTAAGTATAATTATCTCTGAACCAATAACTGTGGCCAGAAGAAGAGTGTGTGTTCTAAAAGATCCAGGATCATGTGATATTGCTTATATGTGGAATCTAGAAAAATAGTACAAATGAACTTATTAACAAAACAAAAGTAGAGTCACAGATGTAGAAAGTAAACTTCTGGTTACCAAGCGGGAAAGTGGGGGAGGGATAAATTGGGATATTGGGATTGACATACACATTATTGTATATAAAATAGATAACTAATAAGGACCTAGTGTATAGCACAGGGAACTCTACTCAATACTCTAATGGCCTCTCTGAGAAAAGAATCTGAAAAAGAGTGGATATATTTACAACTGATTTACTTTGCTATACACCTGAAACTAGCACAGCATTGTAAATCAACCATACTTCAATAAATTAAAAAAAATCTAGGTCTGGGCCATGTGCCTCTTCTTGGAACTGGGAAGCACGGTCAACCTCCAGTGAGTCATGTTGACTAGAAATGATGGCAACACAACATGGTTTCTTAGAGGATATCCTCAAGATATATTCCTTTACCATTGCTTATTAGTCTTCTGGGATCCCAGGAGCAAAGAATGAAATGCTTCCTGAACTTAGATTCAGGTGGGAGAGAGGTCTGACCCATCTTGTCATTCACTCACTAAATGACTGGGGGCTGGTCACTTTTCCTCGTGGGGGGTCTCAGATTCCTTATTGGTATGGGGAGAAGTTTGATCAGGTGATTCTGATGATTCCATCAAATCAAATTTCTTCAGTTTCCTCTTCCCTAGCTGGAAAGATTATTGGGAGTGTCTAGAGAGCTGAAGTACCGTGTTGTGCTACATAGACATCGACGGTGATGGTGAGGGCAGTCCTGCTCTCTATTAGAAACAGCCCCCCGCCCCATCCTCTGCTCTCACAGATACTGCTTCAGAGCTCCCTCCTCCTCTGCCCCTCAACCCCCAACCCCAGCTCAGTAGTGATGTTGGTGAGAAATTTCCTGGCTGCGGTAAGGTCACGGGGATAAATGGGAAGGTTGGCCCATTGCCTGAAAATGAGTTTGGCTTAAAGGTTCCTTGCCCAAGAAAAGGAAACAGAAACCTGCTGAGATAGCCAAGGGGGAAAGAGAAGAGAGAGTGACCTCTTTAGAAAGAGCTGCAGCCCTGGAAATCTGACTAATGGCTGGAGAGGGTATGTGATGATAACTCACAGCGGCCACTTGGATTTAATTATAGCAACATTTGCAGACAATAAGTGGGTCTTGAGTGAAGCCAGCCTGATAATATGGCAGTGACAAAAGCTGATCTGGATTTCTGGCCAAAAGGATGGATGAGGAATGACAGATGACATAGCATTTCCTTTAGGAGATATCTGTGTGTGTGTGTGTATTTCTTTTTTCTTTTACCATGGTCAATTATTTGTAGAGATTCCTGTGGTGAAGATGAGAGTATTCTGAACTGCAGCAAGACCTGGAGTTTGGAGACCTAGGTTTATGACTAGTTTCCACTTATTCCCCAAGCCTCATTCTCATCACTTGCAAAATTGAGGAGCTTTGCCCTTGATAGTCTTGAAAATTAGTAATTTTCAGACTAGAGGTTTGTTTACTAACGTACATTCTATTTTTTTCATTCTTTGCTTTTTAAAAAAAAATTTATTTATTTTTGACTGCCCTGGGTCTTTGTTGCTGTACGGGCTTCTCTGTAGTTGTGGTGAGCAGGGGAAATGAGGGTAACTAGGTCCCATGTCTTTCATTAACCAGCAGGATAACCTGGGCTTGATCACTTGATGGCTGGATGGGATTTCAAGGGGGATGGGAACTTTTCGAGTTCTTTTGAATCTTAGCAAACTGTCTTATGCTGCATTCTACTTATTCAAACAAGTCAAACCCAGATTCAAGGAGTAGAGAAGTAAATTCCACCTTTTGAGAGACATTGCTGCAAAGTCATGCTGCAAAGTCACATTCACACAGGCAAGAAAACCATTGTATTCATTTTTCTGAACTATCTACCACAGCCATTCCTGTTGGCACTGGGTGACCGCAGAGATTGCCACAGTTGCTACGGAATCATAGCATCCTGCAGTAAGAAAACAAGGTATTGTCTTTAGCAACTAAGTGGAACTTTGATTGTTGATTTTTGTTCTTTTTCACCTCAGAAGAAATTTGGGTTGGGTTTTGGAGTTTCAAGTAACAACACAAAAGAGAAAATGAAAAGTATAGGATAAAAATGAAATAGTAGAAAAAGATGAAGTCAGGAGCACTGTTAGTGTAAGAATGCATGCTTAGAAGTCCTGCATAGTTGCTAGAGGTGGGCATGGTTGGATCTGGGCTCCTAGAAGCCAAGGTACAGAGGAGAACTTCATCACTTGTGTGAACCATGGTGCCCATGGGAGAGAAGAAAGCTAGTATCTGCTGTTAAGTCTGAGTCAGAGTTAGTAGAGTGTAGCTCAGGGAGGGAGGGAAGGGAGGGAGGTGTTTATTTCCCAAGGGAACACCAGAGGGGTTGAATGTACTAAGCAGAATTTGAAAAGAGGAAAGAGTAATTGAGGTTGATCCATATATATTGAGTATTGTTGTTGTTTAGTTGCTAACTCATGTCCAAATCTTTGCAGCCCCATGGACTATAGCCTGCCAAGCTCCTCTGTCCATGAATTTCCCAGGCAAGAATACTGGAGTAGGTTGCCTTTTCCTTCTCCAGGGAGGTCTTCCCAACCCAGGGGTCGAATCTGCATCTCCTGCAGGTGGATTCTTTACTCCTGAGCCACCAGGGAAGTCCATATATTGAGTATATTTGATGGTAACTAAGGCTAACAGTCACATTTCACAGACTGCAGGTACTTTTTAGATAATGCAGTACTATACATCATCATCTACTTGTTGTCTCTTAACAGTGGTGTGAAATAATGAGGGGAAATACAGTAATATGACTCACATATCAGACAGGGAAACTCAGAGAGGTCAAGTGAGTTGTTCAAGGTCATATAGTAAATAAGGCATATCTTCTTACTTTCAAGTCAGTGTGCTGTGTGTGGTATATTGGGTGAGATGCCTTGGAAGATACACAAGAGTGCACGGTATCATGAAACTATAAACTCTCTGGAGGAGAAAGGGTTTGATCATGGTACAAATAATAATAAAGCCTATTTTTCTTTTGGTTTCTTTTTTGATGTCTTATTTCTTTTGATCTTGGCACAGTCCCTTTGTGATAGTATCCCCATTTTACAGATGGTAAACAAAAACAGAGCTCTGAGAGCAGAAATACTTGACTGTGATTTCCCAGATGAGAATAGCAATATTGGTTTCAGGCTCTCTCTTTTATAAAATTCTGGGACTTTCCACCAATTGCTCCTGGCTGAGGCACATGTAAACTTGATATTTTTGTTTTTTTCATGTTTTTATTGGAGGATAATTGCTTTACAATGTTGTGGTGTTCTCTGCTGTACATCAGCATGAATCGGTCATAATTATATATGTCTCCTCCCTCTCAAGCCTCCTTCCCACCCACGCCCCCCCGCCCCCACCCGCCACAATTCCACTCTCTAGATGGTCACAGAGCGCCAGGCCGGGCTCCCTGTGTTATACAGCTGCTTCCTGCTAGTTACCTGTTTTACACATGATAGTGTTTTCATCAGTGCTACTTCGTTTTCCATTTGTCATAGCCTCTCCTTCCCCTGCTGTGTTCTCTACGTCGGTGTCTCCATTTCGTCTCTGTAAATAGGTTCATCAGTACAATTTTTCTAGATTCCATATATATATATATGTTAATATATGATATTTGTTTTTCTCTTTCTGACTTACTTCACTCTGTATAACAGGTTCTAGGGTCATCCACCTCACTACAACTGATATTCCATTGTTTATATGTACCCATATTTTCTTTTTTCATTCATCTTTGATGGACATCTAGGTTGCTTCCATGTGCTCAGTTCAGTTCAGTCGCTCAGTCGTGTCTGACTCTTTGCGACCCCATGAATCGCAGCACGCCAGGCCTCCCTGTCCATCACCAACTCCCAGAGTTCACTCAGACTCATGTCCATCGAGTCAGTGATGCCATCCAGCCATCTCATCCTCTGTCGTCCCCTTCTCCTCCTGCCCCCAATCCCTCCCAGCATCAGAGTCTTTTCCAATGAGTCAACTCTTCACACGAGGTGGCCAAAGTACTGGAGTTTCAGCTTTAGCATCAGTCCCTCCAAAGAAATCCCAGGGCTGATCTCCTTCAGAATGGACTGGTTGGATCTCCTTGCAGTCCAAGGGACTCTCAAGAGTCTTCTCCAATACCACAGTTAAAAAGCATCAATTCTTCAGCGCTCAGCTTTCTTCACAGTCCAACTCTCACATCCATACATGATCACTGGAAAAACCATAGCCTTGACTAGACAGACCTTTGTTGGCAAAGTAATGTCTCTGCTTTTCAATATGCTATCTAGTTTGGTCATAACTTTTCTTCCAAGGATGTCCTAGATGTTTTAAATAGTGCTGCAGTGAACACTGGGGTACATGTGTCTTTTTGAATTATGGCTTTCTCAGGGTTTATGTTCTTAGTTTTTTGAATGTTGAGTTTTAAGCCAGCTTTTTCACTCTACTCTTTCACCTTCATCAAAGGCTCTTTAGTTCTTCTTTGCTTTCTGCCATAAGGGTGGTTTCATCTGCATATCTGAGGTTATTGATATTTCTCCTGGCAATCTTGATTCCAGCCTGTGCTTCATGCAGCCCAGCATTTCGCATGATGTCCTCTGCAGTGCAGTAGGGTTCCCTTTTCTCCTCATCCTCTCCAGCATTTATTGTTTGCAGGTATTTTGGATGATGGTTATTCCGACTGGTATGAGGTGATACTAAACTTGATATTAATTGAGGACACTGTGAGACAGTGCAGCAGCCATAACTGAATAGAGCCTCAGGAAATCAGAAGCAGGGACTAGCCAATCAGGAGCAGAAAGTTAGTGGAGGGACTCAGAATTATCTGGAACCTGAAGGGCTGGCAAAGATGTCAATGGGAAGTTGCTAGGTTGGGGGCGGGGATGGTACAAAGACAGGTTCAGAGGCAGATGTGAGTGAGGTACATTCAGGGCAATGATGAAAAAAATTAGTCTGATTATACTGGACAGTAATTGTTAACATCTTAATTCAACACAATAAGAACTTATGGGCAGAAGGTAAAAAGCTGAATTAGTTACAACTTGGTCTTCAGAAAATTCAGCAGACAACCATAAGGAAGGTAGTAGAACCTAAATTTTGGACAGTACTGTTTGACCAAATATTGGGAGAACTGTCAGGGTAAGGATCTTGGTCTTGATTCTATTGGAGATAAAGAACCATGCAAGCATTCCATGAGCCATGTCACAGATGTAGAGAGGAGAGAATCCTAATGTCAACTATTAAATAGAAAGACCCCTGGCCTGTGTGTCCTAGGGACAGTTTAAATCAAGTCCCTGGCAGAGTTCTAGCATTCTGAAGGCAGGGAATGGTATATCACCTCAGCACCATTGTGTTTCCTGGCCTACAGAATGTATTCAGACCTAAAATGTATTTACATGACTCTCTTAAAAAATATTGTTTTCTCTGATAATAAATGTAATATGTGTTCATGGTAGGAAAATTTTTAAATATAGAAAATAATTTTAAAAAGATATATGATCCAGAGAGAAACATCGTGAACCCTTTGGAAGAACTTCCTTTAGATTCTTTTTCCTAGTTCTGTGTCTTACATAGATGTCTTCATCCAATTCCTCCTAAATGTGGAGCAGAGAGAGAGTTCAGTCCTTGTCTTTATCTCTGATAATTTTTTTTGGAAGTCTTAGAAATGAAATCACTTGTTTGTATAAAGTATCATCACAGTATTAAATTTTTTTCTAGGAAAGGTGTAGCAATTTTTACTCTCACAGTATGAGAATGCTTTTCTTAATGCACCTCTCTCAGCCTTGAGCATAATCATTAAAGATAAATCTGTAATTCTAAACCCATGAACCCAGTATAATCATTCATCAGGCAAATCCCAATGGAAGGTCAGTTTACAAAATACTTCTCAAAACTGTCAAAGTCATCAAAAATAAAGAAAGCTAAAAAAAACTGTCATAGTCAAGAGGAGACTGAAGTGAAAGTTGCTCAGCTGTGTCCAGCTCTTTGCAACCTCATGGACTCCAGTCCATGGAATTCTCTAGGCCAGAATACTGGAGCAGGTAGCCATTCCCTTCTACAGGGGATCTTTTCAACCCAGGGATTGAACCCAGTTCTCCCGCCTTGCAGGTGGATTCTTTACCAGTTGAGTCATGAGGGAAGCCCAAGAATACTAGAATGGGTAGCCTATCTCATCTCCAGCAGATCTTCCTGACCCAGGATTCAAATTGGGGTCCCCTGCATTCCAGGCGAATTCTATACCAACTGAGCTAGAAGAGAAGACCAAGAAGACATGATAATTAAATGTAGTGTGGCCTCCTGAATGGGACCCTGGAACAGGAAAATGCTGTTAGAGAAAATAAGAAAATGTGACAAAAATATGAACTTTACTTAATAATGAATCAGAATTAACCAATATTATAATCAGTGTTAATTGTGTCTTTGGAGTAAGTCTTGAAGTTAGATAGTATAAGTATGCCAACTTTGTTCTTTTTCATTTCCGTATACATCTATTAATATGTAAAATTTTTATAGTTGTGATTTTCTATATAAAAAGCCTTACTGGAATTTTTATTATGTTGAAATCACAGGTGCATTTGGAGAGAGACATCTTAATTACATAGAGTCCTCTAATCCATGGACATTGTATGTTTTTCCATTTAGATATTTAATTTCTCTCAGCAATACTCTGTCCTTTTTTTGTATAGGAGTCTTACATAGATTTTGTTAAATGTATTCCTGAGAATATTTTCATTTTTTAGTGCTATTAGAAATAACATTTTAAAATTGTGTTCCTATTGTTTGCTGCTATTATATAAAAATTCAATTAACCTTTATTTTAATCTTGATTTTTAGAAATTTAAATTTGTATTCTGAGATCTTGCTTTATTCACTAATTAGTTCTAGTAGTTGTTTTCTATCTCCCTCAGGATTTTCTACATAAATAATCTTGTCTTCTGCAAGTAGAGACAGTTTTCCTTCTTTTTTTGGGTGTGATCTTTATGACTTTAAATTTTCTTAATTTATTGCAATGGCTAGCATGACCTGTGTTAAGACATCCTTGCCTTCTTCCTGATCTTAAGGGGAAAGTGTTCATTGTGCCATCATAATGATGACATTGGCTGTAAGATTTCCCCTGGATGTCCTTTACCACACAGAGGAGGTTTCCTTCTATTCATAGTTTGTCTCTGAGAATTTTTATCATGAACGGGAGTGAAATTTTGTCACGTAATTTCCCCCTGCATTTTATTTTTCTCTTTCGTTCTGTTAATATGGTCAATTGCATTGATTTCTTTTTAACTATTAAGGCAGCCTTGCATTACTGGTGTAAACTTTACTCGATCATGATGTATTACTTTTTTGATATCTTACTGAATTTGATTTTCTTAAAGTTTAGGGTTTTTTTCATCTATGTTCATGAAATATATGGATCTTTCAGTCCAGTTCAGTCGTGTCCGACCCTTTGCCACCCCATGAACTGCAGCATGCCAGGCCTCCCTGTCCATCACCAACTCCCGGAGTGTACCCAAACTCATGTCCATTGAGTCAGTGATGCCATCCAACCATCTCATCCTCTGTCATCCCCTTCTCCTCCTGCCCTCAATCTTTCCCAACATCAGGGTCTTTTTAAATGAGTCAGCTCTTTGCATCAGGTGGCCAAAATTTGGAGTTTCAGCTTCAACATCAGTCCTTCCAATGAACACCCAGAACTGATCTCCTTTAGGATGGACTGGTTGGATCTCCTTGTAGTCCAAGGGACTCTCAAGAGTCTTCTCCAACACCACAGTTCAAAAGCATCAATTCTTTGGCACTCAGCTTTCTTCACAGTCCAACTCTCATATCCATACATGACCCACTGGAAAAACCATAGACTTGACTAGATGAGCCTTTGTTAACAAAGTAATGTCTCCGCTTCTTAATGTGCTGTCTAGGTTGGTCAAAACTTTCCTTCCAAGGAGTAGGCGTATTTTAATTTCATGGCTGCAATCACAATCTGCAGTGATTTTGGAACCCCCCCCCCCCCCACCAAATAAAGTCAGCCACTATTTCCACTGTTTACCCATCTATTTGCCATGAAGTGATGGGACAGATGCCATGATCTTAGTTTTCTGAATGTTGAGCTTTAAGCCAACTTTTTCACTCTCCTCTTTCACTTTCATCAAGAGGCTCTTTAGTTCTTCTTCCCTTTCTGCCATAAGGGTGGTGTCATCTGCATATCTGAGGTTATTGATCTTTCTCCCGGCAATCTTGATTCCAGCTTGTGCTTCCTCCAGCCCAGCGTTTCTTATGATGTACTTTGCACATAAGTTAAATAAGCAGGGTGACAATATACGCCTTGACGTACTCCTTTTCCTATTTGGAACCAGCCTGTTGTTCCATGACCAACATGAAATCTTTAGTTTTATTGTAATATCTTAACATGTATTAGCATCAGGACAATTTCACTCTTCTCCTCTATTTTCTGGAGCAGTTTGTGTAGAATTGGTATTTTTTTCCTTAAGTTTGGCAGAATTCACCACTAAAGACATCTGAGTCTAGTGTTTTTCTTTGTAATAAGAATTTTTAACAAGGTATTTTCATTTCTTTAATAGCTATCAAGCAGTCTCTTTCTTCTTGATTGTACTGTGCTAGCTTTCAAGAAAAATATTTATTTTGCTTAGGTTGTCAAAATTTTTATATAAACTGTTTATAATTTTTCTTCTTAATAGTATTTTAGTTTTAACACTTTTTAAAAATTCCTGCGGAGAAGGCAATGGCAGCCCACTCCAGTACTCTTGCCTGGAAAATCCCATGGATGGAGGAGCTTGGTAGGCTGCAGTTCACGGGGCTGCTAAGAGTTGGGCAGGACTGAGAGACTTCACTTTCACTTTTCACTTTCATGCATTGGAGAAGAAAATGGCAACTCACTCCAGTGTTCTTGCCTGGAGAATCCCAGGGACAGAGGAGCCTGGTGGGCTGCCGTCTGTGGGGTCGCACAGAGTCGGACACGACTGAAGCAACTTAGCAAAAATTCCTGACATTGGTCATTTGTGTCCTCCTCTCATACTCCCCCTCCCACTTTCAGCTCGTCTGACTAGGGAGCTAGGAAATTTGTTGATCGGAGAATAAGCTTCTGCCTTTAGTATTCTATTTATTGTTTGCTTTCTATTTTATTGTTTTTTTGCTCTTAGTTTTATTTCCTTTTTTCCTGTTTTGAGTTTGTTAATGCTTTGCTGTCCTTTTTCTAGGTTCTCAAGGTCATTAATAATAGATCTTCTTTTTCTGATATAGATATTTTAAATCATAATTTTTCCTTTAAGTACTACTTTAACTGTTTACATCCCACAAATAGTTGTATGTTGTATTTTCATTATCATTCAGCTCCAAATATTTTCTAATTCTTCAGTGATTTCTTCTTTGACCTTTGGATTATTGAGGAGACTGTTGTCAAATTTCTAGATGTTTGTGATTATCCTAGATATATTATTGGTACTGATTTCTGATTTAATCTTTTAATAGTCAAAGAACATACTTTGTATGACTTTAATTCTTTGAAATTGTTGAAACTTGCATTATGGCCTAACATATGGTTTATCTTGATGAAATTACAATATGCATGTGAAAATAATGTGTATTGTGCAGTGTATGCACATTTATATGACTGATATGTCCAGTCATTCTATTCTGTATATTTACTGGTATTTGTCTAGCTTTTCTATTATTTGTTGAAAAGAGGGCTGTTAAATTCTCTCAGTCTGATTGTAGCCTCATTTATTTCTTCCTTTCATCCTGTTAGTTTTTTTACTCATAGATTTTAAGGCTCTGAATGGCACCCCACTCCAGCACTCTTGCCTGGAAAATCCCATGGATGGAGGAGCCTGGTAGGTTGCAGTCCATGGGGTCGCTAGGAGTTGGACACAACTGAGTGACTTCACTTTCACTTTTCACTTTCATGCATTGGAGAAGGAAATGGCAACCTACTCCAGTGTTCTTGCCTGGAGAATCCCAAGGATGGGAGAGCCTGGTGGGCTGCTGTCTCTGGGGTCGCACAGAGTCAGACACGACTGAAGCGACTTAGCAGCAGCAGCACTAGCACATTTATGATGGCTATGCCTTTCTAATGAACTGATCCTTTTATTATTATGAAATGTTCTTCATCATTTTTCGTAATACTCTTGAGATCCGTTTTATCTGATATTACTACATCCATTTCATCCTTACTCTGTTTACTGTTTATGGTGTCTTTTTCTTGTCCATTATTTACATTTACAATGTGTCTCTTATGCATAGCATTTAATTTGGTCTTGAGTTTTTAAAATTCATTCTGTTGATGTGTGTCTTTTAATCAGAATGATTAGCCAACTAACACTTAATATATTGATATGGTTGGACTTAGAAAATGGTCTGCCATTTTATTCTTTGTGTGTTTGGTTTTGATTAATTAATTTCTGGCTGTGCTGGGTCTTTGTTGCTGTGTGGGCTTTTCTGTAGTTGTGGCGGGCAGGGGCTACTTTCTAGTTGCAGCACACAGGCTTCTCCTTTCAATGGCTTCTTCTTTCAGTGGCTTCTCCTTTCAATGGCTTCTCTTGTTGCAGAGCACAGGCTCTAGCCCCGTGGGCTCAGTCGTTGTGGCTCACAGGCTCTGGAGTGTGGAATCTGGAGTTGTGGTGCATGGAATTGGTTTACCAGTGGCATGTGGAATCGTCACAGATTAAGGACTGAACCCATGTCCCCTGCATTGGCAGGCAAATTCTTAACCAATGGACCACTAGGGAAGTACTTTTTTCAATTTTTTCATCTTTCTTATTCAAATAAAGTAACTTCTATTAATCCATTTAAAGATTCACTTTTACTTTTCATCTTTGTTTTACCATTTAGGCCCATCAGTTGAATTTTAAATTTCAGATTTTGTTGTTGTTGTTGTTCTAAAATTTCCATTTGTTACATTTTTATATTTTTTGTTTCTCTGCTGAAGTTTCTTTCATTCACTATGAGTGTATTTTCCTTGACTTCCCTGAATATATTTATAATAGCTATTTTGAAATACTTTTCTTGTAAACCAAAATAAGGACCATATTGAGGTTGGCATCTAATATTTACATTCCCTTTAGATTGAATCATATGTTGAATATTTTTTACATTATATCCTGGATATTGTGAATGTTATCATGGAGAGACTCTGGATTTTGTTATATTGCCCTAAGGAGTGTTGATATTTTATTTTAGTGGCCAATGAACTTGGTTTGACTGAAACGGGAAACTGCAATGTCTATGGTGAGTGGAATTTCAGACCTGAGATCAGTTCTTCAAGTCTTAACTGCTAGCTGATTTCCATTTGACCCACCAATGAATGGTTTAGGGGTCAGGCACAGACAGGCTAAATTTAAGCACAAATTTAATTTCTTCTTTCCTGACTCTCTTCTCCCTCTGCTCTCTGGTTGTCCAATTTCCCTGGGCTTTTTTTTTCAGGTGGTTCTTCCAGCCAGAATAGTAGCAGACTTTTTTTTTTTTTTTTTTTTTTAATTTCAAACATGCCACTTTGGCCACGATCCTGGCTGCCTTCAGGACATGCCGGAAAAAACTCGAGCTCACTTAGTGTTGATTTCTTGCTATAATTTTTGATTGCCTTCCAAAATATGCCTGCTTTTTTTTTTTTTTTGAGTTCCTGGAGCCCTCAAGGCTTTATGTTTTTCTTCCACCATTTATAGATGTTATTTATGGGAGGATAAGTTGTTACACTCTCACTCCTTGTTAAAACCAGAACTTTGTACTTTGTTTCCTATCCTTGGAGGTCTATGATTTGCTTAGTGCTTCCTTCTAAGGAATCCCCACTTTACTTGAGCTAGCTTGATTGTGTTTCTCTTTCTTTCAAAACCATAACAGAAGCCATTAGTTATGGAGCAGAGAACTGCTATAGACTTGGCATAAAGGGGCATTGGCAAAGGCATAAGGTTTGGGAAACAGACATACCACTCTTTCAGCTATAGGACTTAAGCAAGCATTTGTATTAGTTATCTATTGTTGTATAATACATTACCCGAACACTTAGTAACTTAAAACCAGAAACATTTATTATCTCACAGACATTCCAAGGGTCAGGAATTTGGGAGCTAACTTAGATGGATGGTTCTGGCTCAGACTCTGTCATGGGGTTTTGTAGTGAAGCTGTCAGACAAAGTTGCAATGCTAAAGACTTGACTGGGGCTGGAAAATCTTATTTCTAAGTTCAGTCACTGTTGGCAGGAGGCATTTGGCAGAAGGCTTCCGTTCTTTGCCACATGGGCCTCTCTAAAGGGCTGCTGACTACATGACTCCTCGCCTAAAGCAAGTAGAGAGGGAGAAAGAGGGAAGAAGGATGAGAGAAAGTGAGAGTGAGTGAGTGAGAGGAAGAAGGTGGTTAGCACTTTATCCACATAAATAAGCTTCTTTTCCTAGGCTACCTTTAGCAATTGACTTTGAATTGCCTGGAATCTAAAATTCGAGGTGACTGGTTTACTTACCATGGCTTTCACAGCTCTTGGTCACACTGAACCTGTAGAGACGCCTAGTGACATTCCCAGAACCTTTAACCTGGGTCAGTCTTATAGTTCTGAGATGAATTTGGAGATACACAAGAATCCCAAGTATCAAGCTTTGACTCACTGATGTACTGAGAATTCACTTTGAACTTTGTGAAGACCACCAAGGACTTGGAGCATGCAAAGTTAGGAGGAGAATAACTAAGCTGATTCTGGTCCTTCTGTCATCTAACAGAATCCCCTCCCCTCCTTCAAACCCCCTTCTTGAGTGATTTCCACCAGTACTGCAGTAGGGAGGCGGGTATACTGGCTTTTCCCACACTGCAGCCAACACAGTTCCATTCGTTCTATTCTTGTCCTGGGGAGGATACAAAAGTTGGACCTTAATGGTCAACTCCTTTAAGGTTCTCCTGGTTATTCCCAGCTGTGAGACATTGCTTCTAGGCCACCTCTGGAGTTTCCCATTCTCAATCTCTGTGCTTTTTGGATCCATATTATTTGTACCATACAATTGGGACAGAAGATAGCATTTTGGTTGTAGCTTGTGAACTTTAGAGTAAATTTAAATTCTGAGGGGCTTTTTAGCTTGGGAGGTTGCTAAACACATGGAAATATGCTTGCTTTTAACCTCCTATACCTGTAACATCAACAAATCCTCTCTGGGAGGGAACCCGGAGAATATGACATCTGAACCAAGTCTCCCTCTTGGTTTTTGCCTGTCACAGATTGCCTGACAGAGATTTCCAGTGTCAGAGATTAGACAACGAAGATGCCTTCCCCTGTCACTTCCATATATCTCCTTCAATATTCAAAGGTACCACTCAACCAGTAAAGACACTCAGCCATTCGTCTGACTGATTCTAAAGCCCAAAGAGGACATGGAAAGGAAGGCAAGAACCAGTGTGCTTCTAAGCTTCCTCACTTTCCCCAGTGATTTGGGGTTGGTTGATTGGATAAGACACAGACTGCAGCAGGTACAGGCTCACTCAGGCACCACTTTTTTGAACTAGTGGATGTACTACCACAGCCCTTTCTGAATTTTTCATGTCAGAGCGTATTTTTAAGCCCCTGGGTTTCTTGTTTTCTGTTCAAAATGACATTGTAGTGCCTCTAGGAAAGTGACAGGCATACCTAACACTTAGAGATCTCTGATGTCTTTAGTTGAGAGCACTCTGATAGCTTGAGTTGCTTCTGTGGGTCTTATAGCAGTAGCCACTAGCGCACACCCTGGAGCCATTCTCTCTGGGTTTGCATCCTGGCTCTGACACTAGCAATGTGAAAGTGAAAGTGAAGTTGCTCAGTCGTGTCCGACTCTTTGAGACCCCATGGACTGTAGCCTATCAGGCTCTTCCGTCCATGGGATTTTCCAGACAAGAGTGCTGCAGTGGATTGCCATTGCCTTCTCCAGGGGATCCTCCTGACCCAGGGATCGAACCAGGGTCTCCCGCATTGCAAGCAGACGCTTTACCGTCTGAGCCACCAGGAAAGCCCACTAACAATGTAGTCTTGAGCAAATCCCATACTCCTTGCTTGGTGCCTCATTTTTCTTATCTGTACGATGGGGATAACTATGATACCACTCTATAGAGATGTTATGAATAGGAACTGAGTTAATAAATATGAACAGCTTAGAACAATTCTTGGTACTGTGTAAGCACTTTCAGTATTAGTTGCTGCTGTTGGCCCTCATTCTCTTCTTTTATTTGTCCTTCTCTTTCTTCTTCTTGTGTATTATGCATCCTGGCCATCCTTGTGTTTCCTGAGATGACCACAAGATGTGCCAACATAGGGAGGAACAGAGAGCAAGGCTGGAGGAATTGTGCTTCAGGCCCATATAACTTGTATTTCCAGAAAAATATTATCTATTGAAACCTTAACACATATTAAATACTTAACATCTATTTCTGTAATTCTTACAGCAATACTAGAAAGGAGGTATTATCATTATATTACAGGTGAAGAAATGAGAGGGGTAACTTGATCAGAGTCCTACAGTTAGTAAGGGCAGCACTGAAAATCGAACTTGACCCTATCTTAAAACCTATGAGATTTTCTCTAGGCTCATCAGGATTTCTTAGTTCCTTCCACTCAAATTCTCAACCCTAGTCCTGGGGAAATGGGTGGATGGCAGAGGTTATGTGTGTTCAAATGATGCCAGGAGCTCTCCTTGTAGAAAAAGTACAGAGCAGGACTATGGATCGTGTGGCTAATTGAGTGTGCAACTCCTAGGTTAACTGGCTGTAGGTGGCACCAGCAGCATGACCAATGAATCTGTGGCATTTCACCCATTATGAATGTAATCTTGGCCTTGGTATATTTCCAACTAATTACACTGAGTGCCTTCGGGTATATGTCGAGGTCTGTACAAGGCATTGCAATGGATGGGAGCTTCTTTATTCTGAATGATGTTGATACAGCTTTGCCAAATATGTGGAATATTTCCAACTCCACTGATTCCTTTCCTGGTAACAAAATTATGAGCCATAAATGGACTCACCTATGAACCTTTCTACTGAAAAATGTAGAGTATGGCATTGTGCTTTTGAGTTAGTAAGCAGAGAAGTATGAGCTTTTCTTTTCCTTCTTGTTTTTCCCAGGGTTTTCACTTGGCATTCTGGGTAATGTGCATATTGATTGGGGGTCACAGCCATCCAAACAAAATGTATAAATGATATGTAGAGTTTCTCCTTTAACATATGAACTCGGGGGAAGATGCTGAATTAAAGGGAAGATGCCTTGGTGCAAAATAAAGTGAGTTAGGCTGCCAGCAGAAGTGCTAACAGGGAGACATTTTATAATTTATCACGTTTTAAGTGGTTGTCTCTGTCTCACCAATAAACAGCAGAGTTATTCATTTGGATTAGCTAAAAAGCCTTCTCACAGACAGGGATCTGCGTCTGAGTTTGGGGATTCCTTGCTGATTATAAGTTGAAGTTCCTGAATGGGTTTCCTTGTCATCTCTTCTTTCCCACCCAGCAGAAGGTGGAGTTCTTGGCAGTTCCATTCTAACTCTGTAATTTCTTATTTTGCCTCCTTCCTTACTAATTCATTCTGAACTCCAGACACACTGATTTCTCCTTACTTCAAATGGGCTTTACCTAATTATTAACCCAGCAGGAAGAATTAACTTTTAACTCCAGTGTTGTTTTTTTGTCTCTTGAGACCTCTCAGCATGACTGAGCACCATGAAATCTGAGCAGTGATTTCTGGACCTGGAGTGTGGTTGTAGAGGAGGAAACTTGAGGGGTGACCTGTAACATAATAAAATCATTTTGATGGGAATGTCTGCAAGTGAGCATTCACTAATGAGGCTGAGAGGTTGTTTATAGCAAATAATAACAGTTATTATTCTTTACTTGCTATGAATCACCCTAGGACTGGATCATCTACAACATGCCAAGGTTTTTGCTGTTTCCTTCTTAAGGCATAGGGACAGAACAATTTAACAATGTGATGAGTAATCCAATTAGAAGAGTAGAGATCCTTGTCACTAAGTCAATAAATAAAGACAGATAGCTAATGTGTATATATGTGAAATAACATATCTACAATCCATGTGGTCAAGAAAGGGTGTGTTGAGAGAGAGGGACAGTGTGGAAAGAAAATAATAAACACAGTTAAGTGTTATTTGCTATAAATGTGTTGAGCTCTCATTGAGCTCTTACTTGGTGGCAAGTGACTGTAAGCACTGCCATTTGTTCATATATCATCCATTGCCGTTCTCACACTGTGATAGCCGAGTAGAGGTTGCCACAGGACTACATGGGCCACAACGCCTAAAATATTTACTGTCTGGTCCTTTGTAGAAAAAGTTAGCTGACCTCTGTATTAACTCATTTGGCTCTCCAAATATCCTTGAAAGTGAAAGTATTAATTGCTCAGTTGTATCCAACTCTGTGACCCCATGGACTGTAGCCCACCAGACTCCTCTGTCCATGGAATTTTCCAGGCAAGAACACCAGAGCAGGTAGTCATTCCCTTCTCAAGGGGATCTTCCTGACTCAAGGATCAAATCCAGATATCCTTAGGAGATTATTCTTCAGTCACTAAGCCGTGTCTGACTCTTTTCGACCCGGTGAACTGTAGTGCACCAGGCTTTCCTGTCCTTCACTAGCTCTTGGAGTTTGCTCAAACTCATGTCCATTGAGTTGGTCATGCCATCCAACCATCTCATCTCATAATTATAGGTGACTGCAATTATCCCCATTTTACAAGTAAAGAACCTGAAGCCTAGAGAGGTCAAACACCTTGCAAGGTCATACAGTTCGGGAGTGGCCAACTCAAGATTCAAACTCAAGTCGTCAGACTCCAGAACCTGTAACTCTTAACTGCTACACTGTAGCTGCCCTTCTTGCTGTAGAAGACATGACTCTAGGGTTTTAGTTGTCTTGCAAATAGAAAACAATTTGAACTCACCATCCTGCTGGGCCTTGACAGCCTGGCTTAGGCTCTGGACAGAAGAGTACATTGGGTGAGTTAGAGGTTAAAATGGGGAAGTAGTTGATGATTGGGTCCAGATACGCTGGACTGAGTTCCACTTAGCCATTGTTTTATTAATTTTTACCTCTTGCCTGCAATTGGCACACAATAGGAATTCAAAAGAAGGGTAAAAAGTGGAAACAGTGACAGGTTTTATTTTCTTAGGCTCCAAAATCACCACAGGCAGTGACTGCAGCCATGAAATTAGGAGGAACTTGCTCTTTGGAAGGAAAGCTATGACAAACCTAGACAGTGTATTAAAAAGCAGAGGCATCATTTTGCCAATAAAGGTTTGTAGTTCGTAGTTCATAGTTAAAGCTATGGTTTTTCCAATAGTCATGTATGGATGTGAGAGTTGGACCATAAAAAAGGCTGAGCCCTGAAGAATTGATGCTTTTGGATTGTGGTGTTGGAAGAAGACTCTTGAGAGTCCCTTGGACAGCAAGGAGATCCAACCAGTCAATCCTAAAGGAAATCAACCCTGAATATGCATTGGAAGAACTGATGCTGAAGCTACAATATTTTGACCACCTGATACAAAGAGCCAACTCTTTGGAAAAGACCCTGATGCTGGGAAAGATTGAAGGCAGAAGGAGGAGAGGGTGACAGAGGATGAGATGATTGGGTGGTATTATTGACTCAATGGACATGAGTTTGAGCAAAGTCCAGGAGATAGTGAAGGACAGGGAAGCCTGGTGTGCTGCAGTCCATGGGGTTACAGAGTTGTACACAACTAAGCTACTGAACAGCAACAACAAGGAGCAAAGAATATCTATAGAATAAAGGACTGGATGTCACTGTGGGGTTCCTGCCCAGATTCCACTGCCTGTCTTTCCTGATAACAGCACCTTGAATTTCCTTTGAAAAAGTACCTCTCCACCATAGTCATTCATGTAGATTGAGTTGGATTGACCTCACTTCTGACTCTGATGGTAGGCTCTGATTAGCCTAAACTAACCAAAATATCCTTTCCTTCTACCTATTATGATTGGTTCAGGGATGGACACATGATTAAGCTAGTCCAATCAGAGTGAAGCTCACCACCCTGTGGCATTACAGAGACAATTCCCATGGAGGATGGCACTGTAAGGATTTGAGGAATGAAATTGCCTCTACCATGGGAAGAGATCTTGTATTTGCTAGAGCGCCACCACGTGGAGGGAGCCAACTCAGACTTTAACCTGAGTTTTGCAACCAGACTTATCCCTGAACTATTTAGTTATTAAAAAAAAATAACAGCAACAACAACAAAAAAGGAAAAACTAGGGGGGAGAGAGAAAAGAAAAAAAATTAACTTTTTTGTTTAAGAAGATTTGAATTGGATTTTCTGTTATTTGCCATCAAAAGATTTCCAACTGATGACGACAGTACTATACTTTGGTATAGTTCAAAGAACATGGGACTGGAGTGAGGAAATCTGTGCTTAAGACATGGTTTTCCAACTGAGTTGTTTGTTTCTACATATTTTGCCCTACTTCTGATTTTTCAGTTTCCGCAACTGCTCCATCTTCATCATAAGACTGTTGTGAGGAGGAGGCTACATCATTTATATGATCAGAGTTGCATCTGAGGGTAGAGAAAGAGAGTACCCCCAGCAAGTGATGGTACCTTGCAGACAAAGTCAGCTCTGTTCTGTCCACTGGGTAGAGCAAAGCCTTCCAGAGCTTTTTCAGGCTTGCTCCGCTAGCAATCACACAATGGTTAGATGATACCATTTATGTGTATGGTTTGATGGACATCTCATGTTACTAGTTTCCAAGGGAAAAGATTCTTCTTCTGGATTTTCTATTCTGGATCAGGAGCAAAGGACACAGAGCTAGTTAGATGACTAAGGAGAGTGCTGTGCTGACTCAGATGAAAGGAGTCAGGTGGAGGCTAGATGACTGCACATTAGGATGCAGAGAACAGAAAGGGCACAACTGTGCCAGACCTGCACGAGTTCCACGCTTGTTTCCAGGTGGAAATGTTTAAGTAGTCAGCTCAGCGTACCATGGGGATGGAAAGCAGACAACCAGGCTTGTGGTCTAGATTGTCAAGATCACCTAGACAAACTAGGGGGTCTAGATAATCTAATCAGTATAGATTGTTGCACCACCTCTCTGCAACACCGAGCTAGTAACTAAATGACTACAACCTCTCGAGGCCTCTGGTTTTCTTATCTGTTAAATGGGTATCTTATACTTATACTTGTCCTCCGGAGAAGGCAATGGCACCCCACTCCAGTACTCTTGCCTGGAAAATCCCATGGACGGAGGAGCCTGGTGGGCTGCAGTCCACGGGGTCATGAAGAGTCTGACATGACTGAGCGACTTCACTTTCACTTTTCACTTTCATGCATTGGAGAAGGAAATGGCAACCCCCTCCAGTGTTCTTGCCTGGGGAATCCCAGGGACCGGGGAGCCTGGTGGGCTGCCATCTATGGGGTCGCACAGAGTCGGACACGACTGAAGCAACTTAGCAGCAGCAACAGCAGCATACTTGTCCTCACAACCTCACATTGCTGGTATGGGGTTAAAATGAGAGAACATCAGTGAAAATGCTTTGTAGAAAGTCCAAGTAAGATGATATATCTGCAAAAATTCAGAAGTTGCTCATGTTTTCAAGACATAGTTCTTGCTCACTGAGATACTTTGCACAGGGAATGCTCACTGTATGAATTACGCTTTCCAATGTCATTTCTAACAGGTGATGGTCTTTTCTAAGGTACTTGTGATCTTTAGGACTCTTTGTATTTGTAGCTGCTTTCTAGAAAAAGCCTGTGCTTCATCTTCCTTATTGTCACCATCGTCACCTTTTGTAACCTCTTGCATTAGCTACATCCTGCTCATCATCACTACCATTTATTTATTAAATGCCAAAGGTATGTCAGGTATTATGGCTGGTGCTTTGTATACAATCTGTAGTTTAAAACTTTTGATAACCCTGTGAGATAGTATCCCCTTTTCATATAAGAGAAAAATCAGAATACAAGAGATGGTGTTTCCCAAGGTCACATAGTTCAAGGAGAGCTATGCTGTAACCCAAGCCCTCGCTCTTTCCACTGCAGCGTTATTGCCTCCACCAAGGGAGCTTTGGAATTAGACCTGGAAGTTCTGATCTCATTCCATTGCTTCAGCAATTCAACACAAAGGCTCTGGTCCAACTCCTTTCCTTTTGTGTCTCAGTAAGTCATATTTCATTCCTCTCCCCTCTGATCCCACCCTCATTGCCAGATTCTGGAACCGGCTGTGTGTTTCTGGTCTATAGTTCAGCCTCTCTCCCCAGGCATTTGAGAAAGGCATTCTCCACACAAAGGGAAATCACATTTTATTAAAGCAAACATGCCGTCCTCAGCACTTTTACTTATCTTATTTATGCACTGCAGTGCCGCTTTCTATGACCTAGTGATTATCATTTCCCAGAGCTATCATCATTTTAAAGCTACCTGTTCATCCTGCTTCAGCAGATGGTAGTATGCTAGGAGTGTTGTAAGAGCTTTAAAGAAAGAAAACAAACAAGCAAAGCAAAGATGTGCGGTTGGGTCAGCTGGAGGAAGGACTCACTTATGTTGGCTCCTGACACTGTTCTGCTTCAGCTGGGGCGGAGCCGGTGGAACATTTCTTTTAGAGGTCTCCAACTCGCAGGCAGATTTAGGTGGTGAGATTCTTTTTTTTTTTCCTCCCTCTCTCTCTTTTTCCCTATCAATAGGTGGTGTGAAATAGGCAGTCTACTCCTATTTTTTGGTTTAAAAAATTATTGTACCTGATCTTTTCAACAAAATCTCTTTATCAAAGTCCTTTTTCCCTTCCCTTACTCATGTAACCAAATACCGTTTGGACGCCTCCTCGTGCAAGGTGTTGTTCTGGGTTTGAATTCAGACTGCCACAAACAGTACTACATCTTTGGACAAACCTTTTGCTTCTCTGGACCTCAGTTTTTCCTTCTGCAAAATGAGGGGGCTGGCTCAAGTTGCTAAGTTTCCTCGCAGAAGCAAAGGAATTGAAGCTCATAAAAGCCTTTTACAGAGAGCAAATCCTTGGGTTGCAAACAAGCCAGGCTTATTCTCCAAGGAGAACTCCTCACAGAGTTACAATTCACGTTACATAGGCCGCTCAAGCTGAGTAAGGACCAAGCTATTCCTCTTTTCTGTTTCAAACTCTGAAATTCTTAATACCCTAGAGCAGTATTTTTCAACCTTTTTTTCATTGTCTCCTCCATAAAGAACTTTTTAGACTTTTTCCTAATCCCCTTCTCCCTATGAATATTTAATATAGCAAAAATACTGGATACTTGTTTATGTAAATACTATGAGCCTCGGGAAGGCGGGAAAAACTATTGCACTAGCTAAAATTGTGGGCCGTCAAAAACAAAATTTTGTCACCCTCTCCTTGAGATTGCATGCCTTACAGCAGGGATATTCAAGCCTTTTTTTTTTTTTTTTTTTTAAGCTGATACAAATTCTGTACAAATTCAATATATGAAATTGATAAAAGGCATCATTTTAGTAGTATACATGTACTTTAAATGTTATATAAACGTGTTCTGTCGCAAAGTCAGCCAGCAATTAAACCAGTCAATATCCTGGGAGTCTCCGAAAAGTTCTCATTGAGTATATAATACTTGAATGTACCTCCTATGTTTTATTCTAGTCTTAAAGTATTTCAAAAGATATTTGAAAATTCAAATCAATCAAATTTGAGGAGCCCCTAAAGTACTGGGACACAGTCTGAAAGCCATTTCTCTAGTCTTCTGGAACATAGGCTTGGAATCAGAAGGGTTGAGGTCTGAGTTTATTCTCAGTCCCACGGTCTCCAACTATGAGATTGTGGGCAAGACTTTGTGCTTCCATCTGATCATTTGTCAAGTGTTGGAGAAGACTCTTGAGAGTCCCTTGGACTGCAAGGAGATCAAACCAGTCAATCCTAAAGGAAATCAGTCTTGAGTATTCATCGGAAGGACTGATGCTGAAGCTTCAATTCTTTGGCCACCTGATACAAAGAAATGACTCATTGGAAAAGACCCTGATGCTGAGCAAGATTGAAGGCAGGAGGAGAAGAGGATGACCAGAGGATGAGGATGGTTGGATGGCATCACTGACTTGATGGCCATGAGTTTGAGCAAGCTCCGGGAATTAGTGATGGACAGGGAAGCCTGGCGTGCTGCAGTCTGTAGGGTCACACAGAATCGGACATGTCTGAGCAACTGAACTGAACTGAAAGTGTGTATTGGGATCTTTACCTCATAGGGTAACTCCGAGGATTGAAAGAGATGATCAGTTGTGCCCGGCACATAGTAAACATAAGTCATCTTTTACTTCGTTCTGTGTCTTTGTATCTTCCACTGATCATCACCGCGCATGCTGAACACACAGCAGACAATGGCTACAGAGGAATACGGGGCCAGATCAAACAAGGAGGGGTTCCAGTATCACTTGCAGTGACTCTGGTTTTCTTTTCCTGGACCTGGAACAAGGAGGTGTATTATTACTCTGCCTGAGATCGTGCTGAACTGGTATGAATCCCAGCTTTTTTTTTTTTATGAAACTGGTGGACCCAGCTATGAGCTCTTCATGTTTGGAGTAATGTAAATCTTGTCTTGAAAAAAAAAATCACATATCATTAAATAGAGGCCACCCAGTTTTATAGGTGGAAATACCACATGCTGTTTCATAACAAACTTTCTTGTAAAGTGTGCTGCATCCTAATAGAGTTTAGCAGTGCATGGACCTCTGAGTAGTCTATGTATGTATGCTTATGGATCAGGTGCATCTTGAATGTGATGACAACCATGAAGTATCACTGACCAAAACTTTTTCAAAGCTCTAGTTGGGCTTGCTTTCCATAAAGATGAGAAATGACTCTGTGGGCTTTGAGACCAAGATAATGAAGAACACTACCGGATATAGATGTTATAAGGACAATTCAGAGAATCAGGCTGTGGTCGAGTCCCACTTGAATTCCTTCTGGGATTCTGCTGTGGTCATTTGCAGAAGAGCTAGTGTGAATTCATTGAATGTGTATTCTCTCAGATCCATCAATGTGAAAATCAGAAATGATGGCCTCAATGACCCCCCTTCTCCACCCTAACCTGTTTGAAGAGGGGAAAATGATGTGGGTGGGTTGGAGGGGGCTGGGGAATGAGAAAAGCATGCACAAGTGGTTCTCTGGGTTAACTTTTAACATTTCTGCGAAGGGAAAAAAATGATGTCTTTCTCCCTTTGTATGTGTGTTGCAGCCTACGGTTGATAAAACAAGCTCTACATCATAAATTCCCATTTGGACATTCCGTTTTGAGAACCTGCATCCAGCAGCCTTATCACTTTGAAGGGAAGTCACAATCACTAATGGAATCTGCTAGCTTTTCACACACTGAAATTAGCTTTGATTCTTCCCCCAAACATATGTTGAAAAGCAACATGCGCATACAGTACACTGACCCATCAAAGCAACAATCAGTGCTGTGGAGGAAGTCTGTGGACTCACCTGCTGGGGTTGGGAGAGAGAAATGTATTTCTTTCAGGAGTGGAAACAGAATTTCTGAGCCCTCTTCTGGCCCCAGAGAAGGGAGAGCCTCCTCCTTCCCTTCCTATGGAGAAAGAGAAAGTAAATGCCATTTTCCTTTGCAACTGTGAATAATAACATTTATGCTCTGAGATCGGGTTTGCTTCTTTAATATGAAAAACGATATCCTGTTTGGATGAGACATTTCCTTGAATGCTTAGCATAAATTGAGCCCTTAAGCTTTTAACAAGAAATTCTGGACTGTCTTGCCTGAAAACTCAGAGTGGATCTTGGAAACACTGCAGGTTTCTTGATTTGTGAAAACTAGCCTCTTCCATGAGAGTACTAACAGCACTCTGCGTTTGATATTCAGGAGAAGCCATCTGAAATAATCCATGTTTGGTTATCTTTTTTTTTTTCTCTCTCTGTCTTTGTCTCATTGTCTCTTTCTGAGTCTAGTGCTCTCTTATCCCTTCCTGTCTTTCTCTGTCTTCCTGCTTTCTCTATCTCTCATGTGTTCACACACACACACTTCTTTTTCTCCCCCCGCCCCTGATTTTTTTTTTTTTAACCACTTTCAAATGATACGGACCCAGTGAAGGTATTACAAAGCTGAGAGGTAAGTAAGTGGGAGCAGGAACTGCATTTTTCGTCACTCACAGTGACAATTAAAATGACAACAACAAGGCCAGGCTCTTCCATCATTGTTTTTTAATGCTGTCAGCACCAACTTTGCCAGAATTATCCTGTCTGATGCATGAGTGGACTTTGTCATTTTTCACATTGTGCCACCCAGAGCCAGAATATCATTTAAGAGAGTAAATTAGCTTCCATCTCATTTAAAGGAGCCCTGTAAAAAATCCTTCTCAGCAACATGCTTCCCTAGCCAGAGAAGGTTAATTTGGTGGGCTGGGAGGTGTCTTTGGATGTAAAACCTCTGTCTCTTTGTGGCATGGATGATGGTTTGTATTCTGGTGTCAAGAGAGTAAAGGCATGTCAGTAAACCACATTTGGTTCATGAAGAGGACTCAGTGGGTCAGTTGTAGCCACTGCAACTGGGATTTTAATATACATATATATGAATGTATAAAAGTATTCTAATACATATAGCAAAGATATTCATATATTCTATTCTAATATATAGTAAATATATTCATTTCTATTAATTTTATATGTGTGTATGATGTATCTGATATATGCCTTGATCATCGTTCAGTTCTGGAGAACACACAGGATGACAGTAACACTTGGAGTCCTCCCAAGGAGATATGAATGGCCAGTTGTTTCACAGTGTGGCTCCCATCTTTGTACCAGGCAGGATGAAGCTCCCGGCTAGGCAGAGACTTCACTGAACTTCTTTGAGAAAGGGTCCCAGCCCTGCTTCTCCCTTCTCATTTAGACCCTACAATTGATAGCCTACTGATGGACTGAATGGGGTCTGAAGAAGACCTGTATCACGTCTGCAGCTGCCAGGGACCTCAGAGAATTGGGCTCTTTCAGGGTTTTTTTCTGGAGAGGGAATGAGCTAGAGAGTTGACTGCTGGGCAGAGGCCAGGGCCACAAAAGTCTCAACTCAGAGAGACTGAAGTCTGACCTGTCTTATAACATGGAAACTTCTAAAGTAGACCCTTGGGTGACATGAATCAGTTCTTGGTCAATAAGGAGCATGGATAATAGAACAAATCTGACTTGGCACAGCCAGCATATTTTTGTGTTCCTGGAGGTTGTTGTATTTCGAGGTATATTTATTTGCTTGTCTAAAGATGAGGACCTCACTTGAGGCCTCTTTCTCTTTTGTCCTTCTCTCCAATGGTTAATGTCTTTAAGCCACCACTCAAGTGACTTAGGTTTTTTGTTTCTCTCTCTCTGAGATCGTGGACTGGGTTGTGCCGATCTTGTGGTGCAGGACCTAGTGTAGCACCCACACATTCTAGGTGCTTGGTGAGTACTGAAGTCCATGGACTGATTCATGAAAACATTTTGAGAAAAAGAAGTATGATTCTATGCTCTTGGGCCAAGCCTTTCCCAGCCTTAGTTCAGGTACATGCTTGGAGAAAATTCAGAAACCATGGCATAGAGAAAGGTTATAAATCACTTACATAAAGTCAAAGGAAGCTGAACGTCCCTGGGAACTCATCAATCCTCATTTACTAGGAGTGGGAGATGTTTCACATTTCAAATCCTGGCTTTCTGGTTTTCAAGGGTAACGCCGTATTGACCAATTGTTCATGGCCAGTGTGTCCCCCCTGCTGCTTTTCATCTGTGAATAGCAATCTCATTGATGTTGGGAGATGTTCATGGACGTTGAAAGCATTTCACTTTGTTGTTTAAAGAAGCCTTTGTCCCAAAGGCATGAGATTATTCTTTCACATGAGGTGGAAAGGAAAATAAGAAAGCCTCCCTCTGTCCTTGGGTTCACATGGTAGGAATTCTTTCTGGCAGCAATAAAAGCCTTTGGAGGAGACCTTTCATTCTAGGGGTTTCATGTTAAGAATTGCTCATGGGGATGGATGCTAAATCCCAATTTACTCAGCTGTATTTCCCAAGATCTGTTCCCTGGCAGACGGAAGCTCCATGCAAGCTCCACCAAGCCACTGCAGACCGAGTTAGAGGATTTGAATATTAATGCCATTCGGGTTTCCTTTTAGAAGAAGGTCTCTTAGTCACAATAGTGAGACACTGCCTGCAAGACTATGATTGAACGTAAGAATAAAGAGTTCAGAGTGTATCCATAAAAGGAGAGATTGAGAAAATGCACACAAATCATGTCCAACTGTCCAACCTGTCCCACCTTCTCTCTCTCAGTATGTAGAGAATGCTTTCTCCAGGGACGTGCTCATTGCATAATGAAGTCTTGTCATTTGGGAGCCAAAAGAAAATCAGTTTTCTGTGTAGTCAGATACATTCTTGATGAGATTCCGAGCCTCACAAAAGAATGTTGCAGATTCCTTCCACTCATATCAAACCTCTAAAATGTTGATCTGGAGAAACAAAGAAATGGAAAAGGAAAAATGAGTTTGTTGTCAAATTGAAATACCACGTTTTTGTATTGCTGGCTGATATATCTGTAATTCTCATCTGCCATTCCTCCATCCTCTGTGTGTGTGTGTGTAATTTGTCCCTCAAAACCTGCAAAACATTGCAAAACTGGATTTAAATATTTCAGGCGGACTGCGCCCAGCATTTGCATTCCTCTGACTCATTCAAAGAAGAGACATCTGAGCAGAAATACAGCAGATAAAAGAGAAACCATTAATCCAAGGAAGATTACTGGCACAGAATCTTTATCCTGTATCCTTCCTGAAATGAGACAAAAATCTCACTATGTACATCCCTCTGGCTTACTTTCAGATAGTAAGCAATATAGAGGTATAGATGTGGTCCTTTTTAAAGGCACATTGCATTTGTCTGCAGTCTGAAGCATCATAATTCTGTTAGAGTCTTGCTTTCTTGAGTGTCTTGCTTTCTTCCCCAGGTCTTCTGCCCTAGTTCTCATTCCTTCCACTGTACCTTTCTAATTGGGTCTCTTCCTTCCCCAGGATGTTAGAGATCTGGTTAGTTAAAAGACCATTATATAACATCCAGGGTAGTACTAAGTGCCTTGGGCCATGAGGAGGAGAGATAGGGTCTCAGCTTAACTCATTAACTATAGGACTCTATGTATGATTTTACTTTTTTCATCTGTAAAATGGGCAAATAAAGACCCTTATGCCCTGCTTTATACACAAGAGATACTGAGTTTATTTGAAGAAGCTTTGAGAGGAGAAGCAATGTGAAAATACAAGCTATACTATTTTTAAGCATAATGTTCAGAGCACATTGGATACAGAAGTATCTCATTTGGGGAATATTAGTCCTATTTACTAAGAAAATTTATTTTTTTTCTTTTTTAAAATTTTATTTATTTTTTAATTGAAGAGTAATTGCTTTACAGAATTTTGTTGTTTTCTGTCAAACCTTAACAGGAATTATAGGTATATAGATGTCCCCTCCTTTTTAAACCTCCCTCCCATTTCCCTCCCCATCCCTCTAGGTTGATACAGAACCCCTGTTTGAGTTCCCTGAGACATACAGCAAATTCCCATTGGCTACCTTATTTTACATATGGTAATGTACGTTTCCATGTTACTCTCTCCATGCATCTCACCCTCTCCTCCCCTCTCCCCATGTCCATAAGTCAGTTCTCTATGTCTGTTTCTCCATTGCTGCCCTGGAAATAAATTCTTTGGTATCATCTTCCTAGATTCTGTATATATGCATTAGTATATGATATTTGTTTTTCTCTTTCTGACTCACTTCACTCTGTATAATAGGCTCTAGGCTCATCCACCTCATTAGAACTGACTCAAATATGGCTGAGTAATATTCCATTGTGTATATGTACTGCAACTTCTTTATCCATTCATCTGTCAATGGACATCTGGGTTGCTTCCATGTTCTAGCTATTGTAAATAGCGCTGCAATGAATATTGGGGGTACATGTGTCTTTTTCAATTTTGGTTTTCTCAGGATATATGCCTTGGAGTGGGATTGCTGGGTCATATGGTGGTTTTATTCCTAGTTTTTTAAGGAATCTCCAAACTGTCTTCCATAGTGGCTATATCAATTTACATTCCGACCAACAGTGCAAGAGGGTTCCCTTTTCTCCACACCCTCTCCAGCATTTTTTGTTTGTATACCTTTTGATGATGGCCATTCTGACTGGTGTGAGGTGATATCTCATTGTAGTTTTGATTTGCATTTCTCTAATAATGAGTAATGTTGAGCATGTTTTCATGTGTTTGTTAGCCATCTGTATGTCTTCTTTGGAGGAATGTCTGTTTAGGTCTTTTTCCCACTTGTTGATTGGATTGTCTGGTATTGAGTTGTATGAGCTGCTTGTATATTTTGGAAATTAAGCCTTTGTCAGTTGTTTCATTTGTTGTTATTTTCTCCCATTCTCTAATGACATTTAAATCAGCCTTTCTTAGGAAGGAACTTTCCTGCTGTCTTAGTTGAAGCCAAATACTGTAATAGTTATTCAGTTCAGTTCAGTTCAGTCGCTCAGTCGTGTCCGACTCTTTGCGACCCCATGAATCGCAGCACGCCAGGCCTCCCTGTCCATCACCAACTCCCGGAGTTCACTCAAACTCACGTCTATAGAGTTGGTGATGCCATCCAGCCATCTCATCCTCTGTTGTCCCCTTCTCCTCCTGCCCCACATCCCTCCCAGCATCAGAGTCTTTTCCAATGAGTCAACTCTTCTCATGAGGTGGCCAAAGTCCTGGAGTTTCAGCTTTAGCATCATTCCTTCCAAAGAAATCCCAGGGCTGATCTCCTTCAGAATGGACTGGTTGGATCTCCTTGCAGTCCAAGGGACTCTCAAGAGTCTTCTCCAACACCACAGTTCAAAAGCAACAATTCTTCGGCGCTCAGCTTACCTTTGCCATTTCTTGAGCATTTATTGCACTGTGCCAGATATTATTCAGGAATTATTGCTTTCCATTTTTACAGCAACCCTGAAAAGTGTTATCTATTAACATTTGCATTTTAAAGATGAAGAAACTGAAGCTCAGAGAGGGTAAGAAATTTGCCCAAAGATAGATAGCTAATGGATGTCTGGATTTGAACTCAGGTTTGAGTTTAAACTCAATTATTTAAACTCTAAATTATTTTCAGTATATTGTCCTGCTGCTGCAATTTCCAAGAGCACAATCAGGTTAATGTTCTCAACTTTTATGTTTCTCCATTTACATATTTCCACTCCAGATGGGTGAGAATATGTACAGTTATAAATGTATTAACACACGGTGGTTTAATATGCAATTTCCAAGTTTAACAACCCTTGCTGTCATTTCCCCATGAATCACCCGTCTATGGGTCAAGCCTAGTGCCTTTCATTCTTGACGAAAACCAGGAGCACTGGTCCTCACTCTCACACATAAAGTGGCGTTCTTACCCCGAGTGTCCCAACATGAGGAGGTGCCAAGTCTGAATCTCTCACAGACAAGTGACACTGGTCTGATAGGTCTCTGGTCACTGCAGTTATCTCCATCTTTATAGCGACTCTTTGTGACCCCATGGACTGTAGTTCGCCAGGTGCCTCTGTCCATGGGATTTTCCCAGCAAGAAAACTAAAGTGGGTTGCCATTTCCTCCTCCAGGAGATCTTCCTGACCCAGGGATCAATTCCGTGTCTCTTGCACTGGCAGGTAAATTCTTTACCACCATGCCACCTGGGAAGCCCCTCTGATAGCCATGCCCTCTGCAGATGGAAGGGATAATGATGATAAGGAAGACGATGCTTTAAAGCAGGGGTTGGCAAAGTAAGGGGCCAGCTAGTAAACATTTTAAGTTTTGCAGGTCACACAGCCTCCGTCATTAACCACTGAATTCTGTCATTCTACTGCAAAAACAACCGTTTATAATACATCAGTGATGAGTGTGTCTGGGTTCCAATAAAGCTTTATTTACAAATACAGGCAGTGATCTAGATTTGGACTGTGGGTGTAGTTTGCCAAACCCTGACTAAAACGAAGGTGACCACAATATTTTGAGCAGAAATGATAGTCAAGAGGTGTTCATCCCATTTTCATTTCAGTGGACCTCCTTAACCAAAGATCAAAAGAGCATAGTTTTTCTCTCTGGTCATTGTCCCTTTTTAAGATGGCTAGATAAATATAGGGCAGGATGACAGCAACGGTGATGATTATGAAATAATGAAGCTACTCACAGCCATTTGAGATTGACATAAGCAGTTGTTTCCATCTGAGGCAATAATTGAAAGTCAAAAAATTTTTTTCTGACTGCTGTGCCTGCTGTGGTCACTGGCCTTTTTGAAAATAATATATTTCCACGTTGCAACAGTAGCAAAACCTACTGTGTCCAATTAAATCTCCACTTTCGGGATCTCAGGGTGTGTGATTGCTTTCTGGAGAAAAATCCATGTCCTTGTGACCTTATCTTCTTATACTTTGCATTCAGCTCTTAAATTAAGTTGCAGGAAGTGATTCCATATTGAACCATTCCATTCAAAAAGGCAGAAGCCAAAAGTTCTCTGAGGAGTGGCAAACATGTGAACTGCTTTTTTAGAGAGGCTAACATCTTTAAGTAGCCTCTGTAAACTGGGCCAGAGGTTCAGACATCTCCAGGCCTGGTGGGGCTGGAGCTTTCAGATTTGCTCCAGCTAGTTTTTATTTCTGACAAAGGCCCTTATTTAGATAAAGAGAGTTTGTCTTCCTTGTTTCCTAGGAAAAAAAAAAAATTCCTTTTTTTTAGTTCCCTAGAAAAGGCTCTTCTAGAGGCATTCTCAGTCTGACTTCCTCTTCTGGTTAAGAATCTGACGGACAACATTAAAACTTGAGGTTATAGAAGTTATGCCAACTGGGACTAAGCTGTGAGTATTGTGTTGGTTTAGAGACAGAAAGGTGAGGTCAGAATAGAATCTTGTTTCTCCTGTAATTTAGAGGCTGGGAACCATGATGCCTTCCCCCCGCTCCGCCCTCCCCACCTCCCCGCCATAATGGTCAAATTATCCATTCAGAGTTACTTGATTTCGGGTTTGAAGCTGGAGATCGCAGTAATAATCTGTCTCAGTATGAAGCACTTATTGATGGAGTAGTCTTTGCCATTTTTAATTGCACTTTCCCCTCATGCCCTTATTAATTATCTCTCTGGTTCCTCTTAGATCTTGTCACGATGCCAAATATTGAAATAGAAAGTTTATTTATTTCCGAAGATGCACAGAATGGGACAGGTTTTGCAATTTACTGGTTTGACTCTTAAAGGTTCATGCTTTCAGAGAGTATGTTTCTTAAAAATGGGGGTGCTTTATGCAAATTTAGTGCCCTTGTGGATTTCCTGTTGGTTACAGACCCATAGGAGTGTTCCTTGCTTGGAGCATCCTTGGACTTCTCACAGAGCAAGGTGTTTTGTGAGCCTAGTGAAGGTCAGTGGTGCCCAAATGCTCCTGGGATCACATCCCACCTTCTCTAATTCTCCCACCTAAACGTCCCTGTACTCTGACCTCAGACAAACAGGTCCCTTCAGCGTGCCCAAACTAGTCACAACGCTTTTCTGCATCCAGACTCTTGTCATTTCCTGTATTTGGAATATCCTCGTCCATGCCCCAATCTGTTGAAATCTTACTTATAGCCCTTCAAGGCTCATCAACCTTTGCATTTCACATGGAGCCTTTTATAATGCCTCCTTTGACTCTGCTTGGATGCTTGGATTATACCTCTTTTGTGGTGCTCTGTTGTGCAGCCAGATGTTGTCAACATTAGTAATCTGGTCTTACCTGTCCTAGCCGATCGTGAACTCCTCGGGGACAAGAAGGTACGGACTCATTTTTGTTGTCTGTGCAGTGCTTCGCAGGGTGTTGGGTGCAATAGTTTCCTATTTGGGCTCAGCTAACTCAATTGCAATAAAAATACTCCAGTTCAGTTCCAAGCGAACCACTCCAGAGAAGGTTGGCAATAAAGATCGTCCTCTGAAAGAACAGGTCTGTCCTACTGGGCTTTGAACACTTCAGGGCAGTGGGTGAGGCCTGAAACAAAGTTGATTCTCAAGCTTATTGGGAATAGCAACCCCACAAAATGCCCTTCCTTCACTTGTGTTGACAGAGACGTGAAAAAATAAGATGATCCTTTGTCGTGTGTGCTAAGTCAATTAAGTCTTTGCAACCCTGTACACCAGGCTCCTCTGTCCATGAGATTCTACAGGCAAGAATACTAGAATGGGTTGCCATGCCCTCCTCCAGGGCATCTTCCTGACCCAGGGATTGAACCCACGTCTCCTATGTCTCCTGCATTGGCAGGCGAGTACCTTACCACTAGTGCCACCTGGGAAGCTTGATCCTTTGGCAGTAAACCAAAAACATCTATGGGAATCAAAAGTAATAGGACTTGAATATATATAATATATATATATTTATATATAAATTTACTATATATATATATATTAGTTTCCTAATATTTTGGATTTGAAATATCTATAAATTGTAGAAGGAACCTTTTGGAGTTATAGTGGGATCTTTTTGAGGTTGACTGCAACTTTCTTGTACAAAAATATTCTTTGTGATGACTGTTAGAGATGAGTGTTATCCACAGAGACAACTTTTATGTTTTACTCTTAAAGAATAATTTCAATTCTCAAACTTACCCTTTTCTAACTTGTAGGGCAGTTGGGTGTCTTCTAACTGAATGATCTCGGCAAGACATCCTGACCTTCTGAGGAGGTTAGCATTCCAACAAACATTTGGCTTAGAGAATTCCTAAAAAAGCAATATGTACTCTGAAGGGCAGTTGAGATTCAAGAAGCTGCTGGAAGCTCTGGGTGTGTGTGTGTTGCACTCTCTGGAATGTGAGAGCTGGTGTTCTCTCTCAAAATTGGTATTTTTTTCTCTCACTCTGATTACACACTCAGATCCCATATGTAACAGAGTGTATATTATGTTATTCCTAGACTATTTTAAAGGAAACGAAACATTCCTTTCTTCATGAGTCAGTTTCCTAGTTGTGGTATAGAAAAAGGCAGAGAAGCTGTCAGAGAAGCTGATGAAATGACAGATTTTTTTTTTTAATGGGCTTAAATGTTCTGCAATATTCCAAGTCTGAAGCATCATCTGAGTAGCTCTCCTTTTTGTGTGTAGGTTTTAAGAGTGCCAGTTGTGGTTGAATGTTAATAGTCAATCTGGCCATTGATCTCTGAAGACGCAGAGTACCTCTCCAAATGTGCTGACTCTGACGTTTCATGCAATTTTATGTTCTTGGTGTGGGGAGGAAAGAGAGGACGATTACAGACCAGTGGGATTTGTTTGGTTTTGACATTTTGACATTTGGGCATCTTTCCTTATACATCCATCCCTCCACGCTCATCCCTCCACCCTGCCAACCCCCTACGCCATGCCAGGCTCTGTGCTAGGAGCTGAGAAGTGTTTGTCAAAAAGCAAAGCCCCCATGGGAGACAACGAAAGAATGATTTCTAAGGAAAAAAGCTTCAGACGGTTCCCCAATCACTGCCCTTTCAGAGCCTCCGTTGTCTGCTGCTGGCTTGATCCAAACCCTCTTTTCCTCCTTTTCTAACTCTGTGGCCCCTCGAAACCTTTGTGTGCCTTAGAGGTCAGCTCACAGATGTGGCCGTGGGCCACCCTCCTCTTTATCTATATTGTACTTACAAGAGAACGAGGCACATGGGGCTTTTATAATTTTTTTTTTTTCCTTTTTCTTTTTTTGATTAGCATCTGCACAAATGGCTTCAGTTCATTGCTTGAAACTAACTAATCCGGCTTGTTAAGATGGAGATCGTCATCCACAAGTTGTTATTAGCAGGCTTCTAAAGGAAGAGGGTCTCAGGCAGAGTGGGGCGGGCTTGGAGAAAGGTTATATAATATAATATGTTCTTCAGGCGCCGTATGAGGGGGAGACAAAGCTGCCTTACGGGACCTGCTCTCAAGTGCTACTTAGAGGCTTACATAGTCCTGGCTATTCTACCTCATGAAAAGGGAGATCCAATCACTGCTTTCTGGAGACTATTCTCCTCATCTCTTTGGCTGTCATATGTATTTAACAGTAGTGCCCTCAAGGACAATGGGGTGGGGAAGCGTGCTAGGGGGCTCCAGCCTCCAGCCTGTAGTTTTTCATTTCACATTGCAGGCTTTGCTAAGAATGGTCTTCTTTGTTTCCATTTTGAGTCATGGCTGAATTCTTATATGTTGTCTGATCTTCAAGCTCAAATACCCAAGGGACCAGGCAGCTGTGAATCAACCCTGTCTGTGTGTGTGTGTCAGCTAGCAGGTACTATAGCAAAGAAGACAGTATACTTTTCCTTATTTCTTTAAATCGATAGGGATTTGGAGGAAAAGCCTTTAATAAAATAGAACTGTGACTGATTATTTCCCCCTTCCCGAGCACTGTTGTAAAATCAGAAGGTTATGAATGGCATGAGGGGAAAAAAAATAATAAAAAACCCGTTTCTAATGTAGTCCTGTGGGTTTAAGCCCAAACCTTCGATTTATAATGAAAGCTCAGTGTCTATACACGAACCTCCCCTTATGAGATGGATCTCCTTTCTGATTGCAGAGGGTAAGGAAATCTTTCACATGCTTTCACTTATTGGGAAGGTACACAGTTGCTTATCTGTTGTTTTTCTTCCACATAGTCTACGATTTGGAAATTCGACATCACGTATTTTTTTTTTTTCCCTAGGCCAGATGTTTTATCCTGCTACGTTAAGTCATCTTGACATGCTGCCACGAAATGCAAACAACTGCTAGTTTTAATATCGCTCCATATCTTTATTACAAGGTACGTCCCATGCATCTTAATTCCTCCCATTCTCCCTGTCTGTTGTTCCTCTGATCTTCTTCATCCCAGCCCCCCACTTTGCTCCTGAAGAAGGCATATTGTAATTGCATGACAGTCGTGTCCCAGTAGCTAAAGAGGTTCTAGATAGCGTGATGAATATGCAGTGCATTATCTCCCAGGATGTGTGCCTGTGTCTTTAATCACAGCTGGAATGCAAAATCGGGCTCCACCTTTCAACTCTATCTCCATCATGCTGAGAGAGTGAGAGCGAGCGAGACGGAGACTGCTAGACAGCTCGAAAGAGATTGCAGCTCAGATGTCCTGAAAAACAGCAAATCCCTCAGACCTGGCAGATTCCGTTACCATGAGAACTGCAGATATTTCCATTGTGATGGTTTGCTCCAGCAGCCATCTGTTACACCCATTTGATTAGGAAGTACAGTTCAGCTTGTATGGGATTTTCATCACACCTTATCCCAAGGCAGTATACAGAGCCTCTTGCTTTTTTATATGCTAAACTCCAAGACTTCAAAGTACTGTAATTTACCGAGGCGGAGGGCATTTAATGAAACGGTATGAGAAGGTCACCAAAGACCAGAGCGCCAAGAAGAAATACACACAGGAGATGTGAAAGAGGATTAGATTCCACAGCAGAAATGCAACCAACTCAGAAAATTAACCATATTTAGCAATCCCTTCTTCTCTTGGTGGAGGGGAGGGAGATGAAGACCTAGGTTCTGAGACCTGCAGGGAGGAAGATGTTTTGTGTAGTCATGGTGTGAATGCTTCTAGAGCAGTAACTCTGCCTAAGGACTCCAGGATAGTCAGAAGAAAGGGGGAGAGAAGGGTAATGCCTCAAACCCATCTCGTCAGTTGAGTTGAATCCACTGTATAAAGATTACATTAGCTCTAAAAATTTTATGATGCCATCTAACTTTCCTGTAGACACAAAATGACCTTAAAAGTTCCTTGAAGCAGTGCTGTAATTTACAGATTTAAACCAGTTATTTGGACTAGTGGCCCCTCAGTGTATTTTTGTAGGGGAGGAAATACTGATGGTACATCATATAGACATAAAAATAGGAATTCCCTTCAATTAAGTTTCTCCAAATACCCTTCCCATGCGGTAGGCATTCTAGGTCCAAGCTTCTGAGTTGGCTGGTAGAATCTGGAAGGAGCTGCCTAGAGTGTCTTAAATTGACTGGAGTTCTTGTGAATCCAGGAAGCTAATTAAATGCTTACACACCAATGTGAATTTGTGATTGCTGCACTGGGGCTCTTGATGTGGCCTCCCTTTGTCTCCCGGCCTGTGTTTTCTAGAACAGACCTCTGATAATATATCATTCAGATCGGGCCAGAGCTGCCAGATTTTTTGAAGTTGCAAGTCCCATTATGCCCTGTTCTGTTGGTTGGGCTTCTGGCTGACTCTTGCTGAACAAGGGAGACACTTTCCTGATCTGATTGCTCTGTGGGCTAGAGAACTTCCCCCACTCTCCTTTCCTGGGCTGGTGTCAGGTTGCCATCTAGGGAGGCCGGAATGTCTAGAGGAACCAGAAAACTCAGTCTCAGCTTTGATGCCAGAGATAAAATCAGTGACCAGGCCCTTAGAGATGAAAAAATGAAAAATCAGGGCAAGTTGTTGTCTTTTTTTTTCTTTTGAAAAGTGGATTCTTTTTAAACCTTTTCAGTCGAAAGGCTTGAACTTCATGGATGAGGACTTGTGTTTTCATTTGAATGAGGAACCGACTGTCTGAGCCAGCAGCTGAAGATTCCAAAGAATCATGGTGTCTCCTCTGACAATGGGTCCTTAGAGGGCCCTCTTCTATCCCAGCAGCAAAGGCCCCTCACTGTGATCGTCCGGTGGTGCTGACTTGCCCATGAAACCCTCGGTCCTACACCTTGGAGACTGCCTTCTGTCCAAAGTGTTTGAGACGGGGCCCTGGTTTTATGAACTCAGTGCCTGTCTCTGAAAGACAGCAGATGCAATGAGGCCCCGGATGGAAACAATAAATACCATTCAGATTTCCCGCACGGAGCTTCTTATAGTGGTGCCTTTGTTGAGGGAAACAGGGATTGAAATGCCGTCCCCCACCCTTCCTTTTCCCTCCAGCCCCCTTTCACTGCTAGGATCTCAACCACCTCTGGAAAGCAAAGGTTAAGTATCTGAGGAGAAATCAGTTGACATACCAAAGAGACTCCAGCGAATGTATCACTCACTTGCCAGCAATTCGGTGGGGCGGAGAGCTTCTGGGGAGGGGAATGAATTTTACTTGAAGCCAGAAGAAAAGCAGCCCTGGGAGGGGAGTACTTGCTAGAAATATCCTCCTCTGAGCTGGGATGTTAACAGTGGCACCTTCTGACTTAATGTGGCATCTTTCTTCATCGTTATCAATCTCATGAGAGCTTTCCTGCCATCTGTACCATTTGTGCTTCAGGCTCCCATATGAAAGTCCAATCTGGCAGCATAAATACTGGCTAATGAAGAGTAGGTGTCTGACTGACTGGGAGAGAAGGGATCCTGTCTCAATGATGGGGCAGGATTCATTCATTTGAGGAAAAAACTGCATTTCTATAGCCATTCAAGAAGAAATCCTCTCTCCTTCTCTCTCTTTACCCCCCTTTCCTCCCCTCTCTGATCCTCCTTTCTCATTTTCTTCCTGTGTCATCCTTTGTTAATGGAGTTCATGCAAAAGTCAGCACAAAAATGGTCTTTGCCTAGAATGTTATACCTCAGAGATTAAAAATAGGAATGCGATGTGGACTTGCCGACATGTGGTGGGTTATTTTTTATTTTTTTTCCTCTTCAGTGGGGAAGCTATAACTACATAGATTAGCAAAACTTGTGCAAGAATGGATGTAAAACAGATTTATCTCTGTGTCAGCTTTATCTGATCCATTTGGTCTTGCAGAGTTTCGATGGCCTCCTTTGTTACAATAACCAGCTCTCAAACATCCATATCCTTAGGGTATTAAATGTCAGCCTCCTGATGTACCAGTCGAGGAGAGAGGGTTGACAGTCTGTGGGCTGGGGAAGTTCTCCTTGTGCGCAGGACAGAGGGGCTGCTTGTGCGTCCAGGCTGGCTGCTGGGATGACCTCCAGAAACTTCCACCACCTCCCCGTGTCACCGTGCAGGGGTGTTGAAGCTTACCACCGCCATTAATATCCTTTTACACAGAATTCAAAAAGATTTCCTGTCACTGACAAGGACAGATTTGTTAGAGGTCTCTCAAGGAAATGGACAATAACTAATTAATTGAGCTCTCCAGGACTTTCCGTGCTGTCGTTCCTCATTTATCTGTTCTCGTTTCTCACCACGCAGGTCCAGCTCTCCTTTTTCTTTCTTTCCTTCCTACCTTCCCCTCTTGTATTATGTCCATCACCCCCATGTTTCCCTTATGCTTCATGTTCTCCTAGCTCTTTTTTCTTTCTCTTTTATAGAATTTCTACATTAAAAAAAAAAAAAAAAGAAAGAAAGCCAAACTCTAGCAGGGCACGCATATGTGAAGATTTTTCTAGAAATATGTATCATTTCTTTTGAGTCCAAAAACTGTCTTCTTCCAAGGTTGCAAAGGGCCTCAGAAGTTTCCACTTTGTACTGGATATGCAGATAATCTTTAGTATCCTTGATAAAAAATTACAAACTTTTTGCTAAAAACCTGCAGTGACCATATCTGTGTCTATAACTACATCTGTATGTGTATCTGCATCTATGTCTGTATCTATAATCTCCTATCTGGTTAAATGGAAAATTCATCATAACCTGCAAACAGTTCCATGAGACCCTGAATACCCCGTGTATATGCTGCTTCATCTTTCTTCTTATAATTGGGCTCCTTGGCTCCTTGGTTTAGAGCCGGGCATCAACAAACTCAAGATTTCCTGGTCTCTTTTCAGTCACTCTGTGCACAGAGAGCCTGAATTTCCAATATGCCTGCTCCACCACTTTTGTTTTCGTGTCCATCTATGCAGAGAAGCACCAGGCATGGAGTGGGGTTATTGGAGGTGGCTCAAGATCAAAGCGGCCGGATCTGGGACTGAATCCTGGCTCTGCCACTTTCTTTAAGTTTGTGATCTTTAGCAGTCATTGGACTTCTTGGTTCCTCAGTTTTACCATCTGGAAGATGGGGATACCAACATCTTGAATCACAGTAGTTTATTGTATGAATCAGATGAAGTAAGCCTGTGAAGGTGTTGGAAACTTGGTGCTGACTTGAGGGTAGCTAAGAGAGGAAGGTTGCTTGGAGGAAAGGACTTTCAGTGCAAAAAGTGGAAAAACTGGGATGGTTGGTCATCCTACTCAGAGCAGTCCATTCTGCCCACATCCCCCTGCAAAGACCCAACCCAGCTTAAACAATTACCCCAGTGGGTAATGGAACTTTCTCCACAGTTGAAGGAAATCTTTTTTTGTTCATTTGTTTTTATGTGGATTAATTGCCCTATCTCTTTTCAATCAGTGGACTCTGAACTTTGGAAAATCAGAGTTACTCACTATCTTACTATCTGTCCCCTCAAATCTCAAGGAGTGGCATGAAACTTTAAGCAAAAGTATGAAAATATTTAAAATGAAGCACAGATTCCTTCCTCTGAGTTGGAGCTTGTTCATTCTTCAAGACCTAGTACATTCGTTACCCCATTCATGAGCTTTCGCCCATGAGATCTCTCTCTTCAGCATGATTTGTGCTTTTAGGGGGTAATGTGTTAGGTTATTGCTTTACCTGCAAGTATATTTTTTAAACTCCTTGAAGGCAGCCTGTCTTATATTTTCTGAGTATTCACTGAATGAATGAATCAATGAGAGAATAAATGATTTATAAGTGGGGAAATGAGTCAGAGGGAATAAATGGAGCATGAGAGAGCAAATAAATGCATGAGCAAATTAATGACTTTTCTGTGCTAATTAACAAGCATACATGTCTTTCTAGTCTAGCCCTGTTGTGTATCTCATGTCTAGAATTTTTGACTTGAAATCCTGAATCCCAAGTCCTAGTTCTCAGCCTTAACTACCATCAGTTCAGTTCAGTTCAGTCACTCAATCATGTCTGACTCTTTGCGACCCGATGGATTGCAGCACGCAAGGCTTCCCTGTCCAGCATGCTGGAGCTTGCTCAGATTCATGTCCATCAAGTCGGTGATGCCATCCAACCATCTCATCCTCTGTCGTCCCCTTCTTCTCCTGCCTTCAGTCTTTCCCAGTATCAGGGTCTTTTCCAATGAGTCATTTCATAGCTGCCATAACAAATTCTTAATACTCAAAATGACCCAGCTTACCTTGGGGGCACCACTCACTGTTTGATACACTGGGAGAATACAGCTTATTTTTTTTCTTTAAAATTTTAAAGATTAATTTAAAAATGAGAGTAAAACCTCCGTGTGGCAAATAGAAAAAAACGTTCAAAGTACACATGAATCTAAAATGAAAAGTAAATATCTGTCTTTACCATTTCCTTTTTCTGAAGGAAAGAAATACCCCCCATTTCATTCCTCTGAAATTAAAGTTTCTTCTTTTGGTTTTTTTGGTGGATACAGTTGAAATTCTAAATAAAATAAATTTATGTTTTTGGTATATCAGGATCTGAGCATGTAATCTGACATCCTGTTATGGAAATTGAGGTGTTAGTCATTTTCAGCATTGTCCATCTTTCTTTCTCTGCTTCCTGAGATTCAGTAATTCTAATGGTTAGCTTCATGCCTTTACAGATTCACCCTTATCTGTTTGTCTTTTACATTGAGTCATTGTGCATATGATATTTCCACTATATAGTCCACTTACATTTATTTCTACAACTCCCCTCTGCTCCTGAATTTTGTTGTATTTATTTTTATGTTATTAAGTTTTGCAACATTTGCATTCTGTCCTGTCATTTTTAATTGTATTTAGTAGAGCTTTTTGCATAGGTTCATTCTAAATATTAACCAAATAATGACAGAACTCAACCAAGTGAGGTGACTGGATCCAAAGAGAAGGAAATAAAATGCTAAGTCATTTGCAAGAGATCCTGAGTCAAGGGCTTAGGGGTTTTTCTCTTGATTTCTTCAGAGCTCTCTTTGCTCCTGGGTCATGCTTAGCTATATATATACTTTTTTCAGGTATTTCTCATATCTTGTTTTCTTCTTACGTTTTTGTTTTACTGGAGCACCTCATTGAAACTTTTTTTTTTTTGGCATGTCTGAGAATTTTTGTGTGTATGTGTGTACTTGTTTGTTTTGTTTTGGTTGTTTGTTGTTAGAATATTTTTATTTTTATTCCACTTTTGCCTGATAGTTTGGCTGGGTATATATTTCTAATGTCAAACATTTCTCTCAGTACTTTGATGGTATTGCTATTGAGATGTATGCTGTCATTCTGATCTTATTACTTTGTAGGTAACCTCTCTTCCCTAGGATAATTTTTAGGATTTTTATCTTTGCCCTTGGAGTTCTGAAATTTTATGGAAGTTTGTTCAGATGTATGCTGTTTCTATTCACTTTGCTTTTATCTTGGCAGGTCTTTTCATTATAAAGAGATATCTCTTTGCTTACCTCTGGAACTTCCTCTCTCTCCCCTCATTCCTGTTATTTCTTTGTTATCTTCTTCTCTTTGTTGTCTCAATTTTTGCTTCTAGGCATCATATTAGATATATGTTGACTTCCTGGCTCTGTCATCCATCATCTTGTATTTTCTCTTTTCATTTTTATTCTTAATAGAAAATGTTTTCTCCAGTCTTTAACCTTATCCATTGTAATCATATATTCTATACATTGTTTTAAAAAATATTTTGGTGATCATATTTTTAATTTTCAGGGATTTTTTTCTTGTACTCTGATTGCTTTTATAGCACAGCAGCAATTACACTTAAGTATTTTTTTTTTTATTTTTGTGTTTTTAAAAGAGGTACAAACTTCCAGTTATAATCACTAATTTATTTTGATGTATATTCAACATCCACTAAAATATCTCTGAAGACACGTATTAGAATATTTAAAATTAGTTTCACTTTCTTTAATCATTTCTATTTCTTTTGGTGTCATATTGGCTTCATCCTTTTAATTAAAACTGATCTTCTCAGATGTCTCTTGATCTTGATGATAAATGAAGGAGAGGTTTGATTCATGTGGGTACCATGTATGAAGTTTTCTTTGCAGGTTTTAAAAGTCTGTGTCCTCGGTAGGCTTCTCTCCTGACTGGGATGTCTTACTCTGCTGCTGCTGCTGCTGCTGCTGCTGCTGCTAAGTCACTTCAGTCATGTCTGACTCTGTGCGACCCATAGACGGCAACCCACCAGGCTTCCCCTTCCCTGGGATTCTCCAGGCAAGAACACTGGAGTGGGTTGCCATTTCCTTCTTCAATGCATGAAAGTGAAGTCGCTCAGTTGTGTCTGACTCTTCGTGACCCCATGGACTGCAGCCTACCAGGCTCCTCTGCCCATGGGATTTTTTTCCAGGCAAGAGTAATGGAGTAGGCTGCTATTGCCTTCTCCATGTCTTACTCTGGGCACCTATAAAAGTAAATGAGTGGACAGATTTTCCCATATGTTCCATAAGCAAGTAAAGTACATGTTCCCACAATTTCCAGGGAAATTTCTGAGAACTTTATCTGAGGTTAGAGAACTCTAGTTTATTTTGTGCTTAAATGGAGCTAAGACCTTCCCCGACCTGGTCTAATGTGGAAGTTGACAGTGATTTTTTTTTTCAAACTCTTTCAGGTTTCTTATACTAACTAACTCCCTTTCCCAGTCGCATCCCCATTATTCATAGAGAGAAGTTTTCATGCTTCATCCTGGGGGCATAACATTTGCTGCCAGTCTCTTAATGCTCTGTAAGCCTGGGGACAGAACAAAGGTCTGATTAACACTGTGATTCCTGTTATCATTTTGTAGTTTATTGCCCTGATGATGAACCCTCTGCTTATTCAGACTCTGTTGCACCTTAAGGGTGCTTTGATTGTCTTTGGACTGTAATTTTCCCAACTGTTATTCTTTATTGATCTTATCCTAGCAGCTGCACAATTTGCAAGTGTTCTTCAATATTTCTGTGACAGCTAGCTCACTTTCTTGTATTTGATTTGATCAAGACAAAATTTTTTTTCTATCATATCAATATATAAGTATGAACCCAGTTGATGGAGAGGTGGTGTGTGTGGTGTATCAGCTAGAAATGGAAGGTGGAATAGAATTACTGAAAAAGACATGTATAATGGTGGGGTGACTGATTTGCTTGAAGTATTTTTTTTTTTTTTTTATTTGGCTGCACTGAGGCTTTGTTGCGGCACATGGGATCTTTAGGTACAGCATGAAAACTCTTAGTTGCTGCATGTGGGATCTAGTTCCCTGACCAGGGATTGAACCCAGGTCCCCTGAATTGGGAGCATGGAGTCTTAGCCACTGGACCACCGGGAAGTCTCTCCTCTATGTTTCTTTAAATCACCGTTTTCCCTTGGCCAAACACAGTTTCTTCATTTCTCTGTCAGCCTGTCCTCTTCTGCCATCTCACAAGCCCAGATGCCTTAGCAGTTTCTCTCTGAAGCTTCCTTTGACTTCTCTAGCTCAGTTCTGTTCAGTGGCTCAGTCATGTCTGACTCTTTGCGACCAGATAGACTGAAGCACACTAGGCCTCCCTGTCCATCACCAGCTCCCGGAGCTTGCTCAAATTCATGTCCATTGAGTTGGTGATGCCATCCAACTATCTTATCGTCTGTCGTCCCCTTCTCCTCCCACCTTCAATCTTTCCCAGCATCAGGGTCTTTTCCAATGAGTCAGTTCTTTGCATCAGGTAGCCAAAGTATTATAGCTTCAACTTCTCTAGCTCACTTATAGTCTTTGTTTCTGGAACTCTAGAAGCACCTCAAGTGATGGCCAGAGAGGTAAACACCACAGACGTTTTTACAGCTTTTGTCTGTCTTCTACAATAAACTGATGGTAAAATCCCTCAGGACTGGATCATGTATCTTTCTTCTTGTGTATTTATGAAAGTGTGTGTACACTGGTGGTGGAGTAGGATTTAGTGAGTGAAAAGGTGTGGTCTGCCAGCCCCACAGGGCATGGTTGCCAAACACTTACTTAACTGATGAGGTTAAAAGAAATAAAAGTCTACTCTCTTAAGAACCTGGATCATCGAAAAAGCAAGAGAGTTCCAGAAAAACATCTATTTCTACTTTATTGACTATGCCAAAGCCTTTGACTGTGTGAATCATAATAAACTGTGGAAAATTCTTAAAGAGATAGGAATACCAGGCCACCTGACCTGCCTCTTGAGAAATCTGTATGCAGGTCAGGAAGCAACAGTTAGAACTGAACATGGAACAACGGACTGGTTCCAAATAGGAAAAGGAGTACGTCAAGGCTGTATATTGCTTACTTAACACATATGCAGAGTACATCATGAGAAATGCTAGGCTGGATGAAGCCCAAGCTGAAATCAAGATTGCTGGAAGAAATATCAATAACCTTGGATATGCAGATGACACCACCCTTATGGCAGAAAGTGAAGAAGAACTAAAGAACCTCTTGATGAAAGTGAAAGAGGAGAGTGAAAAAGTTGGCTTAAAGCTCAACATTCAGAAAACTAAGATCATTGCATCTGGTCCCATCACTTCATGTCAAGTAGATGGGGAAACAGTGGAAGCAGTGACAGATATTATTTTTTGGGGCTCCAAAATTGCTGCAGATGGTGACTGCAGCCATGAAATTAGAAGACACTTGCTCCTTGGAAGGAAAGTTATGACCAACCTAGATAGCATATTCAAAAGCAGAGACATTAACTTTGCCAACAGAGGTCCGTCTAGTCAAGGCTATGGTATTTCCAGTAGTCATGTATGGGTGTGAGAGTTGGACTGTGAAGAAAGCTGAGCGCCGAAGAATTGATGCTTTTGAACTGTGGTGTTGGAGAAGACTCTTGAGAGTCCCTTGGACTTCAAGGAGATCCAACCAGTCCTTCCTAAAGGAGATCAGTCCTGGGTGTTCACTGGAAGGACTGATGTTGAAGCTGAAACTCCAATATTTTGGCCACCTGATGCGGAGAACTGACTCATTTGAAAAGACCCTGATGCTGGGAAAGATTGAGGGCAGGTGGAGAAGGGGACAAAAGAGGATGAGATGGTTGGATGGCATCACTGACTCAAGTGACATGAGTTTGGGTAAGCTCTGGGAGTTGGTGATGGACAGGGAGGCCTGGCGTGCTGCAGTCCAGATCAGATCAGATCAGATCTGTCGCTCAGTCATGTCCGACTCTTTGCGACCCCATGAATCGCAGCACGCCAGGCCTCCCTGTCCCTCACCAACTCCCAGAGTTCACTCAGACTCACATCCATTGAGTCAGTGATGCCATCCAGCCATCTCATTCTCTGTCGTCCCCTTCTCCTCTTGCCCCCAATTCCTTCCAGCATCAGAGTCTTTTCCAATGAGTCAACTCTTCGCATGAGGTGGCCAAAGTACTGGAGTTTCAGCTTTAGCATCATTCCTTCCAAAGAAATCCCAGGGCTGATCTCCTTTAGAATGGACTGGTTGGATCTCCTTGCAGTCCAAGGGACTCTCAAGAGTCTTCTCCAACACCATAGTTCAAAAGCATCAATTCTTTGGTGCTCAGCCTTCTTCACAGTCCAACTATCACATCCATACATGACCACTGGAAAAACCATAGCCTTGACTAGACGGACCTTTGTTGGCAAAGTAATGTCTCTGCTTTTGAATATGCTCTCTAGGTTGGTCATAACTTTTCTTCCAAGGAGCAATCGTCTTTTAATTTCATGGCTGCAGTCACCATCTGCAGTCATTTTGGAGCCCAGAAAAATAAAGTCTGACACTGTTTCCACTGTTTCCCAATCTATTTCCCATGAAGTGATGGGATCAGATGCCATGATCTTCGTTTTCTGAATGTTGAGCTTTAAGCCAACCTTTCCACTCTCCACTTTAACCTTCATCAAGAGGCTTTTTAGTTCCTCTTCACTTTCTGCCATACGGATGGTGTCATCTGCATATCTGAGGTTATTGATATTTCTCCCAGCAGTCTTGATTCCAGCTTGTGTTTCTTCCAGTCCAGCATTTTTCATGATGTACTCTGCATAGAAGTTAAATAAACAGGGTGACAATATACAGCCTTGACGAACTCCTTTTCCTATTTGGAACCAGTCTGTTGTTCCATGTCCAGTTCTAACTGTTGCTTCCTGACCTGCATACAAATTTCTCAAGAGGCAGATCAGGTGGTCTGGTATTCCCATCTCTTTCAGAATTTTCCACAGTTTATTATGATCCACACAGTCAAAGGCTTTGGCATAGTCAATAAAGCAGAAATAGATGCTTTTCTGGAACTCTCTTGCTTTTTCCACGATCCAGCGGATGTTGGCAATTTGATCTCTGGCTCCTCTGCCTTTCCTAAAACCAGCTTGAACATCAGGAAGTTCACGGTTCACATATTGCTGAAGCCTGGCTTGGAGAATTTTGAGCATTACTTTACTGGCGTGTGAGATGAGTGCAATTGTGTAGTAGTTTGAGCATTCTTTGGCATTGCCTTTCTTTGGGATTGGAATGAAAACTGACCTCTTCCAGTCCTGTGGCCACTGCTGAGTTTTCCAAATTTGCTGGCATATTGAGTGCAGCACTTTCACAGCATCATCTTTCAGGATTTGGAATAGCTCCACTGGAATTCCATCACCTCCACTAGCTTTGTTCGTAGTGATGCTTTCTAAGGCCCATTTGACTTCACATTCCAGGATGTCTGGCTCTAGGTCAGTGATCACATCATCATGATTATCTGGGTCATGAAGATCTTTTTTGTACAGTTGTTCTGTGTATTCTTGCCACCTCTTCTTAATATCTTCTGCTTCTGTTAGGTCCATACCATTTCTGTCCTTTATCGAGCCCATCTTTGCATGAAATGTTCCTTTGGTATCTCTGATTTTCTTGAAGATGTCCCTAGTCTTTCCCATTCTGTTGTTTTCCTCTATTTCTTTGCATTGATCGCTGAAGAAGGCTTTCTTATCTCTTCTTGCTATTCTTTGGAACTCTGCATTTAGATGTTTATATCTTTCCTTTTCTCCTTTGCTTTTTGCTTCTCTTCTCTTCACAGCTATTTGTAAGGCCTCCCCAGGCAGCCATTTTGCTTTTTTGCATTTCTTTTCCATGGGGATGGTCTTGATCCCTGTCTCCTGTACAATGTCATGAACCTCATTTCATAGCTCATCAGGCACTCTATCTATCTGATCTAGGCCCTAAATCTATTTCTCACTTCTGCTGTATAATCATAAGGGATTTGATTTAGGTCATACCTGAATGGTCTAGTGGTTTTCCCTACTTTCTTCAATTTATGTCTGAATTTGGCAATAAGGAGTTCATGGTCTGAGCTACAGTTAGCTTCTGGTCTTGTTTTTGCTGACTGTATAGAGCTTCTCCAACTTTGGCTGCAAAGAATTTAATCAATCTGATTTCGGTGTTGACCATCTGGTGATGTCCATGTGCTGCAGTCCATGGGGTCTCAAAGAGTCAGACACGACTGAGTAACTGAACTGAAGTGAACTCTTAAGAAGCTTGCCTATGCGTTATTTCTCTTTGATAACATAACTTAGGGATGTGCTAGAACTGTTCTACAGAAACCTTGATAAAAACAGGTTTTTTTAGTTTCAATGATATTTTTTAACATGTAAAAATATCCCATTATGTGCCTGAGAGGTTAGGCTTATAATACCTAATTAGGGGCTTCCCTCCCTTTCCCATTTCCCCTTTCTCCTGTTCCCTCACAGATCTAATTTCCCATATTCATGAAGTCCAACATCTCTGTGATCTTATTATTTTCTTTCTTGCACAAGGAAGGTTGAAATATTAATTGCTGCATCAAACATTTTCAGATTTCATTTTCTCCCCTCATTCTAAGGGCTGCCTACCTCCTGCTCGACTTCTGTCTATTCTGACAATTGTCTGAGAGATAAATAACTGTTAAGTCTCTGCATGTAATCTATAAAATATATTCAAATTCACGTATTCAAACGATTCTTTGTTTAATCTCTAAAATGACTGTCCTAGAGGCTCGCTAGTGAACTTCAACTGAAGACATTGTTTTCCACCCACTCCTATTCCTGTGAAATACATTAGTGTTAGAAAAGGAATAGAGCAGGTGAAGCAGGCCTTCAAAGCCTCTGACAGCTAGAAAGTTTGCAGGGTTACAGTACGATACGCTGGTTTAAGTCAGTAAACCTTGGCTATTGAAGGAAAACCACAAAAATGATAATGAAATTGGTTGTTTGGTGCTAGAAGAGGCATCCTTTGTGAACTCTGTTTGGCATACCATTGCTCTCAGATAAAGAGAAAAATTCTCAATTCCAGTCATTGTTTAATGGTCTTACTCCAAAGAGAGGGTGTGAGGGCTGAGTGATCATATTAGCATCAGGGCATCCATTTCTTATCACTTGGCTGAGTGGTATTTCGTTTCATACCATCTAGTTCATTCTACTCCTCTAACCCTGTCTCCAGCCTCCAATCCTGGTGGGTCAGAGACCCCGCCATGCTCCTCATGGAGTGTTTTGTTCATTCTCACCTCCATGCCTTTCCTCCGGCCATTCTCTTACCTGGCTTGCCTTCCTTAGTTTCCATCTCTAAAGCTACTTTTCCAGTGAGCGAGTAACTTTTCCACGCTATCTCTCAAAATCAAAGAACTAAATGATTTCTTACTGAGGTCCTACTAAGTTCCTTTTATTCTGTTAGCTGTGTCAGATATGGAGAAAGATGTATAATTAACATTTATTTAGCACCTAACTCTGTGCCTGGCGCTGGACAAGACCATTTGCATGGAGCATTATCTGAGTCAACTCTTGCATCTTACAATTTCTAGTTTGTAGATAAAGAAACAGACTAGGAAATTATGCACTTAATAAATGGAAGAACTAAACCCGTATCTGCCAATGTGAGTTGCTCAGTTATGTCCAACTCTTTGTGACCCCATGGACTATAGTCCGCTAGGCTCCTCTGTCCATGGAATTCTCCAGGCAAGAATACTGGAGTGGGTTACCATTTCCTTCTCCAGGGGATCTTCCTGACCCAGGGATCAAACCTGGGTCTCCTGCATTGCAGGCAGATTCTTTATCGTCTGAGCTACCAGGGAAGCCCAAAACACTCATGTCTACTTAACTCTAAATATCATATGCTTTTCATTTTGCTATGATGTCCATGCCCATAGATTCATAATTTACTTGGGGTACAAGATAGGGATATGTAGAGAATCTGAAACTATTACAATCTTGAAGTTGGGAGTGTTTTTTGACATCTTATATTTCAGCCCTCTCCTGGATACTGAATAGTCTGTAAATATTTTAAGAATGAAAAAAAAAAAGCTTCTATCAGAAAACCTTCAGTGCCAGAGATTTCCTATCGGTCATGTTGAATGAATTAGATCAGGTCAGTTGCTCAGTCGTGTCCGACTCTTTGCGACCCCATGAATCGCAGCACGCCAGGCCTCCCTGTCCATCACCAACTCCCGAAGTTCACTCAGACTCACGTCCATCGAGTCAGTGATGCCATCCAGCCATCTCATCCTCTGTCGTCCCCTTCTCCTCTTGCCCCCAATCCCTCCCAGTATCAGAGCCTTTTCCAATGAGTCAACTCTTCGCATGACGTGGTCAAAGTACTGGAGTTTCAGCTTTAGCATCATTCCTTCCAAAGAAATCTCAGAGCTGATCTCCTTCAGAATGGACTGGTTGGATCTCCTTGCAGTCCAAGGGACTCTCAAGAGTCTTCTCCAACACCACAGTTCAAAAGCATCAGTTCTTTGGCGCTCAGCCTTCTTCACAGTCCAACTCTCACATCCATACATGACCACAGGAAAAACCATAGCCTTGACTAGACAGACCTTTGTTGGCAAAGTAATGTCTCTGCTTTTGAATATGCTATCTAGGTTGGTCATAACTTTTCTTCCAAGGAGCAAGCGTCTTTTAATTTCATGGCTGCAGTCACCATCTACAGTGATTTTGGAGCCCAGAAAAATAAAGTCTGACACTGTTTCCACTGTTTCCCAATCTATTTCCCATGAAGTGATGGGATCAGATGCCATGATCTTCGTTTTCTGAATGTTGAGTTTTAAGCCGACTTTTTCACTCTCCTCTTTCACTTTCATCAAGAGGCATTTTAGTTCCTCTTCACTTTCTGCCATACGGATGGTGTCATCTGCATATCTGAGGTTATTGATATTTCTCCCAGCAGTCTTGATTCCAGCTTGTGTTTCTTCCAGTCCAGCGTTTCTCATGATGTACTCTGCATATAAGTTAAATAAACAGGGTGACAATATACAGCCTTGATGAACTCCTTTTCCTATTTGGAACCAGTCTGTTGTTCCATGTCCAGTTCTAACTGTTGCTTCCTGACCTGCATACAAATTTCTCAAGAGGCAGATCGGGTGGTTTGGTATTCCCATCTCTTTCAGAATTTTCCACAGTTTATTGTGATCCACACAGTCAAAGGCTTTGGCATAGTCAATAAAGCAGAAATAGATGTTTTTCTGGAACTCTCTTGCTTTTTCCATGATCCAGCGGATGTTGGCAATTTGATCTCTGGCTCCTCTGCCTTTCCTAAAACCAGCTTGAACATCAGGAAGTTCACGGTTCACATATTGCTGAAGCCTGGCTTGGAGAATTTTGAGCATTACTTTACTGGCGTGTGAGATGAGTGCAATTGTGCAGTAGTTTGAGCATTCTTTGGCATTGCCTTTCTTTGGGATTGGAATGAAAACTGACCTCTTCCAGTCCTGTGGCCACTGCTGAGTTTTCCAAATTTGCTGGCATATTGAGTGTAGCACTTTCACAGCATCATCTTTCAGGATTTGGAATAGCTCCACTGGAATTCCATCACCTCCACTAGCTTTGTTCGTAGTGATGCTTTCTAAGGCCCACTTGACTTCACATTCCAGGATATCTGGCTCTAGGTCAGTGATCACACCATCGTGATTATCTGGGTCATGAAGATCTTTTTTGTACAGTTGTTCTGTGTATTCTTGCCACCTCTTCTTAATATCTTCTGCTTCTGATAGGTCCATACCATTTCTGTCCTTTATTGAGCCCATCTTTGCATGAAATGTTCCTTTGGTATCTCTGATTTTCTTGAAGAGATCCCTAGTCTTTCCCATTCTGTTGTTTTCCTCTATTTCTTTGCATTGATCGCTGAAGAAGGCTTTCTTATCTCTTTGGACCTGGGTAAAACACCTTAAATTTGTTTCCATTGAGTGCCTTATTGTCAGTGTTGGCTTTTTTCCAACTAGTTCAGAAAATTTTGTAATGTTTCATCATTTAATATTTTTTTCCTGTGATATATTTTGATCAGAGTGCCATAATTATTACCATCCTGCCATTAACAGAAATGTCCTAGGGATGGACCTGTGAGCACACTGTCAGAGCTCTCTTTGCTAGTTTACAACTATGCAATGATTGGCATCCTTTAGGTGTGGTCATCGGATTATCTAGAAAGTTCATCAGGATTATTATTGCTCTTAAATTTTTGGTGTGGGGAGACTTTATGAAGTATTTAATGGATGCAGAAGCATTGCATTTGCTCCATCTTACCTTTGTAAAATTCCCAAACAGAAGGAAATAAGTCACCTGGTGTGATTTGCTCTTGCTGAGCTGGCATCATAGCATCTTTCTATTTCTTTCCAAGTCTGCAGAAACTGCCTATTTGCTAATCTGTTCTAGAATTTGCCCTGAAATGATACAGATGACTGGTGACATCCCAATTCTTGCAATTTTGAAAAATTGGGACACTTTGTGAAAGAACAGGAGACAGTTACCTGGTTACAGTCTATAATGAAGCGCCTTGTTTGACGTAGAGCAGATGTACTCGTTGGAGAGCAGAAGGGCATGATGTAATCAAGAAAGTCTTCATTAGAAAGATAGACTCTGGAGCATGGTTAGACTTGAGTCACAGTGGGAAAAGATGAAGTCAGTCAGTCAGTTCAGTCGCTCAGTCGTGTCTGACCCTTTGCGATCCCATGAATCACAGCATGCCAGGCTTCCCTGTCCATCACCAACTCCCGAAGTTCACTCAGACTCACGTCCATCGAGTCAGTGATGCCATCCAGCCATCTCATCCTCTGTCGTCCCCTTCTCCTCTTGCCCTCAATCCCTCCCAGCATCAGAGCCTTTTCCAATGAGTCAACTCTTCTCATGAGGTGGCCAAAGTACTGGAGTTTCAGCTTTAGCATCATTCCTTCCAAAGAAATCCCAGGGGTTGATCTCCTTCAGAATGGACTGGTTGGATCTCCTTACAGTCCAAGGGACTCTCAAGAGTCTTCTCCAGCACCACAGTTCAAAAGCATCAATTCTTTGGCACTCAGCTTTCTTCACAGTCCAACTCTGACACCCATACATGACCACAGGAAAAACCATAGCCTTGACTAGACAGACCTTTGTTGGCAAAGTAATGTCTCTGCTTTTGAATATGCTGTCTAGGTTGGTCCTAACTTTTCTTCCAAGGAGTAAGCGTCTTTTAATTTCATGGCTGCAGTCACCATCTACAGTGATTTTGGAGCCCAGAAAAATAAAGTGTGACACTCTTTCCACTGTTTACCCATCTATTTCCCATGAAGTGATGGGATCAGATGCCATGATCTTTGTTTTCTGAATGTTGACCTTTAAGCCAACTTTTTCACTCTCCTCTTTCACTTTCATCAAGAGGCTTTTGAGTTCCTCTTCCCTTTCTGCCATAAGGGTGGTGTCATCTGCATATCTGAGGTTATTGATTTTTCTCCCAGTAATCTTGATTCCAGCTTGTGCTTCTTCCAGCCCAGCATTTCTCATGATGTACTCTGCATAGAAGTTAAATAAGCAGGGTGACAATATACAGCCTTGACGTACTCCTTTTCCTATTTGGAACCAGTCTGTTGTTCCATGTCCAGTTCTAACCGTTGCTTCCTGACCTTGGATACCTTGATTGGATACCTTGATTTTGGATGTCTATCCTTGAGAACTCTGAGGGAATATATCTTGTTGTTTTAAGTCACCCAGCTTGTGGTAATCTGTCATGGTAGCACTAGGAGGCTAACATACCCCCTTCTGGTTTCTCTTCCCCATCTTGCTTTTTGTCTGAGGATGTCACTTCTTCTGGCACTCTTACCCATGTCTACACCACCTTGTATAGTCTTCATTGGATGTAGCCTTTGATAATTCGCTCAAAGAATTTTCCACAGTTTATTGTGATCCACACAGTCAAAGGCTTTGAGAAGATGAAAGAAAATTCCAAATGATGGGGGTATAGTATGGACAGAAGTATAAGGTCTAAGAGATGAATGAATGTGGTATGTTTGTGGACCCAAAAGACATTGATTTGGCTGCAGTGTGTGCGTACATCCCAGGGGTTATCAAGATTGCAGTGGAACAGGCAGGGTGAGGCTTGCTTGTAGGATAGTCTGGAAGGTGATGCAGAGAAACTTGGCTCTAAACAATGTGTAGGATAAAAGGCTTTGGAGATTTTTAAGTGGAGGAGTAACCTGGCAAGAGCAACATGGGAAGAAGCTGATCCTGAGTTCAGGAATGTATAATGTGGAAGAACTCCTGGAATCTAGGGGGTTTAATTGGAATTGACACAGCAATCCCAGGATAAGGGCGGGTTTGCTACAGGGATATTGGAACTGAATAGCCATAGACATGAGAGTCATTTCAATAGGAAATAAGTCAGATTGAATGTGTGATGGTTAATTTTAAGTGTCAGCTTAATTAGGCCATGGGATGCCTAAATATCTAGTTAAACATCAATTCTGGATGTGTCCATGAGGTTGTTTACAAAAAGATTCGCATTTGAAGCTGTGGAACCAGTTCAGATCGCCTTCCCCAATGTGGATGGATATCATCCAATCCACCGAGGGCCAGAATAGAACCAAAAAGGCAGAGAAAGGCAGAATTATCTGTCTACCTAACTGATTGACTTGGAACATTAGTCTTCTACCTTTGGATAACCAGCAATCCTGGTTCCAGGCCTTTAGATTTGAAGCAGAACTGGCTTGCAAATGGCAGATTGCAGAATTTCTTGGCCTCCATAATCACATGAGCCAATTCCTCAGAATCACTCTCTCTCACAGAGAGAGGTCATCTCTTAGACCTTATACTTTTGCCCATATTTTACCCCATCATTTGGAATTTTCTTTCATCTTCTCCCACTGTGACTCAAGTCTAACCATGCTCCAGAGTCTACCTTTCTAATGAAGACTTTCTTGATTACATCATGCCCTTCTGCTCTCCCACAAGTACATCTGCTCTATCTTTATTTCTCTCTGTCTTCTGTCTATGTCTCTCTGTCTCTTTAAATATCCTATTGATTCTGTGTTTCTAGAGAGCCCAATAGAGGATCCTTGACTAGCTCAGTGATGGAATGAGGATGTGAGGAATTAAAGAGGGCAGTGAGTCAAAGACAGGTATATCAGGGTGGGCATGTATACTTTGGCTGCAAAACTGTATTAATTAGAAATGAAATCCTTTTATAGAACATGACTTTCAGAGGCATTCTAAACACTCCTCTGCCAAAACTTACATTTGGAGGTGAATTCATTGTAGGTATCTCTTTAAATACAAAATAGAGGGGCAGCAAAATAACCTCCCACCCCAGATCTTTACAGAAAATAAGAGGCCCTGTAACTATTGAGGAAAAATACATTCACCTTCAAATTATATTGTTTTAGAGGTTAAAAGTATATAATTTCCTCAGGAACACATTGCGATTCAGCCTGCTGGGAGGCTATTGCTCAATTACTCCCAGCAGTGGTGAAGGTGCCTGCAATTCCTCCAGCTCTGCTTATGCTGGTGGGAGCAGAGGCCTGGCCCAGGCCATGGGCGTACAGGGCAGATTCAGGCCTGAGCAGGCACACGGTCCTGCCCCCTGGGCTGTGGTCCCTCTGCCCTGATGTGTCAAGAGCCTGCCTAATGGCAGGTTGCCCGCACAGGTGGCCCTGGCCTCTGTTCTCCCTGCCTGTTAGCTAATTTGTCTGGCTGGCATAGCTCCGAGCACATTTGTGCTGCAGGCCCCATCCCCGGGGTGTGACCGAGCGGAAAGATTCGTGTAGTTTTCTTGTCTCCACAGAAAGAGGCCAAGTCTGAGCTCGGCCAGTTGGAGGGGCCAGGGTGACCACCAGAGGTGACCCTGCCCTGTGATTGTAGACTCTGTCACCTTTGAGCTGCAGAGGTCTCGCTGAGCAGGATGGGCTGCTGAGAGCTCAGTAAGCAGGTCAAGGCCTGATGCCTGAGAATGCATCTTATTAGGGATGCAGTTGCTCGTTCTGGGTCTCTGGGAGGGGCTGTGGCCACCTTGAATTTTTGTTACTTTAATGACTTAACATCTGATGTCACCAGTGGTGTCTGATGAGATGCGAGGAGTCATCAGACATGTATACATCGGCGTACATTGATAATAATGGAGATACACTGCTTTTCTGTATTTTTTTTTTCCACGTGCACAATTCTGGTAGTCTGAAAAAACAGAATTGTCAAAACCCACTGAAGAATTTTCTGTCTTTCTTCCCACTGCTCTCCTTAATGCTGTCAATTCGAATGTCAGTTGGCATGAGGAGGAAACAGTCCTGGGCCCAGGCAGAAGAAGGAGATGAGAGTGAGCTGGTATCTTCAGAAAGTAGCAAGAAGAAGGAGCTAATCCAGCAGGTGCGGGGGTCTGGGAAGCCTTCATTCTCTCACATCCTCCCTCTCATGACATCAATGCTCCCACCACAACCCTTGAAAGGTTGCTCGTTAAGACTCCCAAGAAGGTGCCACCAAACAGACCCACTGTAGTCATTTCAGAGGTTGATGCTGGTCTGCAGGTGGAGGTTTTGGAAAAGGATCACTGACTCACGTTAAAGATTTATAAACAGGCCCCCAGTGTCAGTCAAAGGCAGAGTATTAAGAAAAGGGAAATGCTAGAATCTTTGACTCCTCAAAGAGAGTCGGTAGCTTTTCTAGCTCTCCCTCCTTTCTGTCTCAGCATCTGTCCTGGTAACAAGGAGAGTTTGGAAATTGTTTTTTAGCAAATGCATTAGAGGGAAGGTTGAAGGGAAGTGACACATTGACAAGTGACTGAGGGAGCAAACCTGGAGAAGGATGCTTAAAAAAAAGGCTGCTGAAAAGGAGGGCTCCCCAGATCCCTTCAAGGTGTGATTGCAGGTGTGCAGTTGACCCACGTAAACTGGAAGCTCAGAGGATGCGGCAGGATGTCTTCCTCCCTTTGAGGAACCAACAGACCTTCACAGAGCCCTGTAGCAGATGCAGTAGCCCCCGCCCAGATTATGCAGGCTGGGTCTGACCTGTTGCCTGGTGCTCTCCATCTGCAGTTTGCTTTATGCATCTCTATCCTTCACCTTCATGCAGATTTCCTACAGTCTCTCACCATCATCATTGTCATCATCATAGTAGCAGCTAGCATGTAGTGATGCTCATTCTGTGCCAGGTATTATACACAGGAATTGTTTTTTTTCCTACCAAGTAAGCCTGTGAGGTCATTACTATTATTATTTCCATTTTACAGAAGGGGAACATTGAGACTTAAGAAATTAAGTGCTTCATTCATGTCACATATCCAGTAAGTCATGGGTTCAACTCAGGAAGCCTGTCCTGTCTCTAGAGCCTCTGTGCTGTAAATGGATAGATGGATGGATGAATGGAAGGAAGGATGAACACTTTCTAGTAGGCTCTGCAGCAGTGTTCTCTTTGCCCTGATTTCAAAATTTCCAGAATCCGTGGGGGTGGGCTAGGGCAAACATCCTCTGAGATCCCCCAGAAATTCCAGAGAAAACAGTGTCCTCATCTCACATTCCAGAGCCACCCTCACTCCTCTTGGCAGCATCCAAAGTCAGAGGGTGCAGATTGAGCTTCCTCTCTGTGAGTGACGATGCAGAGGAGGAGGAGGGGGTAGGACCAAGCACCAAAGTCTGATCCCCCAAATCACCAAATTCTGCTTTAGTTTTGAAGACACCATCTGTAATGGGTGAGATCATGTCCCCCAAAGATCTGTTCAAGTCCCAGCACTACCCTGGTACCTGTGCATGTGACTTCATTTGGAAATAGTGTCTTTGCATATGTGATTAGTTAAGATGAGTGTATATTAGGTTAGTGTTAGTAGCTCAGTCCTCTTTCCATAAGGACATCAGTCACTGGATATACGGTCCACCCTAACCCGATATGAAAGTGTTAGTCACTCAACCGTATCCAACTCTTTGTGACCCCAAGGATAAGTAGCCCACCAGGCTCCTCTGTCCATAGAATTCTCCAGGTAAGAACACTGGAGTGGGTCCCATGCTCTTCTCCAGGGGATCTTCCTGACCCAGGGATTGAACCCGGGTCTCCTGCATTTTAGGCAGATTCTTTACTGTCTGAGCCACCAGGCAAGCCCTTAGGGATAAAGAATCTGCCTGCAGTGTAGGAGAGCCAGGTTCAATCCCTGGGTAAGAAAGATGCCCTGGAGAAGGGGATGGCAGCCCACTCCAGTATCCTTGCCTGGGGAATTCCATGGACAGAGGAGTCTGGCCGGCTACAGTCCATGGGATTGCAAAGAGTCAGACACAATTGACTGACTAACACTTTCATATTGGGTGAGGGTGGCTTCTGCATGCAGTGACTGATGTCCTTGTGGGAAGAGGAGAGGACACACACAGGGAAGAAGGCCATGTGAAGATGGAGACAGAGATTGGAGTGACGCTGCCACAAGCCAAGGAACCCCTACAGCTCCCAGAAGCTTGAAGAGCCAAGGAAGGATTCTCCCCTTGTGTCTTCAGAGGGATCATGGCCCTTCGGATACCTTGATTTTGGATGTCTATCCTTGAGAACTCTGAGGGAATATATCCTGTTGTTTTAAGTCACCCAGCTTGTGGTAATCTGTCATGGTAGCACTAGGAAGCTAACACAGCCCCTTCTAGTTTCTCTTCCCCATCTTGCTTTTTGTCTCAGGCTGTCACTTCTTCTGGCACTGTCTACACCACCTTGTATAGTCTTCACTGGATGTAGCCTTTGATAATCTGGGTGAGAAATAAGCTAGAGAGAAAAAAGAGAGTTTGATATTTCAAGCTGTTGGCACAAAGAAATACATCACATCACCAAGTTCCACCTTGACACTTAGTAAGCGCTCATTAATGTCTATTGTGTCAAAGAAACAGACTGATTTCACTCACGGGGCATAGCTTTCCATCTCCCTTTCTGCCCCTGAGTCACTATTCTGTGGAGTGAATTTTCACGAAATAAAAGATTGATGCTATGTTTCAGATCGTCTACTTCCAAGTATAGACTTAGTTCTTTTGGTGTACAAGCCAGGAAGCAATTACCTAGGGCATCAGGATTAATTGCCTCCATGGATAAAGAGCCTACTGTGTGCCAGGCACCATGCCAGGTCCTTGCATGCATCATCGCATTTACGTACTGCAACCCAATGGGGTACCTACTTTGTTATTATTTAATTGATGCAGGATCTAAAATCCAGATAATTATATTAATGATAATAACAAATATGTTTTGAATACTTATTTTATGCCACGCTGGGACTTTTTATACATGGTTTCATGTCATGCTCCTAGGGACCCTCTGAGGTTGATTGTATTATTTCCCCCAGTTTTACAGAGAGGCTAAGTGACTCGCTCCACGTCGCATGGCACACACAAAAAGTCTGAAGCTGTGGCTCCAGCCCTTTTGGAGCTCGCAATCCAGATGGGGAAAGGAGACTCTAATTCACGGAACAAGTCTGTGTATCTTTATAGACGGGCATAAGGGTGGGCTGAGGCAGAGGCTAGCTTTGAGAAAAGACTTCACTCTGGGGAAATGAGAAGGAATGGGAGGAAGCTACAGAGATTGTTGGTGAAATGACTCATTTTAATTGTGTTGAAGAAAATGTTGGACGTGATGGCAGAAGGTCCTCAAAAATAAGAGGAACAGTTATAAACATCAGTGCAGAATGGCTAAGCTTGGCTGTCTTCATAAGAAAAGAGCTCGAGGGGCGGTCCTTAGATCAGTTCACTTAACAAACATTAGAGATGTTCACACTGAATTAAGATCAACAGTGTCCGGGTGTGTCGAGAATGTCCTCTCTTGTCACCTTTGGGATGATGTGATACTTCATGAGGCTTTGGCTACAACCTGGAGACTCACTCTTAGGATCTTAAATTCTGTGGGCTTGGAGCCAGTGTCCTTAACCTGACTAGGGGGTCTGAGAGGAGCAGAGGACTCTTGATAGAGGCCATATTGACGTTGTACATCATTCCCACTGTCTGCAATGGCCCAGTCTCCTCATTGTTAAGCCAATGAAGGTCGTGGAGCTAGGGACTCAGGCATAATGCCTTGGGAAGTAGCACATCATATCCAAATGTTCCAGTGGATAGGGCAGAAAGGAGTGACCAGAGAGACAGCATGTGAGGCAGAAACTGAATCAAAGTGTGGAAACCACCCAATGGGTCATCCCTCTGAAAGTGCTGAAAGTGAAAGTGAAATCGCTCAGTTGTGTCCGACTCCTTGTGACCCCATGGACTGTAGCCTATCAGGCTCCTCCATCCATGGGATTTTCCAGGCAAGAGTGCTGGAGTGGATTGCCATTTCCTTCTCCAGGTGATCTTCCCGACCCAGGAATTGAACCTGGGTCTCCCACATTGCAGGCAGACGCTTTACTGTCTGAGCCACCAGGGAAGCTGAAGAGAGGTTGAATTTACAATGGAAAAAAGTAAAAAATTAGGGCAGAACGTTATTTTGTATATTTTAAAAATTTGATTGGAGTTTAGTTGCTTTACAATGTTATGTTAGTTTTAAGTATACAGCATGGTGATTCAGTTATAACATACATTCATTCTTTTTCAGATTCTTTTCTCATATAGGTTATTATAGAATATTGAGTAGAGTTCCCTGTGCTATACAGCAGGTCCTTGTTGGTTATCTGTTTTATCTATAGTAGTATGTGTTTGTTAATCTCAAGCCCCTAAGGGACCAAACTTTAAAGATGAACGTAGAGGACTTCCTGGATTTAGAGAAGGTAACTGTAGGGAATTTTTGTTAAGGCCCCTTTGGCTGTGAGCTTGGGCAAGAAGGGTTCATAACAACATCAAACATCAGTGAGTGTCATGGATGTGCTCACTCACCTGGAAAACTCCTATGCATTCTTTAAAACCCAGTACAGGCATTACATCTCCCAAATGACGTCCTTGATCCCTCAGCATGTTCTAGGGGCCTATCATCTGTATTACTGTAATATTGTCTGCTCACTTTTGTATGAATCCTTATTACCTTCTCTTATAATCCTCACTTTATTTTCTCTTTCACCTACTGTGAGCAACTTAGTGTCAGAACAGTGAAATCTTATTTGCTCCTTTTCTGAGTAGCACATGGCTCATAGTAGAAACTCAAAGCATATTTATTGACCCCAGTTACTAATTTAAAAATAGCCATTTTTTCCCACTCACTTTTGTTGTGAATCTAAAACTGCCCTAGTCTATTGGAAAAAAAGCCATTTTGCTCTAAACATCAGTCTCATGAGCTTAGTTGGAACATGAGTTCTTAAGAACTTGATCAGCTCAAGGTACCTGGGCAGAATCATATTTTTGGATCTGGAAATCTAAGTGGATACACCAAGCCCCCACAGGCACCAGCCCTAGGGAGGGAGGTCAGCTGACATTGTGAGATTCAGCAGGGTTTGAGGCTGCCTCTGTCCCCTCGGTCTGTGAAATCTACAGATGGTACTGACAGGTGCTCAACTTGGTGCCTCATAGTGCCCCTTGCTCCTCTGCTGGCGGTCACTGCACAGTGGGCCTGGTGCTGGCAGAAACGATAGGATGTCTAGGTGGAGGGGTGGATTTGGGTGGATGTCTGGGAAATCTGACTTTCATGCTTGGAATGACAACTCCCCGTGTGGTCTGGAGAAAGCGTTCTGGCCTTGTTTGCATGACTTGTGCTGAAATGGCCATGGAGCTGTCATGCCCCGCTGACCCTGGGAAAGGTTTGTGGGCAGTCCTCCATTTCCATCTTCAGAGTGGAAAGATGTCCTGCTTCCGCCTTCAGAGAGCCTTTCTCTGTGCTTCTTTGTGAGGTGTTTCTGAGAAGCACCCGCATTCCGTTTCTGGTGGTGAATTGATTTAGAAGATCCTTTGTTGATAGCCCAGCTTCAAAAGTGCTCAGAGTCTGCTGTTTATCTTCCTTCTTCCTTCCAAACCAGGAGATGCTCTGACAAAGGAGAAGAGGGAAAAAAAAAAATGCCCTTTTATTGGCTTATAAACTCATTGAGCCCTTTGGAGTGTGTATGTGTGTGGGGGCATAGTGTAACTATTTTGTGGGTAAATAGTGTGATTTCCACATGTTTTAGACTCAGTTAACTGGTGTGGAGGTGGGGAGTAATGCTAAATCAAACCATCCTGTGTCTGTGAAGAGTGTGTGAGTTTTATATTACATGTTTCAGTTTTGTTTTCTAGATGCTTATTTAATTTTATTTCTGCAAACATTCATTGAGTCCTTAGTGGGTGGCAAATGTAGATGAAATGAGATCCACAACTTGGAGGGGCTCGTGGGCTACTGGAAGAGAGGCAGGGAAACAGACAGCTGAAGTTTGGGGTTGCATAGGACACCGAGACCCTTTCAGATACTTGCTATCAAGGTCACATTTCTCTGAAAGCAGGTCTAAACTATCTTTATATATTCCAAGGCTCGGGCCAGAGCTAGGCCATATTTTTTTAGCTTGGAGTCCGGGGAAGAAAATCTTGTTTGCAGTTTGGCAAATCCTGGGGATGGACTGATTGGTCTGGCTGAGTCCCGTGGCCTTTTGTGTGGCCTGTGGTGGGGTGGGAAGTGTGACTGGCCAACCCCACTAGAGTAGGTGGTTGGAGAAACGAGAGGCACCGCACCTATATTAGAAAGGGGATGCTGTTCCCAGAAAGAGGGAGATGCGCTTGGCAGACAAGGAGCAGTTCACTACAGCCTAGGGAGCCCTCACTGATCAACACTGATTCCTGGCGGAAGAGTAACCCAAGCCTTGGATTCGTCACTTTAGATGTTTTCATCCTCAGCCACCCCTTTGGTTTAGGGACATCCTAGGCTATCCTCCTCTTTCTCCTCCTGATCATACTTATTGTTTTTTTTTTTTTTAATTGAAGTATAGTTGATTTACAGTGTTATGAATCAACTGTAAAAAAAAAAAGCTGTATAGCACAGCAACTTGGTTATAAACATATACATTATTTTTTAATACTCATTTTCGTTATGGTTTATCCCAGGAGGTTGGATGTAGTTCCCTGTGATGTACGTTAGGACCTGTGGTTTAGTCATTCGAAATGTACTAGTTTGCATCTACCAAGCCCAAACTCCCAGTCTATCCCTCTCCTTCCTCCCCACCTCCCTGGCAACCACAAGTCTGAGCTCTGCATGTCATCCTTACTTACTGAGGATCTGCTATGTGTGAGACACTTGACCCGGTGCTTTACTCACACTATCTTACCGATTTCTACAACAATCCCTTAAGGCAGAAGTTATTTTGCTACTTTGCTGAGGCTCATTCACATGAAGTGACTTCCCAAAGTCTTACACCTAGTAAGTGGGGGAGCTGGATTTGACTTCCAATTTCTCTGGCTTCAATGTCTGTGTTCTTCCTGCTGCCCTATTTCTGCTTAAGATCTTTGCCTCTCTAGGATGAAAGAAGATCTCTAGTATGTCACTAAACTCAGTGACTTTGACCTCAGCCATGGTCTCCAAAAGCCTCACTGGAAATTCTGTGATTATTTGTGCTCCAGGCAAAAGGAAGGGTATTCAGAACAGGCTTGGAGCAACCCACTCTTGCAGCACATCTCACAGGCAGATATGCAGGTATTCATGGTCAGCTAGCTGGCAAAACTGAGAATGGGTGATGGAACACATGGGTTACTGGTTGTTGATGGAAACAGTTACAGTGTTCATGATTATTATGATTCATTTGGGAATGTCTGGAAAAACAAACTGAAGGAATGCCATAAAAATGGGTAATATTCCCAAGAGAATGTTCTGTGTTTAGCCCTAGGCCACCACAGAGTCTCAATTTTGGTTGACTAATACAATAGTAATAACAATGATTACAGTACTAAATGTCCACAGTCTGCCACTGGTTCTTATTTTCCTCAAGTAGTGAAATACATGGGCTTCCCTGGTGGCTCAGACAGTAAAGAATCTGCCCGCAGTGCAGGAGACCGGGTTTTGATCCGTGGGATGAGAAGATCCCCTGGAGAAGGGAATGGCAACCCACTCCAGTATTCTTACCTGGACAATTCCATGCACAGAGGAGCCTGGGGGGCTGCAGTCCGTGGAGTCGCAAAGAGTCGGACACAACTGAGCGACTAACACACACAGTAAAATACATGAAAAGGAGATAATGAAGTTTTATTCTGTTTATTTTTTAAATTTGTTTTATGTTGCAGTAAAAGATATATAACATAAAACTTATCTTGGCCATTTTGAAGTACACAGTTCATTGACATCAAGTACCATTGTGTTGTATTACCATCCATCTCTAGAACTCTTTTCATTTTATAAAACTGAAACTCATAACTGCTTAAATAATAACTCCCCACAGCACTCCCCTTTCTGCCCTTGGAAACCACTGTTCTACTCTGTGTTACTGTGAGTTTGGCTATTTTAAAAAAATGCTCCACATGTAAGTTCAGTTCAGTCGCTCAGTCATGTTTCACTCGTTGTGACCCCAGGGACTCCAGCACACCAGGCTTCTCTGTCCATCACCAACTCCCGGAGCTTGCTCAGACTCACGTCCATCGAGTCAGTGATGCCATCCAACCATCTCATCCTCTGTTGTCCCCATATCCTCCTTCCTTGAATCTCTCCCAGCATCAGGGTCTTTTCTAATGAGTCAGTTCTTCACATCAGGTGGCCTAAATATTGGAGTTTCAGCTTCAGCATCAGTCTTTCCAATGAATATTCAGGACTGATTTCCTTTAGGATTGACTGGTATGATCTCCTTGCAGTCCAAGGGACTGTCAAGAGTCTTCTCCAACACCACAGTTCAAAAGCATCAATTCTTCAGTGCTCAGCTTTCTTTATATTCCAATATCCATACATGACTACGGAAAAACCATAGCTTTGACTAGATGGACCTTTGTTGGCAAAGTAATGTCTGCTTTTTAGTATGCTGTCTAGGTTGGTCATAGCTTTCCTTCCAAGGAACAAGTGTCTTTTAATTCCATGGCTGCAGTCACCGTCTGCAGTGATTTGGAGCACAAAGAAATAAAGTCTGACACTGTTTCCATTGTTTTCCCATCTTTTTGCCATGAAGTGATGGGCCCAGATGCCATGGTCTTTGTTTTCTGAATGTTGAGCTTTAAGCCAACTTTTTCACTCTCCTCTTTCACTTTCATCAAGAGGCTCTTTAGTTTCTCTTCACTTTCTGCCATAAGGGTGGTGCCATCTGCATATCTGAGGTTATTGATATTTCTCCCAGCAATCTTGATTCCAGCTTGTGCTTCTTCCAGCCCAGTGTTTCTCATGATGTATGTATGCTGCATATTAGTTAAATAAGCAGGGTGACAAAACACAGCTTTGATGTACTCCTTTCCTGGTTTGGAACCAGTCTGTTGCTCCATGTTCAGTTCTACCTGTTGCTTCTTGACCTGCATACAGATTTCTCAAGAGGCAGGTCAGGTGGTCTGGTATTCCCATCTCTTGAATTTTCCACAGTTTGTTGTTATGCAGAGTCAAAGGCTTTGGTTTAGGCAATGAAGCAGAAGTAGATGTTTTGCTGGAACTCTCTTGCTTTTTATATCATCCGGCAGATGTTGGCAATTTGATCTCTGATTCCTCTGCCTTTTCTAAGTCCAGCTTGAACATCTGGAAGTTATCAGTTCATGTATTGTTAAAGCCTAGCTTGTAGAATTTTGAGCATTACTTTGCCATGATGTGCTGCTGCTGCTAAGTCGCTTCAGTCGTGTCCGACTCTGTGCGACCCCATAGAAGGCAGCCCACCAGGCTCCTTTGTCCATGGGATTCTCCAGGCAAGAACACTGGAGTGGGCTGCCATTTCCTCCTCCAATGCATGAAAGTGAAAAGTCAAAGTGAAGTCGATCAGTCATGTCCGACTTCTAGCTGCCCCATGGACTGCAGCCCACCAGGCTCCTCCGTCCATGGGATTTTCCAGGCAAGAGTACTGGAGTGGGGTGCCATTGCCATCATCAGAGATGAGTGCAATTGTGCAGTAGTTTGAACATTCTTTGGCATTGCCTTTCTTTGGGATTAGAAAGAAAACCGACCTTTTCCAGTCCTGTGACCACTGCTGAGTTTTCCAATTTTGCTGGCATATTGAGTGCAGCACTTTCACAGCATCATCTTTTAGGATTTGAAATAGCTCAACTGGAATTCCATCACCTCCACTAGCTTTGTTTGTAGTGATGGTTCCTAAGGCCCCCTTTTCTTCACATTCCAGGATTTCTGGCTTTAGGTGAGTGATCTCACCATTGTGTTTATCTGGGTCATGAAGATCTTTTTTATATAGTTCTTCTGTGTATTCTTGCCACTTCTTAATATTTTCTGCTTGTGTTAGGTCCACACCGTTTCTGACCTTTATTATGCCCATCTTTGCATGAAGTGAGATCATGCAATATGTGCTTTTCTTTGTCTTGCTTGTTTGATTTAGCATAATGTCCTCCAGGCTCATCCATGTTGTCACAAATGGCCAGTTTCCTTCTTTTTTAAAGGCTGAATAATATTCTATTTTGTATGTATGTATATACTTACATATATATATACACACACACACTGTATTTTCTTCATTCATCAATCAGTCTTATTTTTGTTTGTTTTCTTTTTACTCTTTTTATTTTTAATAGCAGAATAATTGCTGTACAATGTTGTGTTGGTTTCTGCCAAACAACAACTTGAATCAGTTATAACTATACATATATATCTTAAACTTTCCTCCCACCCCCCTCCATGCTACCCCTCTAGGTCGTTACAGAGTGCCAGGCTGGGCTCCCTGTCTTGTATAGCAGCTTCCCACTAACTATCTAGTCCATATATATATATATATCAATGCTGTATTCTCACCTCATCCCACCATCTCCTTCCAGTGCTACGTCTGCAAGTCCACTCTCTACATCTGTGTCTCCATTCCTTCCATGCAAACAGGTTCATCAGTACTGTTTTTCTAATTTCCATATATATGCTTCACTGTGGATGGTAACTGCTGCTGCTAAGTTGCTTCAGTTGTGTCCAACTCTGTGTGACCCCATAGACAGCAGCCCACCAGGCTCGCCGTCCCTGGGATTCTCCAGGCAAGAACACTGGAGTGGGTTGCCATTTCCTTCTCCAATGCAGGAAAATGAAAAGTGAAAGTGAAGTTGCTCAGTCATGTCTGACTCTTCGTGACTCCATGGACCGCAGCCTACCAGGCTCCTCCGTCCATGGGATTTTCCAGGCAAGAGTACTGGAGTGGGGTGCCATATCATATAGCCATGCAATTAAAAGACACTTGCTCCTTGGAAGAAAAGCTATGATAAACCTAGATAGTGTATTAAAAAGCAGAGACATCACTTTGCCAACAAATCTATGGTTTTTCCAGTAGTCATGTATGGACGTCTGACTTGAACCATAAAGAATACTGAGTGCCAAAGAACTGATACTTTTGAATTGTGGTCCTGGAGAAGACTCTTGAAAATCCCTTGGGCAACAAAGAGTTCAAACCAGTCAATCCTAAAGGAAATCAACCCTGAATATTCATTAGAAGGACTGATGCTGAAGCTGAAGTTCCAATACTTGGGCTACCTGATGCAAAGAACCAACTCATTGGAAAAAACCCTAATGCTGAGAAAGATTGAAGGCAGGAGGAGAAGGGGACGACACAGGATGAGATGGTTGGATGGCATCAGCAACTCAATGGACATGAATTTGAGCAAACTCCAGGAGATAGTGAATGACAGGGAAGTCTGGTGTGCTGCAATCCATGGTTCCAAAGAGTCGGATATGGCTTAGTGACTGAACAGCAACAAATATATGTGCTTTGATATACTATATTTGTTTTTCTCTTTCTGACTTACTTCACTCTGTATGATAGGCTCTAGGTTCATCCACCTCATTACAACTGACTCAAATTCATGCCTTTTTATGGTGGAGTAATGGTTCACTGTATATATATATATACCAAACTTCTTTATTCATTCATCTGTCAATGAACATCTAGGTTGTTTCCATATCCTGGCTATTATAAATAGTGCTGCAGTGAACACTGAGGGGCATATGTCTTTTTGAATTGTGCTTTTCTCAGAATGCATGCCCAGTAGAGGGACTGATGGGTCATATGGTAGTTTTATTCCTAGATTTTTGAGGACTGTCCATACTGTTCTCATAGGAGCTGTATGAGTTTACATTCGCAGCAACAGTGCAAGAGGATTTTCTTTTCTCCATATCCTCTCCAGCATTTATTGTTTATAGAATTTTTGATGATGGCTATTCTGACTGGTGTGAGGTTATACCTCATTGTAGTTTTGATTTGCATTTCTCTAATAATGAATGATGTTAAGCATCTTTTCATATGTTTACTGGCCATATGTATGTCTTCTTTGGAGAAGTATCTGTTTAGGTCTTCTGTCCATTTTTTGATTGGGTTGTTTGTTTTTCAGTAAGTCTTATTTTGAAAAAAGTGTCAAGATACCCTGAAACCTCACAAACATATAAAGATTACCTTAGTATACTTGTTTCGTAATGAATGAATTGGTTTCTGTTATATCATTGATAGTAAAAATGAGGCTGACATTCATCATTTAATATTTTCTGCCCCTGTGAGAAAAATATATGCCCCACCATATATGGAAAAAACCTGAAGGAGGGATGGCTGGGATTATTATTTGTTAAGGCCTGAGATCACAAACTGGCCCACAGTAAGGACTACATAAGTGCTGGTTAAATTCAACAGGATTTTGCAGCTTATAAACGCTTCTGTATGTGTTGGCTCTTTTGACAACAACCTCTTGCAATAACCTTGGAGTTTGGTAATGCAGGGATTATTATTCCCACTTTACACATGAAGAAACTGTCTTCCAGCAAGGCTGAGGAATTTGCTGAGATCATCCAGCTAATAATTAGAAGGGATTAAGGTAGAATCCTTAGATGGTGAAGGACAGGCAAACCTGATATGTTGCAGTCCATGGGGTCGCAAAGAGTTGGATATAACTGAATGACTGACAACATGGTAGAATCCAAGATTCTTTTTTTCTTTTGGGTGGTCAGCCTACTAGGTCAGGGATGGCCAAGTTTTAATTTTCATGGACCAATTAAAAAACTGAGGGGAATGGATGTATATACCCATGTGTTCTGACAAAACGTGGTCCACTGGAGAAGGGAATGGCAAATTACTTCAGTATTCTTGCCTTGAGAACCCCCTGAACAGTATAAAAAGGCAAAAATATAGGACACTGAAAGATGAACTCCCCTGGTCATTAGGTGCCCAATATGCTACTGGAGATCAGTGGAGAAATAACTCCAAAAAGAATGAAGAGATTGAGCCAAAGCAAAAACAACACCCAGTTGTGAATGTGACTGGTGATGGAAGTTAAGTCCGATGCTGTAAAGAGCAATATTGCATAGGAACCTGGAATGTTAAGTCCATGAATCAAGGCAAATTGGAAGTGGTCAAAACAAGAGATGGCAAGAGTGAACATCAAAATTTTCGGAATCAGCGAACTAAAATGGACTGGAATTGGCAAATTAAACTCAGGTGACCGTAACAGCTACTACCGTGGGCAAGAATCCCTTAGAAGAAACGGAGTAGCTATCATAGTCAACAAGACATTCCAAAATGCAGTACTTGGATGCAATCTCAAAAATGACAGAATGATCTCTGTTCATTTCCAAGGCAAACCATTCAGTATCAGTAATCCAAGTCTATGCCCCGACCAGTAATGCTGAAGAAGCTGAAGTTGAGTGGTTCTATGAAGACCTATAAGACCTTCTAGAACTAACACCCAAAAAAGATGTACTTTTCAATATAGGGGACTGGAATGCAAAAGTAGGAAGTCAAGAAGATACCTGGAGTCACAGCAAATTTGGCCATGGAGTACAGAATGAAGCAGAGCAAAGACTAATAGAGTTTTGCCAAGAGAATGCACTGGTCATAGCAAACACCCTCTTCCAACAACACAAGAGAAGACTCTACACATGTACATCACCAGATGGTCAATACCCAAATCAGACTGATTATATTCTTTGCAGCCAAAGATAAAGAAGCTCTATACAGTCAGAAAAACCAGACTGGGAGCTGACAGTGGCTCAGATCATGAACTCCTTATTGCCAAATTCAGACTTAAACTGAAGAAAGTAGGGAAAACTACTAGACCACTCAGGTATGACCTAAATTGAATCCATTATGATTATAAAGTGGAAGTGAGAAATAGATTCAGGGGATTAGATCTTATAGAGTGCCTGAAGACCTATGGACAGAAGTTTGTGACATTGTACAGGAGGCAATGATCAAGAGCATTCCCAAGGAAAAGAAATGCAAAAAGGCAAAATGGTTGTCTGAAAGGCCTTACAAATAGCTGTGAAAAGAAGAGAAGCAAAAGGCAAAGGAGAAAAGGAGAGCTATACCCATTTGAATGCAGAGTTCCAAATAATAGCAAGGAGAGATAAGAAAGCCTTTCTCAGTGATCAATGCAAAGAAATAGAGGAAAACAATTGAATGGGGAAGACTAGAGATGTCTTCAAGAAAATTAGAGATACCAAGGGAATATTTCATGCAAGTTCAGTTCAGTTCAGTCGCTCAATCATGTCTGACTCTTTGCAACCCCATGAACTGCAGCATGTCAGTCCTCCCTGTCCATCACCAGCTCCCGGAGTCCACCCAAACCCATGTCCATTGAGTCAGTAATGCCATCCAACCATCTCATCCTCTGTCATCCCCTTCTCCTCCTGCCCTCAATCTTCCCCAGCACCAGGGTCTTCTCAAATGAGTCAGCTCTTCTCATCAGGTGTCCAAAGTATTAGAGTTTCTGCTTCAACATCAGTCCTTCCAAAGAACACCCAGGACTGATCTCCTTTAGGATGGACTGGTTGGATCTCCTTGCAGTCCAAAGGACTCTCAAGTCTTCTCCAACACCTCAGTTCAAAAGCATCAATTCTTCTGCCCTCAGCTTTCTTTATAGTCCAACTCTCACATCCATACATGACCACTGGAAAAACCATAGCCTTGATTATATGGACCTTTGTTGGCAAAGTAGTGTCTCTGCTTTTGAATATGCTGTCTAGGTTGGTTATAACTTTCATTCCAAGGAGTAAGTGTCTTTTAATTTAATGGCTTCAGTTACCATCTGCAGTGATTTTGGAGCCCAGAAAAATAAAGTTAGCCTCTGTTTCCACTGTTTCCCCATCTATTTGCCATGAAGTGATGGGACTGGATGCCGTGATCTTCGTTTTCTGAATGTTGAGCTTTACGCCTCTTTAACTTTCATCAAGAGGCTCTTTGGTTCCTCTTCACTTTCTGCCATAAGGGTGGTGTCATCTGCATATCTGAGGTGATTGATATTTCTCCCGGCAATCTTGATTCCAGCTTGTGCTTCCTCCAGCCCAGCGTTTCTCATGATGTCCTCTGCATAAAAGTTAAATAAACAGGGTGACAATATACAGCCTTGACATACTCCTTTTCCTTTTTGGAAATTATTTGGAAGTATTTCATGCAAAGATGGGCACAATAAAGGACAGAAATAGTATGGACCTAACAGAAGCAGAAGATAGTAAGAAGAGGTGGCAAGAATACACAGAAGAACTACACAAAAAAGATCTTCATGACCCAGATAATCACGATGGTGTGATCACTCACCTAGAGCCAGACATCCTGGAATGTGAAGTCAAGTGGGCCTTAGGAGGCATCACTATGAACAAAGCTAGTGGAGGTGATGGAATTCCAGTTGAGCTATTCCAAATCCTAAAAGATAATGCTGTGAAAGTGCTACACTCAATATGCCAGCAAATATGGAAAACAGCAGTGGCCCCAGGACTGGAAAAGGTCAATTTTCATTCCAATCTCAAAGAAAGGCAATGCCAAAGAACACTCAAACTACCACACAATTGCACTCATCTTGCATGCTTAAAGTAATGCTCAAAATTCTCCAAGCCAGGCTTCAACAGTATGTGAACTGTGAATCCACATGTCCAAGCTGGATTTAGAAAAGGCAGAGGAACCAAAGATCAAATTGCCAACATCTGTTGGGTCATTGATAAAAGAAGAGAGTTCCAGAAAAACATCTACTTCTGCTTTATTGACTATGCCAAAGCCTTTGAGTGTGCAGATCATAAGAAACTGGGAAAATTCTTAAAGAGATGGGAATACCAGACCACCTGACCTACCTCATGAGAAATCTGTATGCAGTCAAGAAGCAGCAGTTAGAACTGAACATGGAACCACAGACTGGTTCCAAATTGGGAAAGGAGTACATCAAGGCTGTATATTGTCACCCTGTTTATTTAACTTATATGCAGAATATTTCATGCAACATGCTGGGCTGGATGAAGCACAAGCTGAAATCAAGATTGCTGGGAGAAATATCAATAACGTCAGATATGCAGATGATACCACCCTTATGGCAGAAAGTGAAGACCTTAAGAACCTCTTGATGAAAGTGAAAGAGGAGAGTGAAAAAGTTGGCTTAAAACTACATTCAGAAAACTAAGATCATGACATCTGGTCCCATCACTTCATGGGAAAAAGATGAGGAAACAGTGGAAACAGTGTCAGACTTTATTTTTCTGGGCTCCAAAATCACTGCAGATGGTGATTGCAGCCATGAAATTAAAAGACACTTGCTCCCTGGAAGAAAAGTTATGACCAACCTAGATGGCATATTAAAAAGCAGAGACGTTACTTTGCCAACAAAGGTCCATCTAGTCAAAGCAATGGTTTTTCCAGTAGTCATGTATGGATGTGAGAGTTGGACTATAAAGAAAGCTGAGCGCTGAAGAATTGATGCTTTTGAACTGTGGTGTTGGAGAAGACTCTCGAGAGTCCCTTGGACTGCAAGGAGATCATACCAGTCTATCCTAAAGGAAATCAGTCCTGGGTGTTCATTGGAAGGACTGATGCTGAAGCTGAAATGCCAATATTTTGGCCACCTGACATGAAGAGAAGACCCTGATGCTAGGAAAGATCGATGGTGGGAGGAGAAGTTGATGACAGAGGAATGAGATGGTTAAATGGCATCACCGACTCAATGGACATGAGTTTGAGTAGGCTCCTAGAGTTGGTGATGGACAGGGAAGCCTGGCATGCTGCGGTCTATGGGGTCACAGAGTCAGACACGACTGAGCGACTGAACTGAACTGATGTTCATAGTAGCAGTACTCACAATAGCAGAGATATGGAAGCAACTTAAATGTCCTTTGAGAGATAAATGGATAAAGAGGAAGTAGTATATATATATGCAATGGAATATTACTCAGCCGTAGAAACAGATGAAATAATGCCATTTGCAGCAACATGGATAGACCTAGAGATTATTATACTAAGCAAAATAAGTCAGAGAAAGGCAAATATATGATATCACTTGTATGTGGAATCTAAAATACAACAAAAATGAACATATCTACAAAACAGAAATAGACCCACAGATATAGAGAACAGATATGTGGTTGCCAAAGGTGGGTAGGAGAGGGAAAAATTAGGAATTTAGCAGATGCAAACTACTATATGTAGGGTGGATAAACAACAAAGTCCTACCATATGACTATTTCATGAGTGGGCTTTTTGTATCAGATGGCCAAAATATTGGAGCTTTAGCTTCAGCATCAGTCCTTCCAATGAATATTCAGGGTTGATTTCCTTTATTATTAACTGGTTTAATCACCTATATTCAATATTCTGTTATACATCATAATGGAAAAGAATGTTTAAAGGAATATATATATATATATATATGTATAACAATCACTTTTCTGTACAGCAGAAATTTACAACATTGTAAATCAACTATACTTCAATAAAATTTTTGTGAAAATTGAGGGGAACAATGCAGCTTATTCCTAATTTTTCTCCTTCCCCCAATCCATTCTGTGTATACCTCTGACATTCTCTGTGCCTAGCAGGCTGACCATCATAAGCCTTGCAATTTTAGCCATCTTTGCTGGCTGGGTCGCAGCCTGGCATGCTAGTAAAGTAATGCTCAAAATTCTCCAAGCCAGGCTTCAGCAATACGTGAACCGTGAACTTCCTGATGTTCAAGCTGGGTTTAGAAAAGCCAGAGGAACCAGAGATCAAATTGCCAACATCCGCTGGATCATCAAAAAAGCAAAAGAGTTCCAGAAAAACATCTATTTCTGCTTTATTGACTATGCCAAAGCCTTTGACTGTGTGGATCACAATAAACTGTGGAAAATTCTGAAAGATATGGGAATACCAGACCACCTGACCTGCCTCTTGAGAAATCTATATGCAAGTCAGGAAGCAACAGTTAGAACTGGACATGGAACAACAGACTGGTTCCAAATAGGAAAAGGAGTTCGTCAAGGCTGTATATTGTCACTCTGCTTATTTAACTTATATGCAGAGTACGTCATGAGAAATGCTGGGCTGGAGGAAGCACAAGCTGGAATCAAGATTGCCAGGAGAAATATCAATAACCTCAGATATGCAGATAATACCACTCTTATGGCAGAAGGTGAAGAAGAACTAAAGAGCCTCTTGATTAAAGAGAAAGAGGAGAGTGGAAAAAGTTGGCGGAAAGCTCAACATTCAGAAAAAAAGATCATGGCATCTGGTCCCATTACTTCATGGGAAATAGATGGGGAAACAGTGGAAACAGTATCAAACTTTATTTTTTTGGGGCTCCAAAATCACTGCAGAGGATGACTGCAGCCATGAAATTAAAAGACGCTTACTCCTTGGAAGAAAAGTTATGACCAACCTAGAGAGCATATTCAAAAGCAGAGACATTACTTTGCCAACAAAGGTCTGTCTAGTCAAGGCTATGGTTTTTCCTGTGGTCATGTATGGATGTGAGAGTTGGACTGTGAAGAAGGCTGAGCGCCAAAGAATTGATGCTTTTGAACTGTGGTGTTGGAGAAGACTCTTGAGAGTCCCTTGGACTGCAAGGAGATCCAACCAGTCCATTCTGAAGGAGATCAGCCCTGGGATTTCTTTGGAAGGAATGATGCTAAAGCTGAAACTCCAGTACTTTGGCTACCTGATGCGAAGAGTTGACTCATTGGAAAAGGCTCTGATGCTGGGAGGGATTGGGGGCAGGAGGAGAAGGGGATGACAGAGGATGAGATGGCTGGATGGCATCACTGACTCGATGGATGTGAGTCTCAGTGAACTCCGGGAGTCGGTGATGGACAAGGAGGCCTGGCGTGCTGGGATTCATGGGGTCGCAGAGTCGGACATGACTGAGCGACTGAACTGAACTGAACTGAACTTGCTGGCTGGGTGCCAGTTGGATGTGGCCTGTGAAGTCCCTGGCAGAAGACTTGGGGGTGACAAGAGAGAAACTTTGCTTCAGTGCTGCATGTCAAGAGTAGTGATGTCCACTCAGCCCATGGCTTCTGCTGGGTGGCATTTTTTCCAAGGCTCTAGCTCCCACCATGCTCCAGAGACATTGTCTCCTTGCCTTGACTGTTCTGGGCATCTCACCACCCTTGTTTATTCTCCCAGTCCTCTCAGCTTTGTGAGTGATCCCTTCATTAAAGTCTCCTTATTGAACCATCTGGTGTGAATTCAGTTGCCTGCTGAGACCCTGACTGTTACAAAGACCAATATTGACTTGCTTATTTTTAGATTGCCAAGTAAAGGCATTAACAAGTAAGCAAAATCTGAACAAAATTGCCATTTACTACTGCTTCGTTTATCTGACTAAAATAAAGGCATTCGTAATATAAAAAACATTAGGTGGAAAGGAATAATTGTAGAAAATCTTGAGATGTTTCTTTATTCTGATTTTATCATGACCTAGTAAAAACTTGGAGAAGGCAATGGCACCCCACTCCAGTACTCTTGCCTGGAAAATCCCATGGATAGGGGAGCCTGGAAGGCTGCAGTCCATGGGTTGCTGAGGGTCAGACATGACTGAGCAACTTCATTTTCACTTTTCATTTTCATGCATTGGAGAAGGAAATGGCAACCCACTCCAGTGGTCTTGCCTGGAGAATCCCAGGGAAGGGGGAGCCTGGTGGGCTGCTGTCTATGGTGTTGCACAGAGTCTGACACGACTGAAGTGACTCAGCAGCAGCAGCAGCAGTAAAAACTTTATCCAACATGGAGTGTGGTCCATAGGCCAGTGTTTGGAAGCAGATAAGTGAGATCACTTTAGCACTCCAATGACTTGTTCTCCTGGAATGTAGCATAGTTGGAAAGAGATGTCTATACATTACACATGCATTTTCTCAATACATTTCAGAGTGCACTTAGTTCTGTAAGTGCCCCATGGTCCTCTTTCAACAGACCTAAGACTATCCCTAAGAAAAAGAAATGCAAAAAAGCAAAATGGCTGTCGGAGGAGGCCTTACAAATAGCTGTGACAAGAAGAGAAGCAAAAAGCAAAGGAGAAAAGGAAAGATATACTCATTTGAATGCAGAGTTCCAAAGAATAGCAAGGAGACATAAGAAAGCCTTCCTCAGCGATCAATGCAAAGAAATAGAGGAAAACAATAGAATGGGAAAGACTAGAGATCTCTTCAAGAAAGTTAGAGATACCAAGGGACCATTTCATACAAAGATGGGCTCAATAAAGGACAGAAATGGTATGGCACTAACAGAAGCAGAAGATGTTAAGAAGAGGTGGCAAGAATATACAGAACTATACAAGAAAGATCTTCATGACCCAGATAATCGCGATGTGTGATCACTCACCTAGAGCCACCATCCTCGAATTTGACGTCAAGCGGGCTTTAGGAAGCATCACTACAAACAAAGCTAGTGAAGGTGATGGAATTCCAGTTGAGCTATTTCAAATCCTAAAAGATGATGCTGTGAAAGGGCTGCACTCAATATGCCAGCAAATTTGGAAAATTCAGCAGTGTCCTCAGGACTGGAAAAGGTCAGTTTTCATTCCAATCCCAAAGAAAGGCAATGCCAAAGAATGTTCAAACTACCACACAATTGCACTCATTTCACATGCTAGTAAAGTAATGCTCAAAATTCTCCAAGCCAGGCTTCAGCAATATGTGAACCATGAACTTCCAGATGTTCAAGCTGGTTTTATAAAAAGCAGAGGAGCCAGGGATCAAATTGCCAACATTTGCTGGATTATGGAAAAAGCAAGAGAGTTCCAGAAAAACATCTATTTCTGCTTTATTGACGACTATGCCAAAGCCTTTGACTGTGTGGATCACAATATACTGTGGAAAACTCTTCAGGAGATGGGAATACCAGACCACCTGACCTGCCTCTTGAGAAACCTATATGCAGGTCAGGAAGCAACAGTTAGAACTGGGCATGGAACAACAGACTGGTTCCAAATAGGAAAAGGAGTACATCAAGACTGAACATTGTCACCCTGCTTATTTACCTTATATGCAAAGTACATCATGAGAAACACTGGGCTGGATGGAGCACAAGGTGAAATTAAGATTGCCGGGAGAAATATCAATAACCTCAGATGTGCAGATGACACCACCCTTATGGCAGAAAGTGAAGAGGAACTAAAGAGCCTCTTGATGAAAGTGAAAGAAGAGAGTGGAAAAAGTTGGCTGAAAGCTCAACATTCAGAAAACGAAGATCATGGCATCCAGTCCCATCACTTCATGGCAAATAGATGGGGAAACAGTGGAAAAAGTGGATGACTTTATTTTTCTGGGCTCCAAAATCACTGCAGATGGTGACTGCAGCCATGAAATTAAAAGACACTCCTTGGAAGGAAATTTATGACCAACCTAGACAGCATATTAAAAAGCAGAAGCATTACTTTGTCAACAAAGGTCCATCTAGACAGGGCTATGGTTTTTCCAGTGGTCATGTATGGATGTGAGAGTTGGACTATAAAGAAAGCTGAGTGAAGAAGAATGGATGCTTTTAAACTATGGTGTTGGAGAAGACTCTTGAGAGTCCCTTGGACTGAAAGGAGATCCATCCAGTCCATCCTAAAGGAGATCAGTCCTGAATGTTCATTGGAAGGACTAATGTTGAAGCTGAAGCTCCAATACTTTGGCCACCTGATGAGAAGAGCTGACTCATTTGAAAAGACCCTGATTATGGGAAAGATTGAGGGCAGGAGGAGAAGGGGATGACAGAGGATGAGATGGTTGGATAGCATCACCGACTCGATGGATATGAGTTTGAGTAGGTTCCTGGAGCCAGTGATGGACATGGAAGCCTGGCGTGCTACAGTCCATGGGGTCACAAAGAGTTTGACATGAATGAACAACTGAACTGAAGTGAACTGTGTGATTGGGGCCACTTTTCTGTGGCCTTTTTGTCAGTTTTTTCCATTGGAATTTCAAAACAATGAAAATGTTACATATAGACTTTAACAATTTTCCTGAGTAGCTAACATGGGGATTTTCAGTTTTATGTATCATATGCATTGGTTTGTCTGTGTATTTATATATGTATTCTAGAAATTTTCTTAGCAGTTCCTTGGGAAACTAGGAAACTTGGTTTACCCAACCGTAACCTAAGCATCCTTGTCTTATTCGACTGTGGAACATAGGCAAATTACTTATCCTCTCTGAATCTCAGTATCATCATGAGTAAGACAGAAGTGTTTCATAAACTGTAAGGGGCGCCATGAAGGCTCTTATTGCTATTTTTATTAATAGCACAGTTTGGATATATTGCAAATGTCAGTGTAACCTTTGTAAAACTATCCTTCTGACAGTGATTACGATGAGTCTTGATGGCTCTTACAGATTTCAGATCTGGTATCTTTGATAGGTAAATACAAGAAGAACTACTCTTGTCTGAGTAGAATAGATTGCGTGTTTGTTTATATGTTTAAGATCTAAAGAAATTTCAACTATAGTTGCTGCTCTGTAGCTACTACTATTATTGAAATTTAGAATAAGAATAAAATCAATAATTGAGCTACTGGTAGTGCTGGGTCAAGACTTGAGAGTTCACACAGGTGAAGATTAAAGTGTTCATTGGGTTGTGTGATGTGGAGTTCCCAGGTATTCTTGGTGAGAGCATTTAGGGGGTTGAATAGAGAATGAATGGTAGAATTAAAATACATTGAAAGTGAACAACTTTCTAGATACTTGGTTTTAAAAAAGAGGGAGGGACTTCCCTGGTGGTCCAGTGATTAAGCCTTTACCTTCCAATGCAGGGGTGCAGGTTCGATCCCTGCTTGGGGAGCTAAAACCCCACATGCTTTGCAGCCAAAAAACCAAGTATAAAACCAAAGCAATATTGAAACAAGCTCAAAAAAATTTTTTTAAATGGTCCACATAAAAAATTTTTTTAAAAAGGGGAAAAAAGGGGCAGCAGCTACTTAGGGATGGGAGAAGACATCAAGGTTAGGAGACACTTACTCATGTTTCTCAGAGGTGGAGAAGGAGTCAGTAAGAGAGGGAGGATTTGGACTGTCCAAAGTTGAAGGACAATTGATGGGAAAAGTTAAGGCAAGAACGATAAGAAGAATGTGCTTATAGCAGGAGGAGAAACATTTCTTCCTTGGGTATTGGAGGCAGACGGTCAGGATAACATTGTATAGGATGGTGGTTGGTGTAGAGGGCGGAGGGAGGAGAATCCAGGCTGGGTCACCTATTTTGTCTTTGAAATAATTTTCTGTGAGATCATCTGAGGTGGGGGTTTGAAGTGAGTGGTAAGGCTTGGAGCAGTTTCTGAAGGGGATAGAGAGGAAACTGGTCTCAGACAAGTAAAAACAGAGCTAGTTAAAGCACATCAATGACTTGGCTGTTATGAAAGAGCCTGAAGCTGTCCTGGCACCGCTCTGAAGAGCAGTGCCACCTTCTCGGACTCTCATCTTCCTTCCACTTTCTGAGGATACCCAGGATGCAACAGTACAGTTGACCCTTGAAAAGCACAAGTGTTAGGTGTACTGACCTTTTGTGGCTGAAAATCAAGGTGGGATGTTGTGACTCTAGATCTTTCAGTTCCACATTACTAGTTTGGGGCCCCCACAGGGCTCCCTCCCTTCCTAGCTGTCTTTCCCCTGCCACAGAGGGGACACTTTCTATTGCACGCCTTTCGGGAGAATAGTTACTGCCATCTCTACATCTTGATGTTAGATCCATCAAGAAGATGGACCTGGAGAAGACCTTCTGTTAGCACTTAATCAGGTGACAGTGACAGCGTACAGTGCATAAGCTCTGCAGTCATAGAACAAGATTCATGGATGAGGAACTCGGTTCCTTAGAGCAAGCATGGTGGAGATATGGTAGCAGGAGCAACAAGAGCACAGAATTAGCTTTAATTCCATTTGTTAGTTGCCTATTATGTGTTCTATGATTTATGTGCATTATCCTTCATCCTTATGTAGACCCTGTTGAGAAGAATATTATTGTCCCATTTCATAGATGTAAGAAAAACGAGGCTCTGAGACATAAAATAACTTATCTAAGGTCACAGAACAAGTGGAAGGGTTGGGAGTCTAGTCGGATCTGCCTGATCCCAAAGTAACATCTTTTCCTGTTAATTCTCACATTGAAGTCCCATGTGTGAACTCTACACCTGTAGGAGGAGTGAGACATTTAGAGGTGCATCTGTGGTCACTGGGAGGAGAAGCCTCCTCTCAGGAGCTACTCAGGGGAAAGTTCAGGGAAAGAAAGCCCTGGTGGTAGCCTGGTCCAGAAGAAGCACCGGAGGAGATGGGGTCTAACCTGAATTCTTACGTGGTTTGTGTGGGAGGAAATTGTCAGGCTCCTCTTCCATCTTCTCCACAGGTCTTGGGTCATGGTGATTTCGCTCATCACTTGTTATTGGAAGGATCCTGAAGAGAGTTTAGTTTGCCATTTGGCCTGATGTGGGGTGAAGAGAGCATGCATGGGAGTGAGGAGCTGGAGATGCAGAGGACGGAGGACCTCGGGGATATCTGTGTGTGAGGAATGTTCTTCTTGGGAGAAAGAGAAGAAAGGAAAGAGATGAAGGGGAAGATAAAGGAAGAGGGACAGACATGCAGTGGAAGAGTATAAGGTAAAAAAGCCTTCTTGAGAGATAATGACAGTCGCTTGGTCATGTCTGACTCTTTGTGACCCCATGGACTACACAGTCCATGGAATTCTCCAGGCCAGAATACTGGAGTGGATAGCCAGTCCCTTCTACAGGGGATCTTCCCAGCCCAGGGATCAAACCCAGGTCTCCTGCATTGCAGGCAGATTATTTACCATCTGAGCCCCTAGGGAAGCTCAACATTCAGAAAACTAAGATCATGGCATCTGGTCCCATTACTTCATGGCAAATAGATGGGGAAACAGTGGAAACAGTGACAGACTATTTTTGGGGGCTCCAAAATCACTGCAGATGGTGACTGCAGCCATGAAATTAAAAGACACTTGCTCCTCGGAAGAAAAGTTATGACCAACCTAGACAGCTTATTAAAAAGCAGAAACATTACTTTGCCAACAAAGGTTCATCTAGTCAAAGCTATGGTTTTTCCAGTGGTCATATATGGATGTGAGAATTGGACTATAAAGAAAGCCGAGCGCCGAAGAATTGATGCTTTTGAACTGTGGTGTTGGAGAAGACTCTCAAGAGTCCCTTGGACAGAAAGGAGATCCAACCAGTTCATCCTAAAGGAGATCAGTCCTGAATGTTCATTGGAAGGACTGATGCTGAAGCTGAAACTCCAATACTTTGGCCACCTGATGTGAAGAACTGACTCATTTGAAAAGACCCTGATGCTGGGAAAGATGGAAAGCAGGAGGAGAAGGGGATGCCAGAGGATGAGATGGTTGGATGGCATCACCGACTCAATAGACATGAGTTTGAGTAATCTCTGGGAGTTGGTGATGAGAGGCCTGGCGTGCTGCTGGGGTCCATGGGGTCACAAAGACTTGGATACGACTGAGCGACTGAACTGAACTGAGAGATAATGAACTCCAAACCAAAAAAAAAAAGCAGGGAGAGTATTGAAGAGCAGCCAGCTTTCAGGATCTTTTTGAGGTAGAACCAAGCCTTCTTGGTGATTTAGGAGGAGAAAAAGGGTAGAGTCCAGGCTAACTCAGAGCATTACGGATTGCATGTACATTGGCTTCCCTAGTGGTTCAGAGGGTAAAGAATCCTCCTGCAATGTGGGAGACCTGGGTTTGATCCCTGGGTTGGGAAGATCCACTGGAGGAGAGCGTGGCTACCCACTCTAGTATTCTTTCCTGGAGAATCCTCATGGACAGAGGAGCCTGGCGGGCTACAGAGTCAAACACTACTGAGCGACTAAGCACAGCATGGCATGTTGGGAATGCTGAAGGAAAGAAGACTGACAGCCCCAAAAAGGAGACAGAGACAAGTGTCATAAAAAATACGAGCAGGAGTCTCCAACACAATGCAGCGGGTGGAGCAGTGATTTTCACACTGACTAAAGCCTCAGACTCAGAATCCTTTCTTCACGTGGTGTTTTAGCTGAGACCCAAGAAGTACCAGATGCAGTGGTTTTGCCTGGAGGTTGGGGGAGGGGGCTCCCCTTCTGCTGCCCCCTCCGTGCCCCCTGCTGGGGTTCTCAGGAGTTCCCACTGATTCTCAGAGAACGGTCTGAGAAATCCATGAATAGAAGGTAAGGAGGCTAAACTGTGAGAGGTGCAGAAAAGAACAGAATATGAACAAAAGAGATAGTTCCCACAATATTATGCATTGCAGACTGCCGGTGAAAGACAGAAAGTTCCTGGCTTCTTCATGCCCCATAGCAAAAGGCTTTAGAGCCAGAGGACTAATTACAAGGCAGAAAGAAAAAAAAAAAAAGAAGAGTGGCTAGCTATGGTCACAAAGCAAGACCTTGTAGAATTTTATTAGAAAGAAAAGGGAGGAAGAACAAACCCCCTCCTAAGTGGAAGTTATGAACCCTTTAAGACATCAGAAAAACCTGGAAATGTGTAAAAATGTGGATCAGATGGAGCTTTTTATGGATAAGAGAAGAAAGGAGAGGTAGGGAAAATGATTGTTTTTCAAAGCAGAGAGTTTCTATAAATTGACACAACAATTGTGTAGTTTTTTTGTTTTTCTTTTTTGGTTAGGGGATGGGAAAATAATTTGCAAATATGTATTTTCATGGCAAGATTTGACTTTATAAAACCCTCTGAGGGTGAAACAAAAAAATCTATGAACATGTTTTTAAAATGCTTGAAGATAAATAGTATGTGGTGTCAACATATTATTATTGCAATTTTCCCGCACATTCTGTTCCTGGTCATTCAGTCCACAATATTAATTAGCGGCTAATACCTTGCACACAGTATATTCCATTAGAAGATGCTCTCTTCAAGGAAGTCAGAGTCCAGTTGATTTAAAGTCAAAGAACTTGGTCCCCTGTGTTATTTGTTATTGGTGGATCTGTGTCAGGCATACCCTGAGTGGCAGAGGGGAAGGATGGGGAGGAGGAGTAGGTGGAGCTAACCGGGTTTAAGGACTGGGTTGAATTGAAATTTTCCAGATGAATAAGCCGTCGCCAGGCAGACAAGGAGTGGATGTGGGAAGTGTATGTGTGGGTTAAGAAAGTGAAGAGTAAAGCATGTACCTCCAGGAGCTGCAGAGAGGTGGGTGTGGCTACAGAATATGAAGATGTGGCAGGATGGATATGAAGGTGGAGGGGTCATCCAAGGCCAACCCAGGGAGGACCTTGTAGGTATTGCTGAAGGGCTTGAATTGTATCCTGAAGGCAAAGCAGAACCACTTGAAAGGTGTGTCGGTCACCTGCATTGCCAACACTCTACCGCCACTGATTCTAGATTGTGTGCTGAAATTAGCCAGAATTCAGCCACACTGAGACTTTGGGTGTATGTCACTCACATGCCTTTGGCCTCAATCTCCTCATCTGTACAATGGGTTTTTAATAGTACATACCTCATAGGTCTAGAGTAAGAATTGAATTACTTCCTAATGTGGAAAGGGACCCATAAGATTTCTATTATTAGAGTAAATTAATTTTTGTCCCATTTTCCTTTCTGCTTCTTAAACTACCGTGTTCCCACCATAAGAAACATGCAGAAAATACTTCCAGTATTGTTTTAGATGTGAGCACTTTGGTCTAGAGTCATATTTTAATCATGAAGGAAAGAGTCATCACTTTCCTCTGAATACACTCAGAGGGTGAACAGAAATCTGTTTTTTTTATTTTGGAGCAGAGAAGGGTTTACTGCAGGGCCAGGTAGGAGAACTCTAAACTCCTGAGGCTGATGTTTTGGAAGGAAAGGCCAAAAGCCAAACAATGAGGGTGATTTAGGGGCTTACCCTCCCCTGGAGCCAGGACACTTGATGGCTATAACCAACATACCTAGAGCTTTTCAATTTACCTGGTGTTTTTTGCATCCATATGTAAATCCATCCATTTAGTAATGCTTACAGATCTTTGACTTCTCTGGTGGCTCAGACGCTAAAGAATCTGCCTGCAATGTGGGAGACCTGGGTTCAATCCCTGGATTAGGAATATCCGCTGGAGAAGGGCATGGCAACCCACTCGAGTATTCTTGCCTGGAGAACCCCCATGGACAGAGGAGCCTGGTGGGCCACAGTCCATGGGGTCCCAAAGAGTTGGACACAGCTGAGCGACAAAGCACAGCAGCACATAGATCTGTAGTTACTATTCTAATGTTAAGGGCAAGGAAACTGAGACTTAATCCATATCCATAAATAGGCAAGACTTGATCCAGGCCCTTGATTCCACATTTTGTGTTCTTTCCGTTTTCCCACATCAGGTAGGAATTAAATGGAAAAGCTAATTTTTCCTTTGAGGTCACAGAGGTCCAAGCTGGCTGCTTACTGCATTCCTAGTTTGAAAGTTAAGGGAAACTCTGGCCAGCGTCAAGCTCCTTCCTATAGATTTTCCTAAACCCGAGTGGGAAGATGGGTGAAACATAGCCTAATTTATTGTCTAGTGTCCAACAAGTTTCCAGTAAACACCATGAGTTTCCTTGGATTTTCCAAATGTGTGGACTCCTAGTGGGCTGGAAAAAGTGCACTTAGAATTCTTTAAAAAAAATTTCTCCTCTCTTTCTACCCCTTATTCTTTCCTCACTTAAACTTTTACAAAAGTATCGTTTTCATGTTTAAGCCTCCTGATTTTGTAGCATCAATAATTTGTTTTGAATAGAACCACATCTTGTAATTTTAAATGCTTTAGACATAAACTCCTGGGATGCTGACTACAGAAAGGAGGAAAAATCTCAGTGCGAGAAATGAGACTGTGGTAAGGAAAGCTTATCAACCATCATGGGGAGGCTTAAAAATTCTGCAGCCTCCCTGTGTACTTCTCATTCAGAAAAAAAAAAAAAAAACACATCGTTGGTAAGAACCAGCTGCAGTGTCCTGCTGAACTGATTGTTCCAAGACAAAGCATCATCATCTCTGTAGCTTCCTGCTTCCCATCCATCTCCTCTCTCTCTTCTTTGCAGCGCTCGCTCTTCCCTTTGCTTTTCTTCTGTTCTTTTCCCTCACTCTTTACTCCTCCACCACCTTGGATATTGTGTTTCTTTTCATGACTACCCACTGGAACAAAAGAAAAAAACAGCTGTGAAAGAAAGAAAATAGCTTAAGAAGCCATTTTCTGCCATTTTCTTAAGAGAAACAGTAATTTTTTTTCCCTGGGGAATTAACAAAAAAAAAAAAGAAGAAGAAGCTTGGGTCCACCTCTTTGCAAAGTTGCAGGTCTCGGTTGTGCTCTTGCTCACAGATTATGTGGAAGCAACATGTAAGCTTGAAAAATGAACCTTTCCTTGCTGGGTGAAACTTTGCCTATCCCCCTCTATCATAATTATCGACAGATTTAGATTGAAGTGATTGTGGAAGGCATTGTCCTTTTAAGATATTCAGGGACGTGACCACGAACAACTCTGATGGAAAGACTGAAAGCGGTGCAGTTCATCATCTGAGCCCCTGAAATGGCTGAGATATGCAAAAGTGCTGGTTTGATCCAAAAGGTATAAATAGCATGCGAGGGGGGAGGGTGAGTTGGGCTTGCAGGCTGCTGTGTTGGAGGAACAATTTGACAGAGACAGAGCAAGATGATGATAACTTGGAAAAAGGATAATTTGTCATGATTACCTCTTTCCCCCTCCTCACTAGAGAGAAGAGCTTGCACCCAATGGAATTCATGTGTGGGTTAAAAAAATATGCAAATTGGCATCGTAACAAAGAAAACATATCATTTTATCTTTTTCCTCTCTGGGTCGACACTTTGGGTGCACGGTGGCATCAGATTGTAACCATTCTGCTAAAAAGCTATGGCCTGTGGTTAGGGTTCTTCTGAGATTTTAGACATTTTTGGACCAGTAGCTTCTTCCTAAGTGGTGTTCCTAAATGCAGGTGCTTCTGGTTTATGACTGCTTATGCAGAGTCGTCAGACAGCCTTGTCTGCCCCACTGATTTTGTTGCAAATGCATCTGCCCCATGAACTCAACAGGCACTGCTATCAAAGGTCTGAGGATAAATCCTAAAATTTTCATGGCAAAATTTTCAAATAGCCTACTTTTCCTTTTAAAACGACACTGAGTTTTAGAGTTAACTGAGTTTTAAAGATCTGATTAAAAAGTAGCGTATAGTCAATGTAGCAGTTTTGGAAATAAGGAAAAGTATGAATATTCATGCTTTGAACTTCATAGCTGTGGTGCTAGAGAAGACTTCTGAGAGTCCCTTTGACTGCAAGGAGATCAAGCCAGCCAATCTTAAAGGAAATAAACCCTGAATACTCATTGGAAGGACTGATGTTGAAGTTGAAGCGCCAATACTTTGGCCACCTGAAGCGAAGAGCTGACTCATTGGAAAAGACACTGATGCTGGGAAAGATTGAGGGCAGGAGGAGAAGGGGGCACAGAGGATGAGATAGATGGCTGGATGGCATCACTGATGCAATGGACATGAACTTGGGCAAACTCCAGGAGATGGTGAGGGACAGGGAAGCCTTGAGTGCTGCAGTCCATGGGGTCATGAAGAGTCAGACATGACCTGATAACTGAACAACAACAACAACATTGGGGAATAAAATAGTATCTGTAATTCCGTCGCCCATGTTGTGGTACGATTTCCCGAAGACCTCGAAATCTTGGGTCTAACCTATGATGGAGGTGGTTTCCTTTCCGTTGTCCTGCCCCTCTTCCTCTTCTCATATTTGCCTTTTCTCTTCCCCTGCCCTCCTTTGTGTCTCTGATTTTGGTCTTTATTCTCTTCCTGTGGCTAATCCCTGAGTTCTTTCAGGAACGACTCTGGAGGAGGATGGTGGTAGTTTCTTTATTCGAAAATTTGATGAGCCACAGGAATGCATTGCAGAAAAACGACTTTGCTTATTTGCCAAGAGGGGAGCACTCTAGAACAGCATTTGAAGACTCCTATTCTGTGGCTAGATTTCCTAGCTCAGATTTCCTCCTCAGATTTCTACTCCAGGCCATGGGCAGGGTCACAGTGGGGAATCCCTGGATGAAGATGTGGGCTGAAACATAGTCAGATTAAGCAAATAAAAATTCTGAATGCCTTGAGACTACCCGAGAAGTCCAGTGTTTAAGACTCTGTTCTCCCACTGCAGGGAACTCAGGTTCGATCCATAGCTGGGGAACAAGGATCCTACATGCCACGTGTGTGGCCAAAAAACAATAAACATTAAAAAAAAAATCAGAATGCCCAGATGTTTCACAGGACATACGTAGGTGTAAAAAAATTTATTGTTCATCTGAAATTCAAGTTTAACTGGGTGTTCTATATTTTATCTGGCAAGCCCTCGCTGAAACAGTAGCTGAACCTCTAGAAGGGCAAGAGTTGGAAAACAAAAGAAGAGACCATGGAAAGTATACTCATTCTGATTCACTGGGTTCATGGGAGCCCCTGTTTGTTTCCAGAATGGGATGGTTCCACCCGAAGACCTAAGTCAGACCCTCTCCCTCCCCTCTCTACCCTCAAACCATTACTTGCCATCACCTAAAAACCCCTTACCTTCACCGCCACCTCCCCCGCCCCCACCATCCATTGAGGCTTGCATGGTTGAGGACCTTGACCATCATGATGCATCCTTGGACCAGACTATAATATATTCTCTTCTGAACCAGCTTCTACAATGGTGCTGAGAGATCTTTCTAACCACCAAGTTGGTTAAGTCCACTCCTCTGTTTAAAACCCTTCTCCAGGTCCCCTTAGGAGACTGCCCTTAGGAGAAAGTCTAGACTCTAGGAAACCTGGCCAGACCTCGCTGAGATGGCCTCTGCCCTGCTCTCCACCCTCTGTCAGGCTCCACCTTTACACTCGTCTTAATTTTTGCCCCCAACTCCCTGAAAAAGGCGTGCTCTTTTTTGCATCAGGCCCCTTGTACACACTTTTAATTCATTCAAAAAACACTTATTTCTCCTCCACTAAGTGCCAGGCACTATACGTGGTATTGAATCCACAGAGGTGATAAAGACATGGTTCCTACCATTATGGAGATCTAGACCAGGGGCTCAACACTCAAATGTGTATAAGGTCTGGTCACCATACTGATGAGGACAGAGAGCGGGGGGAAACATGGCTCCCTCCCTCTCTCCTACCCTATTTTGGCAAAAACACGGATGTAAGAAACATCTTGCTTTTTCTTGAACTCTTCTGTTAGAAAGACAACATCACAAGCTCTGCAGTGAACATCAACTAAGCTTCTCTGCTGGTGCACAAGAAGGAATGGTGGGGACTGTTTAAATTAGGGCCTGTTTAAAGGGGCCAGTCAGTACTCAGTTCTACCAGATTGTTTTTATAAGGGAATTTCCAGAGAAATCAGAAATCTGAATTTTCATGTGAAACCTTCATCGTTGGCCAGGAATGAACAGCAGCAGAATGAAAGCAACAATGACAAGCCGACAAAACCGTGGGCCACACACAGTACGTTCACGAGTTTGCTTTTCCTCTTGGTCCTGTCGTGCTGGAACGCTGAATGTTCCAATAGCTTGATTCATTCTTTACCTCCTCTTTACCTGAAAAGCTCTTACTCACCCTTTAGGCCACAACTTACCATTTATTTCTGATAGTCACTTTCCGTAACCACCACTCTCGACCCTGGACTGTGTCCTGTCACTGTGCAGGGTGTTTCCATGGCAGGGCTCTATAGGAAGCCTGCCTTCCCTGCCATGGCACTTGTTTTAATTGCACGGTATTGTAATTGCCTTGGTGATTGTTTGTCTTGTAGCAGATAGTCATCTCCACGAGGCTAACAGTTCTGTTGATGGTGTGACTTCCGGTCCCACGGTACAGGATGCCTGAAGCATAAGGGTGCCTAGAGATTAATGGCCAAATGAATGAGTGAAGTTTATATTCTCCTACATATGTGGCTGTGAGCCTGCTTTTTCTCTACTCTCTTAGGACTTGGGCTGTTCATTTATTTGCAGGATTCTGCGCCCTCTGCCTTCTCCTCATCTTTATGCTCCAGGCTTCGGTCAGCTGTCGCTGTGCTGTTCTTACTGCAGAGATGTGAGAAAGGTTTAATCTTGCTTGGTTCTTGCCAGATAGATCGGAGTATGAATAAATAAAAAGCAGATCCCTTGTTGGGCAGAAACATGGATGCTCAGACACTATCTGTATATAGTATCATGCAACATCCCTCACTCGCTCCATCTCTCCCTCACCAACTCAGTGGGTATCAGTGTTTAACCCTTTCATACCTGGTGTCATCTGGCTCCAGAAGTGTTCCTTGACATCAGCAAAATGTGTCAAACACTTGATGAATAAGGATGATGCCCTCAGAGAGTTTTATTATAGTAACTACTTAAAGTAAGTCTTTGATATTATTTTAAGTCAGTTCTTCAGAGCAAATATTCTATTTTCTTTGTTAAGGGGCTGAGTTATTTTCTCCCTAAAAATTTGCCTTTGTTGGTTAATTTCTGAAACTCTTTGTGAGGTCTGAGGGGTACTTTATGCATAGGTAAGCGCAGCAGATGGAGTTGTATGTGTGTGTGTCCATCCCAGTGCTACCTTGGTGGGAGACCTTAAGCTGGTTCCACTGGTCTCACTGTGAACAAGTGTGGGAATAACCCCCAGCCCCATCCCTGTGTCTGCAAGGCACTATTTTCTACTTAGTGCAGGTGTGCGAGTGTGTGTGTGTATAGAGGGGGCCCTTCAAGTGCCCTGGGCCATTTCTGACATGGAGTGGGTTGAATGAGAAGCTGGGCAAACTTTCGGATGGAGAGGAGATGAACCCCTCCCCTCCTGGGGGATGTGGGGCTGTCGTTGATTGGTTGTCATCAGTAGATGAAAGTGAGGGAGCTGGGTTTCCATTCAACTCCCAGGTTGATGACAGGGATGGGTGACTCCTGCTCAGGGAGATGCCAGTGCTCATTCCATCTCACTGTTTCTGTCCATGGGGTCTCTCCTCTTCTACTCTCTCAACCTGTCTTTTTAGTCCAGTCTAGTGTCAAGAAGTACTCTGAGAATATGCTCTAGATCTGTCTTATACTTGGACCAGGGATGTTGAACTTAATATTTAAGAATATTCCCTCTTAGTTTTCTGGTTCCTCCATTTCTCTCTTGCTTCCACACATTAGATGACTCACATATGTGGAGGTGGATGTCCTTGGAAGAGCAGTGAAGAAAATCAGTCATGAAGGAAAAACACACTGATTACTCCTCCAAAGTATTATTTTGTACCATATAGGTGTGTCTTATATCCTTTTTGCTATTTGGTAGCCATATGGTGTCTGATTCTTTGCAACCCCATGGACTGGGGTTTGCAAGAGAGCCAGGCTCCTCTGTCCATGGGGTTTCCCAGGCAAGAATCCTGGAGTGGGTTGCCATTTCCTTCTCCAGGTGATCTTTCTAATTCAGGGATCAAACCCGTGTCTCCTGCATTGGCATGCAGATTCTTTACCATTAAGCCCCCTGGGAAGCCATCTTATATCCTGCTTGCTTGTAAATGTATGTTCAAGATTTTAATGAAAGAACATTTCTAGGGGCAGGCATTTAAAGAATTTAGGCACATTTGCTGAGCTGACCAGAGGATAGACCCTTGAGAAAGTCAAACAAGGATGATAGCTTGTATCACCCTTGGTTAGCAGAATACTCTTACATGTGATACTGTCCTTCCATCCAGATTATGAAACAGCCAGGATGGGTGGTATAATCCTAAGTAACAAATGAAGACCCAGATAGTCATGTGACTTCTGGAGAGTTGCAAAGAAAGAGGCAGAGGATCCACACCTTTGGACTTCAGTCCCTGGCTTGTTCTGCACCCCCAGGCTGCCTCTCCAGGGTATGAAGGATTAATCGTGTCACTGAGGTATCTCTTCCCAGGAGGTGCCTACAGGGTGGGGACAGGATGTTTCCTCACCCTGTGCCTTATGTGGCACCATCCCTCCATCCTATGGAAGGTCAGCCCTAGACAGACAAGCTTTCAGGCTTCCCCGGTGGCTCAGCAGTAAAGAACCTGCCTGCAATGCAGGAGCTGCAGAAGACTCAAATTTGATTCCTGGGTCAGGAAGATCCCCTGGAGGAGGGCATGGCAACCCACTCTAGGATTCTTTCCTGGAGAATCCCGTGGATAGAGGAGTCTGGTGGGCTATAGTCCATGGGGTCGCAAAGAGTTGGACACAACTAAAGTGATGTAGCACACACGCAGGGGAGCTTTCATGAAGACCTCTTGGCCTCTTTTCCTGCCATGGCTGCCAGGACTGCAGAATCCTAGTTTGTTTGATGTTCAGTGAATTAGTTAATCTACGCATCAGTTTTTATTGATGATCATCCTAGGCTAGGCTGAGGGGAGAGAGGTGTGTGAGTTGTCCCCTGTCTGGCTGAGATGCAGAGGGATGAGGAAGAGGGGATGAGACTTAGCGCCAGTGAGTGGCTGACTGTCCGTGCAGTGCTGGGACAAGAGAAGGGGTCAGGGAGAGCTTCATGGAGTGGGTTGAGATGCCGGCCAGGCTGGGGTGGGGAAGGGACATCAGGCAGGGGGGTCAGCTTGAAGAAAGTCATGGACGCCTGAGAGTGGGTAGGTTTATCTGACTGGTGCTGAGCTTGGGCAGTGATGGGAGAAAAGGCCATGGAGATGAAACCATTTTCCTCAGATTGAGACTGAACCCATGTACCAGGACTCAAACTTGGCCAAAACCTTGCTTGGGACTCTAACCTACATGGCTGGTACTCGAACCCAGCCAAAACCCACAGTAATGAAGCCCAGGTTCTTGACATCTCATCGCAGAATGAATTCAGTGAGAAAAGAAACAAAGTGATGGTAAGAGGTGGATTTATTCAGAGAGAAACACACTCCACAGACAGAGTGAGGGCCATTGCAGAGAGCAAGTGTGGTGGCCTTGAAATATGGTGTGGTTAGTTTTTATGGGCTGGGTAATTTCATAGGCTAATGAGCAGGAGGATTGTCCAGCTATTTTAGTGAAGGGCTGGAGATTCCCATGAGTTGGGCCACCGCTCACATTTTGTTCTTTTGATGGTGCCTCGGGGTGTATCATTTAGCTTGCTGATTCAGGATCAAGTTCTAGTCAAAGTGTAACTTGTTTGTCATCTCAACCCATTTGATTCTAACTGGTTTGTGTGGTGTCCTTAGGCTGCGTCATTCTTTCAAATGTTGTGCCCTGCCCCCTTCCTCCAGTTTCAGAGATGGACAAAGGTGAGATGATGAGGGGCCCCAGAGCCCAGACTAGGTCTGGACTTTACGCTGAGGCAGGTGAGAATCACTGGGAGGTGGTGATGAAGGTGAACAGAATAGTAATTAAAAAACAGCAACAACAAACACGCACTTTCCTGCTGCAGCATAGAGGATGAATTCGAGGAAAGTGAGGCTTCAGGCTGCAACATCAGTTAGGAATGAAGAAGGCTACACTGGGTCACCCTCACAGGCTGGAGAAGAGGGCGTGGGTACATTTGAGAAGTAGTCCGCAGAGAAGGTTGACCTCAGTGGAGATGGATTTGATGAGGTGACGGGGGACAGAGGGAAGACTCTGGGCCGACAACCCTTCCTGGACAAGGGGAGCATTGCTGCTCAGGAAAATGAGGGGTGGAGGATGAATCCAGTCTGGCCAGGAAAACTAGAGAGCCCCGCAGTGGTGTGTACCCAGCAGGAGGGGATGTGGGTCCAGCGTGGCCGAGCACACGGTGCTCAGAGGTGTGTCCTTCCAGCCCTGAAGGAAGTCCGGCAGAGGGCTGTCATCCCCTCTGTTCTCTCCCGCGGCATCGCCTTCATCCCTGAGACAGGGTCTGGACCAGCCCTGAGGGGGAGGTGTTCTCAATTCCAAACGTGTGTCCTCACACTCCTGACCCTTCATCTCAGGAGTTTAAGGTGTGCTCAGGCAGTGAGGGGAGAGAAAAGAAGGCAAACACTTGTAAAGCAACTGCAATTAAAACCAAGAATTAGAGCATCAGGTGCTTGCCCAGCCTGTCAGCGGAGAAGAGAAGTAAGTTCGAATTAAACCTCACTTGATCTGGGTTTGAAATAGATTTAAAGCAGCTCCACCAAGCCAGGGCAGGTCCTTAAATCAAAGCTGAGGCTTCGGGTTCCTTTTGTTAAAGAAATGCCCTTACTTGATGGAACACCAAAACCTCATTAAATTGCAAACACGGGACTATAAAAGATGGAGAATGAGCAATTCCACTTAAACGCGGCAGCTCTCCACACGTTGCCCCAGAAGGACAATGAGTTCTAAAGTTCAGGGTTACACATGGCTTGGTAAGTGTTTTTCTGCGTCTAACACTAAACAGGCTTGGAAAAGGGCCAATGTGAGAAGGAAAGAGAGCAAGAAGAGAGAGGGAGAGACATTCTCTAGTCAGCCTCCTTCAAGAATGAAAAATAAACTTTTCCCCCCTGCAGAAAAAAAAGAAAAAAACCCTGAAGAAAAGCAGACAGCTGCTAACTAGTTGTCTAGCTGTCTATTTGTGGACACTTCCTTTCATCTTGTCATATCTTTTGTGCTGTTTGAAATGTTTGGAGCTTAAGAGTGGAAGAACGCTCAGTGGAATCCAAACTTTCATTAAAAGAAAGGGAAAAGGAGACAGAAAGTTCTGACAACAAGTGTGTGTTTAGATGTCTGGGCCATATTCTGCCCAAATACCAAGCAGAGGAGAGATGTATTTTTAGCTAAATGAAGTCCCGCAACACACTTCTATTAAAAAATACACAAGAAGCTAACATGTAGGAAGCCAACCGATTTTGTGGGGAGGCTGCAGAGAGATACAAATGGACCTTAAGAAAGGTCCAGGAGGGGCCTCCTTCCCAGGCTTGGCCAGGGTCCCTTTGTGCTGGTTCATTGGAATGCTAATTTCTGCCCCATTGTCCCTCGGAAGCCACTCTCCTTTCTCTCACTGGAAGCCCTTTCTCACTCTCTTGTCTTAGGTGGTCTTCACCAGCTGCTCCTATTAGCTGAGAACCTCAGGAGATTTTATTTCTCTGAGTGCCGTTGTGCTCAGGCCTTTTTTTGTGTGTTTTGATCGATTCCTCAATTTGATTTTCATTTTTTCCCCCCTTGCATTCTTCATCAGGGGTTAGACCACCAGATTATGGTTTCCTTGTCAAAATTAGAAACCCAGCATGGATGGTCACAAGAATCCCAGGGTTTTTTGCCTTTGACATCCATTTTGGAGGAAATGGAGATTGAAATCTTAGCAGGAGAAGCTCTTCAGGGACTCTTTGATTTTTCCTTTAAAAGGAACCAAGTCCTGAATTAAAATAAATACCTAGACTTCAGATGAGGCGACGACGTTGAATCAACAGAGGGCCCAGGCCTTTGTTTCTCGGGCTGTCTGCGTGCACCATAATTAGGGGGAGAGAGCTTGGGGAATTATCTACAGCTCAGCTCACACAGCCAGGTTTCTTTTCAGACCCAGTCCTTACCCTAAGACTCAGAGAATGCATTTGAAGGGCTTGTCTGGATGCCGATGGTATGGCGCGGAATGGCAGAGGGGCAGGAGCAGAAGAGATGGGCTCTGCTCATTCGTGTCCCGAAATTCCAGCAGCCTTTGGTCTGCCCATCCCGGTGGCTCTGGCTGCTTTTTACCCAGTATTAACCTGCATTGTGCCCTCTTTCACTTTCCACTGTGTCAGGAGGCGGCTGGTGCAGGGTGACAGGGTGGCATGACAGGAAGAGCTGGGGTGGGGGTCAGCCAGATCTGGCTTCTGCCCCACCTCCTCTCTGGGCCTCGTTCTCCATGCCTGTAGAATGGGGATCGTCTACTTTATGGTCATGTGGATGATACGAGATCATCTATGTTGAGTTCCAGGGATCTGGAAGGCATTCAAGAAATATCAGTCTCACCCCCCTCTATTCCTCCACTCCTGCCTCCAGGGAAGACTGTGGTATGATTCTCAACTTAATACCCAGCTTGAGTCTGTCCCCTGAATGTGCTCTGTTTCTTCATGGCTCAGTGATTTATTTGACCCCGCTGCTCTTCTGACTGCAGTGGTCTTGCCCCAGATCCTCCCACAGCTGGTTCCTATGCATCATTTAAGTCTTAGCTCAAATTTCAAAACCCTTTCTTGACCTGAAGGTAACCCTTGGTTGGTTCCTTTCTAATAACCCTCTTTATTTTTTCATAGCACTTGCTGCTGTCTGAAATGTTCCTGTTCTTTTGTTTTGCCTTGATGGGTGTTATTGACTTCCCTCTACCGGAATGTAAGGTTGCAGGCTTAGGGGCTTTGTCTGTCTTCTTCACTAGCATACTGGCTGGCATCAAAGTTTATATACTTTGGTCTGGTCCTGGCTGGAGATACAGCATGAGAAAGACCCAGATCCTGCTCTCCAGGAGTTTATAGACATGTAAACAAATAATGATGATGTGCACAGGATTCTTACGATGATTCAATTGACTTTTGGCTTCCAGAAAGGAAACAGATGTATACACACAATTACATAGTACTCTGAGGTCAAGGCATCAATAAAAGTGTTCTAGGTATAGTTGTGACACTATAAAAAAGATTTGACAGTTCTGCCTGGATGTGTTCGGTAGGGCTTCCAAGAGAAGACAATCCAGCCAGGATGTGCAGAAGGAAGAGCAGATCCTGGCTAGGTAGGCCAGGAAGGGAGCTGTTCTAGGCAGGGAACCAGCATGAAAGGTGGAGGCACAAAGCAGCACCCAGGGGCAGTGGCGCATACCTGGTTCAGGTTTCAATATTAAATCTGTAAAATTTCATCAGATTGGTTTCTGCTCTACATTCCAACCTGTTGCTTTCAATTCTTCACCTAACATCTGTGATATTAATCATCTCTCCTGACTTAGAATCATCTGAAATGTGTTCATAAAGCCCTATAAAATTGATCAGCAGCTGGGACTGAAGAGGAAGAATGGAAATGGGCATAGGAAAGGAGATGTATGCCCAGGAAAGTGATGAAATTTGAGCTAGTCACGGCGGGGGCAGAACGCGAGGTGCAAAGTATCCTGGATCTGAAGTTGGAAGCCTTGGACTCTCGCCCTTTTCTGTCACTCCTTGTGTGGTCTTAGGTGGATCATTTAATCTGTCTAAACCTCAGTTTCTTCATCTGTTTAAAAAAACTCAGAACCACTAGTTTAGCTAGTAATGGTAAGAAATGAGAATCATAGGAGAAAAGTCTGAGCTTCCAAGGATGCTTTGCCATCAGTGAAGTGGTACTAATGGCTATGAGAGCACCCGGAGGTGCTAGGATTCCCTGGGCTTGAAATGCTTCTTATTCAGTTTCCTAACTGTTTCCAGGTTTACGTTTAAATATTTGTATATAATTTTATTGATTCATTTTTGGCTGTGCTGGGTCTTCGTGGCTGCAGGGCATTCTTCTCTGGCTGTGGCTGCCCAGTGGCTACTTTCTGGCTGCAATGCTTGGGCTTCCCGTCTCAGTGGCTTCTCTTGTCGTGGAGCACAGGCTCTAGGCACGTGGGCCTCAGTAGCTGGGGTACGTTGGCTCAGTAGTTGCGGTTCCTGGGCTCTAGAGCACAGGATCGGTAGTTGCGGCTCATGGGCTAAGTTGCTCTGAGACATGTGGAATCTCCCTGGACCAGGAATCAAATCAGTGTCGCCTGCATTGGAGGTGGATTCTTTATCAGAGAAGCCCCAGGTGTAGGTTTATAAAACCTTTTCACTTACTTTTTTCCCTCAATCTCCCCCTACATTCATTTTTAATCCAGAGTACTGGTGTGTCTTCTACTTTATCAGTCAACGGTTCAGCACTGGAGAGATTTCTATTCCAGGTCCTTCTCCAAGAAGTGATCAAATAATACCCATTCTTTGGTGTATCTCCTTACAGAGACGTTAGTGAAGGTTGGAGAGAGTCACTGGGCATCTCACCTTATGTCAGCATGTTAAATCCATTTTTAAGATTGCTCAGGGTATGAGTCTTTGTTGCTATGATATGAGCTGGAGTTCTGCCCTTCACTGGCTGTGCCATCAGGGGGTATGTATGGTGTGATAACTTTAAGGAACCCCAGGCATCATCTAATTCAGCTCATCTATTTTGCAGAAGAAGAAACTGAGGCCTTAAGAGAGGAGGGGATTTGTTCAAGGCTTTGCAGTCAGTAGGTGAGTCCAAACAAAGCAACGGAAGACAACAGAAGAAAGAAAAAAATCACCCCTGGTATAACCGTCATGATTCTACTCTTGTTTAAAAATACGTAAAAACTGTCATGTCAGTGTATGGCAGAAACCACTACAATATTGTAAAGTAATTAGCCTGCAATTAAAATTAATTAATTAATTTAAAAAACTGTCAATATACTAACTTGTTTCCAAAAGGATCAGGGTGACTTTTAAAAATATACACTACAAAAAGATTTCTATGATTGAGAATGAGCAGACAGGCCACAGATTCAGAGAAAACATATGCAAAGACATATTTGATTCAAGGACTGTTATCCAAAAATATACAAAAGACTCTTAAAAGTAAAATGACCCAGTTAAAAATGGGCAAAAGATCTGAACAGACACCACACCAAAGAAGATATACAGATGTCACACACTGTATGGAAAGATGCTCAACATCACATGTCATTAGGGAAATGCAAATTAAAACAACATGGTACCACTATTCACTTATTGTTGTTCAGTCCCTAAGTTGGGTCTGACTCTTTGAGACCCCATGGACTGCAGCACCTCAGGTTTCCCTATCCCTTCACTGCCTCCTGAAGTTTGCTTAATTCATGGCTATTGACTCGGTGATGCCATCCAACCATCTCTTCCTCTATTGTCCTCTTCTCCTCCTGCCCTCTCTCATTCCCAGCATCAGGGTCTTTTCCAGTGAGTTGGCTGTTCGCATCAGGTGGCCAAAGTATTGGAGCTTCAGCATCAGTCCTTCCGATGAATATTCAGGACTGATTTCCTTTAGGATTGACTGCTTTGATCTCCTTGCTGTCCAAGGGACTCTCAAGAGTCTTCTCCAGCACACAATTCGAAAGCATCCATTCTTCGGTGCTCAGCCTCTCTGTGGTCCAACTATCACATCCATACATGACTACTGGAAAAACTGTAGCTTTGACTATGCAGACCTTTGTTGGCAAAGTGGTGTCTCTGCTTTTTAATACTCTGTCTAGGTTTGTCCTAGCTTTTCTTCAAAGGAGCAAGTGTCTTTTAATTTCAAGGCTGCAGTCACTGTTCACAGTGATTTTGGAGCCCAAGAGAAGAAAATCTGTCACTGCTCCACTTTTTCCCCATCTAGTTGCCATGAAGTAATGGGACCAGATACCATGATCTTAGTTTTTTGAATGTTGAGTTTTAAAACAGTTTTTTTTACTCACTTCTTTCACTCTCATCAAGAAGGCTCTTTATTTCCTTTTTGCTTTCTGCCATTCAGTTCAGTTCACTCACTCAGTCATGTCTGACTCTTTGCAGCCCCATGGACTGCAGCACGCCAGGCCTTCCTGTCCATCACCAACTCCCAGAGCTTGCTCAAACTCATGTCCATCAAGTTGGTGATGCCATCCAACTATCTCATCCTCCGTTGTCCCCTTCTCCTCCTGTCTTCAATCTTTCCCAGCATCAGGGCCTTTTCTGCCATTAGAGTGGCATCATCTACATATCTGAAGTTGTTGATATTTCTCCTGTCAATCTTGATTCCAGCTTGTGTTTACGCAGCCTGGCATTTTGAATGATATACTCTGCATATAAGTTAATTAATCAGGGTGACAATACACAACCCTGTCATACTCCTTTTCTAGAGTTGTTCCAGTCCATCGTTCCATGTCCAGTTATAACTGTTGCTTCGGCGCTCAGCTTTCTTCATAGTCCAACTCTCACATCCTTACGTGACCACTGGAAAAACCATAGCCTTGACTAGATGGACCTTTGTTGGCAAAGTAATGTCTCTGCTTTTCAATATGCCAGCCCTTAGTAACCACTAAATTTTTACTGTTCTCATAGTAAAACCTGACCTTCAAACAGGTTTCTCAGGAGGCAGGTAAGGTGGTCTGGTATTCCCATCTCTTTAAGAATTTTCCACAGTTTGTGGAAAATTCCACAGTAAAAGGCTTTAGTGTAGTCAGTGAAGAAGAAATAAATGTATTTGTGGATTTCCCTTGCTTTTTCTATGACCCAGCAAGTGTTGGCAGGTCCCTCTACCTTTTCTAAATCCAGCTTGTACATCTGGAGGTTCTCAGTTCATGTACTGCTGAAGCATAGCTTGAAGGATTTTGAGTATCACCTTGCTAGCATGTGAAATGAATGCAATGGTATGGTCGTTTGAACACTCTTTGACATTGCCCTTTTTGGGATTGGAATGGAAACTGACCTTTTCAGTCCTGTGGCCACTGCTGAGTTTTCCAAATTTGTTGCCATATTGAGTATAGCACTTTCACAGTATCATCTTTTAGGATTTGAAATAGCTCAGCTGGAATTCCATCACCTCTAGTAGCTTTGTTCATAGTAATTCTTCCTAAGACCCCATTGACTTCACACTGCAGGATGTCTGGCTCTAGGTGAGTGACTACACCATCGTGGTTATCCAGATTGTTAAGATCTTCTTACTAGACACACTTATTAGAATGGCTAAAATCCAAACGACTGATAACATCAAATGCTGAATAAGACGTGGAGCAGTAGGAACTCTTTGTTTTATTGCTGGTGGGAATGCAAAGTGGTACAGTCCTTTTAGAAGACAGTTTGGAGGTTTCTTACAAAACTAAATATACTCTTACCATACAGTTCAGCAATTGTACTCCTTGGGATTTAGCCAGAGGACTTGAAACCATGTGTCCACACAGAAACCTGCACACAGATAGCAATTTTATGCATAATTTCCAAAACTTAGAACAATCAAGATATCCTTCAGTAGGTCAATGGATAAACTATAATATATCCAGACAGTAAAATATTCATTGCTAAAAAGAAATGAGCTATCAAGCCTCGAAAAAGGCTTTAAATGCATATTACTAAGTGAAAGAAGCTAATCAGAAAGGCTACATACTGTATAACTCCAACCATATGACATTCTGGAAAAGGTAAAACTATGAGAACAGTAAAAATTTAGTGGTTACTAAGGGCTGGGGGCTAGGGGTGGGGGAAGGGATTAAATGATGAAACATAAGTCACTGAAACTATTCTATGTGATCCTATAATGGTGGGTACACATTTGTCCAAGATCATAGAATATACAACTTAAGTGTGCACCCCAATGTAAGCTATGGGTTTTGGGTAATACTGAGGTCAGTTGGTGTCAATGTAGGTTCATAGATTAACCAGTCTGGCGAGTGACATTGATAATAGGAGAGATTGCATGGGTAGAGGAAGGGAATATATAGAAAACCTCTACTTTCTGCTCAGTTTTTCTGTGAACCTAAACCTCTCTAAAATAAAGTTTATTGAAAGTGTAATTGGGGAAATTAAGTCAAAAGGAAAATAATGGCAGGGAAATAAATGGGAACCCTGGGTGAGGTTAATGGATAAAACGTGTGCCTCAAATTTTTGCACACTTGCTAGAGGTGGGTCACATACTTAACTTCCAAACAGATAATTTCAAAAAAGGAATCATATTAGTACTGGGTTGGCCAAAAATTTTGTTTGGATTTTTCCATACCATCTTACAGAAAAACCTGAATGAACTTTTTGGCTAACCCAATATGTATTAAGGGCTGATTGTATCTCAGTTGGTAAAGAATCTGCGTGCAAAGCGGGAAACCCAGGTTTGATTCCTGGGTCAGGAAGATCCTTGGAGGAAGAAATGGCAACCCACTCCAGTATTCTTGTCTGGAGAATCCCATGGACGGAGGAGCCTGGCTATAGTCCATGGGGTCACAAGAGTCAAACATGACTTAGCAACTAAACCAACCAATATGTATTAATATTCATATGTGAAAAATAATTTAGCACAGTTGATTCCTTTAATCCTGCAACTAAGCTCAGAGAAGAATTTCTCTTATGTTTCTCTGTACTGGGGACAGGATGAAATAGTGAACAATGTCCTCAACAACATTTTCTATGTAATTAAAACAGTAGATTTCCTAGGTAGAGGCGCTAGCCTTATAATGCAGTTTACCCAAAGGGGTCCTCAGTGGTCACCTGAGGCATTCTGGCCTGGCAGTGTAGGTCTATATGAATAACAGGTTGGCAGACCTCCCGAAAGAAATTGTCATTATTGCTGCTAGGTCTGGTTGCTACCTGTCAGGGGAACAGAGGGTGTCCTCAGAGTCTCAGGCAGTGGACTGGACACTGGTGAGAGTTGGCATTCACCTCCCCCCGCCCCATTAATTAAATGCCAGGACTGTGGAGTGACTTCAGATAGAGCACTGTAATTGTGTCGACCTCCTTCCCTCTAAGGAACTTGTTTCTTTTTTTGAAAGAATATTGCACAGGACTGAAAGAATGAGGAAATTAAAAAAAAATCAACTTCGTTGAGGTGCAATTTGCATATAATGAAACTTACACTTGCTAGTGTACAAGCTACTGACCCGTGTAACTCCCACCCCACGAAGACACAGAACATTTCCATCTCCTCTGACTGTTTTATGAATGTCTCTCTCTTCTTCGGTTAATCTCTGCCTCCTTTCTCCTCTCCCCATTCCCCACCCCAGGCACAAGCTGACATATCACAGCAGATTGGTGGTCTGGCTAGTGTTTCATATAAATGGACTCATACGATGTGGGTGCTTCTTTTGTGTCTCGTTTCTTTCATCTGGTATAAAGTCTGTGAGATTCATTCAGTATCCTTGCATATGTCAGTAGTATACTCCTTATTGTTGACTACTATTTCATTTCAAAAGTATACCACTATGGATTTATCTGGTCACCTGTTGATGAACACTATGGTTGTCTCCAGTGCTAGGGTGTTGTGAGTGTAGCTTCTGTGAACACCCATGCATGACTGCTTATGTGGACACATGTTGTCGTGTCTACTATTGCTGTGACTAGTGGGTGGTGGTGTGTGTTAAAGATTACCTACTCCTCATGTGCTGTATCTCTTCCTGCCTGTTTCCTGCTTCCTTTTACCCTCCAACTAACATAGCCGACCTAAGAGGGTTTCTCTTGTGTTTTTCATTTCCAGGTGGTAACACTTACTCAGGTGGTGCCTCTCCTTTATGAAGATGCTCATCAGCCTCTGTTCAACCTGCGATGGGCTTTTTTTTTTTTTTAACTGAAGCTCCAGAGTATTCTCTGGAGGCATGCCTGAACTTACAGGTCCTTATTTTTGGCCTTAAGGCAAGCCTAGTTCTAAAATACAGCTTTTCCCAGAGAGAACAACATGGAAGGGTGAGGTAGTGCTTGCTCTGTTTAATAACCCTCACCCCCCTATTATTCTCTCTTATAAAATGCAGTTACTTGTCTTCATTATATTTATCACAGTTGTTAATTATATACAGTTTATTTGTGGTTTATTGATTATAATGCTTGTCTCTGCTATTACATTGCCATTTTATTAACCACTGTGTACCCAGCACTTAGCATGGAATTTGGTTTGAGTAGGCACTAAAAAATATTTGTTGAATGAATACAGAGGCTCCAGCCATCATACAGTCTCCATTATTGCATGTTTCAGACCAGGATGCCTAAAGGTAGGTCAGTTTCTTGGCCCTGAGATGGTTTGCCCGGGTTGCCAAGGGCATTAAGATTTCCCTTCCTCTGTTTAATGTACATATGATGCAGAAGGCTGCCAGACATCAGTAGCTGAAGTGATGGAGCTGCATCCTCATACTGATGGGGATTTGAGACCCAAAGGGATTTTTCGAAGACATCAAGCCCTATTTCAAGCATAATGGTTTTGGGACTTAGAATGGTAAGACTCGAGTTTGATTCTCAGCTCTACCACCAAGTCATTGTGATTTTGATCAAGTAACTCCCTGAGCCTTGGTTTCTATCCTAACAGGCCTTTTGATACGATCACAGCTCTTACGTCACTTAAAGCCATTTCCAGGCCAGATGGTTTCTTTGACAAGTTCTCTTGTGCCATGAGTTTAAGTCCACTTATGTTATGGATACTTTCAACTGAGGTTTCCATTCTCTTCTTGTGGAGTGGAATCCAGAGGTGAGAGCAGCCACTGCTCAAGATGTGGCCCAATAGTGCAGAGATAGGCAAGGTTATTTTTCCCTTCTTCTGGGTGCAGCTGAGGGGCATGTCAGCTCTCATGGTGGACACGTTGCTGATTCAGGTCCAATTCCTCATTGATTAATAACCCCACCTCCTCTCTTTATGTCAGTCATTATCAACATTGCTATTATCTCTTTAAATTCAGTTTTAAGCCCACTTGCTGTCTTGGTGACTTTAGAAAGTCGGACCCTCTTGGGTATTTTCCTGTTGGTTCTCAGTTGATCCTATTGCCTTGAGGTAAAAGCAGAAGCCTCAGTATTGCCCTTATTTCCAGGAAAACCTTGGCGTTTCATCTCTGTGGGTAAATCCTCAGGACAGGGTTACTTAACAACATCTGTGAGTTCTTATTATGTGCCAAGTGATGTGTCAAGTTCAGTAGGGAAGACAGAAAAGAGGAAATTCTTCTTCAGGTAATAAGTGCATGGATGAAGGGAAATACAGGGGCTCAAACAGCAGAGGAGGGACCCCAAAACACAGAGACTGGAGCAGCAAGCCAGCAGTTCAGCATACAGGCTGAAGGAGGAATAGTTAGAGTTGATCCTTGGGGTGGATAGTGTCTAATTCATCAAATTCTTTGCAATTTGAAGCTTCTGCTTCTCCCAATCTTGCCATGCCATTAACCAGCACCATATAAAAGAGGAATTCCATACCGGGATGATCCATTGATTTCTTTCAGTTCAGTTCAGTTCCGTTGCTCAGTAGTATTCAACTCTTTGCAACCCCATGGACTGCAGCATGCCAGGCCTCCCTGTCCATCACCAAAGCCCAGAGTTTACTCAAACTCATGTCCATTGAGTCGGTGATGCCATCTAGCCATCTCATTCTCTGTTGTACCCTTTCCTTCCCACCTTCAATCTTTCCCAGCATCAGGGTCCTTTCAAATGAGTCAGTTCTTTGCATCAAGTCTGCCGCTGTTACCACTGTTTCCTCATCTATTTGCTATGAAGTTATGGGACCGGATGCCATGATCTTAGTTTTCTGAATGTTGAGCTTTAAACCGACTTTTTCACTCTCCTCTTTCACTTTCATCAAGAGGCTCTTTAGTTCTTCTTCACTTTCTGCCATAAGGGTGGCGTCATCTGCATATCTGAGGTTATTCATATTTCTCCCAGCAATCTTATTCCAGCTTGTGCTTCCTCCAGCCCAGTGTTTCTCATGATGTACTCTGCTTAGAAGTTAAATAAACAGGGAGACAATACAGCCTTGACATACTCCTTTTCCTATTTGGAACCAGTCTGTTGTTCCATGTCCAGTTCTAACTGTTGCTTCCTGACCTGCATATAAGGTTCTCAAGAGGCAGGTCAGGTGGTCTGGTATTCCTATCTCTTTCAGAATTTTCCACAGTTTATTGTGATCCACACAGTCAAAGGCTTTGGCATAGTCAATAAAGCAGAAATAGATGTTTTTCTGGAACTCTCTTGCTTTTTTGATGATCCAGTGGATGTTGGCAATTTGATCTCTGGTTCCTCTGCCTTTTCTAAAACCAGCTTGGACATCTGGAAGTTCATGGTTCATGTATTGTTGAAGCCTGGCTTGAAGAATTTTGAGCATTACTTCACTAGCGTGTGAGATGAGTGCAACTGTGCGGTAGTTTGAACATTCTTTGGTATTGCTTTTCTTAGGGATTGGAATGAAAACTGATCTTTTTCAGTCCTGTGGCCACTGTTGAGTTTTCCAAATTTGCTGGCATATTGAGTGCAGCACTTTTACAGCATCATCTTTTAGGATTTGAAATAGCTCAACTGGAATTCCATCACCTTCACTAGCTTTGTTTGTAGTGATGCTTCCTAAGGCCCACTTGAGTTCACATTCCAGGATGTCTGACTCCAGGTGAGTGATCACACCATCGTGATTATCTGGGTCATGAAGATCTTTTTTGTATAGTTCTTCTGTGTATTCTTGACACTTCTTTTAATATCTTCTGCTTCTGTTAGGTCCATACCATTTCTGTCCTTTATTGAGCCCATCTTTGCGTGAAATGTTCCCTTGGTATCTCTAATTTTCTTGAAGAGATCTCTAGTCTTTCCCATTCTGTTGTTTTCCTCTATTTCTTTGCTGAGGGATCACTGAGGGAGGGTTTCTTATGTCTCCTTGCTATTCTTTGGAACTCTTCATTCAAATGGATGTATTTTTCCTTTTCTCCTTTGCCTTTAACTTCTCTTCTTTTCACAGCTATTTGTAAGGCCTCCTCAGACAGCCATTTTGCTTTTTTGCATTTCTTTTTCTTGGGGATGGTCCTGATCCCTGTCTCCTGTACAGTGTCACGAACCTCTGTCCATAGTTCATCAGGCACTCTGTCTATCAGATCTAGTCCCTTAAATCTATTTGTCACTTCCCCTGTATAATCATAAGGATTTGATTTAGGTCATACCTGAATGGCCCGGTGGTTTTCCCTACTTTCTTCAATTTAAGTCTGAATTTGGCAATAAGGAGTTCATGATCTGAGCCACAGTCAGCTCCCAGTCTTGTTTTTGCTGACTGTATAGAGCTTCTCCATTTTTGGCTGCAAAGAATATAATCAATCTGATTTCACTGTTGACCATCTGGTGATGTCCATGTGTAAATTTCTTTATCCATTTCTTTATTCAGTGAATATTGCAGCATTTTCCAAGTGCAGGGTCATAAAAGGGCACAAAAGAAATAAAATATCTGTTCTCATGGAGAGATGGCCATCACAGTCTCTGGCTTAGACTGCCTCAGGCCCTTCTGTGCCTTCTTGACCTGTCCCCAAGATTCTGTGTTTTTGAGTTCCTGGTTATTTGCCTTTTTATTGCTTCAGTGTAACCTTATAGCAGAGACTTAACACTGCTTCTCTGGAGTCCCCTCACTGATATAACCCAGACTCTTTCTGGCTATATATATGACTTTTGAAAAATATTCTCAGCTTAGTTGTAGCCCTGAGACCTGTTACCTTCACACACAAGCCTCTGGGTGTCAGTGGGTGGCACACCCCATGGGGTTTGTTTTAGCTACACCAGTCAAAACTGGAGAGCTGAGAAGCTGAGTGGGTCCAATCAAGGGTGATTCTTGATATCAGAGTGTGTCATGTTTGGTTTATAGCAGAACTCCATGCTGGGCTGAAAATAGAACACACTGAACTTTACTGGAAAAGGGAGCTGGCAAGAGCTTTGCCATGCTTAGGACCCAGTCACATGGGCTGGGATTTGGGGCAGGGATCAGGTCTCAGGAGGGAAACCAAACCAAAAGCCCCTCCTATAGCCTGTGATGACTGTGATGGGAAGGAAAATTAAAATAACGAACACTGATAGTTTTTACAATGGACTTGACACTGTTCTAAACACTCAGCATCTACTTACTGATTTAATCTGGGACTAATTTAGTCTTTGTCTTTCCTAGGAGGTCTTGAAAGGATGCCATTAAAAGAGGCTAAGATAAAAAGAATAAATAAAAAGGGCCAAGATCACCAGATGGTCCCGCCGAAGACAGACACATTTACACTGAGAGCTGAGGGCTCTCAATGTTGCCTCTGTTTCTCCTAAGAATGTACCATTATCTTTCTTGACTGTTGTGATGCTGACGGAGGTTAAGAGGGAAGTGTCCTCACAGTTCAGGGTGGTGTGCATGACAAGTCGCTTCAGGTGTGTCTTGACTCTGCGGCCCTATGGACTGTAGCCCCCCAGGCTCCACTGTCCATTCTCCAGGCGAGAATACTGGAGTGGGTTGCCATGCAGGGTGGTGGGAGGTGGGGTTTAACTTCTGTGAACCTTTGCAACAGCTTCTCTGTGCAACCGTTGCCACCTTAGATTTTATTTCCTACTCTGGCATCCTGCATCTTTTTCACTTTTAAGCAGAACTGAGCATAATGAGCCTGTTGAAAATCTCAGGAACCTGTCTCTGGGTCTAGATTGCTTTTGCCTTTCCCCTTACAAAAGAAGCCTCACCTCCTGGTTTCTTGTTGATTTTTAGAGGCACGGCTGTTTGACAAACCATTTCAGGTGCTGTCGGCAGGCTGCCTAACGAGTCCTCATCCTTCACATCACTGACTGTTCAATTGATTTAGGGAAAAGTGCCCCCCACTGATGTGTAAGAAACAGATGCCGCATAATTGTTCCGTATCTTTTTTCCCACCTTTTCTTTTCCTCTGTCTCTACTTCTGTATAAGCTTTTCAGGAGATCTGATGGTTTCCCTTGCCATTTCTCTACTGGGAATGTATTCTAATAATGCAACTTACTGCCAGTTAGGGTATTATATTAGTTAATATCTATGGGTATTCTTACCTTAAGGTAAGAAATTACCTTAATTTCTTAATGTAATTTAAGAAATTAATGTTTGTTACTGTTTCAGCGTATGTTCATTATTGAATGGCCAGTTTTCCTATTTCTTGGTTACTTTAAACTTTGAAAACACTTTGAGCTTGTCTTTAAACATCACCTCTGTTTCCCCCTGATTTGGTGGTTCTTCTCTTGTCCTTTCTTCCTAAGGTGGTAAATGGAAATTCTTGTGGGTCTGTGGTTAACCTGGTCCATAAGTACCTTCAGCAAACTTCTCTAGCTGTGTGACTCTAAGTGGCAACCCTTGAATAGAACCTATTCATTTTGTTATCAATCTGATTTCCTCCATGGACTCATATGCTTTGTATCTTGGGAATAGCAGAATACACATCTGAGTTATGGGCTCCCAGGGCTCAGTGAGACCTGAAAGGGGGTCTAGTTTGAATCCCTATCTGATGCTTTGCTTGACTTTCTTGGCAGCATAGAGATATCAGAACTTCTTACCTGCTTGTGTGTTCTGGACAGGCGAGGAAAAGAAAAGAGTGTGTTGCTGAATTCAAGAGACAGATTTTTCATTTTCATGAATAAGTCTGCAGTTGTGCTAATTTCAAAAGAGCAGACTTTGTTCTTGTTGTTTTTGTTAGATTAGAATGTGTTGACTATTACCAGTCAGTGAGAATTGGTAGGTCCTTGGTGGTTTGTGGATAGAGCCTTAATACGCTATTACAGATGTGTTGCATGTCTATACGTGTCTCTGGTCTTCCCCAGAGTTGCAGGAGGAACCCGGTCATAGTGATTCAATTAATCCTGTTTTGTAACTAGGATGGAAAAGTTCAAGGGAAACTCAGCTGCCTGTGCCAAAACCCAGAAACTTGATTCTAGGAGCTGCTTAATTGTGGAGGTTATTTTAAGTGTAATTATTTGAACCAAGGATTCCTGTCTTCTCTGGAAATGCATTTCTATCCTGATCTGTTCCACAAAGGATTAGAGACAGCTCAAATATTTCTTTTCATTACCCAACAACCCTTTTCCTCAAAGAGCTGAATGGAACATATTTATCTTTCAAATTAGCATAAATTAAACGAACTGTGTTTTGAACATTTTTTGAAAATTAGAGGGGAAATGCAGTAGGAAAAGCTCTGGAGTTAGATAACCTGGCCTCTTCTCCCAGTTTCACTGATTAATAAGAGCTCTGTGGCTTTGGATAAGTCATTCTAATTTTGCATCTGTAAGATGGGGAAAGTAATACAGATGATTTAATAGTAACAGCTTCCACTTAGTTCAGCTGGTAAAGAATCCACCTGCAATGCAGAGATCCTGGTTCAATTCCTGGGTCGGGAAGATCTACTGGAGAAGGAATAGGCTACCCACTCCAGTATTTTTGGGCTTCCCTGGTGGCTCAGCTGGTAAAGAATCTGCCTTCAATGCAGGAGACTTGGGTTCGATCTATGGGTTCCATTCCTGTGTCGGGAAGGTCCCCTGGAGAAGGGGATGGCTACCCACGCCAGTATTCTGTCCTGGAGAATTCCAGGTCCATGTGGTCGCAACGAGTTGGACATGACTGAATGACTTACACTTTCATGTATACATTATAGCTCTAAATCCCATTCTGTCCCTGCAAAGTATGTTTTGATGTCTCCTGTTTAAAGATGAGAAAAATGGAGGCTGAGGACATGTCCACACAAGTCCAAATAAATAAATAAGTGATAAAAAATTAGAGCATCAAGGCTCCTTTTGTGATGCCAGGGTCTGTAGGTAGAGGGAGGAGCTGATGACTGAGATTCTGTTCATCACATGTTTTTTTGATGCTCATGGAGTGGTGATCAATGATGTAGCTGCTGCCTTAGCACAGGGATAGTCATCTCACTGGGGCCGCTGAGCCCCTGCCGCACTTAAATCCACAGTTTGTAAGCTTGTTCTGGCTATCCAGTTTGTTTCTTACTTGTGCAACTGAAGAAATAAAGGTTTGTGTTAGGATAACCTGGGTTCACGCTCCACTCTGCTTGCATTAATTATGTAGACTTAGTGGCTTTGAGACTTCTCTGGTGGTCCAGTGGTTAAGAAGCCACACTTCCAGTGCAGGGGATGCAGGTTTGATTCCTGATGGGAGAACTAAGATCCCACATGCCATGCTTGCAGTGAGGCCAGAAAAAAATAATAATTAAATTTAGTGGTTTTAAATAATATGCAATTATTATCTTGTAGTTTCTGTAGCTCAGAAGTTCAGGCCTGGCTGAGTTAGGGCCTCTACTCAGAGTCTCAGCGGGTGCAAACAAGGTGCCTGCCAAGGTGTGTTCTTATCTGGATGCTTGAAAGGAGAAGAATCCAACTCCATCTCATTCAGATTGTTGGCAGAGTTCATATCATCATGGTTTATAGAAGCCAGGATCTTGGCTTCTCACTGGCTATTGGCTATTGGCTACTGGCTATTGGTCCCCTACAGTTCCCTGCCAAGTGGCCCTTTCCACAGGAAGTTCAAACACAGCAGCTTACTTCTTCAAGGCCACCAGAAGAGCTGGAGTGAGCTGGCTGGTGAAGTGGAGTCTCACATTAAGTAATGTAATCACAAGGTTGACATCCCATCTCCTTTGAGGTTTTCTATGGGGAACCCACTCCAGTATTCTTGCCTGGAGAATTCCATGGACAGAGAAGCCTGGTGGACTACAGCCCTTGGGATTGCAAAGAGTCAGACACAATTGAGTGACTAACACTGGGTTAGAAGCAAGTCATAGTTCCTGTCCATGTGCAGGGAACTCTCAAAGCTGGTTTGGAGTTTTCTGTGGGAGCTGGATCTATTTATTTATTTCTTTTACTGAAGATGGTCTTTGAGTCAGGAAGGGTTGGCCATTTGTGCAGCTTCAAAAGAGTACAGAACTAGGGGAAGGTCATACCTACCTGGGTGACCACATAGCTGAATCAATTTGGTGCATACTTGTTGAAGCCAAATCTTATTATCCTGAACCTATGTTTGGAAAGTCCCTTACTTTTTTTTTTTTTGAATTTTCTTACTTTTTATGTTGGGATCTTAATTCCTTACCTTACAGGGTTAAGATGATGGATGTCAAAAAGGCTATTTGCAAAAAGTAACATGGGCTTCCCAGGTGGCTCTAGTGGTAAAGAACCCACCTGCCAATGCAGGAGATGCAAGAGATGTGGGTTGGATCCCTGGGTTGGGAAGATCCCCTGGAGGAGCAAATGGCAACCCACTCTAGTAGTCTTGCCTGGAACATCCCACAGACGGAGAAGCTTGGCGAGCTACAGTCCGTGGGGTCCCAAAGAATCAGATGTGACTGAGCATGAGGACAAAGCGTAAAACAGTAACATAATCCATACAGTAGTCACCTTCCCGCCCAGATTCTGGATTCCCATCCACATCAGCTTCTGAGAGATGGCACAGTGCCAGCTTCTTTTCCAGGAGTTCATCTGCCCCTGCCCCACGAAAATAAAAATGCAAACGCTTTCTGGTGTGATGAAAAATAATGCAACGATTTGCACATTTTGGATGCTTAAAAATCAACAGGGGCCATTGTAAAGAGTCTTCCAAGCATCTTTTCAAAGGACTGACATGTCATCATTTTGCTGAGAGTTTTCATCTCTTTTTCATTCTACCTTGTAATTTTCCTTCTGGACCAGTTAGTGAAGAAAAAAAAAAGTTTAAAAAGCAGCAGTAAAAGAAAGCCTTAAAAAAACACTCCCATGCTCCACAGTTAGAGGTTTCTGAAATGGCCACTTCCTGCCTGATTCTGGCCTTGCATCCTTATTCAGGTGCCTGAGTTAGGAATCCTTGGTTAAGAAAACAGGACCATAATGATATCTTCTGTAAACATATGCTCACTTCTAAAAGGATTCTTATGATTACCAGAATATTTATAATTTTCACCGTGAGGATTGGATGGTTTAGTTTTTGATGGTTCTAAATCTTAACATGTTTGCTCTGACAAATGGTGGATGGACTTGCCTTTAGCGGCCACTCCTTATGGTTGTGAAATGAGATGGTTTAGCTCAGTTTTGACTATTACAGTTTTCTATATTCCTTCTGGGGTTATCATGAACAATACTGAGCAATTTTTATTATACTTTTATCTATAATAGTAGCTAACTTTCACTATTTTTTGATCATTGTTATATTCAAATTATATATTTTTGAGGAGGATATTGATACCTACACTTGGCTTTGCCTATTCCTCTATAATTCATAGATTAACTGGTCTCATTTATCTATGCATGGATCACCCCTTAATGCCCAATCTAGTTATCTAATTGCTGGGTTTGATTTTTTTAGAAGAATCTTAATGCAGGCACTAAATCAGAATCCCCAAACAAAGCAGTATTTTAAATGAACCTGTTAATTTTCTTTTTACATTTTGGAAACTATTTCTCACAAAACTTTATCTGAGAGTCAGTTGTATGCAGGCATTCTGATTGAGGCTAGAATACAAAGAAAACTATAATTGCAATAGTATTAGCTATAAGTTCCTTGAAGGTAATGGCTTTGTTTTACTCACCTTTGAATATACCAAACACAAGCTCTTACAACATACTAACAATCATGAAAGAAACGGGTAATGTTTTATAGAATTATTGATAAAATGTTCTGGAACCAGATGATTTTAGTGCTAAGTTATTTCAGAATTAAAAAGGACAGATACATAACTTATTTTCTATTGGAAAGAAATGAGTAAGAAGCATTTTTTGTTGTAAGGGAAGTGGCATATACTCCAAACTCCCTCCATCTGTTTGTGTGAGTCCTCATAGGAGGCATGACCCACTTCATGCTGAAATGGACATGTAATTGCCTAATATAAGCTGAAATAATATAAGCTGAAATGAACATGTAATTGCCTTCCTTGGGCCCAGAAACTGGGCTTTGTGCAGGCTGTCATACCAGAGTTTTGAATCTGAATCAGTGGAGCAAAGAAATAGGAGCAGTTTAGAATAAAGAATCTGGAATGGTGGGAATGGCACCTGGAATCCAATGATAGACGTGTCAGTGGTCATGTACCCAGGGTCCCTTGATTTACAGGACTGGTTTCCTAGCTTTGTTACTAACCTATGGACTGTCCTCTCTTGTAACTGACAGAGGCGTACATATGGAAGCCTCTGGAATCCTCCCATCTTGTTAAGGAAATTAAAGCAATACTCCATCTTTGCAGGGAATTTGCAGTGGTTAACTTTTTAATCAAAGAAGTGAAAATATGAAGGTAGAGATTCCTATAATATTACATTTAATTCTCTAAAACAAGCAATGCACAGTATGAATAGATCTTGTGAAATTTTTAGAGCAATATAATACTGATAGTATACAGAGGAAAATGGTAGACATTCTCACTAATGAACTGATACTAACATCCTAAATAAAATGATTGCAAACTGAATACAATAACATCAAAAGAATCATTCATAGTGACTTAGTTTGCTTTATTCTGGGAAAATGAAGGTAGTTCTTTTATTAATTCCAGGACGGAAACAAATCAATTAATATAATACATCATAACTCTAGGTAAAAGAACAAAGAACTATATGATAATCTTAATAGACAGTGAAAAGACTTATAATAACATGCTGCTGCTGCTTCTAAGTTGCTTCAGTTGTGTCTGACTCTGTGCGACCCCATAGATGGCAGCCCACCAGGCTCCCCCATCCCTGGGATTCTCCAGGCAAGAACACTGGAGTAGGTTGCCATTTCCTTCTCCAATGCATGAAAGTGAAAAGTGATAATGAAGCCGCTCAGTTGTGTCTGACTCTAAGCGACCCCATGGACTGTAGCCTACCAGGCTCCTCCCATGGGATTTTCCAGGCAAGAGTACTTGAGTGGGTTGCCATTACATTCTATATTTAAAAATATAAATCTTAAGAAATTAAGAGTAGTTTTTTCTCCAATGTGCCAAAAATGAACTATTCGAAAATAAACACTGTGATATTTAATAATGAAACATTAGGCTCATTGCCACCAAAATCAGAACTTTTTTCTGGAAGTTCTGGGCCATGCAATAAGATATCAAACTGAAATAAAAGACTATGGTAAAGAAATACATAAAGGCATCACTATTTGTACATGTTTGTCTTCCTAGAAAGCCTGAAAATGTTAACTGTAAAACTCCTATAAGTATCGAGTTAAGTAAAATATCTATATATGAGATAAATATATAAAATGAATAGGTTTTCTCTATATCACAAATAAAATATTGGGCAATATGATAGAGAAAAATATATAACAATTATAACAAAAACAAGTAGCAGCAATTTTAAAGCATGAAGGAACTATTTAGCAAATTATATGAAGTAGTATAAAGAGCATTTGGATAAGTGAAAAGACATAGCATGATCTATATTCTTAAATGAGGAGACCAACTAGTGTAAAAATGTCTTGTCTGCTCATAGACACCATGCTCAGTTCTTTACTCCTGTCAAGTAGGAGATACATAGTGAGGCCTGATCATAGACTAGTCATCATTACCCTGTTGCAATACAAGTACCGTATGGACAATATATAGCACTGTGACTCGACCAGCAGAGTAGAAAGCTGTACTCAGGACCCAGACATCAGATTCAGATGTGGCTTGCTAAAGACATTCTGAGACATAAAGTCTCAGAATGACATAGCAGGGAGAGATAAGAGACTCGCTGAGGTCCCACTTGGGTGTTTCCATTCCCTGGTTGTACCTCACCCAGTACAGACAGACACCATTGATGGCACTCAGGGGAACTGGTGGAGACTCAGGAATCCCCAGTCAGGTTGATATTCTTGAGTAAACAGGGTAATATAGTGTATAAGTGTGTTACCTTTACCAGTGCACCGGGACTCATACTCAAAAGGGTCCTGCACTGGGTTTAATGCTGTGCTGTTGAGATCTTGAAATTCTTGATAATTTTTGAACAAGAACACCTGTTATTTTCATTTTTCACTGCATATTGCCATAAAAATCTAACTTATGTGAGATGTCAGAGTATTCATTTTTGTCTGTCTTCGAAGCTAGCTGTTGCAGGACAAATTCGACTTTAATGCTGTCTTAATTAAAATTCTCCTTTTGGGCCCCTATCGTCCCCACATACCCTGGAGAGAAACTACAGGTCCTTTATGAGTATGTATTCTGTAGGACTCTAGTTTATGTGAGACACAGAGATGAAGGACATAGTCACCATTCTCAAGATGCCCACTGATGTTGGAGTGAAGTGATAGGAACACAAACAAATACAGATCTTCTTGCAGTCCAAGGGACTCTCGAGTCTTCTCCAACACCACAGTTCAAAAGCATCAGTTCTTCGGTGCTCAGCTTTCTTCACAGTCCAACTCTCACATCCATACATGACCACTGGAAAAACCATAGCCTTGACTAGATGGACCTTTGTTGGCAAAGTAATGTGTTCTCTAAGAGAAGCATAAACCAAGAATTCCTGGACAAGGAGAGGAGCAGTTAATTGCTGTACACAGAGATGTAATGTTTCTTCTGGTCTTTGAGGATGAATAGAGATAAACAGAGTAGCTGGGGGAGGGCAATTCCAGGCAAATGAAGAGTATAAATAAGAAGGTCATGAAAGAAGAATGCATTTCAGGAATGGCTGGAGTTCATGGTGACTGGAAGAGGGAAATGGGGTGAGAATAATGGGTAGAAGATGCTACTGGAGAGGTAAGTTGAGGTAGACTGAAGCGGTTTGCATACCTCTTTGCAGGTAATTTAGATCTTATCTAGTAGACAATTAAGATGGTGTGAAAGTTTTTTTTTCTTTTTTATAAAAATGAAAAATTTCATAAGTCAAGTTGAAAGACTTTGATTGTGAACACTTCTCATCACCTAGATTCCATCATTAGCGTTTCATCACACTTTTATTTATTTATTTTTTTTGTGTGTAATAAAGTTTTATTAAAGTATAAAGGAGATAGAGAAAGCTTCTGACATAGGCATCAGAAGGGGGTAGAAAGAATACCCCCTTGCTAGTGTTAATAATGAAGTTATATACTCTCCAGTGAATCCAAAGAATGTCTGGAGGTTGTAAAGACCTCATCAGACCTACTCCCATAATTTACATTTTAAGATAACAGAATTAGCCAGAAGGTTTAATCCAAAGACTGTCCTTAATCCAGAGACTGTCCTCAGGCAGGATACATTATTGTTATATAATCCTAAGGAATGTGGAGAAAGAAAAAAAGTTTGTCCTTTCTTCCTCCTTGAGAATTCCAGACCCCTCTCTCGTTGGGGACCCCTAGACTCCCTATCAACCTGCCTAGGAACTGACTCTCTCATTCCCCCCTTTTCTTTTAGGAGGATTATGTTGCCTAGGGAAAAGGGGCGTCGTTCTCGTTCCATAACCTTAAAAATCACATAGCTTTAAAAAGTGTTTAGTGAGGAAGCAGGCCCAATTCAAAGGGTATGGAAGATATACTGGAAGTAAAGAAATTGGTGGGAAGATATCAGGTAAGAATCACTTCCCATGTAACACAGAACCCAGCATAAGAATCTCAAATGAAGAATGATTTTCCTGGCTTCAAACATACTCATATAACAATATTTTCCCTCAAATCTTTATAGACATTGGTTTATGACCTTCTGAAATTTTAGTGTTTCAGAGTAAAAATCTAAGGTCAGTTTGAATTTTGTTCCTTTAAGGATAGCTACTTTTTTTCTTCTTGGAGGTTTTTAAGACTTTCTCTATTAACTATATAATTAACAAAAATTTCAGCTATTTCTTGATTTTGCTGGACCAAATATTCAAAAAATAGTCAAAAATTTTTTGGCCTCTGGGAAATTTTCTTCAGTTATGTCTTTGATTGTTTTTTCTTACTCCAGATTCCTAGAAGCATCCAATATTCCTAGATTACATCATAATTTTTTCCTCTCATTTCCCTATTAGAACTTTTTGCTCTTTTCCTTTCAGTTCTTAGGGAACCTCAGCTTTTCCTTCATATGTGTATCTTGATTTTCCCTTTATATTTGTGAAAAAGACTTTCACAATCAAAATAGATTTGTCTATTCTGTTTCTAATAGAGATATATCTACTATTACTCTCTAATTTTGCCAGACTCATTTTTTCAGTTCAGTTCAGTCACTCAGTCATGTCCGACTCTTTGCGACCCCATGAATCGCAGCACTCCAGGCCTCCCTGTCCATCACCAACTCCTGGCGTTCACCCAAACTCACATCCATCGAGTCGGTGATGCCATCCAGCCATCTCATCCTCTGTCGTCCCCTTCTCCTTCTGCCCCCAATCCCTCCCAGAATTGGGGTCTTTTCCAATGAGTCAACTCTTCTCATGAGGTGGCCAAAGTATTGGACTTTCAGTCTCAGCATCAGTCCTTCCAATGAACACCCAGGATTGATCTCTTTTAGGATGGACTGGTTGGATCTCCTTGCAGTCCAAGGGACTTGCAAGAGTCTTCTCCAGCACTACAGTTCAAAAGCATCAATTCTTCGGTGCTCAGCTTTCTTCATGGTCCAACTCTCACATCCATACATGACCACTGGAAAAACCATAGCCTTGACTAGATGGACCTTAGTTGGCAAAGTAGTATCTCTGTTTTTGAATATGCTATCTAGTTGGTCATAACTTTCCTTCCAAGGAGCAAGCATCTTTTAATTTCATGGCTGCAGTCACCATCTGCACTGATTTTGGAGCCCCCAAAAATAAAGTCTGACACTGTTTCCACTGTTTCCCCATCTATTTCCCATGAAGAGATGGGACCAGATGCCATGATCTTTGTTTTCTGAATGTTGAGCTTTAAGCCAACTTTTTCACTCTCCTCTTTCAGTTTCATCAAGAGGCTTTTTGGTTCCTCTTCACTTTCTGCCGTAAGGGTGGTGTCATCTGCATATCTGAGGTTATTGATATTTCTCCTGGCAATCTTGATTCCAGATTGTACTTCCTCCAGCCCAGCATTTCTCATGATGTACTCTGCATATAAAGTAAATAAGCAGGGTGACAATATACAGCCTTGACGTACTCCTTTCCCTATTTGGAAGAAGTCTGTTGATCCATGTCCAGTTTTAACTGTTGCTTCCTGACCTGCATACAGGTTTCTCAAGAGGCAGATCAGGTGGTCTGGTATGCCCATCTCTTTCAGAATTTTCCACAGTTTATTGTGATCCACACAGTCAAAGGCTTTGGCATAGTCAATAAAGCAGAAATAGATGTTTTTCTGGAACTCTCTTGCTTTTTCGATGATCCAGTGGATGTTTGCAATTTGATCTCTTGTTCCTCTGCCTTTCCTAAAACCAGCTTGAACATCTGGAAGTTCACAGTTCATGTATTGCTGAAGCCTGGCTTGGAGAATTTTGAGTATTACTTTACTAGCGTGTAAGATGAGTGCAATTGTGCGGTAGTTTGAGCATTCTTTGGCATTGCCTTTCTTTGGGATTGGAATGAAAACTCACCTCTTCCAGTCCTGTGGCCACTGCTGAGTTTTCCAAATTTACTGGCGTACTGAGTGCAGCATTTCACAGCAGCATCTTTCAGGATTTGAAATAGCTCCACTGGAATTCCATCACCTCCACTAGCTTTGTTTGTAGTCATGCTTCCTAAGGCCCACTTGGCCTCACATTCCAGGACGAACCTTAGCTAATTACCTTTTCTTTCTTTCCTTTCCTCTTAGTTTTCTAATGTCTTTATTAAAATAATAGTTACTTTTATTTTATAGAAGTTGTATGATTAAAAGCCTCCCACAGTTCCCTGTTCCTAGAGGACAAATTGCACTTTTTCTGGTATGTCATTTATGGTCCTTCATAGCAGGCCCCACCCACTGTCTCCCTGTACACACATGCTATGCTTCAGCCACTCTGGATATTCTTTTACACCTCTCTCCCATTGTTTATGCTGTCCCTTCTGGGTGGAATGCCTTCTTTTCTCACTTCCATCAGGAAAATTGCTATTTGCCCTCAGTCAACTAATAATGACTCCAATGCTATTGTTTTAGCAGTCTTCCATTATTTCTCCACTTAGAATTAATTATTTGTTCTTCTATGCTTCCATGATATAATGATTCGAGGACTCAGTTTTACTTGTGTGGATGCATTGTCTTTTCCAATAAATTCAATGTAATAAGAATCCCATTTTGAATGGATATAGTACAACAGCTGATATTAATTCAATGAACAAATATTTATTGAAAAGCTACTCAATGACAAACACTGTGCTAGGCACTTGAGATATACGGGTGAACAAGACAGACAAAATTCCTGACTTCATGAAACTCATAGTTTGTGAAGGGAAAATAAATGACTAGTAAATAAATAATTTCCTCTGATGACCCAAAGCAGCCACTGGTAAAGTGTTAGATGAACTAAAATTTTTGAATGAATCTTTGGTGCTAGCACAGAAGAAAGTATAATTTTTGTATCAGTTATCTTTGGCTTCAAAGCATTTAATAACCAGGAAAATTTCAGTGGTATACAAAGATAAGCATTTTTTAAACTCATGTCTGTGGATCAGCTCAGTTCTAGGTTAGGCTCATACAGGTGGTTAAGCAGAGTTCACTCATGTGTCTGTGTGACTTGCTGGGGTTAGCTGATCTGGGCTGGGCTTGTATAGGGGTAGCTTAGCTTCCTGTTGCAACCAGCTGAATAACTTTGACAAACTCCAATAAGCAACCCTATTCCAAGTCTTTGCTTGTGTCAAACCTGCCACTGACCAAAGCCAGGCACATGGTTAAGCCCAGAGTCAAAGGGGAAGGAGGTACACTGTACCCAAAGCAGGAGGCACTGCCAAGTTACATGGCAAAGGGTGATTTGCAATTCCATTATTGGACAGGGTATGAAAAGTTAGAACAATAACCCAGACTGCCTCAGGTCTCTTGATGTACATGACATCATGTAATTGTCGTTTAGTCGCTAAGTTGTGTCCAACTCTTTTGTTACCCCCAACGGGCTGGAGACCACCAGGCTCCTCTGTCCATGGGATTTCCCAGGCAAGAACACTGAAAGGGGTTGCCATTTCCTCTTCCAGGGGATCTTCCCAGACCAGGGATCAAACCAATGTCTCTGCATTGGCAAGACAATTCTTTATCACTGAGCCACCTGGAAGCCCCCATAAGAATGACTGTTCAATAGCTAAGTCACGTCTGACTCTTTGTGACCCCATAGACTGCAGCAGGCCAGGCTTCCTTGTCTTCCACTATCTCCTTGAGTTTGCTCAACTTCGTGTCCATTGAATTGGTGATGCCATCCAACCATCTCATCCTCTGCCCTTCTCTTCTTCATTTGCCTTCAATCTTTCGCAGCATCAGGGTCTTTTACAATGAGTCAGCTGTTCGCATCAGGTGGCCAAAATATTGGAGCTTCAGCTTCAGTACGAGTCCTTCCAGACTGATTTCTTTTAGAACTGACTGGTTTGATCTCCTTGCTGTCCAAGGGACTCCCAAGAGTCCTCTCCAGCATCACAGTTCAATAACACAAATTCTTTGGCATGATAAGAATGATTAGAGTCTGATGAATCCTCAAGCCACTACTTGGGTAAATTTTTTGACCTTTCCTTACCCAACCTACCCTCCCCTGACACCCCATTTCCCATGCAACACCACCAACATATCATTTACTTGGTCTTGATTCACTTATTTACTCAGTGATGTGGTTTCTAACATTTACATCTCTTGCTTGGGAGGCTTTTTTTCCCTTTTCTTTGGTGTGTATATACATGTCTTGGGCTGCTCTGCTGCACAGCAGGGCAGAAGTACCAAAACACTAATACCAGCCAGGAGTTTGTGTATAGATATTCCAGTTCCTTCAGTCAAAGGAGAGGGGTGTCTGAAGCATATCTTCCACTCCCTACCCAGAGTTTCTAATGGAATCAAACTCCTTGTTTGGCAGTAAACCCTTCAGTGACTGTCTCATGCCTCAGCTCCCCTACTGGTGTTTCCTGGGATCACTTTCAAATAAACTTGTTGCTGTTCAGTCACCCGGTCACGTCCGACTCTTTGAGATCCCATGGACTGCAGCACACCAGGCTTTCCTGTCTCTCACCATCTCCCAAAGTTTGCCCAAGTTCATGTCCATTGCTTGGTGATGCCATCCAGCTGTCTCATCCTCTGACGACCTCTTCTTCTTACTTGCACTCAAATCCTTGTTTCAGGGTCTGCTTCTGTGGAAAGCTGAATAAGAAAGCATGTATTGAAAGTCTGCCATGAGCAGAAAGTGGCGTGGGAGTCCACTCTTCTGCTAATAAATGTATCCTGAGAAGTTGTATTATTGCTGCTATCAGTTTATCGGAAAAAAAATAGGTGGGTAGTGAAAACAACAGGGGGCTTTGGAATCAGACAAAGTTGGGCTCCAGAACTTTCTCCACAACTTACTTTCCTACCCTTCCTGAGTCTTGTTCATGATAAAATGCAGATAATGTCCGTCTAAAAGTGTAAGATGATGCAGTAACACATGTAAGTGCTCTTCACCGTGCCTGGCACATGGTGGGTATTCAGTAAGTATAAGTTCAAGGAATTAGCAGAGAGGTACCTGGAAGTATCTATGAGAAAGTAGCTCTGAGAGAGAGGCCGATACTCTCCCACATTCCAAGGTTCTTCTTTCCTCCTTTTCATGTCATTTCACTCTCCCTATAGCTCTCTATCCATTAAGAGGACTAATGAGCCTCATGGATTCAAAGTTATTCCAGAAATTCCTGTTTAGACTTGGACCAAGTAATGTGCCTCTTTGTCCTTCGATTTCCTTATTTCTATAATTGAGATTATAACCCCTAATGTAAAAGTTGTTGTAAGGATTAATGATAATGATACATTTAAAAGGTTTAGCCCACAGCCTGGCAGAGAAAATGCTCAGTAAGTGGCATCAGTTAACATTTCCTTTAAAATAACGACAGCATTTATACAGCATTGTGAATAGACAATATCTCATTTAATCCTCACAACAAGTGCATGGGGCAGGTATTATTATTATTATCATCAGACCCATTTTATAGAAAAAGACGCTAAAGCTCAGGGAAGCCAAGAGACTCACCCAATATCACTCAGTTAGTCTTGGGCATCAGAAACAAATCTTCCCCTTCAACATCCATATTCTTTCACTTTATCTTCCTTCTGCTATCTTGGTTATTTATTCTCTGCCTTGCCTAGTGAAAGTTCCCCAAAGACAGGAATAGATTTATTTTCCCCCTGGATTCTGGGGCTCCACTTAGGGAACTTGGTTATTGAGAAAGGAATTAAATAATTGTCAGGGGAAAAGACAGCTTGTAGGAGAATGTGATAAATTCAACTGAGAAAGCGCCAAGGGCGAAGACACATGCAAAGCTGGCACCAGAGCACAGGCCTTTAGGCTGTTGCTTAATAATATTAACAAGTAATATTTGTCTAGCATTTTACAGTTGTCAAAGTACTTCCTGATGTTTAGTCTCACTTGATTCTCACAACAGCCCTGTGCTCTGCGGTAACTCTTTTCACAATATTTTTACTGCGGCTCAGATAGGATAAGGGATTGGTTAAAACAATCCAGCCAGTAAATGTTAGAATCGGAGGGTCTTGGAGAGTCTGGAAACCAGATCTTCTATTGTCTGATAACAACTAGAATTTGCATCGTGCTAAGGCTGCTGTCTATGGGGTCGCACAGAGTTGGACACGACTGAAGTGACTTAGCAGCAGCAGCAAGGAGTCAAAGCACATTCACAAATGTCATCTCGATTTTTACAATTACGAAGGCATTATCCCCATTTTATGGAGAAGAACACTGGGGCTCAAGGACACTGATGGCAATTGCCTGAGTTGGGTTTCAGACAGGTGTCTTTCGACAGCAAAAATCCATCTACCCTGCCGGACCCTGAATGCCGCCTCCCTAATTAAAATGAAGAGATCAATTTTCTTAATCTATTCCCAGTGTCTTCTCAGGGAAAAACCTTCCTTTTTGCCCCTCTCTTCTCTTTAGACCTTAGTCACCATGGGAACAGTCCCCCTGAGGGGCAGGAGAGGGCCTAGGTGGAAGGCCTTGGTGGGAGCCTAGCTCATCCCATTTGCTTATGAAGATCAGCTGAGCTCTCTGAGTTTTCCTGCCTCTCAGAGGAGCAGGGAGGCATCTCACTGAGTTAAAAATGCAACTTCAGAAGCAGATATTTCTCACAAACCTGGAACCCATGTGGCTTCTTGGGCAGGAGGGAGTCTCCCAGGCGGGGCCTCTGATGTCCTTCCACCTCTCTCCACCCACAGGAAAGCAGGGGAGTGAAGACAGGGATGAGGTGGGAATGGAGGCTAAGCTCCCCTCTTCCCAACGAGAAACAGCTCCCTGCTTGTAAACAGCAGACGGTCTGGGGGAAGACCGAGTTTTGGTATCACATCAAGCCAGAGAACTTCTATATCAGTTGCAGGATCTGAATAGTTTATTTTTCTTTGCTTGTATTGCAAATTTATAACAAACTGAGAATAGAGTATACTTTTTTTTTTTTTTTAGTTGTCCTCTCACTCTCTTCCCCACAATGTCTGGGTTTTCCTCAAAGCTACCAAGTGCTAATTTGAAAAATATGTTGCCGACAAGTGGGAGAGAAAAAGGCATCCAACATGAAATGCCCTCTGGGGCATGGAGGAGCTCCCAGAGAGAGAGAAAGCGAGAGAGAGCAAGGGCGCATGCGTGTGCCTGGGCTGTGTGCTCTCTGAGCAACAGGAAGAAATGGGAGCAGGAAGAAGTGCGGACTGTTGGAGTCTAAGACATGGAAGCCGGCGTGTACCTCGGTGCTGGATGAAACTCTGTTGCATTTAAGGTACTACACAAATCTTATTGTTGGCATTATTTGCTGCATTTCTCAGGGTCACCTGTGGGACACTTCCTAAGAAAAATTTAGAGTTAATAACCAGGAAAAAAAAAAAAAAAAACTTCTACTGAAGAATTTATATGTTTCCTTTTCAGGGATAAAAAGACCTAGGTTATGCATTGTTTCCAATTTTGCTTTGTCTGCCAGGAAGCTTAGAGCAAAAAGAACAGCTCAAACAGAGCCTTGGTAGAGATGCCATCACCTGCTTAACCACATTGTTTTTATCCCATGGCTTAACTCTCATATTCTAATTCCCTTCCTTCCTTTTCTTTCTCTTTCTCTCTTTGACTTAAAGACAAATATTTTATCATTCTATGTATGTAATATAAATGGCTTTGAATTCTTTGTGGAATATGGCAATATGTAAGTAAATAAACAAATGTACCCATAAATAAGCCTTGCTGGAACAAACTTTGGGTGAGCAAGTTAAGAGGATAAAGGAGCGAGGAAAGGAAATCCTGAAATTGACTTCAGGCTTTCCTCATCTACATCAGATTACATCACCTCATTCCCAGCTGCTTCCAATCTTGACATCTACACCAGGGATAGGGAGAGAACTTCCAAGATAAAGCTAATAGGAAGGGCTTGTGGTGGCTTGGTGCTGACCCCTTGCACTTCCTGTCTGCAGAACACCAAGCACAAAGGGCATAGAATTCAATTTGAACATTTCAGAGAGACCTTCCTCTGGGTTCTTCCCATGGCAGTCTGGGTTTTTAAAATTTAGGTATAGGTGATTTACAAATTAGTTTTAGGTGTACCGTATACAGGGAGGCCTGGCGTGCTATGATTCATGGGGTTGCAAAGAGTCGGCCACAACTCTTTGAGCGACTGAACTGATAGTGATTCGATAAATTTTTAGAGTATACTCTATTTGAGGTTATAAAATAATGGCTATAATTCCCAGTGCTGTGCAGTATATCCTTATTGTTTGTTTGTACATAGTATTGGTATTTTGTATCTCTTCATTCTCTATCACTATCTTGCCCCTCCCTGCTTCCTTCTCTCCACTGGTAACCACTAGTTCTCTCTGTGAATCTGTTTTATTTTTTAGTTTCTGTGTATAAGTGATAACAGTATTTATCTTTCTCTGACTTATTTCATAAGGATAATACCCTTTAGATATATCTACCTTGTTGCAAGTGGCAAAATTTCATTTTTTTTATGACTAACATTCTAGTCTTTATGTATAAATATATTTATATATGTGTAAATATATCAATCTTTATCCGTTCATCTGTTGAACACATCTTAACAATTATAAATATTGGGGTGCATGTATCTTTTTGAATGAGTGTTTCATTTTCTTTAGATATAGACCCAGGAGTGGAATTGCTGAGTTATGATAGTTTTTGCTGAATCAGTTTTTTAGCTTTCTGAAGAAACTACATACTGCTTTCTGTAGCAGCTGCAATTTACTTCCCTACCAGAGAAAAGGGTTCCCTTTTCTGCACACCTTCACCAATATTTGTTTCTTGTAGGGAGGTCTGTTTTTTTTTTTTTGTAAGTATTAGAAAGAATATGGGATTTAGAGGCCAAAGACTGTAAAGTTTCTAGCTCCAACTATGAGGACTTGGGGCTAACCTCTTACTTTTTGCAAAGAATGGATAATGTTAACAACTCTACGTAGTTAATTTAAGTATCAAGTGAGAATAAAGGTGAGAGTGTTATGTTGAGTGTCAGATCAGATCAGTTGCTCAGTTGTGTCCGACTCTTTGCTACCCCATGAATCGCAGCACACCAGGCCTCCCTGTCCATCACCAACTCCCGGAGTTCACTCAGACTCACGTCCATCAAGTCAGTGATGCCATCCAGCCATCTCATCCTCTGTCGTCCCCTTCTCCTCCTGCCCCCAATCCCTCCCAGCATCAGAGTCTTTTCCAATGAGTCAACTCTTCGCATGAGGTGGCCAAAGTACTGGAGTTTCAGCTTTAGCATCATTCCTTCCAAAGAAGTCCCAGAGCTGATCTCCTTCAGAATGGACTGGTTGGATCTCCTTGCAGTCCAAGGACTCTCAAGAGTCTTCTCCAACACCACAGTTCAAAAGCATCAATTCTTTGGCGCTCAGCCTTCTTCACAGTCCAACTCTCACATCCATACATGACCACTGGAAAAACCATAGCCTTGACTAGACGAACCTTTGTTGGCAAAGTAATGTCTCTGCTTTTCAATATGCTCTCTAGGTTGGTCATAACTTTCCTTCCCAGGAGTAAGCGTCTTTTAATTTCATGGCTGCAGTCACCATCTGCAGTGATTTTGGAGCCCAGAAAAATAAAGTCTGACACTGTTTCCACTGTTTCCCCATCTATTTCCCATGAAGTGATGGGACCGGATGCCATGATCTTCGTTTTCTGAATGTTGAGCTTTAAGCCAACTTTTTCCCTCTCCACTTGCACTTTCATCAAGAGGCTTTTGAGTTCCTCTTCACTTTCTGCCATAAGGGTGGTGTCATCTGCATATCTGAGGTTATTGATATTTCTCCCGGCAATCTTGATTCTACCTTGTGTTTCTTCCAGCCCAGCGTTTCTCATGATGTACTCTGCATATAAGTTAAATAAACAGGGTGACAATATACAGCCTTGACAGACTCCTTTTCCTATTTGGAACCAGTCTGTTGTTCCATGTCCAGTTCTAACTGTTGCTTCCTGACCTGCATCCAAATTTCTCAAGAGGCAGATCAGGTGGTCTGGTATTCCCATCTCTTTCAGAATTTTCCACAGTTTATTGTGATCCACACAGTCAAAGGCTTTGGCATAGTCAATAAAGCAGAAATAGATGTTTTTCTGGAACTCTCTTGAATTACAAAAATTAATTACTATCACGGATTCAGGGTTCTTTGCAGTCGTCTCCCACCACCATTTGATACCTTAGTTCACAAACCCCGTAACTAGCTGTCTCTGTGCTCCAGTCATTCCTTGACCATGCCTGGGTGCCCTTCTGTTCCCCTTCAGTCCATAGTAGGTTCGTACACAACCTTTAAAACCCATCTCAAATATCACCACCTTGATAAAGTCATAGCCCCACCATTTAGAGTGAATACATTACTCTTTCTTACTTTTGGTCATCAGAGGATTTGGTTCATACCATTAATGTCGCATTCATTATATTGAACTTGGTTGCTTTCTGCCTGTTAACCTCTCTTGTGTTCAGTTTTAAATCTCTAACACCATGTAGGTACATCTAGCTTTGAGCCATTACATCACAGAGTAAACAGAGGTGAATTTTGAGACTTGTGAGCAGGGAACAAAATTTTTGCAAAATCCATATATATCTTAGAAATATTTTGTGCTACAAAAAGCCAGGTTTATAAAAATGAAATATCAAGCAATAGTATTGAGGTGGGCTCTTTTATTTTGTTACTATCAAATGTGATGGATGAATGTTCCCAGTTTATTCTGAGAATTCTTGATTTCCAAATCTAAGGCTACATCAACTCTAGACTGGGACATTAGGGAACTGTAAAGAGATATCTGTGGACATTTCATTTTTATTTATTTTTTATTTAAATTAAAAAAATTTTGTAGTCACAACTAAATTTTATTATAAAAAAACAATTCAGGAATAACTGAATGGAAGAGAAACATAGGAAAGGGAGGAGGAGGAGGGGAACGCGGTTTTCATGCCTTTTCCTTACACAATCCAGTGCCTTATCATCATGGCATATTAATGTGTTTATGAACCAGGAAGCTCCACTGAGCCTCAGATCCAGAATATTTACTGGGGTTTTGTCGCATAGGTATGATTAACTAAATCATTGGCCATGTGACTGAATCCAGTTTCCAGTCCCTCTCCCCTCCCAGGAGGTTGGGAGTGGGAATTAGGAGAGTGGGGCTAAAAGACAAAGAGCATTTTGTTTTTAAAAAGGATATGAGGCAGATTGGCAGTGATGGGAACAGCAAAACAGAGAGATTTGGACCCAGACTGTGGCATCAGCTGCCTGAGTGAGCAACTTACAGTGTTTCCTTGTGGTGGTTAATTTTGTGTATTAACCTGCCTGGGCGAAGAGATGCCCAGATGGCTGGTAAAACATTCCCGGGTGTGTCTGTGAGGGTGTCTCAGGACGAGATTGGTTTTTGAATATGTAACCTGAGTGAAGAAGCTGCCCCTCACCAATGCCAGTAGCATCATCGCGTCCATTGTGGGCCTGAATAGAACAAAAAAGCAGAGGACAGGCTAATAGTCTCTATTTGGTTGAACTGGGACATCTGTGTTCTGTCCTCAGACATTGGTGCTCCTGGTTCTCCAGCCTTTGGTTAGGATCAGGATGTATGCCATCGAGTGCCCTGGTTCTCAGGCCTTTGGGTTTGTCCTGAAACTATTGATATAACAACCCTCCTGGGCCTCCAGTTTGCAGGTGGCAGATTATGGGACTTCTCAGCCTCCATAATCATGTGAGTCAGTCTTTCAGAATAAGTCTCTTTTTATGTAGATCCTATCAGTTTTGTTTCTCTGGAGAACATTCTTCATTTGAAAAATTTGGGAATAATAATAGCATGCATCATTTTGTTTTGAGAGTTAAATGAGATAATAACGTGGAAAGCAGTAAGTCTAGTGCTTGGCCCAGGGTAAGTACTCACCAGATGTCATCTCATAATTAAAGTGAAAGTCACTTAGTTGTGTCTGACTCTTTGCGACCCCAGGGACTATACAGTCCATGGAATTCTCCAGGCCAGAATACTGGAGTGGGTAGCTGTTCCCTTCTCCAAAGCATCTTCCCAACCCAGGGATCGAACCCAGGTCTCTTGCATTGCAGGTGGATTCTTTACCAGCTGAGCTACCAGGGACTCAATTAAAAGTGCAACCTCATTTTCACAAAAGAGGCCTGTGTATCTCCTGAGTTTTCAGAGTTAGGGTGGCTCTCTGCAGCTGGCTTCTCCTTTCTCCCTCCTGAATATATATATGCTTGTGTGAAGTGGGTGACATCAGATTCCAGGGAGTGACCAGAACCTGAATGTACCCCAACAGAAGGCACACAGCCTTGTTCTGCTCTGCTCATGTGTCATCAAAAGCACTGATTCATGCTTTTGATGCAGCATTTAGGAAGGATCATTGTCCAGAAGGACCATGTTCAACAACTTCCTTCCCTGTCTATATGATGAAGATGACACTCTGGTAGCTCAGCTGGTAAAGAATCTTCCTGCAATGCAGGAGACCCTGGTTTGATTTCCTGGGTCAGGAAAATCTGCTGGAGAAGGGATAGGCTAACCACTCCAGTATTCTTGGGCTTCCCTGGTGGCTCAGCTGGTAAAGAATTCACTTGCAGTGCAGGAGACCTGGGTTCAATTCCTGGGTTGGGAAGATCCCCTGGAGAAGGGAACAGCAGCCCACTTCAGTATTCTGGCCTGGAGAATTCCATGGACTGTATAGTCCCTGGGGTCACAAAGAGTTGGACAAGACTGAGCAAATTTCACTGGAAGGAATAAATGATACAGGTATGTCAGGGTGTCTAACAGTAAAAGAATGGTCTGTATCTTTGGCATTACGATGGGCCAATATGAGGAGGAATTCAGTCTAAACAGCAACATCAAATTCATGCATGTGCAAATGGCTTACCCCATTATATAATTAGCCATCAAGCCCAGTTGTGGGATGTTATTCTAGGTATGGAACAGTCACGAGCAGATAGATTTCAGTGATATTTTTCAGTACTTTCTGTTGGATGTGGATTTTATTAGGAAAATAAATGAATAAAAAGAGAAGACATCCTTGCCAGCTCTGAAGGACAACTTGGAGCAGTCTCTCCTGGTTGACAGAAAACCATGATCACCTCTGCTGACCTGAGAGAGCTCTACTTGGATGATGGAAGGTTGTCACAGAAATATTGTGTTCACTTAGCCCAGGGAGCTGCATCAGCATTTTAGGAGATTGCTGAACTCAACTGTTCAGAAAGCCCTACATCTCCCTGACAGGACACCGCAGCCGTGGTGAGGGTGAGGGGGAATGGGACTGTTCTGGCAGGGACATGGTGATTTAAACTCAGTCCCTACTCACTTGGATAATGGGCAGCAAAGTAGGGAAAATCTTGTTCCAGCTGTGAGTGTTCCTCATTTGGATGATAGCTGTTTGTGTTCCTGGAGACTTGTGTGCAAGGCAGTTTTCAGTAAACCAAATCATTATTTTCTGGAATTCACTGGGAAGTCTGAGAAACTTTTTTTCTGTGGTGAAAGTTTTAAATGTTGGGTACATTTGGAGTTTTTTGTAAGTTGCATTGTTTTTGAAACACGGACAATACTGGTAACTGACAAAAAGCTGCTTGTTTTAAGTTTTACTGTGGATTTCTTAAGTACTATAGCAGGCTGTATGTAATATTTGCATCTGTATAGAATTACCAAATAATGCAAAGTTCTAGATATCATTGGAAATTAATTGAAGTAACCTGGACAGTTTGCTTGGAGTGCTGTGTGAATCTAATTCTTTGGCATTTTATGAAGTAAAGGCATTGGGCACTCACGCATGTCTCTTAGATCTACAACTCATTTCTCAGGTATCCTTTTAAAGAGTGGAGCTGGCTCTTAAATATTCACAAAATATTTCTATGAGATAGCTGAAGTGCCTGCAGTGTTTTGTTTCTGTAACTCTATTTTATATTTTGGGAAATGGCTTTGCCTATCAGCTTACCCTGTGCCATCATAAACTGAGCACCTACGCTCTGCCTGTTCATTATACCATTTTATCATTACAAATGCTATTATTTAACCTACTTCACAGATGAGGAATCTGAGGCTCAGAAAATTTAAGTGACTTTCCAGAGGTCAAGTAGGTGGCAGATCTTAAACCAGAGGTTTTGTTCTACATTATCATATAACCAGGGAGCAAAATTGACTAATGATGTGATTCAAGACTGAAGGATGGAGGGTTAGAAAGGAGAATTTCAAACTAGTGACTGAAGACAGTTGCAAAAAATGGAAAGGCTTTTTAATATGGATATAAGAACCATATGACTACCATTTATCAAGTACTTATCATGAACTTGGCATTATGCTGTGTTTCTCAGGAAAACCAACAGAATTCCCGGGAAATACTGTTCTGTTTTCCAATCATACAGATGAATAAATTGAGGTTCTGAGATTTAAATGAATTCACCTCAGGCCATACAACTTAATAAGCAGAAGCATTTGATCTTGGACCCATTTCTGTCTCCCTTTAAAGCTTGTACTTTCTCTGCCCATTATCCAAGCAGCAGAGGATTCTCTGCTTGCTCCCTGTCCAAACTCATGAAATGTGAATGCTTTTGCCCATTAATGACAGCTGGAATTTAGGCCTCAGCTCAAGACTTGATCAATACTATACAAGGCCATGAAGCCATACCAAAATGTCCTTTGAAACTTAAAGACCAGCATTTTCTTAACAGAACAACAACAAAAACCTTTGATGCTGTGCAAATAGTAAAAATGTAGAACATGTCTTCCCTAAGATTCTGCAGAAGCTTAAAATGTGGCAAGATAGCTTTTTAAGGATACATTTTTATAAAAGTTGCAAGTACACATAGTTTAAAAAGTCTAGTAGTTTTACATGACTTATAATGGAAAACAGCAGTCTCCTGCCCACACCCCATCCCCTTCCCACTTCCCAGAGGCAACCATTCACATTTATGGTTGCCCTCATGCACTATTATATATGTGCTATATATGTATACATATGCACTCTCTCTCTCTCTATATATATATATACTGCCATTTTTTGTTTGTTTATTTACTTATCTGCCTACCTACTTATCTACCAACCTACCAACTGAAACTTCTTGGCCCTGCCATAAATAAGTGCTACAAATCTGTGGCTTAAATATCGGAAATTTTTTGTCCTGTAATCTGGAGGCTAGATGTCTGAGATCAAGGTGTCACAGGGTTGGTTCCTTCTGAGGGTAATGAGGCAGAATCTGTCCCTGCTGGGTAACTTTGGTGTTCCTTGACTTGTAGCTGCATCACTCTGATTTCTGTCTTTATCGTCACATGACATTCTCGCTATGCAAGTTTGTGTCCAAATTCTCCCTTTTCATGAGGACCCTCAGTTCAGTTCAGTCGCTCAGTCATGTCCGACTCTTTGCGACCCCATGAATCACAGCACACCAGGCCTCCCTGTCCATCACCAACTCCTGGAGTTCACTCAAACTCACGTCTAAACATATTGGATCAGAGCCCAGCTTAAGCACCTCTTTTCTGCTTGATTGACCCTATAGAGACTCTGTTTTCAAATAAGGTCACATCCTGAGGTACAAGGGGTTAGGATTTCAATATACCTTTTTGGAGAGTGGACACAATTCAACCCATAAGGATTATCTATTGTTTTCCTAATATACAAGATGAGATTCAGCTCTCATCTTTACATCTTCCTTCCACTCACGTTTAGGCTTCCTATCTGTCTGGTAATGGTTTTTGTTAGATTCAGTGTTTATACTGTTATGATTGTGAAAATATTACTTGCATCTGGGTCATGTAATGAGTATGATTAAATTTTCCTTTCAGTGCAACTCTTGGTTTTCATGGAATTATTAATGGTCTTATGTCCTTGTTTGCTTAGTTTTCTTTTTCTTGTTTATTTTTAAAACTTTTTATTGGTGGAAATTGCTTTACAATTTTGTGTTGGTTTCTGCCATATACCAATGTGGATCAGTCATAATTATATATAATTATGGGAAATACATGTATTTATATATATATATATATATATAAATTAAGGGAAATATATATATATATATATATATTCCCTCCCTCTATCCCATCCCTCTCAGTCATCATAAAGTGCCAGGCTGGGCTTCCTGTGTGGTTTAGCAACTTCCCACTTACTGTATTTTACACACGATGTATGTATGTCAGTGCTACTTTCTAAGTTCATCTGACCCTCACCTTCCCTCACTGTGTCTAGAAGTCCATTCTTTACTAGGTTCATCAGGAACATTTTTCTAGATTTCATGTGTACACAGTAATATATGATACTTGTTTTTCTCTTTCTGACTTACTTCACTCTGTGTAAGAGACTCTAGATTCATCCAACTCACTAGAACTGACTTGAATTTGTTCCTTTTTATGGTTGAGTAATATTCCATTGTGTAAATGTACCACAGCTTCTTTATCCATTCATCTGTTTGATGGACATCCAGGTTGCTTCCATGTCCTGGCTATTGTAAATATTGTTACAATGAATATTGGGGTACATGTGTCTTTTAAAATTGTGGTTTTCTCAGGGTATATGCCCAGTAGTGGGATTCCTGGGTCATACATTCCTGCCCATACATTCCTAGGCAGATGTATTCCTAATATTTTTAAAGGAAATCTCCATACAATTTTCTGTAATGGTGTTATCAGTTTACATTCCTACCAACGGTGCGGGAGGGTTCCCTTTTGTCCACATCCTTTCCAGCATTTATTGTTTGTAGATTTTCTTGATGGTGAATGAACAGTCACACCATCCGGACTGGTATGAGGTGGTACCTCATTGTAATTTTGACTTGAATTTCTCTAATAATGAGTGATGTTGAGCATATTTTTGTATGTTCATTTGCCATTTGTATGTCTTTTTTGGAGAAGTGTCTGTTCAGGTCTTCTGTCCTTTTTTTCATTGGGTGGTTTGCTTTTTTGATATTGAGCTGTACGAGCTATTTGTAGATTCTGGAGATTTACCCTTTGTCAGTTGGTTTATTTGCAGCTATTTTCTCTCATTCTGAGGGTTGTCTATTCATCTTGTTTATGTTTCCTTTGCTATGTAAGAAACTTAAGTTTTAAACAGAGTCCCACCTAATTTTTTTTTCCCCATTAGTCTAGGAGGTGGGTCAGAAAGAATCTTGCTGTGATTTACATCAAAGAGTGTACTGAGTATGTTTTCCTCTATGAGCTTTGTAGTTTCTGGCCTTACATTTAAGTCTTTAGTTCATTTATTTCTAATTTCATTCTTTTGCACATAGCTAATTTTTCCAGCATCAATTATTGAAGAGGCTTTTTTCCATTGTATATTCTTCCCTCATTTGTCAAAGATAATGTGCCTTTAGGTATATGGGTTTATCTCTGGGCTTTCTATCTTGTTCTATTGGTCTATATTTTTATTTTTACATCAGTATCATATTGTCTTGATGACTTGTAGCTTTGTAGTATAACTTGAAGTCAGGGAGGTTGGTTCCTCCAGCTCTTATTTTTTTTTTTTCCCCTCAAGATTACTTTGGCTATTCAGGGTCTTTTGTGTTTCCATACAAATTGTGAATTTTTTTGTTCTAGTTCTGTGAAAAATGCCATTGGTAATTTGATAGGGATTGCATTGAACCTATAGAGTGCTTTGAGTAATATAATCATTCTGACAATATCAATTCTTCCAATCCAAGAACATTGTGTATCTCTTTGTCTGTTTTTGTTGTCTTTGATTTCTTTCATCAGTGTCTTAGAGGTTCCTGCATACAGATCTTTTGTCTCTTTAGGTAGGTTTATTCCTAGGTATTTTATTCTTTTTGTTGCAGTGGTGAATGGAATTGTTTCCTTAATTTCTCTTTCTGATTTTTCGTTGTTAGTGTATAGGAATTCAAGGGATTTCTGTGTATTGATTTTATATCCTATGACTTTACTAAATTCATTGATTAGCTCTAGTAGTTTTTTGGTGGCATTTTTTAGGGTTTTCTCTGTATAGTGTCTGTGCCTCAGTGGTAAAAAAATCAACCTGCAGTGCAGGAGATGGACATGTGGGTGCAGTCCCTGGGTCAGGAAGATCCCCTGGAGGAGGGCATGGCAACCCACTCCAGTGTTCTTGCCTGGAGAATCTCATGGACAGAGGAGCCTGACGGACTGCAGTCTATGGGGTTGCAAAGAGTTGGACATGACTGAAGCAACTGGGCACAGCAGGGAGCACACACGTGTATAGTATCGTGTCATCTGCAGACAGTGAGTTTCATCTTTTCGAATCTGGATTCCTTTCCTTTTTCTCCTCTGTTGCTGTGGTTATGACTTTCAAAACTGTTGAGTAATAGTGGTGAGTGTGGGCACTCTTGTCTTGTTTCTGATCTTAGGAGAAATGCTTTCAGTTTTTAGACTAATGTTTGCTGTGGGTTTGTCATACATGGCCTTTATTATGTTGAGGTTGGTTCCTTCTATGCTGATTTTCTGTAGAGTTTTTTTTTTTTTTAATCATAAGTGGGTGTTGAATTTTGTCAAAAATGTTCTCTGCAATATTGATATGGTCATGTGGTTTTTATCTTTCAATCTGTTACTATGGTGCATCACACTGAAGAATCCTTGCATCCCTGAGATCAATCCCAGTTGATCAGGGTGTCTGAGCCTTTTAATGTGTTGTTGGATTCTGTTTGCTAGAACTTTGTTGATGATTTTTGCATCTGGTTCATCAGTGATATGCTTTGTTTTCTAAATTATTAATAAATGAGACCAAGTTCTAAATTGTAGAAGAACTTCTACAAGTCAAAAAACACAAGAAATTAGTAAAACATAAGGGAAAGGTATGAAGAGTTAATTCCAAAATGAAAAAAAAACCCATGGGTTAGTAAGGACATAAAGAGATGCTCAAACCCATTGGTGATTAGAAAAATGAAAATGTCAAAATACTACTTTTCTTCCACGAGATTGGCCATGGTTGGGAAGCTGGATGGTGCTAAGCGTTGTCAGGTCTGTGGCAATACAAAGATCGCCAAGTTCCGTAGTGGAAGTATGGACCAGGGCAGCAGTTCTGGAGAGCACTCCACCAACTATGCCAGTACTTGCTGCTCTGGTACACTCCAAGATGTACGTTCTACAGAAATTCTACTTTGTTCGTGATAGCAGGAAGTCGGAGACAGTTGGGTTGGTAATCAGTAAAGGGCCAGATAAGTACATGTGGTGAATGCATTTTGAGGACTACTTGTGAGTTGAAAGCAATGAATTTGATGTACACATAGCAGTATGCATAGTTCTAAAAAATGGTACTGAATGAAAGAGGTAAAGAAAAAGCCTAAGATACTTAGCAAATTAAACTTGTATAAATTGAAAATATGTGCATATAATTTAATATACATTTTAAAAGAATTCATATAAATGAAATGATACATTTCACACATATCAAGGTGGTTATATATGGGGAGAGGGAAATAAGGGAAATGCATAAATGAAGAAGGGAGGGTTCTGCTGAGACCAGGGCTGGTGAGCTAGGGATTGAGGAATGTGATTGACTCAACCATCTGCACTTGAGATCTAAAAATAGACTCAGTGTTTACACAGTTATGACTGAATAAATATTATTTACACCTGAATCATGGAGTGTATTATGATTACATTTCCCTTTTGGGATAGAAGGAGGTAGTTTACTTTCTTGGAATTAAAAATGATTGGAAAATTTTTTGTTCGCTTTTCTGTGCATATATTGCTGTTTCATCCCTGAACTATTTGCCAGTGAATATATCTCTTCCCTTTGTATTCAAATTCCTCAGATAATCTATGTTTTACATTTTCTTTTTTTTGTGACATCCATCTTAGAGCCTTTGGTCCTTGGCTGTGTACTGAATTGAGTCCCCTCCCCACCCCTGAAAAGTCATGTTAAAGCCCTATCCAATGTGACTCTATTTGGAAATAGTCTTTCCTTAAAATTTTGATTTTATATTGGAGTATAGTTGATTTACAGTGTTGGCTAGTTTCTGGTGTACAGTGAAGTGACTCAGTTGTCCATATATAAAAATCTATTCTTTTTTGAATTGTTTTCCCATTTAGGTTATTATAGAATATTGAGTAGAGTTCCCTGTGTTATATAGTAGGTCCTTGTTGGTAATCTGTTTTAAATATAGTAGCATGTATATGTCAATCCCAAACTCTCAATTTATTCCCCCTCCACCAGTCTTCCGCTTTCGTAACCTTAAGTTTGTTTTCTGTGTCTGTGAGTCTGTTTCTGTTTTATAAATAAGTTCATATGTATCATTTTCTAAAGCTTCCACATGTAAGTGATATCATATGGTATTTGTCTTTGACTTACTTCACTTGATATGATGATCTCCAGGTCCATCCACGTTGCTGCAGATGGCATCATGTCATCCTTTCTAATGACTAATATCCCGCTGTATGTATGTACCACACTTTATTCATTCCCCTGTAATGGACATTTAGGTTGCTTCCATGTCTTGGTTGGATTTCCCAGGTGGTGCTAGTGGTAAAGAACCCGCTTGTCAGTGCAGGAGACTAAGAGACATAGGTTTGATCCCTGGGTCAGGAAGATCCCCTGGAGGAGGGCCTGGCAACCCACTCCGATATTCTTGCCTGGAGAACCCCATGGCAGAGGAACCTGGTGGGATGTGGTCCATAGGGTCACAGAGAGTTGGACACGACTGAAATTACTTAGCACCCACACACGCATGCATGTCTTGGTTATTGTAAACAGAACTAGAATGACCACTGTGGTGCGTGTATCCTTTCAAACCATGGTTTTCTCTGTATATGTGCCCAGGAGTGGGATTTCTGGATCATACAGTCACTCTATTTTTAGTTTTTTAAGGAACTCCATACCCTGTTCTCCATAGTGGCTGTACCAATTTACATTCCCACTAACAGTATAGGAGGGTTCCCTTCTCTCCACATCCTCTCCAGCATTTATTGTTTGTAGACTTTTTGATGATTACCATTCTGACTGGTATGCCGTGATATCTCATTGTAGTTTTGGTTTTCATTTCTCCAGTAATCAGTGATGTTGAACACATTTTCATGTGCCTCTTGGCATCTGTATGTCTTCTTTGGAGAGTCTATTTAGGTCATCTGCTCATTTTTGATTGGATTGTTGGGTTTTTTTGATGTTGAGTTGCATAAACTGTTGGTAAATTTTAGAGATTAATTCCTTGTTGGTTGCATCATTTGCAAATATTTTCTTTCATTCTGTGGGTTGTCTTTTTGTTTTGTTTATGGTTTCCTTTGCTATGCAAAGGCTTTTGAGTTTAATTAGGTGGAGATAGTCCTTAGGGGGGCTTCCCTCATAGCTCAGTCAGTAAAGACTCTGCCTGCAATGCGGGAGACCTGGGTTTGATTCCTGGGTCAGGAAGATCCCCTGGAGAAGAAAATGGCAACTCACTCTAGTATTCTTGCCTGAAGAATCCCATGAACAGAGGAGCCTGGCAGGCTACAGTCCATGGGGTTGCGAGAGTTGGACATGACTTAGTGACTAAACCGTGGGTCCTTAAGAGGTAATGAGCTCCTAAGAGAGGAAACCTAATTTAATTGTACTGGTGACCTTCTAAGAAGAGGAAGAGATCTCTCTCTCTCTCTCTCTGCCGTGTGAAGCGTAGTGAGAAGATGACCATCTGCACCCAACAAGTGAGGTCTTACCAGAAACCAGCTCTGTCAGATCTGAGACTTCTACCTTCAAGAATTGTGAGAAAATAAATTTCTGTTGGTTAAGCCATCCAGTCTGTGGTATTTTGTTATGTTAACCCAAGCTGACAAAATACAGATTTTGAAATCAAGAAATGGGTTGGAGCTGTAACAAATACCTAAAATGTGAAAGCAGCTTTGAAACTGGGTGGTGGTTAGGGGCTGGAAGAATTTTGAGGTGCATGCTTGAAAAGTCTAGCCTGCTATAAAGAGATTGTTGATAGAAATATGGACATTAAACATGATTCTTTTGAGGACTCAGAAAAGAGCAGAGCTAGAGAGAAAGCCTCTGTTTTCTTGGAATATATGTCAATAATCACGAACAGAAAGTTGGTGGAAATACAGATGTTAAAGGTCATTCTGATGAGGTCTCAGATGGAAGTGAGGGACACATCATTGGAAACCAGGGAAAAGGCAATCCTTGTTATTAAGTGACAAAAAACTTGTATTCTAGTGTGTTTTGGAAGGAGAAACTTGTGAACAATGAAATGAGATATTTAAGTGAGAAGATTTTGAAGCAAAATGTTGAAAATACATCCTGGGTCCTCTTGAATGCTATGATAAAAGGTGAGATGAGAAATATGAAGAAGAAACTAAGTGAAAGGAGCCAGAACTTGAAGATTTAGAAAATTTGCAGCATAACTATATTGCAAAAAATGAGAAAACTAGTTCTGAAGGGAGGTTGAACAACCATTTGATAAGGAGATTAGTATATAAGTGAACTATGAATTCAGTCAGCCACTTCAGCAGAAACCAGAATTGGGGATAGGATTATATCCACAGAAACACTGCCCGTTTTAACTGAAGGAGATGGAGATGGATGAAATGAGGAAAGACTGTCAGGATTTCTTAGATTCTTCAAAACAGGACAATAGGGATATTTGGCTGTAATACTGTGCTTCTAGTTTCATGGAATAGGGAAGAATGATCCTGAATTTTCTTCTCTGCTCTGGTTTCTCTGTTCTCTTCTCTAGACATTCCAAAGTAGGACTTTAATTTCTTTCTCTTTCCCTTCTAGTTTCCATCTCTTTTTCTTCTGTACTTTCTGAGAGATTTTCTCAACTTTATTTTCCAACCCTTGTATTGATTTTATTTCTTCTCACTTATTTTTAATTTCAAAAGATCTCATTTTATGCAGACTGATTCTCCTTATTTAATAGATGCATACTCTTTCTTTATCCTTACAATATTCTTTTTTTTTTTTTTTAATTTCTTTGAGGAGGTCAGTTTTTTGGAGATGTTTTCTTCTGGTCCCTGCATTATTTTTCTTTCCTGTGAGATCCTTTTACTTCTTGATTTCTTTTACATCACAAGCTTTCCCTCAAGAATCTGGTGATGTGGGACTGTTTCATCAAAGAGCAGGACACTAAAAACTTAGGGGAATGAACATTCAGGGAGCAGGGACAGAGCTTGTTAAATGGTGAATTTCATTGTAGGGTGATCTGGTAGGGTTGTACAAAGACAAAAGCAAGAATACCTTTAGCTCTTTTCTATTAGGCTGATCACTGTCCCCAGAGATGAATCTTCCAGTCTTCCTCCTGGAGAAGATATGCTTGGCTTCTAAGCATTCCTGTTGCTGAACTGAGTAAGGAGACAGGTGCTTTTGCTGCTGCTGCTGCTGCTGCTAAGTTGCTTCAGTCGTGTCCGACTCTGTGTGATCCCTTAGACGGCAGCCCACCAGGCTCCGCCATCCCTGGGATTCTCCAGGCAAGAACACTGGAGTGGGTTGCCATGTCCTTCTCCAGTGCAGGAAAGTGAAAAGTGAAAGTGAAGTTGCTCAGTTGTGTCTGACCCTCAGCGACCCCATGAACTGCAGCCTACCAGGCTCCTCCATCCATGGGATTTTCCAGGCAAGAGTACTGGAGTGGGGTGCCATTGCCTTCTCCGACTGGTGCTTTTAGCATTCAGTAAACAGACCTTCATGTACCCCTCCAGTTTTCAGTATGAAATCAGACTTCAGCTCTGCTTAAGAACCCTGAGACCAGAATGTCTGGTTCAGTCTCTTTATGCAGCCTGTATCTAGTCTTCTGCTGGAATGGGAGGAGAGGTTCCCCCAGCTGCAGATTCTGATCCAGATTTCCAACTTTATCTCCTGTTTCTGTCTCATTGGTCTCCAATTTTCAAAAGTGCATTGAGCCATGAATTCCTGAGCTTTTTTGAGTTCTTCCACTTGCATAGGCTTGTTTCTGGAATACCCTCATCATCAGTTTAGAATTAAATTTCCATGTGTCTAATGAATAAGTTACTACCTTTCCATCTGCTCTCTAGTTTCCAGAATTTCATTCCTGTCGCTTTCTTTCCCATCCTCTTGTCATTGCGTCATATCTTTTTGTACCGCTGTATCACTGTGATTTGTTTTGAGAGGGAGAAATGGCAAAACACTTCTGTTAAGTCTTCAGCTTGATCAGGAGTCCTATAAAGTTTTTGAGAAAAATAACTAGGGATATTTGGGAGACATTTATTATTTATTGAAATAAAGGATTTCAGAGGCAAAAACTTGAAATTTAAATCCTGGTTCAGAGTCTTCATTAGCCATGCGCCTTGAGCATATTAACTGAACCTCTCTTGGTCTCATAGGTTTAAAAAAAAAGGATTATAACACCTACCTTATTGACTTATTAGAATTTAGAAGTATACATAAAAAGCATGTAACTCAGAAACTGATATATAAGAAGTACTGGATAAGTAGCAGTTTATATCATTTTATTGTTGACAGATAGAGGTACCATTTATCTATTATTTACTGAGAATGGGGGAAGAGAAACAAAGGCAATTCAAGTGTCAGTTTTATTAGAGGTACCAGGGAAATGTCAAGTAAATCTCTCTCCATGCTTCTCAAATGCAAGATTCTCTAACAACAACTAGATTGGAGAATGGAATTGGATCTCCTGTTTTCCAACTAGAATGGACACTATTTACATATGTCCAGTAGAAGCAACTTAACTTACTTCCTTTATTGCAAATAGGTAGAGAGTTAGGAAGTGGTTAACTTTCTCCATACTCTACAGAATCTCTGCCCAGGAATCTTTATCCTCTCTGGAGTCTAAAAATGCAGTTAGAGAACAGTCTTTTCAAATACAGGTAAGTGTAAGAAGAAACAAGAGAGAAAAGACACCTTAGACAGTGGTGGCCTCTGAATGCACTGACCCACCCACCCTTTGGTAGAGCTATGGCCCGTTGGATGACAAATGTCACTGACCAACCTAGTTCCACACCAAGTCATATGGTTTAAAGAAAAACTGGAAGACCACTCCAGATTTACTTCTTAAGCCTGTCCTATAGGGAGGGAGGAGAAGGCAATGGCACCCCACTCCAGTACTCTTGCCTGGAAAATCCCACGGACGGAGGAGCCTGGTAGGCCGCAGTCCATGGGGTCTCTAAGAGTTGGACATGACTGAGCGACTTCACTTTGACTTTTCACTTTCATGCATTGGAGAAGGACATGGCAACCCACTCCAGTGTTCTTGCCTGGAGAATCCCAGGCATGGGGGAGCCTGGTGGGCTGTTGTCTATGGGGTCGCACAGAGTCGGACACGACTGAAGTGACGCAGCAGCAGCATAGGGAGGGAAGTAGAAATCCCCTTGATGATAAGAACAGAAGAAGAGTGGTTCCTTCCTGAAAGAATTCTTGATACTATTGGGGTCACATCCCATCTTCTGCCATATTCCTGTTCCTGTCACCTTCAGAACATCGTATATCATTTCTTTATATACATTTTTGTTTGATTCTCATTTCTTTGTAATTAAATTGCCCATAGCCTAAAATATATCTCTTTGTCTTCTTTAACTTCCTGAGGGAGAGAATGCAAGAACTGTTTTGTGTGTGTTAGTCACTCAGTTGTGTCCGACTCTTTGCAACCCCATGGACTGTAGCACACCAGGCAACTCTGTCCATGGAATTCTCCAGGAAAGAATACTGGAGTGGGTTGCCATTCCCTTCTCCAGGGTATCTTCCCCACCCGGGGCTCAAACCTGGGTCTCCTCATTGCGATCAGATTCTTTACCATCTAAGCTACCAGGGAAGCCCTAAGAACTGTTTTTTCCCCAAAGTAATTTTTTCAAATCAATTAGCAAAGAATGAGAATTTCAAACAAATCAAGAACTACTCTTTAAATTGCTGTTCCCTTGATGGGAGTGTGGTCCACAGAAGTCCACTTTCGTAACAGAAATCAAACATCCAGTCTTCTCCCTCATCCAATATCGATGTGAGCCTTCTTCCCTGGGGCCATGGTACACAGTCAGATGGGTCCTTTTCTGGGTTATTACAATTTTTCATGCCTTGGGCTTCTAATCTGAGATGAAGGGATGCTTTCCCTGTGGGATTGAAATGCAGAATCTTCCCCAGTGACTTCCTTTCTTTGGAGAGTGATTATTAAGTCTGGATTTGTGTGTGTGTGCCAGATTTAGCTTTTGTAAAAGCGAAATTCCTATAGAAGGAAGATCCCTGTTGTGAGAACAATGAGTATAAAACAAACAAAAGCCCTCCTGGAATGGAGAGGTTTCTACTCATTGTCATGATAGAATTTCACATCTCCTTCTCCTTCCTCTCTCGCTCCTTTCCCCACCTCTTCTTTTCTGTTTTCTTTTCCGTTTCTCCTTTTTCTGCTTCTTTTTATCTTTAGTTCTCTCTCGCTTTTGTTTTTTCTTATTTAGTTTATTTTACTTTCCAGCTCCTCTTTGTCTTCTATTCCCTTTCTTCCCTCCTCGTTCACCTTCATACTTCTTGGATTGTCACGACTCAGCTGAATTAAGCAGGATACTGAGCAAAAATTTTCCAGAGTTACTAAAAAAAAAAAAAAAAAAAGACTTCTGTTTCTCATGAAGCTTAACATTTGAGAATGTACACTTGTGAACATAATGGTACACAGGACCAACTTAGGAATCTAGGGCCAAATCTTTGTGCTTCTGTTGAAATGGTTATTCCTGGAAGAGTCTGTGGGTGTCACTTACGAGGGTGGTGACTACAAAGCGGTGGCCTCCTCTGGGACCTCCAACTCATTTCTCAGAGGGCACTGGGAGCCCAGCAACCACTACAGCTCTCTGCAACTTTCCACCTCAGATAGATCTGAACTGATGACCTGAGGGTGAGAAGCTCTGTATAACTTGATTACATTTTTTAACAATTCCATTTTTCTCATGAAAAGACACCTTCAGAACACAGTGTCAGTTTATCTCTGCAATTTTAGACATCAAATAGCTTATTTTTTTAGTTCTCTCTGGGTCAAAGAATGTTATTAAGAAGAAAAATGTAAAAAAATATTGGCTTTGTAACAATTCGGAGTCCAGACTGAAGGCTCTCATAAACCCACAGAAATGTTCTTGCTTTGAAATTCTTTAGAGGAGAAAGGAAGATAAAAATATTGTACAGGGAAAGAGTGTCCTAAAATATACATTAAAAAATGAAACCAAGCCAATAAAATGGCCAACAGATTTTGAAGGTTAATGTGCCCAAACACTCTTTTGGTGGAATTATCATGTAGGTTCTAGATGTGATTTTACTGCTTCTGGGGAGATCACCTTAGAATCCAGAGTATAGATTTTGCATGAACAGCAAATGATAATTACTCTTCACCTTCCTTATTTATTTTAGAATCTGTGAACTGAGATGTTTGCTCCATTTTTCAGGACTGGCAAAAGATACTGGATCTTATTTCAGGTTCCCCAAATTAGAACTTCATCTCCAGATATTGTGAGTTTGCTTCATCAAAACGGGCACTGAGAAATTAAATCAACGAACACAGTGGAATGAAAATGAACAAGCCATTCTTTTTTTTTTTTTTTTAAGTGTATAGGAAAAAAAATCAATAATTTGTCTTCAAGTGCTTACACCTATGCAGGAAAAGGAAGTGGAAAAATGAATTGTTCCATCTGTAAATTTCAAGCAGGGAAAATGAGTTACAAGCCTATCAGCAAAGTACAGACAGAGGTGGACCTGGCGAAGCAGAAGGAAAATGACTAACCACTGTTTCCCCTTATTCCCATAACTGATTGGACATAAACAAAGCGTTCTCACCCAAATGAGACACAGAAGTCTGATACTGAGCAGTGGCTACTTCTCAAGATATCTTTGTCAGCAAGATGGGTTCAAGTTATGATTTCACCATTTCTATGATTGACATTGTTACGGTTCTTGGAGCAGTTACCATGGAAACAGAAGGGCCTTGCATGTATTTGAAATAATTCACCTGACCTAGTGCTCAAAATGAGGGAGGGCTGAGTGCTAGTATTTCACCCAAGTATTCCCCATGATCTAGCTGATGCAGGCTGCAGTCTTGGCTCTGATCTGAAGAGGCTGTCGAGCAGTACACATGAGGAAGGATGAGAAAAATGGCAAATTCCTGCATCTGTTTAGACAAATTCCAGCCAGAGATTTCCCCTCGGGGGTTACGCCGCTGTCAGTAACCTCTGGTATTTTCTCCTTCCTAAATGTGGACTTGATTTCTGTCCTTTGTCTCCTGATATCCACTGGGGAGGCCTACCGGAAGGATGCTTCAATCAATTTGCAGCAGGACATTTGTGTCACCCCTGGGCAGAGGGAAATGGGGAGAGAGACAGATTGAGAGAGAGCCATGAAGCAAGTTTAAGGTGCTTCTCTGCCTTGGGGCAGAGAATGCATCCCATTCCTCCAGAAATAGTATCTGGATTAGATTAAAAATCAGCGTGTGATTTCCCATCCCTTTTAGATCAGAGGGCAAAACTCAGGCTCTGACCATCAAACCATCACTGCATCTCACTGTATCACTACAACCTTGATGTTAGTCAAATCTGTCCAGGACTCAACCACTCTCCACATTCTGTCTGCCCCCCTTCACTAATACGTTCCTCTGGACTACACAATGGTTCCTCTCTATTTCAGAGTGTTCCCATTTCTTTAAATTTGTGGAACGAGAAGGAGTGCCGGCAGTTTTCCCCACTGCCCCTTGCTTTTTCTATCGACACTCTTTAGTCTTCTTTTTGAGAAACTCAGGTTACCACTTGGACCGTTTTTTCCCATCTTCCTTGCTCTCATTAACTGTCCTTTGGGGTCTTCTGTTTGCTCAGTGACCTTAGCCCCTGAGTTGGTGTCGTGCTTCCTGACTTCTGTCTCCTGATGCACAGGGAATTCAGTTTCACACTGATAACTCTACTAGTATGTTGGTCCTCTCCCTTTATTGACCTCTCAACTCTGATCACCCTAATCTGGCCTCTAATCATGGTCCCTAGGGTAGAAATAACTACTTTTTGATCTCATCTTCACCCAAAATTGAGATGTTTCCTCTACTCCCACATCTTCCTGTTCTTTCACCTGATCTAGTCTCACTCTCAATGAGCCTTCTCCTGATTCCGATGACACCTTCCATCTTGGGAACCACTGTGCTGTCTTTCTGCCTCTCAGACCCTTCATAGCTCCTCAGACAGTCTCACCATAGGTCACTATGGTTATTGAGTTCAGCTCTCTTCTCAACAACAGTTTGGTCTCTCTCAGACCCTGTACACTGAATTGTACATGATATGAACTCATTCATTCATGCCCCATTCATTAAGTATGTATTAAGCAGCTGGTGTTTTTATATTGGAGACATGGACCAGTTCTCTGCCTTCCTGGAACTTGTGAAATAGTGGATGACCCATACAGTTAACATGAAACACCGAAGTACAAACTCAAGTGTTAGCCGGAATTGACGAGGTACTGGGGTGATAAATTTGTACTAAACATTTGTAAGGACCAGGCGCTTTTCTAAATTTCTTATGATTATTAATTCGTTGAATCACCATAACTACCCTCTGAATAGTTGCTTCACATTATTCCCATTTTATACTGGAGGAAAATTCAGTTTCTTACCTGGGGTCACACAAGTGACGGAGCTGGAATTTGAAATCAGGCAGTTTCCTCATGCCACCATCTTAACTGCTAAATCCCTGCTCCGGGGCAGTGGTTAGGGGATTTTCTTAGACAAGCTGGTCATTGAGGGCCTTTTGGAGAAGAAAGTTTGTAGCCTGAGGCTTCAGGAAAGAGAAGGAATCCTACACACAGTCATAAATAAATGAAAGAGCTAGCAAAGAATATTTCAGTGAACGCAAGTAGAATGGAGAAAGGTCTGAGTAATAAGGGGAACAGGGTTTATTTGAAAAATGGAAAGAATGTCAAGATGCCTAGACTATGGTTAGGGAGGGAGAATGGTCTATGATTGGGCTGGAGAGGAGAGCTGGACCAGATGATCTGAGGCAGTTTTGGCAGAGTAAGGGATTTTTATTGTAGTCAAAGAGCCATAGAGGAGCTGGAGTCAATTTTTACTTTTGAAATCTCTTTCTGGCAATTGTATGGAGAGTGTGGATTGAGAGTTAATAGAGGAAGTGGGGAAAGCAGTTGGAAGCTCTTGCAGAGTCCAGGCTGCAAATGGTTGTGACTTGGACTGCCGTGGTGGCTCTGTAGACGGAGAGCGTGGCTCCGTGGTAGATACACTTTGGAGGCAGGATCACCTGGACTAGGTGACGGGTGAACACAGGGAGTGAGGGGAGGGACGGGACTGAGGATGGGTCTCAGGTTTCCGACTCATGCCTGTGAACTTTGCCTTCATTTTACCAGGCAGACAAGACCAGCAGACAGCCCAGTCCTCACCTCTCTTCCTTTTACCCTATGAATTACCACGGCTTTTCTTTCCTCCTATTTCCAATACCAGGGAGTTTATCTCCTTACCTCGTTCATATGTATGGTCTCCAATCACCTGTCTCCAGCCACCCTTCCTGTCTTCTGTGTGGTGTCGCTCAGTCTCTTAGCCTCATTCTGTCATGTACCTTCAAGTTTGCTTCTGCTGGCATCTTCTTTCGCTTATACAACAAATTCCAAGTTTTATATACTCTGAAACAAAGTAGATAGCTGTGACCTTGGACCTGTGGCTTGACCTCCTTGTGCTTCAGTTTCCTGATACGCACAATGGAAATAATCCTAGTAACTATTTCAGACTGCTGTGATGCTTAATGAGTTGCCATCTGTAAAGTATTTACAATATTGTTTGGTGCATAGTAAATGCTCAGATTGGAGAAGGAAATGGCAACCCACTCCAGTGTTCTTGCCTGGAGAATCCCAGGGACAGAGGAGCCTGGTAGGCTGCCGTCTATGGGGTCGCACAGAGTTGCACACAGCTGAAGTGACTTAGCAGCAGCAGCAGATACTCAGAAAGGCAAAGGAGAAAAAGAAAGATATAGCCATTTGAATGCAGAGTTCCAGAGAATAGCAAGGAGAGGTAAGAAAGCCTTCCTCAGTGATCAGTGCAAAAAAGTAGAGAAAGACAATAGACTGGGAAAGACTAGAGATCTCTTCAAGAAAATTAGAGATACCAAGGGAACATTTCATGCAAAGATGGGCACAATAAAGTACAGAAATGGTATGGACCTAACAGAAGCAGAGATATTAAGAAGAGGTGGCGAGAATACATAGAAGAACTATACAAAAAAGATCTTCATGACCCAGATAACCATGATGGTGTCATCACCCACCAAGAGCCGGACATCCTGGAATGTGAAGTCAAGTGGGCCTTAGAAAGCATCACTACGAACAAAGCTAATGAGGTGATGGAATTCCAGGTAGCTATTTCAAATCCTAAAATATGATGTTGTGAAAGTGCTGCACTCAATATGCCAGCAAATTTGGAAAACTCAGCAGTGGCCACAGGACTGAAAAAGGTCAGTTTTCATTCCAATCCCAAAGAAAGGCAATGCCAAAGAATGTTCACACTACTGCACAATTGCACTCATTTCACATGCTAGCAAAGTAATGCTCAAAATTCTCCAAGCCAGGCTTCAACAGTATGTGAACTGAGAACTTCCAGATGTTCAAGCTGGTTTTAGAAAAGGCAGAGGAACCAGAGATCAAAATGCCAACATCCACTGGATCATGGAAAAAGCAAGAGAGTTCCAGAAAAGCATCTATTTCTGCTTTATTGACTATGCCAAAGCCTTTGACTGTGTGGATCACCACAAACTGTGCAAAATTCTTCAAGAGATGGGAATGCCAGACCACCTGATCTGCCTCCTGGGAAATCTGTATGCAGGTCAGGAAGCAACAGTTAGAACTGGACATGGAACAACAGACTGGTTCCAAATAGGGAAAGGAGTATGTCAAGGCTGTACATTGTCACCCTGCTTATTTAACTTTTATGCAGAATACATTATGCAAAATGCTAGGCTGAATGAAGCACAAGCTGGAATCAAGATTGCTGGGAGAAATATCAATAGCCTCAGATATGCAGATGACACAACCCTTATGACAGAAAGTGAAGAAGAACTGAAGGGCCTCTTGATGAAAGTGAAGGGGAGAGTGAAAAAGTTGGCTTAAAACTCAACATTTAGAAAACGGAGATCATGGCATCTGGTACCATCAGTTCAGTTCAATCATTCAGTCATTTCCTACTCTTTGTGACCCCATGGACTGCAGCACATCAGGCCTCCCTGTCCATCACTAACCCCAGAGTTCCCTCAAACTCATGTTACTGAGTTGGTGATGCCATCCAGCCATCTCATCCTCTGTCATCCTCTTTTCCTCCTGCCTTCAATCTATTCCAGCATCAGGGTCAGTTCTATGCATCAGGTGGCCAAAGTATTGGAGTTTCAGCTTTACCATCTGCAGTAATTTTGGAGACCAAGAAAAAAAAGTTTGTCACTGTTTCCATTGCTTCCCAATCTATTTGCCATGAAGTGATGGGACCAGATGCCATGATCTTTGTTTTCTGAATCACTCATTCCTTTTTTTGATCTCTCACAATACATTTTTCTATAATAATGATTATCACAATGTGATGATTGTGATAGGCGGTGGCTTAGAAAAAAAGAAATCCAAAACCACAGCAGTGTTCTTACCATCTCCTGTGTTATTTCATGTGATACATGATCTATAGTGCACATTCAACAAATGTTTATTGAATTAAGGAAATGTGAGAAATTTTGTGGTAATTTAAAGATAAATTAGCAGGGGACCCAAGGTGAAGTTATTGCTAATGAAATCAGCTATGGTGGTTAACCAAATTACATAGTTATTTGTAATTTTGTAATTTTAATCTTTGAATATATTAAATCTCTCTCTATATGTACTAAGATGAAAGTAGGAATCAAAATTTAATACTGTGCAATCTATGTGCTATATGCTTTTTATATTATAATTACTACCATACAGTGGAAAAATTTGATTTGGAGTTCAGTGACTCATCTAAGGTCACAAAACTCATGAGTGGTTGAAAACTTATGTAGGTTTCCAATCCATAGAACCAAACTGTAAACTCTGTCTGATCTTTTTACTTGCCTGTATTTTATTTCTCCCCTTCTGTTGTTGGTAACTTTCTGCCAACATCTCTAACTCTACTTGCATTGACAATTTTATAATTTAGTTATAAGAGCCTTTGGTTCACTGATGGTTACACTTTACTTCTCATGATATTTTTCTGGTAGTCTAAAAACGTTTTTGTGACCAGATAAAGGAATTCTGGGTATGAACGGAGGAGTTGCAGTTGTTCAGTTCAGGCTGGTAAAAATATCAGACTTCAACTGTCAGCTCTGCTTAGCTTCACAGTCCTCCACTGGCGTGGTGTAACCCCAGCCATGAAGGACACGTCTCCCTGATGGCTCTCTTAGTTATGGAGGAAATTAGTACTTTTTGCCTTCTAGTTTCTCCAGCCTTCCATCAGTTTCAGGTTGAACATCCCTCAAACCAGCTGCCATGCTCTTCAGTCATGAAATTCCCTTGGTTTCTCATACAGGAAAACTTCCTTCTTGAATCTTTCCCTTTCCTGGGCATTCCCACTTAAACAGTGTCCCAGCAGTGACTGCCCTCTGCTGCCATGTTCTATAAAGTTAGTTGCTCAGTGCTTCTGCATGTTGTATTCCACAGAGGTCTTTCAACCTGGAAAAAGTCCTGCAATCTCTGAGACATCATTTCTCTAAACTAAGATTTCTTTCACCTTGTATCCCTCCTTCCCAATAGTTTCAATATTCAGACTACCCAGGCTTCTATCAGTGATGAATTTGGCTCCTCCAGTCCCTGTTTTGCATTTGAGAACTTAGTCAACTGGAAAATAAGATCAGATTGCCCCGTTGTTGAAGGGGGTTTGTTTTTCCTTCTCTTTTTAGTTACAACACTAAATGATGTATGAAAAACATTATACAGTGCTTGATGGCAAAAACTTGGGGATAAATTTGTAGTCTTACAAAGGTGTATCTATTTCAAAAGATCTGGTAGGTTAAATAGATTACATTACTTTTGAGTAACACATATATGGTATCTCGGGGCAAACAGTAACCTACTAATTAAATGATGGATGTTTGTGCAGCACAGCCTCCCTCTCCCCACCATTTTTTGAAGGATGGTATTTTAGTTAATGGTGTCGATTTAGGGAATTATTCCATAAGCAGGTGGTCTTCACTAATACCTGCATAGATTTGGTTGTTAGGGAAATTAACCATTCCTGTGCTGCAGCCTAGGGCTTCCCAGATGGCTCAGTGGTTAAGAATCCAGCTGCCAATGCAGGAGATGCAGGTCTGATCCCTGGGTCAGGAAGATCGTCTGGAGAAGGAAATGGTAACCCACTCCAGTATTCTTGCCTGGATGATTCCGTGGACAGAGTAGCCTGGCAGGCTGTAGTCCATGGGGTCACAAAGAGTCAGACATAACTGAGCGTGCATACACTCATGTTCAAGCCTTCCAATCAGTGGCAGATGGAAATGCATTCCTGATTTATCTTCTTGTTTCTGCCCTTGTCATCTTCCTAAACACAGCAGTCAGAGAGATTCTTTTAAAGTGCTGCTATTGTTGCTCAGTCTAAGTTGTGTCCGACTCTTTGCAACCCCATGAACTGCAGCACGCCAGGCTTCCCTGTCCTTCACTGTCTCCTAAAGTTTGCTCAAACTCATATCCATTGACTTGGTGATGCCATCCAACCATCTCATCCTCTGTCATCCTCTTCTTTGGCCTTTGATCTTTCCCAGCATCAGGATACTTTCCAGTCAGTTGGCTCTTCACATCAGGTGACCAAAGTATTGAAGCTTCAGCTTCAGCATCAGTCCTTCCAGTGAATATTCAGGGGTGATGTTCTTTAGGATTGACTGGTTTGATCTCCATGCAGTCTGAGGGATTCTCAAGATTGAGTCTTCTCCAGCACCACAATTTGAAAGCATCAGTTCTTCGGTGCTCAGCCTTCTTTATGTTCCAACTCTCACATCCATACATGACTACTGAAAAAACCATAGCTTTGACTGTATTGGTCGATTAAAGTATAAGTTAGATAATTCTTCTCCTGTGCTCAAAAACCTGCAGTGACTTCCCCTTTCTTACCAAGTGAAAGTCAACCCACAAGATCATCCATAATCTGTCTGCTGCTTTACTTCTTTTCTTTGATTCTTCTACTATAGCCATGTTGTACTCATTGCTAGTCCTTGGACTTAACAGGCATTCTCTCGCCTTAGGATCTCTGTAAGCTTTTCCTGCATCTTTCTCTGGTATCCTTCTGGCTCCACTTATTTCAGATCTTCATATTCTTTGGGAGCTTCCCTGATGACCCCATTTAAAAACTACAGGCCCCACAATTTCCAATCCTTTTCTTCTTTTTCTCCATCGTAGTATTTATTGTGTACATTTAAATATTTTATCTCTTTCCCCCTCTGAAATATAAGCTCATCTTGGTCAGAAACCTTATCATTTATTCACTGCTTCAGGAATAGTGTCTGGTAGGTATTCAATAAACATTTGTTAATTGAGTGGTGCAGTCTATGATTTTGGCATTCTTTCCATAGACTTCCCTTGGAGTTCTCTGATAAGGTTATATGTAAGAGCATGGATCTGGCTCCTTGAGGAGACCACCAGGGATTTGAATCTGCCACTAACACCTGCACAGTACCCACCTCTGGACCTTGGTGGCTCTGTGGGTGAGCCCTTGTTCTTTAAAATCCTCGTTTCTTGTATTTTCATTTTTTCTTATTGTAACATCCCACGTGTAAGTGGGACCCCAGTCTGTCTCCCATGATTGAATTCAGTCTTCACATGCACCCTGTGAGATAGATTAAAAAAGGAAAGAACAAAACCAGCGATAATGGAGCATAACTTTGTTTCTGGGACTAAGCCAGGGACTTTCACAGTGGTCCTTTCATGTTTGTGTCAACCCTAAGAGGGAAGTGTCTGCATGCCTGTTTTACAGATGTGGCTCAGAGAATTGGTGACAGGCAACTTGCCTGAGATCACACCTAAGTCTCTCATACCTGAGCCTCTTCTCTCTTCCATCCTCTTTCCTCCATGCTCCCCAAATCTCCTTTGTGTGGGAGATAGTTTCATTTAAGTCATGTTTTAGGCTTGCTTCTTTTTTAAAGCCTCTTTGGCTTTGGTGAAAACAAATAGTTGTAGGTTCTTCATTTTGGCTATTTGTCCTTGAGCATGAACCGAGTCCACAGCAGTCAGATAGTTTAATGAATCGCAAACAAATGGGGTTTCCCACATGGCGCAGTGGTAAAGAATTTGGCTGCCAATGAGGAGATGTGGGAGATACGGGTTCAATCCCTGGGCCAGGAAGATCCCCTGGAGAAGGAAATGGCAACCCACTCCAGTATCCTTGCCTGGAGAATTCCATGGACAGAGGAGCCTGACAGGCTACAGTGCATGGGGTTGCAAAGAGTCAGACATGATGGAAGCAAATACTAAATGAACTGTCGCTCAGTCATGTCCAACTCGTTGTGACCCCATGGGCTGTAGCCCATGTAGGAAGTAGGTAACCATTCCTTTCTACAGGTGATCTTCTCGACCCAGGGATCAAACTCAGGTCCCCTACTTTGCAGGAGGATTCTTTTACCTCTGAACCAGCAGGGAAGCCCCAAATGAACTGCTTAGGGTTTTGACTCATTGAAAGAAAGTTACCCAATAAGTTCAGGGCACTGTAGATGACAGAAATGAGATTATTTTCAACATTTAACTTGGCTTCTTGACAATGCACACTGGGGATTTTATTTTGGGAACAATACTGAAGGGTCTTCATCCTGTAAAGGAAAGATTTAAACTCTTATAAGGCAGCATTTGAGTTTGTTTTCTGAAAAAAGACGGTTGATTGGAAGGAAGCATATTCGTCTCTAGCAAAAGTGCACACAACTTAAAAAATAAACTCAAGCCAAGTTTTCTCTGTTGGCAGAGTTCAAGACATACCCTCATAATCAGTCTAGTTCTGAAAGAACGTCTCAAAGTTTAAAAACAAAAGTCCCCAAATTATCCAAATAGTGAAGCTTGAAAAGCAGCCAAGGAGAATTGCATCTTTCCTATTACTACCACATGTGCTGTCCTGCAAACCCCATTTCACAAAAAGCTGAATAATGGTTCACTGTCTCTACCAGAAGTGCTGCCCCACATCATCCCCTTGGCATGATGGCATTCTAGAGCAGGAAGCCACAAGCCTGTGGTTTTCCTTGCATGGTGTTCTCATCCTTGCTTACTGCCTGCTTCATTCTCACCCAGCTCATGTGCTTTGAATTTAAGTTGTTTTTTCTTTTTCCCATGTAGGCTACAAGTGTTACATTTACACACAGTAAAGTGGTTTTATTTCTCATTTGAACAATCTTGCTATAGTGCTTTCAGAATTTGTTGTTGTTGTTCAGTCACTAAGTCCTGTCTGACTCTGCAACCCCTTAGACTGCAGCACACCAGGCTTCCCTGTTCTTCACTATCTCCCGGAGTTTGCTTAAATGCATGTCCATTGAGTCAGTGATGCCATCTAACCATCTCATCCTTTGCTGCCCTCTTCTCTTTTTGCCTTCAATCTTGCCCAGCATTAGAGTCTTTAACAGTGAATCTACTTTTCAGATGGGCGGCCAAAGTCATTGGAGCTTTTCAGCATCAGTCCTTTCAATGAGTATTCAGGGTTGATTTCCTTTAGGATTGACTGGTTTGATCTTGCAGTCCAGGTCTTCTCTAGCACCACAGTTCTTCAGCACTCAGCCTTCTTTATGGTCCAACTCTCACATCCGTACATGACTACTGGAAGAACTTTGACTATATGGACTTTTGTTGGCAAAGTAATGTCTCTGCTTCTTAGTACACTGTCAAGTTTTGTCATATCTTTTCTTCCAAGGAGCAAGCATCTTTTAGTTTTATGACTACAGTCACTGTCCACAGTCATTTTGGAGCCCAGGAAAAGAAAATCTATCACTGCTTCCACTTTTCCTCATCTATGTGCTATGAAATGATGGGACCGGATACCATAATCTTAGTTTTTTGAATGTTGAATTATAAACCAGCCTTTTCACTCCGTCTTTCACTCTCATCAAGAAGCTCTTTAGTTCCTCTTCCCTTTCTGCCATTAGAATGGTATCATTTGCATATCTGAGGTGGTTGATATTTCTCCCGGCAGTGTTGATTCCAGCTTGAGCTTCATTCAGCCTGGCATATCACTTGATGAACTCTGCATATAAGTTAAACGAACAAGGTGACAATATACAGCCTTTTTGTACTCCTTTCCCAATTTTGAATTGGTCAGTTGTTCCATGTAAGATTTTAACTGTTGGTTCTTCACTCCCATACAGGTTTCTCAGGAGACAGGTAAGGTGTTCTGGTATTCCTATCTCTTTAAGAATCTTCCACAGTTTGTTGTGATCCACACAGTCAAAGGCTTTAGTGTAGTCAATGAAGCAGAAGTAGATATTTTTCTGAAATTCTCTGGCTTTTTCTGTGATTGAACAGATGTTGGCAGTTTGACCTCTGGTTCCTTTGCCTTTTCTAAATCCAGCTGTACTGGATTTAGAAAATCTGGAAATTCTCGATTCACGTACTAGTAAAGCCTAGCTTGAAGGGTTTTCAGCCTGACCTTACTAGAATGTGAAATGAGCACAATTGTGTACTAGTTTGAAAATTCTTTGGCATTGCCCTTCTATGGGATTGGAATGAAAACTGACCTTTTCCGGTCCTGTGGCCACTGCTGAGTTTTCCAAATTTGCTGACATATTGAGTGTAGTGCTTTAACAGTGTAATACTTTAGAATTTGAAATAGCTCAGTTGGAATTCACCTCCACTAGCTTTGTTCATAGTGATGCTTCCTAAGGCCACTTGACGTCACACTCCATGATGTCTGGCTCTAGGTGAGTGATCACCCTATGGTGGTTATCTGGGTCATTAAGATATTTTTTGTACAGTTCTTCTGTGTATTCTTGCCACGTCTTCTTAATATCTTCTGCTTCTGTTAGATTCTTGCTGTTTCTGTCCTTTATTTGTGCCCATATTTGCATAAAATGTTCTCTTGGTATCTCCAATTTTCTTGAAGAGATCTCTAGTTTTTCCCATTCTTTTTCCTCTGCTTCTTTGCAATGTTCATTTAAGGAGGCTCTCTTATCTCTCCTTGCTATTCTCTGGAACTCTGCGTTCAGTTTGGTATATCTTTTCCTTTCTTGCTTGCTTTTTGCTTCTCTTCTTTCCTTAGCTATGTGTAAAACCTCCTCAGGCAACCACTTTTCCTTTTCGCATTTCTTTATCTTTGGCATGGTTTTGGGCGCTGCTTCCTGTACAATGTTATGAACCTCTGTCCATAGTTCTTCAAGCACTCTGTCTACTGGATCTCATCCCTTGAATCTATTCATCACCTCCACTGTGTAATCATAACAGATTTGATTTAGGTCATACCTGAATTGCCTCTTAATTTTTTCCTACCTTTGTTCAATTTAAGCCTGAATTTTGCAATAAGGAGCTGGTGATCTGAGCCACAGTCAGCTCCAGGTTTTGTTTTTGCTGACTGTATAGAGCTTTTCCATCTTTGCTGCAAAGAATATAATCCATCTGATTTCAGTAGTGACCATCTGATGATGTCCATGTGTAGAGTCATCTCTTGTTTTGTTGGAAAGGGTTTTTCTATGACCGGTGTGTTCTCTTGACAAACCCTTTTAACCATTTCTCTTCTTCGTTTTGTACTCCAAAGCCAAACTTATCTATTACTCTAGGTATCTCTTGACTTCCTACTTTTGCATTCCAATCCCCTATGATGAAAAGGACATGGTTTTGTGTTTTTTTTTTTGGTGTTAGTTCTAAAAGGTCTTGTAGGTCTTCACAGAACCTGTCAACTTGAGCTTCTTCGGCGTTGGTGGTTGGGACGTAGGCTTGGATTACTGTGAATTGTTTGCCTTGGAAATGAACCGAGATCATTCTGTCGTTTTTGAGACTGCACCCAAGTATTGCATTTCAGACTCCTCTGTTGACTATGAGGGCTACTCCATTTCTTCCAAGGAATTCTTGGCCACTATAGTAGATACAACGGTCTTCTGAATTAAATTTGCCCATTCCCATCCATTTTAGTTCACTGATTCCTAAGATGTTGATGTTCGCTCTTGCCATCTCCTGCTCGACAACATTGAATTTACCTTGAATCATGGACCTAACATTCCAGGTTCCTATGCAGTATTGTTCTTTACAGCATTGGACTTTACTTTCACTGACAGATACATCCACAACTGAGCGTCATTCCACTTTGGCCCAGCTGCTTTGTTCTTTCTGGAGCTATTATCATTCAGGATACATGCAGACAAATAAAATGGTTTACTACCCAAAAGAATGTTTTAAAAAGTGTTCAAGTAGAAGCCTATCTGGAAGAACCCTTTTGGTAGAAGCAAAGCTGACTACTGGGTACAAAAAAAAAAAAAAAAGATTTGGGCTTGCAAAATGTAGAAGGCATGGCGCCTGGTACATGTGCTTCATGACTTGTCATCATAGTTAGGTCACGATTGCTGTGATTGTGGATTGTCTGTTTAGTCAAAAAAAAAAACAAAACAAAAATGTTGTCTGATATTAGATCTAGAAATATCTGTATTTAAAATATTAGCTTGTCTTCTATTTATATAGCTGGTCTTGGCTATGCCATTTCACATCTCTGAGTCACATATGCCTGATCTGTAAAACGAGAGTGATAATCTCTCCCTTCCAGAGCTTTAGAGGAAATATCTACATAATTACAGTATGTGTATCCTATTCCCTTCCTTCACAGTGTCACCCGACATTGACGGCATATTGGTTCTCTGGGTGTAACTGGGTGGGTTTTCTCGTCCATGCTACTTTGTAATCCAGCTAGATCATTCCCGCCTCATTCTTTTTCCTTGAAAGATGTTTTCCTAGCTGTGATTTTTGGAGTGGATGTACTGCAGGTTGAATCCTGAGAGGATGCCAGCACTGAACATCACATAATGATCCACTGTTAAATATGAAAACTAATATTTACATTGCACTTGAGCATTTAAGCAACACTTTCAAACATGGCATCCTCTTTAGTTCTTAAAATTATTTTCTGAAGTAGTTATTAGTATCTGTTGTTACTCCATTTTCTAGGAGAGGGAATCAGGGCTCTGAAACGTTCAGGGACTCAACCATAGTCGCATAGCTGGAAATAATGGAGTAAGCATGGCTTCCCCCAGTGACCCTCATAGTAATAAATAGTATGAATACTTTGCAGTTCCTGACCCCACCTCTGTCTTCTGTATTCCCGCTGCCTTGCTGACACTATGTCTTGGTCCCTTGTATTTCTGGGCATCCCTGTGGACTCTTTCATAGGTCCTCATGCATGCATGCTCATAGTTACTGCTTGGTGTTGGCCATTTTCCTCCTCGTTAGGTTGGGTTTATTTTGGTGAGGTCTGCCACCTGAAAAGAAGCATTGTGAAGGTGCCTCCCTGTTGCCATGGCTACCGGTGCCTGCCATCAAAGGAACTTAAATTGAGGGCCCAGTCTCATTGTGTTCCCAAAGTCACTGGTGTTTTTCCTCACCTTGATGCTGCCTAAGCATAGTGACTGCTGTCCGATGCCTCTGTGATAAGAATGTCCATGTGGGGAGGAACCCTCAGCCTGTTGTGACGCGAATGGGGCTTTATTCCTCAAGCCCCAAAGCAGTACTATTTTGCTCCTACTCCAGTGCTTATGAAGTTTGGTGAAAATAGTCCTTTCAGTTTTATTATAGTCCTCTTGAAAGTCCCAGTGAGGCCTTTTGTTAGCCAGGGTTCTCCAGAGAAACAGAACGAAAAGATAGGTAGCTAGGTAGGTAGGTAGCTAGAAAGATAGGTAGTAGATAGATAGAAAGATTTATTATGAGAGATAGGTTTATGTGATTATGGGAGATACTCTCAGGGTCTTCCATCTACAGTCTGGAGGCCCAGGCAAGCAGGTGTGTAGTTCCTGTCCAAGTCAAAATGCCTAAGAACCAGGAATGCAGGTGTCTGAGGGTAGGAGAGATGAGTGTCCCAACCAAGAGGATGGACTGACTCTTCCTCTACCTTTTTGTATATATGAGCTCTTAGCTGTTTCAGTGTTGCCCACCTGCATTGGCTAGGGTGACCCTCTTCCCTTAGTCTAGGGATTCAGTTGCTGATCTCTTCTGGAGACACCCTCACAGACACATCTGGAAATAATGTTTACCAGTTTGCATTGTCTTTCAGGCCAGTGAAGTTCACATATAAAATTAGCCATCATAGGTATTATTGAGATACAAAATTATCAAAGATAAATTCAAGGGACAGGTAACATGGTGACCTTATTAGAATCATCTTCTGACTCCATTAACTGCTGTGCCTGAGGAACTGTTTGTCTTTCAATAAGTTTTTTTTTTTTTTTATCTGAATTTCCTTTGTTCTTTAAGTAAATAAACTACCTTCTGGTGTCCCTACTTGTCTTCAAACACAACCAATGCTGTTTGGTGACCACAGCTCAGGTCCATATAGGGTCCTCTGCCATTCACATAATATTTTAGTAGTACTCTGACTTTTGGACTTCAGAGATCAATAACAGTTCAGAAACAATTTGCAGAAATAATATTGAATTGCCTACTGTTTATTTTGCCAACTGAGAAAAATAAACCAAACAGAATAAAACCCAAAACAATAGACACTTACTAAACCATACAGAGAGAAAGAGCTGGACCTTTGCCAACTCTTTAGTTTTAATAATAGAAAGATGATTTTTCCACTGAAAGAAGAGGAAAGAAGTACTATCCAAAGAATAGGCATGTTATAGAATATGTAGCTTTATCCAAAATCCATACATCCTTCTCCCCTGTTGTTGCAGACTGTAAAATACTTGTCACACTGTGGTATTTCGGAACTATTCGATCGCTTCATTTGCTATTCACAGCACTTACTGTGAAGTAAGTGTTATCATTATCCCATTTTACAACTGTAGAAATTCAGGACCAGAGAAGTTGGGCATCTTGCCAAAAGTCACAGTAAATGAGTACCTGAAACTTAAATTCAAGCCCTCCACTCTCAGTTGTGCATGGGCTTGGCTGAACAACTGCAGATGATGGGGATATTCATATGAAATTGTCTGCTTATATTTTTCGAATGTTTTGAGTTTTTAAAATAAATTTATTTAAAGTAGATTATTGTTTGCAGTTTCCCCAGTGTGTCCTTTTGGCTATGTGATCTTTATTAATAAACATGCATATGTATCTATAAAATGTATCACTCTGAATAATTGGCCTTATAATTTGTGAGCAGATTCTTTTGTCTCTTTAGTCTATGAAGAATTTACTACAGAAAAAAAAAAAAAAACCATGGATTGTTGTCATTCTGAGTGTTGCAAAGGTCCTCTCTGTATGCTCACAAAAAATGGACAATATGACATCTTCCTAGATTTCATCTTTCCCTTCTCTCCTCTGCCTCATTCTTCATGTTTCTGTCTCTTCCCTGGATTTTTTTGTGTATTTTTCTCCTTTGAGATATTGGTTTTCTGGCCATTCTGTATTTTTCTGTATTTGGTTGTCTGGCCATTCTATATTTTTCTCCTTTGAGATTGTAGTTGCCTGGCCATTAGAAACTTCTCTAGGTGTTCAGTTCAGTTGCTCAGTCATGTCCAACTCTGTGACCCCATGGACTGCAGCATGCCAGGCTTCCCTGTCCATCAACAACTCCTGGAGCCTGTTCAAATTCATGTCTGTTGAGTCTGTGATGCTATCCAGGCATCTTATCCTTTGTCATCCCTTTCTCCTCCTGCCTTCATTCTTTCCCAGAATCAGGGTCTTTTCCAATGAGTCAGTTCTTCGCATCACATTGCCAAAGTACTGGAGTTTCAGCTTCAGTATTAGTCCTTCCAATGAATATTCAGGACTGATTTCCTTTAGGATTGAGTGGTTTGATCTCCTGGAAGTCCAAGGGACTCTCAAGTGTCTTTTTCAACACCACAGTTTAAAAGCATCAATTCTTTGGTGCTCAGCTTTCTTGATAGTCCAACTCTCACATCCATACATGGCTACTGGAAAAACCATAGCTTTGACTAGATGGGCCTTTGTTGGCAAAGTAATGTCTCTGCTTTTTAATATGCTGTCTAGGTTGGTCATAGCTTTTCTTCCACGGAGCGAGTGTCTTTTAATTACATGGCTGCAGTCACCATCTGCACTGATTTTGGAGCCCCCCAAAATTAAGTCTGTCACTGTTTTCATTGTTTCCCCATCTGTTTGCCACAAAGTGATGGGACCGGATGCCATGATCTTAGTTTTCTGACCATTGAGTTTTAAGCCAACTTTTTCACCCTTCTCTTTCACTTTCATCAAGAGACTGTTAAGTTCTTCTTCACTTTCTGGCAGAAACCAGTTCTTAATTAACAGATTAAGATGTCCTCATGTCGGGATAGTGCCTTTGTCCAGATCAGTCTACAGTTTACGTCAACCATAAGCATGTACAGAATGGTTTATTCTTGACGGGGTTGGGCTGAAGGGATAGAGAAAATCAGGCAGTAGACTCTTGGTGTGCATGGACCTGACGTTCGACGTTTCTGCTTTTCAAAAATGAGTCTAGAGGCTAATGCTCTGCAGTCACCTGTAATTTTGCCAGGACAGACATCAATTTCAACCGAATGTGTGAACTCTAAGGACTGCCCAGAATCTATATTGTATTTATAGATTTATTTATTTGTTTGGTGGTGCTGGGTCTTAGTTGAGGCATGCAGGATCTTTAGTTGCGCTATGCGAACTCTTAGTTGCGGCATGTGGGATCTAGTTCCCTGACCAGGTATGGAACTCAGGCCCCCTGCATTGGGAGCGTGGAGTCTTAGCCACTGGACCACCAGGGAAGTCCCCAGAACATATTTTAATATGGCTTTTATTGTTTATATATACTTCATGGTCTTGTTTGGTTCTTATGAAAAGTGATGTGGATCTTGGAAATTTGACAAACTATATTTGATAAATGTAGGGGTAGCAGAAAAAATTGAGGTACTTAGAAAAGTCTTGGTTCCATTATTCTCAAATATAAAGGATGTATGACATATTTGAGCCCTTTCTACCAAAATTATGTTGAAAGGCCTCCTTTCATCCCACTTCATTTCTGGAATTTTATGCATTAGCCTCTGGGGAATTCAATATTCTTTTGAAGCAAAACTCTTTCAAAAACTTATTTTGGTCATTTACGTATTTATTTTTAATTGGGAAAAGTAAGGAGAATTTGGGCTCTAGAGACTTGGAGAATGGAATATGAATATGAACATAAATTCTTTGTTTTCAGGGAAGATTGTTTCAACTTCTCGTTTTCATCAGCACTTATAGTGATCATGATACAAATATGTTTCTGTTCTATCCACGGATTGCTTGTTTCCCAAGATAGATACTTACTGGGGCAAGACATTTCCTTGAAGCCTTTTGATTTTCCAGGTGGAAGGACATCTAATTTTCTTTTAAATTGGGTTCAGAGAAGACTACATCCCTTTTTCTCCTACCTTTTGCCAAGCAGCTTTTCATGGTTACAGAAAAGTTTATGAAAACATCGGTCTCTGGCTTTCTCTTCTGGAGAAATCGCTCTTGGGATTCTGGGATGAAAGGTGGAATGAAAGGAGGAGTAGGAGGATCTGAATCAAGGGGGGATTTTGAGTATCAACTAGAAAATGCAGAATTTTACAAGTGATTATTTCAGTGTTTATAGTAAAGTTCACTAATTTCTCAGAAGAACAAGTTGTCTGGGATGAGTGGATAGGTTCCTTTGGGATAGATTGATAAAATTTTGTCTGATAAGTTTTTATTCTTTTATCTCAATTTGTAATTTCCTGCTTACTCATAAGAAGGCTTGGGGGACCCTAGGAGATTTCAAAACACAGATTCTCTGGAACTTGAGAGATTAAATGTCATACATCTGTTCAGTCATTCAGCAAGTACTTTCTATGTATAACTTCTCCAGGCATGACAATAGAGGCTGAGTATAAAGTGGGGAACTAAATAGTCTCTACTCTTGTGAAGCTTACTGGGGAGAGGGAAAATAAATACAGCAATACAAATAATGGAAATTTTGTTAAGGACTGTGAAGGAAAGGGGGAAAAGGAGCAGGAAGAGGGAGTTTGGGTTTCTGCTCCAGATCTTGCCTCTTTACAATTAGTGAAGCTCTCACTCACCAGCCAAAGCCCATCCAGCAAGAGAGGACACCTACATGCCAACAGTGTTCCTAGAAAGAGCTCTGGACCATTCCTTGCCTTCGGCCTGTTTCTTGCCTCCTTTCCATCCATCTGTTCATTCACACATTGATTTAGCACACATCGGTTGAGCATGGGGTCACTTCCAGGCAGGCTTGTTGTCAGGCACTGGGAGTGTGATTGTGGAAGACAGGTGTGGTTTCCAGCCCCAAGGTGATCACTGACTGGTGCAAAGTGAAGACTATGTATAACCATAGTTACCAGGCAATTGAAATGCAGTGGTTATGGACTCTGGTAGAGACAGTGCTGGGAAGTAGGAGGTGGATAACTCTACCTGGGGATGGGGATAGTGTACAGAAGACCCAAGATGAAAGGGGAATGCGTGTGAAGAGTATTCCAGGCAGAAAAAAACAGCTTATACCAAAGGGGTAGGAAAAAGCAGGGTTTCCCAGTGAACCGGATAAAGTTAAGAGTGATGGAGTGAAGATGTGGGGGGCACAGACAATTGGACAAGGTAATGCAGGACTTAGAAGATCATGTTAATTAGTTTGCATCTACTTAGAACCTCAGTTTTGGCATCTTCTCTCAGTTTCATCCTCATGCCTTTCTTGTTTTATTCTAAGAACACTGCTGCTTGATTATACCTCAGTCCCTGGAACCCAACTCTTTTATCTCTCTGCTTTCTTGGTGTTCTTGAAAGGGGACTGGATAATAGGGGCTTAGATTCAGGGAAACTTTCAAAATACTTAAAATGTGGACTTAAAATACTTAAAATGTGGACTTAAAACGTGGTGTAGACTGTTTTTATGACATAAATGTACTGAGCATCAAAAATGAGGAAGAGCTGGTCTTACCTGAACCAGGGTGGATAGGTATTGGAGTGAGTCCTGGAAATGACAGGACTTCCAAAGGCTGGTAGCCAGGAAGCTTGTGTTCACTGCATTGTGAAGTATTTCTGTCTCTTGCTTTCTGAAGATCAAGCACCTTGTGAAGACTGAGGCTGCTGAAAGGATACATGTTGGTGAATTTGCTTCCTTAATCCTCCTAAATCCCCCATCCTTGAGAAGTAACAAGAGTTACAAGGGATTTCATTTAGGCCCACAGTCTTCCATCTGAAGTGCTTGGAACCAAATATATTTCACATATCAAATGTTTATGGTTTGACAAAAGTAAAATGGAGCATGCTTTTGTGACACCCCCAGAGGGTCTGGAGTGGCACCTTGCGATCACCAGGTTAATGTTTCTGCAGCAAAGTGTATATATAGCCACACAAAGTTAGATGAACTGAGATTCTAAAACGTATTTGGACAGTTCAGGTCAGGTTTTACCCCCAAAAGAGTTAAGCTCACAACAGGTTTGGCTCCTGGATGAGTTAGGTAAAGACGTTTAGATTTCAGAGCTTTTGTATTTCAGAATTGCAGATTAAAGACTGTGTGGATCTGTAGCATATCATTTTGTTAGGCACAGTTGAAAAAAGTATTCACAATAGGAATTTAGAAACTCCAGAAGATTCTTAACCAGGGGTGTGCAGATCTGGTTGGAGACCTCGTAAATCAGGCCATCTGGGAGTGGACTGGAGAGAGATACTTTTAACAAGCTCCCCAGCTGACTCTGATTCACATCAAAATTTAAGAAGCTCTGCTGTAAAAGAAAATTTCAAGGGAGATTGTGAATCTTCTCTACACATTTAAGAAAATGTTGATTTTTTTTTTTTTAGATCTCTGTGAATTGATAAATGTATCAACTTTGCATCAAACAGGTTCCTCTTTGCTAAGATTGTGGTTCAGGTACTGATTCAACTTGTTGGATTTCCTCGTGCCTTTAGAGATAAAAACTACCCTGTGGGAAGTCCTGTTGGTGATTCACTGGATCTTTGACTCTGCAGATCCCACTGCAGGCTCCCCAGTTACTCAAGTGCTTTGACAATAGCTTTTATATGACCAGCCCTCCACTGGGCACTGTAGGAAGAATGGCTGACTCCTGCCCTCAAAGAGCTGAAAACACCTGAACATGTTAATATTAATGAATGCCGAGACCTTTGAACTTGGTCGCAGTTCAGCTCAGTACTGTTACAGTTTCAGAGATACATTGACACTTGTTCTTTTAAAACTTTTATTTAATGTTTACTTTTTGACATTTGGGGAAATAATCAACTCATATGGCAGACATACTAGAGAGGGAGGGAAACTCTTCAGAAGCATATGGGAGACATTTTGCAATGGATCAAGGCATGAATTTTTTTTTTTCATACCCTATTTTTATAAACAAGGGATTAATTGGGAGTGGAGTGAAATAACAGGGTCTTTGGTAACCAGCTTTATTAGCTTTATGCCCTTGGGCATATTAACTAAATTTCTGCATCTCAGTTTGCCCATGAATACTGTGAAGACATAATGTGTACTATGTGGGCTTGCTGTGTGGATGAGGTCAGCTTCTCACTATGGAACACTGAAACAGTGAACACTGATTTCTTCATTCTCTGTGCTCCATAACACTTTGGGTGTTTGTGTGTCCGCACTTGCTTCTCTGTCCTTTGCTGTTGATCTGTTACCTGTTGATGTCATACTGAATTGTGAGCTCTTAGAGAACATGGACCTTGTATTTCTAACTCTTCCATTCCTTGCGACTTTCCTGGTGGCTCATACGGTAAAGTGTCTGCCTACAGAAATGGTAGGGACCTAACGGAAGCAGAAGATATTAAGAAGAGGTGGCAAGAATACACAGAAGAACTGTACAAAAAAGATCTTCATGACCCAGATAAAAACGATGGTGTGATCACTCACCTAGAGCCAGAGATGCTGGAATGTGAAGTCAAGTGGGCCTTAGGAAGCATCACTACGAACAAAGCTAGTGGAGGTGATGAAATTCCAGTTGAGCTATTTCAAATCCTGAAAGATAATGCTGTGAAAGTGCTGCACTTGATATGGCAGCAAATTTGGAAAACTCAGCAGTGGCCACAGGACTGGAAAAGGTCAGTTTTCATTCCAATCCCAAAGAAAGGCAATGCCAAAGAACGCTCAAACTACCGCACAATTGCACTCATCTCATATGCTAGTAAAGTAATGCTCAAAATTCTCCAAGCCAGGCTTCAGCATTACATGAACCATGAACTTCCAGATGTTCAAGCTGGTTTTAGAAAAGGCATAGGAACCAGAGATCAAATTTCCAACATCTGCTGGATCATCGAAAAAGCAAGAGTTCCAGAAAAACATCTATTTCTGCTTTATTGACTATGCCAAAGCCTTTGATTGTGTGGATCACCACAAACTGTGGAAAATTCTTCAAGAGATGGGAATACCAGACCACCTGACCTGCCTCTTGAGAAACCTATATGCAGGTCAGGAAAGCAAGTCAGAACTGGACATGGAATAACAGACTGGTTCTAAATAGGAAAAGGAGTACGTCAAGGCTGTATATTGTCACCCTGCTTTTTTAACTTCTGTTCAGAGTACATCATGAGAAACACTGGGCTGGAGTAAGCACAAGCTGGAATCAAGATTGCTGGGAGAAATATCAGTAACCTCAGATATGCAGATGACACCACCCTTATGGCAGAAAGTGAAGAAGAACTAAAGAGCCTCTTGATGAAAGTAAGAGAGTGAAAAAGTTGGCTTAAAGCTCAGCATTCAGAAAACTAAGATCATGGCATCTGGTCCCATCACTTCATGGCAAATAGATGGGGAAACAGTAGAATCAGTGGCTGACTTTGTCTTTTTGAGTTCCAAAATCAGTGCAGATGGTGACTGCAGCCATGAAAGTAAAAGATGCTTACTCCTTGGAAGGAAAGTTATGACCAATTTAGACAGCATATTAAAAGGCAGAGACATTACTTTGTCAACAAAGGTCTGTCTAGTCACGGTTATGTTTTTTCCAGAAGTCACGTATGGATGTGAGAGTTGGACTATTAAGGAAGCTGAGCACCAAAGAATTGGTGCTTTTGAACTGTGATGTTGGAGAAGACTCTTGAGAGTCCCTTGGACTGCAAGGAGATCCAACCAGTCCATTCTAAAGGAGATTAGTCCTGGGTGTTCATTGGAAGGCCTGATGCTAACGCTGAAACTCCAGTACTTTGGCCACCTGATGCGAAGAGCTGACTCATTTGAAAAGACCCTGATGCTGGGAAAGATTGAGGGCAGGAGGAGAAGGGGACGACAGAGGATGAGATGGTTGGATGGCATTCCCGACTCAATGGACATAGCTTTGGCTGGACTCTGGGAGTTGATGATGGACCGGGAGGCCTGGCGTGCTGTGGTTCATGGGGTTGCAAAGAGTCAGACATGACTGAGTGACTGAACTGAACTGAACAATGCTGTAGACCTGGGTTCAATCCCTGGGTTGGAAAGATCTCCTGGAGAAGGAAATGGCAACCCACTTCAGTACTCTTGCCTGGAAAATCCCATGGATGGAGGAGCCTAGTAGGCTACAGTCCATGGGGCCAAAAAGAGTCAGACACGACTGAATGACTTCACGTTCTTTCACTTTCTTTTGGGTCTGGCATGTGGTAAGCACTTGGCAAAGGTTTGTTGAAAAGAAAGAGAGCAGCCTCGATTACAGACTTTGAAGGAGTGGGCTTTGAGCAGTGGTATACTAATATTTAATGACCTATCTAGCCAGTAAAAATGTGTGTTCTTCTTATTATTCTTTGTACTTACATGAAGCATGTATGCTATGCTATGCTAAGTCGCTTCAGTCATGTCTGACTCTGTGCGACCCCATAGACGGCAGCCCAGCAGGCTCCCCCATCCCTGGGATTCTCCAGGCAAGAACACTGGAGTGGGTTGCCATTTCCTTCTCCAATGAGTGAAAGTGAAAAGTGAAAGTGAAGTCGCTCTGTCATGCCTGACTCTTAGCAACCCCATGAACTGCAGCCTACCAGGCTCCTTCATCTATGGGATTTTCCAGGCAAGAGTACTGGAGTGGGGTGCCATTGCCTTCTCTGAAGCATGTATAGCACACATTGATAAATCATGATGAAATATACAGTACCCTTTATTGTCAGTTTCATAGAGCTAATTGATTCTCTCAGAATGCCTCCCTAAGTCTAGATCAGTGCTTGATAAACAGTGGTCAAATATAACCCACCACCCACTTTTATAAATAAAATTTTACTGAAGCATAGCCATACCCAATGACTGCCATTGTGCTACAGTGGTAGAATTGAGAATTGTAACAGAGACCATACAGCCCTCACAGAATATGTATTATTTAGTTCTTTAGGGAAAAGCGACGGAGAAGGCAATGGCAACCCACTCCAGTGTTCTTGCCTGGAGAATCCCAGGGATGGGGGAGCCTGGTGGGCTGCCATCTATGGGGTCGCACAGAGTTGGACACGACTGAAGCCACTTAGCAGCAGCAGCAGGGAAAAGCGAATCTTTGTCTCTTCTTCTCTCCTCCTGTTCCTCTTCTTTCTTTTAGAACCCCTTAAAAATATAAAAAGTACTTTTAGCTTGTGGACCATCAAAACTAAGTTAAGGGCTAGATTTCATTGAGCCATAGATCACTGAGCCCCATTCTAGCCGGTCAACAGAACAATAAGTCAATCTCTGATTTGTAGTGTTTTCCAATTACTGTGGTATAAATACTTCCAACATGGTTGATTTCCAGTTACCAACAGGATATTACTGAACATGAAATTAGAACAGATGCACAATAGCACACCCTTATGTAATATTTCAACTATACAGAATCAACAGATGTAAATAACCATAAGAGCATAGATAATAGTAAAATGTAGTGAAATAGTTAAGTGATGAATTTTGAACATTTATTACCTTTGTTTTTAATATAACATGATAATGTTTATATAATTTAATTTTTAGCATATTTAATTCATTTATTTTTTTAATTGAAGTGTAGCTAATGTACAATGCTACATTAGTTTCTGCTGTACAACAAAGTGATTCAGTTATATATGTATATATACACACATATCCATATTCTTTGTCATATTTTCCATTATAGTTTATTACAAGATATTAAATATAGTTCCCTATGTTATACAGTAAGACTTTGCTGTTTATCTATTTTATATATAGTAGTTTATATCTGCTAATCCCAGACTCCTACTAATTTATCCCTCCCTCTCTTCCTTTCTCCTTTAGTAAGCATATATTTGTTTTCTATACCTGTGAGTCTGTTTTTGTTCTGTGAACAGGTTCATTTGTATCTAACTTAATTTTTAAATAATAACTGTTAAACTGACAACTGGATTGCAAATTTCCTGAAAATTTAAGAGTCAGCTCTTGCAAGTTGGTAAAATCTGGCTCCATCACATTTCTGGATGTTTGTGTTAGTCCCTAAAGGGTCTTGATAAGCCGAAGAAGAGAGAGGCAGGCGTTCCATCTTTGCACCTCATTTCTTTGTCCCATAGCTTTCATCTAGTTAAAATCCTAACAACACTGACATAGAATCTGATCTGAATTAGCTGCTGCTGCTGCTGTTGCTAAGTCGCTTCAGTCGTGTCCGACTCTGCGCGACCCCAGAGACGGCCTCCTACCAGGCTCCTCTATCCCTGGGATTCTCCAGGCAAGAACACTGGAGTGGGTTGCCATTTGTTTCTCCAATACATGAAAGTGAAAAGTGAAAGTGAAGTCGCTCAGTTGTGTCCGACTCTTCACGACCCCATGGACTACAGCCTACCAGGCTCCTCTATCCATGGGATTTTCCAGGCAAGAGTACTGGAGTGGGGTGCCATCGCCCTCTCTGGATCTGAATTAGACTTCCTCCCTACAAAACGTCTAAAGTGAGCTAGCAAAGGTGAAGGTGAGGGTGAAACCCAATTCGACCCCATGGACTGTAGCCTGCCAGGCTCCTCTGTCCATGGCATGCTCCATTCTCCAGGCCAGACTACTGGAGTAGGTAGCCATTCCCTTCTCCAGGGGATCTTCCCAACCTAGGAATTGAACCCAGGTCTTCTCATTGCAGGTGGATTCTTTACCATCCTAGCCACCAGGGAAGCCCAAAAGGGCCACATAGAGGTTCCAATTGCTAAAACTGTGCTCTTTACCATTGGACACCCTAGTCAGTCCTGCCAACTCTATTGATAATTCTTATGACCCTCTTATGAATAGGCTTCATCCGATGGTGTAAATGGAGTTTTGGGAGGAAGGAGATGAATTTTTGGAATTGTTTGACTTCATTTATTGTTGGCTACATATAGTAACTGGACATTTGGCTTCTCTGCTTGAGAGGCTTATCCTCTTCTTGGATGGCAAGGTGATGCCCTATTATTTGCAATATTACACTTTTAGGGAGGAGCAAGGAAGAGGCAAAGCCAGCTCATGTAGTCATTATCATGAACCAACAACAGGGCAAAGCAGGCTTCATACCATGCCTTTCACACCGAGCTCAATGGGTGTAATTTTGTTAATCTTGCAGGAAGGATTCTTTAGGTCACTCACACCATGAGAGGCAAAAAGGAAAAGCTAATTTAACAAGGTTGTCACCTTCTTGAAAGCATATTCAAAAGCTTGCTACTTGAAGACATTTGAAAGAAGGCAGGGGTGAGTGCCAAAAGCTTTTTCCCTTCTCCCCAGTTTACTTTTCTTCGTTCAACAGGGACTTGTGGAAATAAAATATGTCTAAGGAATAGAGAAGGAAAGGAGAAGAGTGAAAAGCTACGTTGCTTTTTTTTTTTTTTCTTTGAAATCTGTACGTGAAGGATCTGTGGCTTGTGTGGAGTGGGTGAGGTGCTCTGTAGCTCTCGGTGACATTACCAAGGGGAATCTGGGGCCAGAGGTGTACAGGTGGGGCTGTCAATCAGAGACAACATCAAGGGCTCTTACAAAAACAAAAGGAAAGAAAATGGATGTTTAATCAATACAGTTGCTCTCTGCTTAACCTTTTGTGTTTTAAGCAACATTCACTGGAGCCCAGCGCCAGAGTCCAATATTTAACACATAAAAGGTACTCAAAAAGGTGAAGCCTTGGAGAGCAGCTGAAAAGTGAGGATGGAATTGAGGGTTAAGAAATGGAAAGAAAAAGACGTGAAGGAGAGGCAGGTCAAATGGATGTTAAAGGCTGGGATCCATTAATAACAGGCTGGGGACCACTCTGGGACAGATAGGTGAGCCCGGGATAGACTGCACGGATGCTGGGTGCCTGGTGATCCTACACTGTGTTCAGCTCAGTTTCCCTTTCCTTATTCCTGGAGGGAATCAGAATAACTCCAGCTTTGACTGAAAAAGAGGAAGAAGTAGCCTCAGCAGGCTCAGGTTGTCGCTTGGTCTACTGTTATGTCTGGTGATGCCTGGCCTGCTCATTATCTCCACTCTACCTTCAAGTACATAATTAGCAATGGTGGAGGAGGCAGCATCAAGCAAATGTCAGAGAAAAGAGCCTGGAAGAGCATTCAGCTCTTTGGCAACAGCAAGGCTGGGCCACTCAGACTCTCCCACCTGGCCTGTGAAAGTAGCCTCTTAAGTAATAGCCTGCCTCCACATTCAGGTCATACTCCACACTTTTACCACAGTTGTATTTTTTAATTAAAACAATTTTGAAAATGTGAAAATCACAAAAAAGCACAAAGAGGGAACTGAGAACCATTTGTGTCTCACTCAGCATATTTTTATTTGTCTTCCTTTTGTCTTTATCCTTCTTTATTTATTGAGTACCTACTATGTGGCACAAATGGTCACATTATATTATAGGAGATATAAAGATGAATATAACTGACCCCTTGTCTCAGTCTGGAGGGGAAGACATGCAGACAAATGAATGTAGTATTCTGTATCAGCATATGCACATGTTTTGGTTTTATTTTTATAATTAGCTTGGTTATTCATTTTGATTAAGAAATATATATGCTGCTGCTGCTGCTGCTAAGTCGCTTCAGTCGTGTCCGACTCTGTGCAACCCTATAGACGGCAGCCCACCAGGCTCCCCCGTCCCTGGGATTCTCCAGGCAAGAACACTGGAGTGGGTTGCCATTTCCTTCTCCAATGCATGAAAGTGAAAAGTGAAAGTGAAGTCGCTCAGTCGTGCCCGACTCTTAACGACCCCATGGACTGCAGGCTACCAGGCTCCTCCATCCATGGGATTTTCCAGGCAAGAGTACTGCAGTGGGGTGCCATTGCCTTCTCTGAAGAAATATATGTAAGCAGTACAAAATTCAAAAATTACAAAAGAGCATCGAGTGAGAGGTAAATCTGTTTTGTGTCCCTGTCCTTTAATCACACAATTTCCCATCTTAGAGGCAACCACAGGTACCAGTTTCTTATTTTTCATTTTCTCTTTCTCTCAGTATATATACATGCATATATTTATAAGTAAATATATATATACACACATGGAAGTATATATAATTTATATGTAGCATAATGCATACCTCATTTTGTATCTTCCATATTCTTTTAGTATATTTTAGAGATTATTCATCAGCACAGAAAGAGCAGCTTACTTTTTTAATTAGCTATATAACATTCCACTGTACATATACATATATTAAAATTCATATAAAAATAGGCATTTTATATATAAAAGTTTACATCAACCATATATAAATATCAAAACTACATATATTTTAAAATCTACCCTTGGCTATTATAGGCTCTCTGGTACAAAGTGTTGAGTTAATTGTACTCCTCAATTCATGGAATGTCATCAACAACAATCCTTATGAAGTTTTCTCCTTTTGCTCAATACTGTGTTTTTACATCTATCCATGTTGCTTTTTAGCCAGCTTTCAAGTTTTTAGAAGTTTTTATTGCTCATTTTATTGACTAACATTTTTAAAAAGTTAAGATTCTAATTTTTAGAACATTTTATGATTCACATCAAAAATAAGATGACAGTTCAGAGATTGCCCATATTCTACCTGACCCCACAAATAATAACCTCTGCCATTATCAAAGAGTCAGACACTACTTAGCAACTTAACAGGGTTATCAACGTCCGCCAGTAAAGCGGTACATTTGTTATAGTTGAGGAACCTATACTGACACATTGTAATCACTCAAAGTCTATAGTTTACCCTATGGTTGACTATTGGTATCCTATATTCTATGAGTTTGGATGAATGTATAATGGCATAATCTTCTTGTGTGGGTTTTGGCAAATTGTGTTTTTCAAGGAATGGTCTGTTTCATCTAGGTCATCAAATTTATAAGCCTAGTATTATTCACAACATTCCCATATTATCCTTTGAATCCCCATGGGATCTGTAGTGATTTCCCTTTTTTTTTTTTCCCATTGTTTCAATGTGTCTTTCTGTAAATATAAATGAGTCTGGGCATATTTTCGTATGCTTGCTAGTCTGTTGAAATTCCTCTTAAGTGTCCTGTTAGTTCATGTCTTTGTTCCATTTTCTGGCTAGACTTCCTGTTCTTTCATTATTGATTTCAGAAGTTCCTTGTATATCCTATGAATTCTGGATATTAGTCTCTTGTTTTTAGACAATGAAAATAGTTTCTTCTGTTGTTCGTCTGTTAACATTGTCAACGGTGTTCTGCATGAAATGGATGTCTATAGTTTTTATGTAATGAAATCTATCATTTTTTTTGCCTTATTATCCAAATTTCAGATTTTTGTTTCAGAAGTTCTCCCCATCGTAGGGATATAGATATTCTCCTACATTATTTTATATCAAACCCATTGTCCCTGTCATCTACATCTTCAATTCATCTGTAGTCAGTATTGTGTATGTTGTAAAGAAGGGTCTAAGTTTTAGTTGTTCTTCACATTGAGCTAGTTATTTCTAATACCATCTATAAAGAATCAGCCCCTTTTGATTCTTTTGCTTTGGAGTGCTACCTTTATTATGTATCAGGTTACCATAAATTCATGAATCTATTTCAAAACTATCTACTACCCTCCATTGGTTTGTTTGCTGTTGTTACATGTTGATTTGATTGCAGTGGGTTTGTACATATCCTAATATCTAGAAAGCAGGTTTCCACTCTTTTTAAAAAATTTTATTGAAGTATACTTGATTTAAAATGTTGAGTTAGTTTCAGGTGTATAGCAAAGTGGTTCAGTTATACATATACATATATGTATATATTTTGTATATGAATATACAAAATAAAAGAATAAATTTGTTTTAATAATAATAAAGAATAATAAATAAAAATTATAAATAAAAAATAAAGAGAATTTTTGCATTCTTTTTTCTTTTAAATTTAATTAATTTATTTTACTTTACAATATTGTATTGGTTTTGCCGTACATTGACTTGAATCCGCCATGAGTGTACATGTGTTCCCCATCCTGAATCCCCCCTCCCACCTCCCTCCCCATCCCATCCCTCTGGGTCATCCCAGTGCACCAGCCCCGAGCACCCTGTATCATGCATCAAACCTGGACTGGCGATTCATTTTACATATGATATTTTACAAGTTTCAATGCCATTCTCCCATATCATCCCACCCTCGCCCTCTCCCACAGAGTCCAAAAGACTGTTCAATACATCTGTGTCTCTTTTGCTGTCTCACATACAGAGTTATCATTACCTTCTTTCTGAATTCCATATATATGCATCAGTATACTGTATTGGTGTTTTTCTTTCTGGCTTACTTCACTCTGTATAATAGGCTCCAGTTTCATCCACCTCCTTAGAACTGATTCAAATGTATTCTTTTTAATGGCTGAGTAATACTCCATTGTGTATATGTACCACAGCTTTCTTATCCATTCATCTGCTGATGGACATCTAGGTTGCTTCCATGTCCTGGCTATTTTAAACAGTGCTGCGATGAACATTGGGGTACATGTGTCTCTTTCAATTCTGGTTTCCTCGGTGTGTATGCCCAGCAGTGGGATTCCTGGGTCATATGGCAGTTCTATTTCCAGTTTTTTAAGGAATCTCCACACTGTTCTCCATAGTGGCTGTACTAGTTTGCATTCCCACCAACAGTGTAAGAGGGTTCCCTTTTCTCCACACCCTCTCCAGCATTTATTGCTTGTAGACTTTTGGATAGCAGCCATTCTGACTGGCATGAAATGGTACCTCATCATGGTTTTGATTTGCATTTCTCTGATAATGAGTGATGTTGAGCATCTTTTCATGTGTTTGTTAGCCATCTGTATGTCTTCTTTGGAGAAATGTCTGTTTAGCTCTTTGGCCCACTTTTTGATTGGGTCTTTTATTTTTCTGGAATTGAGCTGTAGGAGTTGCTTGTATATTTTTGAGATTAATTCTTTGTCAGTTGCTTCATTTGCTATTATTTTCTCCCATTCTGAAGGCTGTCTTTTCACCTTGCTTATAGTTTCCTTTGTTGTGCAGAAGCTTTTAAATTTAATTAGGTCCCATTTGTTTATTTTTGCTTTTATTTCCAGTATTCTGGGAGGTGGGTCATAGAAGATTCTGCTGTGGTTTATGTCAGAGAGTGTTTTGCCTATGTTCTCCTCTAGGAGTTTTATAGTTTCTGGTCTTATGTTGAGATCTTTAATCCATTTTGAGTTTATTTTTGTGTATGGTATTAGAAAGTGTTCTAGTTTCATTCTTTTACAAGTGGTTGACCAATTTTCCCAGCACCACTTGTTAAAGAGATTGTCTTTTCTCCGTTGTATATTCTTGCCTCCTTTGTCAAAGATAAGGTGTCCGTAGGTGCGTGGATTTATCTCTGGGCTTTCTATTTTGTTCCATTGATCTATATTTCTCTTTGTGCCAGTACCATACTGTCTTGATGACTGTGGCTTTGTGGTAGAGCCTGAAGTCAGGCAGGTTGATTCCTCCGGTTCCATTCTTCTTTCTCAAGATTGCTTTGGCTAATCAAGGTTTTTTGTATTTCCATACAAATTGTGAAATTATTTGTTCTAGCTCTGTGAAAAATACTGTTGGTAGCTTGATAGGGATTGCAAAAAAGATTTTTTTTTGCATTCTTTTTGCATTCTTTTCTTATGTAGGTTATCACAGAATATTGAGTGGACATCTCCACTCTTTCTTTACTCTTTCAAACCTGACTTAGCTAATCATAAGCATTTTTTTCTTCCTTATAAATTTTTGAATAAATTGAGTTCCTTAAAGACCTAACTAAAATATAATATCAGATCAGATCAGATCAGTTGCTCAGTCATGTCCGACTCTTTGCGACCCCATGAATCACAGCACGCCAGGCCTCCCTGTCCATCACCAACTCCCGGAGTTCACTGAGACTCACGTCCATCGAGTCAGTGATGCCATCCAGCCATCTCATCCTCTGTCGTCCCCTTCTCCTCTTGCCCCCAATCCCTCCCAGCATCAGACTCTTTTCCAGTGAGTCAACTCTTCGCATGAGGTGGCCAAAGTACTGGAGTTTCAGCTTTAGCATCATTCCTTCCAAAGAAATCCCAGGGCTGATCTCCTTCAGAATGGACTGGTTGGATCTCCTTGCAGTCCAGGGGACTCTCAAGAGTTTTCTCCAACACCACAGTTCAAAAGCATCAATTCTTTGGCGCTCAGCCTTCTTCACAATCCAACTCTCACATCCATACATGACCACAGGAAAAACCATAGCCTTGACTAGACGAACCTTTGTTGGTAAAGTAATGTCTCTGCTTTTCATTATGCTATCTATGTTGGTCATAACTTTCCTTCCAAGGAGTAAGCGTCTTTTAATTTCATGGCTGCAGTCACCATCTGTAGTGATTTTGGAGCCCAGAAAAATAAAGTCTGACACTGTTTCCACTGTTTCCCCATCTATTTGCCATGAAGTGATGGGACGGGATGCCATGATCTTTTTCTGAGTGTTGAGCTTTAAGCCAACTTTTTCACTCTCCACTTTCACTTTCATCAAGAGGCTTTTGAGTTCCTCTTCACTTTCTGCCATAAGGGTGGTGTCATCTGCATATCTGAGGTTATTGATATTTCTCCCGGCAATCTTGATTCCAGTTTGTGTTTCTTCCAGTCCAGCATTTCTCATGATGTACTCTGCATAAGTTAAATAAGCAGGGTGACAATATACAGCCTTGACAAACTCCTTTTACTATTTGGAACCAGTCTGTTGTTCCATGTCCAGTTCTAACTGTTGCTTCCTGACCTGCATATGGATTTCTCAAGAGGCAGGTCAGGTGGTCTGGTATTCCCATCTCTTTCAGAACTTTCCACAGTTTATTGTGATCCACACAGTCAAAGGCTTTGGCATATGGTACATGGTTAGAAAACCAACTTTGTCTTGTTTACATACTTATTAAACTTTTTCTAATAAGAGAAATATAGATCGTAAACTTTTAGATATAATATTTTCCATGCTAATGAAGTTCCCTTCAATCCCTGGTTTGCTAGTTTTGTCATAAATAGGTGATAAACTTTGTTTTTTTTTTTTTTTTTTTTGCTATATCTAGGGTTTTTCTGGTTTAGTTTTCTTGCTATTAATGTGTTGTGTTTCCTTGGAATTTTTTTTTTTTTTGTATTGAATCATCTTTGCCTTCTTGGAACAGACCTTATCTGACCATGATGCATTTTGTTTTATATATACTGTCAGATGTTGTTAGCCTGTATTTTTGCTTCTATGAAATTAAGTCTGTTCTTTTGGAGAAGTATGGCATAGCGCTTAAGAATACAATCTCTGGAACCAGCTTGGCCACTCACTAGCTATGTTTTCTGAGGAGGCAGTAAACCTCTCTGGCTTCATCTACCCCCATCTTTAAATGGGATCAATGTTTATGGTACCTAATGTAAACCTTGTATTTATGAAGAAATGACTTAAAGTAGAGAAAACACTTAGAATACCTGACATCAAGTAAGCTCTGTGTAAATGCTTACTATGATCAGGGTACCAAGTTTATTTTATTGGGGCATCAACATGACAGTAATCTTATAAAATAATCTAAAGTTTTCTTACTTTTTCCTGTTTTCTAGAACGATTTGTATAAAATAAGAATTATCTGTTCCTTGAAAATTTGGTAGGAATCAACAATAAAGCTTTGTGAGCCTAGAGAGGTCTTTGTGGAGGTTGTTTTAACTTCCTTGTTATTTTAACTTTTTATGCTTATTGGTCGGAGAAGGCAATGGCACCCCACTCCGGTACTCTTGCCTGGAAAATCACATGGACGGAGGAGCCTGGTGGGCTGCAGTCCATGAAGTCGCTAAGAGCCGGACACGACTGAGCGACTTCACTTTCACTTTTCACTTTCATGCATTGGAGAAGGAAATGGCAACCCACTCCAGTGTTCTTGCCTGGAGAATCCCAGGGATGGGGGAGCCTGGTAGGAGGCTGTCTATGGGATCGCACAGAGTTGGACACAACTGAAGTGACTTAGCAGCAGCATGCTTATTGTTACAGTCAACTATTATATTTCTTCTTGCATCAACTTTAGCATTTTGTGATTTTTTATAGCAATCTATTCATTTTGTCTAGATTCAGATTACTTAATGGATAGTTGGTCAGAATATTCTTTTTATAGACTGCTGCTGCTGCTAAGTCGCTTCAGTCATGTCCGACTCTGTGCTACCCCATAGATGGCAGCCCACCAGGCTCCCCCGTCCCTGGGATTCTCCAGGCAAGAACACTGGAGTGGGTTGCCATTTCCTTCTCCATTTTATAGACTAGTAGTCTTTAAATTCTGTATTTAATTATTTAGATCCTTCTTTCCCTCTCCCTGTTTTCCTCAGTCTTGTTCAAGTAGTATCTATTAAATTTTTTCAAAGAACCAGTTTTTTTTAAAGTCAAATTCTCCTCTTCTTTTGCCTATTTTATGGGTATATATACTTATCTCTTAATATGTACTGCTTTTGTGTTTCTTGGAATAAATGTTCTCTTGGGACTACACCCCCCCTCAATTTATTGAATTAAAAACTTAGCTTTTTTTAACATTAAATTATTTTGTCTTTGTTCATAAAATGTATCTCAACCCATGTACTTATAACTACTTCTTTGACTATAACATAAATATTGGCATACTATGTTTATTACCATTCAGTTCTAAGTGTTTCTAATTTCTATTCTAATATCCTTCAAACTCAAGGGCTATTTAATACCATATTATTTAGTTTTCAGATATATGGTTTTTTTTTAAGTGAAGGCTTTTTTATAATTGAGATAATTTTTATACTTACAACATTTGGTATGTACATTGGATACACAAGATATAAACAGTTTAAAATAAATCTAAACTAAAAAAGAATGTAAAGGGAGAAAGGTTACCTTTGCCTAGGCTACTCACAAAAAAAATCTAGAAAATTGATTCAAATAACTGTTAAATTTCAGGTTTTTAAAAAAGAGATACTTGACCTGTTAATCTTATTAAATAAATGTTTGCAAAAGAAACTTGCAGTTTTAGTATTTGTATCTGTAAGACCAGGAGGAAGTTTTCAAACCATGTGCTAATAGTCCATGAGTGAATCTGTGAATCCATGAATCTTTTTTCCCCCTGGTCTAACAGGTAGTAGCAAAAACAACCACCTCTGGGGACTGGAATGCAAAAGTAGGAAGTTAAGAAACACCTGGAGTACCAGGCAAATCTGGCCTTGGAGTACAGAATGAAGCAGGGCAAAGGATAATAGAGTTTTGTCAAGAGAATACACTGGTCATAGCAAACACCCTCTTCCAACAACACATGAGAAGACTCTGTAGAGTCTTGGACATCACCAGATGGTCAATACCATAATCAGATTGATTATATTCTTTGCAGCCAAAGATTGAGAAGCTCTATACAGTCAGCAAAAACAAGACTGGAAGCTGACTGAGGCTCAGATCATGAACTCCTTATTGCCAAATTCAGACTTAAAGTGAAGAAAGTAGGGAAAACCACTAGACCATTCAGGTATGACCTAAATCAAATCCCTTAAAAGCATGCACTGGAAGAGAAATAGATTCAAGGGATTAGATCTGATAGACAGAGTGGCTGAAGAACTAAAGACGGAGGTTTGTGACATTGAACAGGAGACAGGGATCAAGACCATCACCAAGAAAAAGAAATGCAAAAAGGCAAAATGGCTGTCTGAGGAGGCTTTACAAATAGCTGTGAAAAGAAGAGAAGTGAAAAGCAAAGGAGAAAGGGAAAGATACACCCATTTGAAGGCAGAGTTCCAAAGAAGAGCAAGGAGAGATAAGAAAGCCTTCCTCAGCGATCAGTGCAAAGAAATAGAGGAAAACAATAGAATGGGAAAGACTAGAGATGTCTTCAAGAAAATTAAAATTGGAGATTCCATGAAAATGTTTCATGTAAGGATGTGCTCAATAAAGGACAAAAATGGTATGGACCTAACAGAAGCAGAAGATATTAAGAAGAGGTGGCAAGAATACAAAAAATATCTTTACGACCCACATAATCACAATAGTATGATCACTCACCTAGAGCCAGAGATCCTGGAATGCGAAGTCAAGTGGGCCTTAGGAAGCATCACTACAAACAAAGCTACTTTAGGTGATGGAATTCCAGGTGAGCTATTTCAAATCCTAAAAGATGATGCTGTGAAAGAGCTGCACTCAATATGTCAGCAAATTTGGAAAACTCAACAGTGGCCCCAGGACTGGAAAAGGTCAAATGCCCAAAATGCTCAAACTACTGCATAATTGCATTCATCTCACATGCTAGTAAAGTAATGCTCAAAATTCTCCAAGCCAGGCTGCAGCAATACATGAACCATGAACTTCCAGATGTCCAAGCTGGTTTTAGAAAAGTCAGAGGAACCAGAGATCAAATTGCCAACATACATTGGAGCATCAAAAAAGCAAGAGAGTCCCAGAAAAACATCTATTTCTGCTTTATTGACTACACCAAGGCCTTTGACTGTGTGGATCACAACAGACTGTGGAAAATTCTGAAAGAGATGGGAATACCAGACCACCTGACCTGCCTTTTGAGAAACCTATATGCAGGTCAAGAAGCAACAGTTAGAACTGGACTTGGAACAACAGACTGGTTCCAAATAGGAAAAGGAGTACGTCAAGGCTGTATATTGTCACCCTGCTTATTTAACTTATATGCAGAGTATATCATGAGAAATGCTGGGCTGGAGGAAGCATAAGCTGGAATCAAGATTGCCAGGAGAAATATCAATAACCTCAGATATGCAGATGACACCACCCTTATGGCAGAAAGTGAAGAAGAACTAAAGAGCCTCTTGATGAAAGTGAAAGAGGAGAGTGAAAAAATTGGCTTAAAGCTCAGCATTCAGAAAACTAAGATCATGGCACTTGGTCCCATCACTTCATGGCAAATAGATGGGGAAACAGTGGAAACAGTGACAGACTTTCTTGGGGTCTCCAAAATCAGTGTAGATGGTGACTGCAGCCATAAAATTAAAAGATGCTTGCTTCTTGGAAGGAAAGTTATGACCAACCTAGACATCTTATTAGAAAACAAAGACATTACTTTGCCAACAAAGGTCGATCTAGTCAAGGCTGTGGTTTTTCCAGTAGTCATGTATGAATGTGAGAGTTGGACTTTAAAGAAAGCTGAGTGCTGATGAATTGATGCTTTTGAATTGTGGTGGAGAAGACTCTTGAGAGTCCCTTGGACTGCAAGGAGGTCCTACCAGTCCACCCTAATGGAAATCAGTCCTGAATATTCATTAGAAGGGCTGATGCTGAAGCTGAAACTCCAATATTTGGCCACCTGATGGGAAGAACTGACTCATTTGAAAAGACCCTGATGCTGGGAAAGATTGAAGGCAGGAGAAGAAGAGGATGAGATGGTTGGATGGCATCACTGACTCACTGGACATGAAGTTGAGTAAACTCCTATAGTTGGTGATGGACAGGGAGGCCTAGCATGCTGCATTCCATGGAGTTGCAAAGAATTGGACCTGAGTGAGCGACTGAACTGAACTGGGGAGCTTCCTTTTTCGGGATGCAAAGTCATAGCTGTTGCCTCAACCCATCTACTTGGAGGGAGGGACTTCACAGACTGCAGTATGGGTGGAGGCCCAAAGTTACCAACCTTTGGCTGCATTTTGGTGAGTTTTTAAGCCATGTTTGAGGGTAAGATTTGAATAAATGGGAGCAATGTTTTTTTTTTTTTATTTCCTACAGTGTCCCTGGGGATGATTTTCCCTTTTCTATTTGCACACAAACTTCAAGTGGAGGTGACCAAAAATTCTGTGTTGTGAAATATGGACTGCTTACTTTAAAGGCATTTTTGTAGGAGGCAACATCTTCAGATGCAGAAGAGATTGCAAGTAGGCAGTTGGGGGGAGGGGTGGGGAGGAACCACATGAACTGTGAAGTTCAGCATGTGATGGGAATCTTGACTCTCTGAGGGGTTACAGAGAGGCCCAGAGACTGTCCAGGGATCAAAAAGCTTAGGTATGGTTGAGACTAGTATATGGCATTAATATTTCCTAGAAGCCGTTAAGTCTCCTAGGTTTTACTGTCAGCCTTTAGGTCTCACATGAACCAGTTGATTAAGGAGGTCTTCCCTGAGCTTATGGAACTGTTTTGTCAGGTAACTCTCTCATTCCTGCCATCCTTGGATATATTGGTTAATGATGCGATCCTTTCCTTCTTTCCTCTGGGCCAAAGAAACATACTTGAGTACACAATGTACTAGCTCGTCTCAGTTCTTGGAAGACCGCTCTGGGAGAAGATACAAATCCTTTGTATAATCTTTCAGCATCCTCTTAACAGTAGTTATTGATCCAAATTAAAAAACAAAACCAAAAAACTTCTTAAGATTTCCTCATAAACATCATCATCCTGTTAACAGAGTGTCTAAAGGCTCTGAAGACCAGATTCAGAGGGATTACATCTTCATTTAATCAAAATCTGACAAAACCTCAATAATAGATCTGGTCTGGCCTGAGGGTTTGTAGTTTAGTCCATTCTCATTTAAATTACCAAATTATGAAAAAAAGTTTAGCCAGGAAATTTCCATCAAGTTTGCAAAAAATTCTTTAATGAGCAATCAGACGATGTCCACAGAGGCTTTCCAGCCACCATTTCTCTAACTGGACTGATTAGGAAGTTTTCCGGTTTCTTAGAAACATCCTTGAGTATTTCTGCAATCCTGGCTTGTCATCTGGAAGTGCTTTGGCCTGGCTAACAAATTATATGATCATCATGTCTGTAACTGTAGGTTTTAGGTCCTCGGCAGTTTGAATATTAGTTAGTTGCCACTCTGTCGACCCTCAGATGGTGCTTGAGTCAAGTCCACTTCACATGCCAGGCTCCAAGGGTACACTGAGGAAAGCAGGCACGTGGGGTGATATAAAGGGCAGATAAGACATACTGGAGCTTGCGCACTTCTTGCTGCAGTCTTCTACAAAGAGTAAGGTCAGAGGGACTAAGTCTGCCATGCAGCACATGAGGTCAGAAGAGGGAAGTGCATATGATTCAAACAGAAATACACTGAATCATGACAGAAGTTCTCTGGACAAAAAACACTGTGCAGGCGGAAAGCAGGTGAATCTGTATAGCTCACCATGAGACCAACTGCAGTGGCAGTTCAAGAGGGAAAAATGCAAATTCCCTAACTCTTCTCTAAGAGGACTACGTTGTTTTTTCCTTTTTTCAATTTTTGCAAATCCTTTTCCCCTTTAGTATGGATCCTGAAAGCAGTAGAGGCAGTGGTGGTAAGGGTGATGTGGAATTTCATAGATTGTGTTTTGATTTCAATGTTTTTGCTGTTGGTCTCTATGATATTAATTATATGGAATATACTGACCCTTTCTTTGTAGCCCAGAACATGCTTAGTCTATGTAAATCTTGACCATGTGTTTGAAAACAAAGGATAGTCTTTATAATATGAAAAGATCTCTATATATCTAATAATATAAACTTTTAAATTATATTTATGTCTTCAGTATATCTGATTACTTTCTGGTTTCTAAAGGCGTATTTTCCACCACAATTGCCAATTAACTACCACTGTTGTGTGTGCACACGCTCTTGGATGTATTGACTATTTGTGACCCTGTGGACTATAGCCCACCATGCTCCTTTGTTCATGGGATTTCACAGACGAGAATACTGGAGTCCAGGGGATCTTCCCGACCCAGGGATCGAACTCCCATCTCTTGTGTCTCCCGCATTGCAGGTAAGTTCTTTATCCGCTGAGCCACCGGGGAAGCCCACTTCCCACAATTAGCAACTCATCTGCTTCCTTCTGTATGCCTTTAGTTGTTGCCTTGTATAGTTTGAGACTCTGTTGTTAGATCCATATAGGTTCATGATTTTTAGATATTATTGCTCTATTCTTTGTGACCCCATGGACTATATACAGTCCATGGAATTCTTCAGGCCAGGATACTGGAGTGGGTAGCCTTTCCCTTCTCCAGGAGGTCTTCCCAACCTAGGGATTGAACCCAGGTCTCACACATTACAGGCGGATTCTTTACCAGCTAAGCTACCAGGGAAGCCCTTTAGATATTATTGCTCTATTCTTTGTGACCCCATGGACTATATACAGTCCATGGAATTCTTCAGGCCAGGATACTGGAGTGGGTAGCCTTTCCCTTCTCCAGGAGGTCTTCCCAATGTAGGGATTGAACCCAGGTCTCACGCATTGCAGGAGGATTCTTTACCAACGGAGCTACCAGGGAGGCTCTATTCTTTATTTTATAAGAATATAACATCTCCTTTTATTACCTACTGTGATTTTGTCTTTATGTTTTGAGAGGTTTTATACATTCTAGATTTCTTTGGTTTTGTCTATTTGAAGATTTTCCTGTCCCAAAACTTGGAGAAAATCATCTGAAAGAGTTTGAATAAGATTCTTCAACCTTGGTACTATTAAAGTGTTAGTCAAAAAAATTTGTTCTGTGTCGGCGGGGTGGGGAGTTGTTTTGTGTCTTGTAGGATGTTTCCTAGTATCTCTGGTGTCTAATCACTAAACACTGGCAGTACCTTTTCCTAGTTGTGAAAAGCAAAGCTGTTTTCAAACAGTACCAGGCATTCCCTGAGGTGGTGGGGGATTGCCTCCAGTTGAGAATGACTAGATTAGAGGGGACAATCTCTAGAGCTCAACCAAGACCAGCAATAATTTGTGTTTCCACCAGTCCAGTGGAAAAAAACTCATGATTCATGTAACAGGAAATAGAGAACTCAGAGGGATATTGCTTCAATAGTGGAGTGTAATTAACCCTCAACTAAAGGTTGCTCTGTTCTTGCTTATTAAAGCTTAAAATAAAACCTCAAAAAATATCACATTGTTCCCAAAGACTTAACTATATCCCAGAGAAAAGCTCAAAAATATTTGTAATAACACAAAAATATCCAGGACTTAGCAAGATTAAATTCAAAACGTCTGCTATCTGATTAAAAAAAATTACCAGATATGCAAAGAAGCAGAAAAATGCTATTCATAAAGAAAAGTCAATCAGTAGGAGACAACCTAGAAATGACACAGATGATAGAATTAGTAGAAAAGGACAAGAAAACACAAATGGGAAAGACTCAAGATTCACTGGGCGTTGGGTGGACTACACAGAAGGCTCTTGCCTCAGTGGTACAGATCCGGCATCTCTCGACTAAGCATTGGTTCTGTCCAGCCCAACACATCACAAAAGCACGGCCAGATTTTGTCTTGATCTAAGCTGGAGGTTCAGATCCAAAAAGTTCAATAAATTCGAAGTACAAGGCATGAAGAAAATTGCACCAATGAACATAATAATTCAGTTACTAAAAATCAGTTATAAAGATAAAATTTTTAAAGCAAGAGAAAAAGGACACACACACACACACCACGTGCTAAGTTGCTTCATTGACCTCTAAGTTTTTGTGACCCCATGAATTGTAGCGCATCAGGCTCCTTGGTCCATGGAATTCTCTGGGTGAGAATACTGGAGTGGGTTACCATTTCCTTCTCCAGGGTATCTGCCTGACCCAGGGATTGAACCCACATTTCCTGCATGGCAGGCAGATTCTTTACCACTTGAGCCACCAGGGAAGCCCACAGAAAAAAATGAGAGTGATAGCAGATTTCTCTTTGGAAAGAATGCAAACAAGAAGACAGTGGAGCAGCAACTTCATGTATTTGAATTAGTTTCCTAGGACAGAAGTAGCAAAGTACCACAAGTTGAGTGGTTTAAAACAATGGAAATATATTGCCTTATAATTTTAGAGCCTGACAGTCCAAGAGCTAAGTGTTGGCAGGATCTCCTCTATGGGAGAATTCTTCCTTACCTCTTTTGAACTTCTGATGCTTTGTTAGTGGTATTTGGCAATCCTTAGCTTGAAGCTACAGCACTTGAGTTTCTTCCTCCATCATCACTTTGCTTTTCCCTCTTGCTTGTCTGTTTCTTTACATGGCGTAATCTGCTTCCTTTGAGGACATCAGTCATGATGCATTAGGATTCACTGTAATGGCTTGATTGTGTTTGCAAAGACCCTATTTCCAAGTAACATCCCATTAACAGGCACTGAGGATTAGGACTGCAACATATCTTTTTGGGAGTGACACTATTCAACATATAACAGTAATGAAAGAAAAAATTGTCAACTTACATTTCTAAAACCAATGAAAATATTGTTAAAAAAAGATAAAGTTAAGACTTATTTTTAATAAACGAGAGTGAGGTTTGGTAGTTTGTGTCTTTCAGTGTATTTTACGATTTCAGCTGAAGTGTCATATTTATTGGCATAAATTTGTTATCAGTATTTTGCTTATTATCTTTTTGATAGCTGTAGGATTTGTAGTAATGTATCCTCATCATTCCTAATGTTGAATATTCCTTTCTTTCTCTCTCTTGCTGGTTAGTCTGATTGGAGCTATATCTATTTTATTGTTGTCCAGTGTTTGAAAACTCATGTTTCATATATGTTCTCTAGTTACCTATTTTGGAGAAGGCAATGGCACCCCACTCCAGTGCTCCTGCCTGGAAAATCCCATGGATGGAGGAGCCTGGAAGGCTGCAGTCCATGGGGTTGCTGAGGGTCGGACACGACTGAGCGACTTCACTTTCACTTTTCACTTTCATGCATTGGAGAAGGAAATGGCAACCCACTCCAGTGTTCTTGCCTGGAGAATCCCAGGGACGGGGAGCCTGGGGGGCTGCCGTCTCTGGGGTCGCACAGAGTCGGACACTACTGAAGCGACTTAGCAGTAGCAGCAGCAGTTTCCTATTTGAGAAGGTAAATTTTGTTCTGGTTACTGTCATGGCCAGAAGCTAACTGCTGCGATCTTAACCTTTAAATGATCATTTGGCTGGACAAAACTTGTTCCAAATATTCTTCTTCCCGTAAGAAAATGAGGAACCACTGCCTTCTTACATCCAGTGCTTGCTCTTGAGAATGTGATGTTATGATTCTTTGGTCTTCTGCAGCCCCTTTTTGGATTTTAAAAATAAATGTACTAATCTTTCTAATGTTCACCTTAATCTAAAATTTGTTTTAATACGTATCAGTGAGGGTTCTTCTGTATCTGTTGTGATTGGCACTCTGTTGAGCCTTTAAGTTAAACATGTTTCATCTTTTTCATCTTGTTTTCAATCTGAAAGTTTTTATCATCTTTATTTCTTCCTTTATTTTTTTCCTCATACCTGCTGGTACTTCTGTTATCTGGAAGTTAGTGTCCAAATCTCATCTCTGTGTTGCTTAGCTTTTCTTTCATATTTTTTATGTCATTATGATTCTTTGCCTTTTGGAGGAGCTCCTCAATCATATCTTATGGCTCACTAATTTATTTGTCAGCACCATCCACTCTGCAATTTATTTCATTTATTTACATTCTTTAACTGTTATATTTTTCACAGTTAATATTTGGTCCTTTTCATTAATTCTTATTTCTATTTTATTTAATCAATATCTTCACTTATTTTAAAAATATTTATTATACTTAATGTAAAACATTTATGTTCCTATAATTATGCTTCCTGTAGCATAGGATACTCAGTTTGCTGTTTTGTTTTTTTTTTTAAAGTCATTGTTCACCTTAGCTGTCTATTTTCTCTTTGGATCATTAACTACCATCTACTAGTGGATATTGGGCAAGAGACCAATACTCAACCTCGGTTACATTCTTCCAAGTGAATATACGAAAAGGAGAGAAAAAAATTGTTGACTGTCTTTTTCTTTTGGCCCCTACTCTACCTGGCAACATCTTTGGTTAGGGATTCTTCTCTAAGCTATCTAGTAAAAATAGCACTGAGTAGAGTTAATCCCAGAGAATGGTTTTCCAGGGGAATGTTTAATAGAGTGCAACCACTGTTTTAAAAATGAAGTAGAATTGAATATAATGGAAAATGTCATAGAACATCACAGTTGTTAAATAAAAGTACTGTTGAGTGAAACTTTTGTTTCAACTCCATATCTCTAACACAAAGATATATAAGTGGGAAAAAATGTATTCCTTACTGTGAAACAAAATCAAACATTTTGAAAGTCATTGTCCTGGATTATAATCTACTAGTCCTAGAAAGCTGGGGAAAGCTGCTGATCTATTTCTACCCCCCCTTTTTTTCTCTGATTCTTCAGTCCAACAGGGCTTTGGATCTTCCTTGTTATTGTCCTGCTGACACCATGGTTTTTATCTCACAGGGGTAATGGGGTAGCCATTATCCATTTAAGATGATATTAGAGTGAGGCTGGAGCAGAATGTAAATGCTATCTTTCAATTCATCCTCTGCTATCCCTGGAGCATCTAATACATATCACTGTACTCCTGCTTCTTTCCTTCTTGAGATTACTGTATCCTTCAGGCTCCTTAAGCAGCTCTCATAGTATTAGGCAGTTCCCAGATCTTTCCTTTCTTCTCCCTTTTCAATCACAGTTATCAATGTGGTTGATCATTGAGGGTTGAGAGAGAACCAGTCACACCAGTTACTTTTTCACTTTTTCTGGACCTAGAAATACAAACAGTTTGAATATTTGATATTAAGTCCTCTATTAAATTCAGAATCCTGTATTTTAATTTAACATAACATACATTTTCCTTTATTGCCAAAAATGAATACCATTTGAATGGCTATACAATATTTCAGCAAATTATTTTACCATAATTTAGTCATTTCTCTATTGTTGGACATTTAGATTGCTTCTCTCCCTCTCCCCCCTCCACAGTGAAGTATAACTCCAGCTTGGGAATTTTTATGCATAAATCTTTGCCCAGGGTTTAGATTAGAATGACCTTTTAAATTTGCACTTCTTAGTTTACCAAGAGCTCATTTTTCCCCACTGATGAATTGTTGTAGCTGAAAGGAAAAATTGCTATTAAACAATGACAGTGAAACAACTGGAAGCACTTCTGCAGTCTAAGGTTGATGAGGAATTCTCAAGGAGAAACCTGGTATTTTATTTAGAAGGCATACTAATGGAACTTTTGCTGTGAAGTTAAGATAATGTGAGATGGTATGATGAAGTGTAGTTTAAGGATACTAAGTTTTGCTGTATTATGATAAATTGAAGGTTAGAAGCTCTTTTGTTATGCAAACATGTTTGACTTCATCAGAGTGTATCTCTGATCAGCAGTTTGTAAGGAGCCTTGGCATTGGGAAGGTGAGAGAAGGTGGAGGGAAGGACCTGGTTCTGAGTAAACACAGATCTAGAAAGATTGTTGCTGCTCAGTCGCTGAGTCATGACCAGCTCTTTGCAACCCTGTGAACTGCAGCACACCAGGCTTCCCTGTCTTTCACTGTCTCCCCGGAGTTTGCTCAAACTCATGTCCATTGAGTCGGTGATGCCATTCAACCATCTCATCCTCAATTGTCCCCTTCTCCTCCTGTCCTCAATCTTTCCCAGCATCAGAGTCCTTTCCACTGAGTTGGCTCTTCGCATCATGTGGCCAAAGTATTGGAGTCTCAGCTTCAGCATCGGTTCTTCCAATGAATATTCAGGACTGATTTCCTTTAGGATTGACAGGTTTGATTTTGCAGTCCAAGGGACTCTCAAGAGTCTTCTCCAGCACCACAGTTCGAAAGCATCAATTCTTCGGCACTCAGCCTTCTTTATGGTTCAACTCATATCAATACACGACTATTGGAAAGACCATAGCTTTGACTAGAGGACCTTTTGTCAGCAGAGTAATGTCTCTGCTTTTTAATATACTGTCTAGGTTTGTCATAGTTTTTATTCCAAGGAGTAAGTGTCTTTTAATTTCATGGCTGCAGCCACCATCCTCAGTGATTTTGGAGCCCAAGAAAGTAAAATCTGTTGCTGTTTCCACTTTTTCCCCAGCTATTTGCTGTGAAGTGATGGGACCAGATGCCACGATCTTAGTTTTTTCAATGTTGAGTTTTAAGCCAGCTTTTTCACTCTTTTCTTTCACCTTCGCCAAGGGATTCTTTAGTTCCTCTTAGCTTTCTGCCTTTAGAAAGATAGGAGTATATCTGACTGATGAGAGAGGAGGGTTCTAGCAGGAGATTCCTTTGACAAGCTGCGTGGATGTGTTGCTGATGCAAGGTTATCTGGTACTCAATACTTACAGCTTTAATTTTCCTTTTTCTCCTTCCTTCTCTTCAATCACTGTAAAATTTTAATAGACCCATATTAGCAACCAGTTTAGTTAACCTTGTATTATAAATGCTACCTTGAAGAATAGCAGGCCCCTCTTGTGATTACTGTGAAATCAATCCGAGAGAGAGAGAGCAGCAGGCCCAAGGGGACTTAGAGAAAACTTGGGCTGGTAAGAGACATCCATGACTTGTAAGCACCTGCCTCAGGACTTCTTGGGAACATTCCTGCAGAAACAGGATTTCCAGCCAAATGCACAAAGGAGCTTGAGTTGTTTAATTCAGGTGGTAAAGGACAGAGGTCCTTATAAGGGAAAAGAAGTTGGGGATGTTTGGCTACCAGTGCGTTCTTTATACCTTATGCTTCTTTTTCATCTTATCAGTCCCTTTTGTCAAATAATTATGTATCTAGTTGTTCAATGTCTACTTTGCCATTAGCATATGAAGTACATAAGGCCAGGAAGAGGTTTGCTTTGATTGCCAACATCTAACACAGTCTCTGGCCTAAGATAAATGCTCAGTAAATGTTCGTGAAACAAAGAGTTGTCAACAAGTATTGTTAGTTCTATGTTATTAAAAAGAAGCACTCAAATACAACAATTATAATGCTGAAATATTGGGATTATGGGCAGTATTCTATTTTTCATACTTTCTATATACTTTTTATTTTATTTTTCACTGAGAGAGAAAGAATTGACTTTTGCTTGGTAAGACCTTTAAACAGAGTCTTATATTCTTGAGAGTTTGCCTCTGTTTCTGTGTTCCTTCTGATAACGGAGATTGATTGGTGAAGCTCTGCCAAGTTGTCCAGATTTACCCACCAGAGAGCTAATTACAGCCATTCAGTGGCACTCCCCTACCTTTTGGATCTCCAAGTTTTGTCCTCTAGCCTACCAGAGCTGAAATTTATGTTTAGATTCTGGTTCTTCTTGTATATGTTTTGATAAATGATGAAAATATTGCTTTGATGAAAAATATTATGAATCTAAGATTTTTGTATTCATAGGCACATGCTGTGTCCTTAGAGGAAAGGGAGGGTTTCCATAAATCAAATAAACACATACTTCCCTCTTTTTTGGTTGCCTTCATTAATAATTAGTTGACCTTCACTTACCTTGAAAAATGTTATAAATTTTTGACCAGCTAATTCCTTTAAGAATTGAGCAGAGATTTGTTCCATTGAATGTAATGAGCAGGCTGGTAAATCCAGATTCTCTCCATTACTGGCATTCTGTCTTGAAGTTTACATCCTGTATTTGTTCTTGGTCGTCTCCTCAGCCCTTTAAAGTAGCCTCACTTTGATAACATTATTCTGGTAGAAGCAGCTGCAAAAACCGAAGGGAGAATGAATATTCTTTATTGAGACTGGATTGAGAATAAAACAGAAACCTTAAAACACAACCCTAATGGAATGAGGGTCTCAAAGAGTTGGACATGACTGCATGCGCGCACACACACACACACACACATACAAAATGCAATGGAATGGAAATGTATGGATTCTTCATGTTCCCACTTCAAAGTAATAACACTCAATGTCTTTGCTGTCCTTCACTTTGAAACTTTTGGTGAAAGTGGTCTACCCTTGTGTTCACTCCCTCACCTCTCGTTCACCCCTCAAGTTACTGCAGCTGCATTCCATCCTACATCACCCTGCTGAAACACTGATGTGATTAATTAACTCCTAATTGACAAATGTGAAGTATAACTTTCAGTCTGCCTCTAATTTGATGTCTCCACATTTTTGTTTGCCTCTGTTGATCCTCTCTCCTTGAAAATCTTTCCTTCTGTGTATTGTATGACCCTGAAATCTCTTAAAAGTCTTCCTCCTCTTTTAGATTCTCCTTTTCACTGTTTTTAATGTCTTTTCTTTCTCCACTACCGTTTATATGTTGGTATCCCCAGAGGTGCCATTCATGGCTGCCTTTTCTACATCATAAGCACTTTAGATGATCTCCTTTCATACTATGAGTTTAACTAGTGCAGTAGTACTGAGTGATAGTAATTCCAAAGTTTATACTTTCAGCTGGGACTTCTCTCCTGAAATTTGGATTGCATATTTCTTATTACCTATGTGATACATCTTTTATCAACATAACTAAAATCAATGCAGACTCATTATGTTTAAAGATGAATTTATTTCATTCTTTTCCCCACAAAACACCTGGACCCCCCTCCTGTATTTCCTGTCTTAGATAATGAGGGCATCATATGCCTTCCAGAAATCTAGAATTTACTTCCAATCTTTTTTTTCTGCATGTGTAATTAATCACTGCTACCTGCTAGGTCACTTCAGTCGTGTCCAATTCTGTGCGACCCCATAGACGGCAGCCCACTAGGCTCCCCCGTCCCTGGGATTCTCCAGGCAAGAACACTGGAGTGGGTTGCCATTTCCTTCTCCAATGCGTGAATGTGAAAAGTGAAAGTGAAGTTGCTCAGTCATGTCCGACTCTTCGCAACCCCATGGACTGCAGCCTACCAGGCTCCTCCATCCATGGGATTTTCCAGGCAAGAGTACTGGAGTGGGGTGCCGTTGCCTTCTCTGAATTAATCACTAGGCCCTGTCAATTATAATAAACATCTCTCAAGTATATTTTGTCCTCTCCATTTCACATACCATTGTTCACATAACTTCCACCAATTCCATCCTCAAAATTGTCTTTCTAAAATACTGATCTGAATCTTGGAACATGCCTGCTTAAAATCCTTTATTACATAGAAAATGAAGTGCAAGCTCCTTAGGAGGCCAATAAGGTTCCTCTCACAAGAAAATTCTTTCTTCTGTATTACCATGCACTTCAGTCATAACTCTCTTATCGCCCTTGGTATATTGCATGTGCTTATTATGTGGACTGGGCTTCTCAGGTGGCACTAGTGGTAAAGAATTTGCCTACTGATGCAAGAGACACTGGTTAAATACCATTGGAAAGATCCCTTGTAGTAGGGGATGGCAACCTGCTCCAGTATTCTTGCCTGGAAAATTCCATGCACAGAGGAACCTGGCAGATTGCAGTCCATGGGGCCGCAAAGAGTCAGACACGATTGAGTGAGCATACATTATATAATTGTGAAATGGATTGACAAACTTCTTGAGAACAAGGGTTGTTTCTTTTTCCCTTTTGTATTTCCAGTGCTAAACACATGGAATAGAATCATATTTAAGTATAATGGGGTAATGGATGAAATGGACAAGAAATGCTAAGATTCTCTCTGCAAAATGACAAAGACCAAAAGATCAAAGTATGAGAAATAGATGCAGAGGTGTGGAAATTGCAAAAATGAGAGGTCACCAGATTATAGAAGTTCATTAACTGGGACATTGGAAAACTTGTCATTCTAGAATCTTCCCTATACTTTCCTGTGGGCTGCCTCCCTAGTGGTTTTAAAATATGCAAATTCTTGACACTTCTCCCTTCAAATGGTACAGCCTAATTCTCCCTCTGTTGAATGTGAGTCAGACTTAATGACTTGCCTCTGACATTAGTGTGTGGCAGAAGTGTTGCTATATGACTTCCAAGGTTATGTCGTTAAAGAATAGCTTCTGCCTGGATCTCACTCTCTTTCTCTCTCAAATCCCTCCCTTCCTCTGTGGAGTACTAGTCACTGTGTTGTTGAAGACATTCAAGCAGCCTATGGAAAGGCCCTTGCAGGGAGGAGTGGAGACCTCCACCAACAACCAGCCCTACCTTTCCAGCCATGTGTTTCTCACCTTGAAGGAGAATCTTCTTGCCAGTCAACTCTTCAAATGACTGCAACCCCAGCCAAGATCTTAAGGGCAACCTCACGAGAGGTCCCAAACTGAAATCACCCAGCCAGGCTGCTGCTGAATGCCAAACCCACAGAAACCATAAGGACAGTAAAGGTTTATTTTTGTTTTAATCTACTAAGTTTGCATCTACTACATTTGTTACGTGGCAGTAGATGACCAATACACTCTCCGCTAAGAGTGGCTATCCTCTCAGTCTTTTAGAATCCTATGATTCTTATTTTTTAAAAGATTTTTTTATATGGACCATTTAAGAAGTCTTTATTAAATTTGTTACAATATTGCTTCTGTTGTTTATGTTCTTTTCTTTTTTTTTTTTTTTAGCTGCAAGGCATGTGGGATATTAGTTCAGTCCCAATCAGGAGTTGAACCACACCCCCTGCATGGGAAGGCAAAGTCTTAACTACTAGACTGCCAGGGAAGTTCCTTGAATCCTATGTATTCTTGATTCAACTGTTTCAGTTTTGGATTGCTTCAGTTTTTTCCAAGTGTAAATCATGTTTCTCTCTCATAGTTTTGACTTTTTTTTTATCGCTTAGTATCATTTTGTTTTAGCTAAATGTATTCCTTGTCTGCTGTGTGCTATAGTCTGTGGTAGTTTTGGGGGACCCAAAGATGAGAGATTCAGAGCTTTTGGAAAAAAAATTTTTTTAACCTCCCTCGATATATCCAATTTTCTTTGAAAAAACACACTTTTTCTGATTGTTCATCCTCAAACTTAAAAGAGTATGAGCTCTGGGCTGGTAGTGTCTGGGTGAGGATCCAGGTCTTGGCTGACTGTCTGCCAGACTTTAGACAAGGTACCTCCAGAGGTTTCAGTTGCTCTGTCTGTAAGGTGGGCATAACAGTAATCCCTGCCTCATATTGTTATGATGAGGATTAAATGGGATCATGCATGTGAAGTTCTTAGCATGACACATGGCACCAAGTGAGTGCTCAGTAAGCACTTGTGAGTTTGTTGTTCTTGACTGTCCCACTCAGAATCTCACAGAATGACCTACAGTAGGTTTTCAGGAAGTGTTTGTTGGATTGAAATGCAGTAGGGATAGGTTAGTGCTGCTGCTGATGGGGGTGTCAAGAGTGTCAGGCCTGGATGTCAGTCACTGCACTGAGCATTGAGTATGATCAATCCAATTATTTGTTAGTTGGTTAGTTTGTCAGAGATTCATTTATTTCTTATCAGATGCTATTAACTACAAACAGAAAAAAATGAGTGAAGGGCCTTTAGATGGGCAAGTACTTGGACACTGGAGAAAGTACTTGTAAACTCAGTGGCTTACATAGGAAAGCAATACATTCAACAGTCACTGAGCAGTTCTTGTGTGCCAGGCACTGTTACAGGAGCTAATAATAAAGTGAATGATTTATTTTCATTTATTCAACGAATATTTATTGAACACTTGCTGTAATCCAGTCATTCTTCCAGGTTCCAGACAAGGATTTCAATCCCCATGGACCTTTCATTCTCAAAGGGCAGGGCAGATAAACAAATGATATTTATCATAGATAATTGTATAATATGTTGGAAGATGAAAAAAGTAATTAACAGAAGCAGAAAAAGAAGGCGAGGTGTGTGTTGGAGACTTTGCAGTTTAATCTATTTCTCACTGAGGAAGTGAGGAGGGGAAGAGATGAGAGGGAGGTGAGGGAGTTCATTTTAGCAATGAGCAAGGCACCTCTTTTACCATCTAGTGGAAGTGACAGACAACAAGTAAATAAATCATTTAATCTCAAATAGTGATACATGCCTTGTAGAAAAGAGGATAGCATGAGAAATTTAAGATTCTAGCCCTGGATGTCTGGCTCTTCCATGAGGCTGCTGACAGTCCATGGCCATCTTGCTGATCAGTGTGTTTCTATGGCCAACACATACCTGCCAGGAGGTGGTCACAACCTACGCATCTTAGAATAGGACAGCAGGATTGCTTTGTGTTGTAGCAGGCCTTATAGTCCAGCTGATTAGCTGACAGAAGAATAAATGTTTATAGTCTGTTAGTCAGACTTCTGGTGACATGAATGGCTGATGATGGATTGTCTGACTCACACCCGGACTCAAGCTCTTTGCACGGGACAGAAAAAACTGGGTAAAGCTTGGCCACTGCCCAGAGAGTGGATGTTGTCACTGAGTGCGGAAAATCCCATTAGCACATTTGTGTATCTGAAAACAGAATTCCTCATAGGTCTGGATTTAACTTTCAGTGAAGACCAGTCAATCCAACTGGTCAACCAAGATCCAACCAGTCAATCCTAAAGGAAATCAGTCCTGAATATTCATTGGAAGGACTGATACCGAAGCTTAAACTCCAATACTTTGGCCACCTGATGCAAAAAACTGACTCATTGGAAAAGACCCTGATGCTGGGAAAGATTGAAAGCAGGAGGAGAAGGGGACGACAGAGGATGAGATGATTGGATGGCATCACCAACTTGATGGACATGAGTTTGAGTAAGCTCTGGTAGTTGGTGATGGACAGGGAAGCCTGGCATGCTGCAGTCCATGGGATCGTAAAGAGTCAGATACGACTGAGGGACTGAACTGAACTGAAGACTACTAAACGAAGATGGCTCTTCAGTTTTTTTTTTTTTTTAATTAAATGTTAACATTGTTACTAATCAATATGTTAATTTCTCATTTTCTGAGGAGTGATCTGATTTTTTTAAATTTAATTTAATTTTATTTTTTAACTTTACAATATTGTATTGGTTTTGCCATATATCAACATGAATCCGCCACAGGTATACACATGTTCCCCATCCTGAACCCTCCTCCCTCCTCCTTCCCTATACCATCCCTCTGGGTCGTCCCAGTGCACCAACCCCAAGCGTCCAGTATCGTGCATCGAACCTGGATTGGCAACTTGTTTCATATATGATTTGTAATATATTTGTCTTTTTCAGTTCATTTGAAGGCAGGAAGAGGGGGAGTTTATATCCAACTTGAAAGGATGTAGATAGTGGAGGGTTATGCAGAACAGGGCCACCAGGGTGATTAAAGGGCCCTTCTAGCTGGTAAACTGAGAATACAGACCAAGGCTGAAGAAATCTGATGTTAGTGTCATAGGATTTCCAATTGAAATGTTCCTTTGTCCTTTGTGCCACATACTTTGGGCCCCAGGCTAATGTAAGTGCAGCACTTTTCAGTGATGTCCCACCTGGGCACAGGGACAACGTCAGCTTTCCTTTATTCTCCACATTCTACGGGAAAGCTATGGGAGCACAGATTCAGCTAGTGTTTTTTTATTTAAATAATGTTGCTTGACGCTTTTGCATACGATCCATATTCTCCAGCTTAAAAAGCCAGGATGTATGAAATAAGCCCATTTATATGAAATGTCAAATCATATATATACACACACACCTTTGTAGTGAGTCATAGAAAAAAATATATGAAAGATGGCCAAGAAAATGTTAATGGTGCTTACACCAAGAAGGTGGAATTCATGTGACCTTTACATTTTGTTTATAGTACCGTGTAGTTTTTGGGTTTTTTACGATGACAGTGTATCATTGATATAGTCAGAAGACAAACAAGAAAGTTATAATAAAGCCATTGAGTAAAAAATACTACCAGCCACATTCTGTGGTTATTATGCTGTCACAAAGAGGGAGAATAATTCGCTCAGGATTCAAATCCAAACCTCACTGCGAGGCACGTGACTGGTTTATTAGGTAATTTGGGTATACAGTAGAGCCACCTGGGAACTAACAGCCTGATTGAAGAAAAAAGTCACAAAGGCCAGAGACAGAAAATAAAATAGCTAAAGCCATTGACAGAGACAGAGAATGCCTCAGGCATTCTGTGAAGAGGTCAAGGAGGGCTTCCCGATGATGGAGGGATATGGAGGGATAACAAAACTTGGATAGCTTGGGGAGAAGGGGAGCAGGCTCTTGGTGGAAGGCAAAGCATAAACAAAGCCCCAGGGCCTGGCGTAAACAAAGCAAGTGTGGCAGGACAATTTGCTGAGATTTTAATTGTCTTGTGACCTGGTTTCTGCAGAGGTTTAGCTGCAGGACTAGAAGCAGAAGTTGCTTGAGGACAACAGGTTTTGCTAGCTATTGTATTCAGATGCCTCAGCTTATTGGGGGAGTTACCGGAAGGAGAGAGGGAGTGATGTATGCCTTTGTATAAGGATGCAGAATAGACAGAACAGAGGAGTAGACTTTCCCCCCAGAACACGTGGGCTTTGCAAGGGCAGTTTCATCTGCTGTACACCTTCACAGAGCCCCACGGAGGTTGACCTTGGTAAGGAAAGGCTGCATGGTACTTCCAGGTACCTCCAGTGCCCGGCCTTGGCAAAGACCCTGAGCTAAATGTGAGATTCTCAGTATATGTGTAACAAAATAGTAATTTTAAAGTGCTGCAGAAAACACATAAATTACATCTATAGTCACTTGTGAGAATGTCATCTTGACCAAGTCAGTTACCTTCAAAAACTTCAGTTTCTCTAGTTACCAAGAAAAAAAAAAAAAAATGGGTGTATCAGTCCCTTCCAGTTTGAAACTTGACTTAATCTGTGAAATTGGAGTATCTGTTTCTGGAATCGCTTCTTTCCACCTGAAATGCAGGGAGGATGGAGTGCAAACTTCATTTTTAAAGAGCGACCCCCAGAATCTGCACGTAGGCATAATGTTTTTGAGCAGGAAGGAGGTGTACCCTGTGTAGTAATTGAAACTGCCTTTTGAATCTTCTAAGCCAGCAGGATCTGATACCCGATCGGATGTGCATTGTTTCCTCCTTCCTGTAAAATCAGCTAAAACGGGAAGACTCAAGTGCAAATTTCCATCACAAACTGAAGAAACCTTCACTCCCTCATCCACCCACTCTCTCTCCTCACCTGTGCCCTTTATTTGTATAGATTCTTGCTTTCAACCAAAGGGACTTAGCTCCAGAGAGAGACAAATCATGCACAAAGTGAAAAGAAAATCGCCTCCTAGACCTGAATATTTACTGATGAACTAAACCTTTGGAGAAGGGGAAAAAATGATTCTCTTGCAAAGGGAAAGTAAATGTCCTCCAAATCAACGTGAAAATGGAGAACGAGGGAAGTGAGGTTCACCTCTATCCTTAACGCAGCTTTGCAAGGATGGTCGCAGAGACAATAAATGATATATCAGACATGGCACTCTGCTTAGAAATTGCAATTCTAAATGTCATGCATGGTGAGCCTCTCTCGCTCCTCACTGCATAATTCAAGACAATTCACAAGAGATGACTTCTTTTCTCCACCATAATAATATTCTCTTGCTTGTATCCCAAATAAACAACTTTGGTTACTGCTTTAAGCAGTAGCTTCTCCATTTGCCCACACCACTTTAATCAGCAACCCCTTTCCCTGTGATCCACATCTCGAGCCCCTAGCCTTGTACTTGGCTGAAGATACCCTCTTCATTCTGGGTCTCTATTCCTTATCTCCCGTGTTACTAAAGAGCAAATCAGCACTGCTCCACTTGTACTGTAGGTTTTCACCCTTCTAGATAAAATGGGAATATTTTACATCTTCCTATTTTTCTTCTTAATCTTTATCATGATCTACATTTTTTTCAAACTGGTGGTTTTCTTCTGAGAGTGGATTTTTTCTCCCCCTTTTTATTAATCTTCGCAGACTCCAATCCAGCCCTCTCCTTACTGAAATGAGAAACCTGGTATTCACATCACTCAACATGGTTGGTTTTGGAGCTTGGGAAGATTAAAAACACAGGAAGACTTGCGAGTAACCTAGAGGGAATAGAGAGGTTGCTGTTAATGTGTTTCTTCATTGAACAGGGCTCGTGCATGTATTTGGAAAGAAAGAAAGTGCCTGTTTGAAGATACTGGGGGAAGTGCTGTCTGGCTCATTTTATCCTGAGATTTTATAGTAAATTAAGAATGGCCCAAAGTGAAATGTGACATCACTATAGCTGATCCCAGTAACATCAAATTAATGCCAGCTGCTTCACTAAATAGTAGCCAGGGGAAGAAACTGTCCCTGGGGAGTAAGGCTGGTCTCAGAGAAGAATAAAATGTCCTGGGCAGAAAAATAGAAATGGCTGCATGTTATAAGAGCTGTTTGGTGTTGGCAGAATATTCAGTCCTTTGGATTCCTCTGGCCCTTCAGAATTCCTCTTCTTTTCCCTGCACACGTTAGATGTCCTCAAGAGTAGGTAATGAGGTGGCCCTCTGAAGGTAAAGTATCCAGAAGTCAGCAAAGATTCAGTCAATTGAACCATCGTCAGATTTGGTCAGCTCCTGAGATGTTCTATACTTGTGTGATTGAATGGACAGGAAAGTGGACACAGAGCAGTTATAGATTCAAACAATGTGTTTAGGATTTACCTTTAGGGCTTTGTTGTTGTTTAGTCACTGGATCTGGCTCTTTTGCAACCCCATAGACTGCAGCCCGCCAGACTCATCTGTCCATAGGTTTTCCCAGGAAGAATACTGGAGTGAGTTGCCATTTCCTTCTTCAGGAGATCTTCCAGACCCAGGGATTGAACCTGTGTCTCCTGCATTGGCAGGTGTATTCTTTACCACTGAGCCTCCAGGGAAGACCTAGAAGCAGTTAGCTTAATAGAATTAAAGTAGTAGCCACTATTAATTTAACAACAATCACGCAAGTGCTGTGCTGAGTACATTCTTGCTAAGTATCATCACAGCCTATGAAATAGGCTATTGGCCCTACTTTCAGTTCATTTGTCACTCTTTGTGACCCCCATGGACTGCAGCATGCCAGGCTTCCCTGTCCACCACCAACTCCCAGAGCTTGCTCAAACTCATGTCCATTGAGTCGCTGATGCCATCCAACCATCTCATCCTCTCTTGTCCCCTTCTCCTCCTGCCCTCAATCTTTCCAGCAACAGGGTCTTTTCCAAGTGAATCAGTTCTTCATATCAGGTGGCCAGAGTATTGGAGCTTCAGCTTCAATATCAGTCTTTCCAATGAATATTCAGGACTGATTTCCTTTAGGATTGACTGGTTTGATCTCCTTGCTGTCCAAGGGGCTCTCAAGAGTCTTATCCAACACCACATTTCAAAAAGCATCAATTCTTCGGTGCTCAGCTTTCTTTATGGTCCAACTCTCACATCTATACATGACTGCTGGAAAAACCATAGCTTTGACTATATGGACCTTTGTTGGCCCTACTTTATGGATCAACAAACTGAGGTTCAGATAAATTGAGTTATGTTGCAAAGTTACACAGCTTGTCAATGATGGAGCAGGCTTGGTTGACTTCAAAACCTTTACTTCATAGAAGAAAGTGTTCTGTGTGGGTTTTGGGGAAAGGCGAGTAAGACTTCAGTTCTGTACATCCATCAGAAGGAGACATTACACTTGGTAGCAGGGCAGTGTAATAGACGGGAGCATACAGTTCTGGGATCTGGACAGGAATACCATTGCCCTGTTTAGTCTCACACAGCAACATCTCTGAGGCTCTGTTTGCAGTAAAACAGAAGTATCTGAATATCATGTGCTTGACATGAATGTCAAGTATTCAGACCACTTAGGAGGTAGAGTCTACTGTGGGAGACAGCCTATTTAGCTTTGACGTACCGGGATAAATACCCTACTACTGCTGCTGCTGCTGCTAAGTCACTTCAGTCGTGTCCAACTCTGTGTGACCCCATCGACGGCAGCCCACCAGGCTCCCCCGTCCCTGGGATTCTCCAGGCAAGAACACTGGAGTGGGTTGCCATTTCCTTCTCCAATGCATAAAAGTGAAAGTGAAGTCGCTCAGTCGTGCCTGACTCCTAGTGACCCCATGGACTGCAGCCTACCAGGCTCCTCCGTCCATGGGATTTTCCAGGCAAGAGTACTGGAGTGGGGTGCCATTGCCTTCTCCAAATACCCTACTGAACCTCCTAATTTCCTATTGTCTCAACCTTACCAAGTCATCTTCCCATAGCTAATTGGGTTTCCTGTGTACTTGATATGGTGTGGTTACTAAAAATGGAAACCTGGATCTGTAAGTGAATATGTTTGTGTCTGGTTTCTGTGTCAGTGTGTCCTGAGTTCAGGAAGTTTGTTCAGCCTGGTGCAGTTCCTTTAAAGACACCATTGACCCACCCATACTCTGTATACTGATGACCAGATTATGAAACATACAGGGAACACCCTTCATCTGATCTCCTATCTGGCCTGCTCCTTTCTCCTGATACTAGCCTGGCTTTGCTACACAGTCTTCCTTGAATAATCAAAATATACATTTTAACAGCAACTACAGTGGTGATTGCCGTCATTATCTGAGGGCATTGCATGTGCCAGTTGCTGTGCTGGACACATGGACTCTGTTTCCTTTAACTTTTACAAGTCCCCTTGGAGATACTTCTGTTTTACTGGAAACAGACTCAGAGAGGTTTGTCACATGACAAAGCAACTGAATTCCTGTCCAGACCTGTCTGTCCTCAATCACTGTGATGTGGTGCTAGTTTTATCTTAACTTCATCTCTCTCATCTGGGCCAGTGTTTTGCCTTTGGAGTAAAACAGTCTCCCAAGAATAGATAACTTTATATCAGACTGCCATAAGGAAACACTGTCCAACTTGTCTGATTCTCTGAGACTTTCCTATAGGGAGTGTCTCCAGGAGTCTGTTGGGCTCTGGATGTATGGACACATTTGTGTTCTCAGGCCTGGGAATTAGAAGACCAGAACCCAAGTATTGGTGCTTTGTGGTGAGAGATGTGTTGGGTGGCGGGGCAGGAGGACATGGAAGGGAAGACCCTCTCTAAATGGCCAGCTCGAATACCTTTCTGGTTTCTCTGTCATCACTATGTTCCCTCTCATGTTCCCAAAGAATCACAGTCTCAGGCACCAGCTGCCACTGTGTCATTGAAGGAGGCCTTCATAGGCTTCCCTGGAGGAGTCATGCATGATGAGTTATGATTTCTCCAATATCAAATTTATTATGATGATGGTGATCATTAATAGCAACCCCTTAGATTTATAAAGCACCTTTCTCCTAACAATCTCTCTCCTAAAGATTGTCTCATTTATCCTCACAGATCCCGAGGGATGCGGAGGCGGCAGTATTATCATTTTTACATTATGGATGGCTATGATCAAGGAGTTTTTATTGCGGTACCTATTTTTATGTGGAACTATGTTAGGTACTACATAAAGAGATCCCACTAATTCATCAAGTAGTTTTTGAGTTTCGTTTATGTGCCATTTGGTGACATTAATATCATCCCATTTTACAGATGAAGAAATGAAGCTACAGAGAGGTTGAATGACTTGCTTGTCAGCAAGTGTGGATAAATGAATGAAATGCAGTCCCTGACCTCACCAAGGAGACAGTATTGTAAATAATACATGGTCGTTGTTTAGCATTTAGCATGTGCCAGTTGCTGCACTGAGAAGAATTTGGGAGTTGCCTTTCTTAATTTGTTTTTAACAGCCCTACAAGTTTGCAGTACTTTAGTGATCTATGATGATCACCATTTAGCAAGGGAAGCATAGAGAGACTGGGTACCTTGTTCAAACCCCACAACTAGTAAGTGATTGACCTTGAGAGAGAGAAGAGTGGAGCTGGGTTGTCTGTGTTGGATTCTAGCGCCAGTACTTTCTGTGTGATCCTGAGTAAGTTGCTCAACTTTTCTGTGCCTCAGTTTCCTCCCTTTCAAAATGGGAATAACTCAAGTATCTACGCCATAGGGTTGTTAAGAGGATCGAATGCATTTTTATATGGGTATCTATATAAAATGGTTATTATATATATCTTAGAATTCAGTCTTGCATATGTCAGCTATGAGTAGTTGGGATCCACATCCAGACATTCTGACTCTAGAAAGTGAAAGTGAAGTCGCTCAGTCGTGTCTGACTCTTTGTGACCTCACAGACTGTAGCCTATCAGGCTCCTCCGTCCATGGGATTTTCCAGGCAAGAGTGCTGGAGTGGATTGCCATTTCCTTCTCCAGGGGATCTTCCCGACCCAGGGATCGAACCTGGGTCTCCTGCATTGCGGGCAGACGCTTTACCGTCTGAGCCACCAGGGAAGCCTTCTGACTCTAGAACAATTATGCTATTCTACTCCAAAAAAATTCTTCCAGGGACGGAAGCAGGAACATTTGAGTTTCTGAAGGACTAAGAGAGGCTTGGCTCTTAATAGTCTAATTCTAGTTTAGTCGATGGAGAGCCACAGGTGATGTCTCAGGTGTCAGGAGGTAGAGTTGCTTTCTTTAACCCTTTATGATTCACCCAAGAAGGGGCTGCAGGGCCTAAGCAACTTTGTATTTCCTCTGCAAGAGGCCATTTATTTCCATATAAAGATACATGGAAATTCTGCCAGTCATGAAGGTTGTCATCGACCCTCTAATTATTGAAAGATTTTTTTTTTCTTGAGAATCTAAAATTTTACTTGACCACGTATTGATAAACTGATTTTTCTTTGAAGGTTCAGCATTATGAACATGGGCCAGTCTCTTCATTACAAACAAAAAGTCACAGCAAATGCTGCATTACTTTCAGTATATAGCAGAACTATTTAAATACGGAAAGCTTCAACTTTGCCTCCAACTAAACCCTTAAGAATTCCTTTTAAAAGATATAAAATATTTTAACTTTCTTTTGAATCCATGAAATCTACTTCAGTTAACAAAATCCTATTGTTTTCCAACACAGTTCAACAGAAGTTTACTAGTGTCCTGTATGTAGTGAACTCTATCTACTTGAAGCAGAAATATAATCTATGTTGATTTTTTTAGGGTAGGCAGGTTTAGAAGCACTTAGCAAATTAGTACCAATACTGAAAATGAGAAAAGATAAGAATGATGTCCAATCAATATATTTATTGGAAAAAACCTTATATGGTACAGCTGGACTATTTAAGTCCTATTTAGGCAAGAGATATCGTAAAATGTATTTTCACTGAAGAATAGATATTTCTTAGTAATTACTATTTGTTAAGCATAATCCAGCAAGTAAAGCATAGTTATTGCCAAGTTACAGATGGTGGGATTTGAGCTTTGAGAGTTTCATATAACTTTCCTAAGGTGGTAGGACAAGGTTTTGGAATCCCAATTCTACATTCTTAATTATTGTATTATTCATGTTAAGTGGTAGAGACTGGATTTGAACCCAGCTTTTCTGGTTTGACAGCCTATATCATTGTACAGGATCTCACTACTTTTCTAAAAATGTATCTATTCTAGCTCTCTGATTCTTTGGAGATTGTTGATTGCTATATTTCTTGTATATGGAAGGCAAGCATCCAAGAGATGTAATTTTAAGTTAAGACTTTCATGCTTAATTTGGATCAAATGTCTCTAATCCACACCATTATGGTGCAGCTCTCCATAAACTAAACAAAAATAATTCCAAGTTCCCACTCTTGATGCACTAGCTTAATCAATAGGTGATTCATTCATAGTCCAATATAACTGAAGAAGACAGACATTCTATTGGCTTTTGTAATATTTGGTAATAAAACTTTCATAATCAACCCCTGACTGCTATGTAGAACGTTCGTTTAGTCTCTAAGTTGTATCTGACTCTTTTGCAAACCCATACTGTGTAGCCCGCCAGATTTCTCTGTCCATGGGATTTCCCAGGCATGTATACTGGAGTGGGTTGCCACTGCCTTCTCTAGGGGATCTTCCCAACCTAGAGATCGACCCTGCATCTCCTGTGTCTCCTGCATTGCAGACAGATTCTTTACTGCTGACCTACTGGGGAATAGAAATCCTCATTTAATGTATTGCTGTATTTTGAAAGGTACCAAAGAGGTAGCATGATATGTTCAAAAGAATACTGGAGCTCTGCCCTTTGCCCCTGCATTCCTCAAGGGAATTTTGACAGTGGCCTGCAGAGTAGGAGTCGAAAACCACAGATTTCATCAGCCCTGGGTCTGCCATTCGATAAGTCTCTCAATTTCTCAGAGCCTCCTCCCTTCTCTGGTAAAATGGGGTTGGTCGTCTCTTCCCTGTCTGCCTCCCCAAAAGATAATGAGGACTAAATGAGAGAGCACACACTCTTGTTTAGAGAACTGCAAGGAGCTCCATAAACTTAAAATGTACCTGTGCTTCTGGCACATAGAGGATGCACCTCATCGAAGGAGGTGTGCCTGCCCCTTACTCCCCGCACGTCCCTCCCTTGCACTTTCTCTTCATGCAGTTGTCTCCTTTGCCTTCCTGCCTTTTATCCTCTGCCTCCTCTTCTCCCTCCTGCTGGAGTTTATGACCTAGGCTAATGAGATAAATATGGCTCCTCACATCAAGGGTGGGGAATTAAGGCCTGGTTATAGCCCAATTTAATTTTCATGATCTCTTGAACAAGTGAAGAAATGCCTGGGAAACAGGCTGCTCTTGGCCTGCTGCCGGCCCAGCCCGGGTCGGGGCAGCCGTTACCCACACGAGCTCATCGCACTCCTGGTAGACATTTCAATTACAAGTCATTACCCTTCCTTCCAGGCCTTCCTCAGTAGCGCAGTACCAGCCCTGGGTCTTGGTCTCAGTTCTGTCACTTAGCATGCAATCTGGAGTGCGTACTTTAATTCCTGTAAGCCTTTATTTCCTTACTTATAAAATGGGGTTATTAATGATACCTGCCCTACCTTTCACGCAGGACTGTTTTAAAAATTGCATTAAAGCAGAAAAATGAAGGTGATTCAAACTGGCAAGTTCTCTAAGTGTACATATTATTTAAGTAGTATGCCTGACCATCCACATTTTTGCAAATTAATCCAAATAAATATTTTCATGGATATTTTTGGATAGCATGTTTGTTTTTTCCAAGGTCTCCTGTGATTCTCTGAGATATGGAGAAGGCACTTTTGCAAGACCTGTATATAAGAGTTTCAGTTTTCAGTCGCTCAGTCGTGTCCGATTCTTTGCGACCCCATGAATCGCAGCACGCCAGGCCTCCCTGTCCATCACCAACTCCTGGAATTCAGACTCACGTCCATCGAGTCAGTGATGCCCTATGTAAAATATCATATATCCCATATAGGAAGTACTAGATCTGCAGACTTCTTATAGAAATTAGAATTCTATCCAAACTGTTTCCCTACTATGAAACCAAGGACTCTGTCCGTTTTCGTGATCATGAGAGCCTTGGGGATATACCTTTCTTCCTATCTTTGGCTTCCCAACTTTATCGGGATTTCTCTGTGCTAACATCAAAGATCAATGATCACAGATCACCAAAGCAAATACGGTAATAAGGAAAAGTCTGAAATATTGTGAAAATTTCCAAAGCATGTCACAGGGAGATAACTAAGAAAAGTCTGTTGGAAAAATGGCACAGAGTCAGGCTTGACTCTGACTGAGGATTGCCACAAATCTTCAATTTGTAAAAAAAAAAAAAGAAAAGAAAAAAGAAAAAAAATAATTGAGTATTTGTGAAGTGCAATAAAATGAGGCATGCTGGTATTCACCGAGTGTAGCAAATGTCTAAATTGCCTCTCCAGGACCCATCTCATCTCTTGTCTGTGTGGACACAGGCTCTATCTCCCAAGTTGCTTGGCCAATGTGTTCTTGAATTCATGAGATAATTCCTTTGCAACTTGTATTTTCTGCCAATGAAAGATACCTGAACTAATTTCACTAATGGTTGTCATGTTGTCTCTCTTCTTTTCTGTCTTATACTGTTTAAGGTTGAAGAGTCGCCCACTGTACTCACTGGGTCCTCTAGGGCCTCTATGCTCACACAGTTCTCAGTACTACCCCTCTATATTTCAGAAAACTTTTTTTTTTTTTTTTTTTTAAGAAATTTTACCTTCACAGCAAAATTGAGAGGAAAGAGATTTCCTACATTCCTTCTGTGTAGCCTCCTCCACTAGAGTGGTATGTTTGTTATAATTGATGAACCTATCTTGACACATTGTAATCATCCAAAATCTATAGTTTAACACTGGTGTCCTGTATTCTGTGGGTTTGGAAAAATGTATAATGACATGTACCTACAGTAACATACAGAGTATTTTACTGCCCTAAAAATCCTCTGTACTCTACCTTTTGATTCCTTCCTCTATTCCCAACCCCTGGAAACCACTGATAATATGTGTGTATATATATGTATGTATATATATGTATACATATATACACATAAGCTATTCCTACAATTATGCCTTTTGCAGAATATCAGATGGTTGGAGTCAAACAGTATGTAGCCTTTTCAGATTGACTTCCTTCACTTAGTAATGTGCATTTAAGGTTCCTTCACATCTTTTCATGGCTGGATAGTTCAATTCTTTTTAATCTTGAGTGATATTCCATTGTATTTGTCCATCCTGCTACTATAGGACATCTTGATTTCTTGATTCCGTCTAAGTTTTTGCAATATGGATAAACTTGCTGTAAACATCCATGTTCAGGTTTTTGTGTAGAAACGATTTTCAACTCCTTTGGGAAAATACCAAGGAACACACTTGCTGAATCATAGGGGAAGAGTGTGTTTTAATTTTGTAAGAAACCATCAAGCTGTATTCCAAATAGACAGTACCATTTTGCATTTCCTACCAGCGTTGAATGAGAGTTCTTGTTGCTCCGCATCTTAGCATTTGTTGTCAGTGTTACAGATTTGACAGTTCTCTTGTTTATGGTGACATCTCATTGTTTCAATGTACATTTCTTTGATGATATGCTGCTGAGAATCTTTTCATTTTTTAATTTGGCATCTGTATATCTTCTTTGGTGAGATATCTGTTAAGGTCTTTGGCCCATTTTTAAACTGAATTGTTTGTTTTCTTATTGTTGAACTTTAAGTGTTCTTCGTATGTTTCAGGTAACAGTCATTTTCATATATATCTTTGCAAACATCTTCTACTCTGGGGCCTCCCTTGTGGCTCAGCTGGTAAAGAATCCACCTGCAATGTGGGAGACCTGGGTTCGATCCCCGGATTGGGAAGATGCTCTCGAGAAGGGAAACGCTGCCCACTCCAGTATTCTGACCTGGAGAATTCCATGGGCTATATAGTCCATGGGGTCACAAAGAGTTGGACATGATTGAGTGTCCAACTTTCTCCTACTCTGTGACTTGTCTTCTTATCTTGACATTAGTTTTTTTTTTAAGAAAAAAATGTTTAATTTTGTCTTTAATTAGGTCCAGCTTATCAGTTATTTCAATCATGGATCATGCCTTTGGTTTGTATCTAAAAAGTCAATACCATACCCCAGGTAATCTAAGTTTTCTACTATGTTATCTTCTAGGAATTTTGTAGTTTGAAATTTGCATTTAAATCTGTGATCCATTTTTTTTATTATTATTTGGAATCAGAATACTTATTTACTAACTTTCATTTATACTCTTTTTCTTTTTTTAAATTTATTTATTTATTTTAATTGGAGGCTAATTACTTTATAATATTGTAGTATAAATCTGTGATCCATTTTTGAATTAGTTTTTTTGAAGGATGTAAGGTCTGTGCTTAGATTCTTTTCTTTTTCTTTTTTTTCCTTTTGCATGTTGATAGCTGGTTGTTTCAACACCGTTAGTTAAAAAGTCTTTGTTCCTTTATCAAAGATCAGTGACTAAAAGTTTAAACCGATCTGCTTTTGGATGCTCTATTCTGTTCCATTGCTCTGTTTGCCTATTCTTTTATCAATGCTACATTATTTTGAGTAGTCTAAATTTATAGTGAGTTGTGATATCGAGTGGTGTCAGTTTTCTAGCTGAGGTCTTCTTCAATATTGTGTCGACTGTACTGTAAGTCTTTCGCCTCTCCCTGGAAACTTTACGGTCAGTTTGTCAATATCCACAAAATAAGTAGCTAGAATTGTGATTGAAATTGCTTTGAATTTATAGATTAAGTTGGAAAGAACTGACATCTTAACATTATCAGTCTTCCTACCTGTAAACATGTAATATCTCCGTACTTATTAAATTCTTCTTTGAGTTCATTCATCAGAATGAATGTGGCTCTTATATGTATATATATATTTTACTTATGTGAATCTTATATATATTGTCAGATTTACATATTATTATTTAATTTTTAGGAGGTGCCAATGTAAATTATATTGTATTTTTAAGTTCCTGTTGCTCATTGCTCGTATGTAAGAAAGCAATTGACTTTTGTATATTAACTTTGTACACTGCACTAATTGGTTCCAGAAGATTTTTTTGTAGATTTTTTTTTCTGCACAGATGATTATGTCATTAGTGAATGTCATCAGTTTTATGTTTTCCTTCCTGATCTGTGTACCTTTTAATTTCTTTTTCTTATTGTATTAAATTTACAAGGATTCTGGGATGATATTGAAAAGAAGTGGTGATAGGGAAGTTCCTTGTGTCATACCTGATCTTAGTGGGAAAGCTTAGAGTTTATCATTAAGTGGGATATTAGCTGTACGTTTTTGGTAGATTTTTTTAATCAAGTTGAGGAAGTACTTCATTACTAGTTTATTGAAAGCTTTTAAAAAATCATGAATGGGTTTTAGATTTTTTCCAACACTTTCTGATCCTGTGATTTTTTTTTTCTTTTAAGCTTTGATGTGATGGTTTCCCTTTTATATTGTTAGTAATAAATGCAGTTTTATTAAATCTATATTATTTAAATTATATTATTGATAAGTTCTCCTCCTCTCTCTGTCCTCTAAATGTTTTCATCTTCCTGAATCCTGTCCTCAGCCCTTTGTTTAAATATATGCACTTGCTGCTGCTGCTGCCACTAAGTCGTTTCAGTCGTGTCCCACTCTGTGCGACCCCATAGACAGCAGCCCACCAGGCTCTGCCATCCCTGAGATTCTCCAGGCAAGAACACTGGAGTGGGTTTTCATTTCCTTCTCCAATGCATGAAAGTGAAAAGTGAAAGTGAAGTCGCTCTGTCGTGTCTGACTCTTCGCGACCCCATGGACTGCAGCCTCCCTGGCTCCTCTGTCCATGGATTTTCCAGGCAAGAGTACTGGAGTGGGGTGCCATTGCCTTCTCTGATACACTTCCTAGATGATCTCAAATAGTCTCAAGGCTTGCTTATCATGCATAACCCAGAGAAGGGGATGCTAGGAGCATAGTGACCTGAGAATAACTCTAGTTCCTTCTCCTCTGGTTCCAAGTAAACTTAGGTTTGAGTCAACTAGTTATCATGATCTCTCTGTCTGGGTATGGGTAAAGGCCTCAAGCTTTGCTGAGGTCACAGAGAGAGAACTGGATGAGACTTTTTCTAATTGTTGGGCAGTCACTGGAGGGAGCATCAAAGACCAGGGTTGAGGAGAGGAGAGTGTTGGTTCTGGGGAGAGACTGGTTTTCAGAGATCCTAAGATGTTAGAAGAAATCTAGTGCCAACTCTTGGGAGTATACTCATTTTCCATCATGTAAAACAGTGAGAGGGAGTTGGATGACTGGCCTAAATCTTGTCTTCTCTCTGGGGTAGAAGAGTTCAGGTAGAACATAGAGTAGACAAGCTTCCCCAGTAGCTTCAGTGGGGGTTGATATCCCACTCGTAAACCATAGACCCACAGTTTTACCTTCTTGCAGATTCTCATAATTAAGAATATAAAGGCATTTAGGCTTGATGGACCCCAACAGCCAGAAAGGAGGAGAAGAGAATCAGATTGAACAATTAGGATGCAAAAATGGTGAAATAGATCTACTGGAGGAGATGGATGTCCATCTGAATGAGAGAGAGAGTGCATGACGGGGACCAATTAAAATATAGCTTTCTTGGGCTTAATAACTTAAATATTTAGTTAAAATTTTGAGTTTAAGGAAAGGATGATTAATATTGAGACCCAGATTAATGATCTGGAGAAGTAAATACAAGAGTCTCAAAAAAAAAAAAAAAAAAAGTCTCAAACTATTTTCTTGGTTTGGCTCCTCCTACCCAACTCAGTCACCTCAAATCAGAAACTAAGGCAAGGACTGGGGTGCAGACAGTGTGTTTTGGAGATGATTTCTAGAAGCAGGAGTTAGATGATGGGGAATTAGACAGGGAACAAGTAAAATCCATTGTAAGGATACATTCATGAAACCACTGCTAAGGGCATGCATGTGTGCTAAGTTGCTTCAGTAGTGTCTGACTCTTTGTGACCCTGTGGACTGTAGCCTGCCAGGCTCCTCTGTCTGTGGGATTCTCCAGACAAGAATGCTGGAGTGGTTTGCCATGCCCTTCTCCAGGGGATCTTCCCAACCCAGAGATGGAACCCCTGTCTCTTATGTCTTCTGCATTGGCAGGAAGGTTCTTTATCACTAGAGCCACTTGGGAAGCCCTTGCTAAGGGAAACATGACTCAATTTCACTGGGACCTCCTGAGAAACATTCAGACTGCTTCCTAGAATTGAGCCCTTGAAGGATGGAAGGCTGGAGCATTTATCTACTGTCTCCCATTCTCCATTGATTGAGGGATGCTCCTGGGAACATTCAGTTCAGTTCAGTTGCTCAGCAGTGTCTGGCTCTTTGCAACCCCATGGACTGCAGCATGCCAGGCTTCCTGTCCATCACCAACTCCTGAAGCTTGCTTAAACTTACGTCCATTGAGTTGGTGATGTGATCCAACCATCTCATCCTTTGTTGTCCCTCTCTCCTCAGGCCTTCAATCCTTCCCAACATCACAGTCTTTTCCAAGGAGTCAGTTCTTCATGTCAGGGGGCCAAACTATTGGAGTTTCAGCCTCAGTATCAGTCCTTCCAATGAATATTCAGGACTGATTTCCTTTAGGATTGACTGGTTTGATCTCTTGCAGTCCAACAGACTCTCAAGAGTCTTCTCCAACACTGCAGTTCAAAAGCATCAATTTTTTGGCACTCAGCTTTCTTTATAGTCCAACTCTCACATCCATACACGACTACTGGAAAAACCATAGCTTTGACTAGGTGGACCTTTGTCAGCAAAGTAATGTCTCTGCTTTTTAATATGCTGTCTAGATTGGTCATAGCTTTTCTTCCAAGGAGCAAAGTGTCTTTTAATTTCATGGCTGCAGTCACCATCTGCAGTGATTTTGGAGCCCAAGAAAATAAAATCGCTCATGTTTCCATTGTTTCCCATTTATTTGCCATGAAGTGATGGGACTGGATGCCATGATCTTTGTTTTTTGAATGTTGAGTTTTAAGCCAGCTTTCTTTTTCACTATCCTCTTTTACTCTCATCAAGAGGCTCTTTAGTTCCTCTTCAGATCAGATCAGATCAGTCGCTCAGTCATGTCCGACTCTTTGCGACCCCATGAATTGCAGCACGCCAGGCCTCCCTGTCCATCACCAACTCCTGGAGTTCACTGAGGCTCACATCCATCGAGTCAGTGATGCCATCCAGCCATCTCATCCTCTGTCGTCCCCTTCTCCTCCTGTCCCCAATCCCTCCCAGCATCAGAGTCTTTTCCAATGAGTCAACTCTTTGCATGAGGTGGCCAAAGTACTAGAGTTTCAGCTTTAGCATCATTCCTTCCAAAGAACTCCCAGGGCTGATCTCCTTCAGAATGGACTGGTTGGATCTCCTTGCAGTCCAAGGGACTCTCAAGAGCCTTCTCCAACACCACAGTTCAAAAGCATCAATTCTTCGGTGCTCAGCCTTCTTTACAGTCCAACTCTCACATCCATACATGACCACAGGAAAAACCATAGCCTTGACTAGACAAACATTTGTTGGCAAAGTAATGTCTCTGCTTTTGAATATGCTCTCTAGGTTGGCCATAACTTTCCTTCCAAGGAGTAAGCGTCTTTTAATTTCATGGCTGCAGTCACCATCTGCAGTGATTTTGGAGCCCAGAAAAATAAAGTCTTGACACTGTTTCCACTCTTTCCCCATCTATTTCCCATGAAGTGATGGGACTGGATGCCGTGATCTTCGTTTTCTAAATGTTGAGCTTTAAGCCAATTCACTTTCTGCTAAAAGGGTGGTGTCATCTGTGTATCTGAGGTTATTAACATTTTTCCAAGCAATCTTGATTCCAGCTTGTGCTTCATCCAGCCTAGCATTTCTCATGATGTACCCTACAGATAAGTAAACAAGCAGGGTTACAATATATAGCCTTGATGTACTCCTTTCCAAATTTGGAACCAGTCTATTGTTCCATGTCTGGTTCTAACTGTTGCTTTTTTGACTTGCATACAGATTTCTCAGGAGGCAGGTCAGGTGGTCTGGTATTCCCATCTCTTGAAGAATTTTCCACAGTTTGTGGTGATCTACACAGTCAAAGGTTTTGACATAATCAGTAAAGTAGATGTTTTTCTGGTATTCTCCTGCTTTTTCAATGATCCAGCGGATGTTGGGAATTTAATCTCCATTGATTGAGGGATACCCCTGGGAATATTACCTCTATTGTATTTCAAGATGTGGGCAGTGGTTGAAGTGGACAGCTAACTGTCGGCACAAGGCAAGTCAATTACCCGTGAAACTGTACATTGCAGCTGCAGCTGACACCAGAGATTGGTCAGGTGATGTGAAGCAGGGCACCAGTCATATCTGTTATGGATACTTCAGCAGAAAGATAAAAATAAGGAAATCTTAAAAAGAATGTTACTGGGGCAGCGATTCAGGGCACCAAACATATAAATATATGATGTTGCAGAACAAAAAATATAGATAGAGAAGAAGCAGTAAGTAAAAACAACCCTTGATTACCAACTTTCTATTTTATGCTTTTAAGATATTGATAACTTCAGGTGTTCCATATGAGTGAGAACATTTGGTGTTTGTCCTTTTGTGACTGGCTTATTTTGCTTAGCATAATATCCTTGAGGTTGTAACATGTGATAGGATTTCCTTCTTTTCAAGGCTGCATACTATTTCCTTGTGCATGTATACCACATTTTCTTTATACATTCATGTGTTGATGGAAATTTGGGTTGCTTCCTAATCTTGGCTGTTGTGAATAGTGTTGCAATAAACATGGGTGTGTGAATACCTGATATCTTATTTTGAATTCTTTTGCATATATGCCTAGAAGTGGGATTGTTGGATCATATGGTAATTCTATTTTAAAGTTTTTGAAGAATCTCCATACTTAGGTTTTTCTCAGGGCCTGCACCATTTTACATTCTCTGCATCCTTGCCAGCACTTACTTGGTGTTCTTTTGATTGTGACCTTGCTGATGGGTGCTGTGATATTCTATGATTTTGACTTGCGTTTTCCTACTGATTAGTGATGTTGAGAAATATAAATTTTTGTTGAATGGGTGAATGAATATTGATCCTACACAGGGCTCCCTTAGAAGGGTACTGCCATTTCTTCTTCCTCCCTCATATTGGATGAACTCAGCATTCTGGGATTTGGTGTCAGACCAGTCATAGAGATTAAAGAGCATCTCGGCTGAGCTTGGTAGCCAAGACCTCCCATCTAGGGTGGGTGGGCAGCAGGCGTCTCCAGGCACAATACAATGTGTTGGATTCTGTGTCATCCTTGTGTTTCTGTGTGTTCTTTTCAGCCTGGAATAAGAGATCAAGCAGTGGTTGTTAGACTAGAGGGCAGGATTCAGCTGCCTCCAGGAAAGGATTTTGACTGGGCAGGGTCATACAGGATACCAAACCCTACCCATTTTTGGGGGGGTCAGGGATGGCTTCTAGGCCCAGTGTGGGGTCTGGATTGCAAGCCAGGATGTCTCCAGTAAGGCAGGACTTGCTAGGTTAGTATGATCATGGGAAAGATTGATTTCCAAGCTGGGATGAATTCTTTTTTTCCTTTCTGACATTTCTCTCTTCTTTGTGCTCAAAGTAGGATTTATGAAAAATTATTTCTATGACTGGTAAAGCTAGAGCTGGGGGAAGGTCATGTCACCAGAGTTGAATAAAGTGGTCAAACTAAAAAATAGCTTTGGCCTAGAAACTGGGGGATGGAAAAAAATTCTCAAGTGGCCCGAAAGTCAGAAGGTTTATGTCCCATACCAGTTCTGACACTAGATTGTTGGTCATTTCAGGGTTTCTTTTTTTTTTAATCTATGAAATGAGGAGGAAGGACAGTTTAATCTTAAAAGATCCTGTCAATTCTGGGGAAAAAAATAAACAATTCAGCATTTGATGATTCTTTTCAACTTAGTGAGTATTTGTCAAGAGTCTTCCATGGGGACTGTGCTAAGTAAAAAAAAAAGAGAAAAAGAAAAATATATAGTCTCTGCCCTTAAGAAGCTTTTGGTCTAGTGAGGGAGGCAGGCACGTATACTGGCAGGTTAATGAGCAGCCAAGGACATGCTGGATGTTCTTCCAAGGCTCTATGGAATATAGTTGAGGGAACCAGTTAAATCTGTGTGCTGGAGTCAGGGGAAAATACAGGAAGAGGTGCCCTTTGAGTTGAGATCTTTAAGGAAGACATTGATGGAGAAGAGAGGAATAAAAGTCCTGGGTGAGGGATGAACGTTTTCATTATCAAAGAAGCATGATGATCCATGGATAAATCAGGGTTAGAGTTTAATTCATTATGGGATATGAGTTCTTGAGATGCAGATAGGCTGAAAGGGTAGATTGGGGGTCCAATTGATAAAGAACTTGAAGACCAATGTATTTTTTCCTTTGGATATTTGTAGTTTATTAGTTAGGAATGTTTTAGGCCACAAGTAACAGACTGTCCAGCTCACAGTGGTATAAGTGCAGAGACATTTCATTTTCTTATAGAGAGCTGTAAGTCCAGAGATCCATGCGGTTTGATGCAGCATCTCAACAATGTCTTCAAAGCCTCAAGATCTTCCTATTATTTCTTTTGCATCCTCCCCATGCTGACCTTCCATTCATAGGCTTTTTGCCTCATAGTCAGTGTAACATTAGCTGCTATAATAGAAAACTCCCCCAGTTTTAAGTGTCTTAATACAACAAAAGTTTATATCTCCCCTTCTATAAAGTCCAAAACAGGTTTCATAATAAGCAGGTGGCTTTTATTCAGATAGTTTTCATCTTCTTCACCAGCTTCAGTATGTCCTCAAAGACAAATGTACTTATTTGCCTCAAGCTGGGAGAGGGAAAGAATATGAAGGACCATATATGCTTTTGAATGTGCGAGTGCTGAAAGTGTTGTACAGTATTTTGCCCTGTATTTTACTGATTAGAACTCAGTTATACCTAAAGGGAAGATGGGAAATGAAGAGCATCAGTGAGCCTCAGAAGAAGAGGAGATATGTTGGCTGGTCAGCTGGCAGACTCTGTCACGTGTTACAGTGTGGATAATGCTGCTTTAAGTACTGCCTCTTACATAATCACTTTCAAGTAGGAAGAAAGATGAAGGTGCAGTGCCAGAAACCTCTCCTTTTGGATTTATGTCATTTTTCCTAGAAATTTTCAAGATGACTTCCCTCTTACATCTCCCTGATCTAAACTATGTCACATGTTCACCCTTAGCTGGCTACTGTGAGGTTAGAAAGGTAAGCATCGGAATGGGTCGTGATTTTTTAAAATTAATTTTTATTGGAGTGTAGTTGTTTGGCAGTGTTGTGTTAGTTTCTACTGTGCAGCAAAATGAATCGGTCATATGCATACATACATCCCCTCCCTTTGGGACTGCCTCCCCATTCAAGGTCATATTCCTCTGATGATGTGGGATATCCCAACATATCCCATTCAGGTCACCACAGTGCATTAAGTGGTGTTCCCTGTACTATATATAGCACAGTATATTCTCACTAGTTATGTGTTGTATGCATAATATAGATAGTTGTATTTATGTCAGTCCCAATCTACCTATTCCTCCTGCTCCTTCCTTTCCCCCTTGGTATCCAAAGATCTGTGTCTCTATTTCTGCTTTGCAAATAAGATCATTCATACATTTTTCTAGACTCCACATGTTTGCATTAGCATGCATTACTTGTTTTTCTCTCTTTGACTTCACTTTGTTTGACAGTCTCTCGATTCATCCACTTCGGTGATTAATGCAGGTTATTTTGAATTGTATCCTGGATTTTGGGAGAGATGTTCTCATTGGACATATTCAATGTGTTAAGATCTATCCAATGCTTGAATAAAATCTGAGTTTGGTTAGCCAGGAAAGAATGGAGATTAAACAGTCAACCAATATCTAGCAAGGAAGCCAAGGAGATATTTAAGTAGAGGATTGACATCTGATTTGTGGTTTAGGATGGTTTTTCTGGAAAATAGATTGAGAGAGCCTTCCTATTCTGAGTCATGGGCACCAATTTATCTCATGGAGTGTTAAATTCTAATAAGGTCAGAGAAAAACTTACAGATCACTCAACAAAGTGAATGTCTCAAAACTTTTGCCCTGTGAAGAAAGATCTAAATCTTTGATTCCAGAAATAAAATTTCTTTTTGAATAATTAAACCCTATGTCATTGTGACTGATGGGCCAGGAAAATGTTTTAACATTTTTTTCTTGAAAAAAATGTTTCCTTCCCTTTGAAACCTTGATATTTTTATTTCTCATGCAGGCTAGGGTCTTCATTTATGTATGCACTTTACCATCTGCAAATGAATGGTACCATTTTTAAATTGTAACATGACATTCTTTGGGCTCACAAGAATTTTGTCTAACATCTTCACCTTTCTTTCTTTTTTTTTTACATCTTCACCTTTCTAACAACTTGTATAAGCTTGGGTAAGAATGACATTATCTGTGGTGTTGACCAGCATTTTGTTTTTCTGATGGGTAGAAATGAGTGAGAAAGAAAGAAGGTAATCTGAGTTGAAGAGCATTTGTGGTATTTAAGTATAGAACGTAGAAAAATATTTAGGAATGTAATCACTCATTAATATATGATCTTGGATATGTTGTTTAAGCTTCCAGAGCCTCAGTGATGCCTTAAAGTGAAAAGTGAAAGTGAAGTCGCTCAGTCGTGTCCGACCCTCAGGGACCCCATGGACTGCAGCCTTCCAGGCTCCTCCATCCATGGGATTTTCTAGGCAAGAGTACTGGAGTGGGGTGCCATTGCCTTCTCCGCAGTGATGCCTTAAGTTAGTGCTAAATATCCATGTTTTCCTCTACAGTCAACATCCCCTTGCAGATAGGTCTGACCACATGACTAATTTCAATCAATGACTTGTGAGCAGAACTGATATTGGTCCATTTAGGTCAAGGCTATTAAGAGCGTATGTATCTTCTCGATCTCTTTCTTCTCCTGTGCTGACATTGGATGCTGTGTGTTTCAGATAGCATAGCTAACAGGATGGAGGAAGGCCACTGACCCAACTTTGCACAAGCGATAAATAATCCTAACCAGATAGTACAGGAAGATCATATTTATCCTATCTGGATAATACAGAACAAAACAAAACAAAACAAAAAAACCTTTGAAAATGATAGTTGCTACTATTGGTGAGTTATAATTATAAAAACAGGTAATGCTTTCACTGATATTTTAGTTCTTATGGGTTAATCCTCAACTTAGATCCTTGTATTACTAGTTTATTAATGAGTGAGTTAATATGTTTAGTTCGGTTCCACTCTGGTCATGGAGCAAGGCTGTCCTTTCAAGCCTCACCTCTGCACATGGTGTCCAAGGCCTGTACCGTCTATTCAGGGAGCTTACAAATAGCTTGGGCAATAGATCCTAGAGTGTTCTTCCTGGAAAATATCAGTGCTGAGTCCTGCCTGGCCCTCAGGTTTACAGATTCTTCTTCTGGATGTTTAATTGCCTCTCCTCTTCCCTCTCATGCCTATTTTTCATCTTCAGGCAAATAGAGTCCTTAGAGGTATGAATGAATGCATGCCAACACTTCTGTCTTGCATTTAGATCAGGGGTTTCTTTATACCTTGACTTGTGCCTAGGTGAGGGCAGAGAAGGGCAAAAATGGCTCTTAGCTAAGAGAGGGAGAAAGAGAGTGAAGAAATGCACTAACACACATAGATTGTGAATTTGAATTATGTTCTTTCTTGTCTTTGACATGATTATTAATAATAAATAGATGAAACATGGGCTGCTGCAAGGTGATGTCATATCAAGAAGGGAATTAACAGAAATTTATTACATGGCTTGCAAGTGTCCTGAACCACTGAAACACTTCTTAGCTACTTCTATCAGAAGTAAACCATAAGCTATGTTTGGACGCACATAGGTGCCAAAAGAAATGAAGAAGCAGAGCCGCCAACAGTCTCTAGAACAGATTTCTAAAGCTACCTGTACTTAATCACTGTCTCTTAATCTCATTTGTAGTAGGCATCTCTGACATGATCCCAGTGATCTTCGCTTCTTAGGTCTCATACCCTTGTGTAATCCCCTCTTCTTGACTATAACTCAGTTCTAGTGACTTCCTTCTATTCGATAGACTGTGGCAAAAATGGCAGTATGTCACTTTCACTATAGGATTACAAAAGATTGTGATGGTCATCTTGTTAACACACTCTTCCCGGGCCCTCTCATTTGCCCACTCTGGTGAAGTCAGGTGCTACTAAGAGAGGCCCCAATATGGCACTGGAGACTCAGATATGGGGAAGATTAATTCTCTTCTTTTGAGAAATTCAAAGTCTACAGAAACAACATAGCATGTGTTTTAATAGAGGTGTATACCTGTGGCAACACAGGTAAGAATCCATTAATTGAAATAATATTATCAGTAACTATCAATGCAAGTTTTCTGAAAATGATATAATGCAAAGCAGACTGTCTGAATAGCCTAGAGATGGAGTGTCAGGAAATTGCAGATATACTGAGGCTTGATAATGTTTCAGTTCAGGTCTGAAGAAGTGACCAGCTTGATGGGTCACTTTGGGGGATGCAAATAACTCAAAAGATGACACAGAACACAGAAGAAGCAAGGAAGGGCTCTGAGTAGGATCTAGATAGAAACCCTTATCTAGATCCTAGATGATTTGGAACTCAACAACATGAAGAAACTCATGCATGTTATTTTCTGTTACCATGTATTTTACAGCTAAATTCCCTTCAAACCACATTTATAAAACTCTGTGACCTCCTTTTAAAAACTTTTTGCTAAAGCAAAACAAACAGAAAAATATGCAAATCATAATTGTATATAGCTTGATGAATGTTCACAAACTTGAATACACCCATGTGACCAGCACCTGGATAAAAATAGAACTCTACTAGGTCTCCAGAAACTGTCTTCAAGCTCCCTTCAAGTTCTTTATACATTTTCAAAAAAATTTTATTTTGGATTAATTTTTTGAAATCATGGACTTCTGATGTGATGTACTAGAAGGGCATGGTGTTACTTCTGCAATATTCTTGCCCCCAAATATACGGCCTCACTTTAATCATCAAAACATAGAACCAACTGAAACTGAGAGACTTTGTGCAAAACAGCTGGCCGGTTTTCTTAAAAAGTGTCAAGGTTATGAAAGACAAAGCCTGAAGAATTGTTACAGATTGGAGGAGTCTAAGAAACAAGATGATTTAATGCAGTACGGGATCCTAAACCAGAGAAAAAGAACAGGAGTGGAAAAACTGGTGACATTCAGGTAAGGTCCGTATAGTAGGTAATGTTCATGCGCATTTCCCTTTTATAAGATTAAAGACTAACAGTTATTAAAAACAACTTTATTTACTTATTTTTGGCCTTCACTGTTGTGCGCCCTTTTCTCTAGTTGCAGTGGGTGGGGGACTGCTTTCTAGTTGCCGTGTATGGGCTTCGCGTAGCGGTGGCTTTTGTTGTTGCAGAGCTGGGCTCTAGAGCACTGGCTCAATAGTTGTGGCACACAGGCTTAGATGCCCTGTGGCACGTGGGAGCTTCCCAGACCAGGAATTGAACCCATGTCTCCTGAATTGGCTGACAGATTCTTTACCACTGAGCCACCAGGAAAGCCCAGAAATGACAGTTAATATGTGTCTACTACTTCCTTGGTGCCCAGTCACATTTCCATCTTATAGATGAGGAAACAGCACAGACAGATTCAGCCGTGTGCAGCCAGTCACACAGCTGGTGCACTGCAAAGTAGGGATCAAGCCCGGGCTGTCTGTTTCCCCAAATCCATGTTGAGCCTCCCTGCCTTCTGTCTCTTTACCACAGTTCTCAGAGGGATCGGCCAGAGCATACTTCCAGGCCCTGAACCCAGAATCTGGCTGACTTACCCAGGGAGCATTCCCTTGTCTTCATGGTGGGTCCAGAGCCCAGGCCTGCCTTCCTAGCTGGGATGCCCCTCACCGAGGCATTTCTTCTGGGTTTCTAAAATAGAAGCTCTGGGCTCTGTCTTCCCACAGAAAATATCGACATCTATATTTATCCCTTTTCCAGAAGCTGAGGAGACCCAGTTCATGCTAATTGCAGTTTACCAAACAAGCTGATTCTTAACCTCATGAATATTTTTGCCACTGAAAGCGCCTACAACTTGTGAAAATGAACACATGGCAAACTGCTCTGCTCTTTTTGCTTCCCACACATGATGATATTTTGTTGCCTCTTAACTCTGCAGTTGCATCCTGGGCACCGCGGAGACCTGACCAAGGATCCCAGTGACCCCTAGTCTGAGCACAATGTGGTCTTGGGGGTGGTTTATACACAGAAGTTCAGGTGTAGGGGAATCCTGCCAGCCTCTGCTGGAAATGAGACCCTCCACTGATTCTCAGGTCAGTAGCCCAGGAGTTCATTTATTTTGTTGTTGTTGTTGTTGTTGTTCAGTTGCTAAGTCATGTCTGACTCTTAGTGACCCCATGGACTGCAGCCTGCCAGGCTTCCCTGTCCTTCACAGTTTGCTCAGACTCAAGTCCACTGAGTCGATGATGCCATCCAACCATCTCATCCTCTGTCGCCCTCTCTTTCCTTCTGCCCTCAATCTTTCCCAGCATCAGGGTCTTTTCCAATGAGTCGAGTGGCCTAAGTATTGGAACTTCAGCTTTAGCATCAATCCTATATATTCTGTTAACCTTTTGAAAACTGTTTTTAAGCCTTTTCATAATTGCAAAGAGCAAAAAGAAGAGAATAATGAATGCACAGATGTCCATCTCTTAGGTTCAACAATTATCAACATTTTGCTGAATACGCTTTACACATACATAAGCTTGTCACAGACACATGTACATATTTATTTGCTGGACAATTTTAAAGGAGATTACAGATTCCGTGTATCAAGGTTTAAAGGAGCCAGCATGTTACAGGATCTACTGTCCAGAACCAACCTTGGGTTCACCCCTGCTTTTTGTTTTTTTTGGCAAGGTTGGGAAGATACTCGGGAATGAGTGGCATCGACTAGCCAACAGCGTGGAGTAAATATTATGGGTTTGGGACTTCCCTGGTGGTCCAGTGACTGGCTAAGACTTGACGCTCCCAATGCAGGGGACCAGGGTTCAATCCCTGGTCAGGGAACTAAATCCTACACTCTGCAACTATGACCTGGCACAGCCAAATAAGTAAATAAATATATTTTGTAAAAGACTATGGCTTTAATATTCCATCATGGCATCATAAAAAGTAAAACCTGGAATTCTGTTCTGTTCCCTGACTCCAGCCTCCCTCTGCTCTTTTTTTTTCCCTCTCCTCCAGGCTTTAGTTGAATTAGTGACTTGACCATCAGAATGTGCCCTGTGCTTCCCTACCCTTATATTTGTTCAGGATGTCTCCTTCATTTGATCTTTGCTTTTCCTCTTCCACTCTCCACCACCATCTTCCTCCTACCTCTGCTTGTCCAAAGCTTACTCATTTCCCAAGAGTTGGCCCAATGCCACCTCATTCCACAATGCATCTCCCCATTTTTAAGTGTATTCTCTCCCCCCAATATAATAGTATTATTTTCCCTGCTCTGAACCTCTGTTCATTTAATCAGTGGTGCTTCTTTGTCACCTACCTCTTTTCATTTTGCCTTTTTAAAATTAGTTGTTAGTATAACCTATCTTTTCCTCTAGATTATAAGCTTCTAAAGAGTAGCTGCCACACCTTATTGATTGTATTTCTCAGCATGCCTTGTACCTAGGGGTGCTTAATCACTGCATGTATGTGTGTGATCAAAGGCTACATGCGAGAATTGGACCATAAAGAAGACTGAGTGCCAAAGAATTGATGCTTTCGAACTGTGATGCTGGAGAAGACTCTTGAGAGTCCCTTGGACTGCAAGGAGACCAAACCAGTCAATCCTGAAGGAAATCAACCCTGAATGTTCATTGGAAGGACTGATGCTGAAGCTCCAATACTTGGCCCCCTGATGCAACCAGTCAACTTACTAGAAAAGACCCTGATACTGGGAAAGACTGAGGGCAGGAGGAGAAGGGAGCAATAGAGGATGAGGTAGTTGGAAGGCATCACCAGCTCAATGGACAGGAGTTTGAATAAACGCTGGGAGATGGTGAAGGACAGGGAAGCCTGGTGTGCTGCAGTCCATGGGGTTGCAAAGAGTCTGACACGACTGAGCAATTGAACAACAAAGGCTGCACACTGATGGCCTAGTTTATTAATGTTCAGAAACTGGTGTAGCCACTTGAGGTCAGCCTTTCTAATATATCAGTCAATCTCTGGCTTGAATAGCTAGAGAGAGCCAGAGGGTATCAAGACTCATTTAAGGACTGTGGTCTTTTGGGACAGCCTCAGTAGGTACCACTATCCCTCAGTGCAGTGGATGTCCTTGGGATGTGGCTGTCTGGCACATTGGAGCAAGGGTGAGCATACCAGGGTGCTTTAAGTGCCTGGAAGATGACAGGGATCTTTGGTCTTCATTGACAGGCTAGGTTCTCAATGCAATTAGAAATTTAAAAAAGAGCAAAGAGCCCAATTGATGAAATACATCCTTCTTTATTCAGATAAGATACAGTTTATATACTTTACGAGGTTAATGTCCCTTGCTCCTGATTACAAAACTCTGATTGGCATATTAATCAGGTTATAAAAGTGAGAGAAGGAAGAACCGCAAAAGAGGCAGCAGCTGCTCGTTTGCTGCCGGATCCATTCAGGATATAAAGTTTCTGCTGAGATATTTATTGTAAAAGAGGGTTTTTTCCCCCTCCTCTTGCTTTTATTTTTAGCCGGCGTTACCCCAGCGTCTGTTCTACCTCGTGTGAGAAATGTGTTGGAATAGGGGGTGAGAGGAATGTAGTTACACGAATTGGGAAGGCATAGGCAGAGTGTGAGAAGGCAAGAAAGATGTCTTGTTCTCATCAAAGACAGAATCCGAGAGGAGGTTGCTTCCCTGTACTTTACACACATACTTTCAGATCCCAGAGCTCTGAGTGATAGCTGGGAAAGACATATTTTGTCAGCAACAGTGCCACCTGGTAAATGTCTAATTTTTTTTTTTGCTTGATTACTCTCAGTGATGAGGAACTCATTATCTTTTAGAGCTGCTGTATTACTTTTAGTTTTTTAATTTAATTTTTATTGGAGTAGAGTTGACGTTGTGTTCGTTTCAGGTATACAGCAAAGTGATTCAGTTGTATACATATGTATATACATTCTTTTTCAGATTCTTTCCCATATAGGTTTTTACAGAATGTTGAGTTCCCTATGCTATACAATAGGTCCTTGTTAGTTGTCCACTTTATATATAGCAGTGTTTATATGTTAATCCTTGCCTCCTAATTTATCATTTCCCCTCATGTTTTCCCTTTGGTAGCCCTGAGTTTGGTTTCAAGGTCTGTGAGTCTTGTTTTTGTTTTGTAAATAAGTTCATTTGTATCATTTTTTGGAGAAGGCAATGGCACCCCACTCCAGTACTCTTGCCTGGAAAATCCCATGGATGGAGGAGCCTGGTAGGCTGCAGTCCATGGGGTTGCTAGGAGTTGGACATGACTGAGCGACTTCCCTTTCACTTTTCACTTTCATGCGTTGGAGAAGGAAATGGCAACCCACTCAAGTGTTCTTGCCGGGAGAATCCCAGGGATGGGGGATCCTGCTGGGCTGCCGTCTCTGGGGTCGCACAGAGTCGGACACGACTGAAGCGACTTAGCAGCAGTAGCAGCAGTATCATTTTTATTTATCCACTTATTTAAGTGATCCCATATGATATTGGTCTTTCTCTGTCTGAATTCACTTAGCATGATAATCTCCAGATTCATTCACGTTGCTGCAAATGGCATTATTTCAAAGAGGAAAATAGAGTGGTTTTCTGGATCTTGTTGCAGGGAACAAAACAGCCAGTAGAGAAGCCCATCTGTATCACAGGGAGCATGACCACGTCTCTTAGAAAGTTCTTCCATGTTCAGAGTTGAAGCTTCCACCCACGATTCTACCTTTGGTCCAATGAAGCCATGTATTACAGATCTGTTGCCTCTTCAGATATTTAAAGACTTGATCTCTTTGTTGAGAGTTCCCTTCTCCAAGTTAAATTTCCCCAATTGTTCCATCAGTTCATTCCAAGGCGTTGTTTTGAGGGTCTCCCCAACTCCAGTTGCTCTTTCTTTGGTCATCTGAGTCAACTCAAGGTATGGGTTCCAGACTCAAATTCATTGCTCTCCCTGAAGACATAGTTATTTTAAAGGTGTGGGAATGGAAAGAGATGCTGCCATCTCATTTTGCCTGGCATGACTTCTCACCTCAGGTCAGCATTAGTACACTGAGAACCTTGGATTTGCAGGTTTTCCAAACTTGTTAAAATTGAATTTAGAGGTTTTATAAGGAAAACAGCATACAACAGAGGGGCTGAAATTTTAGGACTTCAGGTAAAGCAGTTATTTATTAAGATAGGTATACTGACTCTTGCAGGAAAAAAAAAAGTATGATGGAGATAGTCCATAAAATATCCAAAACAACTTGGGAAAAATGAAGGAATTGCATGAGGAGTCAGAGATGAATTATTGGACTTTAATGTTAAACATTGTCCAAGTGTCCCAGTAAGAAAGACAAAATGAAAATGGGTTAAGTCTTTTTTTTTTTTTTTTTTCCTGATAGAAAAAAGTATGTCCATTTGGTGGGCCAATATTCTTCTATAAAATATTTATGACATAATAAAATCTATTTTCCACCTATTCCCCCCTGAAAGCAAGCTCTGTGGTGCTGGGACCAGGCCTGTCTTATCTGCTGTTGTATTCCTTTTTCTGAATATAGTGTTGGCATGTATAGACACTCAAAACATTTTTTGACTGAATTCCACAAAAGACTTGAGCTAGTTGATTATAAGGTCATTTGCAATAAAACATTATCAAATAGAAGTGAAGAATCAGAATGAGGAAAACAGGAAAATACCAAAAAAAAAAGAAGTAAAACATGAAGTCTGGTGACAGAAAGAACACTAGCTGGGTTTCTCTGAGAGCCAAAGGATATTATTGACTATAGGTGAACTTCATTTTTGATACTGAGTTCATGGTGACAGGAGTGAAAAAGAAGACATAGTCCGTGTCCTGGATCTTATGACTGGAATAGAAAAGTATTTCACTCACTCACAAGAAGCAAAGCTTTTCCTGACACTGTTTGGGAGCAGCAGTTCACCAGTGTGGAACCTTATATGAAGGGCCTTATATGGAGGGTGTGCTGAACAGCGCTGTTAGCAACACACTCATCGGAAATTTCTAATGGCTCTCCGTCTAGCATTCTGGAAGGACAACAGAGGGACCACAGCGACCTCTAACTCAGTCTGTGAGGGTGAAGGCATTTATCTTGTGACTCCCAACAGAGGGACACTTGGGAATGTAGGAGACGTGCTCTTGAGCTTTGCTTTTGTACCTACTTCTACGTGGTAACTTAAGAATTCAAAACAAAGTCGAGTTTAACCCCTAAAGGAAGGCAAGTGATCAGGGACAAGAATTGGACCACTGTCTGTGCTGGAGGTGGTCACCCTGAGTCTTGGAATACAGGTGAACTTGGTTTAATGGATGCTGAAGGGCCAGCCTCTTAATATGAACTTGAGTTAACTATAAATTATGTCCCCAAGGAACAGAATGAATCAACCCAATTGATGTCATCTTAGTTTGGATTCTCCTGAAAGCAGACTCCCAAAGCAAGCTCTTGAGTGAGGGTAGTTTATTTGGGAGGTTATCCTAGGAAACTCAAATGAGGGGATGGGAAAGGTAGGATAGGCAAAGAGGAAAAACGATAAGCTGTGTGGTAATGATTGGTTTGCCCTCCATCTGGAGAGCAGCTCTTTAATTTTTACCTTTTGGGAAGTTTTCTTTGATTCTCCAGCCAATTATGATTTTTACCTTTGTTTGTTCCCATTACATTTTGTGTTTGGCTCTTGCATATCACTAAATCAGGTCACGTGCTATTGTGACAACTGTAATACACATTTTTTCTTTCTACTGGACTGTAGAAAAGAAACAACAATATTTTAATGTCTTTGGTCTAGCACATAATAAATGTTCAAAAATATTTGTCGATTGTATTAGTCAAGTGGAGCAATCACATCTTTGAGAATCCATTGCACAATTCTCTTCCATGTGGCTAGACCTGTCCTGAAGAAACAAATTCTTTGATAAAGGGTCAGCAGGAATGGCTCTCTTCTTTTGTAAGTAATACCACCAGAGGTGATTTTAGATTTTTGTTGCTATAGAAACCTCAGAAAGTACATTAACTTCAATGCAAAGGCATTTTATTCCTTCAGAATTTCATGTATGACTGATTTAAATGCAGGTCCCAGCTGGGTGATTAAATACACTTCCTGTGGGGAAAGGAGTAGAACGTAATGGTTACATATGTAGACTTTAGATCCAGGCTGCCTGGGTTCAGTGGGTGGTTCCATCCCCTAATACCCTTGTGACCTTGAACAAGTCAGCTGAAAAAAATTGAGGCTTTGAGATTTTATGAATCTTTCCCAAGTATTCCCAGCTCCACCACTTACAGCTTTACATGGAAGTTAATATTAGCTTCTGAAAGCTGTCCAAGGGTACACTCTTTACAGGTGATGGAATTGGTATTTGAACAAGAAAAAAGAAAATAATTTATATTTCCCCTCCTTTTTTGCCTGTCCCTTCTTTTATGCTTTCTTTCCTTCCCTTTCCTAAATAAAATCTAGAATGAAAATTCACTTTGACTCCATCAGAAAGGGATTTCATTCCTGTATGAAAATAGGAAGAGTGTATTTCTAGAAGCAGGCAAAGCTTTTCATGTCGCTGTTCCTCACAACTATTATCATCGCTCTTGAATGGAAACATACTTATTTCAATAGCTGCTCTTTACTGGTTACCTACTACATACCAAGTTCTTTACCTGCATAGTTTCTTACACTGAAAATAATTCTGCAGTGCAAATTCCACTGTCATACTTTGGTTTTCTTAGAAGCAGGCCCTAAGACAAGGTTCCAATGCAAGTTGTTAATTTGGGAAGTGATGCAGAAGACATTGGTGAAGGACTGGGGAGGTGAGTGGGGAAGGGAAGCATCAATGAAGGGAGTGTTATCAAGCAAGTTAAACACTGTGGACAACTGGGCTTCTCTCTGGGGAAATATGGAAAACAGAGGACAAATGCCTTGGACTTGTCCCAACTAAGATGGGATAGAGATGGGATGTTTTATGCACTGTTTTGATCACTCAGTGGTTGAGAACTGCACTCTGGAGCATGTTAATTCTTCACTGCTGCTGGCCTACCATGGATGAGCTGCATGGGCACCTGAAGACAGAGAAATCCTTAGGCAAAAAAGTGCAGTTCCTGGAAGGTGGAAGATTTGAGGGAGTATGGTCGGGATGCCTACAACATTTGCTTCAATTAGTTGTTGTTATTCAGTTACTAAGTTGTGTTAGACTCTTTGAGACCCCATGGAACTGCAGCTTTCCAGGCTTCCCTGTCCTTTGCTATCTCCCAGAGTTTGCTCAGACTTATGTCCACTGAGCCACCGATGCTATTTAATCATCTCATCCTCTGTTGCCCCTCCTCCTCCTGTCCTCAATCTTTTCCAGCATCATTTTCCAGCGAGTTGGCTCTTTGCAGCAGGTGACCAACATTTTGGAGCTTTGGCCGCAGCACCAGTCCTTCTAATGAATATTCAAGGTTGATTTCCTTTAGGTTTGACTAGTTTGATCTCCTTGCTGTCCAAGGGACTCTCAAGAGTCTTCTCCAGCCTTCTTTATGGTCCAACTCTCACATCCATACAAGGCTACTGGAAAAACCATAGCTTTGACTATACAGACCTTTGTCAACAAAGTGATGTCTCTCCCTTTTAATACACTGTCTAGATTTGTCATAGCTTTTCATCCAAGGAGCAAGTGTCTTTCAATTTTGTGGCTGCAGTCACTGTCTGCACTGATTTTGGAGCCCAGGAAAACAAAGTCTGCCACTGTTTTCCACGTGTTCCCCATCTATTTGTCATGAAGTAATGGGACCGGATGCTATGATCTTAGAGTTGCTAATCCACATTTTTAAGAACCTGAGGCTAAGAGAAGTGAATTGACCTTCCCCAAATCCCTGGTATGTAAAATGTTGAATCTGCTATCAGAATGCAGGTTGTTCTGATTTGTATATCTGTGACTATAACGCGGGCATAAAAATACCCATGTTGCAGTGTTGAAGGAGTAAATGAGGGTAAAAGAGAATCTGTGTCACAGAGCTCTTAAGAGGGTCAGATGTGTAAACCATGTGAACTGTATCTGTGAGCACTCAATGCCTTTATTATTGAGTTAGCCTTTATTATTGTTGTTATAGTCATCACTATTACAAGAGATAATATACATGGTATATCTAAAACTACTTATTTTTCCCTAGGCTGCTGATTTGACTACTGCAAATGTCCATAGAGCCCAACAGAAGGGAAAATAACCCTGCCTGTTGTCTGTCTACCTAGCTACCTATCATCCTTCTATCTAACTGTGTTCTTTCTTTGGGCATTGATGAAGCAAAAGGAGAGCTGCGGTGGCAGAGCTCACTCATTAGAATGACAGGTAAATAATGTGTAGGCATCACCACAGGGTGATCTGCAGATAACCACCAATTCCACCTCTCTGTGATGCTCATAACTCTTGGTTGGGTGTGCCTTTAGTATTGCCTCAGTTATGGTCTAGATCAGTGTTTCTCCTACTTTAACAGGCTTACCGATCTCTTGGAAACCTCGTTAACACGTAAACTCAGATGCGAGGACCTGCAGTAAAGCTCCCAGCTGATGCCAGTGCTATGCAGCCACTACACTTTGAGTAGCGAGGCAATGGATGTCTTTTTTTTTTTTTTTTTTAATTGTCCTTCTCTTGTTCTGTTGCATCTGCAGATCTAATTCTATGTGGATCCCCTTGCACTTTGTCAGTTCATATAAGACTGATTACTTTCTTTGCTCATTCGTTCCTTCAACATCTGTTGAGTCATTACTGTGTGTCAGGAACTGTGTTAAGCTGTATATATCACAAGTGACATTCTGGGTTAGGTCATGGATTTCAGTGTCACTGATAGGCGTTCCAGCGTTGTCCATAGAGACAGAGCCCTCTGGTCATAAGGTCTGTGTTGTTTGATATTTCCCTGCCTCTTTCTACCTCTCAGAGCAGTGGACTGGCTGAGGAACAGGTGGTAGGGAGATAAATCATTCTTTCCAAATACAAGCCAGATGGTCCCAGTCCCTAACACGTGCATGGCTTGACTCTTTTTGATTCCTGACCCATTTTGACATAACATTCTACTTGTTTGTCAGGTTCTGCTTGAAATAGAATCATCATGGGGCCATACTGAATTGTGCATAGCAGATCACGCAGGTAAAGTCTCAAACATTCATCTGTTCTTTCAAATCTTTCCACATGTATTATCAGAGGGGTTTCTTCCAGCTCACCTTTCCCCCCATCCAACTGGCTCCTTTCTTCACTTTCTCATAAATTCTCTCACTTTAATATTCTCACTTCTTAGGCTAACCAGTTTGATTCTGTCCCAGCGCTGCAATATTTGGATACCTGGTTTGACCACTGGTGGGTCCTCCATTTGTCAGAGCGCGCCCTCCATAGATGGTAAAAGGATGTTAAAAATAATAAACATTTCTTTCTAATGAAACATAAAATCTCAGAAATGACCAATGAAAGAGTTTATTACATCCAATGTCCCATAGAGAGAATTATTCTAAAGGAAATGACATCAATTATAGTGAAAAATAATACATCACCAACGCCTCTTGCCACACTCATGCTGTAGATGACTGAGTCAGTCTTACAGTTGCATCAATTTGTTTCTGTTTTCAGTTTCAGTGGAGAAACAGAAGCTGCTTGGCAGATTCTCAATACTGATTTCACAGTTTTTAATCCTTATGAATGAAATTGCTTAAGTTCAATCTATATAGTAAAGGTTTCTTCTTGTATTTCTATTTCTCCCATGATTTCTGTTTTTATTTGCTATTGCACAAGTCTGTGAAAACGCTGGAAGCAGAATATTCTTTCAGGAAAACGTGTTTTGTAAAATTCCTATTACAAAATGCCTCCTTTTCTGCACTCTTGTGATGGGAGAGTTTTTATAGCTCTCTCTGGCTTTTGGTGGATGAAACAATTTCTGGGCCGAGAGTTGGCTAAAATAATTTCTTCCCCTCAGATTAAAAAAGTCATTTATTCTATGATTGCTTCATAGGCCAAACTGTCAATTGTGTTTTCTCTGGCCACTCTCCCTGCCCCCTGTCTCTGTCTATAGCAGCTGGTCTTCAACATGATGTACTTGCTTGTAGTCTGGTTTTATACCTGGCTGATTCATGTCCCCTTACATGTGGACCACAGAAGTCAAGGAAGGAAATAATTTTTACATTTTACAGGTTTACTAAGGGTTGTATCTTTCCTTCTTTGATCCAAACTCTTGCTTGCTTGTGTGTGAGCTTGTTTACTCTGGGTAAAACAAAACTTCCATTTTGGCAGTGATTCTGCATAACAAGTTTCATAAAAAGAATTGGAAAGATCTCTGAACATTAAAGAACTCTTTCGTTCTTTTTTGTAGACTGTAAAAGAATTTGTAGTTAAAGAATTTGGAACATATGGATTAAATTCCTTTTAAAATATACACATTCCTCTTTAAAAATGGTTTGAGACAGGTTACATATAGGATTCCCTCAGCTTCTCTATTTTCTCCCCTCTGGCTAGGGTCCTGTCCCACTTTGGGGACTTTATTTGAATGGCCAAAAGTAACACATTGATGGTCCTACAATTATCCATCCAAAAGAGGTTTCAGAGACCTGTTTTTTAATTTTCAATCACTTTAGCTTTTCTGACAGATGTTTCTAATAGTCCAAGAGTGGGCTCTGGAAGAAGATCATTTGGGCAGTGTCACACCTTGAAGATGCATAGTTTTATCTTCTGAGTTTCTGGTGAAAAGGGTGGACTGTAAATCGATGTGGTTCCTTTCAAAACTTCTTACTAACTCTTGATGATTGCAGCATCCTGATTTTTTCTGTGCCTCTCTGTCTGTTCTTTCTCAGACTCTGCTGTGCACTGCAGGGGAACTGGGACTCGGCTCACTGCTGTATCTCCGGGACCTTGAGCAGTGCCTGAAGTACAGCTGGTGTTCCACAAACACTGATTGACTGCATGACTGAGTCTTGTGAATGGAGTTCTGCTTCACTGCTTTATCCTTCAGCTTAATCCTGAAATTCTCTCTCTTCCCTGACTTCCCTAGAAATCTGAGCCACTCTTACTCTCTCAGCTGGTACCCACTGACCCATCTGTCTTCCTGCTTCCTCTGTCACAACTCTGATTATTTGCAGACATAGCAATTAGCTGTCTTCTCATCACCTTAGCAAGTATAGTTTAAACACAGCTCACAATCATTACCCCAGCTTCACAGTTAATCTGTCTCCACTTTTGCTTCCTTCCCTATTACTTAGACACTTACAGCATCTTTTATACTCCTCCATTCTTTCCCATTGTGCTATTGATTCTCTAGTTTTCCGTCACAACAAAGTATTTTCTCTGAGCTGGTCTCCTTGCCTTTCTTGTCTGTCTTTATATTACTGGTAGATATTTTACATTCTGTCTTACATTTTAATATTTTATATTCTACAACCTTGCTGTGCATTTAACATTTTTGTACTCAGAAACGTTCAATGTAATAGGACCCTCCCAAATAGGAAGATAATTTTTCACTAAATTCTCAAAGGCCTCCACCACTTTGCTCCAGTCTATCTTCTTAACCTTATCAAAATTTAAGTGATATGTGAGAGTGATTTATTTGGAAATATTGGGTTGGCCAAAAAATTTGTTTGGTTTTTTCCATATGCTGCAACAAAAACCGAAATGAACTTTTGGCCAACCCCATAATATGTAGGGTTACATATAATATGTAATACATGGGATGATTTGGTGAAGAGAGGCATGTGCCACTTGGAGCTGGAGAAACTATCATTGAAGCTAGCCTTAGAAATAAAGTCCATGATACACAAAACAAAAGAGATTGGAGGCTTGCTCATGTTTTGGTGCTTATTTATATGTCCAGACTAAGAGTTCTTTGAGACTTGAAACTGTATCTCATCAAGATAGAGGTTATTCTTGAAATTGATAGTATAACAACAGGTTCTGAAGACTCAGAAGAGGGTTCAAATTCTGATTTCCATTTCCAAGTTATAACTCTGGGAAAGTAATTTAACTTTTCCAAACTCAGTTTCTTTATCTAGAAAAAGGAGATAAAAATATCTAACATTCAGAATTTTTGCAGGATTAAGTGAGAGACTGCCTGTACTATTCAGACATAGTCTTGAGACATCATAGTACTCAGTAAGTGGCAGTTGTTTTTTTTTTTTAATTTGACTGTGTCGGGTCTTAGTTGCATCACTCAGGATCTGCATTGCATCGTGTGGGATCTTTTGTTGTGGTGCACAAGTTGCAATGCGAGGACTTGGTCGTTTCGGCATGCAGTCCCTCTAGTTGTGGCACATGGGCTTAGTTGCTGCTTGGCATGTGGGATCTTAGGTCCCTGATCAGGGAAACCTTCATTCCCTGGCACTGCAAGGCAGATTCTTAACCACTGCACCACCAAGGAAGTCCTGGTGGCAGATTTTTATCATCATTGTGCTTCTTTATCGTCTTAGAGCCTTAAGATTTGTTTTTGTTTGATTCAGAATATATGGCTACTTTAACATCTCTGTGGGTATCTATGAGCTTCCCTGGTGGCTAAGTGGTAAAGAATCCACCTGCCAATACAGGAGACATGGGTTCAATCCCTGGGTTGGAAAGATCCTCTGGAGAAGGAAATGGCCACCCACTCCGTGTGTATCTAGGACCCATTATAGAGATGAGTATTTTACAACCCTCAGTGTCTTTTTGAATGGTGATAAAAATGTTTATTGATATTTATTAAAATGGCTATCTTGATTTTTGGAGAGTTTCATTATTATTATGAAGATGCTAAACCAAAAAATCTGGCATTGGCCTGCAGTCTACAGTTGCTGACATCCTTGGTGCTTTTTGATTTTTATGCTTCTGTTATCCAAAGCATTCTCTGTGTATAATATGATCCTCCAAATATTAACTGAGATTAAGCTTTGTGGAATATTTACTAAGTGCTTGTTCATACTAGGTGCCAAAAGTACTGAGCCAAATCCTGCTTTGAGGACCACTTACTATAGGGATCTTCCACCAAGTATAGAAGTTGCCTGAGAATGGCTGAATCTGCCTGGAGAGTACTGTGAGACTTCTTGGGGGGGGGGGTGATGATTGAGTTGAGTTTAGAAGCGATAAACTGGCATTGTTGTTGATGGCAGAGGTGGAATCCAGGGAAAGGAAATTGCTTGGCTAAATGATGGGGAGGTCTGAAAGGAGATGGGTTGATCTGAATGGGCAGGCAGTTAAACATGACTTCAGAATTTCTACATGGGATAGGTTTAGGGGAAGTAAACTGGTTGGGAGAAAGAACTAGAAAAGCATTGAAGCTGAATTCTCACTGCCTTTTAACACAAAAATGACAATTTATCCATTGCCCATGTTAAAAAAATGAGGCTGTGTGGTTTTTGGGTGTTATTGGGGAGGATGGATTAATCTCTCCCAAGTCATCTCCATGGCTCTGCAATGAGGTCATTCAGGAGAATCAGCTGAGATGAGTTGCCGAAGAGCAGCCACAGAGGAAGGTAAAGCCAGGTGATGGAGACCATAAAGCATCTTAAGGATCCATTGCAGGTTTCAGCTTGATCAGCTTGATGCCTTAGAAAGTTGACTGGTTAGAGTGTGGAGGGAACATTGAGAGAGGCCAAGAATGGAAGCAGAGAGGTGAGTTAGGAACAGTGGAATGGATTCAAAGAATGAATAACTGAGTACATGTTTGACTACAAAATTGTTTTTGTCTTGATTCACATGAAAAGCGATCTCTGAGGTCATTACACCAAGAGAATAAATAATACCTAACTTTTATTGAACTTATTTCCATGTGACAAGAACTGTTTGGGCTCTTTTCAGGGATTACTTTTCTTAATCTTTTCGACAATGCTGTATTTAAAGATCTACTGTTTTCCTCATTTTATAGATAAGAAAATGAAGGCACAGACAGATTAGGTAACTTGCCTAAGATCACAGTTCTAAAGAATTGGAATTAAGCTTAGAGTCTAGGTTATCTGATTCCAGAGCCAGTGTTCCTAATCACTGTTATACTGTTTATTTACAACAGTAGGGACTTCCCTGGCAGTCCATTGGTTAAGACTGTGCTTCCACTGCAGGGAGCATGGGTTTGATCCCTGGTCAGGGAACTAAGATCCTGCATGCTGTGCAGTGTGGCCAAAAAAGAAAAAATTAAATTAAAAATCAACAGTAAGATTTTTATACAAATTATTACTAAATAATTTAGAAGGTGAGTGATATGCTATATCTATTACAGTGTATTGCACATAACATTGCTTAACTCATAATTGCTACATTAATAAATAAACTTTAATAATAATTGCTTTCATTAATTGAACATTTATGTGCTAGGCACAGGGCTAGGTGTTTACATAAATTAGTCATCAAAATAATCCTCCATGATAAACACAATAGTTAACTAATACTTAATGTTTATGTACCTATTAGTATTACAAAACAAATTTTCATATAATGTCCCTTCTGATCTACATAAAAGTCATATAAGGTAGGTAATAATTTACTCTAGTTTTGAGGTTAAAAGATGTGCCCAAGTCATACAGGTAATAAATGGCTCAAATGGTAAAGAATCCAGCTGTAATGCAGGAGACCCAGGCTCTATCCCTGGGTTGGGAAGATCCCCTGGAGGAGGAAATGGCAACCCACTCCAATATTCTTGCCTCGGAAATCCCATGGACAGAGGAGCCTGGTGGCCTATAGTCCATAGGGTCACAAAGAATTCGACATGACTGAGCACACATGCATAGTCCTTCAAATCAGGTCTTCTGATTCTGTTAACTTTGTATCACACTCCACTACCTTTCAGAGATATTTATACATGGTACAATATTATTCACTTGGAAGATTTAAAATAACCAGAGCCTGAGCCACAGGCAGGGAGATTTTAAGCTTGCCCTTGAAATATGGGAGCACAGATGTTGTCGTAGAACATTGCAGGCAGTAGGAATGGCTGTCAGAGAAGAAAAAAAGGTTGCAAAGTGTGAGGTGTTTTTGATGATTAGCTGCTCAGGTGTGTGACAGGTACTTTACCAAACTGTAAAGGCAGTGTGTAAACATTAGTGGTTATTATTATGGGGTTCATGATTATTTTCTATTGGAGTGTGCCAATTTGGATTCCCGACACATGTTGTGTTTTGTTTGGATGAAAGGAGAAATCTTGAAACTGTTCAAGCAACTGGAAGACACATTATACACACATATATTTGGGAAGACTGGACCCCTGCCATTCCTATTTTTATATGTTGAAATCTCTAACTGTCTAATCGTGGTGGTACAGAGTTCACTCCCTTAGCAGCCAAGATTGATTTTTCCTTTGAGCAGACATGCTTCACAGAAGTACCCTTTCCCGTTACATTTTGAAAGTCATCAGACATGCTGTTATAAATGATCACGGAAGATTACTGGAGATGCTGCAAAATAATAGTGAACCAAGTAGCATCTGTAATTTCCAAGGATGGCTCGCAATCATCACTCAAAATGAACCCTATCTGAGTGCAGGGCTGAACTTTCTCCTTTCCTCCCTCTCTCTTCCTTTTACTACTTTATAACATAGCTGAAATGGATACTGCTCCTCATGAATTTTTATGCAAAATATTAAGTTGCCAGCCATTGCTGTGCAGACAAACTCTGCTTGGGAAGATGAGAGTTAGCCTGCACAGTTCAGTGGCTGACATCCTTAGATAAAAAAGGCTCCATGTCAAACTGGCCAGCTGAGAGTGAGAGTTCATGCTGGTAGCTGACCCATAAAGGGTTTGGGATGCCTCTTGGTTTAGACTCTCATGTAGGCTGAAAGGAAAATGATTCCGTATTTGTTGACAGAATTGCCACCTGCTCAAGGTACCTGTTTTCTTAAGACATCTTATGTGTCTCAGTCTCTCATACGGATAAACCATGAGAAAACAAGGTTCACCAAACCGGCAGCTGCTGATGCCCCCTTCCCAATTCCTTCTGTGCTCAGATGCAATTGTTCCCAAGACCTATAGATTCTCTTTCATTACTGTCTGTCCCTACTGCTACTGCCCAGCTCAGCCTCTTTTTTTATTCTCAACTAGACCATTGTAACTGCTTTTGACATTATTCCCTTCCTATTGTCTCTTCCCCTTTCCTCTAACTCTTTCAGATTCCAGAATGATTTTTCCACCTCTCAGATCTTGTTGGTGGCTCTTTTGTTGTAAAATCTCTGATGGCTCCCACCTTGCCTAAAGGTGAAAATCCAAGCGTGGCAACAATGGCTTTTCTCGACCTTGCCACCAACCTCTGCCAATCAATGTTCATTACTTTCCTGAATTACCACTGTTTCTCACATGTGGCATGTAATGTCCTGTGCCTTTCCTTATGCACTTTCTGAAGCTTTCCCTGATTTCAACCCCTCTTTCCTTCTGAGGGGGGAAATAAAAGATTTTTTTCCTTCCTCTTTGTCTTCAAAGTTAGAGAAAGTGCTTGCTTTAAAGAATTTAATCCATGCAAAAATTATAGAGGGCTTCATAGATACCAATGAGGGTGCCCCTGGTGGCTCAGATGGAAAAAAAAAAAAAAATCTGCCTGCAGTGCAGGAGACCTGGGTTCGATTCCTGGGTCAGGAAGATCCTCTGGAGAAGGGGATGGCTACCTACCCCAGTATTCCTGCCTGGAGAATTCCATGAACATAGCCTGGCAGGCTACAGTCCACGGGGTTGCAAACAGTCGGACACAACTAAGAAGCTACACTTTCACTTTCACTCATAGACAGCAGATACTGTTTTGTACTTGAGGCTGAGATATGTTATTCTTCAGTTGGGCAGTTGGGAGATGAATTTAGGAAAAGATAGTCATAACCCAGTGATATAAAGATTATAGGACAGAGTGCTCAAATAGAGACCAGAAGGAGACCTTTCTAGACATCTTATCTAAGGTTACCCACCTTTATATAGTCAATTCTGTGCTATTACATTACCCAGTGTCATTTTTCCCGTGGCATTTGCTCTCTGAGCTTATCTTATTTATTCTGTTTGTTTCCTTGTTTATTTGTCTCCACTGGGATGCAAGCTCCATGAGAGGAGGTCCTTTGATTCATCACTCTTATAATACTGTGTTTAGAACAGAGCTTGGCATAAAGCAGGTGCTTAAGAAATATTTATTGATGGAATAAATGTGGCTGGAGAAGGCTTCCTGCACCTTTTCCTCTATGCTCTTCCTTTTTATCTTTCTTTTAGATTAACTGAGAATGGCCTGAACCCATTCTAACTGCCTCCATTGAGTCATTTTAACTGTGATGTGTTTGATGTGAAGTGTAAGTTTCATTTCATTCTGGGGATTTTTCTGACCATCTGTTACTCTTAGTCATATATTCATTTGTAAGTCTGTTTATTACCTTTATCACAAGTGTGTTAACCAAAAGGCTAGATGTAGGAAAATGAAGTTGAATGAGATCAAGTCCCTCAATTAACTGATTACACTGGATTAAGCAGATACTATACTATATTGAAAGTGTTTTTAATGGTAGTAAACTGAAAGGTTTTGATGAAGGCCCAAATTTCTTTCATTGCACCTCAGGCAATGTCATTGATAATCACACTACAGGCTCTATCTTTTAGATGTCTTTCATTTTCTTAAATTTTCTCAAATATGCAAATCACTAGATATTTATGAACAGCTATTTTCAGCTCTATGCATGGATATGGGGTGCAAACAGGAATGATAGACACCTTGGTTCTAAGAAACAATCAGGTAGACTCTTTCCAAAATGAATTTGAAGCAGTAGCAAAATCCTGGTGTTAAGGAGGTGAAACGACTATGTTAAACATGGTCAGTCAGATACAGGCTGTCATCACATTTGATTTGGGCTTCCCTGGTAGCCCAGCTGGTAAAGAATCCTCCTGTAATGCAGGAGACCCCAGTTCAATTCCTGGGTCAGGAAGATCTTCTGGAGAAGGGATTGGCTACCCACTCCAGTATTCTGGCCTGGAGAATTTCATAGACTGTTTAGTTCATGGGGTCATTAAGAGTCAGACTTGACTGAGCGACTTTCACTTTCTGCAAAGGAAAAATGGTAACCAGGTTAGATTACAGAGCTTCTCAATGTGAGAATGCTGTGATTCTTAGTGGATGCTGTATTTTCTTTAGTTTGAATTCTTAAGAAAAGTTTACAATTAAAACCCAACATTGGAGACATCAGATGATTTAACACACAGTGTCTACACGGTAGTTTTTATAAGCATGATTAAATCTAAAAACTTGCATTTCTTGAGCCAGGGATAGCTGTAAATATGTGTATGTCCATTGCTTTTGGAGAAGGGAATGGCAACCCACTCCAGTACTCTTGCCTGGAAAATCCCAGGGACAGAGGAGCCTGGTGGGCTGCCGTCTATGGGGTCGCGCAGAGTTGGACACGACTGAAGCAACTTAGCAGCAGCAGCAGCCATTGCTTTTAATTCTCACTTTACATGATGGATGCTGTTAGTATTCCCACTTTACCGGTGGAGGAATGGAAGCCTAAGAAGTTAAATAACTTGTCAAGGACACACTACCAGTAGAGTCAGTAATAACACTTAGGCAGCCTGACCTAGGGAGCATGTGACTTTAACTCCTCCTCTGACAAATACAGCAAGAAATATAATATTTCTGATATGATCCCTCCATGGAAACAGTGGTCATATGATTAAAGGGCAACTCAGGACAAGTATGTGATTGTTTCATGCATGGTTTCATGACCTTGTGGTAAATGCCTAAAGGAATGGTTTTAGTGTGAGTATCTTCCCCAGATACTTAGGAACTTCTGTCAGAGGCCAGACTGCAGGCATTATGAGACTGATACTGTGTGATGAGGCTTCATGTATTTGGCTGAAGACAAGTCTTTGTATCTGGGAAGTTAAAGGAGTAGATGGTGGGGTTGATATGTCTGATATGAAGGCCAAGAACCCCAATATGTGGTTTGATGACAAACCCCTTCCTTTCCACATGGAGCGAGGCCATGGGGGAACCTGCAGACAAAAACCATGATTTTTCCTAGAATCAGCTTTTGATTAATTCTAGCACTTGGATTCAAGCTTTGACTGTCTAAAACCCCTAGAAAGATTTCTCTTTCTGCTTCTTGGTGAAAAAATTGTCAAGGTCGCACATCTTGGTTTTGTCCAAATTGAAGAGAACATAGCTGAAAGAATATGATGAAAAAATACAATTGATTTTAAAAAAATGGCTTGGGCCCAATTTTATACATTTTCTGGCCTTTTAAAAAATATTACAGGTGAACTTTACAACGAATGCTCTGAACTAACAAGTCCTCTAAATGACTCTATAATGAGAAAACTCTTTTGTATGAATTTGTGAGGTTCACTGTCAACTCAGATCAATAAATCTTGCACCAGTTGATTCTTTTAAAAATGCAATTTATTGGAGGGGGGAAAGACTGTGTGGATTGAATTGCTTGTTTCAGCTTTGAAAGATAAAATACAGATTCAACAGCAATGAGACTAAAGTATCTCTCCATGCCGCCTAACCCCCTCCATCTCTCACCTACTCCCACTCCTGGCTTTCTTTTTTTAGTGCTGTATCTGCAATCATCCTGGCTGGGACTGCTGCAGAATCATCAAGAAGTGGTGCTTTGAAAAAATTCAGAAAAGAGGTAGGATACTGCTTGGGTAGTGGACATAGAATTCCAACAGCAGCTTTGCTCATGAATTGCTTTCATACCTTCTATTTGATCTGCAACTCAGGAGAACACTGATCTCAGGTGTGGTGGGCTCCATCATCAGCTCCAGGGTCTCTCTCATCTTAGGCAGAACTGACCTACCATCTGTTAGAAATATTTTGAAAGGTTTAGTTTTTTAGGAGTTTGTATTCCTTCTACTAGAGCAGACTTACAGATGAATTTTGGAATCTGAGTGCCTGGTTTCAAATCCTAGCTCTATTTACTTAGACCTTGGGAAAATTTCTTATGCTCTGAGGCCTCCATTTCTCTATCAGTAAAATAGGAATAATAACAGTGCCTATCCTCATGGGATTAATTAAGTTGCAAAGTGCTTATGTGTAGATTACAGTGCTTTGATCATGTGATTATGCAATGCAATTAATATTCCTTATATAAATGTGTCTGTGTGTGTTAGAGAGGGAGAGAGACTCTAATTGTCTTCAGAATAAGAATTGCATCTTTTCCTTCTCTGAATCCAGAATTTGTATAGGCTCTAGCACATGGTGGGTGCTCAGTAAATGTTAATCAAATTAATGGTAATAATGAAACCTGGTAATAATGACTCTGTGAATTTTTTGGAGTCAACTCCCAAATTGTCTCCTTTTCAGTTTGAAAAGGAGACACTGCTATGAATTCAGTATGATGTCAGAGGAAGGATGGTTTTCATATCTAGAACAGGGAGTTGCATGTTGAGGTCTTCAGAGCTGTGAAATTGTTTGTTCCCTTAACTTACTCTCCTCTTTGCTCTGGTTTATTTGAATAACCATAGGTCAAGCACTATCAGTATGCAGGCCATTGGCCTGTATACTTTCTATGAAGCCATCAGACCCAGAAGTCCTTGGCCAAGCAGTTGGCTGAATCTAAGTGGAGAACCTGAGTAAAAAGGATTTAAAAGGTATTATCACGGGTTATAAGATCTTCACTCTAGTGTTTGTTCTGTCTTCTTTTGACTGTATAACCTTGGGTAAGTCACCTAACCTCTCTAGGCTTGCTTTCTAAGTAGGCACGGGGACCTTTACTCTGCTTCTCACTCAGAGTGGTGGTGAGGTTCCAAGATGATCAAGTGCTTTGTCAACTGTCACATGACCAGAGTTGTCAGCATGCTACCTTGGTTTGGTGATTAGAACTCAGTGGTTCACTAGCTTTGAGATTTCACAGGGGTACAGAGAACTCTCAGATAAAGTCAGTAGACATTTCCTGAGAGAAGTCAGATCATGTTATAAGTTAACTTATAGATGGGAAGGGATTGTGAATTACAGGCCATTAAGAGCTCTGGACTCCAACTGTCTGTCCAGTAACAGGTAGGTATTACTCACTTTGGGCTTCCCCGGTGGTTCATTGGGAAAGAACCTGTCTGCCAATGCAGGAGACTTGGGTTCAATCTCTGAGTCAAGAAGATCTCCTGAAGCAGGAAACAACCCACTCCAGGATTCTTGCCTGGGAAATCCCTTGGACAGAGGAGCCTGGTGGGCTATAGTCCATGGGGTCTCAAAAGAGTTGGATACAACTTAGAGGCTAAACAACATTATTCATCTTGCTTTTCCCATGAGAAAACTGGGAGCCAAAGAATTTACATGACTTGTCCAAGGTCACACTGCTTTTAAGAAAATATAGTTGAGATTCAAATCCAGATCTATCTTAACCACATCTCTCGATTGCTTCCCAAAATAGAGATGATGGAAGCATAAATGCTGTTAAATTTACATAACATCTGATAATCTTTTATCTGTATGTGGGAGCATTGTTTGAAATATAAAAGAAAACAAATACTTTTGCACTTTTGTGTTCTTTCATTTTTGACAACAGTCACCCTCCTACACAGAGTCTTATTCTGGCTCTTTGTCAATTACATGAATACACTGATAGCAACATGTCACATTCAGAGGGCAGAGGGGAGAGTTCTCACTTCCTCTTTGAGGTTTCTTTTCTCCCTGCCAAGGAGAAGCACCTGGCCTGTTGCCAACAGAATGAGCAAACAGTAGTCAGGGGAACTGGAGCCCAAGAGAGGCAAGAAGGTGGTACAGAAACAAAGTGAATGCCGGGCTATTAGCCCAATAAAACACATACTGAGAGAATGAAACAAGACATCATTCACTTAAGTTCTGTCCATTCTTGCTCCAAATTCTTGAATTCTGTCCACCTCTATCTTTCTCATTGCTATTTTCCTTTAACAGGCTCCCATCTTCTGGAACCCTGATTGCTACAGGAGCCTCCTAATGGTCTCCCCTAATTCCTTCTTACGTTATACCCCATTCAGTCCATTCTCCACATCCTGGTCAAGATGGTCTTCCTAAAATGTATATCTGTTTACTCCACTGCTGACGCAGTCAGTGTTCCTTGATGTTCTTAGGGTGAAATCCAAACTCCTTAAGCATCTCTACAAATGCCTCCGTATTCCTATGCCTCTAGACTCATTCCTTGCCCTTTCTTCTCTAAGGTTTTCCAGAACTAGAACTCTTGGGACATTAAATGCATTTCAGCCCTTGGAATTTACCACATTTTTTCTTCCTTCTTGGCAGAAGCGTGTGCTCTTCCTTTTGCCTCTTTCAAGGTTCCTGTCTTCTTCATATGACTTGCTACTACTTATTTTATGAAATATCTGCTTATCAGTGCCTTTCTCTGAGAAGATCCAGTCGACTCCTCTGGCTCTCCTAAGAGTTGGCCTACAGGAAAGGTTAATGATGGTGATGTCAGAGATCAGAGCTAGAGATAATGTACAAAAAGCTATCAAGAACAGAGTTCAGCTAAATTCAAGGAGGACATTTCCAGTAGTTTAGGTGTGCAGTGGTTGAGTGGGAGAGCACCTTCCCATCCACTGGGAGTGAGCAGTACAGGATGGACAGCACCTTGGAAGGTTGAGAGCAGAACATTCTGAACTGGGACACTGGCCTGTGGGAAAGGAGAAGAAAACGAGATGAGTTTTCACTGCCCCAAGGCTTTATGGGTTTAAGCTCTGTCATCACATCAAGTAAGCAAGCAATTTTCGCTTTGGTTAATGTTTGGGATTAAGCAAAATTGATGCTTTTCTTTTCCTTCCTTCTTTTGATTTGGAATCTAAACAACTTCACTGAGAACCACTACTAGCCTTATTGTAGATAAGGAACAGAGAGTTTAATATTCACCGGCATAAAAAAAAAAAAAAAAAAAAGAAAAGAAAAGAAATGGGCCCAAAGCAAAGATTCCAAGCCCTGTACCCCTTATGGTATTTGTGTGCCTCTGTATATAACAGACAGACGGTAAAGCGTCTACCCGCAATGTGGGAGACCCGGGTTCGGTCCCTGGGTTGGGAAGATGCCCTGGAGAAGGAAATGGCAACCGACTCCAGTACTCTTGCCTAGAAAATTCCATGGATGGAGGATCCTGGTGGGCTACAGTCCATGGGGTCACAAAGAGTCAGACACGACTGAGCGAATTCACGACTTCACGATATATAATAGAAAGAGCTTTGTCCCACTTTTTTCCTTAAAGCAGGAGAGCGTGGCTAAGTAAAAGTGAGAATCTTGGGTGGAAGGACCCTTTCAGAGAGGGAATTACACAGTCTGCTGTTCACATAGCTCAGAGTGGATTGGGGATTTTCTGTCAGCTGCCCCTGGTCTGGATGAATTTTTCTAGATATGCTGCTCTGTCAACACCTGGAGGCAACAGGAGGGAGGGAAGGAAGGATGCTGATACTTAGACAGGGGAGCTGTTGGGTCAGCATTCTCAATACATTCTTTCCCTTGAGAGAGACGTAGAAACTCCAGAATACCTAGCACACAGGTTGGACCCACCGGTGCTAGTTGCCCTAGAGCACAGAGCTTCCTTAACAATTCTATAAATGTTGGTTGAGCACCTACAAGTATTTTCTAGGTGAGAGCTGTGTAGTTAACAACACAGAGTCCCCATCCCCAGTGTTCTAGTGGGAGATGTTGAACAAGGAATCAAATCCAAAGCACATTGGATTTTCAGGTGATGACAGATGCTTTGGAGGGTAAAGGGTTGGTTATGCTGCAGTAACAAAGAAGCTCTAAATGTCAGTGGCTTACAATAAGCAAGCTATTCCTTGCTTCTGCACCATATCTGTCTTAGGTTAGTTGCACCTCTGATCCATGGTTTGGGATCCAGATTAACAGAGAGGCCTTAATCTGGAGCACTTCCGGTCATGGTGGCAGAGAGAGCACCACCGGTCATGGTGGAAAGAGATGTAATAAACCACAGGCTGGCTCTGAAAGCTCCTTCCTGGAAGTGATACATATCACTTCTGTCCACAGTACATTAATCAAAGCAAATTAAATGGCCATGTCTACCTTATTATGTGCCCACTGAGTGAGCCACCATGGGGAGTGAGCCACCATGGGGAGTGAAACAGGGGTATTGGGTGGATGGCAATACAGTGTAACACAGAGCACACATTCAACCTGGCTGAGAATCTGGGAAGTGCTCTCTGAATGAAGTGAGGCAGTTATCCATTTGGGCAAAGCCTGTTCTAGGCAAAGGGAAAGGAAGCACAAAGGGTGTGAAGGAGGCATGTGAGTGACATGTTTCAGGAACAGCACAATGCCAAAACCTTTGACTGTGTGGATAACAACAGACTGTGGAAAATTCTGAAAGAGATGGGAATACCAGACCACCTGACCTGCCTCTTGAGAAACCTATATGCGAGTCAGGAAGCAACAGTTAGAACCAGACATGGAACAACAGACTGGTTCCAAATAGGAAAGGAGTATGTCAAGGCTGTATATTGTCACCCTCCTTATTTAACTTCTATACAGAGTACATCATGAGAAGTGCTGGGCTGGAAGAAGCACAAGCTGGAATCAAGATTGCCGGGAGAAATATCAATAACCTCAGATATGCAGATGACACCACCCTTATGTCAGAAAGTGAAGAAGTACTAAAGAGCCTCTTGATGAAAATGAAAGCAGAGAGTGAAAGAGTTGGCTTAAAGCTCAGCATTCAGAAAACGAAGATCATGGCATCTGGTCCCATCACTTCATGGCAAATAGATGGAGAAACAATGGAAACAGTGGCAGACTTTATTTTTCTGGGCTCCAGAATCAGTGCAGATGGTGATTGCAGCCATGAAATTAAAAGATGCTTACTGCTTAGAAGGAAAGTTATAACCAACCTAGACAGCATATTAAAAAGCAGAGACATTACTTTGTCCACAAAGATCTGTCTAGTCAAGGCTGTGGTTTTTTCAGTGGTCATGTATGGATGTAAGAGTTGGACTATAAAGAAAGCTGAGTGCTGAAGAATTGATGCTTTTGAACTGTGCTGTTGGAGAAGACTCTTGAGAGTCCCTTGGACTGCAAGGAAATCCAACCAGTCCATCCTAAAGGAGTTCAGTCCTGGGTGTTCATTGGAAGGTGTGATGTTGAAGCTGAAACTCCAGTATTTTGGCCACCTGATGTGAAGAGCGGACTCATTTGAAAAGACCCTGATGCTGGGAAAGATTGAGGGCAGGAGGAGAAGGGGACGACAGAGGATGAGATGGTTGGATGGCATCACTGACTCAATGTACATGGGTTTGGGTGGACTCTGGGAGTTGGTAATGGACAGGGAGGCCTGGAGTTCTGCAGTTCATGGGATCACAAAGAGTCGGACATGACTGAGCAACTGAACTGAACTGAAGAAGGCAATTTGTGGCAGAGAGCATGAGGGGAGGGATAGGAATGAGACCAAGGATCTAGGCAGGGACATAGTCACCAGGGCAAGACAGAGTCGCCGTCACCATCCAGTGGGTATCTGTTGAGTCCCCACCATATGCCAGGCACTCATCTTGGCTCTGGGGCCAGATCAGTGAATAAGACAGACAAAAACATAGACCTTTCCCTTTTAGTGGTGCACAAGAGACCATTAACAATAACTCTAGAGACTTTCCTGGTAGCCCAGTGGCTAAGACTCTACCCTTCCAATGCAGAGGGCCTAGGTTGGATCCCTGGTCAGGGAACTAGATCCTCATGCTGCAACTAAGGGTTTGCACGCCACAATGAAAGATCCTGCATGCTGCAACAAAGATCGAAGATTGTACATGGTGCAGCTAAGAGCAGTGCAACAGAATAGATAAATAATTTAAAAAAAACGGTAACTGTAATATGTAAATTATGTAATGTCTTAGATGTTGATACATGCTGTTAAAAAAAAAATCAGAGTAAGATCAGAAAAATGTAGACCAGAAGTAGAGGGATGGTAGGCTACAATTGAAAACATGGCGGTCGGTATAAGAATCATTTAAAAAACTACATTTGAACAAAAAATTAAAGGCAGTGGAAGCATTAGTTATGCAGATTTTCTGGTCAAGAAGACCAAAAATTTAGAGTTTAGTCCAAGTAAGGTGGGAAACCCTTGAAGTGCTTTGTGTCAAGGAGGTGTGATGATATGACATATATTTGAAAAGCATCCCCGTGGCTGCCATGTGGGGAGCAACTGGCCAATGTAGCAAAGGTGAGGATGGCTCAGAGGTGTCAGCGAAGACCACTGAGGAGGCTGTTGTCTTCTATTTGTTCACAGGAGAGATGGAGACTAGAACTAGGGTGTGGGTGCAGAGGTGGCTGTGTGAGAAGTGGTCAGTGTTTTGCTTCTTGTTTTTTAAGTTGAGTAAATACAGTTCAGCATATGGACCAGAAGGTCTGAGCAGTGTTCTCATTTACTGACTTGGAAAAGGCCAAAGAGGATCAGATAAGGGTCTCCTTGCAAGACGCAGGATGCTGGAGTGAATGGGGATCAATAATTCTCTTTTGGGTACATTCATATTGAGAAGCCTATTAGATATCCAGGTAGGAATTTGAAGGTACTTATTAGTCAACACACGGAACCTAGGGAGAGATTGGGGCTGGAGAATCACTTTTAGACACCATGCAGGATAGATGACATTTAATTGTGGAACTGGAAGAATGTGCCTTAGACATGTGTATAAAAAGAGAAGAAACCAGAGCTGAGGACAGAGTCCTTGAGGATCCCAACATTTGGAGAGTAGAATGAGAAAGAATAGCAAAGAAGCCTCAGAAGGAAGAGTCTGTGAAACAGGAGAAAAGTCTAAGAAACCAATGAACAAACCATCAACAAAAATGAAACAAAACAGGATGTGCACTGTTTCTGGAAGATGAGAGATAAGTATTTCAAGAGGGAGAAGGAAATTAACTCTGCCAAATGCTATTGAGATGTCAAGTATGCTTGAGACTAAAAGTCATCTATTGTCTTCATCCAGGTGGAGGGCACTGGTGGCCCTTATAGGACAATTTGTTTGGAGTGGTGGAGAGAAGAGCTTGATTGGAGTATTTTCATTAAAGAATAGAAGGGAGAGAAATAGAAACAGTGAGCACAGGCTGTCCTTCTTAGAATGATGTGTGAGTGACTACAAAGAGCTGTGGGTCAAGGGAGGTTTTCTTTTATTTTTGTCTGTTTCATTTTCATTTGGTTTTACCTTTGTTAAAGTGGGAGATACTGTATCATCATTGTGTGCCATGCAGGTCAGAGCCTGTAGCCACTTATCCATTAAGTCAACCATTTTGGCTTGATTTTGTTCCCTTCTTAAAGCCATCAAGTCATGTAACAATAGAGGCAGAAGTTGCACTTGGAGCCCGTCTCTCTCAGATCATTCTGATTCATCCAGCCTTCTCTGGTACCAGCACTATGAGAGCCTTCTCTTGAGTAACATTATTTGGCACTCCTCAGTCCACTCAGGAGATCAGTCCTGGGTGTTCATTGATAGGACTGATATTGAAGCTGAAACTCCAATACTTTGGCCACATAATGCGAAGAACTGACTCATTTGAAAAGACCCTGATTCTGGGAAGGATTGAGGGCAGAAGGAGAAGGGGCGACAGAAGATGAGATGGTTGGATGGTATCAGCAACTCAATGGACATGGGTTTGGGTGAACTCCAGGAGTTGGTGATGGACAGGGAGGCCTGGCATGCTGCGGTTCATGGGGTCGCAAAGAGTCGGACACGACTGAGCAACTGAACTGAACTGAGTCTGCTCAGTATTTGGTGGCACTGACTTATGAATTTTAATTCCTTCCTGGTTAATACTATTTTGCTTAGGTCTGCATTCTGTTATACTAGGGAGTCCACATCAGGTCTTAGGGACCAATGGTCAGCATACAGGAACTATGTCTTTCTTTACATCAGACCTGCCTGAAGATTGTTTTCTATGGCTGTCATGCTATCGCTTCCTTTAAGAAGTTCAAAGAGTTGTTAAGGTGGTTTTTGAAAGCAGAACTGAAGGGGATTTCATTTTAGTTTCATGAGTTTGCTTTGCTCTGGCCTCTCCCAGTTTGGGGCCACCTGCAGTTATTAAAGTCATCCGGAGGGCTATAAACTTAGCATCTAGGCCCAGCCTACAACCAGTTAGCCAGCATGAGCCTGGCACTCATTTCTCTGGTTCCTCTGCCTCTTAGGTGTGTCTTCCCATCTTAACAATAGAATCTGTGGATTCCTGGTGGTCTGTACCTGCAAATCAGTTTTCATGTAGCAACTTCATATTTCAATTTGGTCATTTTGAGCCAAGGCTAGGAATTTTATCAGCTTTGCATAAAACAAGGAATTGTATCACTTCTCTCAGCCTGTCCCGAGGACTTTGGTGGTTGTCCAGAGCATTCTGGCTGTCTGTGTTAAGAAGAATGCTTTTCCTGAAAGCCTCTGGCATGTGTCCACACTCTCCACTGCTCCCAAAGTTCAGCCAGCCTTTTTTCTTGGGAAAATGATCAAGGCCTTGCCAAGATTATTTAGACTATGCTTTGGTTGAGAAGTTTTATATTTGTCCACCTAGCAAAGGTTTGTGGCCTCCAGGGAGACCTTGTAATTTTACTGGAACATGAAGGAAGAGAATACAATAGAGTTTTTGGAATCTTTGTCTGGAATCTTCTTTTGCTAACTGCTCTAAGAATCTTCCACTTTTCTTTTGACTCCCCAAGAACACATGGGATGAAGTGAAAACAGCTTAAGACTTCCATATAGTCAAGTAGACTTGGATTAAGATCAAAGTTTATAGCACTATTTATTGACCCTATTACTTTGGACACAATTTCAGTCTCAGTCTTTTCCTCTGTAAAATAAGGATAATAAGACCGATGCCATTGAATTTTAGAATGGCATTAATAATAATGCATCAAGAGTTCAGTATAAATGGTAGCTATAATATTGATATCATTAGTATAGGTAATAACAATAATAGACCAGAACATATTCTGTATACTGTACTAGGCTGTAGGTAAACAACAGTGAATAAGAAATAATCTTTTCACTCTCAAATATCCCCTGATCCAGTGGGACACATAAAGGAATAATTTTAATACAACACAGCAAATGGAATGGTAGATTAAGTGCAAAGTCTTAAACAAACCACAAAGAAAAAATGATTGATTCTGTCTATGGAGTATGGGAGAGGTGCCACCTGAACTTGGGTTTTATAAAGAATCAAGAACATTTTGATAAGTAAGTATATTACAAACAAAGGGATGAAGACATAAAAAAAAAATAATCTGGCCTTTGAAATGATGAGTGGGTGAAATCCACTTTCTAGTAGGGTAATAATGGTAGTTGCCTAAAGCCAAATCTCTGCATATTGCCTCCAAAAATCATACATGTCAATAAGGGCAAATAAAATTAGCTGTAATCCATACCTACAGTGTACCCAAAGACATAGAGTGCTACAGATCCGTTTTTGTGCAAGTAGAGCCTGGGTTTGTTGTGTTCAGTCGCTGAGTCGTATCTGACTCTTTGCAACCTCATGAACTATATAGCACACCAAGCTTCCCTGTCCTTCATGATCTCCTGGAGTTTGCTCAAATTCTTGTCCCCTGAGTTGGTGATGTTATCTAACTATCTCAGCCTCTACCGCCGCCTTCTCCTTTTGCCTTCAATCTTTCCCAGCACCAGGGTCTTTGCCAATAAGTCAATCAAGTGGCCAAAGTATGGTAGGCAGAATATTTACACCCCTTCGACACTGCCCACCAAGATCTCCACATCCTAATCTATGGAAACTGTGAATATTTTACTTATATGGCAAAGAGGAATTCAAATTTCAGGGAAAATTATAGTGGCTAATCAGGTGATCTTGAGATGGGGAGATTATCTTGGATTATCCAGATGGGCTCAATGTGAAAACTGGCAGAAGGAGAAAGAAGGGAAGCACTTGGAGAGATGAGACTATGAGATGGACTCAGCAAGACCTTGTTGACTTTGAAGATGGAGGAGCACGGCCACTCATTAAGGAATGTGGATGATCTCTAGGATCAGGAATAAGCAGGAAAATATATTCTTCCCTAGAGCCTCAGAAGGACCTCTGTCCTGTCACCTCCTTGAATCTAGCCCGTTGAGAACCACTTTGGACTTCAGCCTCAAGAACAACATGATACTAAAGTTGTGTTGTTCTTAAGCCGCCAAGTTCCTGGCTATTTGTTACAGAAGCTTGGGGAAACTACTACATAGGGAAGTAAATATTCCAGTGCCTAGGGACACTCTGAAGTCTGTGCTGGAGAAGAGTTTTGTAGAGATTTCCTAAAAAAGAAGGAAGAATGGGGGAGAGATAATACTAACATTGGTGGAATCAAATAAAATCACCCTTATAAAGAAGGAGACCTCCCCTCAGTGGGGAAATACTGAAAGTGGTTCTGAGACATCCATTGGAGCACTGATTTCTAGTGACTCAAAACAGAGAGAGTTTAAAGTATGTAGACTAAGAGTAGCAGTTTGAGAAGCCACTGCTTTGGAGGAAAAGGAAGCTGATTTGAAGGGAGTAGCTATCTTTGGAACCCTGGTGCTAAATGGAAAGCAGAAAGTAAGCTGTGCAAATAAAGCATATTTCAGAAACAAAGGATAATCATAAAATTAGAAGACACATCAGCCCTTCTCTGCAGCCTCCATCCAAATGAAACCTTTGTTTAAGGACTGATTAAAGGAATTGACTTCACAGCAATAGAAGAGGGTACTCTTGAACTAGGAAACCTGATAAGTCATTTAAACCCATCACTTCTGCTTACATAACAAGTTATTGCTGGTCAGAAAACTATAAGACATTGAAAACTGAATAGATAATGATATCTACTGAATAGATAATAATATCTTGATGAGAAGAAAACAAAGCAAAAAAATTTCCCTTCAGCTCAATAATGAAGCCTAGGAAAACTATAGCATATTACTCCAACTGGACTTGAATATCCTCAATCAAGTAGACAGGAAAAACTTTCTAAAAAAAAAAACCCCACAAGAATTTAGAATTGCAATAGACAGAACATCCAATAAGATTGGATATTAGTGTTGAATACAGTCAAAAGGAATGTGGAAGAAAAGGCAAAATCATCTCAGAAATGAAGATAAAATGCAAGGTGCTTAAGGAGAATAGACTCAACTGAAAATACAGTAAGAGGAGTTGGGAAATGGAAAGAAAATAGCTAGGAGAAAAATAACAAAATAATGGAAGGTTGAAATGTTGAAAGAAGAAGTGATAACTCAGCTGGTAAAGAATCCACCTGCAATGTGGGAGACCTGGGTTTGACCCCTGGGTTGGGAAGATACCCTAGAGAAAGGAACGACTACCCACTCCAGTACTCTGGCCTGGAAAATTCCATGGACTGTATAGTCCATAGGGTCGCAAAGAGTCAGACACAACTGTGTGACTTTCACTTTCATAGCAAAGAAGATCCCAAATATCTAGAATTGGAGTTTCTGAAGAATTAAAATGTGATAATGGAAGAGAACTAGTATTTAAAATTATAATCAAAGAATTTCTGGAAAAAAGACCTAAATCTACATATTGAAAGAGTTCACCATAAATACTTGGAATAATTGACCCAGAACAAGCCATTCTAAATCAAAGTCTTTAACAATAAATTGCAAAATAGCATGTGGACTTCCAGTAAAAAGACAAAGTCACTAAAAAAAGAAAATAGGGCATCAGAATTTTCAACAGCAAAATACAAAGACAGACAGTAGTGGAGTGCTATTTTCAAGGGGCTTAAGGAAATAAAATGCTAGTGAAGGATTTTCTATTCAGCCAGCTTGTACTTAAAAATCAAGAATGAGGAAAAATAGTTTTACACATACAAGAATTCAGGGAACACTGCACTTCCTGATGAATCTAATAAAGGACGAACTTCCTTCAAGGATGCTATGACTCGGGAGAGTTTGGCACATTGGTCAGCATTGAATATATCTAATTGTGGATGTCACAGTTAACAAATATAGAGAAAGGCCTAAGACCAATATAACAATATAGAAGGTATAAATTTTATACATTTTCTTTTACAAAGTGGAAGTAGCATAATAAGGGGGAAGAGAGAGAAAAAAGAAAAATAAAAACTCAGTGATTGACTCATAAGTAATGTGAAAGTCAGGCTTCCTCGGTGGCTCACTGGTAAAGAATATGCCCACCAATGCAGGAAATGTGTGTTTCATCCCTGAATCGAGAAGATCCCGTGGAGAAGGCAACGGCAACTCACTCCAGTATTCTTGCCTGGGCAATCCATGGACAGAGGAGCCTGGCGGGCTACAGTCCATAGAGTTGCAAGAGTCAGGCATGACTTAGCAACTAAACAACAATGTAAAAGTCAAAGGGTATGTTTAAAGGTGAAAATCTAAATAGCAGAAACCTGAATAAGGAAACAGATTACAAGGTAATGGTAGCTGCTGCTGCTGCTAAGTCACTTGTCGTGTCCGACTCTGTGCGACCCCATAGACAGCAGCCCAGGCTCCCCTGTCCCTGGGATTCTCCAGGCAAAAACACTGGAGTGGGGTGCCATTGCCTTCTGCAGTGATGGTAGCTACTAGCACACACAAAAAATGAAACCCTCGCAAATACCAACAGAAACACCGAAAAGCTAAATAGAGGAAGGTAAAGATGGTCACATAAAGAAAAGTACATATTTTACAATGCATCTCATATACTCCTTTTTATGTAAAAAAGAAGGAAAAGTTGAGAAAATTGAGAGACAAAAAATAAAATTTTTGCTAATTTCTCCTGCGCCAAACATAGTGAATGTAGACACAAGATTAAATTCAGGCTGTTTGATTTCAGATCATGGACTCAGCTTAAAGAAGATATAAGATCCTCTTGCAGAGAGATTTAATTCTGTAATGCTTATTTCTCTTAAATGCATTTATAAATTTAAATAATTACCAATAAGAACCTCTTAAGAATTCCTTGAAGTGTCATCAAATGATTATTGACTTCATCTGAAAAAAAGCCTAAAAAATCAAAGAATGATGAACAAAGTGGTCCAGTGCATCCCATATTAAAACATGGGAAAATACACAGTAATTGGAATAGTGAGGTAGTATCATGTAATTAAATGCACACAAGTCCTGAAAATATATTTGAATTAGAGAATAGAGTTAGCAAACACCATTAAAAAACCTAGTGAGACAATGTAATAGGAAATGGAAATCAATATATCATTCTGGAATGATGCTTACATTATAAATTTTGAGAGATTAAATCACAAAATTGAAGATAGTCCGATTTAACTGAGATACAATATATGTTCAAGAAAAAAAAGTAACAGTATATTATAAAAAAACATTTACAGCAACATAACAATGCTTTTATTATAGAAAGAATAAATACACCTTGAAAGAAGAATCTGAAAATTCACAAAAGATTAATATGCAAAGCTTTTGGGAATTGTTCAACCATACTAGTTTAGCAAAGAGCTTATATATATATATATATTGCAATAATTTGAGATGCATGAGATTACAATTACCTATATCCATTAATATTGGCATGATAAATGAATACAACCCTTTTAGGAAACAATAAGGCAAAAGTGAATGAATAATTGCAAAATGTTGATATTTTAAATTTTATTTCTGAATTTATCCTAGGGAAAAATGTGATTAAAAAAAGGATGTATACTACAATGTCACTTATACAGAAGTTTAGAAACAGTCCAAGTATTCAACAATAGAGAACTTGATATGAAAATTATAATAGACTAGACTACTATGTGATAATTATAAAGAACAATTATAGATATTCTTAATACATAACAAATAAAAATAATAAAATTATATGCATCTGGGGAATTCAACTTTGAACATAGATAAAGGCAGGAAGGGAACAAGGAAATAAAAATGCTTTGTTTTGTTGAAATGTAAAAATTTACAGTGTCTGTTCCACTTTCATTTTTCACCATGATTATAATGTCATTGTATAATACCTTTTCTAATAATAATCACTACATTCTTTCTTTGGGCTGCACAGCTTAGTTCCATTTCTATTGTAGAAATGTGCTTACCATATTTTGTTTTTTTGCTCTGTTTCTGCCTTAGAATGTAAGCTTCCTGAGAGCCTCTCTAGTGCTAGTATAATGCCTCAGTTCAGTTTAGTCACTCAGTCATGTCTGACTCTTTGCAACCCCATGAATCGCAGCACGCCAGGCCTCCCTGTCCATCACCAACTCCCGGAGTTCACTCAGACTCATGTCCATTGAGTCAGTGATGCCATCCAGCCATCTCATCCTCTGTCGTCCCCTTCTCCTCCTGCCCCCAATCCCTCCCAGCATCAGAGTCTTTTCCAATGAGTCAACTCTTCGCATGAGGTGGCCAGAGTACTGGAGTTTCAGCTTTAGCATCATTCCTTCCAAAGAACACCCAGGGCTGATCTCCTTCAGAATGGACTGGTTGGATCTCCTTGCAGTCCAAGGGACTCTCAAGAGTCTTCTCCAACACCACAGTTCAAAAGCATCAATTCTTCAATGCTCAGCCTTCTTCACAGTCCAACTCTCACATCCATACATGACTACAGGAAAAACCATAGCCTTGACTAGACGGCCCTTTGTTTGCAAAGTAATGTCTCTCCTTTTGAGTATGCTATCTAGGTTGGTCATAACTTTCCTTCCAAGGAGTAAGCATCTTTTAATTTCATGGCTGCAGTCACCATCTGCAGTGATTTTGGAGCCCAAAAAACTAAAGTCTGGCACTGTTTCCACTGTTTCCCCATCTATTTCCCATGAAGTGATGGGACTGGATGCCATGATCTTCGCTTTCTGGATGTTGAGCTTTAAGCCAACTCTTTCACTCTCTACTTTCACTTTCATCAAGGGGCTTTTGAGTTCCTCTTCACTTTCTGCCATAAGGGTGGTGGTATGTGCATATCTGAGGTTATTGATATTTCTCCCGGCAATCTTGATTCCAGCTTGTGTTTCTTCCAGTCCAGCGTTTCTCATGATGTACTCTGCATATAAATTAAATAAGCAGGATGACAATATACAGCCTTGACGTACTCCTTTTTATATTTCGAACCAGTCTGTTGTTCCATGTCCAGTTCTAACTATTGCTTCCTGACCTGCATACAGATTTCTCAAGAGGCAGGTCAGGTGGTCTGGTATTCCCACACAATAAATACTCACACAATAGATACTCATTTACTATTCAGTGAATAAGTGGTTATAATTATACTTAATAGTAAACTAAAGTCTAGAATGTTCGAAGGAAAGAATCCCACTAAAATGAAGCAAATGAGGACTGTGTCATCCCAATCCAATCATACATTTGTGTCTTGTGCAGTACTATGAAATATTTTTTGTCCTGTTCTGTGTCATATGGTGTATAAATGTGTACACCCAAATGTGTGTACACCCAAGTGAGTCTCCAAATGTGGGGACAATTGGAGAGGATTAAAGCAGGAAAGGAAAAAGGAATCTTAGTTAATATGAATTTACTTGTGAACCATTTGAATGAAATTGGTTTGGGTTTTCAACTTTCCAGAGCTTGATCACAGTTCTTCTATCTGCTAATTTGGCATCTAAAACAAATGGATCTTTCTTCCATCAGCAACACAGAAAACCCTGTGTATGGGTCTGAGTCAGGACTATGACCTCAATTAAGCCAGGCTGTGAGATGGAGTATTTGGAGGAAAAAGGATAAAGGGACACATTTTCTATCCACAGCTCTGTATTTTGTCTTTGCATCAAATTAGCTCCTCGAAAATGTTATGTTCTTGAGCTGTATTAGTTTAGCAACTTACCAAGAGATTTGACTGAAGTCCACTTATCATTAGTCTCTGGATATTATGGAGAGTTGAATATTTTTATTTTGGTGAATTGTTATTTCAAAATGACAGCATTGTTATTGAGAAAAGGCATGGTCCCATCTGTGTGTGTTGGAGAACGCTAAGCTCTGTGAGACCAGGAGTCCTTGTTTTCTATCGTATCCCCGAGAACTTCAGCTTCTGGCATGATGCCAGACACACAGGACACTCAGTAATGTTGAATAAATGAATAAATTGTTGACGGCCACATTTTTTCCATGACTTTTAATCTGAAGTCTCATGTGAGAAATTTTACCTTTGAGAAGTTGAGATGCTTTCTCCTCCTGCCCCTGCTTTCCATTGTTCTCCTCTTCCTTTCTTCTCCTCCTCCTCTTCATGCTTTAGCTGCTAGAAATTGTGAAACCAAAATATTTGTAGCCAATTATATTGCAGTTGTAGGAACTCTAGTAGTTATTGCTGCTGCTGCTGCTGCTGCTGCTAAGTCACTTCAGCCGTGTCCGACTCTCTGCGACCCCATAGATGGCCTAGTAGTTATTATTGCTATCATATTTCTTCCAGAGCCCTACTTAAGTCAATAGCTCTGTAATAATGCAATATGATTTGAAGTGTAGTCTCCCCACGCATCTCCCCTGAGCCTGAAGTTTCCTCATTTGTTTCATGGGAATAACCTCCCTCTCTCCCAGGTACATTGTGAAGATTAAATAATCAAAGGTCTATACAATATGCCTTGATCAATAAATCCTTGTTTTCATCCTTTTTTTTTTTTTTTGCTGTTAATTATTAACTAAGATCATGGCATCCAGTCCCATCACTCCATAGAAAATAGATGGAGAAACAATGGGAACAGTGACAGACTTTATTTTATTTGGCTCCAAAATCACTGCAGATGGTGACTGTGACCATGAAATTAAAAGACACTCACTCTTTGGAAGAAAAGCTATGACCAACCTAGACAGCATATTAAAAAGCAGACACATCACTTTGCTGACAAAGGTCTGTCTAGTCAAAGCTATGGTTTTTCCAGTAGTCATGTATGGATGTGAGAATTGGACTGTAAAGAAAGGTGAGTGCTGAAGAATTGATGCTTTTGAACTGTGATATTAGAGAAGATGGTCAAGAGTCCCTTGGACAGCAAGGAGATCAAACAAGTCAATCCTAATGGAAATCAGTCCTGAATATTCATTGGAAGGACTGATGCTGAAGCTGAAGCGTCAACACTTTGGCCACCTGATGCGAAGAACTGACTTACTAGATAAGACCCTGATGCTGGGAAACATTGAGGGCGGGAGAAGAAGGGGACAACAGAGGATGAGATGGTTGGATGGCATCACCAACTTGATGAACATGAATTTGAGCAAGCTCCGAGAGTTGATGATGGACAGGGAAGCCTGGCATGCTGCAGTCCATGGTGTCACAAAGGGTTGGACATGTCTGAGTGACTGAACTGAATATCTCAAATAATTGTTTTTGGAAAAGAGTAAGTTTTAAATGAGTATTAAAATACCCTAGTGTTGAGGGCTCCTGGATTGCACAGTGTTGTACCAAATGTGTGTCGTATTTTTGTGGATGAGAACCATTATGAAAACTGCATTCGTACCTTCAAAGTACTTCCAGGTTTGCAGTGGAGACGGTGAGATGACTTTGTTTTTTTGTTGTTGTTGTTGTTGTTTTAAATTAATTTTTATTGGAATAATATAGTTGATTTACAGTGTTGTTTTAGTTTAAGGTGTACAGCAAAATGAATCAGTTACACGTATATCAATTCTTTTATGGATTCTTTTCCTGTATAGGCATCAGAGTATTGTGTAGAGCTCCCTGTGCTACCCAGTAGGTCCTTATTATCTGTTTTATATATAGTAATGTGTCTGTGTCAATCTCAACCTCCCAATCTGTGAGTCTATTTTTGTTTTGTAAATAAATTCCTTTGTACCATACATTTTTTAGATTTCCACATATAAGTGATATCATGTAGTATTTGTCTTTGTCTGACTTACTTCACTCAGTGTGATAGTCTCTAGATCCATCCATGTCACTGCAAGTGGCATTATTTTGTTCTTTGCTAAGGCTGACTAATACTCCATGTCATCCATTGACGGACATTTAGATTGCTTCTGCATCCTGATGTTGAAGTGCATTTGTTTTTAATGAAATGAGATGCCCTCTTTTAGAGGCAGTGCTGGGAGTTGTGATGTTTTTACTTTGGTCCAGAGAATGTGAAATAAACAACAGTTTCTGGCAGATATTTGTAAGCTTCGGGATCTCAGGAGTTAGTTGTCCTCTTACTTCTTGCTTACAACTTCTGCCACTTAGGAGGAATTCTCACCCACAGGAGCTCTCAACCCCTGCCACACCAACATGGGAGAGAGAACACTCATCTCTGGATAGGGAGCATAAATATGTGACATGTGTGAAAGACAGAAAGGATGAAAAGGGGTTGTGTCAGTTGAGTCCCTGGTAACAAACAGGCTGTGGACCATACTCTGATTACCACTGATGTAAACAATGAAAAAATAGATATATAATATGTAAGGTGATGCTGAAGGAAGAGGCACAAAGGTACTCACATGAATCGAGAGGGAGACAAATACCAGTGCAGCAAAAGGACTTCCCAAGAGTGTTCTCTGGGACTACTTATTCCCTGTTCATCACCCACTTCTGGTGTTGGTTTTTTTTTCAGGTGTGTAAATATAAAACCCTGTAAATCATGAGTGGTATGTACCTTCTCTGCACTATTGGACTTTTATACTCTACTGCTGTTTGTTTATACATGTTTCTCTTCTCCACTGAACTGTGAGTTCATGGAGGGTATTGTCTATATCTTATTCAAGTTTAACTCCCAGAGATTAGTACAGGGCTAAGGAGACTGCAGCCATGAAATTAAAAGATGCTTACTCCTTGGAAGGAAAGTTATGACCAACCTAGAGAGCATATTCAAAAGCAGAGACATTACTTTGCCAACAAAGGTCCATCTAGTCAAGGCTATGGTTTTTCCTGTGGTCATGTATGGATGTGAGAGTTGGACTGTGAAGAAGGCTGAGAGCTGAAGAATTGACGCTTTTGAACTGTGGTGTTGGAGAAGACTCTTGAGAGTCCCTTGGACTGCAAGGAGATCCAACCAGTCCATTCTGAAGGAGATCAGCCCTGGGAGTTCTTTGGAAGGAATGATGCTGAGACTGAAACTCCAATACTTTGGCCACCGCATGTGAAGAGTTGACTCATTGGAAAAGACCCTGATTCTGGGAGGGATTGGGGGCAGAAGGAGAAGGGGACGACAGAGGATGAGATGGCTGGATGGCATCACTAACTTGATGGACGTGGGTCTCAGTGAACTCTGGGAGTTGGTGATGGACAGGGAGGCCTGGCGTGCTGTGATTCATGGGGTCGCAAAGAGTCGGACATGACTGAACAACTGATCTGATCTGAGGGACATAGTGGCACCCCACTCCAGTATTCTTGCCTGGAGAATCCCAGGGACGAGGGAGCCTGGTGGGCTGCCATCTATGGGGTCGCACAGAGTTGGACATGACTGAAGCGACTTAGCAGCAGCAGCAGCAGCAGGGACATAGTAGGTGTTTACTGAACATGTGATAAAAGCAACCCTCTTCTCCTGGGGCTTACAGTCCCACACGTGACATAAGCCAGTGCTTTTTGGATAATCTTTGATGAAGAGTGAGGTTTTTTATTTTCCCTTAAAAATTAAAAAAAAAAAAAAACAACAACAACTTTTCCCGTATCTTACAGACTGGTATTTTGGAAATTTTTCAAAAAATTAAAAGGACATAGAAAACACAAGCCCTAATTTTTTATTATTAGATTCTACAAGCATAAACTTTCTCTGTCAAGTGGCTAAGCAAGTTTCAAAGCATTTTTTTCTGTTTCTTGTTGCAGATGGGTAAGCTTGCAGGCTGGCAGAAGTCTGTACCACTTGAAATATTATGTGCAAATACACATACAATATGCAAGGGTCATTAAAATGCTATAGAGGAAAATAAAGTCCAACAGTGGAAGAGAGACTGATGGAACTGGAGGATGCTGGTGCTGCTTTATTGAAGGAAATCAGAGGGCCTCTCTAGTGACATGAAGTTTGAACAGAGAATGGGATTAAGAGTGTGAACCTTGCAGATATCAAAGGGAGAGTTTGAGGGAATGGAAACCATTAGAGCAAAGGCTCTGGGTCAGGACTTGTGCTGCTCTTCCTAGGAGTAGGGGGCACAGGATAAATGGGTTGGATTACTGGGGCTTATAAATCATTAAAATGAGTTTGGATTTTATTCTGATCTTTGGGAGGGTTTTGAGTGAAGAAGTGACATGAATTACATGCGTGGCCCTACTGGCCACTACTTGAGGAATAGGTGACAGGAAGGAACGTTAGGAGGCTCTTGTGATAATTTGTAGGACAAATGATGATAACTCAGCCATGGAGGTAGCATAGAGATAATGAGAAATGGTTGGAATAAGAGTTGACCTTGAAAGTGGAACAGTCCGTGTTGGCTGATAGATTGAATACTGGGAATAAAAGGAGTCAGGGCTGACTCCAAGGATTCTGATCAGAGCCCATAGCCAACTGGTGCTGCCATTGAGATTAGGTGGTCTGAGAGTGGAGCAGGTTTTGCAATTGGGGCATGGGTAAGAATCCAGAATCATTCTGGGTATGTTAAATGTGACAAGCTTATTTGACAAAGATGTTGAGTAGGTTGTTGGAAGATGAGGAAGAAACCAGTAGAGCAGCCACATGAGAAGAAGATCATAAACCTTTACTCAACGAGTATCGATCGTTTTTAGTCCTGGTCTCATGTTCAGTGTGCTCTGTAATACAGGCTGTATTTTGGAAATCTTTCTATACCTACAGAGTTGTTAATATTTTAGAAAAAAAATTTGTTGCATATTCTAAGGAACAAACTCTAACCTGTGTTGCAAACACAGCTATCCTGAATCATTTACACCTTGGAAGTACCAGATAACTTCAAATTTTACATTTAAAAATTTACAGTGTACAAAATATTTTCCAACTGGCTGTCTCTACAGCCCTCCTTGGTAAGCAGAGGATTATTTTGACTCTTCATTTTATTGAAAGAGAACCTAACTAAGCAAATGACGATCTTAGTCAGTGATGAACCTTGGTCTAGGTCATAAGCCTTCTACCTATGTACCCAGGCCTTTTCCCTCAACATTGCCTTCCTTCCCACAGAATTGATACCATACTGTGTGACCACTGGGCTGGAAGTAGCCTTTAGGCTCAAATCAGAGTCTATAGTATTGCTTATTTTGGGAAAATACATTCCAGTTTCTAGCAATCAACTTATAAACAATTGGAATCTAGTAGTAAGTTAGACACCATTTATATTCTTGCTCGGAAAATCCCATGAACGGAGGAGTCTGGTTGGCTATGGTCCATGGGGTCACAAAGAGTCAGACACGACTGAGCAACTAACACCATACAATATTCCCCAGTGTTTCCACAGCACAGAGTTTTCTTCCAAGAGAGACTGTTTATGATGAATATAATAATTTTCTGCTCTCCTAGTCTGGTTCTCTCTCCAACATTCCCTGTTTTCAGTCACTGGTATCACCAAAGCTAGAAACATCTGTCATTTAAAGCTATCCCTTCGTTATCTCTAGCATCATGTGAGTTATCAAATCCAGCCCATGCTACCTCCTAAAACCCTCTGACTGCCCCCTGGTCTACAGCAGCCCTAATTTCAGGCTTCTGCTTCTCTCACCTGCATGGCTGCAGTAGCCTTCTCGCTGGCCTCTCTGCCACCTGGCTTCTTGCCTCTAATCTACTTTCTACAATCCAGCCAAAGGGCTTTCTAAATGCAAATCTGGTCCTATTAAAAACTGACCTTATTTAAAAGCCTCTAGCGCTTCCAATTGCTCTTGGGATAAGATCCAAACTCTTTGGAGCGGCATACCAGGACCTTCAGAATTTGCACATGGGATTTGAAATGGAAAAAAAAAAAGTACAGTCCCCTCTTCCATAAGCTCACAGTTTGATTATGGAGGCCAGTGCATACATAGATCATTGTAATGCACTACACAGAGTGTTCTCGTATGAAAATGTAAACAAATAACTACAGTAAAGTGTAATATTTGCTATACTCTGTGATTATAGAAGACATAGTGCAAGAGGGAAGTTCAGCTTGTTAAGAGAACATTCTTGGAAATTTTCTGTTTAGTTTACCCACTTTGTGAAGCAAAATTGAACAGATATTGTCTGGCAGGTTCCTTACCAATGCAGACATATGCATGCCTTACTCAGTACTTACGAGGGCTCTTTCATTTGGGACTTTGAAGAAAAAAAAAAAAAAAAAAACAGAAGGATTTGAAAATGTCATCTTGGATGAGAATTATGTATATTTTACTATAAAGTCCTATTTAGGTATCATTCTGAATACTATTTTACGGGTTCTGATATCCATCTCCTTCATCAAAGGACTCTAAACCCACAGGGCAAAAAAATCTGTCTTTGCTGCGTGCAGTATTTTGGTGCTGCTTTTCCTCTCCTATATGTCAGTCTGGACTGAGATGCCCCTTTCTCATTTCAGGGTCCTTAACTAATATTATTTAAGTGCTTAAATTTTGCTTAAGCATTTGTTTGAAGTGAGTCTTCATGTTTGTTTCTGATCTTTGTATTATATAAGGCCACCACCCAGTGTTTCTATGCATGAACATGGTGCTGGTAATACTAGCTTGTATGCATTAAACAGCCATACGTGAGAAAAATAAACTCCTGTTTAGACTGTGACCTGAAGAAGGAATCCCCATGTATAGCAGATGTAATACTACCTGTGTAACCCCATGACATTTCTGCAGGGAATAGGAAAAGTGTCATATAGTCAAATAAACCTGGAAAATTCTGCACATTTGGTCTTAGAAGAATCATGTGGCCTAGGATGTCTTGGAGCTATCAATACATGAAGCAGTAAAGAACAGGTTTACTTTTGTTTAACCAAATGTTACTTGACTTACTTTAACCAAACTTACTTGACTACACATCTCTATTTGTGCTATTCCTATTAACAATCATTAGAAAAATGGTGGCCTCCTCACTGTGAATTCAGTGTCAATAAGCGCTTGTCATGTTGTACTGTGATTTATTTTTTTTTCAACATTTTATTATAAAGGCTCAAAATTACAGAAAAATCAAAAGAAAATAATCCCACCTTATGGATTCTACAATTAACATTTTGCTCTGTCTGCCTTATCTATTACTTATTTCTTTTCTCCTTCTAGACTGGGATATCTTAATGATAATTAACCTATCTTTATTTCATCAATACTTAGAGTACCAGGCCCATAATTGGTAACCAAGTGACATCTGTCCAAATAATGAATGAATGAATGGACAGGTGGATTTTATTATCCCTTCAGATATCTTCCTAGCACATCAGAGAGGCTGAGCTCCCAGGGAAATGAAAGCCTAGGAAGAGCTGTTCCATAGCCTTTCTAAGTCTGTGCAAATATTAACTGAAGATAAGGCAAAGATCCTGAGCTAGGCATTCTCCTGGGATAGAGGAGGGAGCCTGCAGCCTTGGCACTGTGAGGAGCCCCTGGGTCTCTGTTCTCATCTCTGCCTCTACCATCCATTTTGAAAGGAGGCAGCCTTTGCCAGGCCTCGTGAGCTGTGAGTTCAGGGCTTGCCAAGCCTCACCCACATGTTGAATTCTCCTCCCTTCATGGGATTCATGCTTTGGGGAGATCCTTCTGAATTTCCAAAAACTTTTAATTTCCACTCTGATTTGTGTCTGCCCGTCTTCTTTTATCCCTGGAAACCTGATCCTCAGTTTGTCTGACTATCCACTTTCTTCGATTGTAACTGCAGATGGGAAACAGGTATTTAATATGCCTTTTGCCCTTTTATCCTCTAGTGTCTGATTAACTATCATGGGTCCTAAGGAAGCAACTGCCATTCTTCTTGTATTTTTGTGTTTCTGTGTCGACAAAATCAAAATCAACAGTCTTTATTCTTCTCAATTTTTAAATGTGCTCCATTTTCCCTTCCAGTAAACTCCATCTTAACTTTTCTAAGATTCTTTATCTTGACATTTGTTCCTCTCTACTTCCTTTTCTCTTCTGTTTTTTACCCTTTTTTTTTTTAACCAAATCTTCCCCTTTTTCTATCTCTCATAGAAAGAAGTCATTGGTGTAAGTTTAGAAGAAATGAGGTACAATTAAGATGGAATTCAAGAGATACAAAGGAGAAATGTTGAAAAATAAGTCCTTCCTACTCCAGGTCCCTCAGTCACCCAGTTCCTTGGAGACAAGTAGGGTTACTAATCTCCTTTTATCCTTCCAGATATTTACCGTGTTGCTTTTAAATACTTGTGATAGTGTATCGTTAAGTGCTGTTCCATACCTTGCCTTTTAAACTTAGCACTTTATATATTGAACCTCATTCTTTATCATTTGTGGTACATCATTTTTTCTTCATTGTGGATATTGGTGGATATTTAGAATGTTTTAGAATGTATTATAGTGAACACTATGTGTTATCTTTAAGATAAATTCTTAGAGTTGTAAGATCAAAGTGAATGTAGATTTTTTTCCTTCATTGTTTTTTTTACTTGAAGCTAAATTTATATACGGTGAAATACATGCATATTAAGTGTATAATTTGATAGGTTCTGATAAGTGTATCTACCCATGTAAGTCACCACTCTAATAGAGGTATGGAGCATTTCCATTACCACAAAGTTCCTTGTGCCTTTTCTAGTCAATTCCCATTTCCTTATTAGACAATCACTGTCTTATTTCTGAAGGTAGTTGGCTGTCACCTGTTCTTGAATTTCATATAAATGGAAGCTCGCAGCATGCACATTTTTGCTCAACATAGTATTTTTTTTTCTTTCTTTTTTTTAAAATTTTATTTTATTTTTAAACTTTACAATATTGTATTGGTTTTGCCAAATATTGAAGTGAATCCGCCACAGGTATACATGTGTTCCCTATTCTGAACCCTCCTCCCTCCTCCCTCCCCATACCCTCCCTCTGGGTCGTCCCAGTGCACTAGCCCCAAGCATCCAGTATCGTGCATCGAACCTGGACTGGCGACTCGTTTCATACATGATAGTATACATGTTTCAATGCCATTCTCCCAAATCTTCCCACCCTCTCCCTCTCCCACAGAGTCCATAAGCCTGTTCTATACATCAGTGTCTCTTTTGCTGTCTCGTATACAGGGTTATTGTTACCATCTTTCTAAATTCCATATATATGTGTTAGTGTACTGTATTGGTGTTTTTCTTTCTGGCTTGCTTCACTCTGTATAATAGGCTCCAGTTTCATCCATCTTATTAGAACTGATTCAAATGAATTCTTTTTAATGGCTGAGTAATACTCCATTGTGTATATGTACCATAGCTTTCTTATCCATTCATCAGCTGATGGACATCTAGGTTGCTTCCATGTCCTGGCTATTATAAACAGTGCTGCAATGAACACTGGGGTACACGTGTCTCTTTCCCTTCTGGTTTCCTTAGTGTGTATGCCCAGCAGTGGGATTGCTGGGTCATAAGGCAGTTCTATTTCCAGTTTTTTAAGGAATCTCCACACTGTTCTCCATAGTGGCTGTATTAGTTTGCATTCCCACCAACAGTGTAAGAGGGTTCTCCACATCCTCTCCAGCATTTATTGCTTGGAGACTTTTGGATCGCAGCCATTCTAACTGGTCTGAAATGGTACCTCATAGTGGTTTTGATTTGCATTTCTCTGATAATGAGTGATGTTGAGCATCTTTTCATGTGTTTGTTAGCCATCTGTATGTCTTCTTTGGAGAAATGTCTATTTAGTTCTTTGGCCCATTTTTTGATTGGGTCATTTATTTTTCTGGAGTTGAGCTGTAGGAGTTGCTTATATATTTTTAAGATTAGTTGTTTGTCAGTTGCTTCATTTGCTATTATTTTCTCCCATTCTGAAGGCTGCCTTTTCACCTTGCTAATAGTTTCCTTTGTTGTGCAGAAGCTTTTAAGGTTAATTAGGTCCCATTTGTTTATTTTTGCTTTTATTTCCAATATTCTGGGAGGTGGGTCATAGAGGATCCTGCTGTGATGTATGTCGGAGAGTGTTTTGCCTATGTTCTCCTCTAGGAGTTTTATAGTTTCTGGTCTTATGTTGAGATCTTTAATCCATTTTGAGTTTATTTTTGTGTATGGTGTTAGAAAGTGTTCTAGTTTCATTCTTTTACAAGTGGTTGACCAGATTTCCCAGCACCACTTGTTAAAGAGATTGTCTTTTCTCCGTTGTATATTCTTGCCTCCTTTGTCAAAGATAAGGTGTCCGTAGGTGCGTGGATTTATCTCTGGGCTTTCTATTTTGTTCCATTGATCTATATTTCTGTCTTTGTGCCAGTACCATACTGTCTTGATAACTGTGGCTTTGTAGTAGAGCCTGAAGTCAGGTAGGTTGATTCCTCCAGTTCCATTCTTCTTTCTCAACATAGCTTTGGCTAATGGAGGTTTTTTGTATTTCCATACAAATTGTGAAATTATTTGTTCTAGCTCTGTGAAGAATACCATTGGTAGCTTGATAGGGATTGCATTGAATCTATAAATTGCTTTGGGTAGTATACTCATTTTCACTATATTGATTCTTCCAATCCATGAACATGGTATATTTCTCCATCTATTAGTGTCCTCTTTGATTTCTTTCACCAGTGTTTTATAGTTTTATATATATAGGTCTTTTGTTTCTTTAGGTAGATATATTCCTAAGTATTTTATTCTTTCCGTTGCAATGGTGAATGGAATTGTTTCCTTAATTTCTCTTTCTGTTTTCTCATTATTAGTGTATAGGAATGCAAGGGATTTCTGTGTGTTGATTTTATATCCTGCAACTTTACTATAATCATTGATTAAGTCTAGTAATTTTCTGGTGGAGTCTTTAGGGTTTTCTATGTAGAGGATCATGTCATCTGCAAATAGTGAGAGTTTTACTTCTTTTCCAATATGGATTCCTTTTATTTCTTTTTCTGCTCTGATTGCTGTGGCCAAAACTATGTTGAATAGTAATGGTGAAAGTGGGCACCCTTGTCTTGTTCCTGACTTTAGAGGAAATGCTTTCAATGTTTCACCATTGAGGATAATGTTTGCTGTGGGTTTGTCATATATAGTTTTTATTATGTTGAGGTATATTCCCTCTATTCCTGCTTTCTGGAGAGTTTTTATCATAAATGGATGTTGAATTTTGTCAAAGACTTTCTCTGCATCTATTGAGATAATCATATGGTTTTTATTTTTCAATTTGTTAATGTGGTGTATTACATTGATTGATTTGTGGATATTGAAGAATCCTTGCATCCCTGGGATAAAGCCCACTTGGTCATGGTGTATGATCTTTTTAATGTGTTGTTGGATTCTGATTGCTAGACTTTTGTTAAGGATTTTTGCATCTATGTTCATCAGTGATATTGGCCTGTAGTTTTCTTTTTTTGTGGGATCTTTGTCAGGTTTTGGTATTAAGGTGATGGTGGCCTCAGAGAATGAGTTTGGAAGTTTACCTTCCTCTGCAATTTTCTGGAAGAGTTTGAGCAGGATAGGTGTTAGCTCTTCTCTAAATTTTTGGTAGAATTCAGCTGTGAAGCCATCTGGACTTGGGCTTTTGTTTGCTGGAAGATTTTTGATTACAGTTTCAATTTCCGTGCTTGTGATGGGTCTGTTAAGAGTTTCTATTTCTTCCTGGTCCAGTTTTGGAAAGTTGTACTTTTCTAAGAATTTGTCTGTTTCTTCCACGTTGTCCATTTTATTGGCATATAATTGTTGATAGTAGTCTCTTATGATCCTTTGTACTTCTGTGTTATCTGTTGTGTTCTCTCCATTTTCATTTCTAATTTTATTGACTTGATTTTTCTCTTTTTGTTTCTTGATGAGTCTGGCTAATGGTTTGTCAATTTTATTTATCCTTTCAAATAACCAGCTTTTGGTTTTGTTGATTTTTTCTATGGTCTCCTTTGTTTCTTTTGCTTTTATTTCTGCCCTAATTTTTAAGATTTCTTTCCTTCTACTAACCCTGGGGTTCTTCATTTCTTCCTTTTCTAGTTGCTAAGGTGTAGAGTTAGGTTATTTATTTGACTTTTTTCTTGTTTCTTGAGGTATGCCTGTATTGCTATGAACTTTCCCCTTAGGACTGCTTTTACAGTGTCCCACAGGTTTTGGGTTGTTGTGTTTTCATTTTCATTCGTTTCTGTGCAAATTTTGATTTCTTTTTTGATTTCTTCTGTGATTTGTTGGTTATTCAGCAGCGTGTTGTTCAGCCTCCGTATGTTGGAATTTTTAATAGTTTTTCTCCTGTAATTGAGATCTAATCTTACCTCATTGTGGTCAGAAAATATGCTTGGAATGATTTCTATTTTTTTGAATTTACCAAGGCTAGATTTATGGCCCAGGATGTGATCTATCCTGGAGAAGGTTCCATGTGCACTTGAGAAAAAGGTGAAATTCACTGTTTTGGGATGAAATGTCCTATAGATATGAATTAGGTCTAACTGGTCTATTGTATCGTTTAAAGTTTGTGTTTCCTTGTTAATGTTCTGTTTAGTTGATCTATCCATAGCTGTGAGTGGGGTATTAAAGTCTCCCACTATTATTGTGTTATTGTTAATTTCTCCTTTCATACTTGTTAGCATTTGTGTTACATATTGCAGTGCTCCTGTGTTGGGTGCATATATATTTATAATTGTTATATCTTCTTCTTGGATTGATCCTTTGATCATTATGTAGTGACCATCTTTGTCTCTTTTCACAGCCTTTGTTTTAAAGTCTATTTTATCTGATATGAGTATTGCTACTCCTGCTTTCTTTTGGTTCCTATTTGCATGGAAAATCTTTTTCCAGCCCTTCACTTTCAGTCTGTATGTGTCCCCTGTTTTGAGGTGGGTCTCTTGTAGACAACATATGTAGGGGTCTTGTTTTTGTATCCATTCAGCCAGTCTTTGTCTTTTGGTTGGGGCATTCAACCCATTTACGTTTAAGGTAATTACTGATAAGTATGATCCCATTGCCATTTCCTTTATTGTTTTGGGTTCGAATTTATACACCGTTTTTGTGTTTCCTGTCTAGAGAATATCCTTTAGTATTTGTTGGAGAGCTGGTTTGGTGGTGCTGAATTCTCTCAGCTTTTGCTTGTCTGTAAAGCTTTTGATTTCTCCTTCATATTTGAATGAGATTCTTGCTGGGTACAGTAATCTGGGCTGTAGGTTATTTTCTTTCATCACTTTAAGTATGTCTTGCCATTCCCTCCTGGCTTGAAGAGTTTCTATTGAAAGATCAGCTGTTATCCTTATGGGAATTCCCTTGTGTGTTATTTGTTGTTTTTTCCCTGATTTAGTATTTGTTCTTTGTGTTTGATCTTTGTTAATTTGATTAATATGTGTCTTGGGGTGTTTCACCTTGGGTTTATCCTGTTTGGGACTCTCTGGGTTTCTTGGACTTGAGTGATTATTTCCTTCCCCATTTTAGGGAAGTTTTCAACTATTATCTCCTCAAGTATTTTCTCATGGTCTTTCTTTTTGTCTTCTTCTTCTGGGACCCCTATTATTCGAATGTTGTAGCGTTTAATATTGTCCTGGAGGTCTCTGAGATTGTCCTCATTTCTTTTAATTTGTTTTTCTTTTTTCCTCTCTGATTCATTTATTTCTACCATTCTATCTTCTAATTCACTAATCCTATCTTCTGCCTCTGTTATTCTACTATTTATTGCCTCCAGAGTGTTTTTAATTTCATTTATTGCATTATTCATTATATATCGACTCTTTTTTATTTCTTCTAGGTCCTTGTTAAACCTTTCTTGCATCTTCTCAATCCTTGTCTCCAGGATATTTATCTGTGATTCCATTTTGATTTTAAGATTTTGGATCAATTTCACTATCATTATTCGGAATTCTTTATCAGGTAGATTCCCTATCTCTTCCTCTTTTGTTTGGTTTGGTGGGCATTTATCCCATTCCTTTATCTGCTGAGTATTCCTCTGTCTCTTCCTCTTGTTTAAACTACTGAGTTTGGGGTGTCCTTTCTGTATTCTGGCAGTTTGTGGAGTTCTCTTTATTGTGGCGTTTCCTCTCTGTGTGTGGGTTTATACAGGTGGCTTGTCAAGGTTTCTTGGTTAGGGAAGCTTGTGTTGGTGTTCTGGTGCGTGGAGCTGTATTTCTTCTCTCTGGAGTGCAAAGAAGTGTCCAGTAATGAGTTATGAGATGTCTATGGTTTTGGGGTGACTTTGGGCAGCCTGTATCTTGGAGCTCAGGGCTGTGTTCCTTTGTTGCTGGAGAATTTGTTTGGTATGTCTTGCCCTGGAACTTGTTGGCCCTTGTGTGGTGCTTGGTTTCAATGTCGGTATGGAGGCGTTTGATGAGCTCCTGTCAATTAATGTTCCCTGGAATCAGGAGTTCCCTGGAGTCAGGGTTTGGACTTAAGCCTCCTGCTTCCAGTTATCAGTCTTATTTTTACAGTAGTTTCAAAACTTCTCCTTCTATACAGCACCATTGCTAAAACATCTACGTTAAAGATGAAAAGTTTCTCCGCCGTGAGGGTCACCCAGAGAGGTTCACAGCATTACATGGAGAAGAGAAGAGGGAGGAGGGAGTTAGAGGTGACCCAGATGAGATGAGGTAGAATCAATAGAGGAGAGAGTGGGCTAGCCAGTAATCACTTCCTTATGTGCACTCCACAACTGGACCGCTCAGAGATGTTCACGGAGTTATACAGAGAAGAGAAGAAGGAGGAAGGAGGCAGAGGTGGCCAGGAGGATAAAAGAGGGGAATGAAAAGGAGGGAGATAGACCCAGCCAGTAATCAGTTCCCTAAGTGTTCTCCCCCGTCTGGAACACACAGAAATTCACAGAGTTGGGTAGAGTAGAGAGGGGTTAGGGAGGAGACACAGGCGACCTGGTGGAGAAAAAGGAGAGTCCAAAGGGAGAGAGAGCAGTCAAGCCAGTAATCTTGCTCCCTAGTGAAAAATGGGTACTGAAGATTGGGTTCTTAAAGGTACAAAATTGGTAACAAATACATAAAAGCAAAAATTAAAAATCTAGAGTAGAGTTTGGAATTTCAAAAATACAATGTTAAAGAAAAGAAGAAGGAAAAGAAAGAGAGAAAAACAAAAACAAAGTTGCAAAAATTATAAAGAAAATATAGGTACAAAATTGATAACAAATACCAAAAAGCAAAAATTAAAAATCTAGAGTTGAGTTTGGAATTTCAGGTATACAATGTTATATAAAAGGAGAGAAAGAAAGAGAGAAAAAAAAAAGTCACAAAAATTATAAAAAGAAAAAAAATATAGGTACAAAATTGATAATAAATACCAAAAAGCTAAAATTAAAAATCTAGAGTAGAGTTTGGAATTTCAAAAATACAATGTTAAAGAAAAGAAAAAAAAAAAAAACAAGGTCAAAAAAATTATAAAAAAAAATATATGAAGTTTGCTTTAAAAAAAATAGGGTCTTTTTTTTTTTTGCAAAGTAATAGTAGGTTATAAAAGTGAAAATTAAAGGAATAATAGAGGACTTAAAATTTTTTTAAAAATTAAAAAAAAAAAGAAAGAAAAAATGATCGTAAAAATATATCTAGGACTTTCTCAGGTTTTGTTGTCGGTATTGTGGGTTCAGTTCATTTTCGACTAGTTCCTTGGTCCGACTTATATTTCTCAAGATCTATAGGCCCCTTCCTATGTAGATGGTACTAACCACAGGGTTTTAATCCATTGCCTGTAGCTTCTAAGGCGGTTCCCTCTGTTATAGCTTCTTCTGTTTGCTGGTCTCTTCAGTGTCTGGTTTCCGCCCTGACACAAAGGGAATGGTGGAGGACACTTTTTTTTTTTTTTTTTTTTAAGGCTCACTTGTTCAGTGGAGCTGTGGGGAGGGAGGGATGCTGCAAACAAATAACACTGGCGTGTGCTCGCAGTGCCTCAGCCACACTGGGTCTGCCCCCGCTCACGGCGCGTGTAGCCTCCCTGCCCACACTGCTCAGGCTCTAGGTTGCTCCGCCAGGAACCATCTGTGTCTGGCCCTGGGCTGCTTGCACCTCCCAGGTCCAAGCCGCTCAGGTTCAGGCACTCGGGTAGTCCTCAGAGGCACAGACTTGGTTGGGCCTGCGTTTTGTGCCCTTCCCAGGTCCGAGCAGCTCAGGTGATGAGGTGTTTGGCGAGTGCGATTGCTGCAACTTATCACCTCCCTGCCGCTCAGTTATCTACGTGTACAACTGGCACACCTACTCAGATGGATGTTGACCATCCAGACCCCCAAGAAATCTTAGTTAGCAAAGAAGCCTGTTTACAGTTTTATAGATAATGTCTCTCTGGGGCTGCGATTGCCCCCTTCCAGCTCTGGCTGCCTGTCACTGGAGGGGGATGGTCTGTAGCCGGCTATCTCTGTTCAGTCCTTTGTTCCGTGCGCGGGCCTGGTGGTGTCTTAGGTTAGGGCTGGCTTTTCGTGTGGTAGATATCCCACAGTCTGGTTTGCTAGTCCAAATTATTTCACTCAGATAGCGCTCGGGGTATTCAGGCCAGATCATTACTCTAAGCGATGCAGCCCACACTGTGCCTCCCTGCCCAGCCCCCGCTTTCTAATGGCGTGTGCAGGCGTCTGCGCTGCTTCTCCGCTGGGGGAGTTACCGTAGGGCTCGTAATCTGCGGGTTTTAATTGTTTATTTATTTTTCCTCCCTGTTATGTTGCCCTCTGTGCTTCCAAGGCTCCACACAGATTCGGCAGTGAAAAGGTTTCCTGGTGTTTGGAGACTTCTCTCTTTATAAGACTCCCTTCCCAGGACGGAACTCTGTCCCTCCCTCTTTTGTCTCTTTTTTTGTCTTTTATATTTTTTCCTACCTCCTTTTGAAGACTTGGGTTGCTTTTCTGGGTGCCTGATGTCCTCTGCCGGCATTCAGAAGTTGTTTTGTGGAATTTACTCGGCGTTTAAATGTTCTTTTGATGAATTTTTGGGGGAGAAAGTGTTCTCCCTGTCCTACTCCTCCACCATCTTAGCTCCTCCCTCCCATAGTATTTTTGAGGTTCATTCCATGTTGTTGGGTATGTAAGTAGTTTGGTTATTCCTGGGTAGTGTTCAATTTTATAAATATATTACAAATATTTACCCATTCTCTATTGGTAGACTTTTGAGTCATTTCCAGTTTGAGGCTATTATGAACAAAGTTGCAAAGACCATTCTTTTAACCGTTTCTTAGTGGGTACATGTTTTCATTTCTCTTGGGTAGATGTGTAAAATAGAACGTTTAGGTCATGGGATAGATGCATGTTTAACTTTGTTAGAGACTGCCGCACAATCTCCACATTCCTGTAGGCAATGTATGAGAGTTCAGGTTTTCTGCATCTTCACCAATATTTGTTGTTGTCATTTAAAAAACATTATATATTTGAATGAATATGAGAACTGTATCTTATTGTGGTTTAAAATTTCTTTTCTTTGATGAGTAATAGCATTGAGTATCTTTTTGTGTCCTTATTTGTCATTCATATATTTTTCTTTATGTGAGGTGTCCCAAGTCTCTTGCCATTTAAAAAATTGAAATTGTTTATCTTTTTGTTATTGATTTGTATGCAGTTTTAAAATTCTAGAAACAAGCCCTTTGTAGGATACAGTTTTGTGAATATTTTCTTCCAGTCTGTGCTTGCCTTTTTAGTTTCTTACCAATATTTTTTTATGAGCAAATTATTTTATTTTTGTGACGTTTAGTCTACTAATATTTTTCTTTTATAATTACATCCTGATTTACTGTGTTCTTTCTAAGAAATATTTTCGTATCCCAAGTTTACAACCATCTTATCTTATTTTTCTCCGAGATTCCTTCCAGTTTTGCCACACATTTAGGTCTATAATCCATCTCAGATTACCTTTTATGTGTGGTGTGAGGTAGGCTTTGAAGCACTTGTTTTTTATAATCCCCACATCTTTTAAAACTTGTTCCAGCATCATTTGTTGAAAGCCATTCCTTTCCTCATTGAATTGTTTCGGCATCAGTATTGAAATCATTGATGGTCCATGTATGAGTGAGTCTGTACCTCCCACTCCCATTCCATTTCTCTTTACCTCCTGTTATGCCAGAACTACACTGTCCTGATTGTAATCCCCCACTTTATTATCTTCAAGATTGTTTTAGCTAGTCTAGGACCTTTTCTTTTCCATATAAATTTTGAAATTAAAAAACAACATAAAACCTGCTGCATTAAAGTTATAAATCAATTTAGGGAGAATTAACATCTTAGCTCTATTGAGTTTTCCAGTCCATTAACATAGTATTGGAGAAGGCAGTGGCACCCCACTCCAGTACTCTTGCCTGGAAAATACCATGGACGGAGGAGCCTGGTAGAGTGCAGTCCATGGGGTTGCTAGGAGTCGGACATGACTGAGCAACTTCATTTTCACTTTTTACTCTCATGCATTGGAGAAGGAAATGGCAACCCACTCCATTGTTCTTGCCTGGAGAATCCCAGGGATGGGGGAGCTTGGTGGGCTGCCGTCTATGGGGTCGCACAGAGTCGGACACGACTGAAGTGACTTAGCAGCAGCAGCAGCTGCAGCAAGATAGCATATCTCTTCATTCATTTAGGTCTTCTTTAATTTCTTTCAGCAGTGTATGGCAGTTTTCAGTTTTGAAATTTAAGGTGTCTTTTTTTATTGTATCTTTTTAATATCTATTAAACTGTTCTAGTACTAACTTAAATTCCTACCAACAAAATAAGAGAGTTTCCCTGTTTTCCATCCCCTGAAAAACCCAGAATTTTAGAATGGGTTTTGACTTTGCTTATTGAATGTTATCTCATTTAGATTTAATTTGCATTTCTTTTATTGTGGATGAATTTGAACATTTTACCATATCTAAAACTTTTGTATTTACTCTTCTGTAAAGAACATGTTCATGTTCTTTTCCAACTTTTCTGTAAGAAAATGACCATATTCTTACATTTTCTTGTTGACCATTTTCTTGTTGATCTTCAGGAGCTCTGTCTATACACAAAAATGGCCTTCCTATGTGTTATTTATTTCCACCCAATTTTTGTCTTTTAACTTTAATTTTTATTTGCCATGCATAAAAATTTGAAAGATATAGCAATATTTTTTGTTAACTTTTTTGCAGTCTTTTATAATTACTGAGTTTCATATCATAATTACTAACTTTCATTATTAATAAGCTTTCATACATAGTTTCATATTGAAACTATAGGTCCTTTTCTTATCTTTAAGATTATTTAATCTTATTAATAAGATTATTAATTATTAATAAAATAATTAAATAAGATTATTTAATCGTATTAATCTTATCTTTAAGATTATTTTAAAAATTGATGTTTTCTTTATGGAATTTTGCAGTTTCAGCCACGTAAGCCTTTTGTCCATCCATAATTTATGGTGGAGATCCATGAAAGTAGTTATGTGGCAAGGAAATTTTTTTTCCTAGAAGGTTACTCATTTATTGAACAATCCATCATTTCCCCACATGATCACATCATTGTATACTAAATTCCTATACATAGTTTTTCTATTTCTAAATTTTCCATTCATCCACAAGTACTACATTGAATTAATTATGCTAGTTTAAACATAAATATATGACATATTAAATATAAATATTTCTAATATCTTTTAGGAGTAGCTTTCCCTCACTCCTTTTTCAGAATTTTCTTGTATATTTCATTTTTTCTTTTTTTTTAAATTTAATTTTATTTTTAAACTTTACATAATTGTATTAGTTTTGCCAAATATCTAAATGAATCTGCCACAGGTGTACATGTGTTCCCCATCCTGCTTCTCCACATGAAATTTAGAATTTGTCTGATTGTAAAAATAAAATCCTGTTTATATTCTTATTAGGACCAGGTCAAATTTATAGGTGTCTAGAAATAATATACATATTCAAAATATTTTATCTATCTAAGAATAGGGCATTCCTTTCTTTTATTTGAGCCTTCTTCTGGAGTTTTTGGTAAGTTTTAAAGTTGCCTAGATCTTGGCTATGTCTTGTTAGGCTTATTTCTATATATTTTATGTTCATGATTATTTTTTTCCTACTGTAAGCAGAATCTTTTCTTATGGTGTGATATTAATTTTGTATGTATCCAACTGATAACATTCTACAATGTTTGTCTTATTTTCTGTCTTGGCTAAGAATGCTTTTAATGTTTTTTTGCAGGTTTGATGGTTGTTTGCTGTTTTCTCTCACACATATATATCATGTCTTATAAGTATCAATTAATTTCTATGTTAATAAAAGTTATAAAAATAAAAAATAGCTTTGAATTTGATTAGATGCCCTTTTAGCATCAACAGAAATAATCATATTTTTTTCCTTTAATCTTTTAATATGATACTATTTCCTAACATTGGGCTATCTATGATACAACCCCAATTTGGTTGTGGTTCATTTTCCACTTGTGTTTCTGGTTTATGCTTGTTTATATTTTATTTAGGATTTTTTTCATGAATTCTTATAAGTGAGGTTGGTGCTATCATTGTTAGATTTGATATTAATATTTTTGTTAATTATGAAAATTAAAAGTTTTCATTATATTCATTACTTTGCCAACAAAGGTCCATCTAGTCAAAGCTATGGTTTTCCCAGTAGTCATGTATGGATATGACAGCTGGACCATAAAGAAAGTTGAGTGCTGAAGAATTGATGCTTTTAAACTGTGGTACTGGAGAAGACTCTTGAGAGTCCCTTAGACTGCAAGGAGACCCAACCAGTCAATCCTAAAGGAAATCAGTACTGAATGTTCATTGGAAGGACTGATGCTGAAGCTGAAACTCTAATACTTTGGCCACCTGATGCAAAGAGCTGACTCATTTGAAAAGACCCTGATTCTGGGAAAGATTGAAGGTGAGAAGAAAAGGGGCCGACAGAGGATGAGATGGTTGGGTGGTATCACCAACATGATAGGCATGTGTTTGAATAGATTTTCCAACATTTCATTGGCCTTTTTTTTTTTTTGTAATTTCTATTTTCCTAGAAAATGATCCATTGCATTCAGGTTTTCTAGTAATTTCTAGAGTCAAAACAAAATGGTCTTCTGTAATCTTTAAAATTGTATATGTGGTCAGTTTCTTATTCTAGTTTCCCATCTATATACTTGTTCTTTGCCCTCTTTTATAAACTGATAGTTTATTTTTAATGGCCTTATTAAGATATAACCAGTACATCAAATAATCTGCCCATTTAACATCCACAATAAAATAGTTTTTAGTGTTAACAGACAGTTTTGCAACCCTCACCACAATATTAGGACATTTCATCCTCTCGAAAAGGAACTACATACTTGCTAGCATCACTCCCTATTTACCCACAGCTTCCCCCTACTTCCTACCCCCTCACCAACCAGCACTAGGTAGCTTATGACTTATCTACTCTCTCTATAAAAATTTACCCTTTCTTGACATTTCATGTACATGGAATGATACAGTACATGGTTTTTTTGACTGGCTTCTTCCAGTTAACATCATGTTTTCAAGTTTCATTCATGTTATATAGTGTATCAGTACATCATCCCTTTTGTTGCCAAATAATATTCTTTTTATGGATATACCACATTTTATTGATCTATTCTTTAGTTCATGGGAATTTGGATTGTTTCTGCTTGTTAGGTATTATAAATAATGCTGCTACCAACATTTGTGTATAAGTATTTTTGTGGATATGTGTTTTCATTTCTCTTGGGCAGATACCCAGGAGTGGAATTTCCTGACCATATGGTAATTCTATATTTAGCATTTTGAGGAACTACTAAACTGTTTCCCAAAGGGACTGCATAATTTTAAATTCTCACACACAATATATGGGGCTTCTAATATCTTCACATACTTGTCAACACTTCCTAGTGTCTACTTTTGATTATACTCATGGTAGTCCAACCAGTCAATCCTAAAGGAAATCAGTCCTGATTATTCATTGGAAGGACTGATGCTGAAGCTGAAACTCCAATACTCTGGCCACCTGATGTGAAGAACCAGTCATTGGAAAAGACCCTGATGCTGGGAAAGATTGAAGACAGGAGGAGAAGGGGACAACAGAGGATGAGATGGTTGGAAGGCATCACTGATGCAATGGACATGAATTTGAGTAGGCTCCGGGAGTTGGTGATGGACAGGGAGGCCTGGTGTGCTGCAGTCCATGGGGGTCACAAAAAGTTGGACACAACTGAGCCACTGAACTGAACTGATGGTAGTTAGTGTGAAGTAAGACCTAATGGTGATTTTGATTCGTATTTTCCCTTAATGGCTAATGATAGTAGGCACATTCTAGTATTTACTGGCAATTTGTGTTTTTTTTTTTTTTGAGAAATGAATTCAGATTGCCCATTTTAATTTGGATTGTCTATTATTAAGTTGTAAAATTATATATGAGAATATTATTTATATATTCATACATGTAATTAACATATAATGTATTTTGTGTGTGGATATGTAGTCAGATTTTCTTTATGAATTATTTTTTTTCCCTACAGGCTAGTCTTAATTTTGCAGTGAAATATTAAACACACATCATTTTTTATTGATTCTTTAAAAAAAATCTTTTGCCAAATGATATGTTTTCTTTTTGATAATTGTTTAAATTTTCAGTTCAGTTCAGTTGCTCAGTCGTGTCTGACTCTTTGAGACCCCGTGAATCGCAGCACACCAGGCCTCCCTGTCATCACCAACTCCCGGAGTTCACCCAAACTCATGTCCTTCGAGTTGGTGATGCCATCCAGCCATCTCATCTTGTGTCATCCCCTTCTCCTCCTGCCCTCAATCACTCCCAGCATCAGGGTCTTTTCCAATGAGTCAACTCTTCGCATGAGGTGGCCAAAGTATTGGAGTTTCAGCCTCAGCATCAGTCCTTCCAATGAACACCCAGGACTGGCCTCCTTTAGGATGGAATTGTTGGATCTCCTTGCAGTCCAAGGGACTCGCAAGAGTCTTCTCCGGCACCACAGTTCAAAAGCATCAATTCTTCAGCGCTCAGCTTTCTTTATAGTCCAACTCTCACATCCATACATGACCACTGGAAAAACCATAGCCTTGACTAGATGAACCTTTGTTGGTAAAGTAATATGTCTGCTTTTTAATATACTATCTAGGTTGGTCATAACTTTCCTTCCAAGGAGTAAGTGTCTTTTAATTTCATGGCTGCAATCACAATCTGCACTGATTTTGGAGCCCCAAAAATAAAGTCTGACACTGTTTCCATTGTTTCCCCACGTATTTCCCATGAAGTGATGGGACCAGATGCCATGATCTTTGTTTTCTGAATGTTAAGCTTTAAGCAACTTTTTCACTCTCCTCTTTCATTTTCATCAAGAGGCTCTTTAGTTCCTCTTCACTTTGTGCCATAAGGGTGGTGTCATCTGCATATCTGAAGTTATTGAGATTTCTCCCAGAAATCTTGATTCCAGCTTGTGCTTCTTCCAGTCCAGTGTTTCTCATGATGTATTCTGCATATAAGTTAAATAAGCAGGGTGACAATATACAGCCTTGACGTACTCCTTTTCCTATTTGGAACCAGTCTGTTGTTCCATGTCCAGTTCTAACTGTTGCTTCCTGACCTGCATATAGGTTTCTCAAGAGGCAGGTCAGGTGGTCTGGTATTCCCATCTCTTTGAGAATTTTCCACAGTTGATTGTGATCCACAGTCAAAGGCTTTGGCATAGTCAATAAAGCAGATAGATGTTTTTCTGGAACTCTCTTGCTGTTTCCATGATCCAGCAGATGTTGGCAATTTGATCTCTGGTTCCTCTGCCTTTTCTAAAACCAGTTTGAACATCTGGAAGTCCATGGTTCATGTATTGCTGAAGCCTGGCTTGGAGAATTTTGAGCATTACTTTACTAGCATGTGAGATGAGTGCAATTGTGCGGTAGTTTGAGCATTCTTTGGCACTGCCTTTCTTTGCGATTGGAATGAAAACTGACCTTTTCCAGTCCTGTGGCCCCTGCTGAGTTTTCCAAATTTGCTGGCATGTTGAGTGCAGCACTTTCACAGCATCATCTTCCAGGATTTGAAATAGCTCAACTGGAATTCCATCACCTCCACTAGCTTTGTTCATAGTGATGCTTCTTAAGGCCCACTTGACTTCACATTCCAGGATATCTGGCTCTAGGTGAGTGATCACACCTTTGTGATTATCTTGGTTGTCAAGATCTTTTTTGTATAGTTCTTCTGTGTATTCTTGACATCTCTTCTTAATATCTTCTCCTTTGGTTATGTCCGTACCATTTCTGTCCTTTATCGAGCCCATCTTTGCATAAAATGTTCCCTTGGTATCTCTAATTCTTGAAGAGATCTCTAGTCTTTCCCATTCTGTTGTTTTCCTCTATTTCTTTGCATTGATTGCTGAGGAAGGCTTTCTTATCTTTCCTTGCTATTGTTTGGAACTCTGCATTCAAATGGTAATATCTTTCCTTTTCTCCTTTGCTTTTCGCTTTTCTTTTCACAGCTATTTGTAAGGCCTCCTCAGAAAGACATTTTGCTTTTTTGCATTTCTTTTCCATGGGGATGATCTTGATCCCTGTCTCCCTGTCTCGTGACATTCCACGAACCTCTGTCCATACTTCATCAGGCACTCTATCAGATCTAGTCCCTTAAATCTATTTCTCATCTCCACTGTATAGTCATAAGGGATTTGATTTAGGTCATACCTGAATGGTCTAGTGGTTTTCCTTACTTTCTTCAATTTAAGTCTGAATTTGGCAATAAGGAGTTTTGCCGACTGTCTAGAGCTTCTCCATCTTCGGCTGCAAAGAATATAATCAATCTGATTTCGGTGTAGATCTTCTGGTGATGTCCATGTGTAGAGTCTTTTCTTGTGTCGTTGGAAGAGGGTGTTTGCTATGACCAGTGTGTTCTCTTGGCAAAACTCTATTAGCCTTTGCCCTGCTTCATTCCGTATTCCAAGGCCAAATTTGCCTGTTACTCCAGGTGTTTCTTGACTTCCTACTTTTGCATTCCAGTCCCCTATAATGAAAAGGACATCCTCTTTGGGTGTTAGTTCTAAAAGGTCTTGTAGGTCTTCACAGAACCATTCAACTTCAGCTTCTTTAGCGTTACTGGTTGGGGCATAGGCTTGGATCACCATGATTGTTTAAGTTTATATTTTGTTTAAAGTTCTGTTTGTTACCTTCATAATTGTAACTTTATATGAGTATTAAATTCTCTCTTTTTAAACAACATTATATTAAGCAGTGATAAAAGTAGCAATCTTCACTTTTTCCTATCCTTATTTCTTGTTTCTTTTCTGATTCTTCTGGTACCTTATATGTATGCTTTTCATATTATGTGCTTAAATATATATTTTAAAATTATTTTTACATTATAATGGTTTCTGAGATTTATATATTTATAATTTCCACAGTTGTTTTAGACTTGGGCTTGTGAGTACCTGTATTCAGTGGTCCCTGCCAGACTTTTTCTTAATAGTCATTTATTTCTTAATTTACTTAGGCTTTTTCTTTTCATGTAATTTATATTTTCTGGATTTTACAAGTTACAAATGTTTTTCTCTTGTCTTTTTACTTGAATTATTACAAATCTTCCTCTAGGATTTGATAAGCATAGTGTTTCCTGTAACTTTATTTTATTCTTGAAGTTTGCCCTTGAGACATCTAAGGTTAGCTGGTTGTGTTTTATTATTATAGGTAGTATTTTGTTTGAATACCCAGAGGTTTCTTTTGACATGCAGTGGTGTTACTGAGATATGTTTTTATTCATTGTCCTGTAATATATTCATTTTCTTAGAATGGGCCATTTTAATTTTTGGACCAAGCATTATCTTCTTTCTGAAAGTTTTCTTGAAATATATCTTAAATTTTCTCCTTGTGTTTTGTTTTCTTTAGGTTTATTAATCATGTGTGAAAGATCTCCTTAGTATATTTTTTATTAATATAATTTTTCTAAGCTGCTTTTATAAATTGTTTCAATTTAATTTTGTTTACTTTTTGCCATTTTATCATCCTTTACTCTTTACTGTGTTTTCATAGGACTATTCTTTTTTGTGTGTGTGTCTTCATTATTTTAATGCTTTATTTTTTTAAGAATTTTTAAAAATGTATGTGTTAGCTAATTTATTTATTTTTGACTGTGCTGGGTCTTCATTGCTGTGTATGGACTTTCTTCAGCTGTGCCGAGTGGGGGCTGTGTACCACAATCTTCATTGTGGTACACAAGCTTCTCATTGCAGTGGCTTCTCTTGTTGCAGAGCGCAGGTTCTACGGCATATGGCCTTCGGTACTTGCAGCTCATAGACTCTAGAGCACAGGCTCAGTAGTTGTGGTACACAGGCTTAGTCGCTTTGCAACATGTGGAATCTTCCTGAACTAGGCATCGAACTCATGTTCTGTGCAATGCAAAGCAGATTCTCAACCACTGGACCACCAGGGAAGCCCTAATGCCTTTTGTTCTTCATCTTTTCTTAGCTCTGACCTCTCTTTTTTTACTTTTTTCTATCATTCAGCTACATATTCCCTAAAATCTTGTATTTTTTACTTTGGGTTCTTTGATTTTTTTTTTAATGCTTTTTGATTCATCACAATGCTTTTCCTCTGCCTGTTAACGTTTCCTGTGCTGTGCTGTGCTTAGTTGCTCAGTGAAGTCTGACTCTTTGCGACCCCATGAACTGTAGTCCGCCAGGCACCTCTATCCGTGGGGATTCTCCAGGCAACAGTTCTGGAGTGGGTGGCCATGCCCTCCCTAGGGGATCTTACCAACCCAGGGGTTGAACCCAGGTCTCACACATTGCAGGAGGATTCTTTACCGTCTGAGCCACTAACAACATTTCTGCTATATTTGCATGTGTGTGTGTGTGTGTGTGTGTGTGTATGTGTGTTAGAAGAGAAAAACAATTTTGTCAATTTCTTCCTTTTTTCTTAAACAATCTTTGGTTCTTTTTGAATATTGCTTTTACTTTTGAATAAAATGAATTATTGAGTTCTCGGACTGCATGTGTAGAAGTTCATGGAAAAAAACCAAGGTATATCACAGGCCAGTAGGAGTCTCCCTATTTCACAATGTAGGGAGAGTTTTCTGTCTGTTTTCCTTCCCATCTTCCACCCCCAAGTGTATATGTACGTTTATGTCTCTGTGATAATTTTTTGGACATTTTATTTCCTTAGCCTTTGACTTTTCTTTTTCATTGCAACTCATCAATGCACTATATCTTACAGAAAGGGAATGTCTGTCTGCTTGCTTACTTTTTGGTACTCTACATTGCCTGGGCATCTTGTTCCCTTTATTTTTTTCCCCAAGATGGGTAATTGTGTTTTGCTTCTTTCAGTGCCCCATCTGTTTTGGTGGTTGTGCTCTCCTGACATGTTAAGATCTGCTCCTGCAAGCTTCTTTTCTTGCATTGATCCCACATCTTAACATCTTTTAATCGTATACAGTGGGATTTTATAGATGTTTCAAGGTTTGATCCAGAAAAGATTTTGAATTCTGTTGTTCGTATTTCTTGTTACTTTGGGAGTGATATCTGAAACAAAAGGCATCTGAACACCAGAAGTCTTTTTGTTATGTTTAATAGCTGAGTCCTTAGAGACATAAAACAGAGTGATTAAGTGTAAGCAAATGTTAAAAATAGTTACATTAATAAAAGACAATGAAAAGAACAAAAGGCTATTAGTGTTGCCATTCCGGATCTATACATTGGTCAATTTTGAAACTTACAGAGAAGTTTAGGAAAAAATTAATATGGGACACACCATTGGAATACTTGTGCTTAGTGCATGTCTTTGTTAATTATTATCTTTATCATCTTTGATAAGCGCTTTAATGAATCTAAATCTCAGTTTCCTCATCAGTGAAATGGAGATAGTAATGATTGTTTTGCAGTTATCAGTCACTTAGTAGGCATTCAATAAATGCCTTTATTTGAATACAGTATACTATATATTCCTTCCAATGCCTTACTTTTTTTTTTTTTTTTTTTTGGTAACAGCTTTTTAATGATTGAAGACATCAAGGAGGCTGAGTTTGTAATATGTGAAAACCATAGATGACCATGTTTTAAGAGGGTTATGCCTGGGTAAATCTTTGATTTTCATAATGGACTAAATATGTAAAAGTTCTCTATACCTGTAACATTTGACTTTCCTTTCAAACATCAAACTCTGAACTTTAAGCTTATTTTGTCAGAGAGTCTAATATAACAGAGTTATTACCAATCATATTTGTCTTTGAATTTCTATATTCAAGATGTACAGTAACACACTTTTTTGTGAGCTGGCTGGACAATTCTTTCTTTTATAAAGGAAGCCCTTTACTATCTTTGTGTTTATAAGAATACATCTCACTGATAACAGCTAATATTAACACACTGCTTTTCAGTTTCCATATATTCTCATTTGACCTCATTTAATTATGGAAATCTGGGCCATGAGGTAATGGATGTTTGACAAAAACAACTGATTCAGGCATATGGATCACTCAAAAAATCTGGATTTAAATTCTTCAGGGGTTCTATTCTGGAAACCAAGATTGATCAAATCCAGGTTTTTTGACTAAGATGGAGAGGCATCTTAATGGAAAAAATATTCAATTTTTATGTATATCAGATGGTCTACTGTTACTCCTTGATAGCAATATAGAATTAAATAATTTCTAAAAGACTCATGAATGAGTAAAAGAATTTAATAACATGTCAAAGCTTACATGTGAAACTGAGCAAGTCATTTACCCTTAGTGAGTCACTTATCCATTTTCTCATGTGTTTGAAAAGGCTAACAATTTTTAACTCTATTCAGTTCTTTTCTTTGCAACTACATTTATTGAAAGCCCACTGTGGGCCAAGTAACGGGATTAAGGTGTTTTACAATCTGAAAATCAAATGATCTTTCTGTGTGACATATTTTATAATCTATAAAAAATACACACAAGTCTTAGTGACTATTATTCTTACCTGCTGAGCTATTGGTTAACAAAGAAAATACTTTATTGGTCCTCAGGTAAAATCTCATGTATTTTATAGCAATTGTGATTTTCAGAGTATCTGTGAAAGTGCTGGCTTCCCTGCTGTTCTCATTCAGTAAACAAGTTCTACTTACCCAGTTTTCTGTTCATTTACAAGGAGTTCTAAGCACAAGGCCTCATTGATTCTACATGTCTGTTAAGAACATCACTTCCAAGAATGACACTGGGTGAATGGCATGAAGGACATAATTATTTGAAGTTTTCCTGGCAGTGGACATTCATAGGCATGGCCAAGTGCTTTTAAAATGACCCACCAGTTTCTTCTTCTTTTAGGAACAGTCATGCCTATATGGAATCCACTGAAAGATTTTTGTCTACATTTGCTCACTTTTATGTTTAAGGATAGTGAATAACAACACTTTCATGATCAAAACTAGGAGTTTCCAAATAGAAAGTTCTGTTAAGAGCTATCTGTACTTTCTTCATGGTAAAAGTGAAAGTTAGTCGCTCAGTCGTGTCCGACTCTTTGTGACCCTGTGGACTGTAGCCCGCCAGGCTCCTCTGTCCATGGGTTTCACCAGGACTGCATACTGAAGAATACTGAAGTGGGTTGTCATTCCCTTCTCCAGGGGATCTTTCACACCCAGGGATGAACCTAGGGCTACCACATTACAGGCAGATTCTTTACCATCTGAGCCACGAGGGAAGCCTGTGTGCGTGTGTATATATAATATGTAATTTTATCAGTGTCTCAGAGATTTGGGTTTGAATTGGTTATAACACTGACTAACTTCAGCTTGAGGTGAAAGTTGCTCAGTCGTGTCTGATTCTTTGCGACCCCATGGACTATACAGTCCATAAAAATTCTCCAGGCCAGAATACTGGAGTAGGTAGCCTTTCCCTTCTGCAGGGGATCTTCCCAACCCAGGAATCGAACCCAGGTTTTCTGCATTGCAGGTGAATTCTTTACCAGCTGAGCCACAAGGGAAGCCCCAACTTCAGCTTAAGTCATTGTTTAGACTTCTGTGAAATGGGTCTACTTCTTAGTTTTCAGAGTTGTGGTGAGGATTAGGACTCACATATGTAAAACACTGAGCAGATTACCATAAACTAGGAGCGAGTAATGTTAATTCTCCTTTCCTAAACTCTGAGATAGCAAATAGAACATGTATTTGAAATCAAAAGAATAGGTCTCAGATGCTGTGAGCTTTGTGGCCTGTGAAGAATTCCTGAATCTCCTGGGACTTCTGTTTTTCCAATGTGCAATGATAACATCATTCTCTACCAGGCCTGTGTGCTGTCACTAGACTCAAAGGAGATAATGGTCTTGGTAAAAATGTATTTTGCTGTGAGATATAGTGGGTTGTATTAACTAAATATTAAATAAATATTAAATAATACTTAATTAGCATTAATTAAAATTATAGAGTAGAAAGAGAATGGGATTTACTGCCAGGAAGTCCTGGCTTCACGTCTTTGCTCTGTAACACGTTAACCCAATCTCTTGGAACTTTGGTATTCTCAACTATGAAACAGAGTTGAAAATGCTTACCTTATAGGATTGTTCTAAAAATTAAATGAGATAACATATGAAAAAGCATCTAGAATGATTTTGGCACACAGTAGGTTTTCAGTAAATGTAGGTTGATTTTAGTTAAATACAGCAAGATTTAGGTCTAATAGCATTTGAAGAGATACATTTAAACTCGCAGTATTTACAAATCCTTCTTGTTCTCCCTAGTTCCCATATAATTTGCTAGTGGAAATATTTCCATATGCTAGGAGTTGGTTGTCACATTTCTCTGTAGAGTTAAACACATTCATAGGAAAACATAGCAGAGAGGCTAGTTTGCATGTAAAAACAGGGCACACCATGTGTAAATGTCTTAATGCTATCTCCTTAGAGACATCTGTAACCAATTTTTCAGGCCTGTGACCTTATTCCTGTAACTGAGCAAGAGATTCTGCACGCAAATATTCAGGTTATTATGAGTTCAATTTTGATTTATATATTTTTGATGCTTAGGATATGACAGTATGCTAATGTAGCTTTAAAACATTATGCATTTTAATTGAGTCTCAGTATATTGTCATTCTCAGCTCTTGTGGCCTGAGCTTATAGGTAAATTTGTAAGGTTTGAGTTGACAAGGCCAAAGAGGAGTTTCTGACTTCCTTCCTACTTTACAACTTTTAGACTTGGATAATGAGCTCTTATGGAGATAACTAGGGATTTCTAAGCCTACACTCTAAGTCGAGGCTCTATTAGCATGGGAGCATTTTTCAAAATACAGATAAGTGGTCCTCTAACTATATAGATCCCACTAATCCAGAGATTCTGCTCCAGAGTTTGGAGGGGGGCCCAGTGATGTTCACTTTAATAAACACCCCAAGGGGTTTTGATGAGGGTGTCGTGCAGGATATATTTTGAGATACACTGATCTACATCCATACCTCCAGCCTGAGAGTACCATTAAAGCAAGGCACATAAGCAGTTTTCAATATTGAAAGTAACCAATGTAGCCTGTGCTGAGGCTTCCTGAGTTCAGCAAAATAAAAGGTTTCTAGGTTTTGTCTGGATTTCTGTCCATCAAGTTGAATGTTGACAGTAGTTGCCATTCCATAGTCCTGGAGCAGCTCCAGGCCACTTAGTATGAAAAGAGAGTCCCAGATTTAATAACCAGATACCCTTAAAAAGCTACTTAGTTTCCAAATCTGATGTTATAGATGCTACAGATGAATTTATTCAACACCCACTTCCAATACCTTTTCCTCATACTCTCTTATACTTTAGGAAAAATCTATATTCTTAGCAATTATCATGAAGCTAAGAATTTCTTACCTTACCTGCTGCTGCTGCTGCTAAGTCACTTCAGTTGTGTCCGACTCTTCGTGACCCCATGGACTGCAGCCTTCCAGGCTCCTCCATCCATGGGATTTTCCAGGCAAGAGTACTGGAGTGGGGTGCCATTGCCTTCTCCACTTACATTACCTAGATTCCGCTAAGTTGATACAGTTGTGGGAGACTTGGAGAGAATGTGTGAGATCAGACCTCATTGCAGATGTATGTGGTTTCCATGGTGCAGCTGGGTGGAAGTTCTTTCTGGTCCCTTTTGGCATGACTACTGAGCAGCAGGTAACAACAGCAACAGGGTATCTGCTACAGAGGTTCAATGGTGTGGTTGAACATTTCTCCTGACAATGTGGTTCCAGGCTGGGTAGCACTCAGTCATCCAATAAGTTCTGTGAACTATCTGCTGCTGCTGCTGCTAAGTCACTTCAGTCGTGTCCAACTCTGTGCGACCCCATAGATGGCAGCCCACCTGGCTTTGCCGTCCCTGGGATTCTCCAGGCAAGAACACTGGAGTGGGTTGCCATTTCCTTCTCCAGTGCATGCAAGTGAAAAGTGACAGTGAAGTCGCTCAGTCATGTCCAACTCTTCACGACCCCATGGACTGCAGCCTACCAGGCTACCCTATAATATAGACCTTTCTTGTTAAGCTAGATATAATGGCTTCTGTTGTCTGCAACTAAGAAGCCTTTAGATTATCTAGGCTTGACACATATAATGAATTTAAAGCTGGAATATTCTGCCATCTACCTACACAGACTCATCTGTCTCCTTCCTTAATGCAAGCACCAACCTCTAGGTCATCCTGTAGGCCACATCTGACTCCTTTAATGTGTGACATGATCCTAGTCCACGCATGATGGTGTTTTATATTACTTATATGAACTTGTATGTAAAATATTGCCATCTTTCCCCAAGAATTCATTCTAAGGATGTACACTATACCTTTCTTGGCACTTTTTCCAATATATCTTTCATTAGAAAGGAAGGTTCTCTTCCCCCATTTTCCTCAATTCATCTCTAGGAAATTAGCCCCAATAAAGTAGGGATAATTTTAGAACTATTGATATGTAATGGCCTCAGTCATAATAATTATAACACCAGAAGTAAAAACATCAATAACACTTGTTATTACAATGCCAACAGCTGTGATATTTTGAGTAATTAGTCTTCTCCAGGCAACATGCTAGGGTTTTGCATAAAGTATCTCATACAATAATCAATGACTCTCAGGCTGCCTCATGACCCCTAATCCAGTTTCATTTTTGATTCACGTTTCTGTTGCTACTAGAAGCCTCAAATCATGGAGAGGTAATTCTTTGTTATCCATAAATGTTATTTGCTAATTTCAACTTTTCTTATAGAGGGTGTGTAAGTCAGCGACTCCATGGACTGCAGCCTTCCAGGCTCCTCCATCCATGGGATTTTCCAGGCAAGAATACTGGAGTGGGGTGCCATTGCCTTCTCCAAAGTATACTTCAGGGAGTTAAAAAAAAAAAAAAAAAAGCAACAGTGTAATGTGAAAGTAACTGGCAGGCAACCTGCCCAAACATGCCTTGAAAAAGCAATATTCTGTAAGTGCTTATCTGCCTTGGGACTCAGTTACTTTTGTTGGTTGACATCTATCAAAATGGCTTGCAACAAGAATCGCGACTGCTATGGTACATAGTAGGTGTTCAACATTAGTGAGTTATCCTGGGTCTTCTGGCTGTGGCCGCAAGGGACAGGAGGTTGAGTGCAGGCTATTATCAAGGACACTGTGTTTCCTCAGTTGTAGTTGCCCCAAGCAGGTCTGCTCTGAGATGTCACTTCCTTCTCTGAAGCATGTATTTCTATTTGCAAGGACTTTCCACTCTCTCTGTCTGTTACTGCTGAAAGGTCATGGAAATGGAGAGCTTTTGTTAGCTGCAGTGAAAGGATGCACTTTCCCCTGAATGCTGTATACCAGGTTCCTTGCCCATTCTCCTGTTAGTAAGGGAATGGATTATTTCTTCACTTGTCTGGCCACCCTGTTGATCTCGCCCATCCCTAACCCTAATCCTCCTCCTGAGTTCAGTCTTTTCCCTAGAAGAGAATGATGGAAGATCTGTTTTTCTTATTTTTGAGGACAGGGCTCACCAATTTACATATGAGAACATAAAATTGTGAAGCATTTCCGCATTGTTGAAACCACCTCCCATCTTCTTCTGCAGTATGACCTGTGTGTGTGAGGGTGGTATTGACCACTTCCTTCTTCCTGTCATATGGATGACACAGGCAGGGAATGAGTGTGACAACACAAAGAAGTGGAGACTGTGGAACAAGGCTTTTATTTATCTCCCACTCTGCAAGCGCAAGGTTCCTGTTGAAAAGAGATAGACCCATGGCTGATATGAAGCTCTTGTGATAAAAATTTTCAACTTCTGGTTGATTCATCATTCACAGCCTAAGAACACAGAAGTCCTTTTTTGGAGAATTTGAAAATATCCCAAACTATAAATCACTTTCATTTGCATTTTCAGAAACGGAGGTGGAGCATGGGGGAAGCCTCTGTTGATGAGGATTAAACTCACGAAACAGGACAATTTCTAGAGTTATGCCAACATTAGCAGCTACTAATATGGAGTATCACTGGCACCAGTGTGCCAGTGGGTTTCGGCCCCTTTGGGGCAGCACTCAGTTAGCATTGGCAAATTACCTGCAGAGCCATTCATGCTGTCAGGATCCTTTTATAGCATCTTTAACAGAAGAAAAAATGCAAAAAGAAAAAAGTTCTGATTTAAAAATAAAAATCAGCCAAAGAACTAAATAGACATTTCTCCAAAAAAGACATACAGATGGCTAACAAACACATGAAAAGATGCTCAACATCACTCATTATCAGAGAAATGCAAATCAAAACCACTATGAGGTACCATTTCACACCAGTCAGAATGGCTGCGATCCAAAAGTCTACAAATAATAAATGTTGGAGAGGGTGTGGAGAAAAGGGAACCCTCTTACACTGTTGGTGGGAATGCAAACTAGTACAGCCACTATGGAGAACAGTGTGGAGATTCCTTAAAAAACTGGAAATAGAACTGCCTTATGATCCAGCAACCCCACTGCTGGGCATACACACTGAGGAAACCAGAAGGGAAAGAGACACGTGTACCCCAATGTTCATCGCAGCACTGTTTATAATAGCCAAGACGTGGAAGCAACCTAGATGTCCATCAGCAGATGAATGGATAAGAAAGCTGTGGTACATATACACAATGGAGTATTACTCAGCCATTAAAAAGAATTCATTTGAATCAGTTCTAATGAGGTGGATGAAACTGGAGCCCATTATACAGAGTGAAGTAAGCCAGAAGGAAAAACATAAATACAGTATACTAACGCATATATATGGAATTTAGAAAGATGGTAACAATAACCCGGTGTACGAGACAGCAAAAGAGACACTGATGTATAGAACAGTCTTATAGACTCTGTGGGAGAGGGAGAGGGTGGGAAGATGTGGGAGAATGGCAATGAAACATGTAAAATATCATGTAGGAAACGAGTTACCAGTCCAGGTTCGATGCATGACGCTGGATGCTTGGGGCTGGTGCACTGGGACGGCCCAGAGGGATGGTATGGGGAGGGAGGAGGGAGGAGGGTTCGGGATGGGGAACACATGTATACCTGTGGCGGATTCACTTTGATATTTGGCAAAACTAATACAATTATGTAAAGTTTAAAAATAAAATAAAATTGGAAGTGAAAAAAAAAAAAAAATAAATAAAAATAAAAATAAAAATAAAAATAAAAATCATGGTTTTCTACCCTCTTCTGAGTGATGAGTGTTATACTTAGAATTTTATCTGAGTTCCAGCAAATCACTTGTGTGGATGCTTCCTCCAAGCATGTCTATCAAAGGAAAAATTTCCAAATCCATAAAATTGGGAGTGGTGGCATAATATGTAAGGGCACAATCAAGTTTCCAACTGATAGAATAATAGGCTGAAAACCAAAGTACAGCCTAGCCGGGCATCGTGTCCCTCAGTTAAATGAAAAAGTCGATTATCTAAGTTCTGAATGGCGTGACTTAATTGTTCTCATGAAAAATGTGTACAAGGGTTGAACTGACTGTAAGGTCATTATGCATCAGTTGTCTAATGTGGCCCTAGACTGTGAGCTTCTTAAGTTTAAACATCATGTCCTCTTTGAGTTATTGCCAATACTGAGATAGGTTTTGGAAAATATCAGTAATAAATATGTATTTGTGGAATATGATTGCTAGATGTCATCCTAGAGGTATAGAAAAATAATTCTAAAGTGATGTGAGAAACATTGGTAAAAAGACAAGAGGAATGTGATGAAGTTGCAAAGGTTTGCAGAAATCACATTATAGAAGGAGCAAAGAATGGGGGCTTGCTTTCCTTGGCAAAGAAAGATTTAGTAAGGGGATGTTCCATGACAGTTGCATTTAATTTTTTGACAAGGGTAATTTTGTTGTTTTTATCTCCAGAGAATAAATTATTTTTGGTTACAAAAGAACAACAGGCTAGTTTCCCTAAACATGAGGAAGCGTTTTGAGCATGGTATGGAAGGAGCTGCCAGTTTTCCTCCAATTTCCATTGTTTCCTTTTTATTGTGGTAGAATCTTTGATTTTTTAATAAGCCTGTGGTGGTCTAGGATAAAGGCTTCCTTTTAGCCATCCATGGAACGTAACTGAGTCCTGATCAACCTGAATTGAGCAAGAATGTAGTGTGCCTTCTGGTCTGGTTGGACCCTCAACAGAAAGGGCTTCCTCTTCTCTCTTTCTTGCTAGTAGAAATGTAATCTCAGGTGACAATAGGAGCTGGAAAAGCTACTTTGTACCCTGAGATGGAAGCTGCATTTTGAAGATAGCAGAATGAAAGATAAATGTAACCAGAATCCATAATGATTGTAAAGCTGTCATATCAGACTTGGACCATCTCCCTGAAAAAAATTAATCACTAGATTGTTAAAACCACTGTTATTTTGGATCTCTTTGTAACAGAAGAAGAAATAACACCTCTTCCATTCTTTCTTTCCAACAAATGCTTTGGAAGATAGTATACCTCTTACTAGCGGGTGAAGTTCAAACAAAAGGACTGTAGAGGAAAGTGTTTCAGTGAATGGGTGATCAGACCAGATATCCTGTGTGATTTCTTACAGTTCAGATACGGAGCTTTTGAGTGACATCAGAAGAGAGGTTAAATCAGTCCAATACATTTCAGGAGCTACTTCTTTTCTGATTCAAATGACAAGACTAGACAGAAAACCATGTCACATGAGCTAGTTCTGCTTAAGCAACTGGGGATAGTTACTTCTGGAAAACATAAGTTTTAGCTGATGGGTTAGCAGCACATGAAAGCTACTGCCATGTCACTGGTGAGCTGTGATGTACGAGAAGGTAATGACTGCTCTTGGCATCCAGAGGACCAAATTTGGGTTACTAGGTGGAGACAACCAATTTTGAATGGAACTGTGACTGCTTGGACAATCTTTTTTTTTTTTTTTCCTGTTGAATATAAATGCCAACCAAGCTTTGGACTTGTTTCATTGCGTCTTATTTTGTTGGTTTGAATTCAGTTTATTAAGGTCCTCTGGAATCCTTGTGATGACATATAACCTAGCAAAGTTTGCCCAGAACCCAGGCGTGGCCCTTTCCTCCTCCTTATTAAAGCTAAACATTAATGAATAGTATTTTAGAGGGACATTCTCATTATCTTTTGTGTATCAACTATAGGTTTTTGCTTCATAGTTGCCATGAGGCTTTCTTTCTGGGAGATAGCAGTGAGTTGTAGTGAGACAGAGATATGGTGCAAATATGGTTATCTGCTGGCCTATGTTCTTTGAGAGCACCTGTTTTTATCTCATAGTGTCTGGGTGCTTTTCAAGGAAGCTACTTCTGTGTTCTATCCCTGGGTCAGGAAGATCCCCTGGAGGAGGAAATGGCAACCCTCTCCAGTGTTCTTGCCTGGGAAATCCCATGGACAGAGTAGCCTTGTGGGCTACAGTCCATGGGGTTGCAAAGAGTTGGACATGACTTAGGGACTGAGTGTGTGCCTGTGCACATGTGCGCGCGCGCACACACACACACACACTCTCTCTCTCTCTCTCTTCTGTATTGGCCCCTGGGGCAGGTGGGTCTGCACGTGTGCACTTAAGAGCCATTCCTCAATCCGCAGCAGTCCTGTGGGTCTTGTGGGCATGACTACCATTATTCCTCAAAGCCAGATATATCAGGACCTCGTCTCTCAGGTACTGGTCTTAAAAGTTGGGTTGCCCAGTGTGGCATTCACACCCTTTGCTCCTCAGGGAGGAGCTCTGGGTTTTGAGTTCCCTCCTGATTATCAGTCACTGTGCCAATAGTAGAGTTTACGGCGAGGTTGTGTCTCAGCCTTTCCTACCTACTTCAACATGGTTTCCCTCTTGTTTACCAGTATTTGGGTTTTTTTCAGAGGGAATTGTTCCATATATAGCTGTGGATTTGATGTGTCCATGCAGGATCTTCCCGTGTTGCCATCTTGAACTGAAACCTTGGAGGCAAATTCTAAATGTTGTTGTGAGATAGTCTTGAGTGTATAATCATCATTACTTCTCTTAATGGCTCCAATCTAGAGTTTTATGCATATCTCACTGGGTTTAGGAGGTATCACACCCTGGAAAACCTGAGGGTAATCCATGTGATAATCACATTTTAGTCACATATCTTTCAAAAACTAGGTGCATAATATAAAAAAAAAAAAAAAAAAAAACTAGGTGCAGATAATTACACTAATGAGCTTTGTCAACCAAATTCTTTTTTTTTTTTAATCTAACATTAACACAGTAAGTGGAATAAGAAACTGGCAGATCTGCCTTTCCCTCTTTGCAGCATGTATCTGATTTTATGTGGGGCGTAGACTGTGGGACAGTCTTCTTGCTGCACTGATGCTGTTTTCCTGGACCCCATGATGGATGGAGTTTCCTCTCCCTCCTCAAGGCATCTACAAGTCCTGCAACTGGCTGGTATGACTCCAGTTTTCATAGGCCAACATTTCATTAGGTCCCACCTCCTGAGTTACTTCAAGGAGAGGTAGCTTGGGGTCTTTCTTTCACTTTCACCATTGACTTTCTCTACTTTTTATGCCCCCATTTCTGTGTCTCTTTACGACCACTCGCATCCAGTTCCTTTTGCAAGTTTCTTCTTCTCTTATGAGTTGTTGTTTATTCAATAATACCCATTCATCCAACAAATGTTTGCTGAGCACCTATTGCCAGTTCACATTGTCTGCTGTGTACTTGGCACAGAGAGATGAATAAAATTCATTTATACATTTATAAGGTTAATTTATACATTAAGTTAGGCAGAGTGTATACAACAGTGAACAAAGATAGATTCTCAAAGATCTTTAAGCTAATGAGGGAGTTTTAACCCAAAGAGGAGGAATACAGACTCGTCAGCAAAATGTAATTAACATTATGGAGTGATTAGTCAATCCCAGTTACTATTCTAAATGCTTTGCATGGATTGCCTCATGTAATCATCATGTGAACTAACCAGGCAGATAGTTTTCTTGACTCCATTTTACAGAGGTGGAAACTGAGGAACAAAAAGATAAGTAATGTGCCCGAGACGACACATGATGTAATGATGTCAGATGATGGAGCTAAGAGGTTTCACTACAGACCCTGAATTATTAGCCAAGGGTGGAGATGGAGTAGATTGCCCTTGTAAGGAATAGGATTTTATCCCTGAGATTGTTTAGAATTGCAGGTACATAAAACTTTTAGTGCATTTTAAAACTTTTTTTTTTTACATACTCTACATACAATGCACCCTTTATTGCCTGCATCCTGAGCAGACCATTCCTACCACTCCCCTTGGTACTTCTCTGTTTTTACCCACTGTATTCTGCTGCTTCCCTGATCACTGTAATACATATGGGAGAAGTAGAAAAGGACTATGGGAGTCTGAAAGAAATTAATTAACCTAGAGAGTTGGAAGAAGCTAGAAGAGTAGATGCTTTCACTAAGCCTTAAATGATAAGTAGAAGTTTGCTAAGCAAAGTAGGTGAGGGGTGCAGTCAAGGGTACTCCAAGCAGAAGCAACTGCTTGAGTGAGGGTGTGGAGACAAAAACAATACGTGAAGAAACTAGCAAATAGGTTGGTGTTACAGGATCCAAAAGTCAAAGGCAAGAGTTGCTGGTGGACTAGTCAGCAGGGGCCAGGTTTACACAGAGGCTCACATGCTAGTCTGAGAAGCTTGAACTTCTTCCTAAGTATGACATGGATCATTAAGGGAGTTTAAGTGAGGGGTACATGGTCAGGCCAGAGTTTTAGAAAAGCACACTGGAGGGTGGATGGAAGGGAGACAAGACCAGAGACAGAAGCCTGCCCTTTCCTACTGCCTCTGAATTTTGTTCCTCTCCAACCTACCCTCCTGTGTCACCCTCACGAAACAGCTAAGATAGGAAAGCCAGAAACTGTTTGCACAGCAGACAGGGGACCCTCTTCAAAAATGCAGCAGCACTGGCCACGGAGCTACTGCTGAGAGCATACACCACCAAGGAGACCCGGGACAGTCATGGTTAATGTGGGGAAGCCTGCACATCTGAATAAAAGCATCTCTGTGAGCTAACTGTGTCAGCTTCTCACTCCAGCCGATAACAAATTACTCTATCTCTGGCAGAAGTGTACTTGCTGACTGTTTCATGCAGTAACACTGGATTTGCAACATGAAACACTGGTGTTAGCTACGGGTATAGCTAGCAATTTGAAATTGGCACACACAGCAGTCAGTCTATTGCTCCCCATCCCCACCGTCCCCCAAAGTAGGCTTGCCATTAAACACAGTGTGAGATGCTGCCCAGTGGGGACACTGCTACCCACAGCCACCTGTATGCACATCCTCACCCTTCCCCATTCCTCCGTCTCTTACAGACATGGAAGGAATAATACAAACTGGCATTAGGATAGAGCTTTCAAGTTTACTTTTTCATCCAGCCTCTTGCTTTCTCATCTCTTCACAGTGCATAGAACAGAAGAGAGGATATGCAGAGAGAGAAAGAGAATCAGGAAAGAAATAAGTAAAGAAGTATACATTTTCTGTACCTGGATGGGCATTTTATTATCTTGACCAGGGGCTAGCAAGGAAGGAACAGAGATGCCAGCTAAATTTATTTTGACAAGCACTTACTGAACCCTTATGCTAGGCTCTGAGGACCAAAGAAAATTAAGACAGGGTCTCTAACTTTGTATTGTAGCAGGTTGGTTAGGGAGGAGACATGCACCCTGGAGAATGAAAGAGGTGTATGATTAGTATAAAGGCAACCCAAAGAAGGCCTGGAAAGCTGAGGGCGTTGGGAAGAGAGGGCATCTTAAAGGTGGGGTATCCTGACTACGAAGTTCACCAGATGTATACAAGGAAGAGGAAACGTTCCAGCTAGACAGAGAGCATTGTGAGCATAGACAAAGGGGCAGGGAACAGCATGGATGAATCAGAGAACTGGAAGTGGCTCAAAGAGGTAGAGTAGAGAGTGTAAGGTGGTAGAGCTGCAGCAATGGGACAAGACCCGGGAGGTGGTCACGTGCTGGAGTAGAGGCTGGGAGCATGGTGCTAGCATCTGTGGACATCTTCCTAAAGAAAATAGGGAGCCAGAGACCATTTTCTGTTGGGAGAGTCACATGATCAGATCCATGTTTCTAAAGACTTCCTGTGGTAAAGTGGGAGATGAGTTGCAGGAGGAAAAGATTGAGGACAGGTACATAAGTAAGAGGTTGTCTATGGGAGACTTGATGGCTTGGAATTAAGGTGTTTTCAGTGGAGATGGGTTTAAGCAACCAATCGTTGGTAACTGTCATGGGTCATGATGGTAACACCTTTCAGTGCTCTACTATTTTATAAATTACAATGAGAAACTAGTCCTGTATTTTGAGAGATTCTCTTATCTTCCATCCAAGGCAGCACCAGTAGAATTGCAGTTAATGTCACCAACTATGAGGTCAGACAACCTGAATACAAATCTCAGCTCCATGGCTTACTGGTTATGGATACTTTGCACAAAGAATATAATTTCTTATTGCCTTATGTATGCAATAGAGGATATACAATGATGTCACCTGCTTCATTGGATTGTTTTGAGGTGGTTTTAATTGTAGTTCCTGGAGATCATTTGCTGGAATTTGTATTTCTGCTTCACCATTTTCCAGGTTTGTGACTTTGGACAACTCACTTAACATTGAAAAGAGCAAAGAGAATGTTATTAAAATGATAGTAATAGCTTTCATTTGGGTATCACTTTACAGTTTTAACCTATTTCATTAATCATTTCCTCATTGACACTGGCCCATCCTTCTGGCTTTCTGAAATTACCTTCTGGTATAGTGGTCACTCAAATATCATGGCAACTGGAATTGACAAATTAATGGTCACTGTTTATCTTGCATCTTCTTGTGGTAGGCAGATGTTGTAGAGAAAGCTGTTATGCAGTGGAAGTTGCTTGGAATGAGGGGTCGGAAGACCTGGGTTTAAATCTCAGTTCTGTCGTTTATCGTTCAGGATTGCTTAGATCCTTTGACCCTGTAAAGTTTCATGCATAAGCACATGGTTCAAGTGGAGCCTTGAAGGGCAGGGGAAATGCAGGAAAAAAGGGAGATGAGAAAGGAAGATTTTCTAGGAAAAAACATGGGCCCTCTAAACTTTCAATTACTTATTTGGACAACTCTCCGTAAGTCCATCTCAGGAATTCTCTGATGAAGGCCACCTCCAAACCTTTAATCCTTTTCTTTTTTTCAGAGAAAACCTAACAGGGACTCGGGAAACCTTCTCCAAGGCAGTTTCCGATAACACTTCCCCCTTTGCCTCTTTCAGACGTAAAAGATTCTAGTGAAAGCATGTGAATTTTGGAGCCATTGAATCTGAGTTCAAATCCCCTCTTTGCTGCATCCTAATTATGTGATCTTGAGTCAGTTAATCGTACCTCCAGCTTCTCCACCCATCATGTGGTTGCCGAGAGACTTCATAAGAAAATGAATGTGGACCTCGCTTCACAGATCCTGGTATAGAGCAAAAGCTCAGTGTTCTTTTTGTTCTGAATTTCCTTCTTTCTTTTCTTCCATCCGTTGGTCTTTCCTTCCTCTCTCCCTCCCTTCTGTCTCCTCTGACCCTCTGCTCCTTTGAGTAAGTGGATTCAGCACTGGAGACAGAATGGCTTATAGTTCATTTCAGGACACAGATATTTTGAGCTGTTTGTTTTCCAGCTTACACTCATGTTTTCCAATTCAGGTTATGTTTCCTGCTGGAAAACCGGGCCCTCACAAGAGCTTTTGGCAGCCACAGACTGATTTGGTTGAGAACCATCTCTTCCTTGGCAGGCAGTCGAGGAGAGCCACTCTGTGTGTGCGGGCGGCAATTCACACTCCCTCTCTGAGGTTGGACTGCTCGCCAAAGTCACTACCCACACAGCTCCATCTCCCTTGAGATGGAGACGTCCTTTTCCAGCTTAATGGTTATGTGCTTCCTTGGAGGTAGAATGCAGAAGCTGTGTAATAGATAAAGCCAACCTTTCTCGTGTCTTCCCTCAGAAGCTGTGTATGGACTACTGTGTCTTTCAGACCCTGTGAAGGGGATGAATAGGAGAAAGGCCCAGCCCAATAGTGTGGAAATTCTGTGGAAATTAATCCTAACCTACTGGGATATTCCCTCTTACCCACCTTTTCTGACATTGATAGTGGAACTTAGGTGCCCGTATTTGGTGCTGCCTGTATTTTATGTCCTGACTCCCATTCAGTCTATGTAGGTTGCCATCCCATCCAGAAGATTATCAGTATTTTATCTTGGCTTTTTCATTTTTTTACTTTTGCCTTTAAGGTTCCCACATTGAGTCAAACTATCATGTCTAAAACCAAACATAGTAATTGTACCAGTGTTTCTCCTGGGCTCCTCAGTTTGGGGAAGACCGTCACTAGTTCGGCAGTGTCAACTGGAGTCCTGGGGGGTCATCTCAGACTCTTCTGTATCCCTGTGTACCCTCTTTCTATTCAGTTACTTAGAACTTGCTGGAGACAGCAAGTCTAATGTCTAAATGTCTCTTAAATTTGTTCTTCCTATTCCCAATTACCCAGTCCTCAGGTTCTAGTACAGAGTTTATAATTTCTCATTTTGATTATTGCAAAATCCCTTTACCCCCCTCTTATGGTACAGCCTCTGATCTAATATATTAGGAACTCAAATGAGATTGTTTATCTCCTTTGCTTAGAATCTGTCACTAGTTCTTCAACTATTAGATTGAATAGGATTAAGTTCAATGTAGGAAATGTAGGAAACTAGTTCGTTCTCTACCTTTTCCTCTCCCTCTCCTACACTTTGGCTTCCTTGATTCAGAAAACCGTGGACAATGTCATGACTCCCGTATCTTGGATCCTGTAATTTCTTCTGCTTGAAAAGTCCTCCATCACACGTTCTGCCTTGTTCATTCAGAAAATTACTACCAGTTTCAACATCCAGTGTAAACAGCTCCCCTGTTTAAAACAGAATTTGAAAACACAGGACTCAGTAATCCCTAAAGTGCTTCCAGCTTGAAAATCTATGATTCTGTGAAATCTTGCATTTCACATTCAGAGTCACCTGCCTTCTTTCATCTTTATTATTTTTTTTCCTGGATGCCAAAACAATACCTGCTTTAGCAACTGTGTTGCAGGCTGACAATGCCCTTTAAAAGAAGTCAGAAATTGAAGATCAAATCCATAGACATACCACCAGCACTCTTTGTGGAAATGAGACTCAGAGCAGAAATGGTCGGGAAAAAAATGCCCCAGTTCTAGTAGAACGAGAATGTGAGCTCAGACATCTCATGGGACTTGACATTTCCATCGATCATGGCCATCAAGCAAGGAAGGGGAATGACTTGGTTTAATGCAAATCCTCTGGATCTAGTTAACCATTTGGAAATCATGAATAACAATTGCCATCTCCATTAAGACACAGTTCTTGTCACCAGCCGTAATAAATACATATGATATTGCCCATGCATCAGTGTTACAGTGTTCTTCTGGAACAGTCCCCTGGGGTATGCATCTGTGTTTGTGTGCACTCGCATGCATGGACACTTGCAGACACACACTTATTTATACACCTCTTGTCCTCTAAAACACAAAATAAGGCTGATTGATAAACAGATGGATAAGTATTATTGCTCTCTGTCTCAATTTAGAGCACCCTATCTGAAGCATGTCTTTAACCTGCCTATCAGCATACAGCCATACCAGGGAGAGTCTAGGCCCTACAGACTTCTGTGCCTTCTTGTTTCATTACCAATCTACTCTCCCCATGCCTTGCTGTGCTCCCGCATTTGCTAGTCTCCTGCACTTTCCTCTCCTGACATGAGCTCTGTAATCCCCCTTGCCCTAATATGCAGTCTGGCTTTCCACACTGTGGTCCTGCACATTTCCCTGGACTCAGTCACCCTGTGATTCATTTTGCTCCCAAATATTCTAGGAAAGCTTTCCCTCCAATTCCCATGTCAAATTCCTTGCCTGGGGAACCCACCCCAGCAGTCCCTGATGGACTTGCCATAGCCCCTCTGGGTCCAGTATTACACTGTTGTCTGTTGACTCCACACTCATTCTTCCACACTCCAATTTGTGATTCTGAGACTGGAGCCTGTACACCTCATTTCTGCTGTGCCCCCAGCTCCAACATAGGTTTTTGTCAATAGGGGGAGCCGGAGTCAACTAGGAGGCAGGGGGAGGAAGAAGGGAGTTTCTTTTTCCTCTCAGCTTCCTGGGAGCTTCTGGTGGGTCACCTCGGGCTTCCTTCTTTACCTAGGCAGCAGGGTGTTTCTGCAACTACAGCTGAAGCCAATTTTACCAATTCTTGAAGAACCAACAGCCAAAGGGACCTTCATCCACACTTCTCAAGTTGAGTGTCCATCTTTTCTCTTTGTTACCCACTCCTGGGCGTAGTAACTTTATGCATTTGCTATCTCTGTGATACCTTAGTGCATCTTTTTGTCTTTTCAGATATCTAGATAACAATTCTTTTACCTGCATTAAAATTTTTTATTCTTCCTGTTAAAATAACTGGTGTAATTTCTTTCTGTGGGATACCAGCCATAGAGGAGATGTTTTTTTTGCTGGTCTAAGTCTCTCTCTCAAGTGCTTAAGGAGTAATGAACACCTATGCTGGATTTTAAAGGGTTGGGTTGGCCACTTGCCTATCCCTTTGGTATTGTCCAATATATTTGGGACTCCACTTGTTTCTGAAAATGCCACCCTTAGTTCATGCATGGTTATCAGTGGGGATTGGGTTTGGCACAGGAACCATGGGCATAATGTTCACTAGGCATTGTGGTCAGCTGGGTGGACAAGTGGGTGTGTGCTGTTTAAGACACATGCAGCTCTCTCTTAACCATCACCGATGGTACCTGTTTTTGCAGCAAAGATAACTGGTTTTCCATTATCTTACCACATGGTAGGGTTACACTTTTGTACTCGCCTGAAAGTTAGATGTAGTCACGAGATTTGCTTTGCTTTATTTGTGCTGGTATTTAAAATTTGTCTTTTCTATGCATCGTATTGTTGGGTCTTGACTTTTTAATACAATCTGACAAATTCTGCCTTTTATTTGAGAGTTTAGTCCTTTTATATTACTATAATTATTGATATTATTGATATAATTATTGATATTATTGATATTAATTTTATTGTGTGTTAGTTGTTCAGTCATGTTCAATGCTTTGTGATCCTATGGACTGTAGCCGACCAGGTTCCTCTGTCCATGGAATTTTCCAAGCAAGAATACTGGAGTGGGTTGCCATTCCCTTTTCCAGGGGATCTTCCTGATCCAGGAATTGAACCTACATCTCCTGCATTGCAGGCAGATGCTTTACCATCTGAGCCCCTTAGATCTAGCATATTATTGCTTGTTCCAACAATCCCTTCATTCCTCCATTTCACCTTTCTTGTTTTGATGTAAGCAGTTTTCAATATTCACTTTTATTCTAACTAATGGCTTTTTAACCATACCTTTTTTCATGTCTTTAACTAATTACTCAGCATTTAACTCAGAGAAGGCAATGGCACCCCACTCCAGTACACTTGCCTGGAAAATCCCATGGATGGAGGAGCCTGGTAGGCTGCAGTCCGTGGGGTTGTGAAGAGTTGGACATGACTGAGCGACTTCACTTTCACTTTTCACTTTCATGCATTGGAGAAGGAAATGGCAACCCACTCCAGTATTCTTGCCTGAAGAATCCCAGGGCTGCTGTCTCTGGGGTTGCACAGAGTCAGACATGACTGAAACGACTTAGCAGCAGCAGCATTTAACTGATGATTATCGTATGTACCTGTAACTCTTCACAGTGTTACTTTTCACTGCTTCTTCACAAGACATTGGGAAACTTGGAACAATTAGGTTCTGTTGACATGATCACCTTTGTGTTACTATAAACACACACACACACACACACACACACACACACACACATTTGGGGCTTCCCAGGTGGCGCCAGTGTTAAAGAACCCGCCTGCCAGTGCAGGAGACATAAGACACCTGGGTTCGATCCCTGGGTCAGGAAGATTCCCTGGAGGAGGGCATAGCAACCCACTCCAGTATTCTTGCCTGGAGTATCCCATGGACAGAGGAGCCTGGTGGGCTGTAGTCCATAGGGTCGCAAAGAGTCAGTCATGTCTAAAGCAAATTAGCACACGTGCATACACATTTTACAATCTATATACACTATAAACACAGCAAAAATATTAGTTATTTTTGTTTAAATGGTCATATTTTTTTGAAAAAGAAAGGAAAACTTTCATATTTATATAATACTTATTTTCGTGTCACTCATTCATTTTTGTTAATCTGATTTTCTATCTGGCGTTATTGCCCCTCAGCCAGAAGAACTTCTTTCAGAGTATTTTGTGGAGTAAATAACATGGCTACAAATCCTCCCATTTGTTTTCGTCGTTGTTGTTGTTGCTGTTCATCTGAAAATGTCTTTATTTTGCCTTTAATATTTTAAAAGCAATTTTAAGTACGGGGATGGAGGAGGGAGGAGGGTTCAGGATGGGGAACACGTGTATACCTGTGGCGGATGCATGTTGATATATGGCAAAACCAATACAATATTGTAAAGTTAAAAAATTAAATTAAATTAAAAAAACAAAACAAAACAAAGCAATTTTACTGGCTGTAGGATTCTTGATTATTCTCTGATTGTTTTAAAGATTTCATTCCATTGCCTGTGACCTTCATGATTTCTGGTAAGAAGTCAGCTGTATTTGTGCAATTATGTTTCTATATATAATGTATGATTTTTGTTGCTCCTTTTAAGATTTTCTTTTTATCTTGGGATTCAACCATTGATATGGTGTTATATGGTATTGATTATATTTATTCTCCTTGGTGTTTACTGACTTCTTGCATCTACAAAGCAAACTTTCTCAAGTAATTTGGGGAATTTTTGATCATTATATTTTTTCTCTGTTCCATTCTGTCTTTGAATTCCTTTTGGAACTCCAATTATAAGTATATTAGATTGCTTGATATTGTATCAAAGGTCACTAAAGCTTTGTTAATTTTTATTCAAAAATTTTCCTCTCTGTTCTTTAGTTTGGATAATTTCTATTCATCTATCTTTGAGTTTACTGTTTCTTTCCTCTGACATTTTTAATACTCTGTTTTGTGGTTTCAGCTTTAAACTTTGCTTTTTTAAAATAGTTGTGTTTTTTGCTGATATTTCTTATTCTTGATTCACTGATATATATTCTTAGAAGTTCTTTAGTGTACTGCTTATCCATGAACTACAGGGTGTACACTCTTATTGCTTTGAATGTCTACTAATTTTTTTATTTATATGTGGACAATTTGGAAGGTATATTGGAAGATAAAATCTAGAGACTCTAGATTTTGTTATCTTCTTTTGAAGAATATTTACATTTGTTTAATTAACTTGGCTGACTTTAAACTCCAAAATGTTATCTTCTGTTGGAAGGAATTAATCAATACAATTATTTCAGCTTTTGGGGATTCCCTCGTAGTAGCTAAGAAGGTAAACAGTCTGCCTGCAATGCGGGAGACCTGGGTTTGATCCCTGGATCAGGAAGATCCCTTGAAGAAGGAAATGGCAACCCACTCCAGTATTCTGGCCTGGAAAATCCCATGGACATAGGAGCCTGGCAGGCTACAGTCCATAGGGTCGCAGAGTTGGACACAATTGAGCAACTTAACTCACTCAGCTTTTAGTTCTGTATTCTTCCTTTTTTTCAGCAGTCAATCAATACTTTTAGCAGAATCTATTTGCAGATTTTTGTACAGATTTTTGTACTCACGACCTTTGTAGCCCCCTCCTTTCCAGGATCTTTCCCCCTACTATAAACACACACATACACACTTTTCAGCAGTTTTGCCAGCCCAGAACTCCATTCTCTGGCACCTCAAGCTAGCAGTACTGTAGTTTTCTACTATCCTGAAATATAAGGATTGGGATATACCCCCAGGTAAAAAACTGTTAATTCACAAATCTCACCAATGCATTGCCTATCTAACAAGACTGATCTCCCTTTCAGTTTCTGCCAGTTTGTGGTACCCTCCAATGCTCCTAAAATAGTTTGTACACACTTTGTGACTGTTATCTGTATAAGAGTTAGCCTGTCCAAGATACTTTGTCACTACTGAAATCTGGAACTTCCTTAAATTCAGTTTGCTTTTTAAAATTTAACAAACTTTTTGAAAAGTCAATTGTAAATGAATATAATATATAACATTGTATTGTGCTTCAATTTGTGAAGAATTTTTATATACATTTTCTTTTTTAGACCTTGACTCCAGTTAGATATTTTTACTATTCCTATTTTACAGATTAAAAAACTGAAATTTGGAAATATTACTTTATGCAAGTTCATGAATCTGATAAATGAAATTCTTTTGTACTCAGTTCTGCTGATTCTAAGCTCTGTGTTTTTCTCACAATAGCAAAGCTGTCTCCAAAAGGAATCTTTGCTTTGTGGCTGAGGCCTGCATAGCTTTGATGACCTGCTCTTGGAAAATTTTGAGTGGAGACTAGAGAGGACAAGTCTCTGGGCATGCAACACTCAGCAGGTTCTGCCAATTCTCACCGATATTCAGCATATGGAATTCTCAGGACCTGCCACGTATTGGTGCCCTAAAGGCTGATGGACCAATGCCTGATTAATGCCGTTTCCCCAAAACATCACTCTAGGGGTCTTATCTGCAGATTTATACCCAGAGAAGGCATGAAAGTAGGATGGGCCTGGCATGAAATAAAGACCGTTGAGGAATCTGTCCTGGCTACAGAGATTGGCTCTGGAAGTATAGCCAAGCAGGAAGGCCCAGAGCCCAGAGAGTTTGGCAAGCTCAATATGTATCAGGCCTGGCTGAACACAGGGGTGTGGGGCATGGGGGTGAGAGGCATCTAGGCATCTCATGGTCATAATCTTGGGAAAATGAACTTCACCTCAGATAGGACCCCAGAAGGAAAGAGACCTTACCACAAAGATGCCACTGACAGCTTTAGGAGGACAGGAATGACTGGCAGAGTCAGGTATGGGGTTTCCTTTCTACTCATTGCTCAATGCCACACTCTATGCCAGGCATGTACTTTTTTGTTGTTGTTTTAAGCAGGAACACATTCCTAATAATGAGGCCAACTCGGGGAATGAGCCCATCATAGAGGAGAAACCTGGAGGTCTCCTTAAGGGCCCTGGGGAACCAAGTGGGGAGTAATGGAGCTTTATCACAACACATGAAAAGCCTGCCAGAGTTCATATCCTAGCTATTCACTGACTTCATGTAACCAAAGCCTAGATACATGTCCATTTGAATGATTTTCTTCTTCTCCGGCCTCTTTGGTCACTCATGTCCCCAGAGTTGATTTTCTGGCTGTTCTAGGTGATTGGCTCCTGGAGAGAACGTGGGCCACTATTCTGCTTGACAGTGTTCTATCTGTGCAGAGCTGGACTGATGTGCTTGTAGACTGCCAGTCTGACTTAGAAGGGGCTTGATGAATTCACCATCCAGAGAGTGCCCCTAGCGAGCCTATTCCTGGAGACTGGGGTTTCCTCCAGAACAGCAATTCTGACAGATTGGCAGGGCAATGGGAGATCATTAGACTGCCAAGAGCCTCTACAGGCAGACAGTGGGACACAAGACCCATTCACCACCTTTCCATAGAAGTCCTTGGTGTAACATTAATGTCCAAACAGATGCACTGGAGTCCAGTAGCCACAGAACTCTGCACAGATGGCCAGATACACTAAAATCTGGACAGGGGAGCTCCTGTGAGTTGCCCATCACTGAGTGTCTACTTGTTCCGTCTGAACCTTCTCTGCATGAATGGCCCAGAAGGCTTTACACAGTGTATTTTGGGTGCTAAGCTCACTCCTGATTGCATTTTTTCTCTTATTATTAAAACTTTCATTTTCTCCTTGTCCCACTATTCTCATCCACTTATTTTAAATTCAGTTTTATCTACTTTTTATATTGAATGTATTTAGGTAATCCACCGTAAATCCTTTATTGAAAAAAGAAGGTATAAATAAATAAACAGGCAAATAAGCAAACATAATCTCTGTTGAGAGATAGACTTGAGATCCTTATGATGGTAAGAATTTTTCTCCACAGCTTTAGGTAGCAATAGCAGAGAAAACTGTAAGTGAATTTTAATCGTAGATGGATTTTCTTGAGTTCCTACATGGTTCATTTTGGGGGATGATCATTCATTTGGTTGGGAGGGGGGTAACAAATGTTCTAGTCACGTGTTTGCATTTGTCCCAGCTCATGAGAAAGAATTTTGTCAAATATAAAGGAATTTTGTCAGTTGGTTGGTTACACTTTGTTAGCTTAAAGTCAGCCAAAGTGGGAAAATGTATGTAACAGAAGTTGTCAAAGTTATAAATTCATTTTTTTGAAGATTGGTTTCCCAGCATACCACTTGCATGCTGCCACCCTTACCCTTCCCAAAATTTGGGCTTCAAGTAATAAAATTATCTTTGAGACTTAGATTCTAGATTATTAGAGTATGGATCAGAAATAGAGGATGGTAAAATGCCCCTGCTTCCAAGTGCTTCATAGAGAGAGATGGAGAGAATATAATCAGTCCTACAGAAGGCCCAGTTTTCCAGGGCTGGCTTCAGTGAATGCCATGTATGGTGCTGCTGAACAGATGATGCTGAATGGTTTACTCACTGTTGAGATGACCCTGCTGTTATTACAGGATGTGTGTATGAGTGTTTATGTGTGAGTGCTGCCCTGACCTGTGGTCACTGCAAACCACACCAGCCCTAAGTTCCTAATGGTTCCTTTAGGTTCCAGAGGGAGAAGGAACTCATTTCCTTCATATTATACTTAGAGGAGGATGCTTCATTCCATGTGTGGCCTCACTTTCCAACAGGAAGGTTTTTAGATTCACTTGTATGGTAACTTCCCCAGGAGCCCTGTCTCCCTTGGGAGGTCTGGAGAGGACCGGTTCTGGGATCTGCCTCACCTAAGACCATTTCCAACTGATGAATGATTGACACTTTTTCTCCAGGTGACAGAGAAACAAAGCAGCAATGTGCTCATTGGAGCAGAGTGTGGTCAGTCATGGAAGTATAGGTAAAGGGGTCACAGAGGTGGATGTGGGCAGTGCCAGTCAGAGTTCTCCCCAGGGGATGGCCACTGGACTTGGAGACTTATTGAATATTCCATGAGCGTAGGATCAGTTTATCCTGTTGATATGAATTTCCCAACAAATGACATTGGCAGATTGTCAAGGCCATCTCTGCTGTGGCCATGGATTCTGTGGGCTCTCAGAACCTGATACTAATATATGATACTCTTCACAATTAAACACATAAGCTCTTCTGTCTTTGGTCTTTGCAGATTTCCCTCTGATTGTGTCAGGCTTCTGTATGAGAAACTGTGGGGGTTCTGCAGATAAGATTTCTCTAGTCCATGCCACAGTTCCATTTCTCATCAGAATTTTAAAATGGACTTTATGCTTTATCCTTCAAAATCTTGCTAGTTTAGAATCTGTGAGTCGACTTCCTAGAGTTTAATTTGGCTCAGGGCCCAAGACAAAAGTGAATTTCTGGACCAACTTAACCATAGACTGACTTAAGAGTATGTTGCAGCCTCTGGGTGCTGCTGCTATGTGAGAGCTCCCTGAGCTCACCCCACCCGACCCGGGTTACAGCCAGCTCTCAATATGACTGCATTTATCTAGAGTCCAACCAGAAACTAAATCATTGTAAGCATTAAAAACAGAGGGAAATTAATGTAGGGAACCGTTCACATAGGTAAAAGAAAATCTGCAAAGCCAAAGTGGGTATACCAAATCAACCCACCTTCCATCAAAGGAAGCCTCTAGCCTCTGTAGACTGAAGTGACAGAGGACAGAAGCCAGACTCCAGAGTATGGGGTCAGCAGGTGGGAGCTGGAACCATGGAAAGACATCGCTGACTTTAGAAATTCTTCTCTGAACAGAAAGAGAAATGGGGAGTAATAGCATCCCCAGGATGGCTCCCTTCCTCCTGCTCTTGCATTTCCGTCCAGGGCCTCCCATTGGCCCGGCGCAGCTCATATCATGCTGGGGAAATGCAGGCTTCAGGGCTAGACCCCCATCACAACCCTGCCTTAGGGAGAGAACAGGTCAAGATCAAGAGACAGAACCTGTTGGACCTCTCAGCAGAGATGGCTGGGGGTGTATACAGTCTAGATGAAATCAGTGTTACTTTGAACAGCCCCTGAGTTCCCCTTAGGGCTGTGGTTCTCAATCAGTGTTAAGGGAACTCCTGGCGAGCTAATGAGAGGTCTGGGTAGGAGTCAAGGATTACAGAACAAGAAAGTGCTCGCCCTCAGTTCTTAGGTTGACTGTTGCAGAGATTGTGCATCTGAGACCTTTCGCTGCTTTAGGAGCAGCTGTGGAGAACCTGCACTTACCTTTCTCCTTCTGCCCAAGCTAGTGTCTTTATTGTGCTTTTCCTCAATGGGATTATTGCAGTGTTCAACTTCTAATGGAATTTTTACTTCTAGTTTTATTTTTAAAGTAACAAGAACAGTGTTTTCTTTCACTGGAACACTTTTCAGTGGTGAAGGGCCTCATAAGCATTTCCTGTCTGCATTTTCTCTAAATCTCACAATACCACTATGGCATAGATATGAACATCTCCAATTTACAGATGACGATCTGGGCATAAGTGGGTAGGAAATCATGAGTTCAAAGTCACATGGTTATACATTTGTGTATTTGTATGCTGGCTTGTTCTACTCCACAACCAATAAGAGATGAAATTAAAACATGGGTCTGTGCTCTTATCCCTACAATGAGATGCTTTTTTTGCTCTGTAATATCAGAACACCCGGCCACATAAAATCCCAGATGGACAACCCCTGATTTCCCCTCCTCTGTCTGTTTGCCCATTGATTTTGTTTTTTTATAAACTTTTTAAAATTTTTATTTATTTATTGTTGTGCTGGGTCTTTGTTGCTGTGTGGGCTTTTCTCTAGTTGCTGTGAGCAGGGGCTACTCTCTAGTGGGAGTGCAAGGGCTTCTCATTGTGGTGGCTTTTCTTTCTGCAGAGCACACACTCTAGGGCACGCGGGCTTCAGTAGTTGCTGTGCATGGGCTCAGTAGTTGCGGCTCCTGGGCTTAGTTGCTCCGCTGTATGTGGGAGCTTCCTGGCTCAGGGGTCAAACCCGTGTCTCCTGCGTTGGCAGGTGGATTCTTTACCACTGAGCCACCAGGGAAGCCTTGTGTGTGTATTTATTGAATGTATTTTAGGTTTTTATTTCAGGCATAAAACTAGAGGTCCTATAACCAAAAGGCCTTCAAGAGATCAGGTGATCTCTTAGAACCTAAACGATCCTCCTTTTTTCCACTTGGGATCTGAGACCTAGGAAGGTTAAGGGCTACATACCAAGCTACACCTGGTGCCGTCATTACTGCGGGATATTTTCTAGTTGAAACTTGAACACAATTCTTGGTTTGTCTCTATCCAGACTAACGTACAAAAATTTGGGACCCAGATTTTCTCTGGTACACCTCCAATCTGGTTTTCACCCATGAGGGAAACATGGACAGCAATATGGAAATTTCTTTTCTTGAAAAGCATTTACTTTGAAGTCAAGCTGGAACTGGATGATTCCAAGATGAGGCGTTTCCCAGATCATGTTTCCTGTGTTCGTCTGAATGGGCTTCCTTTGGGTGGGAGCATCTGATTGGCTCAGGATGAATTTGACAACTGAAGCCATAGGAGAAGACTGTCTATTATTCTCAGACCCCTAACTCTCCGTTTCAACAGCTTCCTAGTCCTATCCATTCTAAAAGTTCACAGTGATCAACAAGACTGTCCAAGAGACGCTTCTGTTCCATGCCTCTGCCTTCAGCCCCCACCACTCACACCTGTGTTCGTTTCCCTCCAGCCACACCAGCCTCTATACTTCACTGTGAATGCACTTCTATTTCTTCTCTCTGCTAGGAAGACTCTGCCCTGATATACTTGCCTGGTTCTTTTCTTCTCTTCTTTCAGATCTGTGTTCAAATACCCTCTTCTCAGAAAGATCTTCCCCAAAGTCCTATTGAAATAGTTCCCTGTGCGCACCTGTCACTCTCTAAGCATCTTTCACCACTTAATTTTTTTCAGAGCTCTTATCACCCCTGACACATTATATACCTATTTCTTTATTGCCTCCCTATACACATTAGACTTTAAATCCCGAAGGGAGGGTCAGGATATTAGCCATGGGCTTGCCCATGTCCCCAACACCTACAGCAGTGCCTGGTGCTTAGCAGACACTCAAAAATAATTTGTTGAATTAATGAATGACTACCCTTATCTCTTCTCATGATGTTGCTCTCCCAGAGGCCTCAACACTTCTTGCCTAAACCACTCCAGCAGCTTCCTAACTGATTTTCCTGACCTGCTCTAATTTCTCCTTCACACAACTGCCACACTGGTCATTCTTAAATGCAGATTTGATCCTGTCACTCTCTTCTTTAATAATTTTAGTGCCTTCCTACTACCCTTCTTGGTAGACTCTACCTGCCTCCCAAGTCTCATCTCCTACTTTCTCCTTTGTGGACTTTGTGTTATAAAAAAATATGATTAAATTCCCACCCATGCACCATGTGATTCCTCCTGTATTAGTTTACCATTTGCTGCTATGACAAAACACCACCAACTTAGTGGTTTAAAACAGCACACATTTATTTTCCTTCAGCTCTGGAGGTCAAAAGTCTGACACAGATCTTCCTGAGCTAATCAAAGTATTGGCAGGGCTGTGTTCCTTCCTGGAGGCTCTAGGAGAAAACATAGTCCTTGACTTTTATAGCTTTTAGAGGCTACCCTCATCTTGACTCATGACCATATCTCTTCCATCTTCAAAGCAATAAACATAGCATCTCCGACCTTTGCTTCTCTTATCACACCTCCTCTAATTCTCTCCTTCTGCCTCCCTCTTCCACCTTTAAGGACTCTTATGTTGGACCCACCCAGATAGCCTGGGATCGTCTTCTATTTTAAAGTCACTCTATTAGCAACCTGAATCCCATCCTCAACCTTAATTCCACTCTGCCCTGTAACGTAACATAGGCATAAGTTCTGGGGCATTAATAGAATGTGGACATCACTGGGTGTGGGCATTATTCTGCAGAGCACAGAACTTTCGGGAGGTTCCTTTCCCCCTTTTTTATGTATATATCATATCCATTCATTCCATCTGTCCTTTAAGGCTCATCTTCAGTTAAAAGTAACCTGACATTTCATTTTACCCGACTGCATATTCTTCCAAACTTCGTCTAAGGCCAGTAATACTTTTCATCTTGTATTATATATATATTTTATGTGCATGTCTTATTACACAAATTGGACTGCTACTTCCTGGATGGCAATAACGGCTTAATTAATCTCTGCGAACAGAAGACTTCCACACATATGTGATGTTTAATAAGAATTTGTTGTTGAAGAATTAATTAGAAGAAAATTGAATAGGAAAAGAATAGAGGGAAATCAAGAAAGAAAAAAAAAAAAAGAAACATGAAGAAAGAAAGCGAGAAAGGAAAGGAGGGATTTAATCACTTGTGTCCCATTTTGTCTACATTTCAAGATGTTGTTGAGGTGATCTGAGTGAAGGCCTGGAATAATTGAGACATTCAAATGTTCACAAACTCCTACTCCTTCTGTATTTCAGTTCAGTCGTTCAGTCGTGTCCAACTCTTTGCGAGCCCATGAATTGCAGCACACCAGGCCTCCCTGTCCATCACCAATTCCCGGAGTTCACTCAAACTCATGTCCATCGAGTCGGTGATGCCATCCAGCCATCTCATCCTGTCGTCCCGTTCTCCTCCTGCCCCCAATCCCTCCCAGCATCAGAGTCTTTTCCAATGAGTCAACTCTTCACATGAGGTGGCCAAAGTATTGAAGTGTCAGCTTTAGCATCAGTCCTTCCAAAGAACACCCAGGACTGATCGTCTTTAGAATGGATGGGTTGGATCTCCTTGCAGTCCAAGGGACTCTCAAGAGTCTTCTCCAACACCACAGTTCAAAAGCATCAATTCTTCGGTGCTCAGCTTTCTTCACAGTCCAACTCTCACATCCATACATGACCACTGGAAAAACCATAGCCTTGACTAGACGGACCTTTGTTGACAAAGTAATGTCTCTGCTTTTGAATATGCTATCTAGATTGGTCATAACTTTCCTTCCAAGGGGTAGATCAGATCAGATCAGATCAGTCACTCAGTCGTGTCTGACTCTTTGCAACCCCCTGAATCCAGCACGCCAGGCCTCCCTGTCCATCACCAATTCCCGGAGTTCACTGAGACTCACATCTGTCGAGTCACTGATGCCATCCAGCCATCTCATCCTCTGTCGTCGCCTTCTCCTCCTGCCCCCAATCCCTCCCAGCATCAGAGTCTTTTCCAGTGAGTCAACTCTTCGCATGAGGTGGACAAAGTACTGGAGTTTCAGCTTTAGCATCATTCCTTCCAAAGAAATTCCAGGGCTGATCTCCTTCAGAATGGACTGGTTGGATCTCCTTGCAGTCCAAGGGACTCTCAAGAGTCTTCTCCAACACCATGGTTCAAAAGCATCAATTCTTCTTTGCTTAGCCTTCTTCACAGTCCAACTCTCACATCCATACATGACCACAGGAAAAAGCATAGCCTTGACTAGATGGACCTTTGTTGGCAAAGTATTGTCTCTGCTTTTGAATATGCTATCTAGGTTGGTCATAACTTTCCCTCCAAGGAGTAAGCGTCTTTTAATTTCATAGCTGCAGTCACCATCTGTAGTGATTTTGGAGCCCAGAAAAATGAAGTCTGACACTGTTTCCACGGTTTCCCCATCTATTTCCCATGAAGTGATGGGACTGGATGCTATGATCTTCGTTTTCTGAATGTTGAGTTTTAAGCCAACTTTTTCACTCTCCACTTTGACTTTCATCAAGAGGCTTTTTAGTTCCTCTTCACTTTGTGCCATAAGGGTGGTGTCATCTGCATATCTGAGGTTATTGATATTTCTCCCGGCAATCTTGATTCCAGCTTGTGTTTCTTCCAGTCCAGCATTTTTCATGATGTACTCTGCATATAAGTTAATAAACAGGGTGACAATATATAGCCTTGACGAACTCCTTTTCCTATTTGGAACCAGTCTGTTGTTCCATGTCCAGTTCTAACTGTTGCTTCCTGACCTGCATACAAATTTTTCAAGAGGCAGATCAGGTGGTCTGGTATTCCCATCTCTTTCAGAATTTTCCACAGTTTATTGTGATCCACACAGTCAAAGGCTTTGGCATAGTCAATAAAGCAGAAATAGATGCTTTTCTGGAACTCTCTTTAAAACTCAGCAGTGGCTACAGGACTGGAAAAGGTCAGTTTTCATTCCAATCCCAAAGAAAGGCAATGCCAAAGAATGCTCAAACTACCGCACAATTGCACTCATCTCACACGCTAGTAAAGTAATGCTCAAAATTCTCCAAGCCAGGCTTCAGCAATATGTGAACTGTGAACTTTCTGATGTTCAAGCTGGTTTTAGAAAAGGCAGAGGAACCAGAGATCAAATTGCCAACATCCGCTGGATCATGGAAAAAGCAAGAGAGTTCCAAGGAGTAAGTGTCTTTTAATTTCATGGCTGCAGTCACCATCTGCAGTGATTTTGGAGCCCAAAAAAATAAAGTCTGACATTTTTTCCACTGATTCCCCATCTATTTCACATGAAGTGATGGGACCAAGTGCCATGATCTTAGTTTTTTGAATGTTGAGCTTTAAGCCAACTTTTTCACTCTCCACTTTCACTTTCATCAAGAGGCTTTTGAGTTCCTCTTCACTTTCTGCCATAAGGGTGGTGTCAACTGCATATCTGAGGTTATTGATATTTCTCCCGGCAATCTTGATTCCAGCTTGTGCTTCTTCCAGCCCAGCATTTCTCATGATGCACTCTGCTTATAAATTAAATAAGCAGGGTGACAATATACAGCCTTGACATACTCCTTTTCCTATTTGGAACCAGTCTGTTGTTCCATGTCCAGCTCTAACTGTTGCTTCCTGACTTGCATATAGGTTTCTCAAGAGGCAGGTCAGATGGTCTGGTATTCCCTTCTGTATTTACTATCTCATAAATTTTGCCACCACCTGGAAATCCAACAACTAGAAAACTTGCATGCTCCATAGCCTAAAGATCTAAAGACATTACCCAACAGCTCCCTAAAGTTTCTAAGATCCTAATGTATTAAACATCCCTAAATTAAATTATGTGAAAACATAGGTTTGGCATCAGTTTCAAACCCAAGACATCACACAGTAGCTGTATGACTCTGGGTAAGTTATTTGCTATTTCAGATTCTCAGATACCACTTCTCTAATAGGGAGCTGCTATCATTGACCTCATAGGGTTGTTGTGAGGGTCAAAGGAAGTTATACTGATACACGTAAAATGTCCACCATACTGCTCATATAGCAGTAGGTGTTCAGAAGAGATTTCTTCTTTGAACTTCTGCCCACAAATAAGATGTTACCTTATATGGGACACCTGCTCAGACCCGACAGTGGGGAGAAGCTGGGTTTCAGAACCGCATACATTCCAGAGTGGGTTCTGACTCCATGCAGTTATCAAGAACCTCCAGGTTAGGATGGTATTGGGCGGGCCAAAATGTTTATTCGTGTTTGGGTTTTTCCATAGTGTGCTATGGAAAATCCGAATGAGCTTTATGGCCAAACCAATATAAACATCATCCGGCCACAAGGCATCACTGATTAATCAAAGGCAAGACCTGATAGAGGAGGTGCAGCTGTGGCTCAGAACTGCTGTCACACCTGGCAAATGATGGTGGGCAAGGGCAAGACACGGAACTTTACCAGTTGGATGATTTAAACAGATAAGCCCAATAATGCAACAGAAGCTCCTTTGCCCAGCTCCTGCATCTTCTCATAAGATAAATATCTATCATTCTTTTGATGGCTGTCATTGTCATTTCTCTCTCAATGGTACGTTAAGGAGAATGTAACCCAAACTCGCGATGAATGTGTTAACCAATTGATAACCACTCTCTACTCCGAAGTGTCAGGCACCGTGAAAACATGGGGTTTTATTTTAACTGGTCTTACACCAGGTGCACTCAGCCACCAAGAGCTATATTTATTTTCATGATGAAAGCTCAATGTGGGGATGCAGTGAGGAAAGAGAGGATAGCCATCATTCCTTGATGCCTTTGTAAAGGCTTGCCTCATTTATAGTAACTGAAGCTGAGGCCAGGAATGGAGAAATTATTGAGCCCCTCAACTGAAAAAGTGAGGAACTGTCAGGCCTAGTGCCTGGCAACAGAGAACATTTGAAGAGATTCTGTAAAGGTTTATGATCAATGGTAGCAACTCAAAACTTCTCTTAAAAGGGAAAGTATTGATTTGGGCTGGATATGAGATGACTTGTGGGCTATCATTCCTGGTTCTTTTACACCTTTGGGGCAATAGTTTTTCTCTAGGAGACATTCTGTCTGAGAATATCACTTGTTTAGATTCTGGACATGGTAGCATATACCATATGTATAGCGCATATCATGTAACATATGTATATTCTGGCCAACAGTCATGGCCTTGCAGATCTAGAACACTGACGTGGTTCATGGGAAAAGAAAGCCCATTGATCCACATAAAGAAGCAGCAGCTTTTGAGAACTAGGAGTGAAAATCTGATCTTTGTTTTTGAGCATGCCTGAGTGCAGATGCTCTGCTAAATCCTGCATGACTAAATCTTCCCGTTGCACAGGGTTTTCACTGCAGTGTTACTAGCTAATGAGCTTTTGCAGTAAGGCAGAGCCACTAGCTGAACTTTTGGATATTTTGGATATGTCTTTGCTGATTTGAGTATGATGACTTGTGAGGGTTTTAAAGGGTAAGTAGGAATTAGTTATGAGGATGAAGATATCACAGATAGATGACACTGTTTATGTCCTCCATTGTCCCCCACATTTCAAAAAAAAATAAAACCACTGGGAAACTGTAAGGAGTTCAGAGTAGCTGGAATATAAGGTACTTGGAGAGGTATTGGTAGAAGATGAAGTTGAAAAAGCTAAGAGGGCTTTGGTACCAAGTTAGGGATACACTCTTCTTCAGAGGGGAGACAGGGAAGCATTTCGGACAGCTGGCGTTCATTCAGTTCAGTTCACTTGCTTAGTGGTGTCCGATTCTTTGCAACCCCATGGACTGCAACACACAAGGCTTCGCTGTCCATCACCAACTCCGAGAGCTTGCTCAAACTCCTGTCCATCATGTCAGTGATGCCATCCAACCATCTCATCCTCTATCGTCCTCTTCTCATGCCTTCAATCTTCCCCAGAATCACAGTCTTTTCCAATGAGTCAGTTCTTCCCATCAGGTAGACAAAGTATTGGAGCTTCAGCTTCAGAATCAGTCCTTCCAATGACTATTCAAGACTGATTTCCTTTAGAATTGACTGGTTTGATCACCTTGCAGTCCAGGGGACTCTCAAGAGTCTTCTCCAACATCACAGTTCAAAAGCATCAGTTCTTCCAAGCTTAGCTTTCTTTATGGTCCAACTCTCACATCCATAAATGACTTCTGGAAAAACTATAGCTTTGACTAGATGGACCTTGGTTGGCAAAGTGATGTCTCTGCTTTTTATTATTCTGTCTAGGTTGGTCATAGTCTTTCTTCCAAGGAGCAAGTGTCCTTTAATTTCATGGCAGCAGTCACCATCTGCAGTGATTTTGGGGCCTAGTAAAATAAAGTCACAGTAATGCTGAAGAAGCTGAAGTTGAACAATTCAATGAAGACCTACAAAACCTTCTAGAACTAACATCCAAAAAGGATGTCCTTTTCATTATAAGGGACTGGAATGCAAAAGTAGGAAGTCAAGAAACACCTGGAGTAACAGGCAAATTTGGCCTTGGAGTACAGAATGAAGCAGGGCAAAGGCTAATAGAGTTCTGCCAGGAGAACGCACTGGTCATGGCAAACACCGTCTTCCAACAGCACAAGAGAAGACTCTACACACAGGCAAAACCAGATGGTCAACACCAAAATCAGACTGATTATATTCTTTGTGGCCAAAGATGGAGAAGCTCTATACAGTCAGCAAAAACAAGATCAGGAGCTGACTGTGGCTCAGATCATGAACTCCTTATTGCCAAATTCAGACATAAATTGAAGAAAGTAAGGAAAACCACTAGACCATTCAGGTATGACCTAAATCAAATCCCTTATGATTAGACAGTGGAAGTGAGAAATAGATTTAAGGGACTAGATCTGATAGATAGAGTGCCTGATGAACTATGGATGGAGGTTCATGACATTGTACAGGAGACAGGGATCAAGACCATCCCCAAGAGAAAGAAATACAAAAAGGTAAAGTGGCTTTCTGAGGAGGCCTTAAATAGCTGTGAAAAGAAGGGAAGTGAAAAGCATAAGAGAAAAGGAAAGATATAAGCATCTGAATGCAGAGTTCCAACGAATAGCAAGGAGAGATAAGAAAGCCTTCCTCAGCGATCAATGCAAAGAAATAGAGGAAAACAATGGAATGGGAAAGACTAGAGATCTCTTCCAGAAAATTAGAGATACCAAGGGAATATTTCTGTACTCCAAGGCCAAATATCTGTGCTAGATAAAGCACAGATATGGTATGTTTCTGTCCTTTATTGTATGGACCTAACAGAAGCAGAAGATATTAAGAAGAGGTGGCAATACACAGAACTGTACAAAAAAGATCTTCACGACCCAGATAACCATGATGGTATGATCATATGATCACTCACCTAGAGCCAGACATCCTGGAATGTGAAGTCAAGTGGGCCTTAGGAAGCATCACTATGATCAAAGCTAGTGGAGGTGATGGAATTCCAGTTGAGCTATTTCAAATCCTAAAAGATGATGCTGTGAAATTGCTGCACTCAATATGCCAGCAAATTTGGAAAACTCAGCAGTGGCCACAGGACTGGAAAAGATCAGTTTTTATTCCAATCCCAAAGAAAGACAATGCCAAAGAATGCTCAAACTACCACACAATTGCACTCATTTCACACACTAGTAAAGAAATGCTTAAAATTCTCCAAGCCAGGCTTAAGCAATACGTGAACCATGAACTTCCAGATGTTCAAGCTGGATTTAGAAAAGGCAGAGGAACCAGAGATCAAATTGCCAACATCCTCTGGATCATCAGAAAAGCAAGAGAGTTCCAGAAAAACATCTATTTCTGTGTTGTTGACTATGCCAAAGCCTTTGACTGTGTGGATCACAATAAACTGTGGACAATTCTGAAAGACATGGGAATACCAGACCGCCTGACCTGCCTTTTGAGAAACTTGTATGCAGGTCAGGAAGCAATGGTTAGAACTGGCCATGGAACAACAGACTGGTTCCAAATAGGAAAAGGAGTATGTCAAGGCTATATATTGTCACCCTGTTTATTTAACTTCTGTGCAGAGTACATCATGAGAAATGCTGGACTGGAAGAAACACAAGCTGGAATCAAGATTGCCAGGAGAAATATCAATAATCTCAGATATGCAGATGACACCACCCTTATGGCAGAAAGTGAAGAGGAACTAAAAAGCCTCTTGAAGAGAGTGAAAGAGGAGAGTGAAAAAGTTGGCTTAAAGCTCAACATTCAGAAAATGAAGATCATGGCTTCTGGTCCCATCACTTCATGGCCAATAGATGGATAAACAGTGGAAACAGTGGCTGAATTTATTTTTCTGGGCTCCAAAATCACTTCAGATGGTGATTGCAGCCATGAAATTAAAAGACGCTTACTCCTTGGAAGGAAAGTTATGACCAACCTAGATAGCATATTGAAAAGCAGAGACATTACTTTGCCAACAAAGGTCTGTCTAGTCAAGGCTATGGTTTTTCCTGTGGTCATGTATGGATGTGAGAGTTGGACTGTGAAGAAAGCTGAATGCCGAAGAATTGATGCTTTGAACTGTGGTGTTGGAGAAGACCCTTGAGAGTCCCTTGGACAGCAAGGAGATCCAACCTGTCCGTCCTAAAGGAGATCAGACCTGGGTGTTCATTGGTAGGACTGATTTTGAAGCTGAAACCAATACTCTGGCCACCTGATGCGAAGAACTGACTCGTTTGAAAAGACCCTGATGCTGGGAAAGATTGAGGGCAGGAGAAGAAAGGGATGACAGAGGATGAGATGGTTGGATGGCATCACTGACTCAATAGACGTGGGTTTGGGTGGACTCTGGAAGTTGGTGATGGACAGGGAGGCCTGGCGTGCTGTGGTTCGTGGGGTTGCAAAGAGTTGGACATGATTGAACAACTGAACTGAACTGAACCTGTGTTATACAGTTCATCCTTGAGCCTATCTTACACCAGTATATAATAGAGGATGTCCCCAGTTGTCTAGTGGTTAAGACACTGCACCTGCACCACAGGGCCCTGATCAGGGAAATAAGATCCCATATGCTGCGCACACCAGCTTCCCCCCAGCCCCACCAAAAATACAAAAGGAATAATCTTAGAATTCCTTAGTGATTATGACTTCTCGAGTCACTGAGTCTTTAAATAATCTAGGAAGAACTTGTTTATTCAAATTATGTTAAATATTTCCTAAGATGTAAACATTCCGTTAGTTTTCAGGGATAGTGGTATAGTTACAATAATAGCAAACATTTGTATAGTGATCCTTATGTATTAAGGGCTTCCCCCATATCTCAGTTGGTAAACAATCTGCCTGCAATGCGGGAGACCTGTGTTTGGTCCCTGGGTTGTGAAGATCCCCTGGAGAAGAGAAAGGCTACCCACTCCAGTATTCTGGCCTGGAGAGTTCCATGGCCTATATAGTCCATAGGTTTGCAAAGAGTTGGACACCATTGAGGAACTTTCACTTTCCTATGTATTGGACATTGTTCTCAGATTTTTAACATATAGTGGTTCGCATAACCTCTGCAACAGTTCTCTGAAGCAGGTACTATTTATATTTTCCTAATTTGGTTTATGAGGCTACTGAGGTCCTGAGAGGTTAAGACACCTGCCCACGTAGTTGGTTGTGGAGTGACGATTTAGATTCAGGCATTTGGCTGTAGAGTTTGCACGCTGGACCACTGTGCTCTGCCTTCCCTTCAGAGTCATGGGCCCTGCCCTCATGGAGCATCAGCTGGGAAGACTAACAAATGAACCCAGTTGTGCCACAGTAAAGTTGATTTACTCTGAAGAAAGCTGAGCACTGAAGAATTGATGCTTTTGAACTGTGGTGTTGGAGAAGACTCTTGAGAGTCCCTTGGACTGCAAGGAGATCCAACCAGTCCATTCTGAAGGAGATCAGCCCTGGGATTTCTTTGGAAGGAATGATGCTAAAGCTGAAACTCCAGTACTTTGGCCACCTCATGCAAAGAGTTGACTCATTGGAAAAGACTCTGATGCTGGGAGGGATTGGGGGCAGGAGGAGAAGGGGACGACAGAGGATGAGATGGCTGGATGGCATCACCAACTCTATGGACGTGAGTCTGAGTAACTCTGGGAGTTGGTGATGGACAGGGAGGCCTGGCGTGCTGCGATTCATGGGGTTGCAAAGAGTCGGACATGACTGAGCGACTGAACTGAACTGAACTGAAAGTTGATTTATGAAAGTAACCAGCCCCACTAAATAAAAGTGAAATAAGAGCATTATCACACAAAAACTGAGAATTTGTTGCCAGTAGGCTTGTTCAATAAGAAGTGCTAAAAGGACCCGTTCAGATGGAGGATAAATAACAACTCATGAAAATGCGGATTTATGGGAAGAAATAAATAACATTAGAAATGCTGAATTTCTGGGCAAATATGAAGGATTTTTGCCCCTTCTAGATGGCTCAGTTGTATGGCTCTGCAATATTCCTAAATGAACAAACAAAGAAACAACATGTTTAAATCTCTAGGGAAAGACAACATGAGTATGTCATGCGTTCATGTTTTGTGTGTGATATGCCAGTGGAGATTTTCCCCATGAAAAACTGGGAAAGATTTGATCCAGTTAAGTCTGTAAAGATATTTGGCATTTTCTCTGATAGCATCCCCAAACCCCAGAACTTTTGACTGAAATGTGCCAGTCTCACCTGCTCAGAACTTGCTTGTAAGATGGCAAATTCAAGCGGTGAAAGGATTAGAATACAGTCTGGAAATTTACTACAGTTGGAAGACTGTATCTATTTAGGCTCAGCATCTATTTAGGCTCTTTCCAATCACACAGATGTGCTGGGACATGTTGTGTTATTTAATAACAGTACCTGATCATATCATTACGTTCAGTCAAGGAGGCTTATGATTTTGGAAAGTGCCTCAAGCTTACACTAACCACTTGAGTATGGGGAGAGATACTACATGTGTCGTCTTGGAAAATGACTGTAATAAGTTGCCTATGATCCAGTGAATGCTAGGTGCAGTTATAGGATCAGAACATTTTGATGCATCATAGATGCTATATCTTCATTTGGGGTTCATCCTCAGGTTCCGGAAGAGACAGGACATGAAACAGAAATTGAATATCCAAAATTTATTATGCTCAGTTTTTGTGTATACATATTTTTTTCATGTTTTTACTTTAAGCATGTCTATATCTATGTATTGATAGCTTGTTTCCTGTAAAGTGTATTCGTTTTTTTATTTTTAAAAAATTTATTTCAGTTGGAGGGTAATTACTTTGTAATATGTTTTTTGCCATACATCAGTATGAATTGGCCATAGCCATATGTGTGTCTCCTCTATCCTGAACCACCCCCATCTCCTTCCCCAGTATACTTATATCTTACTTTTTTATCCAGTCTGACAACCTCTGCCTTTTAATTGAAATATTTTATCCATTTACAGTTAATGAAATTACTGAAATGTTTATATTTAGGCCTATAACTTATGATTTGTTTTCTATTTTCTCACTATTTTGTGGTTTTTCTTCTTTTTCTGCCTTATTTTGGTTAATTGTGTTTTTATAACATATAACTTTAATTCCTCTAATAAGTGTTTAGTCATATTTCTTTGTATAATGTTTTTAGTGGTAACTCTAGGGTGTTTGTTACACTTCCTTAACTTATCACAATGTAGTTTAATACTGTGCCACTCGCATAAAATATAAAAAATATTTAATCCCATTTATGTCTACATACTGTGCTGTTTTTGTTATCTAGTTTAGTTATCTGTGTTATAATAAACCTAACAATACAATGTTATAATTATTAGTTTACATAATTAGTTGTCTTTTAAGAAATTAATAAAAGAAAAAATTATTTTAGTTACATATTTAGCATTTTTAATGCTCTCCATTCCTTCTTCTACATCCAAGTTTTATCTGGTATCATTTATCTTCAGTTTGAGGAATTATTTTATTATTTCTTTTCATACAGGTTTTTTGGTAACATAATCTTTTAGATTTGCTTGTTTAAAACTATCATTTCACCTTCATTTATTTAGAGGGTTAGCTTTTTTAAAACAAGTATTGAAATACAATTAATTTATATTAAAAAGCACCTGTTTTAGGGTGTGAATAAGAACCATGCCATAAGATCATCACAGAAAATATTTTTAATGGAGACACACAGATCAGGGACAAAGCAAAGATGTCTACTGTCGCTTATATTCAACATTATACTGAAGGTCCTAGTCAGTTCAGTTAGACAAGAGAAATAAGAGAAACATAGGCTTGAAAGGAAGACATAAAGGTGTCTTTTTCTGCAAATGATGTAATTTTGCACATAGAAAATTATTTTAAAAATCTCCAAATTCTAATAATGAACGTGGTCACAGACAGCAGGAGTGAGAGAGAGAATGAGACACGGAAGAAGGAAAAGTCCATAGCAAGATGAGTATTGTTTTGGCCACCATTGTAAGTCATTGATTTCTTGGTGCTACAGATTCTTCTAAGTCTTGCTGAAATCATAGAGAACCATCTATACAGCGGAAGAAAGGGAGGAGCACTTATTCATCATTCCCACTCCTGCTGGTTAAGGATTGCCTGTACTTCTGGTTTGCACATTCATGAGTGCCAAGTTGGTTCTCGTGAGTCTCAGAACATTGCAAGGCAGGAAGTGAGAGGAGCAGGGTGCTATTGGGTTTCACATGGGGAAAGCTGGTTGACAGAGAATCTGAAGTGCTGCATCAGAGGGATCCAATATAGTACATTTGCTCACTGCATCTCCGTACAGGTTACTGAGGGCAGAGAGAAGCAGCTTCTAGGATCAAAGTTCCCCTAGTTTAAAAAACCATAAGTCAAAACAGACCAGAAAAGCCACAAGCAACGGCAACAACAAATATAACCAAAATAGCTCCTTCCTCCCATTCTTGTGTAACTCCTAGAGTCATGGGTCAAGGACAGGTTCATTAACCAAGGACAGTCTCCGTAAAATCAGAGCAGCATGGTTAACATGCAGGTATCTAGCATGTTACATATACAAGTGATGGAACCTTTTTAAGGTAAACCAATACTTCCATTAGGTCAATGGAGAATTGCCAAAAAAGCAAATTAAACATTACAAATTGTGGTCCTTGTTCTACTAGGCAATTAAAAATAATTTGTTCTATTATAAAAATACCATATACTGTTATAGATAATTTTAAATATGCAAAAAAGTGAAAAGAAAAAATTTCAGCCATAATTCATCAGCTGGAAACAATCATTTTTAAGATCTTGATATTCAAAACAGTTATATATAAGTATGTGTGTGTGTGTGAAATCATCTTTTTAGTGACTGCATAATATTCCATGCAGTTTATTTAAATATTCTATAACCACTTGCTGACATTTCTCTTTTGCTATTATAAAATTGGGTTTCCCTCATGGCTCAGTGGTAAAGAATCTGCCTACAATGCAGGAGACCCAGGTTCAATCCTGAATCAGGAAAATCCCCTGGAGAAGGGAATGGCAACCCACTCCAGTATTGTTGCCTGGAGAATAATATGGACAGAGGAGCCTGGTAGGTTACAGTCCATGGTATCTCAAAGAGTTGGCCACGACTGAGTGACTAACACACATTATAAATAATACTGCTGTATTATTTAGGCACATAACTTTTTCTATATTTAGGTGGTCAATTATACAACATCAGAAAGGATTTACTTTGTGGAAATACTTATGTTTTAAATTTTCAAGCAAGGAAATGAAATGACTTAGGAAAAACTGTTAGAAGACTGTCATAAGTAAGTGGATTAAGCTAAAGCCAGGTAATGGAATTCCAGGGAAATACTGGGAGTGAATATTTTTAACATAGTTGAGTATATTGAGGAGATAATCATATACCAGGGATTATTAAAGCTGAACATTGAAAGATAAATAGATTTATTTTTCAAGATAGAAGGGAAAAGTTTAAGAATGAAAAAGCGTGGAGCTGTAAAGGAGTACAATGCATTAAGAAAAAGGGGTATTTAATGGAATGTATGGTTCATGGAGGAGAAGGCAATGGCACCCCACTCCAGTACTGTTGCCCAGAAAATCCCATGGATGGAGGAGCGTGGTAGGCTGCAGTCCATGGGGTCGCTAAGAGTCAGACACAACTGAGTGACTTCACTTTCACTTTCCAGTTTCATGCATTGGAGAAGGAAATGGCAACCCACTCCAGTGTTCTTGCCTGGAGAATCCCAGGGACAGAGAAGCCTGGTGGGCTTCAGTCCATGGGGTCGCACAGAGTCAGACACGACTAAAGCGACTTAGTAGTAGTAGTAGTAGTAGTAGTAGTATGATTCATGAAGTGAAAAAAGGCAGATGCTAAGTTAAGTTAAAGGTAGTTGGGATCATATTGATGAAGTCTTGGATTTCCTGCTATGTCATTTGAACTTTATTTCATAAATTATGTGGAGTCATTGAAGGTCTTTGAGCAGGGGCTATGGATGAATACCCATCCGATCCTTTAAAATGGAAACATAGTTTTTATTCAGCCCCCATGGGTGACAGAATAAAAACCAGCCTCACCCAAGCACCCTTTTCCCAGATGCCTCTCCAGAACCTCTCGATTGTGCATTTGTCTTACTGCTTTCTGTCCTCAAATCCATGGTTTTCTAACTTCTCTCTGGAATGTGTTGCAGCCCTTTGGAGTCTTCAAACACATCTGGATGCCCCTTCCTCACTCAGTGACTTGAGTTTCCTGCTTAGCTATCAGTTGCTAGATTTTACTGTCATCTCCAGGTTGAAATAACAAATATATCCTCTCCAAGCCTCACTGCCATGGACTCCTCCCCAGTTTGTTCATTCCTGTAGCAATCCTAGCCAGAAACCAACTGTCAAGAAGGGCCTTCCAGGGCAGAGTTGAATAACTGTGACAGAGCGTATGACCCTCAAAGCCTAAAATATTTGCTGTCTGGCCTCTTACAGGAATTATTTGCTGATGCCTTCCCCAGATCAAAACAAATTCATGGTTATCAGGCATTTAATGGAAAGCAGCTAATATGTAGGCACATTCTTGAAATGTTTTAAAATTTCAAGTAAAGGAAAAAATACCACAAATACTTATGCAAAATAAAAGGTCATCCAAAAAGGAATAAATGCCAGGCTGTCTTAACACTGTCTTATAATAGAAGAAATATCTATATAACTATGGAATAAAAGTTTGTGGCCTAGCCAATTTATGACACTTACGTGAAAGCTGTAGAAAGACGTGATCAAATATGTAAAGATATGGAATATAGTTTTCTCATTTATCTTTCTTGAAGACCTATTCCTAACATCTCTGAGATAAGTCAAAATAAAGAAATTATTAGAAGTCATCGAATGAATGAGGTAGTAGCTTAAACTAATTCAAACGTAAAATTTTATTAAGTCATTAAAAAACGCTCCTTGGAAGGAAAAATATGACAAATCTAGATAGCAGAGTAAAAAGCAGAGATATCACGTTGCCAACAAATGTCCACATAGTCAAAGCTATGGTTTTTTCAGTAGTCATGTACAAATGTGAGAGTTGGACCATAAAGAAGGCTAAACGCCGAAGAATTGATGCTTTCGAATTGTAGTGCTGGAGAGGACTCCTGGGAGTCCCTTGGACTGCAGGGAGGTCAAACCACTCAATCCTAAAGAAAATCAACCCTGAATATTCATTGAAAGGACTATTGTTGAAGCTGAAGCTCCAATGCTTTGGCCACCTGATGCAAAGAGCTGACTCATTTAAAAAGACCCTGATGATGGGAAAGATTGAAGGCAAAAGGAGAAGTGGGCAGCGAAGGATGAGATAGTTAGATAGCATCACCAATTCAATGGACATGAATTTGAGCAAACTCCAGGAGACAGTGGAGGACAGAGGAGTCTGTTATATACCAGTTCATGGGAGTCTCAGAGTCAGACCTGACTTAGTGACTGATATGATGGAAAGGAAAACTCTAGTATAAATATCTTAAGTGATTCTTGAAAGGGTAAACACACAGAATGTGAATAATAACTTAATGATAATAAGATAATGATAGTAGTCTAAGACAAAAATTCTATGTACTACCAAAAAATAGGATTTGATAAGTAAGGGGAAGAAGGGCTGAGTCATTTGAAAAGACCCTGATGCTGGGGAAGATTGAAGGCGGGAGGAAAAGGTGACAACAGAGGATGAGATGGTTGGATGGCATCACTGACTCAATGGACATGAGTTCAACTAACTCCAGGAGTTGGTGATGGACAGGGAGGCCTGGTGTGCTGAGTCCATGGGGTCACAAAGAGTCAAACACGATTGAGTGACTGAACTGAACTGAAGTCAGGGGACATCATATTATGCTAATTTTTTCATAATTTGCATAGTATCTATGTCTGTGTACATGTGAATAATATGTATTTTGTTCTTTTCTAATGGAGGTATGGCTAATTTTTAATGTTGTGTTACTTTCAAGTGTATAGCAAAGTGATTCAATTATACAGAAATATATATAAACTCTTTTATAGATTCTTTTCTTTTCCATTATAGGTTACTACAAAATACTGAGTGTAGTTTGCTAGCAGGTCCTTATTGTTTACATATTTTATATATAGTAATGTGCATATGTTAATCCCAAACTCCTAATTTATCTCTCCCACTGTCCCTGCTATCCCCTTTGGTTTCTATGCCTGTGATTCTTTTTGATTTACAAGTAAGTTCATCTGTATCATTTTTTTAGATTCCACAAAGAAGGGATATCATATGATATTGTCTTTCTCTGACTTATTTCATTATTATGATAATCTCTAGGTCTATCCATGTGCAAATGGCATTATCTCATTCTTTTTGATAGCTAAGTAATATTACTGTGTGTGTATGTGTGTGTGTGTGTGTGTGTGTGTACACACCAAATCTTTTTATCCATTCATCTATCAATAGGCATTTAGGTCGCTTCCATGTCTTGGCTGTCATAAATAGTGCTGCAGTGAACATTGGAATGCATGTATGTTTTTGAATCAGAGTTTTATCCATGTATATGTTTAGGAGAGAGATTGAAGGAGCAAATGGTAACTCTTTTTAATTTTTTAAGAAGACTCCATACTGTTCTCAATAGTGGCTGCACTAATTTATATTCCCACCAACAGCATTGGCGAGTTCCCTTTTCTCCACACCCACTCCAGCATTTATTATTTGTAGACTTTTAAATGATGGCTGTTCTAACTGGTGTGGGGTACTACCTCATTGTGATTTTGATTTACATTTCTCTAATAATTAATGATATTGAGCATCTTTTCATATGTCTATTGGCTGTCTGGATGTCTTCTTTGGAGAAATGTCTATTCAGATCTTCTGCCTATTTTTATTGGGTCTTTTTAGCATAATAAACTATATAAGCTGTTTGTATATTTTGGAGATTAATTCCTTGTCAGTAGAATAGTTTGTAAATATTTTCTCCCATTCTATGGGTTGTCTTTTTGTTTATGGTTTCTTTGCTATGCAAAAGCTTTTAAGTTTAATTAGTTCCTGTTTGTTTATTTTTGTTTTTTCCCCCCATTATTTGAGGAGACAAATCCAAACATATATTGCTTTGATTTATGTAAAAGAATGTTCTGTCTGTGTTTTCCTCTAGGAGCTTTATAATGTCATCATATTTAGGTTTTTAAACTGTTTTGAGTTTATTTTCCTATATGGTGTTAGAGAATGTTCTAATTTCATTCTTTTACTTGTAGCTGTCTAGCTTTCCCAGCCCCATTTATTGAAGAGACTGTCTTTTCTCCATTGTATATTCTTGCCTAACTTATAGATTAATTGACATAAGTGTGTGGATTTATTTCTGGGCTTTCTGTCCTTTGCCACTGAGGTGTATGTTTTTGTAGCATACTGTTTTGCTTACTGCAGCTTTGTATTATAGTCTAAAGTCAGGGAGCATGACTCCTCCAGCTCCATTCTTTCTCAAGATTGTTTTAGCTATTCAGGGTCTTTTGTGTCTCCATACAAATCATAAGAGTTTTTTGTTCTCATTCTCTGACAGATGCCATTGGTAACATGATAGGGATTAAATTGAATCTGTAGATTGTCTTGGGTAGTATGATCATTTAGATGATATTGATTGTTTCAATCCAAGAACATGGTATTTATTTCCATCTGTTTCTTTCCATCTTCAATTTCTTTCATCAACACATTATAACTTTCAGAATACAGGCTTATTCCTAGATATTTTATTTATTTTGATGCAGAAGTAAATATATTTTACTCTTAATGCTGAAAGAGCAATATCAGTAAAATGTATTTTATGAAACTTAAAAATAACCATTGCTATAGCTTAAAATTTAATGTTCATCTTCCAAGTAGTAGGAGAAAAAGAAAGGGAAAAAAAACTATATGGCAAAAAATCTTATGAGAAAGGATTACTGTTCTTTGTTGCTCTCTAAAGGCAGCGTTATAAGGAAGACTTTGAGAAAGCAGGGGTTATGCTTTCAAGGAAAAGCAACTTGCATCAATATTTTATGGAGAGATGGGAAAATGTGGTTATTAAGAGCCATTGAATATTTTATTTATTCATTCATTAATGAATATTTATTGAATGTATTACAATGTATCCAGCACTGTTCTAGGAATAAGGGATAAAGTGGTAAACAAGACAAGTAATATTCCTGCTCTTATTTAACTTACATCCTGTTTGGGGAGAGGGAAAGGAAAGACCAAAAAAAGCAACTGTTAATAAATGAACGAACAGGATCACTGGAAACATTGATTTTTACAGAGGCAGTTGAGAATGATTGTGAGCATTTTGTATAGAGGGTGTTATATACAGGTTCGGTGACCTCCACGAAAAAAGAGACTTGGGCTGACACTTGAATGATCCAAAGGATCCAAGAATGCGTCTCTCTGGGGGCAGAGCATTTCAGTTGGAGGGAAGACCAAGTGCCAAGGATGAACTTGTTGTATTTGAAGGACAGAAGGAAGGTGTGTGTACCACAGTTTAAAATGAACCTAGCAGAGAGTGGTTCCAGATGAGGTTGGAGAGAAAGACAGAGACTCTATTGCACCTCACTGACTGTTGTGATACATTTTGACGTAAAGTTTAAGGGTAAGCCCTTGGAAGCATTAACCATGGCAGTGAAATGGTCAGAACATTCATGGCGGGGAAAGGTCACTGTTGCTATTGTATAGATAAAAGTTGCAGGGGCAAAATTGAATGTATGGAGGTCAGTTAGGTTACTGCAGTTGTATGAGAGACAATGTAAGCTTCAATCCAGATTGTAGCAGTTGGCATAAAAAATAAAAAACAGATTTTGGGCATGTTTTTGAGATAAAGGAGAAGAGATTTGCTTATAGATTGGATGTTGTGTGGGGGAGGCAAATAAGGGTATGTCTCTAGGATTTGGTCTTGAGGAACTGGGTGGTGAGGCATGTTTTGTTGAGGGAATCGAGAATGTTGTATAAGCCATATTAATTTAGTACATTCAAGAAGAAGTACATTCAAGACCAAAATGGACTTGGCAAGCAGTCAATTGAATGTAAGTGTCTGGCAGTCAGTGGCAAGGTGTTGCTAGATGCTTAGGCTTGGGTTCTAGCTGGATTACTTAATGATTGTGTGACCTTCAGTAAGACTTGCTTGTCTACACTTTTGTCTCCAAATCTGAAGAAAATTGGGACAATAGTGGTACTTACTTTGTGTGTGTGTGTTAGTCGCCCAGTCATGTCCAACTTTTTGTGACCCCCTAACTGTAGTGTGCCAGGCTCCTCTGTCCTCTGTGCCAGGCTCCTCTGAATTCTCCAGGCAAGATTACTGGAATGGGTTCCATTCCCTTCTCTAGGGGATCTTCCTGACCCCGGGATTTACTTCATATGGATGTAACGATGCCGAAAGTAGATACTATAACTATTTATTATGGTGGCTGCCACTTGGTAAGTTTTTGTTGTCTGCTACTTATGCTATTAGTTAGAATACATTTGTCAAGGTGGTACAAAACCTCAACTGCTTTAAAAATAAAATAATTGATATAATAACAAACTATTAGGTAATATGTTTCTTTTTTTTTTTTTTCTTCTAAAATTGATTAGTTCAGTGGCTCAGTAAATCAAGTATTCCTTTTTGTTTCATTTGTTTTACACACTAGGCTTCCCTGTCCTTCACCATCTCCTGGAGCTTACTCAAACTCATGTCCATTGAGTTGGTGATGCCATCCAACCATCTTGTCCTCTGTTGTCCCCTTCTCCTCCTGCCTTCGCTGTTTCCCAGCATCAGGGTCTTTTCTAAAGAGTCAGTTCTTTGCATCAGGTGGCCCAAGTATTGGAATTTCTCTTTCAGCATCAATCCTTCCAATGAATATTCAGAATTGATTTCTCTTAGGATTGACTGGTTTGATCTCCTTGCTGTCCAAGGGACTCTCGAGAGTTTTCTCTAACACCACAGTTCAAAAGCATCAATTCTTCAGAGCTCAGCCTTTTTAATGGTCCAACTCTCACATCCATACATGATTACTGGAAAAACCATAGCTTTGACTAGATGGGCCTTTGTCAGCAAAGTAATGTCTCTGTTTTAGCTAGTCTCTTCTTAATATGTCAGTGTATCCTCTTGATTATGGCAACTAAATAATAGCATCTAGCCAGGGGAGGAGTAGGATTGTTTGTTCTCATTCATCTCTTTGATTTCATGAACTTTTTATTTTGAAAATTTTAAGCATAAAGGAAAATTGAAAGAATAATCCTTCTCGCCAAATCTTTTGAATTAAGTTGCAGATATCATGACACTTCATTCTAAATACTTCAGCTTGCATCTCCTAAGAATAAGGATAATATCCTGCCTAAGAATGGTACAACAATCAGACTTAAAATTTACTAAACTTACATAATATTATTTCAGATCTAATGTATATTCAAATTCTCCATTGGCCCCCAAATATCCTTTATATCTGTTTTTTTTAAATCTAGACTCCAGTGATTATATGCCTGTTTTATTTGTTTATGAGTCTTTAGTCTCAACCTAGAACAGTCCCCATATCTTTTAATTCTTTATGACATTGATGTCTTGAAGAGTTCAGGTCTTGTAATAAGTACCACATTCTAGATTTTTTGTGACTGTTTCCTAATAGCGTCATTTAACTTTTTGCTCAATTAAGTGTACTTGCAGACATCAGGTCTAGAGTCTTGAGTAGATTTAGTTATTTTAGGCAATACAACCTCATGGGTGATGCCATGTATAGAACATTGCAGCATATCAGGCACAATGTGAGGATGGCCTCCTATTGATGATATTAAGTTTGATCACTAATTGAGATGGTGATAGTCATCTCTCCCCATAACAAAGGTTATATTCCCTGCAGTGTTCAGCAATTAATCTAGAGACAAGGGATGATACTTTGCTCTCATATTCTTTCTAGCTGGTGATTTCAGAATTGCTTATTTTATTGCGGGTTACAAAATAGCAGTGTTCTAATTCTGTCATTCCTTTCACATTTATCAACCTGTTTTTTTTTTTTTTCTTTAAAGAAAAGCACTCCTTCTTTTACTTAAATGCTACTTTGGAGTCATATATTTATTTTTAATGTTATAATCAAGTACAGTGATTACTTTTTTTGTTCCTTAAATTCTCCCAAGTTTTGCCAGTTGGAACCCCTTCAGATTGACTCCTCTGTGCTTTTGACATTATCCCTTTAGTCATTGAGTGTTCCTTTGCTTTCTGGCACAGTATGCTGGGAAAGATTGAGGGCAGGAGAAGGAGGCCATGACAGAGGATGAGATGATTGGATGGCATCACTGACTCAATGGACATGGGCTTGGGTGGACTCCAGGAGTTGGTGATAGACTCAGGGAGGCCTGGTGTGCTGCGGTTGATGGGGTCGCAAAGAGTCGGACACGACTGAGTGACTGAACTGAAGTTATCTAAGGTTAATCTTGTCCTGTCCCAGACATAGATTAGCCATGTCTTTAAGAAGCTGTTGTTACCTTAGGTGGGGACTGGCATTTAGAAACCAAGATATGTTGTCAGGGTATTTATTGATGATAGTTTATTATCCCTTCTGTCTTCTTGTACTTGAAAGAGCTAGGGATATATATATATATTTATTTATATGTGTGTGGTGTGTATGTATATATTCCACACACATACATGTATGATTTATGTAATCATAAATTTATATTGATATTTGCAGTTCAAATTTAACATTACACTATCTTATTTTACTTTATGTTTGGATTTTTCCCTTAAAGTGCACATCTTGGTTTCTAATAACAGATAATATATTTGTATCTATCTATATAATATATATAATATATATATATTATATATATAATAATATAATATAACAAATTATATATAATATAGCATATATAAAATATAACATATTATATAATATATAATTATTATGCATATTATAATACAAATAAAATTGCTTAAAATTATAACACTGACATCACTATGATTAAAAAAAAAGCCTACTCAGTAAATTAGTAGATTTCTTTGCAGTTCTTTTTGTTCTTAGAGCATATATTACTAAGGATATACAGTCAGACGGGTATAGTCCAAAGTACATGATACAATGATTATGGTTATGTTATGAGTTTTAATACAGAGTATCCAATTGAGTTCAGTTGTTTCATCTGCCTTCTTTAAAAGCAAAGAATCCCTTTCTAAAATCTCTGTGGCCCCCTTCCTAAGTCTCATTGGCAATGAAATGGGATTTTCAAGATCGTCTTTGGCTAATAAGTGTTGATTTCTGAGTGACATTGGGAAAGATGGAAATGAGAACAAAATCTGGGCTTTTGACAAGGAAGAGAAGGAAGGGCTCTTTGATTGGCATGGTCACTGTCTGTTGATGACAACTGTTACGTATTTCTAGCCACTTCACTAAATACATGCACGTGTGCCACTCTCTACCTTTTACATTAATGTTTAAAAAATACAAATCCCCAGTGTTGGCGTGGCTGTGGTGAAGATGATATTTTCATGTGTTACTGATGAACATGTAAATAGGAACGAACTGTCATTGAAAAAATCAGTTTGACAAGATGTAAAGAACCATATTTTTATGGTTTGGTTTAAAAATTTAACTCCTCTGAGCTTGTCATGTGGAGATAACCCAAATAATTCAAACAACTTAAATGTCTGTGTTGTATAGTGAAATGGTTAATTAAATCATAACGCAGTTGCTTAATGGAAGTGTAGCTTCATCATAAATGATAATTATGAAAACCATGGGGTAACTGTGTAGTAAGAAAATGTTTATAAAACTGAATGGGGAAAAAACTCAGAATGCCCGTGTATGCCCATGCAATAATTGTTTTAAAAAATTATGTCTTTATATGAGGAAAGTCTAGGAAAGAACATGGTAAAAGGAAGTCAGTTGGATAGGGATGAATGTAGATAAATTCTTAATTTTATTTAGAATTTTGTTAGTGTTTTTCAACTAAAACAAAGGCAACCGAGGGGGAAACAATCCCGTATTCTGAAGTCAACCAGAGATTTAGCTGAGCTCTTAAGCAGATTTAAATCTTCTTTAAAAAAAAAAATTTTTTTTGATCGTATCTGCAAGCCTTTTCATACCCTGCCTTGCCCCTTCAACTGGAAAAGTACGTCGGATTCCACAATTACCCTAACAGAATGTCAATTGTGCCAGTGGAATGTCTCATATCAAAAAACGATGGAATTTGCTTCTTTCAGCCACACAGAGGAACTGCACCTTCCGTGCTGCCAGAAAGCTCAGCCTGGAATTGATTGCTCGAGTTGTCTCCCCGAGCACAGTTGAATTGATTGCTTTCTGAGAAATTCTCTTAAGGGATTTGCTGACCAGGTGCCTACTGGGCTGCCTGTGTCCCTGGCTGAAGCAGAACCTGCAGAAGGAAGATGATCCTGGACTCATCAAGTGGAAGGGTCTTTGGGAAGAAGATCAATTCTGAGAAATGCAAGGCCTAGAATTGAAATTGTGAGCTTGGAAAATATGATAAAGAGAAGGAGCTGGAAGGAACCATTTGGAGATCCAAACTGAAAGGCCAGGTAATGGAAACCTAAAACCCAGCTGAAAATGAGATTATCAAAGTGCACGTATTGTGAAGACATTTCTTTTATATTAGTCTCTGGCCAGAGCATGCTTAGCCTCTCCAACGTTCTTACTGTCTGGGCCAGTAAAAGAGCCCATTCCTCAGTTTTTCTGGACTTTGTTCTTATGGGAATGCTTGTGACTTACGTTGGCTTTGCTGATTTTAGAATTGCCTTCACTGAGCAGCAATTTAGTATTTTTCCCCTTGCTTTAATAATCTCTATAAGAAATAGCTATGGAAATAGCCGTGGGAAGACTGTTGTTTTATCTTCTGTAAAGCCACTTTGAAGGCATCATCTGTTGTTTTACTCAACATCTAAGTGATGATTTCTTCTTACAGCTATGTGATAAAAGCTTTTGAGAATCCTTTTTAGAATGCAGTGTCAGGAAAACATTTTTCTCTTCTCATGAACTGGTTAGTTTCCATTTTCCTATGGTGAGAAATTTGAAGCTCCAGTTTTACTTCTCTTTTTGCCTTGAGTGCCAGGAAGCTCACAGATAAATAAAATACTTGAACCTAAGGTAATACTTCTCTTACACTTGATGTCAGGCATAATCATCTTCTGTCCTCAGAAATATTCTGTTTTTGACTCCTAGATACAGAGAACAAACTGGTGGTTGTCAGAGGGGAGACGGGTGGGGAGTTGGGTGAAAAATATGAAGAGAATTAAGAGATGCCAACTTCCAGTTATAAAATAAATGTCATGAGGATATAATATAAAGCATAGGGAGTATAGTCAATGACATTGCAGTAACTTTGTATGGTGACAGATGGTTACTAGAATTATTGTGGTGATCAATTCCTGATGTGTATAAATGTCAAATCACTATGCTGTACACCTGAAACTAATATTATATGTCAACTATACTTCAATAACTTTTTTTAAAAAATATGCTATTTTTTGTCATCCTTTCATATTTATTTTTTGACTAATCAATTTACTTTAGTGTTCTTCTTTGCATCACTTAAAAATTTAGAAATGGAAAGAGATTATCTGTAACTAAATATTCGATGGGAAGGTTAAAGCAGCAGATTGTAATAGAAAGAAAAGGGGTTTGGGTATCACACAGGCCTGAGTTCAAATTCTTGCTTTGCTGCTTGTGAGCCTTGTTGGCTTGAGCATATTGCCGACCTTGATTAGCCCTCAGTGTCTTCATTTACAAAGTGGATATAATAGGCCAGATAAAAATGTATAATAAGTTTACTGTGCAGATTCTAGCCTAGAAAAGACTGAAGAGAGATACAAAGGTTGTCAGGAAATAGAGAAAGAACCATTAAATTTTAAAGGGCCAGCGGAGATAGGACCAGAAGATGAACCAGAAGGTAGATTTTGATTCCAAAAAAAAGAAGCAGTTTCTCTCTGTTAGATCATTTAGATGATGGAAAGAGGTTCTTGCTACCACAAGTGCTGAGCAGACTGTATCTGGGCCGATTTGAGGTTCCTAAGGCAGTGTTCCAACACTGGATGGAACTCTATCCGAAGGGCTGTGGAAAGTTCTGCCCAGCTCTTACTGATCATATTATCTCACCCTCAACCTCTTTAAACTTGTTCCTACTAACCAAACTGATCATATCACACCACAGTCTGACCAGGCATGCCCCCCGACCACCCACCAAACCTTAGAAAGTACGTTCATGATTATTTTTTATTTTTTAGTGATGCATTTATCTGATATCCTGCAGGCACTATAGAACCCATGAAGACCCTAACCACATACAGTCAGCTCTCCATTTTAGTGATGCATTTATCTGATATCCTGCAGGCACTATAGAACCCATGAAGACCCTAACCACATACAGTCAGCTCTCCATATTGGTGGGTTCCACACCTGTGAATTTAACCAACCGTGGATAGAAAATGTTCAGAAAAAAATTCCAGAAAGTTCTAAAAAGCAAAACTGGAATTTGCTGCAAGCCAGCAACTATTTACATAGCATTTGCATTGTATTTCCAACTATTTACATAGCATTTACATTGTATTAGGTATTATAAGTAATTTCGAGATTATTTAAAGTAGGCGGGAGTCTGTGAGTAGGTTATATGCAAATACTAAGCCATTTTATATAAGGGACTTGAGCATCCTCAGATTTTGGTATCTGTTGGTAGGGGGTGGGAGTCCTGGAACCAGTCCCCTGCAGAAACCAAGATATACAGTTGACCCTCGAACAACCGGGGTTTGAACTGCATGAGTCTGCTTACATGCATTTTTCTTTTCCCCCTCTGAATATATACCCCAGTACTACACCATCCATGGTTGGTTGAATCTGTGGATGTGGAAGCACAGATACGGAGGGCCGACTGCAAAGTTATTTATGGATTTTTGTGTGGAGGGTTGGTGCCCCTAACCCCTGTATGGTTCAAGGTTCAACTGTATAACGAACCCAGAGATAGAAGCCAGAGTTTCTCTAAACTTAGTATGTCTGTAAGTAAATTGCACACCCAATTCCCACTTTCTGTATTCCTCCCAAACATTACTTTGAAATTTGAGCATAAATTTTGATCCCTCATTTACTGAGGTCTGCCATGTCAAATCAGTAACGAAAGCCTATCTAGTCCCCTTGGGAATGTTTTTGCAACCACCTCTTCTTTTCCAGTTTGGTTCAGTGGAAAGAGGGAGGCACTGAGGCAGCACACATCTTGATTCAAACCTCAGTTCTTCTCCTTTCTAGCTATGTGACCTGGGCAAGCTGTTTATCCTCTGTGAGTCTTTGTAGGTTCATCTGTAAAATAGGCTTACCAATAGGGTTGCTGTAATAAATAAATAAAATAATGTCTGCAATTCGCATAGCATAGGTAGGGCTAGATGCACAATAGTTATTCCATAAATCTTAGTTCTCTTTCTTCTCCTTTACCTTCTCTAAGGGTTTTCCTGACTACGTTAGTCCAGAATGCTAATATCTTTCATCTGGCAATCAATTACAAATTGTCCTGAAGTATTGCAGAGAAGCATTTGATTATTTTTAGCTTCTGATGATTTAATAACTCTTCTCTCCAACTTAACCTTAAACCCTATCCATTCAGTTATTTACTGAATACTCACTTATTTAGAAGTGACTAAATACCAATCACTGATTGACAATGTAAATGGATATGGAATTCTATTCTTAAGGGATGTATTTCCTAGTACCTGGCACATATGCTTATCCATGTCAAACGAATGACTGAATGAATACTTAAGGCATCACAAGTTAAGCCTGTGGCTCAAGATGAAATGGATAGAAAGCGAGAAAGACTGGAAAGAAATGAAATCAATTAAGCGATTATCACAGTAGGCCAGGTGAGATAAAACCAATATCTGATGCAGGGAATCGAGAGTAGAAAGGAAAAACCTGGGAGACAATTTAGGTAGAGCTTAAAGATTTTATATGGGAGAATGATTCTGGAGAAACACTCATCAGGAATGATCTAGTGCCTGGCTATCAAGGAGTTAGAAGTGAAACAAGATCAATATTTTGAGTATTAGTGCCCTTATGTCTTCAGTTCAGTTCAGTTCAGTCGCTCAGTTGTGTCCGACTCTTTGCAACCCCATGAATCACAGCATGCCAGGCCTCCCTGTCCATCACCATCTCCCGGAGTTCACTCAGACTCACGTCCATCGAGTCAGTGATGCCATCCAGCCATCTCATCCTCTGTCGTCCCCTTATCCTCCTGCCCCCAATCCCTCCCAGCATCAGAGTCTTTTCCAATGAGTCAACTCTTCCCATGAGGTGGCCAAAGTACTGGAGTTTCAGCTTTAGCATCATTCCTTTCAAAGAAATCCCAGGGCTGATCTCCTTCAGAATGGACTGGTTGGATCTCCTTGCAGTCCAAGGGACTCTCAAGAGTCTTCTCCAACACCACAGTTCAAAAGCATCAATTCTTCGACGTTCAGCCTTCTTCACAGTCCAACTCTCACATCCATACATGACCACTGGAAAAACCATAGCCTTGACTAGATGGACCTTTGTTGGCAAAGTAATGTCTCAGCTTTTCAATATGCTCTCTAGGTTGGTCATAACTTTCCTTCCAAGGAGTAAGTGTCTTTTAATTTCATGGCTGCAATCACCATCTGTAGTGATTTTGGAGCCCCAAAAAATAAAGTCTGACACTGTTTCCACTGTTTCCCTATCTATTTCCCATGAAGTGATGGGACCAGATGCCATGATCTTAGTTTTCTGAATGTTGAGTTTTAAGCCAACTTTTTCACTCTCCTCTTTCACTCTCTTCAAGAGGCTTTTGAGTTCCTCTTCACTTTCTGCCATAAGGGTGGTGTCATCTGCATATCTGAGGTGATTGATATTTCTCCTGGCAATCTTGATTCCAGCTTGTGCTTCCTCCAGCCCAGCATTTCTCATGATGTACTCTGCATATAAGTTAAATGAGCAGGGTGACAATATACAGCCTTGACGTACTCCTTTTCCTATTTGGAACCAGTCTGTTGTTACGTGTCTGGTTCTAACTGTTGCTTCCTGACCTGCATACAGATTTCTCAAGAGGCAGGTCAGGTGGCCTGGCATTCCCATCTCTTTCAGAATTTTCCACAGTTTATTGTGATCCACACAGGCAAAGGCTTTGGCATAGTCAATAAAGCAGAAATAGATGTTTTTCTGGAACTCTCTTGCTTTTTCGATGATCCAGCAGATGTTGGCAATTTGATCTCTGGTTCCTCTGCCTTTTCTAAAACCAGCTTGAACATCTGGAAGTTCACGGTTCATGTATTGCTGAAGCCTGGATTGGAGAATTTTGAGCATTACTTTAGTAGCATGTGAGATGAGTGCAATTGTGCGGTAGTTTGAGCATTCTTTGGCTTTGCCTTTCTTTGGGATTGCAATGAAAACTGAGGTACCATTAATTGGGGATTACAAAGTGGAGAATGTCTGGAAGAAAAGATGAGTTAAATCATAAATGTGTTTCAGGTGTTGGTGGGAAATTCAAGGAGAGATATAGAAGTATTTGTGAGAAATTTGGGACAATATCCCAAGAGATAGGAATGTAGGCAAAATGTTTCCTAGAAAGACAATGTAGAGAAGAGAATTTCAGGTAGAGGTAACAAGTGTGCAGAAGCCTAGGGATTAAAAGGGCCAGCACCCAACCTATGCCTGTTACAAGTAGTGTGATAAGAGGAATATGGGGTGTAGGAGGGGCAAACAGGAGCTGAGACTAAATCTGTAAGACAAGATTAGCTCATAAAGGAGCTTGTATGAAAGATAAAGAATTCTAGACTATGTCTTGTAAGTGATGGGAAGCCATTCAACATACACATGGCCAGGTTATTGTACTTAAAGTAGATGACACAGAACTCCAGACTTGATCTTATTAGGCTCTGTGATGCTTTTTGCTCTGGATTAAAAAGTTGCTTTTCTTCCACTGGAAAGAAGATGACCTTTCTTACTCTACACCCTCAGCAACTTTCTTCCCTGGATTCTGAAGGAGGGGGATCCATTCTCAAGTCATTTCTGAGAGAGTCTGTGGATTGTGTTGCCAGAAGAGTCAAACCACCCCCTACACTGTTTTTCAGCATCTCTGGGGGATGTAGTGGAGGGTTTCTTCAGGAAGAGACCATCACAGATTTCTCTGCAGACAAGAATTTTCTGCCACAAATTCTGGAATTCCACTTCCTAGGGCCACCCCCTTGTTGATTGTGGTGACACCCTACCTAATGATTCTGTAATGAGAAGTAGCATGACATTACCATCTTACATCTCTGACCTGCATGTGAATGTGTTACCAACAGAAAGGAAACTTGGGAAATCAAAACAGGAAGGATTCTATTATCAGGCCAACGTGCCCACTATTGCAGTGCTCCGAACGCCTTATTGGCATTCCTATTCACGTCCAACCCCAGTGTAATTAATCACTGGTGCATTTGCTATCTCAGCTACAAAGATATGTCTTGAAGCCTTTTCAAGTTTCTTCCAAGCTTCTTGCCTTGGCATTTTCCCAAGCTGCTTCTTGAAGAACAGCAAGCTGGTATTTGGAGCATATGGCCATGGTCTGTTTGTGTGTTCATTAAATCAAGATACCAATGAAAAGAAAGCAGAAAGCTTTCTGTCCTTTAAATGGAATTGTCAACCCAGATATCTGCTGCCTTTCCCAAACCCTGGCCTGAAATGCCTGGCAAGTGAGGCTGTGTTATAATGACAGATTAATTCATATCGGACTTTGATGGTGGCCTGAAAACTTTTTTGACATCAGTTTTTAGGAATTGCATTTAGAAAATCAAAATTGACTTTAGCGTCTCCAGTTCTTAACAACAGCAGGGACATCTTGCCATAGTTGGAGTGTCAACCACTGAGATGAGGATTGGTGGGGAAATTTCAAGGCTGTCACAGCTGTGTGTAAGAAGAAGGCAGTGGTGGCCAAAAGCCACCGGAAGGGGGCTGTTTTCTGACTTGAGGCCTGTGCACAAACAAGGCTGTGGGTTCCTCTTGCTCCCTCATTTTCCCTCACTCGCTCCTCCTGCCATGTAATGTGTCAAAAGCAAATGAAAATTGAGAGGATTCGGCTGAAAATAGAATTGAATTCTATTAGTCAGCCTAATAGTGAAGGTGCATTTGGAAATACAGTGCTGTCTAGCTAATGTTTACCACTTGACTACTCATGCCCCAGGCTCGAAATGCATAATGATGCAAATTAAAACCCAGCAAATGGAGGAGTTGGAATCTCAAAGATAACCATACCTAATGCAGGGTATGACAGAACATCTGCTCTTTAATTAATCTGACGTAAAGAAGGAAGCACTGCGTTGAGATGCACAGTGTTTATGACAACTGTTTTTTTGTGTGTGGTGAACCTGCTCCTGGACTCCTTCATGTAATTGTTGCTACTTTGTAACCCACACAAAGCCCAGCTGAACAACCCCTGTCAGCCAGAAAAGAAAATATGGGCAGAAAGGAGACTGAGAAGAAAATATGATGATTTCAGAATTTTAATCAGGCCAGGCACCAGTCACAACTTCCACTCTTGTGGGGTTGGCCTGCCTGGGTGGTAGAAACTTAACTGGAATATTTCCTTTTGTAATATGAGAAATCAGCTTTGTGTCTGTGTACACACATACACACATATATCAATGACATTAATATATGTCATATTTTATATTTTATAAAGAGCTTTAACATGTAGTACAGTGGTTAAAATGATAGGCTTTGGGGCTATACTGTCTGCTTGAATCATTTCATTATTTCCTAACCTGTAATTCTGGGTTTTTGTTGTTCAGTCGTCCAGTTGTGTCCAACTCTAAAATATTTACTCTGGGTTTCAGTTTCCTTATTTGTATAATATAAGTGAAGTCCTCAGTCACGTCCGACTCTTTGTGACCCCATGGACTGTAGCCTACCAGGCTCCTCTGTCCATGGGATTTTCCAGGCAATAGTACTGGAGTGGATTGCCATTTCCTTCTCCAGGGGATCTTCCCAACCCAGGGATTGAACCCAGGTCTCCCGCATTGTAGACAGATGCTTTACCGTCTGAGCCACTGGGGAAGTCCTCTTGTATAATATGCCTAATAACAATTCCTTTTTTAGAAGGCTCTGAGATCAAACAAGTCAATCCTAAAGGAAGTCAGTCCTGAATCTTCATGGGAAGGACTGATGCTGAAGTTGAAACTCCAGTACTTTGGATACCTGATGCAAAGAACTGACTTATTGGAAAAGACCCTGTTGCTGGGAAAGATTGAAGGCAGGAGGGGAAGGGGATGACAGAGGATGAGGTAGTTGGATGGCATAACTGACCTGATGGACATGAGTCTGAGCAAGCTCCGGGAGTTGGTGATGGACAGGGAAGCCTTGCATGCTGCAGTCCGTGGGGTTGCAGAGTCGGACACGACTGAGTGACTGAACTGACTGAGGGTTACATGAGTATCACTGTCATCACCACTTATAGTGCATTAACTGTGTGCTAGGCATAAATGTGTTACTTCGTTTACATGAATTAAGTTGTTTAATCTTTCCAACAACTCTGTCTCATAGTTAACAAGCTATTATGTGTAAGACTCTTAAAACAGTGATTGATACTGATTTTAAAATACGCAATGAATGTTAGCTGTGATGATTATCATGACTTTTTATGTCATCTATAATATATATTGTTATTTAATCTTCACCACTACCCTGTGAGAATGGGTCTGTTGGTTTCCCCACTTTATAGATGCCAGCTGAAGCATGGAAAGATTCATTCAGGTACCCAAAGCTAGACACTTAGAGAGTGACAGAGCAAGGATTCCAGCCCCAAGTCATTTGACTTAAAACTTTGTGCTTTCAGCCCTTTCTTATTTAAAACTAGGGGATTGTAAAAATTGAAGGGGTTAAAAAAGAGGTGAACAATTTGAAATGCGTTGTAATAATGTTATTTGTTCAAATCCGTCCTACCAAATCAAGCATGCTCAGCTCTGAAGGAAAATGGAGGTTATCTCAGATGTCAAAACACTTCCCCATGAATATTACGATTTTGGACACTGGCCATTTTATAAATTTCAATATTCATTTTTGCTCCACCGCTGTTTGGTATTCCTGTGGTATTTATTCACCAAGCATGAGAGTAATATCATGGAAACGCGGAGGCATCAAGATCTTAATTTTGCTCTGACATGGAATCTATTCCTATTTCATATACAGGTTGGCTGTTATTTTATAGCAGATGCTTTAAGGTTGATACATATAAAATTCACACACGGTTGAGAATTAGGCAGAGGGGAGGGCTAAAGGGAACAACGGGAGACCAGCATGAGGAGAGAAGTGAGATGCTTATGTTTTTTTTGACACCGAAATGGAATCTTTAAGTGTAAGTATTTCAAAGCCCTGGCAACGAATCCTCCTGTTTGCTGGGTGAGCTTCATTCCATGGTGTTATTTCCCCATGGATATTAGGAGTCTTCCTGAGATGAGCGCGAGAAGCTAATCACAAACAAACAAAGAGAAGACTGCGATGCTTATTCCCAACCACCCTGTTCCTTCCACTGGAGGGGGCTCTCTCAAGCCCTTCTCTTCAGATGTGAAACAGACCAGATGGGTGTGCTATCTCCATCTTTTGGCCTTTAGCAGAGTCTCTGGAACAAAGCAGGGCAGCAGGGCTTCTTGAAGGCTTGCTTGGAGAGAGAGAGAGAGAGAGGCTGGATGGAATCTTGAATAAAAATGATAGGTTATGCTTTAAGCTGAATAAAAATAAGCTATCTGAAGAATATATAGAAGTGGCATGCGTGCTGCCTCTGGAAAGATTCATTTTTATTTGTCTATCTATGGATAAAGGAGGAAGATAGATAAATTGAAAGGGAAGTGCCATTTCTGAAATGTTCACCTTGGCAAAGGGCTTGAAACAATATAAAAAAAACAGCGGCTCTTCCAAAATGACGGCTTCCCTTGAAGTTCGCCTACCTCTCTTCCCCTTCCTCGCCACCCCCTGTGCCCCCCACTACAAAAAAAAAAAAAATATTCAAAGCTAGCCTAGTCACTGTGGGGAAAAAGACAGCGATCTTTTGTACGTTGTTATAATTAGCTAGGCCCATTTCATCATCAGATTATAGAATGGGATGCAGTGTTAAAAAAAGAACTAAAGGAAGAAACCAGGAGGAATGACCATTTTAATTGCATGTTTATTCTGTCTTCGCTTTCCCAAATTGGTTTCGTTTCCTCTGAGTGGGGTAAGTGCCAGGGTATTCATAGGAGCAGGGGGCCAGGGTGGATTCCACCATTTACCAGCATTTGAATTACCTCCGGACGGCTTGGCGGCCTCTAAATTTATACCCTTGAAGGCACAGCAACGAGCCTTCATCTCCTATGGAAGAGACTTGAAAGCATGCCAGAATAGGACCTCCGTCCTGCCTTCTTAGAGTCCTGGCACGTAGAATCACACAAGAAAACAAAAGGCATTTGTGAGGAGCCGTCCAGGAAGAAAGATTAACAATATAAACCGAGGAGCGGGGGAAGAGAAAGAAAAGAAAAAGCCCTTTAAGATGGTTTTGTGCTTATTTTAATAGAACTCGCACAGTCTCTGAATATGCTCTAATCAAAACCAAATGCTTGTTGCCGTACAGTGCTCTTTCTTTGTTCGCTGGTAATGCCCACTCTGCTCCGATGGGGGTGGGGCTGGGGCTGCTGGCTTATCTCTCCCCCAGGAATAAACAGCATCCTCAAGGTTAGGGCACGTGGCCGACTTGCTAAACCCCAGGAAAAACACCCATTGGCAGCTGGACCTTGTGGTCCCATCACCCCCAGGGCCTGTGAAAAACTTGAAGATTTTTTTTTTCCTATGCCTTTTGATCCTGAAGTACATAAGGAACAGGGAAAGGAGCTCCTTTTTTCCCTGTCCATCTCCACCTCTCGTTCACCCTGTCAGTCCATCTGTGCATCTCGATGGGAGGCTTTTCTCCTTCCTTCTTCCCTCTTCCCCCTCATCCTTCCTCCATCCACCGCTGTCCCTCTGTCAGTCTCTGACTCACTTCTGGAAAAAAAAAAAAAAATCAGGCAGCTTTCAACTTGATTGGTTCATGTTGTCTGACCTTGACTTTCTGTGGGCTGGAAGGATTTCAGTCTTGGTTTTATCAGAATTAGCTTTTATCTGCACAGAAGTACCCGAGGAAGTCACTCATCTCCTCGTCTTTCACCTTAGGCTGGCTGCCTTCTCCTCTAATTTCTGTAACAACATGAAGAAAAGAAACAGGATGATTGTGATGGTTATGGAGATATGACTTTTCCTACAGGGCAGAGGGGATGAAGCCATAATCGAGTCCTGGGCTCAGGATCAATGTCTTTGGGTGATGCTGGGTGAGGTTATTAAGGGAGTCAGGTGGCCTGTTTTGTTTCACCGCCAGACAGTTCTTTTCAAATGCTTATGGGGTGTCCTGCAGGATGGGACTGGGAGGGAAGAAGAGGACCCCAGAAACCCAGAGACACAGCATCTGCACCTTTTCATGTCGCCCCAGCACCGTGCAGCACAAATTGACTTTGTAAGATTGGCTCGGAAAATGAATACCCAGGACATCACTCTGTGTTACTTTCCTGTGAAATTACTTTTCTGAATGAAAATATTGAATTCCTTTGAAAGCAAGTAGTATAATATCTCTGGAAATGAAAATCCTGTGGAAATCACAAAGGAAAGAAGACTGAAGGATATGAAAGCGTTATATCTCTAAATGTTAGTCAGGCCCTGGATTTCATTTTTTTTTCCTTGACAACAATCATAACTGCTCTTTCTGATGTTGATACACTGGGCGCTGGAAATCTCCTAGATGCTTCTACTACAGATTTAGGTTTTATCTACAATAAACAGCCAATATCATTATCTTAATTTACTACAGCATTTGTATGCACTCGGCACTTTTTGTAGCCTACTCGCCTTGCAAGTCTGACCTGCGGAATTTTCCTTGTCTCAAGGGGAACATATTGACTTACCGCCAGGCTTCTGGTCGTCACAGACAGAGCTTCTGCTGAACTGACAGATGAACAGGGCAGATCCCTTGGAGGAGGTAGAGGCGTGGACGACAGGCCTTCTCACACTGCATCAACTACCTGGTTGCTCACCATTATTCCTCAAATCATCTTGAGAGAGACGGCCTCTACCCTTCTTGTTGTATTGACAGGCTCACCAGCTGTAGAGGGGATTTCTTGCAAATAAAAGCAGCCTCTCTAGAAACATGTTCACCCTTTCCATCTTCTCACTCATATCAGCTGTTTTAGGCTCTGTGAGTTGAAGCACCTTTGTTTTTTAGGTACATTATATTTGGTGTCATGTATTTTTTTTTTTTAAGCAAGGTGTCAGCTGTCGACTGAATAAATTATTAAATGCCTCTCTTAACTTCTCCTCAGATCAGTACTCAAAAAAGGCAGGAAAGAGAAGAACAAACATTAAGGGAAGGATCTGGAAGCCCAATCAAGATAAAGTGATTCACAAGGAGTATTACCTTTCGGTAAAGGAAATGGAGCCCTTTGCCCAGGTGAAATTGCCCGCCTGCCTGATGCTGAGCTGGGCAGAGCCACAGAGGAGATGGTTGAGATGCTTTCGGCCGTGTTTGTAGTGTGCGGGGACTTGGGAGGTACTGGGTGACCAAGCCAGTATTGATTTCCAAAAGCTTTAGAAAACTTGGCAATGGTTCTGATTTTTTTTTTTAATTTTATTTTATTTTTAAACTTTATATAATTGTATTAGTTTTGCCAAATATCAAAATGAATCTGCCACAGGTATACATGTGCTCCCCATCCTGAACCCTCCTCCCTCCTCCCTCCCCATACCATCCCTCTGGGTCGTCCCAGTGCACCAGCCCCAAGCATCTAGTATCATGCATTGAACCTGGACTGGCATCTCGTTTCATACATGATATGTATACATGTTTCAATGCCATTCTCCCAAATCTTCCCACCCTCTCCCTCTCCCACAGAGTCCATAAGACTGTTTCATACATCACTGTCTCTTTTGCTGTCTCGTACACAGGGTTATTGTTATCATCTTTCTAAATTCCATATATATGCGTTAGTATACTGTATTGGTGGTTTTCTTTCTGGCTTACTTCACTCTGTATAATAGGCTCCAGTTTCATCCACCTCATTAGAACTGATTCAAATGAATTCTTTTTAATGGCTGAGTAATACTCCATTGTGTATATGTACCACAGCTTTCTTATCCATTCATCTGCTGATGGATATCTAGGTTGCTTCCATGTCCTGGCTATTATAAACAGTGCTGCGATGAACATTGGGGTACACGTGTCTCTTTCCCTTCTGGTTTCCTCAGTGTGTATGCCCAGCAGTGGGTTCTGATTTTTAAATAGATTAAGTGAAAAAAAAAATTGATCAATTGTAAAAGTTGCTGCAATCCCTGGGAATTAGCCATAATCCCTAAGAACAGATTATGCCCTCACATCTTCATTTCATTTTGTGGATCAAATTTTAGCCATTTATAAAATCCTGTAGTCTCGAGTAGGATATTCGAACTGGGTGCTTTGTAAAAAAACCTTAAAGTGAAGATGGAAACAGCTTGATGGCTTTCATTTTGATGGCTGTGTAATTGGAAGAGTGCTGCGGTGTCTGTCAGAAGGGAGATCCCTGGAGAAAAGGTGAACCCGCAGGTCCTTGATCTGGCTCGGGGCCAACATCTTTTCATTGAGATAGGTGAAGACTTATTTGTTAAAGTGGCAGGTGATATGGAGCTGGAAGGAATCATAAATAACTTGTCTTAGATCAAAAATTAGATATTAGAATACTCTAACAGACCCGAGGGATGACATTTAACGTAGGTATGGATAATTCCATACTTCAATATAATAAGTATGACTTCATGTGAAAGTTAAAAGTTTGCAAAAAAGACAAATGACTGTGGTAAACAAACTCAATGTGAAAGGTTCCTGATTCTTCTGGCCCCACCCAAAAGTTTTCTGCAAGCTGTGGCTCAGCCCCAGTCAGTCTCTTCACAGAGGTGCTCAAGCATTCCTTTGAGTCTCCCAAAGGAAAGATTAGGAAAGATTGAAGGCAGAAAGAGAAGAGGTTTTCAGAGAATGAAATGGCTGGATGGCATCCTCAATGCCATGGATATGAAGTTGGGCAGACTCCAGGAGATGGTGAGGGACATGGAGGCCTGGCGTGCTGCAGTCCATGGGGTCATGAAGAGTCAGACACAGCTGGGCGACTGAACAACAACAACCAAAAAGAACTCATAATTATACCCTACATTTATACATATGACTATGACTTTATATATGTACATGTTCCAGCATATAACGGGCGCTAAAAAAATATTCATGGCTTGAGATTCTGAATCGCTTAAATTCTGTTGTTCCCTTGAGTAGTCCATGCTGCCTTCATTGTGTGTACTTCTGCCCTGGGACATTCCTTGTTTATATCTCCTTTTGCAGAAATCTTTCAATGTCTTAGTAAAATACTAGTGAGAATTAATATCCTAATGCAAACATCTGATATTAATTTTTTCATACCAATCTTCTTAAAGTCATTTGGCAAGGTGAGACTCATCACTGATTAATGATTCTCAAACATACAAATCTAATTCCAATGTCCTGTGTATTGGAGATCAAAAACACAGGTGTACAGACACCCCTAGACATGACCAGTTGCTGAATTCCTTACGAAGGATGCCAGCCAAAATCAACATGCCCAAAGCAGTTTTCCAGTAGAGTAATGGTGCAGAAGAGATTTAAGATATTTCAGCCACTCTAGGGGGATATCACTATCTCTATTTAATCTATGGTTACTTAAGCCGGACTCAATAAGTATTTGGGGTGAGAGCTGGTGTGAACAGCAAAAGAGTTGAAAATGATAAATCAGCTTTGTGGTCCTGCCACAGGGTTCCTGGTGATGGGTCATATCCTATCTTAAAAATTTTTTTCTAAAATGAAAACTGTTAACAGTGAAGCCTGTGCCATGTTGCTCTGTGTAGCTTTGGAATCACAAGCAGTTAATATGGGAAAGAAAACAGCAATGCAGAAAGACAGACACAGCACAACATCTTACTTAACAAGCAATAGAGAAATGAAGGGGTTGAAGGATAGGTACTAGAGTGTTGTCATCCACCAATAGTTAGAGCCTCAGGTACCGTGGTACCCACCTACCATGGTTTTTGCTACGCATTACATTGCATCATGTTTTATTTCACTGTAAGGCCTATATTTAATTATCTATATATCAAGTACATAAAACACAAATGTATCTAGACCAAAATGGGCCTGTATAAGCTTTCATAAAAATAGCCACAGATCCGTGAAATGTTGATTTTCGGCTGTCCAGGTTTGAGATGTCATGTGTGCAGAGTAAATGAGCATCATAGATTTTTCGGTCTCAAATTAGAACATTCTTTTCTGGTGTCATCACAAACCAGCAGTGTGCATGGAATCCTAGTATTAACAACCCAAGCTATTTCTCTTCAAATTACTCTTAGCCAATTAGCAGCCAAGACATTCTTTGCCAGATCATGTGTCTTGAGTTAGTTTGGAAAACATGTGCATCAAACATTTCCTTCCTTCCTCCCATCTTTGATGCCTTCCTTCTTTCTTCTCCACTGTGATAGGTGCTGTGAACCTGGTGGGAAAGAAGAGATGTGGACAGCAATTGTCACAGCGCAGTACATTCTGCGCCATCATCCTAAAGATATGTGTGGCATGTCACGGGAGCACAGATTTGAGGAATGGCTTTGTTCACAGAAGGTTTCCTGAAATAGGAATTAGGTTGAGTCTTGAGGCTAGTTTTTTTTTATTTTCAGGATTCAGATGAAACATCTTTAGAAGGCCTTTTCCCAAATTTTCTAGTCCTTCTTTAAGGCAGGGGTCCCAAACCTCCAGAATCTAATGCCTGATAATCTGAGGAAGCTGATGTAGTAGTAATAGAAATAAAGTGCTCAATAAATGTAATGTAATTGAATTATCCTGAATCTACTCTCTCCCTGACCCCACCTCCATCCCAGTCTGTGGAAAAATTGTCTTCCATGAAACTGGTCCCTGGTGCCAAAGAGGTTGGGCAGCACTGCTCTAAGGTACAAGCGAAGAGCTAAAATTTACTTTTGTGGTTAAGTTGGCTCATTCTCTCTTGCTTTCTGTCAACTCTGCTTTTCATTAGAAAAAAATTGAAAAATCCAAAAGCATGTTAATCTGGTTGTTAAGCTCAGTTATTGAAAAAGAACAAGTCAAGATCTTCTCGTAAGGAATATCCAGCAAATAAGTGGAAGCAAAACTTCTTCATGGCGTGGTAGTGGCAAATGTCTCTTGGGAAAGGGAATTCAATTTTTTTCTGTTCTTGGAGAAGTTAGCAGGGGTGGAAGATGCCACAGTGGAGTATTTGGAAGGCCTTGCCTACAGCTGTACAGCTCAGTCACCACTGACAGTGTGAAGAAGTTTTGAGGAGGTAGATTGCACCCAAATGGGGGAGGGGAATAGCAGATGAGTCGTTAATATCATATGTGTGTTGCAATAAGACAGCTCAGGATCTGGATTTGAAGCACTAAATGTGTGTTACTCACACCTTGCTTTGTACAGTAATGGAAAGACCTGGTAGAGCTGAGCAGAGAAAATGTAGCAGGAAAACAACAGGACGTTAGTCCGATTCCTGATTCATCAGTTATTAATAGTGTGACCTTTCATTGCTTATTAAACCTTTAGGACTCACACTCCTCATCAGTGCAGTGCTGGGGGGTAAGGGACTCCTTATAATAAATCGTCTCTAATACAGAATATAACTTAAAAAATTTCACCAAATTGCAAAAGCAGAGTTCAGTTTAATTCCTATACGTTCACTGCATGTACTTTTCTCCTGTGAAATCTTTCCTATAGAGACGTAAGCAAGCATATCTGGAAAGGATGTAGAAGGCATATTATACCCCAGAGCTAATAAGGGTTCACTAAATCTCTGTCTTGCATCTATGTACCTTGAACATCTACTTTCAAACTTCTTGTCCAAACCCATTTCCAATTACTCACCTTCAAGCATTTCCCATCTTAGTCAATTCTCATAGTTGTCTGAAAATATCAGGCATATTTTCACCTCCATCCCTTGACTTGTTTTCTTAGGAAGTTCTGTACCTAAGTGACCCCTGTATTCAAATTCAATCCATCCTTCATGGCCCATTGTATGGGAACGTATGGGAACTACCTCTATGAACCAAACCTGACTGCCTCCTCCCTGAAGCTGAGAGGGATCTCAGCTCTCCTGCAGGCCAGCCATCTCTCTTAACAACACTTAACTTGCTTTCTACCTTGTGTTAGACTTATTTGTCTAAATATATGTTTCCTTGTTATAGAGGGACTGGATCTTATTAATGTGTATGTTCCCAGAGCTTATCAGAATGCTTGGAACATGGTGAACAATCAATTTATTCTGGTGGAATGCGATCAGGGAAAGATTTTTTTTTAATTTTTTTTTGGACAGGAAAGTAGGATTTACTGGTGGGCATGAGTTAGGTGGGGACAGTGCCAAGGCGCTTGTGAGTGCAGGGCCCAGCATTTGTCCAGAGGGCCACGATTAGGGATGTATTTGATCCCACAGCCCATCCAAGATGAGCTGCTTTGCTAATCATGTTTTCAAGTTCATCCACTTTAAACTTAATGAATCCCCACGTCTTGGAGATGTGGCTCTTCTAGTGGCCAGGGAACTTGACCTTGGCCCTGTGGAGGGCCTCAGTCACATGCTCCTTGTTCTACAGCTTGGTATGGATGGGCCTAATGACTTGTCCAATGTGAACTCTGACCACTGTGTCCTGGGGCTTTCCCAAATTGCCGCACATACCTGTCTGGAGCCTGGATTGGAGACAGCATGCCTGTCATGAATGTCCACCGGACATTATCTATCTATCTTCAAGGTCCCTTAGGGCAACCTGTATGGGCAATAGGCTGCGTACACTACTGAGAAGGTTGTTTGCAGCTGTTACGCACTGGGCCCCCATGAGAGATGGTGTTTTTCAATGGACAGTCACTCAGAGGGAACATATGAGCCCTGTCACCAGCACAAGGCTATACATGGTCTTTCCTACCTTCTGCTCCAACCGCACCGGTCGCCTTGCTTCCTGCTGATGGAGCTGGTCCAAGCCTCTTCCTTCCTTAGGGCCTTTGCTTCAGATGCTTCCCCTGCGTCCAAGATCTTCCCCAGATAAAAGCACATCCCTGCTCTCACTTCCATCTGATCTTTGCTCAGGGAAAGTCAGAACTTCTCTGATCACCTTTTAAAAAATGGCAATTTATAAAGCTCCCCATTCTTTCTGTCTTTTGTCTCCATAGCATTCATGATCACCTGACCCAGTATGTATTGATTTGTTTGGTAGCCATTAGTTGGCCCTATCAGAATGCAAGGTTGGGAGGGCTTTTCCCACAGTGTCTACAGCTACGCCTGGTGCACAGCAAACCCTGCAGTGTCTTACCTCCAGCATCTGCTTATTCTCATCAGCGTGTCTTAGATTTCTCTAGACTCAAACCATTATGAAATCAACACTGCCTTCTTGCTTCTGAGCCCTCACCTCTACTTCCACAGTCTCTCTTCTGCATCACAGACCTCAGCTTAAGAACCTCTTATCTGATGGAGCAGGAAAATATGAACTACAGAAGTAGTCATAGGATTCACGGTATACATTAAAAGAATGTCAAGGGATAAATAACTGGAGGAAAAAAAAGTAAAAGTATGTGCTTTATATAGAGAACCTCATAATCAGAAACAGAGTTGAATGAAGCTTACTCGTTATCAATAATACATTGTAGTTCAAAAGAAGGCTAGTGGCTGGTGTTCAGATTGGGCCCATAACTCGAGTGAGATTCAAGGATACACGGAAACTTTCATAAGTAGTTTCCATGTGCAAGGCATGTTATGTACTTAAAGGGGCTTTGTAGATTCCACTCTTAAGAATTTTGGGGTAATGATATGGTGCATTCTTATTGTTCAGTAAGAAATCCTTGGAAATGATCGATTAAACTTTATCTTGATCTTGTATAGTAATTTAATATGTAAGATTAAAATTGTTCTTAGATTCAATTGCAATTATAACAGGTCTACTTCTTTTAGAATGACCCTGATCTGCACTCAGAACTGTAATTATTTGAAACCACTGGCCTCTTAGTTTCTATTTCTGACCAATTTTATGTGTTGGTTTCAGGGTGGGGGTTTCCATAAAAATCTTAAACAGGCTGCACTCTAGTCAAAAAGTCATATTTGACCTATTTGGCTGTTAGATACTCATGTTGGAAAATACAAGTGTCAAGTCAAGGGCTTTGAAGAGATAAGATGCATGAGTGACGTAGAGGGAAAAGGAGAAGGAGAAGGGAAAATCTATTGAATGAATATTTATTGAGCATCTTCTATGCACCAGCACTACCTGAGTAGTGAACATACAAAGATAATTAAAGGATTCTTCCAGTCCTTGAGGGAATCAATGTCTAGATTTTAAGTCTAGATGACAGGGGTTGTTGGCAGAAATGAAGAAGAAAGCAAGGGACACCAAGTGGATTAAAGATTAGAAGTTAAGACTTGGGCTTGTTGAATTTGAGATGAAAGCAATACATCCAAATGGTCGTTACCATGCTTTTAAAATGAGCCAGAAGTCTTGTGGGGAAAATGCAGGGAATAAATGATAGACCAGCATGACATGGATGTGAAAAGTCTGTTTTCTATTGAGAAGTATACATTTGATACTTCGTGGATGGGAGAAGGGTATTGGTTTTTTTTTTTTTTTCTCGTTTTTCCCAATTTAAGTTAAGACTTCTTGCCAAGTTTCTGCTTAGGAATTCTGAACTGAACTTCAAATGTTTAGGGGCTTCTGTCTTAAACACATTTGGAGTTGTGGCTTCTTGTTCAAGGAAGAAAACCCCTTCAAATACATCAAAGAGCTGTGAGAAAAAGATACAGTGTGTTGACAATTTGTGTAAGGGCATCAAAACCAGAAATATTTCTCTGCTGTACACACATATTTCAAAGTTAAGGGGGAAAGCTCTCTGGTGAGAGGCTTCTGTTGCTGTGTTAAACCCCCAATACTTGGGAAATAACACATTCATTGTACCAAAAATATGACTTGACTCACCTAGTAATTTCAAGCCAAGGTCTAGAGGATGTTTTCTCTGGTAGGTAACCTGTGAATAATTGTGAGGTATCTCATTGCAGGGTCCAAGTAAGAAGAGTCAGGGCATAGAATCAAGGAGAGGAATGTTGGCAGAACATCAGAGGCCATTTGACCCAGGGACTCAGGGAAACTCCTTACAAATTCAGTTTCAGGCATGGTAGCCAGGATCTTGTGAGGGGATGATGTCACAAGATTGCTTGTGTTGATTTAAGTCCCATTTCTCTCCTTCATCCTTTTGTTAAAGTGGGTACAGAATAAAACCCACATCTACAAGGGGTGTTCAGTTCAGTTCAGTCACTCATTCGTGTCTGACTCTTTGGGACCCCATGAATCACAGCACGCCAGGCCTTCCTGTCCATCACCAACTCCCAGAGTTCACTCAAACTCATGTGCATCAAGTCAGTGATGCTATCCAGCCATCTCATCCTCTGTCATCCCCTTCTCCTCCTGCCCTCAATCCCTCCCAGCATCAGAGTCTTTTCCAATGAGTCAACTCTTCACATGAGGTGGCCAAAGTACTGGAGTTTCAGCTTCAGCATCATTCCTTCCAAAGAACACCCAGGACTGATCTCCTTTAGAATGGACTGGTTGGATCTCCTTGCAGTCCAAGGGACTCTCAAGTCTTCTCCAACACCACAGTTCAAAAGCATCAATTCTTCGGCGCTCAGCTTTCTTCACAGTCCAACTCTCACATCCATACGTGACTACTGGAAAAACCATAGCCTTGACAAGACGGACCTTTGTTGGCAAAGTAATGTCTCTGCTTTTGAATATGCTATCTAGGGGTGAACCTACTATTAAATTCTTGGTTAGAGGAGCCTGGGCGTCACATTCACACAGATGGGGTCTGGAGCCCCAGTTGCATCACATGCTTTCTGGATGAATTCAAGTAGGTTTCCCCGCCCTCCTAAAGCTTCTGTTTTATATGAAAAAAGGAAGCAATAACGCCAGCTTCACAAGGTTGTTGCTTGAATGAATAAATGTTGGATATAAAAGGCCTAGGAGATGACTTGATGCTTAGGAAGAGCTCAGTAAATGCCACCCCACCCCCACCTCCCTTTGTGGTTTCCCTTGGTGGGATAAAATAATCTAAAACCTAGTTCAGGTTAAAATGATGTCAAATTAAGAAATCTTGAAGGTAGTTATTTGTATGGTGTTCTAGCTCTGCCACCACCAGTGGGTGTGACCTGAGGCAAGTCACTTAACCTCTCTCACTTCCATTTTCTCACCTACAAATTAAAGTTAACAAATGCTTGTAAATTGGAATAAGAGATCAAGTTAAACTCCTAGGCAGAGAAGAAGTAGATTAGCAAATGGTTAGGAAGGTCGACTCTAGAGTTAGGCTTCCTAAATTCCAACCTGGGCTCCGAAACTTACTGGTTCTGACTTTGGCCTAGTTACTAAAGATCATTGTGTCTCAGTTTCCTTATCTGCTAAGGAGGGATAATAATAGTAGTTTATGTCCCCTAGATATAGAGAGTAAATCAGAGAATGCAGGTAAAACTCCTAGCATATGCCTAGCATATAATAAGTACTCAATACATAGCTTTATGATCATAGGGAACTCTGTGGAAAACCTTATAACTTATGACCAAAGACTATAGACTGAATTAGCAGAGAAAGTTTGAAGTGTGATGTTGAACTACTCTGACCTAGATACCCTGAGTAGACCTTTCATATTTCTGTTCTCTAGTAGAGTGCAGTGGTACTCGATTGTGCAGTGTTTGGAAACCATATGGGGAACAGCAGTGACTTATTGATCTTACCTGGTGGCTCAGATGGCAGAGAATCTGCCTGCAATGCAGGGGACTGGGGTCCAATCCCTGGGTCGGGAAGATCTCCTGGAGAACAGAATGGCTCACACTTGAGTATTCTTGCCTGGAGAATGGAGAATTCCATGGACAGAGGAGCCTGACAGGCTACAGTCCGTGGGGTCACAAAGAGTCAGACAGAATTGAGTGACTGAGTACATAGTGACTTATATTGTTAACATGTCAGCTCATTCCTCAGCCTCTCTCTATGGAGCTGGCCTTCCTTGAAATAGATGGGCCTTTGAAGCAGAACCCTTGGAAGAGTGTTGGAAACCTGCCCTATAGTAATCCGCAAGACTTTCAAGCCCTGACAGTACAGAAGATCTCAATTGAATACTGCTGTTGAGTAAGCAGAATCTGAAATGCTCTGTTTCCAATTCTGTTGCCCAAATAAACTTACATGAGGTTCAGACCTGAATTAGGCAGTAAGAGTTGCCAACCATGTTTCCTTGTGCAACCTTAGTAAGGGTGGAGGTGCTGTCCTTGACATCTCTGTGAATGATGAATCCAGTTTGTTGCAGTTCTCTTTCTGGCTGCTGTCTAAAAACTTCTCTATAGCGAAGTTCCAAGGAAGGACGTGGCTATGGTCACCTGCAGTGCAACCAGAGAAAAGAGGGCATAACCAAGGCTAGACTGAGTCCTTTATAACAGGGGTCCCCAACCCCTAGGCCATAGACGAGTACCAGGCTGCACAGAGGAGGGGAATGGTGGGCCAGCAAGCAAAGCTTCATCAGTATTCACAATTCTCCATTGTTCTCCCCCAGATAGGACCGTCTACTTGTGGGAAGACAAGTGCAGGGCTCCCACTGATTTTGCACTGTGATGATTTGTATAATTATTTCATTATATATCAATTTAATAATAGAAATAAAGTACATAATGTAATGCTTGAGTCATCCTGAAACCATCCCCCCAACCCTAGTCCATGGAAAAACTGTCTTCCATGAAACCAGTCTCTGGTGCCAAAAATGTTGGAGACTGCTGCTTTAGAAGACTTATGTGCTAAAAATATGTGTCCCACCTCCACCCCTACCACTATTCCCCAAATTATACGCAATGAAAAGCAAATGTAAATTATGAAATTGGTCTTGTTCAGTCGCCCAGTGTGTCTGACTCTTTGCGACCCCACAGACTGCAGCATGCCAAGCCTCCCTGTTCCTCACCATCTCTCGGAGTTTGCCCAAGTTCATGTTCATTGCATCAGTGATGCCATGTAGCCATCTCATCCTCTGTTGCCCTCTTCCCCTTCTTCCCTCAGTCTTTCCCAGCATTAGGGACTTTTCCAATGAGTCATCTGCTTGCCTCAGATGACCGAAATACTAGAGCTTCAGCATCAGTCCTTCAGTGAATATTCAGGGTTGATCTTCCTTAAAATTGACTGGTATGATCTCCTTGCTGTCCAGAAGACATTCATGAGCTTTCTCCAGCACCACAGTTCAAAAGCATCAATTCTTTGGCATTCTGCCTTCTTATGGCCAGCTCTCACAACCGTACCTGACCACTGGGAAACCATAGCCTTGGCTATACGGACCTTTGTCAGCAGAGTGATGTCTCTGCTTTTCAGCACACTGTCTAGGTTTGTCGTCACTTTCCTGCCAAGAAGCAGTCGTCTTCTGATTTCATGCTGCAGTCACCATCTGCAGTGATTTTGGAGCCCAAGAAGAGAGAATCTGTCACTACTTCCACCTTTTCCTCTGCTATTTGCCATTCAGTAATGGCACCACATGCCATGATCTTAGTTCTTTTATAGTTAGTCTTAAGCCGGTTCTTTCACTCTCCTCCTTTACCCTCATCAAGAGGCTCTCTATTTCCTCTTCGGTTTCTGCCATTAGAGTGGTATCATCTGCATATTTGAGACTGTTGATGTTTTGCCTGCCTATCTTGATTTCGGCTTATAACTCATCCAACCCGGCACCTCATAATGTGCTCAGCATATAGGTTAAACAAGCAGGGTGACAGCAGACAGCACTGTCCTGTACTCCTTTCTCGATCTTCAACCAATCAGTTGTTCCATACAGGGTTCTGACTATTGCTTCTTGACCCGCATACAGGTTTCTCAGGAGACAGGTAAGATGGTCTGGTGTTCCTGTCTCTCTAAGAGCTTTCCACAGTTTGTCATGGTCCACACAATCAAAGGCTTTAACTTGGTCGATGAAACAGAGAGAGAGGTTTTTCTGAAATTCCCTTGCTTTCTCTATAATCTAGTGAATGTTGGTAATCTGATCTCTAGTTCCTCTTCCTTTTCTAAACTGAACTTGGACATCTGGAAGTTCTTGGTTCACATAATGCTGAAGCCTAGCATGCAAGGTTTTAGGCCTGACCTTACTAGCATGGGAGATTAGTGCAATTGTCTGATGGTTAGAACATTCTTTGGAACTCCCCTTCTTGGGAATTGATCTGCTGGAGGAGGGAATGGCAAACCACCACAGTATACTTGCTGTGAGAACATCATGAACTATATAAAAGGCCGAATTATAAACTAAGTGTAGCCAAATCCAGCAAAGTTCTTATTTTCCAAGATATTTTTAAAATGTGTCTACATATTTTTTAAAAAATCCCTGTTTTTGGTGCTCAGTGCAAATGTGTACCATTGATCATCAAACCCTGACTGGTTATCCAGGTGATCCTGACCTTGGGATCACCATCCATAGACAGTGTGTGAGGTATCTGGAAAATGATTGTCCCTCTGATAAATGATTATAACTAACTGAGTGGGTCATTTGTTAAATGTTTGTTTTCCCCAAAAGAAGGGAAGAGATGGCAGGAAATAAGGGTGACATCTCCCTGGGAGTACTAGTCCTCGGCAGAAATGGCACACATAAGAATTTGGAGTGAGCACAGAGTTCAGAACTCTGGAATTAACCTCCTAACTGGTGTCCTCTACTCTAGTCTGACTTATTTCCAATAGACTATATTGTTGCTGGAGTGAAATCTTTTTTTAAATGTGACCAGGATAATCTTCTATTTAAAATACTTTATATGAAATCTCACTGCTGCCTACAGAGTAAAGAAAAACTCCTTCCTTTGCACCTCAAGGTTCTTTTCAACCACTTTTTCGTACCTATTGAATTCTATTAATATCCCTCCCTATGGCCCCGACTGACCCTCTGCTCTAGCCATACACAGAACTCTTCCTAATCTCTAAGTTGTTTCCATTGGTTGCTTCTCTGTTCCACTTTCATCCACTTGGTAAGCTTCCAGTCCTCTTAGAACCCAGCCGTAGGTCCCCTCCTGTGGCCTGATGTCCCTGGTTCTGTAGGTGGATTTTCTCTCCTTTGTGCCCTGATGCTCTTGGTTTGAACTCTGTGGCCACACTTATGCTACAGCCTTTCAGACATGGTGGTTTCCATGTCTGTATCGTCTTTGCAACTGTGAGTTCCTTGAGGGCTGGGACCATGCCTTTTCACTTGAGTATCTTTGTTGACTTTACAGTGCCCAACACACAGTAGATGGAGGAGAATGCTGAATCAATGCATTAACTAGTCATAAACTGTCACTAACACACTAACACCTACTTCCACGAAGGCCGAAACAGTGTAGCTGGCATTCAGTTGAATGAATGACTGAGGGAACGAAAAGCTCATAAAACTGTTATGAAAATCAGAATGAACACCGCAGGAACCTTGTGAACCATGAATAGGTGGGCCTGGGCAAGGGGCTGTTACTGTGATTGCCATGAGCACAGTCCCCTGGTCTTCGTAGCAGTGTTCCCATATGCAAAAGGCCATAGGAGCCAGCTATCACCTGCCTGCCTGTCACCCCAGGTAAGGAAAAGGCAGCGTTCCATTGACTGGGTGTGTAATGGGGTGAAAGTGAACCTGCTGCTATTTCTTTCACAGCTTGTGAAGGCTGGTGATGAAAAGATCTGAGACACTCGTTTGCCCTGGTCCTGGAAGAAGAGTGTCATAAATGTCCAATTTGCCCCTGATTGCCACGTTGGCCCAGGGATTCCACAGCAACAGGTCATTCACATATAGCTAACTGGAAGTGCACATGTTGGGAAAATGCCTTAGTCTCTCGTATTTCTCTGACTGAGTAGAAAAATCTGAATAACTAAAACCACAGTTAGTGAAGCAACTGTTGTAGGGTCTCAGAGTCAGACACAAGTGAGCAGCTAAGCACACACACACACACACAAACATAGGAGTGGGTGTACTGTCAACATTTGAGGGAAAACGGAGCTCAGTCAGGTTAAGAGATTTTTCCTAAATCACTGTGTGTGTCAGTCAGGTTTCACTGTACTGTTACACTGAGGTAACAAACACCCCCAGTGCCTCACTCTCTTGGAGCAACAAGCCTGTAGTCACAGTCATTTTATACTCCTAGTGCATATCTGAAAGCAGCTTTGACTCTGCCCTGAGTGTCTTCTATATTCCAGAACCCAGGCTGAAAAATAGTCCTGATTTGGGGTATATTATTCTCATGAGGGCTTCCCTCATGGCTCAGATGGTAAAGAATCTGCCTGCAATGTGGGAGACTTGGGTTCGATCCCCGGGTGGGGAAGATCCCCTGGAGAAGAGAATGACAACCCACTCCAGTATTCTTGCCTGGAGAATTCCGTGGACAGAAGAGCCTGGTGGGCTACAGTCCGTGGGATCACACAGAGTGGACACAACTGCTGCTGCTGCTAAGTCGCTTCAGTCATGTCCAAATCTGTGCGACGCCATAGACGGCAGCCCACCAGGCTCCCCCATCCCTGGGATTCTCCAGGCAAGAACACTGGAGTGGGTTGCTATTTCCTTCTCCAATGCATGAAAGTGGAAAGTGAAAGTGAAGTCGCTCAGTCCTGTCCGACTCTTAGCAACCCCATGGACTGCAGCCTACCAGGCTCCTCCATCCATGGGATCCTCCAGGCAAAAGTACTGGAGTGGGGTGCCTTCTCCAGGACACAACTGAGTGACTCACATTTTCACTTTTATTCTCATGAGAGAGAGAAAAGAACAGTGGCCCACCTCCCAAAGGCTCTTGAAGCTCTTCAGTTGTGACATCCATTACTTCAACACACAAGCCCTTGGCCAAAGCAAGTCACATGGCCAAGCTTGTAGTCAAGAGGATAAGTGAGGACTTCTCCCAGAGAGAGACACCCAAGTCCCATGGCAGTGGACAGGAATGAATGATTGAGAAAGAATAATTAGAGTCAATAAGAAAGTAACCTAGGAATTCACAGAGCTAGGTTTAAAACTAAAGTTTTTCCTAATTTAAATTCCAAGTTCTTTCCACCATACCAGGTGATCTCTGATGGGAACCTCACTGCAGATAATTTATTGAGTTTGATGACAGGAGCCCTGAGTAGAACTCTAAGGCTTGATTCCTGAAAGTGCAGGAGAAGGAAGAACTAAGGACCCATCTTGTCACTTAAGAGAACAGGATTACAAGCGCACATCAGGGAAGTCCTGCACTGTTGTCTGGAGGGTAATTGGCATGAGAAACCTACGCTGTCTCTGCAGCCCTCACTGCTCGAGTAAATCTCCCACTGTACCTCCCATTACCCCTCGCTTAAAGCACCGATTATTCCTTTATTAGAGCTCAGCCACAAGTAGGCCATGAATTTTTATGGCTTTTCCGGATCTCATAAGGCAATGAGAATCATCCATTTAAACACAGTCACTAAACTCTACCACAGGTTTATGACCTGATATAGCATTTCACCACCATTTAAAAGAAGCTGCACCCACTCATCCCTTCTTGGAACATTTTGTCTCCTCCTTGAAAGAAAGAAAATCCCAGCTTCTCACTTTCAACCCCTTTCCCTTGGTCAGTGGTTCCTTTGAGATGTGGCCAGGTTGAAATGCCACCATTGACTAAAGTCTGAATGCCCCATCTTTGGGAATCACTTCGACCTAGGGGGAAAATTACTGCAAACTTTTCCCAGCCTCTTCCAGTTCCCTTGGAGTGTTTATTCTGTTTAATTGATGTGTGCCTTCATTGGGCAGTTTATTCACCAAGCATTAACTGCGTAACTACTATGTATCCGACAATGTGCCAGGCATGAGTGAACTTCTGGTCATACTGCCATGGGCTGCCTTTCTGTGAGGAAACAAGGAACAAGATAAAACACTGCTGATTCTTGAAGGACTTCAAAGCAATTTCGTGTGTATTGTCTTGTTTGACTATGTCCATGACCTTCACCATTGTCCAGAGTCATCTCACCTTGAACGTGGTGCAGCTAAAATGTCCTTGAGTTTTATCTGGAACTCAAGAGTATGGCTGAGTGCCGTTGGGTGTATGGCTCTGAATCCAGAGCTTGGTTTCATGGAGAAAGAAACTCGATCTCCAAAGCAGTTTAATTTCTGAAAATAACCACTGTATTTGCTGCTAGCGAACTATTTTGAAGAACATCCTGCCATCAAGTTAACTACTCTTAGCTTCCACATAATGAGATTCTTTTCCCCTGAGTTTTTTCCCCCCAAAATTAGAGACATTCATATCCATAGTTACTGGACTTTTCCTTCTGGATTTTCAAAGATACTTTTCAACTCAACATGTCTCAAAGCAAATTCACTATCTCCCACATCTACTTACTCTTAAATTTGCTCATCATCCTTTCTTTCTCTCTCGGTCAGTGTGCAAATCATTTACTCATTCACCTGCATTTGTAACCTGGGAGACAGCCTTGATTCCTTACTCTCCTTTATCTGCACCAGTCAATCAGTTACTGAGCCCTGCCTTTCTTGCTTTCTTAACATCTTTCACATAAGTAATGTTCACTCCATCATTGCTGCCTCTGCCTCTCCTTACCAGGATTCCTACAGCACCCCCTCCAACTGTGGGCTTCTTGCCTCTAGGCTCACCTTCCTCCCGCCCATCTTAATCAGTATTTCCAGAGTGACCTTTCTACACTCAAATCTAATCATGTCACTCTCCTTTATAAAGCCTCCATTGGTCCTTCAGTGTGTTCAGCATAAAGGCCTTCTTTTTCAGCACAGAGCAACAAAAGCCTAATTAGAGGCTTCCCACCTCCCACTTCCCTAATTCCTACCCCTCAAAATGTATGTTATAAACAAATTGTGTCAACTTCCATGCCTATTTCTGGAAATGAGCCTCCATTTGCCCCCACATATGCTATATTGCCTCTCTTTGTCCTTCTGGAAGACTCTATCCAACCCTAAAGGCTCAATGCAAATCTTCTTTGTGAAGGACACTGCCTTACCATCTCTTTAGGATGACAGATCCCTTCCGCCTTTGAGCTTTCACGGCAACTTGAACCTCATTTAATTTTCCAGTTTTTCATCTCCTCTCCTAAACTGCCAGCTCAGTGGAACACAGACCGTGTCTTACAATACACCCTTAGTTTTCACGGCTTGCTTAGACCTGTCATGGCCTTTATCTGATTGATCCTTCAACCTTGTTAGGCCCCTGTTATCCCATTTTACAGATGACAGTCAGGTTTAGCAAACGTATAAAGATTGTGCAGATGGTAAATGGAAGGTTTGGAGGTCCAAGCCAACTGTCCCCACTGCCACACACTCTTTGCTAATAGATGTCTCAGTAGCAGCAGTTTCTCCTGTGTGGGCAGAAGAGGCTGAACAGAAGGCTTATCTGGTTGGAAAAGAAGTCTAAGTGATTTGCCTTAAAGCTGCACTTGGAAGAAAAGTACAGAGGTTGTGTTTGGGTTGTGTTCTACATTGCTGTGGAGAAGAAGATGGCAACTCACTCCAGTATTCTTGCCTAGAAAGTTCCATGGACAGAGGAGCCTGACAGGCTACAGTCCATGGGGTCGCAGAGTTGGACATGAATGAGATAATGTGTGTGTTCAGTTTAGTTAAGTTCAGTCGCTCAGTCGTGTCTGACTCTTTGCGACCCCATGAACTGCAACATGCCAGGCCTCCCTGTCCATCACCAACTCCTGGAGTTCACTCCAACTCATGTCCATTGAGTCGGTGACGCCATCCAACCATCTCACCCTCTGTTGTCCCCTTCTCCTCCTGCCCCCAATCCCTCCCAGAACATTGCTGTAAATGTTGTAATGTTTTCTGAAGTTATTTTTATCTCATACATGTTATATGAGTGAGAAAATTTGAATTGCCTGTATTAAAAGTCCTGTCATTGTGGTACCCATTTTTTTCTGTTTTTGGAAGGAGGCTCCAGCCAGCAGATAAGAATGTGGGGAGGGCCTTTGGCCTCTCTGGTGAGGCTGTTCTTGGCCTCAGAACATTGCCAGGCATTGAGTATAAGCCCAGCCTGAAGCTCACCAGAGTGGTGGTGTTCAGTTGTGTCCGACCCTTTGCAACCCCATGGGCTGCAGCATGCCAGGTTTCCCTGTTCCTCACCATCTCCAGGAGTTTGCCCAAGTTCATGTCCAATGCATCAGTGATATTATCCAACCATCTTATCCTGTCGCCCTCTTCTCCTTCTGCCTTCAATCTTCCCCAGCATCAGGGTCTTTTCCAATGAGTCAGTTCTTCTCATCAGGTGGCCAAAGTATTGGAGCTTCAACTTCAGCATCAGTCCTTCCAATGAGTATTCAGGGTTGATTTCCTTGAAGATTAACTGGTTTGATCTCCCTGCTGTCCAAGGGGCTCTCAAGAGTCTTCTCCAGCACCAGCACCGAAATGCTTTCCCTTAGGGAAATACCTCAGGTTCTGGCCTCAGGCTGATTGCAAGTGGATATCAGATGTGTCCACATTTCTGCTTCTGAAGAGTAAAATTGCTGCTAGTTTTACTTATTCTGTGGATCAGTGACTCCAGGATAAAGACAAACATGTGGCAAATACCTTGTAGAGTTTAGAACTAAGGAATTGTTTCTCCTAAAGATATGCTAATCTTTTCTCATAGCAAAAGTTAATGGAAACCAGTAGAGCCCAAACCTGGGCTATGAATCAGAATTACCTGAGAAAAGTAATAAACACACTGATTCCTCCATCCCAACCCTGGAAATTCTGATTGAGAGACCTGGAGATGGGCTAAGAAATACTGAAGACAAGCTTGATTCCTGAGCTCTTTGTGCTGATTGAGCCACTGTTCCAGTAGTAGCCTCTCACATTTTTAAAAATATATGTTGTTCAGTCACCAAGTCATGTCTGACTCTTTGAGACCCCCTGGACTGCAGCATGCCAGTCTTCTCTGTCTGGAGAAGCGAAGAAGATTCTTAAATCTCCCGGAATTTACCCAAGTTCATGTTCATTGAATCAATGATGTCATCCAACCATCTCACCCTCTGTCACCCTCTTCTCCTCCTGCCTTCAGTCTTTCTCAGCCTCAGGGGCTTTTCCCATGCTGTTTGCATCAGGTGGCGAAAGTATTGGAGCTTCAGCGTCAGTCCTTCCAGTGAGTATTCAGGGTTGATTTCCTTTAAGATTGACTGGTTTGATCCTTGCAGTCCTAGGGCCTCTTAAGAGTCTTCTCCAGCACCACAGTTCAAAAGCATCAATTTGATGGTGCTCTGCCCATTTTATTTTATCTTTTAAAAAATTTTTACTTTATATTGTGGTAAAGTTGATTAACAATGTTGGGTTAGTTTCAGGTACATAGCAAAATGGTTCAGTTATACATATACTATCTCTATTCTTTCTCAAATTCTTTTCCCATTTAAATTATTACAGAATATTGAGCAAAGGAAGGGATTGTTGACCAAAAAAATGCACAATGTGAGAGCTGTGAGTTAAGTTTTATTTGGGACAAAATGAGGACTGCAGCCTGGGAAATGGCACCTCAGAAAGCTCTGAGAAACTGCTCCAAAGAGGTAGGGGTGAAGGACAGTGTGTATGTGATTTTAGTAAAGGGGGAATACATGCAGTCATCCACATATTTTTTTGTAGAAAGTTTCTTGAAGTTTCTACTGGTCTCATGAAGCTTCTGCTAGTCATGAGAAACAATCGTCACCATGAAAGATTTTAGTGTTTTATGAGATATGAAGAGATACAAGAATTGGACTCATAAAATAAGCTCCTGAGAATATCTGACTGTCTGAAGACCTGTCCTGCCAATTTTCTCAGTTTTTCCCTTCATCTTGAACTCCTTCAGGGGTTGGAGGTCAGCAGTTTTGCAGCCCATGATTTAAACCCTGTAGAGGTAGATGGCAAGTGCCAACCTGTGGTTGACAGGCCAGATTGGGAGTTTGAGATTGACATGTACACACTGCTATGTTTAAGACAGATAACCAATAAGGACCTGTTGTATAGCACAGGAACTCCAGCCTCTCATGTTTTAGCCTGAGCTGTGGCTGCTTCCAAGGATGGGCTGTCAGTGCTGGGTCTAGAAGGCTCCCTCCTGGTCCCTGACTATAGAAGAGGTCAGCGTGGTGCAGAAGACAGTATATACCTCTAAGTCTTGGCATCTTTCTCCCCCCAGTCTGAGGGTGCTCGGTCCTGGTAAAAGGTGAGCCCTGAAGCTGAAGGAACTCAGGCCTCTGAACCTTCCACCCACTTGCATCTGTGCCTGCGGGCTTGGAAAGGGAGGGGCTCTGCATCCACGGAGGGGAGCATCATCTCAGCTTCTAGGCAGGCATTTATGGGACAGCAGAGCACTGACTGTGAACTTGAAGATCCCCAAAGCAGATTTGCATGAGGTCACTGAGAGTTAGTGGCAGAGCCCAGATAGGAGTCCTGGGGCTGCCTTGGGCGCAGGAAGGCTGGTCCTGCCCCAGCCTGTAGGAATAGACACAAAACATGGGATTAGAGTAACCGCTGCATATTCAGAAATCAGCCCTTTGTCTGTCTTTAACAGATCCACTGTTCATGCTCCCATTATTAGGACAAGAACTTCCCAGGAGACAGAAGGGAGGAAAATGAGAAGGATTCAAGGAAGCTCTACATTGGGGACAATTTTTTTTTTCTTTTTAAATTTCAAGTTAATATAAAACTGCTTATTTCTCCACTGCAGCTTAGTAACTACCAAACACAACTGATTTGTGTCATTTTTCTCAAACTGGCATGCTAATGGGTCCACAAGAGGAAAATAAAATATTTAATAAAATAAAATGTGACAAATGAACTCTTTGAAACAAGCCATGCTAGTGAGAGCTGCAGATACAGCAGAAGGAGGAAGGAGGTTCCGAGAGCTGGAAAGAGGCCCAGGTAAAAATTGTGATGGGTTTGGGAATTAAAAAAAAAAATTTTTTTAATTGGAAGGATTTGACCATATTATACATAATCTGATGTATACATGTATACATTTCATCTTCACTTGCCATTCTTTTGTCGCTTCTCATTTGCTGTAGTCGGAGCAGGGTTCCCTATTATGTAAATAAGGGAATGAGACAGATGGTGCCACAAAGCAATGAATTCATTTGGGGGGAGGGCTTTAATTATGGATGGGTGGGCCCGGCTGTGTTTTGGGTTCAGCAAACGTCCCAAACGTTATGGGATTGGCAAAACCCCAGATGCAGTTTTCCAGGCACATTTTAAAAATCCTGTCATATTTGCAGGGGAATTGAAGTTGGGATTTGTTTCTTGTTCTTTATTAAATTCCTCAAGTTGCTGGCCTTGAGTTTTAGCCTCTGAAACTGTGGAGGAATTTGAGCAGTGTTTTAAGGAGCTGGTCTATAGTTCTTTTAAGAGTAAGGTACTTCATAGGTACTACTGAACTACTGAATTTTTTTTTTTTTAATGGATTGTGAAAAAGAAATTTAAGGTCTAGGGTATGATAAATGAAAACTTAAAATTATTCACGTACCCAGATATGATTGCTATTTTTGGTATAATGAAATTTAGTATTTTTAGTACACTTTTTTTAAACACCATTGAAATCTTACTATACTTGTCATGTTATATCTTTTTTGGTCATTTAGTACTATGTCATAATTATTTCCCTGTATTATTATTTATAATTTTCATGAATACATAACAGTTCCTTGAAAATTTGAGTCACTTGAAAAAATTCAGACTGTATATTTTAGTGGTCATTTGTTTCACTCAGAATAATATAAACTAGATCCTTAGTCTGGGTTGTGTTTATGTTCATGGTCATTATAAAATCTGTTTGGTTGAAACAGATGAATAGGATAATCAGAGATAGCTATGGAGACTTTTGGGGTGCTATTTAAGGTCAGTATCCATGATAAATTGACTGAATTCATGTGGCAAGTTCACTATCAAAGGCAGACTCTCAAAGAGAGACCCAGAATAGGCTGAGTATACACAAAAGACTTAGGGTTTTGGATATTATTACATAAAAAAGCAAAACACAAGTTAGGTGAAAACTTACGGGAATACAGTATACCATTAGCATTTGTGAATTTGGTATCTGTGAATTCAGCTATTCACAAGGGACCTTGCACGGCCAGGATATGGGGTGATTTATCATTTTGCTGCAATAGCACTTTAAATCACATGGGTCTGCAAGCTCGCATTTCAGCCCCTCCATTCCATCTCTGAACCTAGCCAACCATCCAGCTTTTGTGTTTTAATAAGTATTATGGTTTTGCACTCCTTGACGAGAATTTAGCAATTCTCATAATGTGATAAACTGTACTTTGTGGAAAAAAAAAAAAAAAAAAAACTAGAGAAGAGCATCAATGGCAAGAGGTGGTGCTGGGAGGGAGTAGAAAATAATTCTAAAAAAAGTGATCATCCCTTGCCAGAAAGCTGAACCCTTGGATTCATTAAGGAATGGAATGTCACATTTGGCAGTACTTGGGTTCCATGACATAAACGAGTCCCCCATACTCTCTGTACAGCATTGAAAAAAGGATAATTTCTGATTCACTTCAGGCAGAACTCTACCCTGGGCGAATACTACTCATTAAGAAAATCATCAAGGCACAACTAAAATGTTTCAGGTTTTCATTATTTCTTTTTCTGGGAGAAATTATATTAGAGCAATATTTGTGAATGTGCTGATTCATTAAGATCTTGGATATATCAAGGATTTCTTTGAATAAAATCTCTTTGAGGGAGAAGTTGCAGTGAGTCAGTTTCAACTCTGACAAATTCTGAGTTCCCTGAAAATTCCAGAGAAGTGAGGTAGGATGAGAATAACCTGTTGAGGATAGAGTAGTGAGTTTACTCAGCAAAATGTAACTGGCGTGGATGAGTGATTCATATCCCAAATGAGCCAAAGGAAAGCTGACTGCATTTGGTTGCTGAATGTACCTGTGACTGATCAGGTGACCAGAAGGAGATCATTTTAAGCCGACCATCCAAACCTGCTTTGATTCCAGATTAGAAATTCCACAAAGAGACTAGACCTAAAGGAAATCATGTTGAGATCAGTCCCTAATATCGGGAAAGATTGCAGGCAGAAGGAGACAGAGGATGAGATGTTTGGATGGCATCATTGACACAATGGACATGAGTTTGAGCTAACTCCAGAAGACAGTGAAGGACAGGGAAGCCTGTGGTGCTGCGGTCCATGGGGTTGTGAAGAATCAGACACACCTTAGCAACTGAACAACAATAACAGCTATTTTAAAACCAATAAAAATGGAAACTTTTGCCCATAAGATCGGTATACAGAGCCCTGACTGATCACAGGCAAATTGTGGAGGAGACAAAGTTGGCTTCTAAAGTCTCCCTATAGCATGGGGTACAATAGGCCAAAGTTGAAATCCTGTCTGTTGATTACAATGTAACCTACCTTGTTCACTTCTCTCTGTGCCTCAGTTTCATCATCTGCAAAATTAGGGCCAGTAAAGTTGATCTTGCAAGATATATAATAAGCCAGTGCTTCTTGGGCTTCCCTTGTGGCTCAGCTGTAAAGAATCGACCTGCAATGCAGGAGACCTGGGTTGGGAAGATCCCCTGGAGAAGGGAAAGGCTAAGCATCTGCCTGCAATGCAGGAGACCCAGGTTTGATCCCTGGGTTGGGAAGATCCCCTGGAGAAGGGAATGGCAACCCACTCCAGTATTCTTGCCTAGAGAATCCCATGGAGGGAGGAGCCTGGTAGGCTACAATCCATGGGGTCGCAAAGAGTCAGACACGACTGAGCTACTTCACTTTCACTTTTCACTTTCACCCACTCCAGTATTCTGGCCTGGAGAATTCCATGGACTGTATAGTCCATGGGGTCACAAAGAGTCGGACACGACTAGCGACTTTCACTTTCACTTTCACATTTTCTATCCATGTACCTCCCAGTATCAGGGGAGTAGATACCTGTTCCTCTGGAAGGACCAGAAAACGAACTGCCTGAAGCAAGTACTCACCTTTGTTGTTTTCTATGCCCTACATGCTCACAAGATTAATTCTTCTCTGGCCCCAGCAGTATCTCCAGCCTGGCCCCCCACCATCCCCTTACCCTATGAGCTTCAGCTTCACTGGCTTTCTTTCTATTTCTTCAATGTGTCCTAAGCCCTGTATGTTTCAAGGATGTCTGTGCTTGCTTCCCTGCCACCACCACTCCCTGCCTTTCTCCAACCTCTGTTCTTGTCATCCTTCCGATTATCCTTAATTGGCTCTGTTCTTGGCTTTTTAAAAACTGAGGCTTTCATGTGTGCTCTGCTTAGGATCCCTTCTTTCTTAAAAGAGTCTTCAGAGGTAATGATTCAGGTCAACTTGAGATTCAAGTCCAAGTCTGATCATTCTGGGACAAGTAACAATAGAAGTTGAACTTCATAGTGAAAGCCTTGGAAACTTCTAAGAACAGGAAAAACAAAACACTTAGCCTAGCTTTTGTGACTAAGTCATCCGCCTCCTTCACCAGGTTGTAAATTTCCTGAGGTCAGGGACCATTTTGCTTTCTGCTCAGCATTTGGGAAGCTAACATTTAGTACTTCACTAAGTAAATACTTGGATAAATCAATGAATCTTATAAGTTCATGCTAATTTTTTTCTTTTCTATAGTAAACCTATTTTCACTTGTTTGAGATAAAATATGCTGTCCTAAAATAATAATCCTTGAGTCAAGCTGTCCCTCCAGAAAGCTGTGTTGTTCTTAGTCTTCCCTGACACTGATTCATGGCCGCAGTCACCAGAGTGAATGTATGTCCTTCCCCAATGATAACAGAGAAAGACGTTGAAATCATCATACTTAAATTATCTTTATTATTCTCTTGCTTTTGTCTTGTCCAGGATCAGCTAGTTACTAGCAAACTCCTACAACCAATATGACAAAGAAAAGGTGTCTCAGGAGAGTTCTCCTGTGCCCCCATTGAAGCCATTATCATATTTAAATAGCAGGCTTTCCTCAGTCTGGTTTACAAGAGGAGGTTGAGTCTTTAGAAAAGATTCATTCAACAATAAGCACAAGTGGGTGGTTCCTACTGAGAAGTTCTTCTTCAGGTAGAGTTAACAAACTAGCCACTTCCTGTTAGATTTCAATTTTGTAACTTATAGTTTGGATGGCATATGAGTCATGTTTGTAAAGGAATGACCTCAGTTGACTTACGACTTTTTCTCTCTGTATATAAAAATCAGAAAGCTTAAATACCTGGAAAATTAGACAGATATTTTTGCAAGATGAACTTTGTTCCATTTTGTGCCCTCCATCTGCCCTAGAAAGAAAAGGGGACAATTTTCACTATCATGGAAGGCAATCTTTGCCTCCCACCAAGTTTCTTAAGATGAGGGATTCACCAGATAAAATGCGTGCTCAGATTGGGAAGTGAACAAAATAGTAGATAAATGTCCAGTGAAATTCTTCTACTTGCCCAGTTACTTTTCACATTCATTTTAAGAAAGTCATTCTTTCAGGGATAAAGTTTTTCAAGTCATTGAAGTACATGTTTTGTTTTAAATGGTATTATAGATTAAGGATTGTATACTCTCTGAATTAGACTTCTTGGTTCAAATCTGATATTCTACTTGGTTTTATTTAGCCTTTTGATGTCTCCATTTTATCATCTGTAAAAATGGGATTATATTAGTATCCATCTTACTGGGCTTCCCTGGTGGCTCAGATGGTAAAAAAATCTGCTTGTAATGTAAAAGACCTGGGTTCGATTCCCTGGGTCGGGAAGATCCTCTAAAGAAGGGAATGGCTACCTCCTCCAAATTCTTTCCTGGAGAATTACATGGACAGAGGAGCCTGGTGGGCTACAGTCCACCTGATTTTATTTAGCCTTTTGATGCCTCCATCTTATCATCTGTAAAATGGGATTATAAGAGTATCTATCTTATAGGATTGTATCAAATGACAGATTTGGACTGTACCAATGGTGCTCTGCTTAAAATCCCTTGTTTCCTAAAAGGGTTTTCAGAAGTAATGATCCAGACAAACTCAAGATTCAAGTCCAATTCTGAATATTCTAGGACAAATAATAAAAGTAGAATTTTGTGGGGCAAGACTTGGTAACCCCTAGGAACAAGAAAGGTAAAACCCCTTTCTTACCTATGAATCTAACTTTATTCAGTTATTTATCCTTAGTCCTTTCTTAAGAGCTACCACTGAGGAAGTAAAATGATAATCCTTTTTTTTTTAACATGCTGCAGGAACTATCTGATAATTGATATTTTTATTCTTTGTATAAATATTTTACCTTAATTTAGTAAAGGAAAATGTTACCTTGTTTTAATTTTTTTGAAAAATTTGATATCACCTTGGCTGAATAATATATATTTGCTAAAATGATCATTATGAAGACATAGCAAAATGAAATTTACATCTCAATGATTCATTCAAAAATCATTTGTTGAGTTCCCATTTTATGTCAGGCCCTGGGCTAGATTCTGTGGCTATAGACATGAAATGTAGCCCCTGGTAGAAGCATTTTACATACAGTGGGGAAGATAGGCAATTAGACAATCAAATAATATAATATAGTAAATATTGTCATATAAATGAGTATGGGAGTGAGAAGACTCAGGGAAAATGTTCCTGAGCATAGTGAAGCTTGAGATCTTTTTGTGGAAAAGTATGGTTTGCCAAGCCAATGGTTAGAAGAAGTCAGTTTGCAAGAAAGGATGAAACATGCATAACAACACTGTGTTTGAGAAAATCTAAATGCTTGGGCAACAGGGAGAAAGATGAGGGTGGAGAATTGAGCAGAGGGAAGAATGCCACACTAAGGAGTTAAGAGTTTTCCAGTGAGTTCATAAAAAGCTGCTGAAGGGTTTTCACTAAGTAAACACTAAAGACTGACTTGGAGGGAGAAGAGGAAAGGACTGAGAATGGCGATATGAAATTCATAAGATAATTGATGCAGTTCAGGCAAGAAGGAGCAAAGCCTCAGATATCATACATAATACAATGTTTTTTCTCTGTACTTTGGCCACCTCATGTGAAGAGTTGACTCACTGGAAAAGACTCTGATGCTGGGAGGGATTGGGGGCAGGAGGAGAAGGGGATGACAGAGGATGAGATGGCTGGATGGCATCACTGATTCAATGGACGTGAGTCTGAGTGCACTCTGGGAGTTGGTGATGGACAGGGAGGCCTGGCGTGCTGCGATTCATGGGGTTGCAAAGAGTCGGACACGACTGAGCGACTGAACTGAACTGAATGCAAAAGAAGTAGCCCATTTTTTAATAACTTTATTCTTCAGCTGTATTATTAATCTTCTATGTACTCTGCAGAGTAAAGAGGGGAGGAAATCATTTAAAGAACATTTCTTAGAAATTAAGCACTGCACCAATTGCCTTCACAGATAGAGAGGTTATGCTTTCACATAACACTGAGAGGTAGGTATTATTTCTAAGCATTTCCAGCTGAAAAATCTCTAAATTACACTTGTTGTGAATATACTACTTCCTTCTGTGTAAAGATTTTCTGAAAGTAGAAGCTACATTGACTTCAGAACTTGAGACTGTGATGAGAACAGCAATAATTCTTCATCACAATACTATTCTTCTTTTCTGCCCTACCTCCCTCAAACTGTAGATTTGTTCTATTCATTATCCGTGCGAATTCTTCCCTGTTTGGGGACTCATGGTAGAATTGCATTTCTTGGCTCCTGTGGCTTAGGTGGGACCATGTGACTGGTTCTGGCCAATGAGTTTGAGAGGAGGTGATGTGTGGCATTTCAGAGCTGGATGACTTCAATGCCACTGGCAATGCTCTCTCTCCTTTCAACCATGTTATTCTGTTAGCCTAAACCCTGGACTTAGGACGAGGATGATCCCAGAACAAAGTCCTGAGCTTATCCATGGTGGACATGTTTTAGGAGTGAGCAATGACCATTTGTTACTTTAATCTAGAGTTTCTCTGTCTCGGTGCTAGTAACATTATGGCTGAGTAACTCTTTGTTAGGGGATGGAGAGATGAGTTCTCCAGGGCCCTAAAGGATATTAAGCAGTATCCTTGAGCTCTCTTCAGCAGCTATCAGTAGCACCCCTCTGCCAGTTGCAACAATTAGAATCGTGGCCAGATATTATCAGATTTCCCCTATGGAGAAAATTGCTCCTGGTTGAGACCTATTTTCTTAAGTCAGTGAGATTTATATTCATTACTGCTTTATAATCTAGCTAAGACTTGCATGCCCTAATCACTTGTTTTCATCTGTTCCTCCTTCCCTTGTAAGTTTCATTCTCCAGATATATTTTTGTATGTGAAACATTGTGTTTCATATCCTAACCATTATTGACCTTTTTTAATGTATTTAAAGCCATCATCCTGTTCATATTCTATTAAACCTTGTCCTTTCATGGTCCCCTTTTCAACATAGTCAAAATGATTTCTAATAATACGTGTGCCCCTTGGCAACAGTTGTCATTAAAACTAGTAGCAAAATTTTTATTATATTCCAGTTTAGTTTATTTATGATTCCCAGGTTGCTACCATAAACTGGCTCATTTTGGTTTAACTAACTGAGGACGTATATGATGTAAGCAAAATACTGAGAAGAAAGGCTCTTGTTCTCAAACCTTTGCATACTAGCTGGGCAAGTAATATGTATTCATAAGAAAATATTAATCATATTACATTGTGCATTTTTTTACCATATATGTAAAGTGCTTATAATTGTCTGGCACATAGTAAGTACTCAATAAATGCTGCTGCTGCTGCTGCTAAGTTGCTTCAGTCGTGTCCGACTCTGTGCGACCCCATGGACTGCAGCCTGCCAGGCTTCTCGGTCCATGGGATTCTCCAGGCGAGAACTGGAGTGGGTTGCCATTTCCTTCTCCAATGCATGAAAGTGGAAACTGAAAGTGAAGTCGCTCAGTCGTGTCTGACTTAGCAACCCCATGGACTGCAGCCCACCAGGCTCCTCCATCCGTGGGATTTTCTGGGCAACAGTACTGGAGTGGGGTGCCATTGCCTTCTCCTCAATAAATGCTAGCCATTATTATTAAACACATCATTATTTTTGTACCATTTAAAAGATGTCCCTATACTGTTCAGTTCAGTTTAGTCGCTCAGTCATGTCCGACTCTTTGCGACCCCATGAATCACAGCACGCCAGGCCTCCCTGTCCATCACCAATTCCCGGAGTTCACTGAGACTCACGTCCATTGAGTCAGTGATGCTATCCAGCCATCTCATCCTCTGTCGTCCCCTTATCCTCCTGCCCCCAATCCCTCCCAGCATCAGAGTCTTTTCCAGTGAGTCAACTCTTCGCATGAAGTGGCCAAAGTACTGGAGTTTCAGCTTCAGCATCATTCCCTCCAAAGAAATCCCAGGGCTAATCTCCTTCAGAATGGACTGGTTGGATCTCCTTGCAGTCCAAGGGACTCTCAAGAGTCTTCTCCAACACCACAGTTCAAAAGCATCAATTCTTCGGCGCTCAGCTTTCTTCACAGTCCAATTCTCACATCCATACACGACTACTGGAAAAAGCATAGCCTTGACTAGATGGACCTTTGTTGGCAAAGTAATGTCTCTGCTTTTCAATATGCTATCTAGGTTGGTCATAACTTTCCTTCCAAGGAGTAAGCGTCTTTTAATTTCATGGCTGCAGTCACCATCTGCAGTGATTTTGGAGCCCCCCAAAATAAAGTCTAACACTGTTTCCACTGTTTCCCCATCTATACTCTGTACTACACAATAAACTTTTCAAAAGCAAGGGCCATCTCTTACTCAACTTTGAATTCTAAGTGCTTAGCACTTTGGTACAAGAAAGATACTCAAGGCACAATGAATGAATGGACATGTGTGAAAGTCAAAGAGGAAGTATATAGTACATTGGTTTTAGAAGATGAGACAGAACTTCAGACTAAAGTATTTCAAGGAGATTTCATGATATTACTTTTTTTAAGATGGGGCAAAGAATTTAGGAGAAAACTCTTTGTATTTAATAATAATTTCCATGGTGAGTTTTTTAATCTGTTTCTTTTTGGGAATGAGTAGTACTAGTAACACAATGTGAGGTAAATAAAGTGAGGCTCTGGGTATGAAGACTGAAATTGGAATCTTAGCCCCACCACATACAATCTATGCAGGCCAACCATCTTCTAGACCCTTGACTCCTTTCATCTTTAGAATGATAATCATTAAGAATATCTCTCTTCTGCACATATCATGGAAATGCTGTAAGGATGTTCATAACATATATAAAATATTTGATAAAAGCTCATTCACATGTGTGCTATTACTACTAATTTACAAATACTGATGAGAAATCCTTGGAGACTAGGCAGATGTCTTGCTGAACATCTGGAAACAGGTTTGCAGAGACTTATGAAAATGACTGATATTTTATTCATTGAATGAGTGGCTAAGCAACTAACAGTGAGATGAAAAAAATAAGAGAATAGACACACTGTCTTAACTGTGACAGGAAACCATAGTCTACTTATAAGTGGCAGTTAGTTAGAAGTACCTGGAGTTAGAAGAGAGAGTTGTGGTTCACTACAGAATCTAACCTTAGTCTTCCCATCATCAGAAGTTGAGGGATTGTGGAAATTGAGGGGGGGTCTCTGTCCTATTATAATTTTCTTCCTGCCTGAGGCCATGCTGACTATGTGTTCCATGCCATTTTGTCACCCTATTTGAGGAAAAGGTAAAATGATCTGGGAACCCTTTAAATGGCTTATAAGAAAGGAAGGAAGAAATTATACAATGAGAAGGAAGGAGAAGGGATTGAAGATGAATACCAAAAGATTGACAAAAAGACACTTGAGCTTGAGAGGGGAATAATGGGATGGAGTCTTAATCCCTGTAGCTATTCAATATGTAAAAGGTTTTTTTTCCCGACATAAAGCACGTCTTTTGCCAAAGTGCTACTTAATACTCTATAGAAAATGAGAGGGATTCATAAGTATGACTAAGATCAAGAGAATTTCAAGAGAAGTGGCAGATTTGGGTGGTTTAGTGACATCCTGTGGCTTCTTTGGACCTGATGTGTCCAGTCAGGATCCAGACTGTGGTTAAAAGGTTTGCCAAACCCTGTCTGAGATGCTCCTCAAACCCACTGACCAGGCTTCCCTCAAGCTCCCTTGTGTGATGACAAATAACATGTTCAAATGATGAAAAGCTTGATTTCTATCTCTAAATATTTGACAGCCTCCCATTGCAGATGGAAGAGGCTGGTTTTGATGACTCCAGAGAAGAGAATGTGGGCCAAGGAGAGGTAGAGTTTAATGCAATATAAAGAGCTTCCTAAAAATGAAGGTGCCCTGAAAAATTAAATGGCTAGAAATGCTTGAGCAGAAAGCAGATAAATATGCACTTGCTGTGGTAAGAGCTGGAATATAAATCCTTTCCAGTTCAGCATTCCTATCGTTTTAGTCCTGTCTTCCACCCAACACAGGCATTTCCTCTATAGCATCCTTGGAAAGTGGAGTCCATTAGCCAATTTTTTTTTCAAGCTCTTTTTTTTGTTGTGTGTGCAAGCTACTAGCTGCAGTGATATTGTAGAGGTCTCAATTCATTGACTGATAGAACAAATTTCCTGGAAAGGGTAGAGGGAATGATTTCAAGAATGCAGGTGGGAAGCACACATTTAACTGAAACATTAATAGAAAGAATATCCTTTAGTTTGAGAACTTACTGGGAAAACTTCAAGTTCTAGCACTTAATGTTTCTGTTTTGTCTTGTATCAAAGATACATAAATTAGCTCTTCTCTATTTAAGATGTTAATCAACATTCACTTAGCACTTTAGACAATTTGAAAAGTCTTTACACATCTCAATGATTTTGTTTAGACTTTAGGAAAACTGCATTATCATCCCATTTCACAGGGAGGACTCTTAAAAGAAAATGAATAACCAGAACTTGAATTTGTGTGCTGGGACTGCACCTCAGTGTTTACAGGAAACATTACTAAGTCGCTTAGTACCTATCCCTAGTGGTTATCATTCCCATTTTATTTACAGGGACCAGGGGCTGGGGGTAGTAACACACCCTGAAAGGTGAAGGGAGAAATCTTAATAAACTGGGCCACCACCAGCAGAACAAAGGTCAAATGTTCAGATCGAAGCGTATAGGAAACGAGAGTTCAGGGTCTGTTCAACACTCAACAGAAGGTGGACTGTTCCTGCTCAAGGAGCCCACAGTCTAGGAGGATTTGGGCCACATGTCTGTCTTCTGGCCTGGGGGCCTCAGCAACAGGCCTGGAACTTCATCTAATGTTGTCTAATGTAATTACCACAGCAACCTCAGCAGAAAGGTATGGAGGTATTAAAGACTTGCCAAAACCACACATTTACTGTGTAGTAAAGCTTGAATCTGCAGCAATTCTATGGAATTCAAAGCTTCATCTTCTTCCAAAGTCTGCAAACTTAGTCAAAACTACAGCTCAATAAATTTGATTAATCTCATATTTAATTGACTCTGTCTACAAAGACTTTTTCCACCTTTTCCCATGCCACTCAAAATCCCCAATTTTCAGCAAGATAAACTAACCACCACTTAAAATTCCAGCCACTGTCTACATTCCAGCTCAGAATTTCTGGACTCCTGTGTCTTTCTCCCCCTCCCCCGCACCCCCTTGCAGAGGAAGAAGCCATATGCATCTTCATCCCAAGGAACTCTTCCATTGGGTTCACTACGGATTAGTGTGATGAAGAGAACTCTGGAACTAGGACCACTAACTTGTTGTCCAGACTTAACTATTGACTGCTGGGTGATACTGAATCACTTTTCCATGTGGACCATGTTTCATTTTGTTTTCAATTATTTTTTACTTTTTAAAGAGAATTCATTACATCACATTTAACCTTAATAGTGGGATAGATACTATTATTACATTCATCAAACAAATGATGAAATTTCTGGGTGAGAAGTTAATAAATATAACCAGTGGCACACAGAAAATAAGTGATGGAGTCAGATTTAACCCCAAATCTATCAGAACCTCAGAGAAGGCAATGGCACCCCACTGCAGTCCTCTTGCCTGGAAAATCCCATGGACAGAGGAGCCTGGTAGGCTGCAGTCCATGGTGTCGTGAAGAGTTGGACATGACTGAGCGACTTCACTTTCACTTTTCACTTTCATGCACTGGAGAAGGAAATAGAACCCACTCCAGTGTTCTTGCCTGGAGAATCCCAGGGACGGGGGAGCCTGGTGGGCTGCCATCTATGGCGTCGCACGTCAGACACGACTGAAGCGACTTAGCAGCAGCAGCTATCAGAACCTACAGACTATGCTCTGAAGCATAGTGCTCATTGTGTCCTTGTTTGTAATCTCTTTCCTGTAAAATGCAGTTGAATCAGTCAGCTTTCATTTCTAGCAGTATTTATTTTCAACAAAATGATATGAAGAACCCAAATATATATTAAGAGAAAAAGCAATGTTTAGTGTAATTTTTTTTAGTTTCAGTGTGCATTCACTTATATATTTACATATACACATATATTTATTCAATACATGCTTATTATTATTTATCATAAAGGCAACTGAATATTTCAGAATTACGTGTCACTCCAGGAGTTGGTGATGGACAGGGAGGCCTGGCATGCTGCAATTCATGGGGTCGCAAAGAGTCAGACATGACTGAGCGACTGAACTGAACTGAAAACATAATTTTTAAATTTGGAGTTATGGGTAATGACTGGTGTCAGAATCCAATTATTCCAGTGATTTGTTTTGATTTTATGAGACAAAAATGCTGATTCACAAAGAGAAGTTTTTTTACAAATGATAACACATTTTCAATGGATAAGCTTACTCTTCCATTAACCATTAGAGAAGACTGAAAGACAAGCAGTAGGATATTTTTATTTAAAGACTGAATCACTAACATTATCTACTAAAAGCTCACTTCATGAAAGTGTCCACTCTTTGCAACCCCATGAATGGTAGCCAGGGGATCTTGCTGACCCAGGGTGCCAACTTGGGTCTCCCACATTGCGGACAGATTCTTTACCATCTGAGCCACTAGGGAAACTCACTTAGGTTACTTGGTAAATGTTTCATTTGGGGAGTGTTAGTAACCTTGCTCCTATCTAGGTGGTTGAAATATCTTTGGCAGAAAATACTTTTCAAGTATATCTGATAACAATATAAGATTTCTCAGTGATTTCATTTTTAAAAATCTCACATGTCTTAGTACACCTCTGTCATATTTCAAGGCTATAAAAATCTACTTTGTTTTCCATTCATTAGAAATTTGAAGTTTCAGTTCCCTTGCTGATATTTCATTTGCAATTATAAGCATGAGAATACCAGAATTCTGAAAAGCGGTTGTATTTTTGTTAGCTACTTAATACATGGAATTCCTTTGCTGTCAAGCACAATTTTTTTTCTCTCTTTAAAATCTTTGAAATATTTGTACTAGCATCTTGCCTTTAGTTCATCATTTAAGTTTCCTGTAAAGAAAAAACAATTGTGGAACATAAACTACTGATATAATTACCCATAACTCAAAAAATTACAGTTTTATGGCTGGTATCTTAATTTGATTGATTATTTACATGGTTTGATCCAACAGAATTTAGAAAGATACTTGCATGGTTGTAAGAAATTTATACCTAATGTTTGACTCTACAGTTTTATTAGAGTCTTGACTGCTTGGACACATTGTGCTGAGTTTTAAGAGAATCATCACTTCTGTGTTCTTCTCAGATATTAATTTCATGTCATCTGTACAAATGTTACTACACATTGGACAGTTTAAGGTTAAAATATCTTTTTTGTTTTTATCTGTGTGAAACCAACATAGAAAAATATGTTGAAATCCACAGTATTATTAGTAAAGTTTGTGACTGAGTTCATAAAACTGACAGCCTTTGCTAACCCATCATATATTTTGAATGTTAAAATTTTCACTTCTCTGTAGATATATCAGAAAATAGAAGCAGGTACATGTATGTATTTATAATAGTCTCATTCTCTTACCTTTGAATAAGATTATTTCAACGTGTACAGTGTTTTTAAAACTTTCCCTCTGTAGAATCTGATTCTCTGCCATGGGAGAAAGTGCATGTTCACTAACAGGCAATTTGCATCAAATCTGATAGCATTCAAAACTGTTCAGTTAATATTGGGGGAATAAAAAGCTAGTAAGAAGGCATTTTATTGCACAGTATCTTCTATTTAGATATGACTGACCTATCAGAGACCACAATAGTATTTTGAAATTATTGCTGATGTTCAGTTGCTCAGTTGTGTCTGACTCTTTGTGACCCCATGGACTTCAGGAGGCCAGGCTTCCCTGTCCTTCACTATCTCCCGAAATTTGCTCAACTCATGTCTGTTGAGTCAGTGATGCCATCCAACCATCTCATCCTCTGTCGTCCCCTTTGTGGCATTAAACCTGCTGTAGGTATGGATGATTTTATGATCATAAACATGGATTCCTCTAGTTTTCCTTCCATCATTGTAGTTTCCTGATTTTGTATAAATTTCAGGTGCATTTGTGTGAGTTATCAGCCGTTGGCCTTTATTCCTCACATTTTTCTAAGTGGGTTGATGTTAGTTGATACATAAGTAGATGCTAATATACCATATCTGCCTTACCCTTTTAATTCTCTCCCTCTCTTCCTGGATAACTCCTTCTTAATTGAAGGGTAAATTTAATATCTCCTGAAAAAAGAGAATGTTTATAAATACAAAAATGAAATAAGAATAACTCAACATTTGCAAAAACTTTATCAATAAAGAGTCAAACCAGAAACCTCTAAGATTTAAAATTAGCTCTAAAGTTATGGATATAACATATTATTTTGACTGAATATATTGACATTTCCTTCTTATTGCACTATTGACTCCGATTGAATATGGGAGCATGTGCCAAACAGGTATAGCCAAGACCTGCCTGCATGGATATTGTGCTCATGAGCTAAGGTGGCACGTTTGCTTTTCTTCAAAGTTATGAGTATTGACATCTCCTGAAGTGTTAAAAGAAAAAAGCTTCCATATAGAACTATAACCTTCCTACCCAATGACGCATTTACCATAAGTTTGTTCTCTTTCTCTCTAACACACACATACACACACCAGAAAAGTGTTAAGGTCTGCCTCAAAGCAAGTTAAAATGGTGAAAAACTTAAAATTCCAATGGCCCACAATGTGTTGAAATTTGAGTCTGTGCATTTTTATTTATGACCCTTAAAATACATTAGTAAATATTTATTATAACTTAGAACATATAGATCTGTGCATCTGTCTAGAGTTCCTGGACTTCACAAAATAGAATTTGGAAACTATGGGGTCAGATCATCTCAAAGTTTCCTTTCAGTAATATCTTTTTATTTTATGGCTCTTTTTCTGTACTCATATTACTTTCTCCATTTTCTCTTCAATTTCTAATTATCTCTTTACTCTGTTACCTTTCATCTCTTCTCCACCATCTCCTTTCTATCAGAGAACATACGCATTTGAAATATGGCTGTGCAGCTGAGGAGTTAAATATTTAATTTTAGTTTATATTCGAACAGCCACGTGGCTAGTCGCTCCCATATTGGACAATGCACATGTGGAATGTATATGCATCTATAAATTAATAATATGAAACAGTCAATAGAAGAAGAAATTCTGAACATATTCTGTTTACTGACATTCACAGGTCAGTAAACGTATGAAAAGATGTTGAAGTAACCAAAAGTTAGGTGTCAGTTTTCATTCCTCAGATGGACAAGAAACATGGCCATGCATGCTCAGTCATGTCCGACTCATTGCGACCCCATGGACCGTAGCCCACCAGGTTCCTCTCTTCATGGGATTTGCCAGGCAAGAATACTGGAGTCAGTTGCCATTTCCTTCTCCAGGGAACAAGAAACATAAATATTGGCAATATATGTTTTAGTGTGGTTGGAAGAAAATGAGTTCTCATATACTTTTGGTAGGAGAATAATGTTAGAGTCTTTTTGGAGTCACTCTGGCACTGTCTATGACCATTTAAACCACCCATATCCTTTTCTCTGCAATTCCAATTCTGGGTCTCTGGCTTATGGACATACTGGCACAGACATGGATAAGAAATTCCACGGCAACATCATCTGTATTACTGGAAAAAGTGGAAACTACTTAAATGTGGAACCAGTTGGGCAATGCACTGCACAACTCCAGTGGATGCGGGAGTTCACCTCACAGTCTCTATGAATGGTGCTCTCTGGGCAGTCTCCTTGGGAAACCCTGATACAATGTCAGAGTGGTTAAGTTGATTATGGTGCATCTCATCCACACTATGAAATGTCATGCATTCAGTAAAAAAGAATGAATTAGAGATGTATGTCCTGGCAAGGACATATGCCAGTTAGACTCTCAGTGAAAAACATCATTTGTAGAAGTTCATGTGCAAGAAAATCCAGCTTAACAAAAAGCAACCTTAAAAACAATCAGGAAAATAAAAATTAAATGTGAGGAAATTTGAAGCCAACTGCATAAGATTGAGTAGGGTCTCCAATACTTGCTAGCTTTCTGTCCTGGGAAAAGTTACTAACTGCATCAGTGCATCAGTTTCCTCATCTGCAAAATGGGGATAACAATATTTATTTCATAGGGCTGTTATAAGGATTAAGTTAAATGAAAAGCCTTTAAAACAGTGCATGGTACATGGTAAGCAGTATTACTTATGGTAGTATATTACTACATATTTATGTATATCTACCTGAATATGCATATAAATGTAGAGAGGAATATCCAGAGAAATACATACCAAATTGTTAATGTTTCCCTCACCATAGAAAATTCTGCCAGGCAGCGTTGTTCTAGATCTTAATTTCTGATTATATATTTTCCTAAGACTATTGCTTGCCTTTTACAACTGTTTTGTAATATGTTCTTAGTTACTCAGTCGTGTATATCTCTTTGCAACCCTATGTACTGTACCCCACTAGGGCTCCTCTCTCCATGGGATTTTCCAGGCAAGCATACTGGAGTGTGTTGCCATCTCCTTCTCCAGGGGATCTTCTTGACTCAGAGATTGAATCAGCGTCTCTTGTGTCTCCTGCATTGGCAGGAAAATTCTTTACCACTAACTTCACTTGGGATAATAATTTTGTAATATAAATGTTTAAAATTTTATGTAGTCTAACATGTTCATTTTTTCTTTATTTGTGTTTCACTTAGAAAAGTTGTCTTACTCCATGATCATAAAAATACTTTTTTAAGTTTAGTTTATCTCCTTAAACCACCTGAAATATAACTGTGAAAGATGTAGGAATCCAACACTGTAATTTTTGGTAAATATATAGATGGATCTGCAATATGTGAACTGTGAACTTTCAGATGTTCAAGCTGGTTTTAGAAAAGGCAGAGAAACCAGAGATCAAATTGCCAACATCTGCTGAATCATTAATAAAGCAAGAGAATTCCAGAAAAAATATCTATTTCTGCATTATTGACTATGCCAAAGCCTTTGAATGTGTGGATCACAATAAACTGTGGAAAATTCTGAAAGAGATGGGACTGCCAGACCACCTGACCTGCCTCTTGAGAAATCTGTATGCAGGTCAAGAAGCAACAGTTAGAACTGGACATGGAACAACAGATCGGTTCCAAATAGGACAAGGAGTACGTCAAGGCTGTATATTGTCACCCTGCTTATTTACTTTATATGCAGAGTACATCATGAGAAACACTCAGCTAGATGAAGCACAAGCTGGAATCAAGATTGCCAGAGAAATATCAATAACCTCAGATATGCAGATGACACCACCCTTATGGCAGAAAATGAAGAACTAAAGAGCCTCTTAATGAAAGTGAAAGAGGAGAGTGAAAAAGTTGGCTTAAAGCTCAACATTCAGAAAATTAAGATCATGGCATCCGGTCCCATCACTTCATGGCAAATAGATGGATAAACAGTGGAAACAGTGGCTGACTTTATATATTGGGGCTCCAAAATCACTGCAGATGGTGACTGAAGCCATTAGAGTAAAAGACGCTTACTCCTTGGAAGGAAAGTTATGACCAACCTAGACAGCATATTAAAAAGCAGACACATTACTTTGCCAACAAAGGTCCATCTAGTCAAGGCTATGGTTTTTCCAGTAGTCGTGTATGGATGTGAGAGTGGGACTATAAAGAAAGCTGAGCACTGAAGAATTGATACTTTTGAACTGTGGTGTTGGAGAAGACTCTTGAGAGTCCCTTGGACTGCAAGGAGATCCAACCAGTCCATTCTAAAGGAGATCAGTCCTGGGTGTTCATTGGAAGGGCTGATGCTAAAACTGAAATTCCAATACTTTGGCCACCTGATGTGAAGAACTGACTCATTCGAAAAGACCCTGATGCTAGGAAAGATTGAAGGCAGGAAGAGAAGGGAATGACAGAGAATTGAGATGGTTGTATGGCATCACCAACTCAATGGACATGAGTTTAAGTAAACTCTGGGAGTTGGTGACGGACAGGGAAGCCTGGCGTGCTGCAGTCAATGGAGTCGCAAAGAGTTGGACTTGACTGAGTGACTATATGTATGTCGCTCATCCTGAATATATGTATAAAAGAGAATTTTTCTTTAAAAACTTGAGATGAGGTTACACTTGGAGTTCAATCTATACATTAGCATTTGGCTGTAGTTCAGAGGCAATGCCCTATTTAATGGAGGTTCTTGCCTACCCTTGGATTTCTTTGGAAGGAATGATGCTAAAGCTGAAACTCCAGTACTTTGGCCACCTCATACGAAGAGTTGACTCATTGGAAAAAACTCTGATGCTGGGAGGGATTGGGGGCAGGAGGAGAAGGGGACAACAGAGGATGAGATGGCTGGATGGCATCACTGACTCGATGGACGTGAGTCTGAGTGAACTCCGGGAGTTGGTGATGGACAGGGAGGCCTGGCGTGCTGCGATTCATGGGGTCGCAAAGAGTCGGACACGACTGAGTGACTGATCTGATCTGATCTGATCTGATCTTGCCTAATAGTTCTCATCGTCCGTTTTGCTCCCTATCACGTGACTTCAGCTGCCAGATGACGATTTAACCAGGAGTGCCCATTTGCTTTTCTTATAGGAGAGAACTGCTTCTTAGTTCCATGTTTCTACTAAAACTTAAAATAATCAAAATGGACCAAAAAATACCTGCATATAGTCCTTCTTAAACCAAGCCCACTTTTCTCACTGCCTGACTCTTGAAAGCAGCTGAGTGTGCAGTCCATTGATCTGTGTATCTGTAATCTGTTCTCATGTGGGCATATTACATCCTTAAATTAACACGATGTAGTATAATATTATCTGTGCTCTGGAATAACTGTATAACTGTTCTATAAATATAATCTATCTAAATGTTTTTTTCTCAACCCACTTAAAAAGCACCTGCTTGAGGTCCCATTGAAAGAATAATATCAGTGTTTACTGATAGCTTACTGCCTACCAGATCCTCACAATAATCTAGCTAGTAGCTATAAGTTAAGAGGCTGAATCACCAAGAGGTGAAATAATTTGGCATGTCTGTTAGGGTGGAGTCAGGATCTGAATCCTTGTACTGATAACCCAGAGCACAGGCCAAACTCTGGAGTGAGTGTTTCATTTTCAAGGACGGAAAATAAGGAAAAGAAAAAAAAATTGAGTAAGGATAAATAATTTTCCTAGGTTTAATAATGATTTCCTTGATTTTCATCAGTTTTCTATATTTTTCAATTTCTTGGTCGAAATAATGTATGTTCTTGCTGCTACTCAACATCTATATTTATGTCTCCTATATTGTTAATATTGTTCATAGGAATTCATTCTTTATTCCTTCTAATCCTACTGGCCCTAATCTTTCTGTTTTATCAATCTTTACAAAAGTGAAAGAAAGTGAAAGTGAAGTCGCTCAGTTGTGTCCGACTCTGGGACCCCGTGGACTGTAGCCCACCAGGCTCCTCCGTCCATGGGATTCTCCAGGCAAGAATACTGGAGTGAGTTGCCATTTCCTTCTCCGGGATTTTCCTGACCCAGGGATCGAACCTAGGTCTCCCGCATTGCAGGCAGATGGTTTAACCTCTGAGCTACCAGGGAAGCCCAATCTTTACAAAGAACACATTTAAAATTCCTATTAATATGATTTACCATAAAATATTTTCATTTCATCATTTAAAAAAATCTTTAGTAATTCCTCAGCACATTTCTTTTCTTTCTTCTTTAAGATTCTTTTTAATTGAAGTATTAATATAATTGACATATTAGTTTCAAGTGTATAACATAATGATTCAATATGTGTGCATATTGTGAAATAATCACAGTGGTCTAGTTAGTAGTTAGCATTCATCCCCATTGTTGTTCCTTCGCTAAGTCATGTCTGACTCTTTGTGACCCCACGTACTGTAACCAGGCTTCTCTGTCCTTGGGGTTTTTCTGGCAAGAATACTAGAGCGGTTTGCCATTTCCTTCTGCAGGGGATTTTCCCAAACCAGGGATCGAACTTGTATCTCCTGCTTTGGAGAATATAGGGAGAATCTCTGCCACTGAACCACATGGGAAGTTCTTGGTCTCTATGGACAGTCTTAATTTTTTTCTTTTGATGAGGGCTTTAAAGATCTCTTCCCCTAGCAGCTTTCATATATGAAATGTGGAGTTGTTAACCATAGTCACAATGCTGTACATTATGTCCTCATGACTTGTTTATTTTTAAGTAGATGTTTGTTCCTTTTGACCACCTTCACCTATTTTTACCCATGCCCACCCCTAACTCTGGCAACCCCCAAATGGTTCTCTGTATCTATGAGCTCGGTTTTGTTTGTTGGTTTTAGATTTGACAAATAAGTGAGATCATACGATATTTGTCTTTCTGTCTGATTTATTTTGCTTAATATGCCCTCAGGGTCCATCTATATTGTTGTAAATGGCAAGATTTCATTTTTATGACTGCATAGTATCCTATTATGTGTGTATTTATACACACACACACACACACACATACATGTGCACTACATCTCTTCTTCATTCGCTCACTCATCAGAAGACACTTCAGATAAGATCAGATCAGTCGCTCAGTCCTGTCTGACTCTTTGCAACCCCATGAATCGCAGCACACCAGGCCTCCCTGCCCATCACCAACTCCCGGAGTTCACTGAGACTCACGTCCATCGAGTCAGTGATGCCATCCAGCCATCTCATCCTCTGTCGTCCCCTTCTCCTCCTGCCCCCAATCCCTCCCAGCATCAGAGTCTTTTCCAATGAGTCAACTCTTCGTATGAGGTGGCCAAAGTACTGGAGTTTCAGCTTTAGCATCATTCCTTCCAAAGAAATCCCAGGGCTGATCTCCTTCAGAATGGACTGGTTGGATCTCCTTACAGTCCAAGGGACTCTCAAGAGTCTTCTCCAACACCACAGCTCAAAAGCATCAATTCTTCGGCGCTCAGCCTTCTTCACAGTCCAACTCTCACATCCATACATGACCACAGGAAAAACCATAGCCTTGACTAGACGAACCTTTGTTGGCAAAGTAACGTCTCTGCTTTTGAATATGCTCTCTAGGTTGGTCATAACTTTCCTTCCAAGGAGTAAGCGTCTTTTAATTTCATGGCTGCAGTCACCATCTGCAGTGATTTTGGAGCCCCCCAAAATAAAGTCTAATACTGTTTCCACTGTTTCCCCATCTATTTCCCATGAAGTGGTGGGACCAGATGCCATGATCTTCATTTTCTGAATGTTGAGCTTTAAGCCAACTTTTTCACTCTCCACTTTCACTTTCATCAAGAGGCTTTTGAGTTCCTCTTCACTTTCTGCCATAAGGGTGGTGTCATCTGCATATCTGAAGTTATTGAGATTTCTCCCAGCAATCTAGATTCCAGTTTGTGTTTCTTCCAGTCCAGCGTTTCTCATGATGTACTCTGCGTATAAGTTAAATAAACAGGGTGACTATATACAGCCTTGATGAACTCCTTTTCCTATTTGGAACCAGTCTGTTGTTCCATGACCAGTTCTAACTGTTGCTTCCTGACCTGCATACAGATTTCTCAAGAGGCACATCAGGTGGTCTGGTATTCCCATCTCTTTCAGAATTTTCCACAGTTTATTGTGATCCACACAGTCAAAGGCTTTGGCATAGTCAATAAAGCAGAAATAGATGTTTTTCTGGAACTCTCTTGCTTTTTCCATGATCCAGCAGATGTTGGCAATTTGATCTCTGGTTCCTCTGCATTTTCTAAAACCAGCTTGAACATCAGGAAGTTCACGGTTCACATATTGCTGAAGCCTGGCTTGGAGAATTTTGAGCATTACTTTACTAGTGTGTGAGATGAGTGCAATTGTGCAGTAGTTTGAGCATTCTTTGGCATTGCCTTTCTTTGGGATTGGAATGAAAACTAACCTTTTCCAGTCCTGTGGCCACTGCTGAGTTTTCCAAATTTGCTGTCATATTGAGTGCAGCACTTTCACAGTATCATCTTTCAGGATTTGGAATAGCTCCACTGGAATTCCATCACCTCCACTAGCTTTGTTCGTAGTGATGCTTTCTAAGGCCCACTTGACTTCACATTCCAGGATGTCTGGCTCTAGGTCAGTGATCACACCCATCGTGATCTGGGTCGTGAAGATCTTTTTTGTACAGTTCTTCTGTGTATTCTTGCCACCTCTTCTTAATATCTTCTGCTTCTGTTAGGTCCATACCATTTCTGTCCTTTATCGAGCCCATCTTTGCATGAAATGTTCCTTTGGTATCTCTGATTTTCTTTAAGAGATCTCTAGTCTTTCCCATTCTGTTGTTTTCCTCTATTTCTTTGCATTGATTGCTGAAGAAGGCTTTCTTATCTCTTCTTACTATTCTTTGGAACTCTGCTTTTAGATGTTTATATCTTTCCTTTTCTCCTTTGCTTTTTGCTTCTCTCCTTTTCACAGCTATTTGTAAGGCCTCCCCAGACAGCCATTTTGCTTTTTTGCATTTCTTTTCCATGGGAATGGTCTTGATCCCTGTCTCCTGTACAATGTCACAAACCTCATTCCATAGTTCATCAGGCACTCTATCAGATCTAGGCTCTTAAATCTATTTCTCACTTCTACTTTCTAATCATAATGGATTTGATTTAGGTCATACCTGAATGGTCTAGTGGTTTTCCCTACTTTCTTCAATTTAAGTCTGAATTTGGCAATAAGGAGTTCATGGTCTGAGCCACAGTCAGCTCCTGGTCTTGTTTTTGTTGACTGTATAGAGCTTCTCTGTCTTTGGCTGCAAAGAATATAATCAATTTGATTTCGGTGTTGACCATCTGGTGATGACCATGTATAGAGTCTTCTCTTGTGTTGTTGGAAGAGGGTGTTTGTTATGACCAGTGCATTTTCTTGGCAAAACTCTATTAGTCTTTGCGCTGCTTCATTCCGTATTCCAAGGCCAAATTTGCCTGTTACTCCAGGTGTTTCTTGACTTCCTACTTTTGCATTCCAGTCCCCTATAATGAAAAGGACATCTCTTTTGGGTGTTAGTTCTAGAAGGTCTTGAAGGTCTTCATAGAACCATTCAGCTTCTTTAGCATTACTGGTCAAGGCATAGACTTGGATTACTGTGATATTGAATGGTTTGCCTTGGAAACGAACAGAGATCATTCTGTTGTTTTTGAGATTGCATCCAAGTACTGCATTGTGGACTCTTTTGTTGACCATGATGGCCACTCCATTTCTTCTGAGGGATTCCTGCCCACAGTAGTAAATATAATGGTCATCTGAGTTAAATTCACCCATTCCAGTCCATTTTAGTTTGCTGATTCCTAGAATGTCGACATTCACTCTTGCCATCTCCTGTTTGACCACTTCCAATTTGCCTTGATTCATGGACCTGACATTCCAGGTTCCTATGCAATATTGCTGTTTACAGCATTGGACCTTGCTTCTATCCCCAGTCACATCCACAGCTGGGTATTGTTTTTGCTTTGGCTCCTTCCCTTCATTCTTTCTGGAGTTATTTCTCCACTGATCTCCAGTAGCATATTGGGCATGTACTGAACTGGGGAGTTTCTCTTTTAGTATCCTATCATTTTGCTTTTTCATACTGTTCATGGGGTTCTCAAGGCAAGAATACTGAAGTGGTTTGCCATTCCCTTCTCCAGTGGACTGCATTCTGTCAAATCTCTCCACCATGACCCGCCCTTCTTGGGTTGCCCCACAGGCATGGCTTAGTTTCATTGAGTTAGACAAGGCTGTGGTCCTAGTGTGATTAGATTGACTAGTTTTCTGTGAGTATGGTTTCAGTGTGTTTGCCCTCTGATGCCCTCTTGCAACACCTACCGTCTTACTTGGGTTTCTCTTACCTTGGGCATGGGGTATCTGTTCACGGCTGCTCAAGCAAAGCTATTGTAAATAATGCTGCAGTGAATACAGAGATGCACATATCTTTTCAGATTAGTGTTTCTGTTTTCATCAAGTAAATATACAGAAATGAAACCACTGGATCATACAGTAGTTATATTTGTAGTTTCCTGAGGAACCCCCATACCATTTTACATACTGGCTGCACCAGTTTGTGTTTCCACCAGTGGTGTGCAGTGGTTTCTTTTTCCCACATCGTCACCAATACTTGTTATTTCTTATCTTTAAGATTCTTGTGTAAAAATCTGGGTTATTTATTTTCAGTCTATCTTTCCTCTTATAAGGAGTTTTATTGTCTTTGCATTTCCTTATGAACACCAGTTCGGCTTATATGTTTTATCATGGAAATTTCTCTTTTTATTCATTTCTGAATCATTTGTACATTTCCTTATGATTATGTCTTTAAAATAGCATTATATCAAGAGCTATTCTAAGTTTGAAAATGGATAGATTATTTTTTATTCTCCTAAAATGCCACAGATTCACCCAACCCTATTTCAGGTCTCCTCTTCTCTAAATGGATGGGAGCCTATTCTCCCCAGGATCACATAACTAATTCTGACAATAAAATGTGAGCAGAAACAATATGTGACATTTCCAGGCTGAGGCAGTGAAAAGTCCTATTTCATTGCATAGTTGTCTGGTCTTGTTCTCTTGAATGGTAAAGGTAGAGGCCTTTGTTGAGATGGTGGAATTACATAATGAAACAATCTTTATAGGTGAGAAGGAGAAACAAACTAAAATGAATTTTGTGCAAGTAAGAAATGAACTTTTGTTGTGTAGGGCCACTGAGATCTTGGGGTTTCTACCTCAGCATAAACCTGGCCTGACCTGATGAATACAACCTATTTTTATTGTTTCTGTCAATAGCCTCATGCTGCTAAGTCATTTCAGTCGTGTCTGACTCTGTGCGACCCCAGAGATGGCAGCCCACCAGGCTCCCCTGTCCCTGGGATTCTCCAGGCAAGAACACTGGAGTGTGCTGCCATTTCCTTCTCCAATGCATGAAAGTGAAAAGGGAAAGTGAAGTTGTTCAGTCATGTCTGACTCTTAGCGACCCCATGGACTGCAGCCTACCAGGCTCCTCCATCCATGGGGTTTTCCAGGCAAGAGCACTGGAGTGGGGTGCCGTTGCCTTCTCTACAGCAGCCTCATAATCATTAGTAATTCCTCCTACTAGTTAGCTTGCATATGGTAACAACCCAGTGAAACAAAATATTCAGTATTGGGGAAACCCAGCAGAAACTTCTCAGAACCATCAGTTTACTGAAGTGGCTGTATTCATGTGTCAGCCCTCCTGTGTGCAAAGATGGTGTCCCCATTCATTCATGCAGTCACATTTCCCAGGCGTCTTATTGGTGCAACACTTTGTGCTGAGGTCTCTCAATACCTTCTATAAATAAGAATGTGCAATGGGAGAAAACAACAAGTATTTCTGAAAGTTTCAAATAAGAACAAAGCGGGATGGCTCCAAGCAGATGCTCTTTCCAGTATCTACAGCCTTTGGTTCCCAAAATCGCTTCATCACTTATCTCCCTCCCTCCCGCCATGATCATGGCTCATTATTGAATTTCCCTTATTTTGATCATTTCCATAATTAGCTTGTGTTTTGTGAGTTTCGTTTTTAGATAACAGCCCAACTGCCGCTCTGATTTGTGCAGTTTTTGCACATGCTATTGTTTGCACACACGTTTTGGCCAGGACCTCATCTGATGAGCCATTTGTTAGTTCTGATTGAGTAGGTCACTTGTGGGCTCAATTAACCACTTGCCCTTCATCTGATGGTGCAAGTGGCCAATTGCACCTGCAATTAGCTAATTATAAGGATTTGGTCATTTCCATAGGCAATTTTGCCTTTATCTAATTGTGGGCTGAACCAGATTCCTTTCATCATTTGAGCATAGACCAGCCAGTGTAGGCAGAAGACGATGACTCTTGATGAAGGTAAAGAAGCAAAAAGGAAATTATAATTTTTTTTGTTGTTTTAAATTTTTGCCTATGGTTTAAAATTTTTTAATTATGATAAAATGCCTTTAACATAAAATGTACCATCTTAACTGTTTTTAAGTGTACAGTTCAGTTGTAATAAATATATTCATAATGTTGTGCAATCGTCACTACCACCTATCTCCATAAATCTTCATCTTGTAAAGCTGAAACTTCCTTCCATTAAACAGTAGTTCAGTAGCTTCCCATCCCCCTCCCCACCCCCCAGCCCCTGGCAACTACAATTCTACTTTCTGTCCCCATGATTTTGACCCCTCTAATATTTCATATAAGTGGAATCATGCAGTATTAATCTTTTTTGTGGCTGGCTGAGGCAACTTTGAAATTTTATTCTTTAATGTTGTCCAAGGTAGGCAAAACCCACAGATTAAATGCTTGGAATTTTTTCTGTTCAGATTAGAAAGATCTTTATGTGAATGTTTAAAAAGTATTTTGCACAATGGGTATTTGTTTGAAACACTGTGTTTAACAACACAAGCTTTGGGAATTCCTGTGTTGCGTGTGTGTGTGTGTGTGTGCACATACACTTGCTGAGGATTTATGTATTGCTTGGTGCAAAAGTAATTGCAGTTTTGCATTGTTGAACTTTGCTGTTTGCTATTGGAATACATTCTTAAATAAATGTGGTTATGTTATACATCATTTTAATGTGCATTTCTCACTTTACATTTTTTGCTAATGACTACTTGCTGTGTATTTTATATTTGTTTTAGACTAGGGGAATGATGTTAGACAAAAACCAAATTTGAGCGATCAACAACACATTTGGCCCAGGAACTGCTAATGAATGTACAGTACAGAGGTGGTTCGAGAAGTTTTGCAAAGGAGATGAGAACCTTGAAGATGAGGAGCACAGTGGCTGGCCATTGGAAGTTGATAATAACCAATTGAGAGGATCATCGAAGCTGATCCTCTTACAAATACACAAGAAGTTGCCAAAGAACTCAACCCTGACCGTTCTACAGTTGTTCGGCATTTGAACGTATTGGAAAGGTGCTTCAAGAACTGAACACAAATCAAAAAAACCGTCATTTTGTAGTGTTGTCTTCTCTTACTCTACGCAACAACAGCAAACCATTTCTCAATTGGATTGTGATATGCGACAAAAAGTGAATTTTATTCCACCACCAGCGATGACCAGCTCAGTGGTTAGACTGCAGAGAAGCTCCAAAGCACTTACCAAAGCCAAACTCACACCAAAAAAAGGGTCCTGGTCACTATTTGGTGGTCTGCTGCGCGTCTGATCCACTACAGCTTTCTGAATCCCAGAGAAACCATTCCATCCAAGAAGAATGCTGTGCACATCAATGAGGTGCACTGAAAACTGCAATGCCTGCTGCTGGCATCGGTCGACAGAAAGGGCCCAGTTTTATTCCATGATAACGCCCAACCGAGTGTTCCACAACCAGCGTTTCAAAAGTTAAATAGATTGGGTTATGAAGTTTTGCTTCATCTGCCATATTCATATGACCTGTTGCTAACTGACTACCACTTCTTCAAGCATCTCGACAACTTTTTGCAGGGAAAATGCTTCCACGATGAGCAGGAGGCAGAAAATGCTTTCCAATAATTTGTCAAATCCCAAAGCATGGATTTTTATGTTATAGGGATAAACAAACATTTCTTGTTGGCAAAAATGTGTTGATTGTAATGGTTCCTATTTTGATTAATAAAGATGTGTTTGAGCCTAATTATAATGACAACTGAAACTGCAATTGTTTTTTCACTAGCCTAATACATGAACTCACTCCAAGAATTTGCACTCCTGATCTGAAAGAGCTGAAGATACAACAGAACTTTGATCAGACTCTCTACAGAGAAGTTGTAGGGGAAAAGAGGGCTCTGAACTCAAGAGGAGAAGGGCAAGTTTATTATTTCTATCTTTTCAATAAATGCTTTACAAATGACATTTAGTGGGTTGAATTGTTCATGCAAGAACCACAAAGCAGAACTGGGAGGTACTTTTTTCTTCTTCTTTACTTAATACCAAGACAAAAGAACTACAGACATCTGAGAACCCTTCCTCTGTCTGTAATACAAACTGTAAACAGTTGAGTTCTTCCCTTCTATTAATAGCAAATGATCAGGACATAGGCAACAATCAAAGCACTTACTGTCCAGATTTCTCATCGTATATGTATAATCTGTTGGAATCATAGCCACCCAGTCAATTTCCACGGCCCATCTGTTAGGACATTGAAATTGCTTTATTATACAGAACCTGCTCACAGATTCTGTGGATTCAGTGAGGAATATTTACGGAGTGTCATCTGAGATCTCAGAGGTTCCATAAAACACTTAATTAACATACAAAATCCACTTCAGCTAAGCCTATACCTACTTTCTGAATATCAGTTACTGATTTGATTACTCCTGAGGCTCAGGTTGGCGAGGGGAGAAATCGCAGAAGCTTCTGGAAAGGAAGCTAGAGGAAAAGCAAGGTGGGCTGCCTCTGACAGCTGCTATTTCCCCCCAGGGCGTGAGAGCTGGTGACCGGTTCCACCAAGGAATCACAGAGAAAAGGTGTATAGAATTTTTTTTGTTTGTTTCATCTTTTTGTTTTGTTAGTGATAAGCAGGAACACCACCTTGCCTTCGTGACCAGTTGTTTGTGTCATCATGATTTGCCTGGTTTTTCTCTACCACATTAGAGCTGTGTTACCTTTGGTAAGTTATTTAACCTCTCAGGGCCCTTCTTTTAAAAAGATGATGGTGTGGGCGGGGGAGGGGGGTTCAGGATGGGGAACACGTGTATACCTGTGGCAAAACTAATACAATTATGTAAAGTTTAAAAATAAAATAAAATTAAAAAAATAAAAATAAAATAAAAAGATGATAAAGTCTCCCTGATGGAGTTACTGTGATGATTGCATGAGATAAGGTATGGTGGCGTGTCTTCCAGCATTGTCAGGCCACGGAGGGCTTAGATCTAGCCCTTTAAATGGAGAATTATTATTCAGCATGTTGTTGTTCTTCAGTTGCTCAGTTGTGTCTGATTCTCTGCAACCCCATGGACTGCAGCACGCCAGGCTTCTCTTTGAATAGAGTAGGTGTTGGAAACATAATGTTAATTGACGGGTATTGATGGTGGGGTTGCATCAGCAGTAGTAAAGATGCTTCTATAGCTTTGCACCTTCTCTGTGCACATGATCTCATCTCCCTTTAATCACTTTTCAAGGGTTTACGGCAGTTTCCACGTGTATCTCCTCCCTGGTGGTGTGTTTGCTGCCATGTCCGCAGGAGGGCATTTGCTCAGTGACACTAGCAATAGGCCAGCAACTGCTAACACTGAATAGTGCCTGGAGCCTGTGAGATATTCTAGGGCAAGGTAAAGAAAAGGCTCCTCTCCCTGCTCTGTGTCACATTCCTTGCCAGGGGTGCCCATGCAGGGCTGCATGAGACTTGATTGTGAGACTTGACATTTCACAGGCTTTTTTGAAGACAGTTCGTTAGGTGTTTCCTTCTGCCTCTTTGTTTCAGATATGGTGAATCCTGTGGGGGCTGTGCTTGGAAATGACTCCAAAAGTCACCACACTAGTCTCAGAATGATGGTGTCTCCACTGGGTGGCTCCTTCTTCCCTCAGCTCTCTCCCTTAAACCCTGCTTCAAGAAGTCACCTGGCTTGCTGCCCCATACTCATCAGACACATCTGGACATGTCTGAACCCACTTTTGGGCTCAGGCTGAGACCATTATCTATCTATCTATCTTATTATTTTATCTGTTTATGCATCTGTCTAAAGTTCCTATAGTGTTTGGTGCACAGTAGAAACTTAAAACATAAATCTCTTTCCTTGGCCTGGAAACCACATAATACCCTGGGATCATGGATTGCTTTTCAGTTTTTCAAATCATTCTTTCTCTCAGTTATAGCAGAATTCTCAAACTTAAGTGTTTTGAATCCTGATGATGGAGTCAGGTTTATCATGCTCAATTACTCTAATTACTAGTTCTATGAAGGCCTAGGACAAGTTTGAACTTAGGAGTGTACTGTTTAAAAACATTTCTTCCTGAAGACACAATCGGTTCTTAATAGTTCCCCTAATGTCATCTTATGTCTCAAACAAGATGACTATAGAGAAGCCTTACAGTTTCTCCCAGTTTACCTTGAGTTTGGCTGAAGTGACACTTGACGCCTTGATGGTTGACAACAGAAAAGGTTTATTTCTCACTGGCTTGCTATGTCCATCTTTGGTTGGCTTTGATTCCAAGTCCTCATCATGCCAGGATGCAAGATGATGGAGCAGGTCCCCCTCTCTGGGGACCTCCCAAGTATTGGGTTGGCCACACAATTCGTTTGGATTTCTGTAAGATCTTAAGGAAAAACCCAAATGAAGTTTTTGGCCAACCCAGTATATAGATCCATCGTGTCACTGGTCCAAGACATTGAATATTTTTTAAGCAGAAGAATAATGTTGTGAAGTCTGAGCTTGAAATGATCATTCTGATGCCAGGATGGAAAGAACATGCATGGAAGAGTAAGAAACTGGTCGCCGTGGAACCAATTACAAAGCATGTGCTGAGGGTTAGGAACACCTACTGAAAGTTGTTTCCAGCCTGATGGAGCCACGAGGCTCAGAGAGGAGAGAACTTGCATCCTTACTTCCAGACAGTCTATTAAAGAGAGAGAAAGGCCTGCCAGATCAGTGACCAGTTGCCGTAGTGACGGGCTGGCTCCTGGAATGCACAGTGAATGCGGGGCACAACACAAAAACCCAACAAAGCCTCCTGGCTTGTGGAAAATGACCCGCCACCCCAGAAATACCTTCGGGTTCTTGGAGAGAGAGCATTGCTGCCAGCCTGGGGCCTGCAGCAGGACGTCCGCATCTTAGCAAATTAATTTTTGTCTCTTTGCACCTGTCAGTAGCCCAATAATGTCCTGCTAATCTTCCAGTTTTGTTTGTCCCAGGGCTTGCTCTCCATCGGATGAACAACTGGTGGTTATGGTGGAGAGGCACAGTCTTCAAAATATGTACAAGGGCTTTATTTTCAGGAAGCTGGCCGGGTCATCTCCTGAGGGGATATTTTTGGCTTTGCCAGCCATTTCCCTGAAGTCACTGTTGGTAGATACAGACGTTGAAATTTTAAGAACAAGGCCATGACTTAGGAGGAGGGAGCTGAGGGGACTTAGGTATTTAAGTAGGCCCTTTGTCCTCCCTGCCTGCCTCCCCGCCTCTCTCTCTGGTTCACTAAGCAAACTAGCCTTGTCGCACTGCCTTGATCATTCTCCTCACAGCCCCCTGGAGAAGAATGAGCGAGCTGTGAGAGATTTATCTCCAGGCTGGACGCTCCTTCAACTGTGAGTGACACAGTCAAAGAAAGGCTGTCAGTGCAGTTCCCGAGGTGGGGCTGCAGCCAGCGATGTACAGACCGTGTTGGAGGGGAGAGATCCCTCTTGGTTGCCCAGCCCTGTCCCCACAAAAGCAAAGAAGGTGGCCTGGAAGAGAAGGGAACCTTGGGAGGGGCAGAGCAGAGAGAGACCATCATGTAAATCATTTACTTTGGTTCTCCCCGCTCTGGGAGCCAGGCTGCAGCCACATCTGTGAGCCTTCAGCTCAGCTCAGTGTGTCTCTGGTGAGAAGACTTCTCAGATTTCAGGAGCCCTGCAAGGCTTTGGAATGCTTGCCAGTGAGGAATTTGAACATCAAAAGGTTCAAAGGTGGTTGGAAAACCCAATCCTCAAATTGTCGGGAGCAAAACATGTCTTCCCTGTCTTCTTTTTATGACTTTTATAGTGACAACCCGTGGTCCTAAGAATGCAGGGGAGTCACAACATTTACCTAGCAAGCCTTTTCTTCTGAGGAAGCCAGCCCTCTGCAGCATTATATTAATTTTTACGAGCTGGGGAAGAAGGGAGGGCAAGTGGTTATTTTATTTGGAGACACAGAGCAGTTTTAAGTGATATTCATAATGGAACCTTGTAAATCTCAGGCGTCAAGGTTCAAATATGAGTCCCTTTGCACTTTACTTATTTTTATTTGGGGTCCAGATGAAGTACATTTCTAATAGATGGGACAACACTTCCTGCCTTCAATCAGAGATAATACTAGAGACAGCAAGTTACATTTCAACTTCAGATAAATATGCTGGCAGTAAAATTTCACCCATTCTGGCTTTAAAACATATTATGTCCAAGGTCAATTAATTTTCCTTGCAACTTAAAACCAATCAGGACGATGAGTTAACATCAAAGTTTTTTTTTTTTCCACATGAAAATTTATCCTCAATCAGTGTTCTTTTTTTCCTATGCTGTTTCTCAAAAAAAAGTGCATGCATTATTCAAAGATTAGAAAGAAAAGAAAGACTGGATTAGCAGTGGGACATGACAGTGCACCAAGACATTTAAAATAAGTTATTCCTAAATGGATATGTACCATCCAAAGAAGCTATCCACAGCATCTGTGACCTTGAAATTTAATCTGAGGTTCTGCTACCGAGAAAAAATGGCTGAATGAGCAAGTCTTAGACGAATGCATTTCACTCAATAGTTATTTCCTGAAGACCCTTTGGGAAGGTATATAAGAAAAATAAGATATAGATCCTGGCCTCGGGGAGATTATAGCCCGGCCAGGGGGCAGTTAGCCCCAAGTGGATGATGATATGTAGCTTCCTAAGCTTTCTCATAGCCTCAGTTTGATTATTTATAAAATTAAAATGAAAACATCTTTTTTATCTCCCTCACTGACTAACTTTGCGAAGTAGGAGAGTGGGGCAGGGGTGAGGGGGGAGGGTTGGTGTTTGGGAAGAATTTTGAATACTTGTAAACCATCAAAAGCCTCTCTCTGGTCATTGATAGTTGTATTCTACTTTTAAAACCTGACAAGGAGTCTTTCTGTGAGTTGCCAGTGTAGCACCCTTATGAGACATGCCCCTTATATTATTCTTTTTCTGTGGTTGCTTAGAAACGATAATAATCTTATTTTCCTGGCCCTGACTCTTCTCTTCTCCTCTGTTGATTCAGAGCTGCTGTATCTGATGATGTGTCTGTGGTCTGCTCATGTGGCACTTTGGGTGTGACACATTCTCTGTACAGACTTCAAGCTATATATTATCATATTCATCGTCTCATTTAGGTCTCACAGATACTCTATAAGGCTCACTGCTCTTCTTTCCTGTACGAGGAAACTGAGTCTCAGAGAGGCTAAGAAATGGTCTCAAAATCACAAAGCTAGTAAAAAGCAGGGTCTCAAGTGGTCTGCTTTGGTGTCAGTTTTCTAGGAGGTGAGTGGATCTGAAATCAGGTTCCAGTCCTGGGTTCTTCCTGTGACTCTCTGAGCTCCTTACCTGGACCTATCCCTTGGCTATTTTAGCAATCCACGTCTGGTGCCCAGACTCTGACCAGGCTGTGTTCACAAATCTGGGATACCTTGGGGTGATGCAAAGCCAGATGACCTGGGTCTGTGTCACAGCTCCATTCTTAGTAAGCTAGGCTCTAATTTCCTCATTTGCAAAATCGTGATGATATCATGGATCTCATTTGAGAATTCAATAAGATAATGTATATTAGAATGCAGTCAGAGTACCAGGCGTGTTGTAGTAGGTGCCCAGAAATCTGAATATGAATCTGAATTCTGATTCCAGTCTCTTTGGGGATCTTCCCAGAACCACTGTGTCCTGTGAACCAGAGGGGGGCCTTAGGGGTGTTTTATGATATATTTGGTAGCATGGAATCCCAGCTTCCCTAGGGTTTCTTATGTAGACAAGCTCCCAGAAGATAAAGTAGCTTCAAACAAAATATTTCACCAAAAAATACCTTAGAGTCCATTTAGTTCCGTGGTCTTCTACATTTTTTTTATTAGTGGATGCCTATTTTAAAACAAATTTGAGAAAGAATCGTGTTATGCAAAACTGACACAAAAAAGATTTTTTTTTGCATGACAAGTTGCTGGGGGCCCAAAGGAGGCCAGCTCAGACTCTCATCAAAGACCTCCCTTTCCAAACCCTGAGGTTTTTCAGAGCAGGGTTTGAAAACCACTGATACTTTTAACAATCTTACTTTGAAAATAAAGAAACTGAAGACCAGGAAGTGTTACTTATTAGAAAGAATCCATACATTTTAACATATAAAAGGATCACCTGCAACAGCTTGTCTTGGTCTTTTTTATATTCAGTCATATAGTAAGAGAAAAATGGGTATGTTCTATTTCTCTTTAAAAGGAATTTAAAAATTATTTTCTATCTCTGCTTTTTTGGAGATTATATAATAGTGACTCTGTTCACTTTGGCTAGAGAGGAGGAAAGAATGGAATATCTGGAAAAACTTCTGTAATTCTTTTTCAAGAAAAAAAAAAAAAGTGGTTACTCAATATGTATCAGAAACCTGAAAATTTTTCTTGCCCTTTGACTTAGTAATGTCTCTTAAATACAAAAAAAGTATGCACAAATGTTTATTACCACATTAACTGTATTAGAATAAACACTGAGCAACCTATTCTATAAACAATAGTAGAATGGTTGAGCTCTATGAAATATCATACCCCAATTCAAATGGACTATATACATGAAGTGCTTAAGGATAAAATTGACAGTATGTTCAAGAGTGATATACTGAGACCTACAAAATGTTTCTGACAATAATTAAATGAGTTAAATAAAGGAGAGATGTACTATCTCAGAATCAGAAGTTTCAGTGTTATTATTATGTAAATCCTCCAAGTTGATCAGTAGATTCAATGAAATATTAATCAAAATCCTAGGAGACTTTTTAAAAATTAGGTTAGTAAAATGATTTTAAATTTACATGGAACTGCAGAAAACAGAATGGGCAAAGCAATTTTGAACCTTGACCCTTATATCATATACAAAATTAACCAAAAATGGATTCAAAATATGTACCTCAAAATGAAAACTATGTGATTTCCAGAAAAAAACATAGGAGAAAAATCTTTACAATGTTGAAGCAAAGATGTCATAGGACATAAAGTGCACTAACTATAAAAGACAAAATGATAAATTGGAATTTATCAAAATGGAAAAGTTCTGCTCTTTGAAACTCACTAAAGTGATTATCAAAAGGCACATCAAAGATCAGTGAAACTATTCACTGATACATATATGTAAGAAAGAACTTGTGATACATGAAAGCTCTTATAAATCAATAGAAGGGAGACAAGCAACCCAATTTTTTTTTAAGTAAAATATTTGGTCACACATGCAAAAGATACATAAATGTCTATAAAGCATGTAAAAATATGCTTAACATCACTGGTCATCAAGAAATATAAATAACACCACAATGGAATATCACTACACATGCCTCAGAAAGACTAATATTAAGGGACTGACAATACCAAATGTTGGATAGACTATGAAGCAATTAAACTGTCATATATTGCTGAAGGAAATGCAAAATTGCACTGTCATTTTTTTAAAAAATTGGAAATGAGAAAAATATTGTATAATATTGCTTATATGTGGAATTGAGAAAAATGGTACATGTGAACTTATTTGTAAAGCAGAATAGAGTCACAGCTATAGAGGACAAACTTAGGGTTACCAAGGCAGGAAGCAGGGTGGGATGAATTGGATCAGGATTGACATATATACACTACTATATATAAAATAGGAAACTAATAGATAACTACTACCTAGCACAGGGAACTCTACTCAGTGCTCTGCGGTGACCTAAATGGGAAGGAAATCTGAAGAAGAGTGGATATATGTATACATATAACTAATATAAGTTGTTGCACAGCAGGAACTAACACAGCATTGTAAAGCAACTATACTTCAATAAAATTAATTTAAAAGATAAGCTGAGAGTTTCTTAAAAGTTAGATATTCACTTATCTTACCACTCAGCAATTCCACTTCTATTAATAGTTATTTACCCAAGAAAAAGGATAACATACATCCACAAAGTAACTTGTACGAGAGGTTCAGAGCAGCTTTATTAATAATAGCTGTAGACTGGATACAACCCAAATGTTTATCCATAGGTGAATGAATGAATAATTGGTTGAATAGTTATACAATGGAATGCAATCTACCAGTAAAAACTATGAAATTTCTGATACAAACAATGGTAAGGATAAATCTTAAGACCCATGTGCTGAGTGAAAGAGGTCAGACACTGAAGTCATGTGCATACTGTACAATTGCATTCATGTGAAGTTCTAGAAAATACAAAAATACATACTTACAGAAAGCTTATTGGTGGTTATTTGAGGTCAGAAGCAGAAAAGATTGACTATAAAGGAGCAGAGGGTAATTTTGAGGATCAGTGAAATGTTGAGTAACTTGACTTGGATGATGGTTTTATGAGTGTACCCATATTGATGACTCATTGAGTATCAGTTCAGTTCAGTCGCTCAGTCATGTCTGACTCTGCGACCCCATGGACTGCAGCACACCAGGCTTCCCTTTCTATCACCAACTCTGGAGTTTACTCAAACTCGTGTCCGTTGAGTCAGTGATGCCATCCAACCATCTCATCCTCTGTCATCCCCTTCTTCTCCTGCCTTCAATCTTTCCCAGCATCAGGGTGGGATGCTGAGTCAAATGAGTCAGCTCTTCCCATCAGGTGACCAAAGTATTGGAGTTTCAGCTTCAGCATCAGTCTTTCCAATGAATATTCAGGAACGATTTCCATTAGGATGGACTGGTTGGATCTCCTTACAGTCCAAGGGACTCTCAAGAGTCTTCTCCAACACCCCATCCAAAAGCATCAATTCTTTGGCACTTAACTTTCTTTATAGTCCAACTCTCACATCCATACATGACTACTGGAAAAACCATAGCTTTGACTAGATGGACCTTTGTTGGCAAAGTCATGTCTCTGCTTTTTAATATGCTATCTAGGTTGGTCATAACTTATCTTCCAAGGAGCAAGCCGTCTTAATTTTATGGCTGCACTCACCATCTGCAGTGATTTTGGAGACCCCCAAAATAAAGTCTGTCACTGTTTCCATTGTTTCCCTATCTATTTTCCATGAAGTGATGGGCACAGATGCCATGATCTTGGTTTTCTGAATGTTGAGTTTTAAGCCAACTTTTTCACTCTCCTCTTTCACTTTCATCAAGAGGCTCTTAAGTTCTTTGCTTTCTGCCATAAGTGTGGTGTCATCTGCATATCTGAAATTATTGATATTTCTCCCAGCCATCTTGATTCCAGCTTGTGCTTCATCCAGTTCAGCATTTCTCATGATGTACTCTGCATATAAGTTAAATATAAGCAGGGTGGCAATATACAGCCTTGACGTTCTCCTTTCCTGATTTGGGACCAGTCTGTTCCATCTACAGTTCTAACTGTTGCTTCTTGACCTGCATACAGATTTCTCAGAAGGCAGGTCAGGTGGTCTGGTATTCCCATCTCTTTAAGAATTTTCCACAGTTTGTTGTGATCCACACAGTCAAAGGCTTTGGCATAGTCAATAAAGTAGAAGTAGATGTTTCTCTGGAATTGTCTTGCTTTCGGATGATCCAATGGATGTTGGCAATTTGATCTCTTTTCTAAATCCAGGTTGAACATCTGGAAATTCTCGGTTTATGTACTGTTGAAGCCTGGCTTGGAGAATTTTGAGCATTGCTTTGCTAGTGTGTGAGATGAGTGTAATTGTATAGTACTTCGAGCATTCTTTGTCATTGCCTTTCTTTGAGATTGGAATGAAAACTGACCTTTTCCAGTCCTGTGGCCACTGCTGAGTTTTCCAAATTTGCTGGCATATTGAGTGTAGCATTTTCACAGCATCATCTTTAGGATTTGAAATAGCTCAACTGGAATTCCATCACCTCCACTAGCTTTGTTTGTTGTGATGCCCACTTAGTGCCCACTAAGGCCCACTTGAATTCACATTCCAGGATGTCTGGTTCTAGGTGAGTGATCACACCATCATGATTATCTGGGTTGTGAAGATCTTTTTTGTACAGTTCTTCTGTGTGTTCTTGCCACCTCTTCTTAATATCTTCTGCTTCTGTTATGTCCATACCATTTCTATCTTTTATTGTGCCCATCTTTGCATGAAAATTTCCCTTGGTATCTCTAATTTTCTTGAAGAGTTCTCTAGTCTTTCCCATTCTATTGTTTTTCTCTATTTCTTTTTCCTTTATTTCCTTGGAGTACAGAATGAAGCAGGGCAAAGGCTGATAGAGTTTTGCCAACAGAACGCACTGGTCATAGCAAACACCCTCTTCCAACAACACAAGAGAAGACTCAACACATGGACATCACCAGATGGTCAATACCGAAATCAGATTGATTGTATTCTTTGCAGACAAAGATGGAGAAGCTCTATACTGTCAGCAAAAACAAGACCTGGAGCTGACTGTGGCTCAGATTATGAACTCCTTATTGCAAAATTCAGACTTAAATTGAAGAAAGTAGGGAAAACCACTAGACCATTCAGGTATGACCTAAATCAAATCCCTTATGATTATACAGTGGAAGTGACAAATAGATTCAAGGGATTAAATCTGATAAACAGAGTGCCTGAAGAACTATGGATGGAGGTTTGTGACACTGCACAGGAGGCAGTGATCAAGACCACCCCCAAGAAAAAGAAATGCAAAAAGGCAAAATGGTTGTCTGAAGAGGCCTTAAAAATAACTGTGAAAAGAAGAGAAGCAAAAGGCAAAGGAGAAAAGGGAAGATATACCCATTTGAATGCAGAGTCATTGAGTTTAAGTTATACTTAATAAAGAGAATAAAATGTCTTATTTTAATGTGAAAGATTTTAATCACTTTAAGCAATAGGATCAAGATACAAACTTTGTGGGCATAGTCTGATTATAGCTTTTTCAAGTATGCATAAAATAATGATAATACAACAAAAATCTGTTAAGGGCAGTGATTATATGACCTTTTTCTACCCAAATATTTTTCACTGGGCTTTCATTTTAAATTTAAATCATTTCACTAATGTCACTCACAAAAAGAGTATCTGCTGATACACATCAAAGACATGAATCTGCAAATATTTAGAACCTTTTTTGGTGAAAATGATGCCACAGTAGTAGCTGCAAAATTAAAGAAAAGAGGAAACAGATTTTTATTCAGCAAAGTTGGATTTTGAAAGGCCTTTTTTTTTAAAAGTATTAGCAAGGAAAATGTCTTTTAGACTTTATGTTTTAGGCATATAAACCAGATTCTAATGAATTATCATTATAAATGTGTTGCTTTCAATTCAGTTTGAAAGCTTGTGGGTTCCATTCTTGTCTTCAGAAACCCAAATAGCCTAGGGACATCCAAAATTTAAGGGGAGAAAAGTATCAGTTATAAGTAAGTCACAGGGATGTCACGTACGCACAGGGAATATAGTCAGTAATACTGTAATAACTTTGTAGTGTGTAATCTATGAAAATATTAATATCACCCCAAACTATTATAATATTATAAGTCAATACATTTAAATGTTTGACAAATGAAAAAGAAGAAACCAAGATCCCTCTGTATTGCAGAGATAGGATTAAATGAGGAGATTTGTTTTCCCATGAACTTTATATTTCATATTATATCTCATCTCAGGGCAATTTATCCAAATCCTCCCCATCCAAGGACTGTTGTTTAATGTCTGCTAGGAACAAGCACTTTAAAGTTTTGCAGAAGAGCAATATGAAAACGTTATTATCAAGAGATATATATATATATACACACACACACATGTATATTTCCAGTAAAGAATGTAAATTTAAGTTGCCCATTTTAAGTTTTAAAGTTTTGGGTATGTAAAAATCTCAGCGGCATAGCAAAATGTAATCTTTGGGCTGTGTAACTTCCTTCAATTCACTCTATTTATGTAACTACCTAGGGTTAACATCAAGCATATTTTTTTGAAAACGTCTTCTAATTCCAGGTTTTCAATTCAACTGAAAAAAAAAAAAAATCAAAGACACCTAAGAACATTTCATGAGTTTAAAAGTTTTCTTTTCTTGAAATAAAAACTACTGCTGGAGGTCTCTCCTCCCCTATCTTATCAGCTCAACTACCTAGTGTGATTTGAATCACCCAAACCTCAGTTTTTATAAAAGTGGGGGAGAAACGGAACAGAGAAACCTTTAGTAAAGTAGGTTCCTTTGATCCTTTTCTGCTCCTTATGAAAACTCACACTGTATGTTTCACACATTCCCAACAAGGCAGGATAATGAAGCACATGGGACGTCAAGACTTAATTCCATGTCTGTTTCTTTCTTTAAGAAAAAAACACACATGCGTTATGGGCCAAGGGAAGAACAGTACAACAGCTAGGAGCTAGCAGTAAGAGCAGTTGTGATTGCCGAGTTGGGAGATATCATTAAAAAGCAAACTGGGGAGCACCAGTTTAGGATCTGAGGAGATTATTGATTCAAATCCGTTAAGGCATTCTTCAAAGGACTTTTTAAAAAGTTGTATTGTCTGAGGAGTTTGGGGAGAGAGTGTGTGTGTGAGAGAGAGTATGTGTGCAAGCGTGTGTTTTCACAAGGGAGGAGATGAGTGGTTGGGAGGGCCTTGTCTACCTCAGGTACAGGGTGATGAGCTGTGTGTGTAAATTGTGATTACCTTGAGAGTCAATCTGAGTAAAGAACAGGTAATTGCATCAGAGGTTTTCTGGGTACTGATTTAGCTTTCTGGTTCCCTGATAATTCAGCCTCATGGCTGCAATCAAGGCCCTCCATGAGTTAGCCTTTCCTCTCCTTCTTTACCATCTCCTTCCATTCCTGGAGCTCCAGTGATGAGCTCTTGCTGTCAACTCAGACTGGGCTCGGATACATGCTCACTTACCAGCCAAGTGACACTGCTGGGCTACTGCTGCTAAGTCGCTTCAGTCGTGTCCGACTCTGTGCGACCCCATAGACAGCAGCCCACCAGGCTCCCTCGTCCGCGGGATTCTCCAGGCAGGAACACTGGAGTGTGTTGCCATTTCCTTCTCCAATGCATGAAAGTGAAAAGTGAAAGTTAAGTTGCCCAGTCATGTCCGACTCTTTGCGACCCCATGGACTGCAGCCCACCAGGCTCCTCTGTCCATGGGATTTTCCAGGCAAGAGTACTGGAGTGGGGTGCCATTGCCTTCTCCGCCAAGTGACACTAGATGCCTCCGTTAACTTCATCAAGCCTCAGTTTCCTCATAGATGAAACAGGAATGATAATATCCACAGCAGACCATTGCTGGATTAAATTAGATCGGTGCTCAGTGTGGGTCAGCTGCATTAACTCTCAGACATTTTAATTCAGTATTTATTTTTGGAAGGCTTCCTCTACATTAGGTATAGACACTGTTCTCCTTCACATCTGAACAGGAGGCACATCTGCTAGTTTTGTAGAGCTGCTGTAACAAAAGGCTATAGACTGTGTAGCTTAAACAACAGGAATTTATTTTCTCATGGTTCTAGAGACTGGAAATCCAAGATCAGGGTGCCTGCAGGGCTGGTTGGTTGCTTTTCTCCTGAAGCCTCTCTCCTTGGCTTGAAGATAGCTGCCTTGTTACCGCATCCCACCTGGCCTTTTCCTTGTGCTCAGTTTCCCTGGCATCTCTCTCTCTTCTATAAGGATGCCAGTCATATTGAACTAGGCCCCTACTCTATGGTCTAATTTTAACTTAATTGCTTCTTTAAAGATCTGATTTCCAAATACAGTACATTTTGAGGTCCTGGGAGGTTGGGACCTTTCCAATAGGATTTTGGGGAGACACAGTTCAGCTTAGGTAAGTCAAACTCTGCTTTTTCAAGCAAAGTGTAACACTTCTCTGCCTGGTGATTTCTCTCATACTCAGCCCAGTTTAAATATCTTTTCCTCTGCAGAGCTTTTTTTGAACTCCTCTACACAGCCACTCATAATTCCTTAGATACAGTGTGTTATAACAAGTAGTGTACTGTATCCATCCCCTCTAATACACACACACACACACACACACACACACACACACACACCGTGTATGCATATATATCCATCTATTCATGTATGGATACAAATACATGAGAGAGAGATGGGGAGGGGGGATTAATGGTCCACGTCCCAAGTCAAAATGGAAGCTCCATGGGGAAAAGGTCTATTTTGATCACCAATGCATGCTCAGAGCCTAGAATGGTGCTATAATGTGGTTAAGTGCTGGCTTTCTTATGCTTATCAGCTCAAAGATCTGAAAACTCCCTTCTAATGCCAGCTCCTAAGAGCGAGGACTATGTCTGCTTTTTCTTCCTGCTCTCTCTAACTTGCTCAATAAATTTACTGAACAAAATGAAAATGATGAAGGCTTTTATAGGCTGACATTCAATTTTTTGGAAATTATTGGTGCGGACTAGAATTGGAAAAGTAAACATGCTTGTTTTGATCCAGAAGGAGGGACATACATCTATCCTTTTGATTATGAAGACGTAATAAAAGAGAAGAAGGGCTTCTGAGTAAAAACAGTGAAAGGAGTTTGGGGCCAATTGCTGACAGTGTATTTCTCTCTTTGAGATTTTCTTTCTGCACACAAACTTGGTTTGATGGTTTTGACTGACTTGACCATGCCTTGAGGCAAAGAAATATGATAACTATGTACCTAGGGGTGGATTAAGACAAAATAAAGGGCCATCACAGGGCTCTCTCCAATTCTGGCTTTCCACAACTCCCTGTGGGTAAATCCTATAGCTTACACCTGTCCAAGGCTGCAGAAACCTAGACCGTCACATCTGTCAATGGCTGCCCAAATAATTAAAGCCATCTGTGCCCGGAGTCCCAGCACTTCTCTGATTCAGTACACAGCTCCACAATTTTGCCAATAAGAAATAACGCCAGAACCATTATGGTTAATTTTTTTTTTTTCAATGAAAGGAAAAGAAACTAAAAAGATAAATTCTCTTTGATCCCTTCTTGACCCCATCAACCAAAGGTTCCATTAAATACAGCAGCTGAGATGTTAGTCAAGTCTTCAAGATGGAGATGCTAAATCTCCAGATCGAGTTAGAGGTCAGCGCCTGCGCTGGCCTGAATTGCTGTGTTCAGTACAGGGAATCCAACCTACCTGCTTTCTTTGTGCATCTAGTGATGAATGTGTTGACTGATTGGAATGCAGCCAAATGCTGTTTCATGTTGAGCCTTCTCCTCAGGGTATTATGAGGCCGCGCAGGGCAGCAGGAGACAGAACAATGCATGGTTAAGAGCTCAGGCTCCTGAGTCAGACACCACCAAATGGGGCTCCAAGCCTTGTCACTCACTTGACCTGGGCAAATTACTTGGCCTCACCACATCTGTTTCTTCATCTATGAAATGGAAATGATAGTAATATCAACTTCGTTAGTTATGGGGAAGATTGCCTGTGAAAGTGCATGTTAAACATTTAACAGACTACCTGGCATGTGGTTGGCATGAGGTAGTTGGTAGTTACCATAGTTTTCATTATTGTGGTGGTTATGACTGCCAGGTCATACAGTCCCCCAGCTTTCCATTGACTTACAAAGGACACCTTGGGATGGGCTTGCAATTCTCTTTCACATTTGATAGGAACGCTCTATTGTTCAGTTGGACTTGCTGACTGATAAAGTCTCCGGGATGAGGTGACTGATACAAGTAGTTCAGAACCACCTGGCCTTTGATGAATCAATTAGGAAACAAACTTTATAAGATACTTTGTATCTGCCAGATGCTGTCTTAGGCCCATTTTCTCTCCAACTATTGTTTAATCTTCAGGAGAAAATTATGAGGTCTCCCCTCTTCCATAGGTCAGTCTACTGGCTTTCCAGGGGTCACAGACGTAACACTGACAAAGCTGCAACTGAGTCGTGGTCATATATTCTTTGTCTGCCCAGAATCCCTTCAGTTAACCTCCATTGACCCATTTTATTAAAAACCAATTCAATACCTTTGGTTTGAGTGGGGTTAAATCCATTTTTTCCTGAGAGGATGGTGAAAAAAAAAAAAGACCCAGGATGGACCAATCCTACTAGTTATGGAGACTCTTATGATATGGAAGATTTATTCCTCAGGGACTCACACTGAGGGAAAGAGGATATCTTTTCCTCTTGAGGTTGCATGATAGTATATCCGTGGGAACTTGGAGAACTTGAAAAATATATATGACCACTTGCCTAGAGTACACTGAAAAATAAAGACGACAAAGAGAAGAGGGGAAGAGAGGGTGGGGAGAGAGACAGAGATGTCTCAGAACATTTTTTGAACCCCTGGATGCAAACATGCCTGAAAGTGGTTATGTAAGGCAATAAATTCTCATCATTTTAGGCTTGTTTGAGTTGGGATCCTGCTAATACGGTTCTAGCTAACAACTGATTCTGTGGAACTCCATGCTGCTGTATCACACCACATTAGAATATTATATTTGAACAAAGGATTTTTCTTTTTATTTATTTATTTATTTTTTTTTTGCAAATGGATTTTCTACACAGCTGCCTTACTTGGGACCAGTAATATTATTCCCTAAAATAGTTTGATTTAGCTTCTGTATTTAAATGCATATATGTCCATAAAATGTCTGCATATTTTAAAAGCTTGTTTAATTCATCACTTTCTTAAATTTCAAGTTTATTTAGCAGTGAAACAGCTTTACAATTTGTAAAAAAAAAAAAACAAAAAACTAGCTTTATAGCTTTTTTTTCCTTTAGGTAGCATATAACATTGGCATTGAGATAGCTCTAGTATGGTGGGAAAAGTATTAACTTTGGTATCCAAAGACACATATTGGGCTGTCAACTCTGTGCCTCTGCAGTTGTGTGAACTTGGGCAAATTGCCTACCTTCTTGGGAACTCAATTTCCTTATCTATCAGCAGATAATAATAATATCTATTTCATAGATTAATATAAGAATTAAATAAGATCATGTTTGTGAGACAGGGCAAGAATGTTTATTCTGAATAAGTTGAGCTTGTTATCTCATGCCATAACCTCAGGTTTTATGAATATCACTCAATAATGATGATTATTGTCCTCTTTGGAAAATTTTATTTTTAATTATAGGGATGTGTAAAGAAAAAAATCACCCATACTCCTTCCTCATTCCCCTCAAAATAGGTCACTGTCAACATTGTTGGAATATTTGTGCCATATCTTTCTTCAGTGTCTGCACATATTTATTTTAAAATTTACACAAACAATAAATATACCAGTTATAACTTAAATTACAGATTAAACCATGGCCTCCTGATAACTCATATCCCCATACTAATGTCCTCCCATTAATACTAAGAGCATAGTGTGTGATAAATTTGCCTGATGAAGAGTTTCTCTTTGTAATTTTCAAACATATCTCTATATCTGGCAAAATATGAAATATTGGGTTCTGGATATTTTTGCGAGTGATCCATGTTGATATGTGGAATCTACTTTATTCTTTGAACATTTTTAGGAATTATTTGTGTTTATGGGATTGTATCAGTCCTTTCCTTTGTGGTTAAATATTTCTAATTTTTTCATATTATATGCCATATTGCATCAGATATTTTGTATGTATGTGTATGTCTTTGTCCAAGACTGGTATGTAGCAAGAAATTGCTGGGGGCCAAGGGTGAGTAATTTAATATATACCACCATTTTGCCCTTCAGATTTATTGTACCAATTTCAAGGTCCTGAGCAGCTATGTTTGACTCTCTACTTCTCCCCTGACCCCCATCCCTTGCTTGTCTACAATTGATGCTATCAAAAATCTTTGCCAAACCAGTAGCAGAATGGTGATTCATTGTTATTTTAATTTACGTTTTCTCATTCATGATGAAGCAGAGCCATTTTTCATTTTCAATTCTGATTTTATTGTCTATGATTACCTGTTCATATCATTTAAGTCATATTTTCATTGACTTTTTGACATTTTCACAGATATTTAAGGATTATTTGAAAGCTTCAGAATCTTATCCTTGGTCTGTTCTATATCTCAGTATTTTACAACTGTGACTATTTTCTCTCAGATTCTCTCCTGTCTTTGTCTTTAGTTGGAATTCAAATTTCTATTATTTTTTATTTCTATTTTTGTTACATAACTGATTTTAAGAAAGTGTTCCCAGCTCCAGGGTCTGTATTGTCCTTGATTATCTTGGCACAAAATTAGTCTTGCTTTCCCAAATCTGTATTTAACTTGAATTTATTTCTGCCCATTAATAAGACAATTTGGGGGAATTCCCAGTCTATACCATTGATCTATGTGCCTCTTCTAAAAATAGCACCAGACTGTTTTAAGTACTGTGGCTCTGTTGTATAACTTGATTTCTGACATGTCAGATGGATAAAAATGATTTGTATTGTATTTGTAATTTTTATGAGGCATAAAGAAAAGGCATTCTATTTAATGAGCTCAGTTCTGTGCTGGTGGAGTGGGGGGATTCATATTTGATCTCATATTATCCTCACATCAGCCATGTGAAGGAAGTGGTATTGACTGACTCTCATCGATGGGAAAACAGAAGCTCAGTGGAAGTACTTCACTCTCTCAGAGTCACGTAACTTGTGAGCAGTCGAGCAAATATTTGAGCTCATGTCTGTCTGACTCTAAAGTTCTGTTCTTTGCCTGACATCTCCCACATTCCCAGATCCAGACCATCCTTGTGGAAAACTGTAATAATCTGCTGATTCCTTTCCTTTTCTAAAGTTGTATTATTTTGCAGATAAGATCCTTAATATTGCAGGAAGCTGAAAGATGAGGCTGTGCTTTAATCAGCTATGTTTAAGTTATGGGGAGGATAAGACAGATAAGGAGAAGCAGAGCCCTTAGTGAAGCTGATCAACCACTTCTTGTTTTAAGGAATAATGCAACCCTGATCCCACCCCCACCTCTTAGCTTCAAATTTCCTTAGTCCCACTAATTAGTTCCAAATGTTCTTCAGTCTTCTGCTGTCTTCTCCTCCTCTAGACAGAAACCTAATGCCAGCAGTGGGCAGCAAGCCTTCCCTTTGGCCTTTGCTCCTTATGGCAAGGCCGCTGCCGTCAGCAATTTGTAAATCATGGACAATTTCAGCTGTCACACACTCTTGGATTTGACTGTGATTCCTCTCCGGAATCTGGCGTCTCTTGTACCAGTCTGCCATTTTCCGACGTGTGCTCCCTTCCTGCTGTTGCAGTAGACAGGAATTCAGAACAGACCTTGGACTGGTGCTGCAGAGGCTTCTGGCTACAGATTGCCCACTTGGGCTTTGAAATAGTTCCACTTTTTACCTGAGAAGCAGGTAGCTAAATTTATCAGCTTGTTCACTTTGTCGTGGAATAGGAGAAGTCTAGACTTCCCCTTGTCTCTTTGAAAGAAGAATGAAGACCCGTCTCTGTTGATTTATGATCCTGGAAAGAGGAGAAGGGCATAAGATAAAAGGAGAGATGAGGAATGCTATGATAAAGTGGGTAACACCTGAGGAATCTCTCCCGCTTGGAGACAAGAGAGATCTTACAGACTACTGAAGACAGGCAGGTTTTTTTTTTTCCCGCCCCAAACTCATAATGTGAACTACATTTACTCTGACTTTTCCATACTGAGGTCTTTGATAGTCCACCAGGTTTGCCTGAGTTGGTAGCTGTCTTAAGGAGAGATTTCTGAACACGAAGAAGCTTTTTCTTCAAAGCAAGTGTCTTGGTTCCCTGTCCTGTAGCGTGAGGAAGGCTGATGAGTAAGAACATGTTATCTATTGTTAGATAGCAAGTGAATTCTGGAGAAGGTAATGGCACCCCACTCCAGTACTCTTGCCTGGAAAACCCCATGAACGGAGGAGCCTGGTGGGCTGCAGTCCATGGGGTCGTGAAGAGTCAGACACAACTGAATGACTTCACTTTCACTTTCATGCATTGGAGAAGGAAATGGCAACCCATTCCAGTGTTCTTGCCGGGAGAATCCCAGGGACAGGGGAGCCTGGTGGGCTGCTGTCTATGGGGTCACACAGAGTCGGACATGACTGAAGTGACTTAGCAGCAGCAGCAGCAAGTGAATAATTGAAATGATTACATATAAAAAAACCAAACAGTGCACAGAGAAAGAAGTTTATCATTCAGGCTTGACCTGACTTTGGCCTGGCCAGTTCCTTTTTGCTATTTGATATCTTGAGTAGTCCTTTTGCAACTGAATTCTATGGAACACACACATGGAGAGAGAATATGGGGCCGCAGCAGTGGTAACGGGAAGGAAGGAGGTGGGGAAGTGAGGAGAGAAGAATTACAAGACAGACTACATGCCCTTACTTGCCAACCTGATTTTGGAAAAGCCAGCCATTAAATGCACTGATCACACTGTCTTACTGCTGAATTCCAAGAGATCGTGATCACATCACTGAGCAGACTATTTTCTTTCACTCAGAATATTAAAGCCTAAACTTAAGAAAGATTAGGGACTCACCACATAGCAGTGTCTCTGAAACACTGTGTAGCTGAGAGTTGCAAGAATGAATGTCAGCTCAGCTGCACTCTTAACTGCAGCTCTAGCTCTTCCTATGTTGTCTTGGGTGGGTCTTTCCTATTTTGGACTGTGGGTTTCTGATGAGTTAAATGCTGGGTGAAAACAGGTAAGTTCTCATGTCCTTTTAATATGAAAAGGAACATAGGGATTCTAACAAATACCTTGTAGCTACAAAGTATCATATTTTCTTGTGCCAGGGAGTCATAGATGAGCGATTGTTGCTAAGCATGAGGTAATGCAAATGCGAAAGCCATCCAGGGCTCAGATTAGTCCTGCTAGTCATTGATCCTTGTTCAAATTCAAGAAGAAATTGGGGGGCCAGCATCAGAGTCTCTGTTTATGGTCACCATTAGCCAGTTGCAGAAAATCCCTTGCTTACCTCTACCCTAATTGGTTTCTGGGCGCTATGGTCCCCCCAGTACCATTGTTAGGTTGCTCAATATGACTTCAGGTGTAGTTTTCGGGGTATGCTTGAAGCTAACTAGGCTAGTTACTGGCAAAAACTTTTGTAGGAAACACCCCCCGAATATGTTCCAAGAGAAGGATTGAAAATCTGGGAAACTAAATTTCCTTGAGCTGTGCTTGGCAATTACATCTTCTGGAAAAAAAGAAAAAACCTTTGTGGAAGTGAAAATTGTCTATAATCCTAGGGGTTTTCTTCCCAGTAGGGGCCAAATAAGCTCATGTAAAACTAATTCTGCAGATAAATATAAACTTCAAAGTAAAATATAAAAATTATCTAAAGGCTTCAGTTCAGTTCAGTCGCTCTGTCGTGTCCGACTCTTTGCGACCCCATGAATCTCAGCACACCAGGCCTCCCTGCCCATCACCAACTCCTGGAACTCACTCAAACTCGCATCCATCGAGTCAGTGATGCCATCCAGCCATCTCATCCTCTGTTGTCCCCTTCTCCTCCTGTCCCCAATCCCTCCCAGCATCAGAGTCTTTTCCAATGAGTCAACTCTTCGCATGAGGTGGCCAAAGTACTGGAGCTTCAGCTTCAGCATCAGTCCTTCCAATGAACACCCAGGACTGATCTCCTTTAGAATGGACTGGTTGGATCTCCTTGCAGTCCATGGGACTCTAAAGAGTCTTCTCCAACACCACAGCTCAAAAGCATCAATTCTTCGGTGCTCAGCTTTCTTCACAGTCCAACTCTCACATCCATACATGACCACTGGAAAAACCATAGCCTTGACTAGACAGACCTTTGGTAGCAAATTAATGTCTCTGCTCTTCAATATGCTATCTAGGTTGGTCATAACTTTCCTTCCAAGGAGTAAGCATCTTTTAATTTCATGGCTGCAATCACCATCTGCAGTGATTTTGGAGCCCAGAAAAATAAAGTCTGACATTGTTTCCACTGTTTCCCCATCTATTTCCCATGAAGTGATGGGACCAGATGCCATGATCTTCGTTTTCTGAATGTTGAGCTTTAAGCCAACTTTTTCACTCTCCACTTTCACCTTCATCAAGAGGCTTTTTAGTTCCTCTTCACTTTCTGCCATAAGGGTGGTGTCATCTGCATATCTGAGGTTATTGATATTTCTCCCAGCAATCTTGATTCCAGCTTGTGCTTCTTCCAGCCCAGCATTTCTCATGATGTACTCTGCATAGAAGTTAAATAAACAGGGTGACAATATACAGCCTTGACATACTCCTTTTCCTATTTGGAACCAGTCTGTTGTTCCATGTCCAGTTCTAACTGTTGCTTCCTGACCTGCATATAGGTTTCTCAAGAGGCAGGTCAAGGTGGTCTGGTATTCCCATCTCTTGAAGAATTTTCCACAGTTTATTGTGATCCACACAGTCAAAGGCTTTGGCATAGTCAATAAAGCAGAAATAGATGTTTTTCTGGAACTCTTGCTTTTTCAATTATCCAGCGGATGTTGGCAATTTGATCTCTGGTTCCTCTGCCTTTTCTAAAACCAGCTTGAACATCAGGAAGTTCACAGTTCACATATTGCTGAAGCCTGGCTTGGAGAATTTTGAGCATTACTTTACTAGCATGTGAGATGAGTGCAATTGTGCAGTAGTTTGAGCATTCTTTGGCATTGCCTTTCTTTGGGATTGGAATGAAAACTGACCTTTTCCAGTCCTGTGGCCACTGCTGAGTTTTCCAAATTTCCTGGCATGTTGAGTGCAGCACTTTCACAGCATCATCTTCCAGGATTTGAAATAGCTCAACTGGAATTCCATCACCTCCACTAGCTTTGTTCGTAGTGATGCTTTCTAAGGCCCACTTGACTTCACATCCAGGATATTTGGCCCTAGTGAGTGATCACCCTGTCGTGATTATCTTGGTCGTGAAGATCTTTTTTTGTACAGTTTTCCTGTGTATTCTTGCCACCTCTTATTAATATCTTCTGCTTCTGTTAGGTCCCTACCATTTCTGTCCTTTATCGAGCCCATCTTTGTATGAAATGTTCCTTTGGTATCTCTAATTTTCTTGAACAGATCTCTAGTCTTTCCCATTCTGTTGTTTTCCTCTATTTCTTTGCATTGATTGCTGAGGAAAGCTTTCTTATCTCTTCTTGCTATTCTTTGGAACTCTGCATTCAGATGCTTATATCTTTCCTTTTCTCCTTTGCTTTTCACTTCTCTTCACAGCTACTTGTAAGGCCTTCCCAGACAGCCATTTTGCTTTTTTGCATTTCTTTTCCATGGGGATGGTCTCAATCCCTGTCTCCTGTACAGTGTCACGAACCTCCATCCATAGTTCATCAGGCACTCTATCTATCAGATCTAGTCCCTTAAATCTATTTCTCACTTCCACTGTCTAATCATAAGGGATTTGATTTAGGTCATACCTAAATGATCTAGTGGTTTTCCCTACTTTCTTCAGTTTAAGTCTGAATTTGGCAATAAGGAGTTCATGATCTGAGCCACAGTCAGCTCCCGGTCTTGTTTTTGCTGACTGAATAGAGCTTCTCCATCTTTGGCTGCAAAGAATATAATCAGTCTGATTTTGGTATTGACCATTCAGTGATGTCCATGTGTAGAGTCTTCTCTTGTGTTGTTGGAAGAGGGTGTTTGCTATGAACAGTGTGTTCTGTTGGCAAAACTCTATTAACCTTTGCCCTGCCTCATTCCGTATTCCAAGGCCAAATTTGCCTGTTACTCCAGGTGTTTCTTGACTTCCTACTTTTGCATTCCAGTCCCCTATAATGAAAAGGACATCTTTTTTGGGTGTTAGTTCTAAAAGGTCTTGTAGGTCTTCATAGAACCGTTCAACTTCAGCTTCTTTAGCGTTACTGGTTGGGGCATAGACTTGGATTATTGTGATATTGAATGGTTTGCCTTGGAAACAAACAGAGATCATTCTGTCATTTTTGAGATTTCATCCAAAGTACTGCATTTCAGATTCTTTTGTTGACCATGATGGCTACTCCATTTCTTCTAAGGGATTCCTGTCCACAGTAGTAGATATAACGGTCATCTGAGTTAAATTCACCCAATCCAGTCCCATTTTAGTTCGCTGATTCCTAGAATCTCGACATTCACTGTTGCCATCTCCTGTTTGACCACTTCCAATTTGCCTTGATTCATGGACCTGACATTCCAGGTTCTTATGCAATATCGCCCTTTACAGCATTGGACCTTGCTTCCATCACCAGTCACATCCACAACTGGGTATTGTTTTTGCTTTGGCTCCATCCCTTCATTCTTTCTGGAGTTATTTCTCCACTGATCTCCAGTAGCATATTGGGCACCTACCGACCTGGGGAGTTCCTCTTTCAGTATCCTATTATTTTGCCTTCTCATACTGTTCATGGGGTCCTCAAGGCAAAAATACTAAAGTGGTTTGTCATTCCCTTCTCCAGTGGCCCACATTCTGTCAGACCTCTCCACCATGACCCACCCATCTTGGGTGGCCCCACAAGGCATGGCTTAGTTTTATTGAATTAGACAAGGCTGTGGTTCGTGTGATTAGATTGACTAGTTTTCTGTGATTATGGTTTCAGTGTGTCTGCCCTCTGATGCCCTCTGGCAACACCTACTGTCTTACTTGGGTTTCTCTTACTTTGGATGTGGGGTATCTCTTCACGGCTGCTCCAGCAAAGCACAGCCGCTGCTTCTTACCTTGGACCAGGGCTATCTCCTCACAGCCGCCCCTCCTGACCTTGAACGTGGAGTAGCTCCTCTCGGCCCTCTTGTGCCCGTGCAGCCACCGCTCCTTGGACATGGGGTTGCTCCTCTTGTAACTAAAGGCTTAAGAGTGGTCAAACACAGACACATTTTTAAGGCAAGTCCATATTTAGAAAAAGGGAGTAGCACTTGGTGATTTTTCTCCTGTATGTATGTGTATATGTGTCTTTTTTCCCATGTGTATACACACATATGTGTGTATGTGTATGTTTGTGTGGTTTATAGCCAGAAGGCAGACCCTAATCTGTATCATTCAGGTTGGCTAAAACACAGATGTAAAATTTGGAATTTTACATTGTAAACAATGCTTTAATAAATGTCTTTCTGTATATATTTTTGAAAAGTTTTCTCATGATTTCCATGGAAGCAGATTTGCTGGATCAGGGTCATGTTTTAAGTTTTGATGTGAACTGCTATTTTTTTCTCTCCAGAAAAAGTGGGCTAATTTATATACTTCTACCAGCATTTTGTGGGAGTCTTCACTTTTCTGCCTCTTTAAAACTCTTGATATTGTAAATTTTGTAAATTGTTGCCAGTTGAATATGTGAAAAAGTTTCTTCTTTAAGTTTGAATACTTGATTCTTTATTGAAATTTTACATCCTTGTAGATGCTTATTATTAACCTTTCAAATTTATTTTGATTTTTCCAGTTCATATCTTTTGACTTTTCTTTAATCAGTATTTTTATTGGAAGTATATTTACTTTAGTGTTGTGTTAATTTCTGCTGTATAGCAAAGTGATTCAGTTATATATACATTCTTTTTTAAATATTCTTTTCCATTATGAATTATAATAGGGTAATTGGACAGAGGAGCCTGGTGGGCTGCCGTCTGTGGGGTCACACAGAGTCGGACATGACTGAAGTGACTTAGCAGTAGCAGCAGCTATGCTATCCAGTAGGGCGTTGTTGTATATCCATTCTGTATATTATGGCTTACATCCGCTAACCCTAACCTCCCACTCCATCTCTTTCCTAAGCTCTTGCCCTTGGCAATAACAGATCTGTTCTGTACATCCATGCATCTATTTCTCTTTTGTATATAGATTCATTTGTGTCATATTTCAGAGTCCACATGTAAGTGATATCATATGGTATTTGCCTTTCTCTTTCTGACTTACTTCACTTAGTATGATAATCTCTGTTTGCATCCATGTTGCTTGCAAATGGCATTATTTCATTCTTTATATGGCTGAGTAGTATCGCAGTGTATATATGGACCACATCTTCTTTATCCATTCATCTGTCGATGGTCATTTAGGTTGTTTCCATGCCTTGATGATTGTGAACAGTGCTGCTATGAACATTGGGGTACATGTATCTTTTTGAATTATAGTTTTGTCTGGATGTATGTCCAGAGATAAGATTGTTAGAGCATACAATAACTCTATTTTTAGTTTTCAGAGGAATCTCCATACTGTTTCCACCGTGGCTGCACCAACTTACATTCCAATCAACTGTGTATGAGGGTTCCCTTTTCTCCACATCCTTTCTAGCATTTGTTATTTGTAAACATTTTAATGATGGTCGTTGACCAGTGTGAGTTGGTACCTCATTGTAGTTTCGATTTGTATTTCTGTAGTAATTAGCAGTGGTGAACATCTTTTCATGTACCTGTTGACCATCTATATTTCTTCTTCATATATATTGACTATTTTACTTTTTAATGAAATAATACATATGCAGAATATAAAAGTTCCACTAAGAAGGCTTACTAGTAAAGAATAGCATCAGTCTGTCCCATCTTTCTTACCCTCCCAGTCCTGCTACCTACAGATAACCATACTCAGCTCTTGTAATGGTTTCTTCTAATATTTAATTAATTTAACTTCATGTTTCTAAATGATAGGCTTCTGTGTTCCTTTTTTATTTTATTTATTTATTTTTAATTTAAATTTACTTATTTTAATTAGAGCCTAATTACTTTACAATATTGTATTGGTTTTGCCATACATCAACATGAATCCACCACAGGTGTACACGTGTTCCCAATCCTGAACCCTGCTCCCACCTTTTTTGATTTTTAAGCTTCAGATATTAATTCCTGATTTTATACTAGGTAAGAGGAAGATTTAGTTCTTGTTCCATTTTACCCTCATCCCATCCTGTCTTCCTGTCTGTACAGACATATTCAGTTCTCTTTGATCATCCTTTCAATGCAGATATATAATAATTTGGGGCTAAAATTACATTCACTATTTACATCATTATTACATAAATATTATTCACAGTTCAGTAAGTATACCACATAGTTTAGGTTTTCCTTCTGGTTCTGCATTTTGTTTTGCCTGGAGTTAATAATTACCTCTTTTGGGGCTTTGCGCTTAATTTTCTATGTCTGCAAGTCTTTTTCACCAAAATTTCTGCATGAATATACAACTCTTAAGGTAAATATTATAGCTGATCTATAATTTCCTTTGGGCTTCCCTGCTGGCTCAGAGGTTAAAGCATCTGCCTGCAATGTGGGAGACCTGGGTTCGGTCCCTGGGTCAGGAAGATCCCCTGGAGAAGGAAATGGCAACCCACTCTAGTATTGTTGCCTGGAGAATCCCATAGATGGAGGAGCCTGGTGGGCTACAGTCCACAGGGTCGCAAAGAGTCGGACACGACTGAGCAACTTGTGTCCATCCTTGTGTTCCAATCTCATTTAGTTGATATGTGGGCTTATTGTACAAATATCATCCTAGAACCTCCTCTCCCCATTATTGAAATTCCCGTTGCAGGTCCCCTGTGTTTCAGCTTGTCTCTTTTCTTGGTCATCATTTCATCCTTTTCCACAATTTTGTTGTAAGACTTAACTCCAGTATAATACTGAGAAAGAGTACATGGAATCACTTTATCTTTGAAAACTTGTATGTCTAAAAGTATGGTTTTCTACCCTCACACTTGATTTTGTAATTTGCTTGTGTGAGTAACTCTAGGCTGGAAACAATTTTTACCTTGGAACTTTAAAGGCATTTTTAAAAATTAATTTATTTATTATAATTGGAGGCTAATTGCTTTACAGTATTATGGTTGGTTTTGCCATACATCGACATGAATCAGCCACGGGTGTACATTTGTCCCCCTGGCCTGAACACCTCTCACACCGCCGCCCCATCCCATCCCGCTGGGATGTCCCAGTGCACCGGCTTTGAGTGCCCTATTTCATGCATCGAACTTGGTCTGCAGCCATCCATGGTGTTAAAAAGTCCAATACTGTTCTGATTCTTGATCTCTTGTGTTTTTGTCTTTCTTTCTGGACATTTTCCGAATCCTTTCTCTATTCTTAAGGCACTGAAATTTCATGAGATACTTGGAAGTTCTTTTCTATTACTTGTTCTCACCATTCTCTTATTACAGCTATATCATAATTTATATTCTCATAAATCTTGGGTCCATTTCTAGATTTTCTTTTTATGTCTTTAATAGCCACACCCATTGCTGGATCTGTACTACAGTTTAAAGATACTCATTTATAGTGCATTTTGATATCTCCAATGGCAAATGTCCCCACTTCTTGTTCTCTGTTATGTATTCTTTTTGTGGCTCTCAACTATAATTTTTGAAATGAAATTTTGATAAGTTTTCAACTTTGAAAAAAAATTCCTTGCAATTATGGTAGTCTGTGAAATTCTAGTTTGAGAGAATTCACATTTTTACTTATTTGCATCTTCTTATCTGTAGAGATGAATGTCTCAGAGATATTCAAGTCTTCTTTCAGAGTTTTTTTTTATAGAGGTTCTGTACATTTCTTCCATAAGTTGTAATTTTATTCCATCTATTATTTATCTACATTAATACCATAGATTTTCATATTTGCTTCCTTTTTAAATTATGTTGAACAATTTTAGTTAATATTTCCATGTTTTTTGTCATTCAATAAATATTTTAACTCCTATTATTTTCCAGAAGGTATTAGACATTCAGGCCGTTGTGTTAAGCAAGGAGACATGGTCCTTGCCCTTAGGTAGATAATTATATCATTTTCAAATAATGATTAAATTTTCCTTTCCAATATTATTTTTACTTTGATGTTTACTACTAGAATCTGTTTTTTAAAAACTCTATCATGTTAAGGAACTTTAGTTCTGCATTCTGTTTATAAAAGCTTTATAATCACAATGTTGAATTTCATTGAAGTTCATTTAATTGTTAATGTAGTAAATATGTTACACCATCCTTGAATTCCTGGAATAAACCTCACTGGGTAATTTCAGTGTTCTGTTTTTATCCTGCTTGACAGCATCTAATAATGTTGTATATAGAATTCTTATATCTATAGGAATAAAAAGATTGATCTATAGTTTTCTTTTACTGTGGTCTTTTTTGAGGTTTGATGTTAAAATTATGCTAACCTCCAGGTGAATGGAAAAGCTTCCCAGAGCTCTTCTTTGAAACGTATATGCAAAGTAATTTCCTTGCCTTTGAAAGTTTATAGCCAGATTTCTTCTTTAATGATGTTCATCTGACACCTGTTCAATTTTATCTGTGGTTATTGATGCACTCATTACTAGATTTTTAAGAACCAACTTGGGAATGTCATTTTCCCTTTGTGTTTTCACTGTTTGAACCTTTGTTAAATTTCTCAGAAGGCTATTTATTGGAGTTATGTTTTCAGTATTATAAATATGCATTTCATATGTCTTCTCTACATATTTATTGTAGAGAAGACAACACTTAGGTTTAATTTTTCACCTTAAAAGTTAAGATGCAATATTTGAAAAGGTTATAGAGGAAAAAGAATAGAATAGGGAACTGTAAAAGGAGTATTTGAGGGAATTGATCAGAAATAACTAATTTTGGGGTCAAATATGGACCCATTGTACCTGCAGAGAGGATAGGATTTACCAGAGCCCTAGGTTCTGTAGGTAAGTTTTATGTAAGATTATAGACACTCATAGCATGCAGGAATTGGCTAGAAAATTACTTCAAGTTCATCATTATGTAGATTCAGAAACTAAGCTACAAAGAGGTGAAGTAACTTACTCAGTTACAGAGTGTGAGGATTACTTAATCTAATAGAGTTACTTGTACTGTACAACACTTTTTTTAAAAAGGAAAATATATATGTAGGTTTACAGGAAGAAATGCAAGGAGGCACTTCTGTAAATGTTTTATAAATATTGTTTTGATAGGATGCCAGACTTCATCTTCCTTTTCTAGGTGAAGAACTGAAGATATAAGGGGATTGAAGAAGAACAAGTCACAATCCAAATCAGGTCTGAAACCTCTTTCTGTTGGTTGCTTTACCTGTCAATAACTCAATAAGCAACATTACCTCTTTCAAAAATCAATGAATGGAAATGCTATGAGGAAACAGAGAAATCTTCATTCTTGTGGGTATTCACGGAAAAGACTTTAACTGTTGCTATTCTTTTACTTATTAAAATAGGGAAAATTAAAAGTGATGATACTGAATGCTTGCAAGAGTCTAGGGAAATTGAGACCCATGTATTGTAAAGTAGCAATCTTTGGAAAGACAAATTAGCCGATTAAGGAGAAAATGCTATATGAATGAAGGTCATATAGCTGCACTGTCTAATAATAAAAAAAATTGAAGTGGCAGAATTTGTCAGAAGGGAAGGTCTAAATAAATTGTGGTGCTCGTGAGAATATTGTGTAGCTAATGACAATCTCCTTATCATCAGAAATACAAGCATGAGACAATGCCTATACCTCTGTGTGCTCACTTCTTCACATTTGGCTCAGTCAGCTCCACACACACTGAAATTAAGATGAATGGATTAATTGAGATATTGTTGAAGTATGGTATTATATAGCTTACAAGTGTATACCATAGTGGTTCGTGATTTTTAAAGATTTTATTCCACTTACATTTATTATGAAATTTGGGCTGTATTCCTGTGTTGCATAACTAGCGAGACTCTTACCTGGGGACTCTTGGTAAGAACCTGTTTCCAGGTTCTTTCAGGTCATTGACATAATTCAGTTTTTCAAATTTGTAGGACTGAGGTTTTCATCTTCTTGCCGGCTGTAGACTAGGGGGTTCACTCTCGTCTCTAGAGGCTTCTCCCAGGTCGTTCCATGTGGCCCCCTCCATCACAGCATTAGAGAACCTCCCTTATGTTGTTCTCCACTTTCTCTTGCTATCAGCTGGAGAAAACTCAGCTTTTATGGGGCTGAGGTGATTCGGCTAGGCCCCTATGCATAATCTTTTGGACTTTGGGTCAATATCTGCAAACTCCCTTTTGCCACACATTATAACATAATCATGGAAATCAAGCCAAGGGGCAAGTGGTGCCATGGAGTCATCCTGTTGCCTGCCAGACCATGGATTGGACTCACTCTGACACTTCCTGTAGGTCTTTTTCCAGTTGTTAACTTTTCAGCAAAGTGTTTCCTGGAATCTATCTAAATTTCAACTGCTCCTTTTACCTCCACCTAAACTTCCACCCCTTTTGCCTGTTTTTCTTTTTAAATGTCTTCTTTAGCACTTATCATCTAAAGTCCAATATATACCTTATTTATATTGTTTGTTATCTGTCTCCTTTAGCACACATAATCTCAAAGAGATCAAGGACTTTGTTGTTTTCTGCTGTATGTAGTTCTCACTGCTGGAATGATGCCTGGCACATAACAAATACTCAGTAAATATGCATTTAATGAGGAAACAAATGATACAAAATTATGTAGAGGGTATGATTACAATTACTTAAAAGTATGAATGCATGTAAACACAAAATAGTATTGTTAAGATAGTAAGACTTTAATAGCTTAAAAATCTCTCTCTTAAGCTCTGCACTGCTTTTCTATTGACATAACAAAGAAAAGGCCTTACAGAAGGGGCTGTTGTCTGAGGAGTGTGGATTATCCAAGTATGACATAGCTCACGAGCAGATAGTTTTGAGGTAATGCTAAGGAGGGATTCAGGAGCTCATCACAAGCAGAACATACCAGAGGCAATATGGAAGAAGAGAAAGAGCATGAGAGATGGAATCCCAAAGACCTGGAGTTGTGTCTCTCTCAAGGATTTACTGGATTTCCTAGATGGCTCAGTGGTAAAGAATCTGCCCACCAATGCAGGAGATGCAACAGACGCAGGTTCCATCCCTGGGTTGGGAAGATCCCCTGGAGGAGGAAATGGCAACCCACCCAGTATTCTTGACTGGGAAATCCCACGGACAGAGGAGCCTGGTGGGCTACAGTCCATGGGGTTGCAAAGAGTCAGACACGACTGAGCGACTAAACAGTGACAGCAACAAGTATTAATATTTACTAGTTGGGTGAATTGAAAAGCCACATGACCCCTCTGAGCCAATTTTCTCACTACAGAAATGAGGACATGAACTACTTTCATCATTGGGTTGCTGTAAGGATTGTGTAAGATGCTCGGTTTTACTTCGTCTCACATCATCCAGCTTATTCACCCTTTTGATTGCCAAGAGAAAGATGTCTCGTGTTGTACCAACTTTTCTCCTTCATCTATCTTGTGTGCAATTATAGAAAAGGACTTTCTTGAAATGGTAGGATGATTTCCCCATGAAAGGAATATCACCAGTTTTTTTTTTTTTTTTTTTTGTAATGCAATATTGGTTTCCAATAAGCAACTAGTTTAAAATAACAGAACAGAAATTCCCATGTGGCTAACAAAATTTCCCTTTGAGCTCCAAAGGCTCTCCTGGCACTCTCCAATTATTGTGCCTTGAAATTGTTTCAGTAACTGCATTCTTTATGACAGGCATTTGAATATCAAATATTGGTCACTGCCAGAGTATTAAATTGTTAATCAGAAGTAGGAGGAAAATGACTTTAAGTTCTGATCCTGTCAGTTTCTCATTATTTGACCTTGAACCATTCACCTTACTTCTCTTGGCCTTCTGGTGCATTTTGAGAATCCTTGCATGCATGAACAAATGACTCTGTGGAAAGATAATTCCCATGGCAATAAAAGCGATTACATTTTAAGCATCTAGTATATTCCAGGCGTTATGCTATATTCTTTACATACATTATCTTAAAAGCTCAAAACAAGTCAACCAGCTGATATCATTGTCTCCATTTTATCCACAAGAAAGCTGAGGCTTAGCGAGATCAAATAAATTCTTGAGAGTAACACAATGAAATGCTGGAATTGATCTACTGCTATAATCTGTTAGCATCATTTTGCATTTGGATTATTCTTTTCAATGCATTTACTCTCTGGCCCAATTTTGTGTCAAAGAGGATTTGATTCAACATTCTATGCCTTTATGTAAGTCTTCAATTTAAAGAAAATGAACAACAGTCTGCTTGTTCCTTGCTACACCCAAGGTACCTAGCACAATACATGTTAGGTAGTAGGTGTTAAATAAATGACGTTTGAATGAATGAATGAGTGATATGGGTCAAAGACAGAGTGTTGTGCCATGTCTCCATTGACATATAGTAGTATTGGCCCTTTCGGTTATAAATCCATTGGACTTTGTTGTTAAGATATCTTCATTTCTTTGTTTTTTTATCTATAGGTGTTAAAGGGAGACATTGTCAAATGTTTTGGTGTAGTCAGGTACACTATATATAGGTTCCCCCCAAATCTGCCATTCTGATAATCTTGTTTTGCAAAAAGAAAAGCTTAAAATGTATTTCATGTTTCATGGGCATATTATTTTTCTCATCTTTTTTTTTATCTTAAAGTTCACAAAATACTCAATTTTATCATTTGACCTATGAAACTATCTGGGATAGACATTAAGTGCAATATATATTTTTGCAGCACATTCCTTTTGAAGGTGAATCAAGAGAGTATTTTCTATCTTACAAGATTTCTGGCAGAATTTTGAGGCTATATTTGGAAAGTTCTCTTAATAACAACAGCAATAAGCATTTATTCAAAAGGTTGCATTATAAACACTGCGTAGACACCTGACCTACATTATTTAATTTAATTTCCCACAAATCTGTGAAGTAGACCTGAATATCTGAAATCTACAAACCAGAAATCCAAGAACAAAAAGAGCTAAATTTTGCCCAAAGTTACTGGTAAGTAGTAATCAGGAGTCAAACCCAGGTCTCAAACTCCAAGATTGTGTTTTTAATTAGTATACATATTGGCTTTTATAACTTTTCAAGGCCAGGAAACACATTAAAAACTCCTTAATGTTTTCTTATGATCACTTATACTGTTTGGTTTCAGTTTTCTTGTTTTATTTGGATTAGGCTGGGTTATGCTGCAGTGACAAATAACATCAGTTTTATTATAATGTTGCTTTTATGTATCAGAATGGGTTTACTTGATTGCAGTGACTGGAAGATCATACTGGAAAGTCATGCAAAGACAATTAACTGTTTTAAACTCAAAATGATACATACTACTTCTAGCGACATATCGTGATCAAAGCAAATTAAACAGCCAATCGAAACCTCGAGGAGTGGGGAATCATAACCCTCCACTATATCTGAAAGGAGAGAACAAGTTATCAGTGGATAGCGATGGTATCCACAAATCCATGTATCTGATGCCCCTATCAGAGGTGAAAATATTCTCTTTTTAAAAAGTTTTGATTGGGATATAGTTGGTTTATAATTACTATTCAGTAGAGGGAGAAGGCAATGGCACCCCACTCCAGTTCTCTTGCCTGGAAAATCCCATGGGCGGAGGAGCCTCGTAGGCTACAGTCCATGGGGTCACAAAGAGCCAGATGCGACTGAGCAACTTCCCTTTCACTTTTCACTTTCCTGCATTGGAGAAGGAAATGGCAACCCACTCCAGTGTTCTTGCCTGGAGAATCCCAGGGACGGGGGAGCTTGGTGGGCTGCCATCTATGGGGTCGCACAGAGTCGGACACGACTGAAGCGACTTAGCAGCAGCAGCAGACCCTTATTAGTTATCAGTTTTATATATAGTAGTGTGTTTATGTCAGTCCCAATTTTGCAATTTATCCCTTCCCCAGAACCTTGCCCTTTCCCCCCAGTAACCATAAGTTTATTTTCTGAAGCATCACTACAAACAAAGCTAGTGGAGGTGATGGAATTCCAGTGGAGCTATTTCAAATCCTGAAAGATGATGCTGTGAAAGTGCTGCACTCAATATGCCAGCAAATTTGGAAAACTCAGCAGTGGCCACAGGACTGGAAAAGGTCAGTTTTCATTCCAATCTCAAAGAAAGGCAATGCCAAAGAATGCTCAAACTACTGCACAATTGCACTCATTGCACACGCTAGTAAAGTAATGCTCAAAATTCTCCAAGCCAGGCTTCAGCAATATGTGAAACGTAAACTTCCAGTTGTTCAAGCTGGTTTTAGAAAAGGCAGAGGAACCAGAGATCAAATTGCCAACATCCGCTGGATCATGGAAAAAGCAATAGAGTTCCAGAAAAACATCTATTTCTGCTTTATTGACTATGCCAAAGCCTTTGTTTGTGTGGATCACAATAAATTGTGGAAAATTCTTCAAGAGATGGGAATACCAGACCACCTTGACCTGCCTCTTGAGAAATTTGTATGCAGGTCAGGAAGCAACAGTTAGAACTGGACATGGAACAACAGACTGGTTCCAAATAGGAAAAGGAGTACGTCAAGGCTGTATATTGTCACCCTGCTTATTTAACTTCTATGCAGAGTACATCATGAGAAATGCTGGACTGGAAGAAGCACAAACTGGAATCAAGATTGCCGGGAGAAATCTCAATAACCTCAGGTATACAGATGACACCACCCTTATGGCAGAAAGTGAAGAGGAACTAAAAAGCCTCTTGATGAAAGTGAAACAGGAGAGTGAAAAAGTTGGCTTAAAGCTCAACATTCAGAAAACGAAGATCATGGCATCCGGTCCCATCACTTCATGGGCAATAGATGGGGAAACAGTGGAAACAGTGTCAGATTTTATTTTTCTGGGCTCCAAAATCACTGCAGATGGTGAGTGCAGCCATGAAATTAAAAGATGCTTGCTCCTTGGAAGGAAAGTTATGATCAACCTAGATAGCATATTGAAGAGCAGAGACATTACTTTGCCAACAAAGGTCCGTCTAGTCGAGGCTATGGTTTTTCCTGTGGTCATGTATGGATCTGAGAGTTGGACTGTGAAGAAAGCTGAGCGCCAAAGAATTGATGCTTTTGAACTGTGGTGTTGGAGAAGACTCTTGAGAGTCCCTTGGACTGTAAGGAGATCTGACCGGTCCATCCTAAAGGAGATCAGTCCTGGGTGTTCATTGGAAGGACTGATGCTGAAGCTGAAACTCCAGTACTTTGGCCACCTCATGTGAAGAGTTGACTTATTGGAAAAGACTCTGATGCTGGGAGGAATTGAGTTCAGGAGGAAAAGGGGACGACAGAGGGTGAAATGGCTGGATGGCATCACCGACTTGATGGACATGAGTTTGAGTGAACTCTGGGAGTTGCTGATGGACAGGGAGGCCTGGCATGCCGCGATTCATGGGGTCTCAGAGTCAGACATGACTGAGCAACTGAATTGAACTCCATTTCTATTTTGTAGATAGATTAATTTGTAGCCTTTCTTTGTATTCCCACATATAAGCAAAATCTATGATTTGTCTTTGACTTAACTTCACTCAGTATGACAATCTCAAGGTCCATTTAAGTTGCTACTAATAGCATTATTTCATCCTTTTATGGCTAATTGACATTTCTCCAAAGAAGAGATACAATGGGTTAAAAAAACACATGAAAAGATGCTCAACATCACTAATTAGTAGAGAAATGCAAATCAAAACTGCAATGATATATCACCTCTTTCCAGTCAGAATGGCTGTCATCAAAAAATCTACAAACAACAAATGCTGGAGAGGGTGTGGAGAAAAGGGACCCTCCTATATTGTTCGTGGGAATTTAAGTTAGTACAGCCACTATGGAGAACAGTATGGAGGTTCCTTAAGAAACTAAAAAATAGATATGATCTGCTGCCATACGATCCAGCAATCCCACTCCTGGGCGTGTATACAGAGAAAACCATAATTCAAAAAGATACACGCACCCCAGTGTTCACTGCAGCACTATTTACAATAGCCAGGACATGGAAGCAACCTTAATGTCTATCAACAGAGGAATGGATAAATAAGATGTGGTACATATATACAATGGAATGTTACTCATCCATTAAAATGCATGAAATTATGCCATTTGTAGCAACATAGATGGATCTAGAGATTGTCATACTGAGTGAAGTAAGTCAGAGGAGAACTATCATATGACATCCCTTATATGTGGAATCTAAATAGAAATGATACAAATGAACTTACAAAATAGCAAAAGACTCATAGAGAATGAACTTATGGTTGCCCAGGCTGCAGTCCATGGGGTCGCTAAGAGTCAGACACGACTGAGGGACTTCCGTTTCCCTTTTCACTTTCATGCATTGGAGAAGGAAATGGCAACCCACTCCAGTGTTCTTGCCTGGAGAATCCCAGGGATGGGGGAGCCTGGTGGGTTGCCGTCTATGGGGTCGCACAGAGTCGGACACGACTAAAGCGACTTAGCAGCAGCAGCAGCAGGGGAAGGATAGGGGGAAGGAATAGTTCGGGAGTTTGGGATGGGCACGGCTATATTTAAAAATGAATAACCAATGAGGACCCACGAAGTTCATTGTATAGCACATGGAACTCTGCTCAATGTAATGTGGCAGCTAGATGGGAAGGGGAGTATGGGGGAGAATGGAAACATGTAAATTTATGCCTGAGTCTTATCACTGTTCACCTGAAACTATCACAGAATTGCTAATCAGCTATATCTCAATACAAAATAAAAAGTTGTAAAAGATAACTGTAAAAAATAGGTAGTGAAGCTTAATTTTCATTAAAAATTATGTACCATTACATATTTTCTTATAATCATACCATTATATATTTTCACATAAAAATTTTGCTCATTAGTTCCAATACTTCCTTCTTGAATCTTATAAAACTAAGTAAGCCTTCTGGGTTATCCTTCACACTTATTGTAAAAATCGTGTAAATATAATGATTCTTTTCTGACCAGTTGGTTACCTTCATTGTCTCCCCACTTTACATGTATCCTTTTAAACTCTGCACTTAATAGCACTCCCTGTGCAGCTGTATTGACCTCACAAAACTATCCCCACTCTTCTTTGGCATTATGAAAACTTGATGTTGTAAAGTCATAATTTCAATTTTGTATGCCCGATGTCCCCAGAGATTTTCTTGTTATTTTGGAGATTAAAGATGCTTAGAAAAGGAGGACTTAAAATGTTTATTCCTCCTCCACCTGTATTAACAAGCTATTGGAGATGTGCAAAATACAGGATTTTTTTTTTTTTAAAGAAAGCATTCAGGGAAGAGAAACCCAACACACGATGAAAGCATTGAGTGAAGTCATGAGATGACAGCTATGCAGCAGATGCAGAGAGAAGCCAGTTCAGACTGCAAGAGGTGGATGGAAGATAGAAATTTCTGGGAAAGAGGCTCTTCTGGCAGTCTGTTACATTTGAAAAGTGAACATTTAATTGATCTAATGGAAAAAAAAACTAAGGATGGGTACACTGAAGACCACTCAAGTCAAAAGCAAATATAAAACAAAGTAATCACTAACTCTAGGAAGAATAAATAGGTTGTGCAAAATGGAACTCTGCCTGTAGAATTTGTCCCTGTCTTATACAATATTTGAGTGATAACTTAAATACTGCTGTTGATTAAACAGAGTTAGCTATAGCTGTGGTAATTTATTTCCAAATATCTCCCATCCTGCCTGCCTTCCCCAGTGAGATTTTGTCACTCTTCACACCGAGGTGTGGAGTTGATTTCTCCTACCCCAGAGTTTAGGCTTACCCTGTAAGGACACAGGGCTTCCCAGGTGGCACAGGGGTAAAGAATCTGCCTGCCAATGCAAGAGACACAGGTTCGATCCCTGGGCCAGGAAGATCCCCTGGAGGAGGAAATGGCAACCCACTCCAGGATCCTTCCCTGGAACAATCTCATGAACAAGAGGAGCCTGGCAGGCTACTGTCCATGGCGTTGCAAAGAGTCAGGCATGACTGAGTGACTGAGCATGCATGTCCCTTACATGGGCCCACATACTGTAGTAGAAGAGAATGCTGAAGACTTGTGAGGCTAGATTTTAAGAAATCTTGTAGCTTCCATGTTCAGGCTCTAGGAATGCTTCCTCTTAGAATGCTGCCTTGAGACCGCCATGTTCTGAGGAAGCCCAAGTGAGGCTTGTGGAGGAGAAATAAGGCACTCTGAGGGAAAGCCCTGCTCCCCCCAGTCCACCAGCTGAATGCAGTTACATAAGTGAAGCCAGAAGAACCACCCAGTTGACACAGAGCATCACAAAATCTAAGAAATCATTATTTCCTTAAAAGGCTAATTTTGGGGTGATTTGTTATCCCCAAATGGACAACTGAAACAGTAGTTATATTGGGAAGAAAGAGGTGGAGTGATAATAAGAGAGCTAAATCATCAACTAAAATGCCAGGAAATTAATAAAAAGATAACTTCAAAAGAGAAATCAAGAAAAAGAGCACTGAGAGTCTATTATGAGAGATGTGGAGATAGATGCCAGAAGAAACAATTCAAGTGTTTTAAGTTGTTGCCTGGGGCCAGACTGTGGGGTGGGCCAGGGGAATGCAGTTTTTCATTATAGACCTCTTAGTTGTATTTGATTTTTAAAATGTGAACATGAATTGCTTTGATAAAAGTAGAATTTATATATTTTTAAATTGTCCCTAGGATATGCAATCCTGTGAAGCTAGGGCATTGGGAAGGCCTCGGGGCCTGGCAGATGAATAAGGAGAAAGCTCTAATTTGGTCAGTTGCTTTCTGTGGACCATCCTGCCCCTAAAGGCTTGTCTTCCCTCCAAGCCTCCCTTTTCAGTTTCAGTTCTTAGCAACCAATTCAGAATGAGGAATGTATTTTAACGTACAGGTGAAGCTTACAAATAGTTTAGAAGAAGAAAAGAAAGAAAAAGAAAAAACAAGCAAACAGAGGCATGTTTTGCCTCCAGTTCACAAACAGTTCACAAAATGATCTGTCCCTTTGTTCAGCTAATTTCTGTCTTGGCTCCCTGTCTTCTTAGAAGAAAAGGTGGAGGGGAAAAGCTCCAGAAGCCCTTCAATGACAAATACCTACAGTAAAAGGATAATACATTTAAATCACTGGCTCTGAGAACCTCTAAATAGCCCCAGCTTTGTGCAGTTGGATTTCTGGAAAAATACTTGGAATTGTTGTATTCTCTTTGGAGTCCCTGCTAGTTTTGACTGTGTCTTTACATAAATCAAAAGAACTTGGGGTTCCTCCAGTAATACATAGGTAGAAATAGCTCTGGAAAACCTGCTTACTTGTATTTCCTCCATCTTTCCCTTTAGAATTCCTAATGCCATTCTTTGGCCTATTAAGCAATCTTGTGCAAAACATCCTTTATTTCTTAGAGCAACGTAGCCTGTGACTTTGGCTACACTATTCTGACAGCTGGACAACTTGGTTGGCTCCTGCTTAAAAAAAAGTCAATCAAAGCAGCTGTTTGGCAAAGCTTATTGAATGATTTTCTTAGTTTTCAGCAAGCCATTGTGGGATTACATCACTTCAACTCAATGGTCTCTCATTTTCCCCAATATCTCTACTCTTTAACTGGCTTAGCTTCTTCTGTCCTGTCCTTGCCCCAGTCCCCAACTTAACTTACCTTCTGAAAAAGTACCACAGGATTATGTTTTCTGGATGGGTGATTACAATAAGGAAGGTAGAGCTATTCTTAGGGCACAGAATATTTGTGTGGGCAGTTTGTATGCAAAAACGTTAAGACGGAAGGGCTGAGTGCAGCCCCGGATGCTGTCTTCCCCATACTCGCCAGCATCAGCAGCCCCGGACGCTGTCTTCCCCATACTCACCAGCATCAGCTCCTGGGTCCAACCTTGGCCAATCCAGCACCATTCCTGGTTGTGCCAGGCCCACGATCCCTAGGACTTGGAATTGAGCCTTACGCTCGCAGGCTACTCTCTAACCTGCCAAGTATGACAATAACAAGAGCAGGAATAAATGCCGATTGCTGAGCATCTGCTGTAGGTCCAACATTAGACTGGCTATTTATTGTTAAGCCTTCTACCAGTCCTAAATGTTAGGTATGCTTATTCCCATTTTACAGAAATGCTTAGATCATGTCCCAAGGTCACATAATTAACCACATGTGGAGGCAGGAGTTTTATATGTATTTTTCTGACCACAAAACCTCTGTCCACTCTGTCACATTGCTCTGGATATTACTGGCATTCTGGGCCCTACAAACACATACGATTGCTTTCACTTAAAATAAATAGGTCCAATATAGCTTAGTTCTATCTTACATTGAGTCTCTCCTTTTTAAAAACACTTTTATTGTAGAATAGTTGATTTGCAATGTTAGTTTCAGGTGTACAGCAGAATGAATCAGTTATACATATACATATATCCACTCTTTTTTTTTTTTTAGAATTCTTTTCCCAAGTAGGTCATTCAGAGTATTGAGTAGAATTTCCTGTGCTATACAGCAGGCTCTTGTTACCTGCTTTATATATAGTAGCTTGTATATGTCATTCTGAGTCTCCCAGTATACCCCTCCCAGCCATCCCCTGGTAACTCTGTTTGTTTGCTGCGTCTGTGACTCTACTTCTCTTTTGTCAGTAAGCTCATTTGCACCCCCCCTTTTTAGATCCCACATATAAGCATTGGCATATGATGTTTGCCTTTCCCTGTCTGACTTACTCCACTCAGTTTGAGAATCTCTAGGTCCGTCCATGTTGTTACAAATGGCATTATTTGTTTGTTTTTTTATGGCTGAGTAATATTCCATTGTATATATGTACTACATCTTCTTTATCCATTCATCTGTTGATGGATATTTGGGTTGCTTCCATGGTTTGGCTATTTTAAATAGTGCTACAATGACTATTGGGGTGAGTGTATCTTTGAATTGCAGTTTTCTCCAGGTATATGCCCAGGAGTAGGCTTGCTGGGTCATGTGATAGTTCTTGTGTCTCTCCTTCTGAAGGAGTGAGTCTCTCACCGCCTCTCTCTTTCTAATGAATGAAGCTCCCTTGTTGGTGACATTTGTCTGCATTTGGCCAATCCATTTAATTCTGCTCCTTGAGCCACTGGTGGCTTTGACAGAGGTCAGTCTAGAGAATGACCCGTTTCTTCAACTCTGGTCTTGCCTGCTTCCCTTCCCTGCTGCCCAAGAACTCTACCCTGAAAATACAAACGTCCAAAAACACGAATGAATGTTATACTCATTACTTGTGCATGTCATTGTGTCTTAGGCACTGTGCCATGCTCTGTAGGGGATGAAACAAATCAAGCGCAGATCCCAGCCTCAAGGTGGTTAGAGGCCAGGATCCTGTTCGAGATGGTTGAACTGTATAGATTTGCGCCACTAGTGATAGTAATTGTATTGGTAAGCACCTATATAGCTCTTAGCAGGTGAAGGGCACTTTGGGAAAGTTATTTCACTTCATCCTCAAAATAGGCCAGAGAAGTAGATTCTATTATTATCCTATTTTACAAATAATGAAACTGCAGTAGCTAGGTAAGATTACGAGCCCAGGCAGTCTGGCTCCAGGTCTGAGCTCTTAAACAGTACTAGGTTTAGAGACGATGCTGCACAGGTTGCAGGAGTAGCACAGGTCACAGGACCTGAGAGTAGAGAGTAATATCACTTGGCTGCATAAAGCTAGGAAGGCTTCCTGCAGGAGGTGGCACTTGAGCTGAGCCCTGAAGGATGGGTAATATTGGGCCATAAGGAATGAGTATGTAGGAAGGGAATTTCAGAGGGAGAGACTAGCCATCAGCTGGTTGTACAAAGGCTGTTGTTGCTGAGGACTCAACCTGCCTCTTCTCTGAGTTGTGACCTAAGTCGGCAGCTCAGCACTGGATGCCTGGCGGTGTGCACAGCTAGTGTGATCCTTTTGTTCATCGGTCTAAATATGCCTTTGGAAAAATATGGTTATCCCCCTTGAGCATGACTCCTGTTTCTCTCCTGGGTTATGACTGCCTCTGGGATGTGGAGTCCTTCCTTTAAGAACGTCAGAGTAAGAAGACTTTGAGTGAGGATTTGACCCAGGCAGGAGAGGAGCTCTCAACCATGACAGATGAGTGACTTCACTGCCCAGCCTAGGAAGATACCTGAGGTGTTGCTCCACCCCAGAGAGGACAGATGGCAGCAGCTATTCCACTCTATGCATTTACCGATTGTGACGTCTGCTCATCTTATTGATGGCTGAACTCAGAGGGCCACCACACTGGGGAGAAACCTGAGCATGGAATCCTCATCCCCAGCTTTCACCATGCCCCATTTGCACCAAGAAAATGGTCACAGTAGTGATGAATCTGTACCCTTTGTCTCCCACTGAGGATGCTGCTCAGAGAGAAATTTGGGGGGTGAATGGAATCCCCGCCACACAGAGCACTGCCTTTGACCACAGCAGAAATTGCTGTGGAGGGAGGTTCCTAGGTTTTCTTGATCCTCTAACTTTAAATCCTTTTCAGACACAAACTCATTGACCATTTGGCATCATCTTGACTGAACTTTTTATTTACACCATCTGACTCCTTCTCTCCAGATGTGTCATCATGGGTGGCCCCTGCTAATTGGAGCCATTGTGTTTTCTTGTTGCTTCTGTTTTTGACTGAGTTACTTGCCTGCTCCTGACATTAGAAATATGCTGATCTCCCATCTTTCTTAAGTCTGACTCCCACCTTACTGTTTGTATTCATTGTGTCCCAAGATAATTAGTCACTTGCCTTGGAGGATGAGTTCTTACTGTGAGTTTCTCTCAAGAGATACTTGCAGAATCCTCAAAACAAGAAGAGTCAAAGTCCTTTAATTTCACCACTGAATTTTTATTCTACTTCTAGGGGTGGGGTGTGTGTTTTACTTTCTTTATTCCATTTCTTCTGTATCTCCCAGTGGTTAGGGAAGGACCTGGTACATGACTAGCCTCCCTCTAAAAAGTCTGGGCACCCATCTCAGGCACACAGATAGAAGTTACAGGATTCTGAGGTGAACATTGCCCTCACTTCTGTGGGGTCGCGATGAATGGAGCGGATGTTCTCAATAAGTTCTAATGTGAGTAGAAGGAGAAAGCTGACTGAATGAAGAAAGAGAGAGTGAGAGAGATCCTGTAACACGTTATTCCTCTAGGCTGGAGAATATCACATACAAAACTTTTCTAATCATTTTGAAGAATCGACTTGCCAAAGAGTTCAGTAAGGTGGTATGAAATCATCATTACTTCCCCTGCACAATTTATCTCCCTATGATTTGTGTTAGTTCAGGTATCTTTTTCCCTCTTGTAAGATCTTCACCATTCACTTGCCTTTTTATACTTATAAGGTTGCTCTTATGTATCTTGTTCCTAAAGCCTCTTCAGCCAATTTTTCCCCTGATTTCCTGGACTCTAGACAAAGAGCATCTTTGAACTCCTGATAGTGTCACCGGATATTTGTTTGTGCACTAGTTGAATTCTTGTGTGGCTTTGAATTCTCTTTCCAGAGAAGTGAAGCTTTATAGCTCTTGCAGATTGACTTAATCTTTCACAGCACGTGAATGATCCCTTCATTCTAAGGGCCCCCTGGTTGATTTGGTAATTTCTATAGATCTGTCTCTCATGGGTTTGCTTTTGTCTGCTCCCTCCTTTTCTGTTACTTCATTATTTTGTGAGATTTTAGTCCACCTTATTTACCATCCCCAACTCGGGCCACTCCTTATTCTTTTCCTCAACTTTATAGAGCTTTCCAGCTCAGCCTCCAAGAGCTTGGGGTTTCATCTCTACATAGTGTATATCATCCCCACCCTTGTAAAATGAAGCATAGACTAGGAACTATGTAATTCGACACTCTATCGGTCATTCGTAGTGTTGACTTTATGGGGATTTTTGTCTCTGAAGACCTTGTTCCATGAGAACTCTGGTGTCCTAAAATATGGGAATCAGAGTTGCTGGTCACTGACTGGAGTGAGAATTTGTCCGCTTTAAGTTCTTCATGCTCGTTATTTTGGCTGGAAAAATGTGTCTTTTAGAATTCTATGCAGAAAGACTGTGTGTATTTTAATTATATGAACTCTATATTTTAATAATAGCATGCTAAGGGTTTTTTAAAATATTTTAGGACAGTTTTATTTTAACAGCTATGAGTTTTTAACCATATTTACAATTTGATATTTTTATTTAACCTATATATTTTTGTTTGAAAACTACAGCTTCTAAATCTACAATTTGGATTCAGATTTAAATATATTCAATTAAGCTAATAGATTTTGCCAACTAAGGACCTATAAAACACTCAGAAAAAGGAACAATTCAAGATATCTTTTGAGCCCCAATGTCCAAAACAGCTTGCTAATTCAGTGTTGAAAACTTTAGCCTGAGTATCAAAATTAAAGAAATAAGAAACAACTGTATGAGAAGTTCTGAAAACCTTAAACTTCCATATTTCCAGTCTCTTCACTGCCTAACTCATCTTTTTTTATTGCTGCTATAGTGCTCTTTCTAATATATAATCCAAATCCAGTAGCTTCCCTGATCAGAAGCTTTCGGTGAACTCATTCAATTTCAGAAATGAAGTCCAAATTCCAAGAATAGACAATGCAAAAGGCCCACAATGTGCTTTCAAATTCCCTTATCCTCATATGTTTCCTGTTCCTTCCTCTCTCTCTTCCTCTCCCACTCCCAGCCTTCCTATTTCCCAACCTCACTCCCTTCCTTCTAGAATATTAAACATCTGCAGGATACCAAAGTCATGAAACACAAAAGGGGAATGAGTCTTCTGTCAAAGGTCCGTGGTGCCTTCTCCACACTCTCTGTCTTTGCTCTGCTGTGCTCAGCACCACACATGCTGCCTTCTGTCACCTCCATTCCATCTCCACGATCATCTCCCCATCTAGACTTTCTCAATGCAAATTCCTCTCCTTCCTGAACACTCCACAACCTAGGGTACTCACCTTCTATGTGCTTCCCATTGTTTATTTTTGCTGCATTGATTTTTTTTTCCAATCATGAAAGCAATGCATATTCATTCTATAAGACTCGGAGAATGGAAGTGTAAAAGGAAAATATAGTCTGGTATACAAGGCATTCACTGAGGCTCCGGATGTCCAGATTCTATTCCTATTTCTGCCACTTAGGAAGTGAGGGATACTGACCATGACATTTACCCACTTGAGACCTCATGTTTTTCTTCTCTAAAAGGCAAGATCTGAGCTCCTGATGTGGAAGGACTATTCTGGTTGCAGAACTCAATGCCTAATGTACTTGTCTACAAATGTATATTGTGCATCTTGGCTGCTCTGTTGAACAGTGATGTGCTTTTCATTGCCACACACCATGCTTGGCCCAGAGTGCATCTTCCTGCCACGTTTGAAGAACAAAGGCATACTCTGAGAGTCTCATTATTCTATCCCCCACTCAACTTTTAAGAATTTTTATTTACTATATAAAATGCGTTCAGCTTATTTAATGGTGAAACATGCTGGACTTGAATTTTATTATTAGATTTAGGGTTTATCACGGGCTTCCCAGGTGGCTCAGTGGTAAAGAATCCACTGGCCAACACAGGAGACACAGGAATTGCAGGTTCAATCCCTGGGTCGAGGTGATCCCCTGAAGTAGGAAACGGCAGCCCGCTCTACTATTCTTGCCTGGAGAAGCCCGTGGACGGAGGAGTCTGGTAGGCTACAGTCCACAGTGCCGCAAAGAGTCGGACACGGCTGAGCTTGCACGCACTCTTAGTGTTTCCCATCCTGCATCTTTCTGTACTCTTTTCTTTCCTTTTTTTTCCCCTTCTAATATCAAATGATAGCACCAAGCAAAACATTAAAATTATATTCACTCAAACAATACCATAAACATTATTTTAAATGATTTGTTCAAAATCATCGCAGATCCATACGATGCACAAGTCTTTATTTAATGGTATCCTCTCTTCTGAAATTTGAAAACAGTTTTCGGTCTAGAACTCTGTGATTTGAAGAACTGGGGAAAAAAAAAAAAAAAAAAAACCTCTGAGAGTGGCACATTATCATAAGATTTGTTATGGATAACTGGATAAGGGCATGGATTTAGAAATTCTTATAGTTCTTTAGAGTTTCTGTGTATTTTAAGGGGGAAGTTTTTCCAAGACATTATCTCCTTTTTCCTAAAGGTGATATCCAGGAAGTCTCTCATGGTTTTTCTACATAATTACCCTTCAAAGTAGTCCCTGAGTCATATAAGCAACCTATGTGCATGCTAAGTCACTCCAGTCATGTCTGTCTTTTTCAGACCCCATGGGCTGGCTATAGCCTTCCAGGGTCCTCTCTCCATGGGATTCTCCAGGCAAGAATACTGGAGTGGGTTGCCATTTCCTTCTTTAAGGGATCTTCCTGACCCAGGGATCGAACCTGCATCTCTTACATCTCCTGTATTGGCAGGCGGGTTCTTTATCACTAGCACCACTTGGGAAGCCCCAAGCAACCAACAGATACACTATTGTCTCCATGCTTCCCTCTGTGGGAGGTGGGGTGGGAGGAAGGCCAATCCTGGGACCACCACTTGGCTGGGTGAAGTTGGGCAAATGGCAACCTCCAGGTGCCTCTGTTTCCATCTCTTTAGATTGAATTGCTGCTCTTTCCATTGTGGTGAAGATCATATAAGATGGTTTTTTAAGAAACTTTTGAAAACTACAAAGCCCCATAGAAGGTGGCAGGGGTAATTCTCCTATAGACCTGTCCCCAGGGTTCATGGGAAAGCTGAATCCTGCCCCATCTCCTGTAAAATCTCTGTTCTTTGTGATGATGGGTTGAAGGGGATTGAGAAATCGATTTACTTTATATTTTGCTTTAACCCTGTGGTAATATTAATGTGTAAACAGAACTTCTCCTCTGATATATTAATTGCCGTCATCTATTATTTTCTGTTATTGGAAGTATTTCTCTGTGCTACCTACAGATGTATTAAAACTATTCAATTATAATTCTATACTCATGGTAAGATTCTTAAGTAAACATGTAAACACCCCCATATCATGAAGTCTGTCTTTAACATGCCAGGATAATATCCTGCTGTTATTCCAGAGGGGTGAAACAAAAAATGGACAAACAAAAAACATTTGTTAGCAAAAAACAGGATACCACAGGAAATAGATTGCATAAGTCATGATAAATAATCCACCCTCTTATTTGCTCTCATACTATAAAAATATATCACATGTAATCCCCCCATCAAAATAGAAGCATGTATACATGTGGCAGATTCATTTTGATATATGGCAAAACCAATACAATATTGTAAAGTTAAATAAAATAAAATTAAAAAAAATAGAAACAAACCAAGGAGAAATTTTGTTATATTCCCTTTCTCCCCATTTTTATTGAGATACAATTGACATGTAACAATGTATCATTTTAAGATATGCCACATAATGACTTGATATATCAGTCTATTACACAATGATTGCCACAATAAGGTAAGTTTACACTAGTCACCTCCCATAGTTAGAAATGTTATTTTTCTTGTGATGAGAGCTTTTAAAATCTATTCTCTTCACAATTTTCAAATATACAGTCCAGTCCTGTTAACTGGAGCCATGTCAGCTTCTGAACTGGCCTACCAATATCTTGTTTAGATTATGCCACCTGTTCCCTTCCAAGTACTTTTCAAGCAGAAGCTTCTGAAGCAAAACAGCTGTTTTTTGGCTAATATAGCAGATCCTTGCCATAAACTCTGTGTTTTGAAATTGCAGTTTGCTTAGGTCAAACAGGCTGATATGTTTGAATTACTGAATTTTTATTAGATTTTAAAATATATGTGTAAGAGTTCACATAAGTGTTTTTGCATAGGTATTATCCTGTTCATTTTCACAGAATGGGATTCCAAAACCAAGCTCCAGAGAGGTCAAGCAATTTGCTCAAGGTTATGTAACTGTTAGAGAATTGAGTTGTGACTTGTCTCACGTCCAAAATTCCACACTTTTTCTTCATGACACTCCTAATCATTTTTCCCCATCTCTTAGCAGTAGCAACTTTTCTCTCCTCAATACTCCTGTAATTCTTCTTCCTGGACCATGCTCCTTCTCACTTTGAAGGATGGAGTTCTGTCGGTGATTTGGTGGAATGTCAAGCCACCTGGGTATGCAGAGCACTCTTTCACAGAAAACAAAACAGTGACTATTTATTTAAATTTGTCCCATTGAGGCTGTTTTCACCAGCTAGGTTTCAGAGTTCCCTGCTTCTTTCCTTGCACAAGGAGCTCATCTTTGGGAATGATGGTGTCCTTCATCAGGCTTCACAGGAAACAAAAGGTGTTTCAAATCTCATTACCTGACAGATCCAGGCCTTCTCAGAGAAAGAGAACAGAGGCAATTTATGTGGAAGGAGAACATGAGTCAGTCAGCTCTCTGACTAAAAGATGCTGCTGCTACTGCTAAGTCGCTTCAGTTGTGTCCGACTCTGTGCGACCCCTTAGACGGCAGCCCACCAGGCTCCTCTGTCCATGGGATTCTCCAGGCAAGAACACTGGAGTGGGTTGCCATTTCCTCCTCCAATGAATGAAAGTGAAAAGTGAAAGTGAAGTCACTCAGTCGTGTCCAACTCCTAGGGACCCCATGGACTGCAGCCTACCAGGCTCCTCCGTCCATGGGATTTTCCAGGCAAGAGTACTGGAGTGGGGTGCCATTGCCTTCTCCAACAATACCTCCAACATTGCCTTCTCCGACTAAAAGATGAGAGGACGATAAACCATAAATCCCAGGTAGACCTGATTCTTCTCTGTTCAGAGGCTGCCTCCTGACTCTGTAGTGGGGACAAAACTTTATGGAGGGCAACTGTAGCAGGCCATTTCTACTGGAGATGGTGGGCACTTTTCTTTCAGGTCTTTTTTAACGATGTGGTCCCAAAGTGGGTTAAAGCAGAAGACACACAACTTTCTGAACCCTCTCATGACTCTACCATGGGTGCAAGCTTGTCCTGGTTTCTACCTTTCCAGACAATCGAATAGCTATGATTTTGTGGGAATCAGTGTGGTATCAACATGGCATCTGAAAGATAGACACAACAAATATATGTAGTTCTGTATGAGGGACTATATCTAAATGTCCATGATATTAAATGAATATGTAGTAAGCTTTAGCCATGGGTCAGACACTAAGCTGTGTACTCTTTTATTTATTTATTTATTTTTTTACTCATGGTCTTTCCTTTAATTGACACAGTCACTCTTCTAAGAGGTGAGTAGAATAAAGACTAACCTAGATCTGGTTTAACTCAAACCAGAACTGAACTGCTTTATTGCCATCTGTAATTTAGCCTCCTAATCAGCCTGAACCAGTTCCTGTGTGAACCAGTTTTAAAGACGACAGATTGTCATGGAACATTTTTCACTGGCAGACCTGCTAATCTCTCTTGGCTTTATATGAGCTGTCAGCTAAAGAATGGAGGGTCATTTGCTCATTTCTTCCTCAGGCTGGAATAGTCTGTGTATCTGAAAAATAACTAGCCACCTGAAACAACATGATGGGCTAGATAAAAAGAGCAGACCATTCGGAGTCCGACAGACCAGGGTCGGAGCCCCAGCCATACCTCATCATCACCCGCGTTGCACTGAGCAATGTTACCTTACTCCTCTGGGTTCAGTTTACTTATCCGTAACGTGAAGGTGAGGAAACCTATCTCACTGAGTTGTTGTGGGAGTTAAATCAGATAATGTGTGGGAGTGTGTGTGTGTGTGTGTGTGTGTGTGTATGTGATTTGCCCTTTGTCTTTATTCCAGGTGTATGCAAATAATAATGATATTAGTGAATCTAAAAGATATCAGCCAAAATTTCAGGAATATTGGTTTTCATATTTAGGAAATGAATATAATTTTTAAATGTATTTTTTATTGAAGTATAGTGAGTTACAGTGTTGCATTAATTACTGCTGTACAGCAAAGTGACTCAGGTGTGTATATACACACAGACACACACATTCAGGTATACAAATATATATATATATATATACTTTTCCATTATGGTTTATCACAGGATAGTATACAGTTCCATGTGCTATACAGTAGGACTTTGTTGTTTATCCATTCAATATATACCAGTTTGCATCTGCTGATCCCAAACTCTCAGTCCAACCCTCTCTGACCCACCCTCCCCCACAACAATGACCAGTCTCTTCGCTGAGTCCCTGATTGTGTTTCATAGACAAATTCATTTGTGTCATATTTTAGATTCCACATATAAATGATATCATGTGGTATGTGTCTTTCCCTTTCTGACTAAGTTCACTTAGTATGATAATCTCTAGTTGCAAGGATAATTTTGTTAAGGGCAATGGAGATACTGGATGGTCAGCAAAAGGGAGAAAGCAAGAAATGAGGAGGAAAGCTCTGTGAGACATGGCCCATTGCACCACACACGTAATATCAGAGTACACAGAAGACCAGTGAAAGGGTCAATGGTCAAGAAGTTTTCTGATATTACAACCCCTAATTCTGTTGAGGTTCTGTTGAGGGGAAAACACTCCCTATGACCGAAGACAATAGCTTTTCCAAGATGGCCTCGTTAAATGTTTAATTGGGTGAAAATATTTTGTAGGTTTCCACACGTGGCCAGGAACCTTAATTCAGAATTTTATTCTTTCTCTACGTACCCTTCTTACTGAAAAGAGACAAAGACTCGAGGCTTGCTAGACAATCTACCCACTTGCTCTGTCAGGGAACACCAACTGATGATTGTGGTTCAAATATTTTCTTGCTTTGATGTGTCTCTCTTAGGACAACCTCTCCTGCCCTCCCTGAGAGGGTGGTGGGAACAGTGAGTGAAATGATTTACCAGGAAGATAAGTGAGGGAGGCTTCAGGTGATCAATGAGGTCTGTGAAGTCGGAGGTCACTAAAAGGTCATACTGGAAGGCTGCATTCCAGAAAGTTACTATGGGGTGAATTGGGCTGTTCTTGTTTCACCCCAGAGGTGATTGTCCCCCCCAGATGCATTGCCTGCAATATTGCAGGTTGTCTTGATTATATACAAACTCACATATATTGTGCTCTCTCCTCTGAGTGGCCCTGGCCTAGTTAAGTCCCATGGGGGATGCAGAGGAAGTAGGAGATGTGGTCTCTGTTCTCAAGAACCTTATTTAGCTAAAATGAGAGAATGGAAAATTTAAGAAATAATATCGGATGTATTCAGTCTGTTCTTGATCCTGAATACCAGTGGAATAGGAAACCAGATTCTCTGTTCTGCCAGGTGCTGATAACTGATAAAATATTCATCAAACCACCTCAAAATGTAGAGAAAATAAGAACAATATTTTAGCATCAGTGTAGAGGTATGTGTTATAGAACATATATAATCGGATCATTATACTATATATATGGGCTTCCCTGGTGGCTCAGTTGGTAAAGAATCTGCCTGCACTGTAGGAGACTCAGGTTGAGTCCTTGGGTCAGGATTGCTATTGCTATTGCTAAGTCACTTCAGTCATGTCCAACTCTGTGTGACCCCATAGACAGCAGCCCACCAGGCTTCCCCATCCCTGGGATTCTCCAGGCAAGAACACTGGAGTGGGTTGCCATTTCCTCCTCCAATGCATGAAAGTGAAAAGTGAAAGTGAAGTCGCTTAGTCATGTTCGACCCTCAGCGACCCCATGGACTGCAGCCCACCAGGCTCCTCCGTCCATGGGATTTTCCAGGCAAGAGTACTGTAGTGGGGTGCCATTGCCTTCTCCGTTGGGTCGGGAAGATCCCCTGGAAAAGGAAATGGCAACCCACTCTAGTATTCTTGCCTTGGAGAATCCCATGGACAGAGGAGCCTGGCGGGCTATAGTCTATGGGGTCACAGAGTTAGACATGAATGAGTCACTAAGCCTATACATATATATATACATATATACATATATATATATATATATAGTTTGCTGCTGCTGCTAAGTCGCTTCAGTCGTGTCTGACTCTGTGCGACCCCATAGATGGCAGCCCATCAGGCTCCCCCGTCCCTGGGATTCTCCAGGCAAGAACACTGGAGTGGGTTGCCATTTCCTTCTCCAATGCATGAAAGTGAAACGTGAAAGTGAAGTCGCTCAGTCATGTCAGACTCTTAGCGACCCCATGGACTGCAGCCTACCAGGCTCCTCCGCCCATGGGAGTTTCCAGGCAAGAGTTTATATTTATGTAAATTTATTTATATAAATTTATAAATATGCATAAACATATATATATATAAATACATCCAACTATATTTCCTTCTGACAGTTCTTTATTTTGATCTATTACTTGTCTTTTAGTGTTTTTCTTTTTTTTTATTTTCTGAAATGTTCATGAAACCATAAAGCCATTGTTTCTTCTGGTTCCATACTTGGAAAAAAATAAGTGTGTGGGTTGCCCAAATTTTTGCTTTTTAAACAATTCTAATGGTCCCTGAAAGTCACTGGTTTAAAGCAGGAAGAGGGGGAAGTATGTCAGTGGCAGTGAGAGAAGACTTCCTGGGGGAAGGAGGAGCCAGCTGATGAAGCGGGTGTGTGATGGAAACAGGTGGATGACACACTCAGGTTAGGTAAAGCCAGGAAAGGAAGCTGGATTTCACATAGGATGGAATAAGGAGCCATTCATTGTCTTCAACTAGAAAGTGACATGATGAGAACTGTATTTAGGAAGGTGAGTTTGTCATCGTGACAGAAGATGAATTAGAGGAGTGTGAAATTAGTCATTTATTTTTAAGAAAAATCACTTAGAGAAATTCCACGCAGAGTTCCCAAGGAAATTTTCAACTGAAAGATTCGTCTAAGAGGAGGAGAATCAAGGAGTGTGGTACTTGAAATTAATCCATAGATTTCTAGGTGTCTGCTGCTTGTAGAGAGAGACAGGAGGTGAAAGGTTTGATCTTTCCTTCCTTTGGCTGGGACTGCAGCACCAAGTGTGGCTCTGGTGTGTGTTCATCTTGGCTTATTTATCTCTTAGCAGTGGTGCAACCTTGAGAAGTTTAAGCTTCACTTTTCTCCTATGAAATATCTGAAACACAGTATTACCTACATCCATTATTAGGCCATTGCAAAGATTAAAAGTGATACTCAAGTAATATGCTCATCGGAGTGTATGATCCAGAGCAGGTTCTGAATAAGCAAAGTTACCCTTTACATCTGTGTCTTCTTTGGCAAGATACTTACTCTCTCTGAGCCCTAGTTGACTCAAATGTGAAAGAGGGGTGAATCAGAACTGCCGGGAACCGTTACTGTGAAAATTACTACTAGCAGTGATGGATGTAAAGGTACTTTAAAAATCATGGTTTGCTGTATAGAAGCTCAATTTTATGATGATGCTTGTTCATAATAACTAGTGTCATATAAAAGCCATGTGTCCAGAACCTGAACTAAAATAAGGTTCTTTCACATTTAAATATTCTGTTGGATTTACCAGAGAGGTGAACATCTATGCAGTGTTCTTAAGCTGAAGGCATAGGCCTGGGCAGTCAGTGCTAGGTTGGCAGAGCAGAGGTGACAGGTTAATGTTAGGGGCACCCCAGACTATGAAAGTTTTTAGGTTATCCGGGTGTCCAGATGAGGCTGCTCTAGTGCAACCTGAAGTTTTGTCCTGAGCCCATTAAAGGAATTCAATAACCTGTCTTCTGATTAATAATTTATGTCATGTCCATTTGTCAATCAGCGAACAATGCCCAAGCATTTACTGTGTGCCATGTCAAGTGCCAGGTGTTGTGAGTACAGGGAGGATCATTCAGAGTTACTACATGGAAGTGCTTACACTCTGGAAAATAAACCTGTAAGCAACACCAGTAAGCGATGATCAACCAGTAACAATCACTAATCAATATCATAACTACATAATGCCACAATCCCCACAGCTGCTTCACTAAAAATAAAGAAAATACCAGAATCACTTGTATCATAAATCATCCAATCCCCTAAACCATTAAACACAATCTCCACTTTCTCATCCTCTAAAATATCAAAAACCATTGACAGTTCTATTATTAAACCTAAAAGAAATACTCCTAATACAGTCTTATTAGAGACTACAACTTCAAGATATTGCTTTGTAGCCAGAGTTTTTGTATAACCAAACACCACTGACATCCCCCCTACATAAATAAAAACACTATTAAACCTAAAAATGACCCTAAAAAATCTAAAAATGCAACACAAGTCCACAACCAAGACCACCACTTGCAGATCAACCCAGGCCTACCGTAAATAGGTGAAGGTTTTGAGGAAAAACTCATAAAACCAATTACAAAAATAGTACTTAAATACAATATATGTTACCATTATTCTTATATGGACTCTAACAATGGCTAAGGACATGAAAAATCATAGCTTCTGGGTGGTTCAAGCCCCCACACTGAGCACTGTGTAGTATAATGGACACAGCTCAGGGCACTGTGGATTGGCTTATACACCTAAATATACTGTAAGTATAGTAGTTATATACACATACTATACTTGCTTTGTTGTTCAGTCACTAAGTCCTGTCTGACTCTTTGCGACCCCATGGACTGCAGCACGACAGGCTTCCCTGTCCTTCACTCTCTCCCAGAGTTTGCTCAAACTCATGTCCATTGAATTGGCGATGTCCTCCAACCATCTCATCCTCTGTCATCCCTTTCTCCTCCTGCCTTCAATCTTTCCCAGCATCAGGGTCTTTTCCAGTGAGTTGGCTCTTTGTATCAGGTGGCCAAAGTAATGGAGCATCAGTCCTTCCAATGAATATTCAGGGTTGATTTCCTTTAGGATTGATTGGTTTTATCTCCTTGCAGTCCAAGGGACTCTCAAGAGTCTTCTTCAGCACCACAGTTCAAATGCATCAGTTTTTCGGTGCTCAGCCTTCTTTATGGTCCAACTCTCACATCTGTACATAAACAATGGAGAAAACATAGCTTTGACTATATAGACCTTTGTTGGCAAAGTGATGTCTCTGCTTTTTAATACTTTGTCTAGGTCTGTCATAGTTTTTCTTCCAAGGAGCAAATGTCTTTTAACTTCATGGCTGCAGTGAATGTCTGCAGTGATTTTGAAGACGCACCCCCCACCCCCAAATAAAATCTGTCAATGCTTCCACTTTTTCCCCTTCCATTTGTCATAAAGTGATGGGACTGGATGCCATGATCTTAATTTTTTGAATGTTGAGTTTTAGGCTTGTTTTTTCACTCTTCTATTTCACCCTCATCAGGAGGCTCTTTGGTTCCTCTTCACGTTCTGCCATTAGGCTGATATCATCTGCATATCTGAGGTTATTGATATTTCTCTCTGCAATCTTGTTTCCAGCTGGAGCATCATCCAGCCCAGCATTTCACATTATGCACCCTACATATAAGTTAAATAAGGGTGACGTATATAGCCTTGATGTACTCCTTTCCCAATTTTGAACCAGTCCGTTGTTCCATATCCATTTCTAACTATTGATTCCTAAATACAAGTTTCTCAGGAGGCAGGTAAGTTAGTCTGGTATTCCCATCTCTTTAAGAATTTTACACAGTTTCTTGTAATCCACACAAAGACTTTAGCATAGTCAATGAAGTAGAAGTAGATATTTTTCTGGAATTCTCTTGCTTTTCTATGAGCCAACAAATGTCGGCAATTTGATCTCTGGCTCCTCTGCCTTTCAAAAAGAAAGAATCAACGTCTGGTCAAGAGTAAGCTCTCAATAGATAGCAGCTGTTTTTTATGAAAGAGAAGTGGGTATAGCATGCACACACAGGGCAAGTTCTCCCCCAGGTGACCATTCTTCCATTTATATGTTATTGATAGATGAAGGAAGGAGGATCAGAACAAGACTGTGGTTAGTGGAAATGAACTTTTGTTGTTTTCCATCAGCAAACTCTGGGATATATCTTTTCACATATGTCATTTCTGTAATTCCTATAATAACCCAAAAGGGGGAATATTATACTCCCATTGTCAAGATGAAAATGCTAAGGCTCTGAGAATCTAAAATTTCCTGCTCAAGGAATACAACTAATCAGAGGCAGGCTGGAATCTGAACCCAACTGTTTTCCTTCTTACCATGTAAGGTGAAAATGACCCATAGATTTTCTCCTCCCATTCTCAGTAGAGTCTAGATATTTAAACTTTTAGTTTATTATTTTTCACTGCTAACACTCATGCAGGCTGAAGACATTTATCAAATGTCTTACTATTTTGACCAAAGAATATATCCAGATGGCCTTTGATTCTAAAAATAATGCCATATAAATCACCTATCTATGAATTAATACAAATTCCTTTGGGAATTTGTTTCCATAGTGATATGCCATTTTATACAATTACTAATACTAGGACAGATATTGTGGTCAATATGCGAGGAAGTGAGGACAGAAATTAATATTTCTTGAACACCTAGCACTTGCCATGAATGGTATATATTTTACATTATTCCATTTACTCCTCAAGGGGGTTCCTTTATTCAATAAGGGGTATTGAATGGGTGCCACATCTGTTTCAAGGATTCTAGGTGTTGAGGGTACAGAATCAAACAAGACAGATAGGACTCATGCTTTTGTAGAAATTAACATTCTTGGTAGTTATTAACAATCTGTAAAATATATATGCCAGATGGAGAGAAATGCAATCGGGAAAAAAAAAAGCATAGAAATGGGACTGCTGGTAGGAGAATGGGCATTTGTCCCAAACCAATAGGAAGGGTCTTACTGAGGCAGAGACTTTGAGTAGAGACATAAAGGAGATGAGAGAGTGAGGCTGGTGAGGCTGGCAGAAATAGTAAGTTCAAAGGCTCCGAGGTAGGAATATGGCTACTGTTTTTGAAGACCAATGGGGCAGAGTAACTGGAGTGGAGTGAATAAGCAAGAGACTAGTTGGAGATGAGATTAAAGAGATTATAAGGGCCTGAACATATAGGGCCTTGTGGACCATTGTAAAGATGTTGGCTTTTATTCTGAGTGGGATGGCAGTCACTGGAGGGTTTGAAGAAGTGTGACATGATCTGACTTATGCTTGAAAAAAATCACTGACTACTAAGAGCATAGAGTGGGGTACAAGCCTTTTGCAGTAATCCAGGTAAGTAAGATAGGATGCTTAGATTTGAGTGGTGGCAAAGAGACAAAAATAGTTGGTTTTGTGATGTATTGAAAGGTAGAGCAGAAAGCATTTGAAGATGGATAGGATAAGGGTTCCCTGGTAGTTCAGATGGTAAAGAATCTTCCTCCAATGCAGGAGACCTGAATTTGGTCTCCTGGAGAAGGGAATGGCAACACACTCCAATATTCTTGCCTGGAGAATTCCATGGACAGAGAGCCTGGTGGGGTATAGTCCATGGAATCACAAAGAGTCAGACACGACTGAGTGACTAACAGTTTCACTTCAGGATAAGGAGTAGGGCTTCCCAGGTGGCTCAGTTGGTAAAATAATCCACTTGCCAATGCAGGAGACACAGGAGAAGTGGGTTCAATCCCCTGTTTGGGAAGATCACCTGGAGAAGGAAATGACAACCCACTCCAGTATCCTTTCCTGGAAAATCCCATAGACAGAGGAGCCTGGTGGGCTACAGTCCTTAGGGTCATGAAGAGCTGGACATGACTGAGTGACTGAGCACAGAGCACAGGATGAGGATTATTAGAAAAAGAGGAGCCAAGGATAACTTGAAGGCTTTTGGAACTGGAACTGGAAGAACAGGCTTGTCTTTAATGGGAGCAGAGATGACTACCCTGGAGGAGGTGCTAATTAGCATCTTGCTGACACCCATACATCGAGGCTTTTCCCCACATGACCCTGCCTCTTTCCAACTGTGCAAAATCCACAAGATGATGAAATCTTTGCTCAAGTTCAAAAGCGGGTATGGTGTGAATGAAAGACTCACCAAGGGCCCTGAAAAGGACTCTTCTTCTTCCCCTTCAGACTAATTAAGAATCAAATTCTTGTTGTGAAATTAGAGTGCTCTAGTAAACGCAAGCTAAACTCTTGGTCAATTTGTTGATTATGGAAAATGGGGTTTTTCTGGAAACTTTTCCATATGTTTCCACTGCTTTTCTCTATCCAAGAGATGGGCCTAGGTGCCAAATTATTTCTTTTTCTCCAAATTATATTTTCTTGGATAACTTCTCTGCTGGATGTGGAACCACCATAGTAGTTATTCATGGCTGCTCTTTAGACTAAACAGCATCAGCCAGAGGAAAATGAATAACAAAAACTGTAACCAGTTCATCAGACTCACAAATGGATAATTTTAATGAAATAATAAGATATGGCACCCTGGCAAGCATGGATTTCTCTCAGCCTTCTATGAAGAGGATGCTTATGTAGTTGGCCACCTCTGGGCCCCAGAGTAGCCAAGGCAAGGTGTGAACCTCCCAAACCAGATGTCTCTCTATCCCTCTGCCTGCAGAGGTTTTCTAATTTGGAGTTTTACCACAGACAAGAAAGGGATTAGTTGAATGTGATTAAATCCCCACCCGGAATGAGAACTATATAGTCAATTCACAGTTGACTCAGTTCAGTTCAGTTGTTCAGTCACGTTCAACTCTTTTGAGACCCCATGGACTGCAGCACACCAGGCTTCTGTGTCCATCGTCAGCTCCCGGAGTTTACTCAAACTCATGTCCATTGAGTCAGTGATGCCATCCATCCATCTCATCCTGTCGATACACTGTTGTTGTTTAGTTGCTAAGCTGCGTCTGACTCTATTGCAAGTCCATGGACTGCAGCCCACCAGGCCCCTCTGTCCATGGGATTTCTTAGGTAAGAACACTGGAGTGGGTTGCCATTTCCCTCTCCAGGGGCTCCTCCCAATGCAAGGATTGAACCCAGGTCTCCTGTATTGGCAGGAGGATTTTTTACCACTGAACCAGTAAATAACACAGTGATCGCTGGTATTGACTCCCAAATTTCTTTCTCTAAGTAACAAGTGAAAATATGAAGCCAGTGTAGCTGGTATAACTTTATTCATGTTGGCATATTCATTCATTCCTTGATTCATTTGACTAACATTTTAGCAAAAGTCATGTCCCAGGCATTGTGCCAAAAGTCACTAATTATGGGAAGGGTCAGAGAGGAAGGCACATATGCCGACAGTATTCCAGGCACTGGATTAGGCTCTACAGATACAGCAGTGACAAGACAGATTAAAGCCATTGTGAAATTTAAATGGGGAAATATACAGATGTATTAGAAATCCTATTTCAAAGAATGGAATTATATAGACCAAAATAAAAGTGGTAGTTGAATAGAGGCCAAATGCAGGGTTGAGGTATTTTAGAAAGAGTAGTTAGGACAGGGATATAATAAGGAGAAGGGAAAATATGCCAGAAAGAAGGAAGACAAATGTACAGGCAGTTGAGGTAGGAAGGTATGGCAAGAGAAGGAAAGGAACAGAGAGAAGGCTAGTGTGGCTACAGCTTATTAGCAAATGAGGATACTAGTGCAAGGAAATGAGGTCAAAGACAGAGGAAGAAGCCAGATCACTGGGGCTTTGCAGGTCATGATTAAGGAGTTTGGTTTTTTTTTTTTTTTTTTTTTTTAATTCTTCCAATTTTATTTTATTTTTAAACTTTACATAATTGTATTAGTTTTGCCAAATATCAAAATGAATCCGCCACAGGTATACATGTGTTCCCCATCCCGAACCCTCCTCCCTCCTCCCTCCCCATACCATCCCACTGGGCCGTCCCAGTGCACCAGCCCCAAGCATCCAGCATCATGCATCGAACCTGGACTGGCAGCTCGTTTCCTACATGATATTTTACATGTTTCATTGCCATTCTCCCAAATCTTCCCACCCTCTCCCTCTCCCACAGACTCCATAAGCCTGTTCTATACATCAGTGTCTCTTTTGCTGTCTCGTACACCGGGTTATTGTTACCATCTTTCTAAATTCCATATATATGCATTAGTATACTGTATTTATGTTTTTCCTTCTGGCTTACTTCACTCTGTATAATAGGCTCCAGTTTCATCCACCTCATTAGAACTGATTCAAATGTATTCTTTTTAATGGCTGAGTAATACTCCATTGTGTATATGTACCACAGCTTTCTTATCCATTCATCTGCTGATGGACATCTAGGTTGCTTCCATGTCTTGGCTATTATAAACAGTGCTGCGATGAACATTGGGGTACACGTGTCTCTTTCCCTTCTGGTTTCCTCAGTGTGTATGCCCAGCAGTGGGATTGCTGGATCATAAGGCAGTTCTATTTCCAGTTTTTTAAGGAATCTCCACACTGTTCTCCATAGTGGCTGTACTAGTTTGCATTCCCACCAACAGTGTAAGAGGGTTCCCTTTTCTCCACACCCTCTCCAGCATTTATTATTTGTAGACTTTTGGATCGCAGCCATTCTGACTGGTGTGAAATGGTACCTCATAGTGGTTTTGATTTGCATTTCTCTGATAATGAGTGATGTTGAGCATCTTTTCATGTGTTTGTTAGCCATCTGTATGTCTTTTTTGGAGAAATGTCTATTTAGTTCTTTGGCCCATTTTTTGATTGGGTCGTTTATTTTTCTGGAGTTGAGCTGTAGGAGTTGCTTGTATATTTTTGAGATTAGTTGTTTGTCAGTTGCTTCATTTGCTATTATTTTCTCCCATTCTGAAGGCTGTCTTTTCACCTTGCTAATAGTTTCCTTTGATGTGCAGAAGCTTTTAAGGTTAATTAGGTCCCATTTGTTTATTTTTGCTTTTATTTCCAATATTCTGGGAGGTGGGTCATAGAGGATCCTGCTGTGATGTATGTCGGAGAGTGTTTTGCCTATGTTCTCCTCTAGGAGTTTTATAGTTTCTGGTCTTACGTTTAGATCTTTAATCCATTTTGAATTTATTTTTGTGTATGGTGTTAGAAAGTGGTCCAGTTTCATTCTTTTACAAGTGGTTGACCAGATTTCCCAGCACCACTTGTTAAAGAGATGAGGCCACCATCACCCTAATACCAAAACCTGACAAAGATCCCACAAAAAAAGAAAACTACAGGCCAATATCACTGATGAACATAGATGCAAAAATCCTTAACAAAATTCTAGCAATCAGAATCCAACAACACATTAAAAAGATCATACACCATGATCAAGTGGGCTTTATCCCAGGGATGCAAGGATTCTTCAATATCCGCAAATCAATCAATGTAATACACCACATTAACAAATTGAAAAATAAAAACCATATGATTATCTCAATAGATGCAGAGAAAGCCTTTGACAAAATTCAACATCCATTTATGATAAAAACTCTCCAGAAAGCAGGAATAGAAGGAACATACCTCAACATAATAAAAGCTATATATGACAAACCCACTGCAAACATTATCCTCAATAGTGAAAAATTGAAAGCATTTCCTCTAAAGTCAGGAACAAGACAAGGGTGCCCACTTTCACCATTACTATTCAACATAGTTTTGGAAGTTTTGGCCACAGCAATCAGAGCAGAAAAAGAAATAAAAGGAATCCAAATTGGAAAAGAAGAAGTAAAACTCTCACTATTTGCAGATGACATGATCCTCTACATAGAAAACCCTAAAGAGTCCACCAGAAAATTACTAGAAATAATCAATGACTACAGTAAAGTTGCAGGATATAAAATCAACACACAGAAATCCCTTGCATTCCTATACACTAATAATGAGAAAACAGAAAGAGAAATTAAGGAAACAATTCCATTCACCATTGCAACGGAAAGAATAAAATACTTAGGAATATATCTACCTAAAGAAACTAAAGACCTATATATAGAAAACTATAAAACACTGGTGAAAGAAATCAAAGAGGACACTAATAGATGGAGAGATATACCATGTTCATGGATTGGAAGAATCAATATAGTGAAAATGAGTATACTACCCAAAGCAATTTATAGATTCAACGCAATCCCTATCAAGCTACCAACAGTATTCTTCACAGAGCTAGAACAAATAATTTCACAATTTGTATGGAAATACAAAAAACCTCGAATAGCCAAAGCGATCTTGAGAAAGAAGAATGGAACTGGAGGAATCAACCTACCTGACTTCAGGCTCTACTACAAAGCCACAGTTATCAAGACAGTATGGTACTGGCACAAAGACAGAAATATTGATCAATGGAATAAAATAGAAAGCCCAGAGATAAATCCACGCACATATGGACACCTTATCTTCGACAAAGGAGGCAAGAATATACAATGGATTAAAGGAGTTTGGTTTTTATTCTAAGTACAATTAGAAGCTATTGGAGGGTTTTATGTAAGAGTTTGATATAACCTAATGTATGATTTAATTTAACTCTGTGCAGGGCAGAGAATGGACAGGAGAGGCCAAGATGCAAACAAGGAGACAGGTAGACAACCATTGCAAATGGAAGATGGAGGCCAGGACTGGTGTGCAGCAGTGGAGATCATGGAGTGGTCAGACTCAAGATGTATTGGAGAGGAGAGTAAGAGAAATGAAGGTCCAGTGATGGCCCCTAGGTTTGAGCTGAGCCATTAAGTTATATAGGTGAGACTGGAGGAGATTATGAATCAAGAGTGCTTTTAGGAACTTAAGTTTGAGATGGTAATTAAATATCCATGTCTGAAGCTCAGGGGAGAGGCTAGCGTAGGAGGTAGAGCTATAAGAGGTAGTGAATGCACTTGATATCTAAATGTTGTGAATGATTTGCTCAGAAATAGGTTTAGATATAGAAAAAGGCTGAAGACTGAGCTCTGAGGCATTTCCACATGCATACTAGAGGCTGCTGCTGCTGCTAAGTCACTTCAGTCGTGTCTGACTCTGCGCGACCCCATAGACAGCAGCCCACCAGGCTCCCCTGTCCCTGGGATTTTCCAGGCAAGAACACTGGAGTGGGTTGCCATTTCCTTCTCCAATGCATGAAAGTGAAAAGTGAAAGTGAAGTCGCTCAGTCGTGTCAGACTCTTCATGACCCCGTGGACTGCAGCCCACCAGGCTCCTCCGTCCATGGGATTTTCCAGGCAAGAGTACTGGAGTGGGGTGCCATTGCCTTCTCCAATACTGGAGGCAGTGAGGAGCAACTTGCAGAAGAAAGTGAGCAACACCAGTCAGAGGGAAAATGAAAGACTGATGTTACGGGAGCCAGGAGAAGAAGGGATATCTGAAATGGGAAGTGGTCAATTTTTCCAAAGCCTGCAAATTTACAGAAAATAGTAATGGATATTGACTGCTGAATGTGTCAAAGCAGAATCATTGGTTATCTTGAACGTGGCCATTTTTCTGGTGGTATGTATATGAAAACACAGTCACTCTGGAAATTCATTCTAAGGAAAGCAGGATAGAATTAGGAATTCAAAGTTTGAAAGTCAGTAATGGAGAAGTGCATTAGTTGGAGAAGCGCATTTCAGCACAGAGCTTGGTGTAATTAGAGGATAGGTTTTAGAGAAATATCACTATGTAAGGAGAGCTATGGTCATAGCAAACCATATGACACAATGGTCATAGCAAACACCCTCTTCCAACAACACAAGAGAAGACTTCACACATGGACATCACCAGATGGTCAATACTGAAATCAGATTGATTACATTTTTTGCAGACAAAGATGGAGAAGCTCTATACAGTCAGCAAAAACAAGACTGGGAGCTGACTGTGGCTCAGATCATGAACTCCTTATTGCCAAATTCAGACTTAAAGTGAAGGTAGTAGGGAAAACCACTAGACCATTCAGGTATGACCTAAATCAAATCCCTTATGATTATACAGTGGAACTGAGAAATAGATTCAAGGGATTAGATCTGAAAGAGTGCCTGAAGAAGTAAGGATGGAGGTTTGTGACATTGTACAGGAGGCAGTGATCAAGACCATCCCCAAGAAAAAGAAATGTAGAAAGAAAAAATGGTTGTCTGAGGAGGCCTTAAAAATAGCTGAGAAAAGAAGAGAAGTGAAAGGCAAAGGAGAAAAGGAAATATATACCCATTTGAATGCAGAGTTCCAAAGAATAGCAAGGAGAGATAAGAAAGCCTTCCTCAGTGATCAATGCGAAGAAATAGAATGGGAAAGACTAGAGATCTCTTCAAGAAAATCAGAGATACCAAGGTAAATGTTCATGCAAAGATGGACATAATAAAGGACAGAAATGGTATGGACTTAACAGAAAAAGAAGATATTAAGAAAAGGCGGCAAGAATACACAGAAGAACTATACAAAAAATATCTTCACAACCCAGATAACCATGATGGTGTGATCACTCACCTAGAGCCAGACATCCTGGAATGCAAAATCAAGTGGCCCTTAGGAAGCATCACTATGAACAAAGCAAGTGGAAGTGGTGGAATTCCAGTTGAGCTATTTCAAATCCTAAAAGATGATGGTGTGAAAGTGCTGCACTCAATATACCAGAAAATTTGGAAACTCAGCAGTGGCCACAGAACTGGAAAAGGTCAATTTTCATTCCAATCCCAAAGAAAGGCAATGCCAAAGAATGCTCAAACTACAGCACAATTTCACTTATCTCACATGCTAGCAAAATAATGGTCAAAATCCTCCAAGCCAGGCTTCAAAAGTACGTGAACCATGAACCTCCAAATGTTTAGGCTTGATTTAGAAAAGGCAGAGGAAACAGAGATCAAATTGCCAACATCCGCTGGATCATCAAAAAAGGAAGATAATTCCAGAAAAGCATCTACTTCTGCTTTGCTGACTGTGCCAAAGCCTTTGACTGTATGGATCACAAACTGTAGAAAATTCTTCAAGAGATGGGAATACCAGACCACCTAACTTGTCTCCTGAGAAATCTGTATGCAGGTCAGGAAGCAACAGTTAGAACTGGACATGGAACAACAGATTGGCTCCAAATTGCAAAAGAAGTACATCAAGGCTGTATATTATTACCCTGATTATTTAACTTATATGCAGAGTATGTCATGAGAAATGCTGAACTGGACTGGATGAAGCACAAGCTGGAATCAAGATTGCTGGGAGAAATATCAATAACCTCAGATACACAGATGACACCACCCTATGGCAGAAGTGAAGAAGAACTAAAGAGCCTCTTGATGAAAGTGAAAGAGGAGGGTGAAAAAGTTGGCTTAAAGCTCAACATTCAGAAAACTAAGATCCTGGTATCTGGTCCCATCACTTCATGGCAAATAGATGGGGAATCATTGCAAACAATGACAGACTTTATTTGGGGGGGCTCCAAAATCACTGCTGATGGTGTCTACAGCCATGAAATTAAAAGATGCTTGTTCCTTGGAAGGAAAGTTATGACCAACCTAGACAGCATATTCAAAAGCAGAGACATTACTTTGCCCACAAAGGTCCATCTAGTCAATGCTATGGTTTTTCCAGTGGTCATGTATGGATGTAAGACTTGGACTATAAAGAAAGCTGAGCACCGAAGAATTGATGCTTTTGAACTGTGGTGTTGGAGAAGACTCTTGAGAGTTCCTTTGACAAGCAAGGAGATCTAACCAGTCCATTCTAAAGGAAATCGGTCCTGAATATTCATTGGAAGGAGTGATGTTGAAGCAGAAACTCCAGTACTTTGGCCCCTGATGCGAAGAACTGACTGATTGGAAAAGACCCTGATGCTGGGAAAGATTGAGGGCAGTAGGAGAAGGGGGTAACAGAGAATGAGATGGTTGGATGGCATCACTGACTCAATGGACATGAGTTTGAGTGAATTCCAGGAGTCGGTGATGGACAGGGAGGCCTTACGTGCTGCAGTCCATGGGGTCGCAAAGAGTCGGACACACCGAGCGACTGAACTGAACTAAGAAGAGCTATGGGCTTCCCTGGTGGCTCAGTCATAGAGAATCCACTTGCTAATGCAGGACAAGCAGGTTAGATCCCTGGATCAGGAAGATCCCCTGAGGAGGAAATGGCAACCCACTCCAGTATTCTTGCTTGGGAAATCCCATGGACAGAGGAGCCTAGTGGGCTACAGTCCATGGAGTCACAAAAGTTTGGACTTGACTTAGCAACTAAACAGGAAGGGAGGGCAGCTATAAGCAATTTTATATTGTTGAATGATAAAAGTACCAAGCTGGAAGTGGGGGGAAATTCTGTTCAAGGGCTAGATCCTGAAGGAAATCTATAGAAAGTGAGGAATTACTGAAGAGTTTAATCCCAGAAATATTAATAGCATTATTGCAGCTCTACACGATGTAGCAGGCAAGACTGCAGACAAGACAACCATAGATGGGTTGTTGAAGTGTGTAGGTGAAAGATAATGAGGCTACAAGCTTGAATAGCTATTTGAGACACCAATACAGTATACTAACGCATATATATGGAATTTAGAAAGATGGTAACAATAACCCTGTGTACGAGACAGCAAAAGAGACACTGATGTATAGAACAGTCTTATGGACTCTGTGGGAGAGGGAGAGGGTGGGAAGATTTGGGAGAATGGCATTGAAACATGTAAAATATCATGTATGAAACGAGATGCCAGTCCAGGTTCAATGCACGATACTGGATGCTTGGGGCTGGTGCACTGGGACGACCCAGAGGGATGGTATGGGGAGGGAGGAGGGAGGAGGGTTCAGGATGGGGAGCACATGTATACCTGTGGCGGATTCATTTTGATATTTGGCAAAACTAATACAATTATGTAAAGTTTAAAAATAAAATTAATAAAAAAAAAGAAAAGAGAGCTTATCATAAAACTGGCAAGTCTTGATTGTGCTTTAGTCAAAATGCCTCCTAGGTTTAAGTCTTCAGTGTCTGTGTGCATGACGATGCCGGCATCTATGATGGGCAAAGCTGCAGAAGACCTGGCTTAAGCAGAGGGTTTGTACGCTCATTTTTGCACCTGTTGACATTGAGGCGCTTGTGAGACATGTTGAAGGACTTTTCAAGTACCAGATATTAATTTGAAGTGTTGTGAAGAGGTGTGGATAGGAGACAAACACGTGCACATATTCTGAAATTATTGAGAAATATACAAGGTATTTGACAATTCAAAGATATGGATAACTAGCTCTTGCTAGTTCTAATGGCATTGTGGCAGTTTTCTGAGGAATGAGTGGAAAGTGAGGAAGTAGAAGTTAGTTTGGATTTTTTTGTTTTTTTGTTTTTTTTTGAGTTTCGGAGCTTTGGATTTAGATGAGGGCGATCCAGATTGGACAGTTGTTCAAAGGGTCTGTAAGAGTCAAGAGATAATCTCACTTTTTAAAGGATGGGAATAACTTGAAATATTTATTGTCTGAGGAGAAGGAATGAGAAAGTAACTCAGGACGGAAGTGGGATGATTGAAAAGTCAAGTGTGCATGCAGCTAGAGGAGGATAAACTCAGGACTCAGATGAGTGGTTGGCTGTGAGCAAGAGGAGGGACAACTCAGTCTCTCACACAGCAGGAGAGAAGTTGCTGTGAAGGTAGATAAGGTAGGTAGAGAGATTGAGAAGACTCAGTTTTCTAGAACTCTTGAAAGGCACAAGATCATTGCTGAGAATGAACAGGTTGGGTATTTGACAGGATCTTGAGATCAATGGACTGATGCTAAAGCTGAAACTCCAGTATTTTGGCCACCTCATGCGAAGAGTTGACTCACTGGAAAAGACTCTGATGCTGGGAGGGATTGGGGGCAGGAGAAGAAGGGGATGAGATGGCTGGATGGCATCACCGACTCGATGGACGTGAGTTTGAGTGAACTCTGGGAGTTGGTGATGGACAAGGAGGCCTGGCGTGCTGCAATTCATGGGGTTGCAAAGAGTCGGACATGACTGAGCGACTGAACTGAACTGAGATCAATGGAGGTTTGAAAGAGCATCAGTGAGAAACAGCAAGCAGAGATGACCAAGAGCTGATAAGGAGACCAATGAACCACTCTTGCTTCAATTTGGAGAGCATGAATATGTACAGTTATCAGTGTGCAGTGTTGCTGTTTTTTGTTTGTTTGTTTCTAGAAGCACTGAATAATTAAAGTATAGAAGTAGAGGGAAAACATGAAAAAAAAATGCTAAAGCAAATGTAGGTTTGTATCAGGCAGATAAAGTTAAAAATGAAAGAAAAGAACTGAGAAAGTAGTGGATGGTCCATTATGCGATCCAAGTTGCGTAGAAAAAGATAAGAGGTTAGAACACAATTGATAGAATGAGACTATATGAATGATTTAAGGTAGCAAATAGGTTGAAGGTCATTTGAGATAAGAATAATATAGTGAGGGACCTGGAAGGTGAGTTATGTAATAAAGTGAAGCTTAATATTTCAGAGGAGGAGCATTCCATGTGATGATGGCAAGGTCTGAGAATGGCCACAGAAGTGAATACCAGGTTGAGGTGAGATGGAGTAGAGTTGAAGCCCACAAAGGCTAGTGGTATTAGATGCTGGATGGTTCATCAACATGGAAATTAAAGCCACTCTCATGACACAAGTTGATGTGGGCCAGAATCAACAAAAATTAAAGGGAGGGCCAACGAAGTCAAAAGAAGACAGTGATGGCTGAGATTGTAGAAAAAGGTAAATGAACAAAATCTGGAAGTAGCATTGATAAGCAAAGAAATCAAACCTACCTTCTGACACTGAACGAGATGAAACATGGAATTTGAGCAGCTCTTATTTCAGAAGGCTAACAGGAATACTATTTTCACAGGGGATGGTGGAAGGAATCGTAAATAATAAGCTTAATAGGGGAGAATTTATTTATAATGGAGGGTTCCAGAGGTCTTACTGGGAACATTTGAAAGATAGAGGAGCAGAAAGATTGGGACCAGGACTGAGAAAATCAGAGGAGTAAGGGGATGCAAACGTGAGTAAGCAGAGACAGGACTGTGGGACTTTATATTTTGCACAGCAACCAATGAAGGGAAGCTGATAGAATATTCTGGCTACAAAGATTTACAGAGAACACTGGCTGGTGTAAAGTAGTAGTCTTTGAGAGCTGGAAATGCTGGCCTTTTGGCAGTCTGCTGTAATGACTGATGTGGGAACAACCCTTCAAGGTCAGAGACTGGGCTATGGGCCAGAGGAAGCCTCCCTGTGGCACTGAGACAGAGGCTTTATCTGTGGGCACTGCATTTTCTTCCCCGGCATGGTCAACTTTGCTCTCTTTTTCTTCCATCTGCCCCTTCCTGTTCTTCTCCCTTGCCATTCAACCATGAAAGATCAATCAATCAATCATTGCTTAAGCCCTTGTTCAAAGCTCACTTGGGGTATAGACTTTACCTACTGATTTCCCTGTATGCATGTTACCTACAATGTATGTATTCAGATATCTACTCTTCACTCTTTAGCAGGTTTACCTTGTGTCTCTCTTTGATGGGTTTTGATGCTTTTCAGTAAGTAGACTAATTCTTCATTGGAACTCAGAATGAAGATGGACACTTTCTTCATCCTGCTCACTGGCAGTAATTGAAACTTGGATACTTGCTGTGTAATTCCATTTAATTTCTTCCCATGCTGTCCCACTTACCAAGTGTTCTTTTTTTTTTAAACCACTTCACACACTCATTTGGGCTATGCAGTAATTGTTGGTAACACTCAAAAGGGTATGTGCTCTTCTCTGTATCTTTCTTCTCGGGTATAATTTCCATAGCTTTGGAGTCATCTGGGGTGCTCTGTAGAAGCATGGATAATGTAAGAACCACCCAGAAGGCCTGGTAACTCTACACCTTTCTTAATAAAAGGCAAAGTGCAATTGAGAAATTCAGAATATAGACACATTCCCCATATGTGTCTCACCATGTGGTTCTGGGAGCATGGCAGAGGGCAGAGAGTGAACAGTCTTTGCTTTAGGATCAGAGGTTACTTTTGTATGATTTGCTCTCAAACATCATCTCTGTTGCCCTGACCTGACCAAACGCTGGTGTTTCCATGCCCAGACCTACTGTTGGGACCTTCCTAGCTCACACTGCCTCTGCTTACTATTTAAAATTCACCTGAACAGAATTTACCCAGTCTTGTTGGTTGCTCTGGGCTCAACCTACTGGCCCGCATTTCTAAAAGATGGAGAAGTTGGGCTTTTTGGGGAGCTCAAACTGGTAAAAAGGGCTTGAAACTGAATCTAGAGGGAAAGTGAGAATAAAAACAGCATGACTGATATCCCTATCTTTTGTTCTACCCCTTCCAAACCATTACCCATTTACACATATCTGGTTACATCATCACCCTATTCCAAAGTCCTCTAGGGTTTCCTGACAACCATGGAAGGGAACAAAATTCAAAATTCTTAGCAAGACCTCAAGGTAGTTTATTACTAGGCTTTAAGCTGTCATTCCAGTCACATTTCTTGCCACTGTCATCCTGCTCTTGTGTTTCAGCCACAGTGTACTGACTTTTCTCTCAACACAGAGAGTTTTGGCACACTTGTCTTGCATATGTAAGTACCTAGTTGCAAATTACCCTTCTTCCATCTTTTGCCTGAAGAGCATCTCTATAACCTTCACTTCCCTTTAAATCTCAGTGTAACCTTTACTGGACACTTTGCTCAACACCTACCGCCAAAGATAAGGGCTCTCTTCCATATGTTCTTTATACATATGTCTATTTAATGTTAATATATTTCTAGGGTAGGCTGGCAGGCTAGAAAATCTTGGGCAGGGGATGAATCTGCATTCTATAAGTGGGCTTTCTTTTCCTTTAGTGAAACTTTGGTTTTACTGTTAATGCTTTCAGCCAGTTAATGAGTCCCACCAAGGTTGTTGAAGATAACCTAAAGTCTACTAGTTGTAGAGCTTAATCATTTCTACAAAACATCTTTACAACAACATCTAGTGTTTAACTGAATAACAGAGTATTACAGCCTAGCCAAGTTGACACATAAAACTAATGATTAGGTAAGTATACATATTGATATGCCATTGGAAGTAAGTTTTCATATTTGGCTTTTTTGTTTACAGACTTTCTACTGAAGTGTAGTTGCTGTACAATATTATGTTATAGGTATATAATACAGTGATTCACAATTTTTAAAGGTTATATTCCAATTATAGTTATTAGAAAATGTTGGCTATATATCACCCATGCTGTGTAATATATCCTTGTAGATTCTTTTATACCTAATTGTTTGTACCTCTTATTCCTCCACCCTTATACAGCCCCTCCTCCCTTCCCCCTCCCCACTGGGAACCACTAGTTTGTTCTTTATACCCATGAGTCTGTTTCTTTTTTGTTATATTCACTAGTTTGCTATATTTTTTTAGATTCCACAAAAAAGTGATATCATGTAATTTTTCTTTGACTTACTGCACTTAGCATAATGCCCTCCAAGCCCATCCATGTTGCTGCAAATGGCAAAAGTTTTGTTATTTTTTATGGTTGAGTAGTATTTCATTGTGCATGTGTGTTTCTCACATCTTCTTTATGTGTTCACTTGTTGATGAACACTGAGGTTGCTTCCACACCTTGGCAATTGTAAATGAACCTTGGGTGCGTGGATCTTTTCTAATTAGTGTTTTTGCTTTTGTCGATATATAGCCAAAAGTAGAATTGCTGGGTCATATGGTATTTCTATTTTTAGTTTTTTGAGAAACTAAAAACTGTTTTCCAAAGTGGCTACACCAATTTACATTCCCACCAAGAATGGATGCTAAGTTGCTTCAGTTGTGTCCAACTCTTTGCAACCCTATGGACCTGCCAGGCTCCTCTAAGCAGGAGGATTCTCTAGGCAAGAATACTGGAGTGGGTTGCCGTGCCCTCAAGGGTCTTCAGGGATTGAATCCACATCTCTTTTGTCTCCTGCATTGGCAGGCTGATTCTTTACCACTAGGCTCCACCTGTGACGTCCAACAGTGTTGTATAAGGGTTCCCTTTTCTTCACACCCTCTCCAGCATTTGTTAGTTGTAGACTTTTTAATGATGGCCGTTCTTATCAGTGTAAGGTTTGATTTGCATATCTCTGATAATTAGTGATGGTGAGCATGCTTTCATGTTTCTATTGGCCATCTATATTTCTTCTTCATATCTTTTGTCTCTTTATTTTACTTTTAAGCAAAATAATACATATGCATAGTGTAAAATTCCACTAGGAAAGAAGGGTTACTAGCAAAGAATAGCATTGGTCTGTCTCATCTTTCTTACCCTCTTGGTCCAGCTACCTAAAGATAACCATGCTCAACTTTTGTAATGGTGTATTCTAATATTTAACTTTATGTTTCTAAATTATATGCTTCTGTGTTCCTTCTTTGATTTTTAAATTTCATATATTCTCGGTTTCCTATTAGGTTAGAGAGAGATTTAGTTCTCCTCCCATGTTCCTTTCATTTCCCCACCCCCTTGTCTGTACAGATATATCCTGGTTCTCTCTGACCATCCTTTCAGTGCAGATATATCATAATCTGGGACTAAATTTATATTCAGTATTTACATCATTATTACATAATTATTATTCACAGCTCAGTAAGTATACTACATAGTTTAGGTTTTTCTTCTGGTTTAGCTTTTTGTTTGCCTGGAGTTAATAATTACCGTTTTGGGGAGTTTACACTTAATTTTCTATGTATGCAAGCCCTGTTACCAAAATTTCTGCAAGAGTGATAAAACTCTTAATAAGTTAAACATTATAGGATAGGTGATCTATAATTTCCTTTGAAAAATATGTATCCATCCTTGTATTCCAACCTCAGCTAGATGATCTTTGGGCCTCTCTCTCAACCTTCTGGGACCCCCTGTAATGCAAATATTAGTGTCCTTGATGTTCCAGATGTCTCTTAAACTGTGTTTATTTCGCTTCATTCTTTTTTTCTGTTAAGCAGCAGTGATTTCCGGTGCTCCATCATCCACCTCACTGGCCCTTACGTCTGTATCGTCTAGTCCACTGTTGATTCCTTCTAGTTTTTTATTTCAATTGTTGTATTCTTCATCTCAGGTTGTTCTATTTTCTAACTCATTAGAACCTTCTAACTTCTTGCTCTGTGCATCTATCTGCTCTCCTCCTGAATTCTTTGATCATTATGATCATTACTCTGAATTCTTTCTTGGGTAGATTGCCTATCTCCACTTTACTTAGGTCTTCTTTTCAGGTTTTGTCTTCTTCCTTCGTCTGGAACCTGTTCTTCTGCCACCTCATTTCATCTAAGTTGCTATTTGTATTTTTATATATGTGATACATTAGTTATGTTTCTTGACCTTGGAGAAGTAGCCTTCTGTAGGAGGCAGTCAGTGCATCCCAGCAGGGCACGCCCCTCTTGTCGCCCAAGCTCTGTGTTCTAGGGCTGCCCATAAGAGGGCAGTGCGGGCCCTTCTTTTATGGTGGGCTGACTATGTGAGCAGTCTGGTAGGCTTGGTTGGCCCCTGGCCTGGTTGGTTGCAAGGCCCTGCCAGATGGGATCTGGTCATGAGGTGGCTGGGCAAAGAACACTAGGGGACCCTAGGACCCTCACTGGTGGGCAGACTCAGCATCCAGAAGACTCCAGGGCTATTGCCCACCCACTGGTGGGTGAAGCCAGGTCCTGTGGTTAACGCTGGACTACTGACAGGCAGAGCTGGGTCCTGGAGTCTGGCTGCAGGGCCCAGGGATCCTAGAGAGCTGATAAGGGGGGCTGGCTCCTGACACAGTTGGGTATGGAGTCTGGGGTGTCCCAAAGCTGGTGCTGGCCTGCTAGTGGACAAGGCGCGTTTGGTCCCGGGGTAGAGTTTGGCCTACTGTGGGTGGCCTGGGTCTATAATCTGTGGGATTGTGGATTTCTTGTGTCTAGTGTCTTCCCCCTGTGAGTGAGTCAGTCTAGAGGCACCTGTGGGCTCAAAAAAGTCTTTAGCCAGCCTGACTGCTAATGTGTGGGGCTGTGTCCCCACCCAGTTACTTGTTTGGACTGAGGCATCCTCAGCACTGGTGCCTACAGATTTTCAGGAACAGGTCTTAGTTCTAATAAGCTAGACGGAGGATCCCACAATGCCAGTAGTAGTGTCCACAGAGTAGAACATTCCCAAGTGTGACTGCCACCATAGTCTAAGTCCCCCGGGTGAGCCACAGCTGCCCCTCCACCCCACCTCTCTCACAGATCAGCAGGTAGGTCTGGCCCAGGTTTCTATCAAAATCCTGCTTTTGCTCTGGGTTCCAGTGCATGTGAGATTTTATGTGCACCCTTTAAGAGTGAGGTCTCTATTTCTTTCAGTCCTACGAGACTTTCAACAGGAAGCCCCACTTGTCTTCAAAGCCACGTGCTCTGGGGGCTCATCTTTCCAGTCCAGGATTCCTGGGCTAAGAAGCTCAATTTAGGGCTCAGTGCTCTTGCTTTTAGGGGAGAAAGTCTGCCATGTAATTATTCTCTTAGCTTGTGGGTTGCCCACCCAGTGGTATAACATTTAATTATAGTGCAAGTCTGCCCCTCCTACCCATTTCATAAAGTTTCTTCTTTATGTCTTTAGTTGTAGAAGATCTTTTCTGGTGGGTCCTGGTTGTCCTGCGGATAGTTGTGATTTTGCTGTACTCGCGAGAGGAGATGAACTCAGCATCTTTCTACTCCACTGTCTTGGCCAGTCTTCTCAGATATCTGGAAGTAGCTGTAGCAGAAGGATCTTACTGTGGAATATGGAGTCAGTCATTAATTTTTTTCTTTATTGGTCACATATAATAGCTATTGTTATAAATATCTAACAATAATTTTAGGGATATATTCATTGCTTTTGTATAACTTTAGGCATTTGTATTCAAAACTAAGGGGCTTCTCTGGTGGCTCAGTGGTAAAGAATCTGCCTGCAATGCAGGAGACCCTCCCATAGAGGAGGGCATGGCAACCCACTCCAGTATTCTGCCTGGAGAATCCCACAGATAGAGGAGCCTGCTGCTGCTGCTGCTAAGTCACTTCAGCCGTGTCCAACTCTGTGCGACCCCATATAGGGTCACAAAAGTCAGATGCGACTGAGCACACGTGCATTCAAAACTAAATAGATGAAATTTCTATTTTGTTGGAGAGTGAGCAGAAACAGCTGTATTATTTAAAGACTTTAAAGTAGGATTTTAATAACTAAAAGAAGTGAGGTAAGAAAAGTATGCTTGAAACAAAGAAAAAGATTGGAAATGTCAGAGATCTTTTCTCTCAGAAAAAGACAGAGTATTAGGAAGAACCCAAAGGAAACTCTAATGTGATTCTAGACATAAAAATACATATTTACTCATGAAAGAAGATACACGGATAGCAAATAAACATAGGAAAAGGTACTTTATAGTATATGTCATCAGGGAAATGCAATGAAATATCACCTCAGGGAAATGCAAAGTAAAACAACAGTAAGACACTACTACACATCTATTAAAATAGCCCAAATCTAGAACACTAACAACACCAGATGCTGGCAAGGATGTGGAGAACAAGAACTATCACTCGTTGGCAGAAACGGAAAATAATATGGAAAATTAGGAGGAAGTCTGACAATTTCTTAAAAAACTGAACATACTCTTAACCTTCTTAGGATCCAACAATCATGTTCCTTAATATTAACCCAGGTGAACTGAAAACTTATGTCCACAAAATACATCAACATGGATTTTATAGGAGCTTTATTTAAATTGACAAAACTCAGAAGCAACTGAACTGTCCTTCATTGGGGTGAATGGATAAGTAAACTGTCCAGGAAATGACATATTATTCATTGGTAAAAATAAATGAATTATCAAGCCATGAAAAGACATGGAGGGACCTAAATGCATATTATGAAGCAAAAGAGGCCAATCTGAAAAGGCTGCATACTGTATGATTGCAACTATAAGATATTTTGGAAGACTTTAAAATATGAGAATAAAAAGATCAGTGGTTGCAGGGTTTGGGTAAACAGACCACAGATGATTTTTAGGGTAGTGAAAATATTCTCTGTAATACTGGAGGACATTATGCTGAATAAAGGAAGCCAGACACAGAAAGATATGTATTGTACTATCTCACTTGTATGTGAAATCTAAGGGAAAAAATTTAGCTGAACTTAAAGAAACAGAGAGAAAATGATGATTACCAAAGGCTTAAGGGTGGGGGACAAGAAGTGATAATAAGCAAGGGAACACATTTCCAATTATTAGATGGATAAACTCTAGAGGGCCAATGCATATGATGACTAATGTAAATAATAATATGTTTTAAACTTGAAATTTATAAAGGGGTAGATTTCAAGTATCCTCACCACATAGAGATACACAAGCATGGTAACTATGTGAGATGATGGATATGTTAATTACTTGATTGTGCTAATACCTTCACAATGTATAGGAATATCAAACATATACTCTAAACATATATAATTTGTCAATCATGCTTCAATAAATCTGGAAAAAATAGAACTCTGAATCCAGAAAAAATAATCTTCAAAAGGTAAATACATTTTTAGAGAAAGCAAAATTGAATTCATTGACTTCAGATATGCACTGCAAGGAGTACAAAAGGAAGTTCTTTAGGCTGATAAAAAGTGAGACAAAATGATACTTGGCTTCTCAAAAAGAAGTTGAAATAACTGATAATGATAACTCTGCTGCTGCTAAGTCACTTCAGTCGTGTCCGACTCTGTGCGACCCCATAGACGGCAGCCCAGCTGGCTCCCCCGTCCCCGGGATTCTCCAGGCAAGAACACTGGAGTGGGTTGCCATTTCCTTCTCCAATGCATGAAAGTGAAAAGTGAAAGGGAAGTCACTGAGTCGTGTCCAACTCTTATGGGGGTACATATAAAAGTTCTTTTTTTTTCCTTTTAATTTCTTTAAAATATATATAAATATTTAAAGCAAAACTTGTAATGTTTTTGAGACCTATAGACTTATGAATTAAAAGGACTAGATGGACTTTTATAGTTGCAAATTTTCTAGAGTAGACTTTGAAAAATTAAGAATGAATATTGTCATCCATAAAGCAATCACCAAAAAGTGACTTGTAGCTAAAACCCAGCAATCTCAACCCTAGTTATTTACCCAAAATAAATTAGAAGATAACAGCACAATCTGGAGATCCCAGGTGTCAATCCACAGGACAATAGATAAGCACATTGATATTCATACAGTAGCATACTACTCGACAATAAAGTGGAAAGACTTACTGTTTGTGCATGCATTGACATGGATAAATCTGCTGAACACTCAGCTGAGTGAAAAAGTCTCGTACAAAGGATGCATACTGCACAGTTTTATTTATATGACATTCTAGAACAAGCAAATACAATTTTTTTTCAGGAAAAAATATCAGAACCAAGTTTATCTCCAGAGTAGAAGGGATAGTGATTGACTGGAAAGGGGGAAAAGAAACTGTCTGGGGTTATGGTAATATCCCTATCTTAATAGGGGGCTTGGGTTACAACAGATGTATGCATTATCAAAATGCAACAAAAGTAAAGATTTGTGTATTTCACTGTATGGAAATTTTATATCCAAAGACAATAACTGTTGAGCAGTTATTGAGCTCTATTAATGATGCACATGGTGAAGAATTTAGAGAGAGTTAGGTATCTGCAAGTTGCTTTAAAATACCTCAAAAATAGATAGAATGATATGTGTAATAGAGAGGGATGAATAGATAGGTATGTAATGAATGCAAGTCTAATAAAGGTTAATGATACAATCTAGGTGATTTGTATACAGGTGTTGATTGCATGATTTTTTTTCAATTTGCTCTCTGATTGAAAAATTTTAGGGTTTGATTTTTTAGCTATGGGCTTCCCTGGTGGCTCAGACAGTAAAGAATCTGCCTGTAATGCAGGAGACCCACATTTGATCCATGGGTTGAAAAGATCCCCTGGAGAAGGGACTGGCTATCCACTCCAGTATTCTTGCCAGGAGAATTCCATGAACAGAGGAGCCTGGCAGGCTACAGTCCATGGGGTGGCAAAGAGTCAGACACAACTGAGCAACTAATATTTTGTTTTCAATTTCTTTACCTATATCTTCAGAAACAAAAGTGTTTTATTATTATACGGTACTGGGCCAAAGCAATCCTGAGAAAAAAAAATGGAGCTGGAGGAATCAGAGTCCCTGACTTCAGACTACACAGTCTGAAGCAACAGTCATCATAACAGTATGGTACTGGCATAAAAACAAATATAGATCAATGGATAGAAGTAGAGCAAGCAAATAACTGGAAGACAGTGTCTTCAATAAGTAGTGCTGGGAAAACTGCATAGCTTAATGTAAAAGAATGAAATTTGAACATTCTCTAACACCCTGCACAAAAATAAGCTCAAATGTGTTAAAGACTTAAATGTAAGGCCATATACTATAAAACTCTTAAGGAAAACAGAGGCAGAACTTGCTCTGAAATAAATCACAGCAAGATCTTTTGGGTTCACCTCCTAAAATAATGAAAATAAAAACACAAACAAATGGGAACTAATTAAACTTAAAAGCTTCTGCACAGCAAAGGAAACTTAACAAAATGAAAACACCACCCACAGAACGGGAGAAAATATTTGCAAAAGAAGTGACCAATACGGAATTAATCTCCAAAATATACAAACAGCTCATGCAGCTCAATATCATAAAAACAAACAAACCAACCAAAAAAATGGGCAGAATATCTAGATAGTCATTTCTCTAAGGAATACATACAGATGGCCAAACAGCACATGAAAAGATGTTCAATATCACTAATTATTAGAGAAATGCAAATCAAAACTACAATAAAGTATCAGCTCACACCAATCAGAATGGCTATCATCAAAAAGTCTACAAACTGTAAATGCTGGAGATGGTGTGGAGAAAAGGGAACCCTCCTACACTGTTGGTGGAAAGGCAAACTGATACAACCACCATAGAGAACAGTATGGAGGCTCCTTAAAATGCTAAAACTGGAACCTACCATATGATCCAGCAGTCCCACTCCTGGGCATATATCCAGAGAAAACTACAATTCTAAAAGATGCATACAGCATCAGTGTTTATTACAACACTATTTACAATAGCCAAGACATGGAAGCAACCTAAATGTCCACCAACAAACGAATGAATAAAGAAGATGCGGCATATATTTAGAATGGAATACTACTCATCCACAAAAAGAATGAAGTAATGCATTTTTCAGCAACATGGATGGACCTAGAGATTGTCATACTGAGTGAAGCAAATCAGAGAAAAACAATATATGATATCACTTATATGTGGAGTCTAAAAAAATATACAAATGAACTTACTTACAAAACAGATTCACGGACTTGGAAAACTGTATGGTTACCAAAGGGGAAATGTACTGGGGAGGGATAAATTAGGAGTTTGGAATTAATACATGCACACTACTTTATAAAAAATAGATCATCAATAAGGACCTACTGCATAGCACGGGAAACTCTACTTAATATTCTGTAATCATCTCTATGGGAAAAGAATCTGAAAAAGAAGGATTTATGTATTTATATAACTGAATCACTTAGCTGTACACCTAAAACTAATACAACATTGGAAATCAACTATACCCCCGAGTAAAATAAAAACTAAATTATCAAAAAATTAAATATGGCACTGGACGCCATATTTTTCTACAAATAATCAAGCAATGACGAAGAGATAAGGGAATCCAGAAGTGTTTTGGAACATACCTGAAGAATCAGCTTCTGCTTGGGTGAAAGAATTCCTAAAGTCTCAAATCCTTTTAGCATGGAAGTAGATGAGGTTAACTTCTGTTTTCTCAAAAACCCAAGGGTTCAGAGCAGGTGGAGTGTGACTTTCAGTCTGAAATTGAGAAGTGCCTTCTTTATTCACCAGCCATATCTGGAGGGATCAGCCACTTGATTGACGGAGCCCTAATGACCTGGTGCTTTACGTTGAAAACAGTGCTGCAGGTGTCTTCCAAGAGGATGTCTCAGGTAGGACAGTGAGCACGCTTCCTTGGTAAATCATACCTCACCATACACAAATAAGCTCTTTGTTTGGCCTGGGGAGTGTATTTAAAAATCTACCATCTCCACTTGGATTTACAACTGTCTGAGACAGTTCTATACTTCTTTTGATGATAGACACATTTATACCTGTTCTTCACTCAAAATTTTTCTTTTGCCTGAAATAAGGTAGCAGATCTTATAGTTCAAGCATGTCACCTTATTCTAACAGATAAAGCTTATGTTCTAGCTTCTGTCCTATTGATTTGAAAATTAGACAATGGTGTCTCACAAGTCCTGGATTTTATTGGACTTGGAGAAAGGATGTGGTCTCTTGGAAGCAGTGGTGATTGGCTGGGAGGGAGCTGAACTGAGCCCCTCTCTCTGTGGAATAAGAACAGAATATTCATGAACAGAGTCATATGGTGAACAGAAACCAATAGAAGAACATTGATAGGTAGAGGTGAATATACTATACTGATGGTAATAATTCTAGACCCTTACTTGGGAATGAAAATTGAAAAAAGCTTGAAATGGATATTACAACCTTCTCCTCCCCTTTTTACCTCACTTCTTCCTTCTTCTCTTCCTTCCCTTTCTCCTATTCTTATACCAATAAACTGTAGGACAGGGATTGTTATATATATATATGTATATATATATATAAAATATGTATTATAATAATACTTATACAACATCTTTTTATGGGTAGACAGATGTCAATCTTGCTGATTTTCACATAATGAATCATAAACACAGAAGGCTGGACCATTACTATGAACACTGCTTGGGTGCAGAATTAAGAGGAATGTTGCTGAAAGATATGAGAGTCTTCACCCCAGAATCTGTACAGTTATGGATAAATTATTTTTTAAAAATGTATTGGCTTGTTTGTTTAGATCCCATCCTTCTTCACCCAAATAATTTGATATACCTTAAAATATAACACACATGTAAATGTACGTGCATATAACATTCCTTGTCAAAATAGGAATGAAAATCATGTAGAAAGACAAGGTAGAAAAATACTAGCAAAATATAATGAAATATTACAGTGAATTGTGCATTTCTTATAAGCTAATGAGTCATATACTTGTTTTCAACAGGACAGAGTAAGCAAAGCTTACTTTAGTAAGAAAGTAAAGAAAACTTTACTTTTCTTTAAGTGCTAAATTTTTAAAGAAGTTTAATATATTCATACTATGCATGAATATTTATGGAGTTCTTTAGAAAGCTTTTTTTCTCTCACTAATACAAATTTATAAGTATTTCTGTCTCATTTTACAGGAGAATAGATTGAAGCTCAGAGAAATATGGTTTGGTAACCAGTAAATTACAGAGCAGTAGTTCCAGCATATATCTCTTCATGTTACCATATCACAGACATTGACCACAATAATGGATGCTGTGTTCAATAGGACATTTATTAAACTTGCAGGAATGGACAGCATGTGACCATATCCTGTACTGACCCTAGGTTAAAAACTGAGGACAGAGAGGTTAAAGCAAAACTGGTTGAGTGACTTGCTGTTTGGGATAATTTACTGAAGTCTAGGTATTCTGCTTTTCAGTAATTCCAAATTTATGTGAGTTTAGGACTTCAGAAGGACTTCCCTAGGGGCTCAGACTGTAGAGTCTCCCTGCAATGCAGGAGACCTGGGTCTGATCCCTGGGATGGGAGAAGGGAATGGCAAGCCACTGCAATATTCTTACCTGGAGAATTCCATGGACAGAGGAGCCTACTGGACTGCAGTCCATGGGGCTACAAAGAGTCAGATACAACTCAGCGACTAACACTTTCACTTCTAGGACTTCAAAATAACTGACGGAATTGAGGCAAGATGTGCTCCTTAGACTAACAGTCTCATTATTTTCTTGATTGGAAATTGTATCAATCAGAGTCCCTGCAGGAAACAGATGGCACCACTCAAACTGGGTAATTGGAGTTGAGTAAAAGGACTCCTTACAAAGGAGTGGGGACAATTTAGAGAAATCAACATGAGGCAGTACAGGACTTCCGGAGAGGAACCATTGAAGGAATAGCACCCTTACAGGAAAGGGAGCTAGAGGAACAAATTCCTTGCTGCTGCTGCTGCTAAGTAACTTCAGTCTTGTCTGACTCTGTGCGACCCCGTAGACAGCAGCCCACCAGGCTGTGCCATCCCTGGGATTCTCCAGGCAAGAACACTGGAGTGGGTTGCCATTGTCTTCTCCACAAATTCCTTGATCATTTTACAAATCTCCTGGCCTTTGACCAGACTCGACAGGAAGCTAGAGGACATGGATCCTTTTGATACAGTAGGTCATGTAGGTTTGATACAGTAGGTCATGATTCATGTAGGTCAGTGTTCAGAGGCAAAGAGCAGGATGGAGTGGGAATCCAGAGGTGCATAAGCATGAAAATGGATGGACAGTGGTACAGGGATGAATTTAACTTAGATGACCATTATATCTGCTACTGCGGGTACGAATCCCTTAGAAGAAATGGAGTAGCCATCACAGTCAACAAGAGTCTGAAGTGCAGTACTTGGATGCAGTCTTAAAAATGACAGAATGATCTGTTTGTTTCCAAGGCAAACCATTCAGTATCACAGTAATCCAAGTCTATGCCCCAGCCAGTATTGCTGAAGAAGCTGAAGCTGAATGGTTCTATGAAGACTTACAAGACTGTCTAGAACTAACACCCAAAAAAGATGTCCTTTTCATTATAGCGGACTGAAATGCAAAAGTAGGAACTCAAGAAACACCTGGAGTAACAGGCAAATTTGGCCTTGGAGTACAAAATGAAGCAGGGCAAAGGCTAATAGAGTTTTGCCAAGAAAATGCACTGGTCATAGCAAACACCCTCTTCCAACAACACAAGAGAAGACTCTACACATGGACATCACCAGATGATCAACACTGAAATCAGATTTATTATGTTCTTTGCAGCCAAAGATGGAAAAGCTCTATACAGTCAGCAAAAACAACACCAGGAGCAGAATATGGCTCAGATCATGAACTCCTTATTGCCAAATTCAGACTTAAATTGAAGAAAGTAGGGAAAACCACTAGACCATTCAGGTATGACCTAAATCAAGTCCCTTACCATTATACAGTGGAAGTGACAGATTCAAAAGTTTAGATCTGATAGAATGCCTGAAGAACTATGGACAGAGTTTCGTGACATTGTACGGGAGGCAGTCATCAAGACCATTCCCAAGAAAAAGAAATGCAAAAAAACAAAATGGCTCTCTGAGGAGGCCTTACAAATAACTGAGAAAAGAAGAGAAACAAAAGGCAAAGGAGAAAAGGAAAGATATACCAGTTTGAATGCAGAATTCCAGAGAATAGTAAGGAGAGATAAGAAACCTGTCCTCAGTGATTAATGCAAAGAAATAGAGGAAAACAATAGAATGGGAAAGACTAGAGAGCTCTTCAAGAAAATTAGAGATACCAAGGGAACATTTCATGCAAAGATGGGCACATTTAAGGACAGAAATTGTAGGGACCTAACAGAAGAAGATATTAAGAAGAGGTGGGAAGAATACACAGAACTATACAAAAAAGATCTTCATGACCCAGATAACCATGATGGTGTGATCACTGACCTAGAGCCAGACATCTTGGAATGTGAAGTCAAGTGGGCCTTAGGAAGCATCACTATGAACAAAACTAGTGGAGGTGATGGAATTCCAGTTGAGCTATTTCAAATCCTGAAAGATGATGTTGTGAAAGTACTGCACTCAATCTGCCAGCAAAACTTTGCCAGTTGAAAAACTCAGCAGTGGCCCCAGGACTGGAAAAGGTCAGTTTTCATTCCAATCCCAAAGAAAGGCAATGCCAAAGAAGGTTCAAACTACCACACAATTGCAGTCATCTCACACGCTAGCATGGCAACCCACTCCAGTGTTCTTGCCTGGAGAATCCCAGGGATGGGGGAGCCTGGTGGGCTGCCATCTATGGGGTCGCACAGAGTCGGACACGACTGAAGCGACTTAGCAGTGGCAGCACACACTAGCAAAGTAATGGTCAAATGGTCGGGTCTGACCAAGCCAGACTTCAACAGTACCTGAACCATGAACTTCCAGATGTTCAAGGTGGATTTAGAAAAGGCAGGGGAACCAGAGATCTAATTGCCAACACCTATTGGATCATCAAAAAAGCAAGAGAATAACAAAAAAAAAACCATCTACTTCTGCTTTATTGACTATGCCAAAGCCTTTGACTGTGTGGATCACAACAAACTGTGGAAAATTCTTAAAGAGATGGAAATACCAGACCACCTAACCTGACTCCTGAGAAATCTGTATGCAGGTCAAGAAGCAACAGTTTGAACTGGACATGGAACCACAGACTGGTTCCAAATGGGGAAAGAAGTAAGTCAATGCTGTATACTGTCACCCTGTTTATTTATTTTATATGCAGAGTACATCATGTGACATTTCAGGCTGGATGAAGCTCAAGCTGGAATCAAGATTGCTGGGAGAAATATCTGTAACCTCCGATACACAGATGACACCACCCTTAGGGCAGAGCCTCTTGATGAAACTAAAGAGCCTCTTGATGAAGGTGAAAGAGGAGAGTGAAAAAGTTGGCTTAAAACTCAACATTCAGAAAACTAAGATCATGGCATCCAGCCTCATCACTTCATGGCAAACAGATGGGGAAACAATGGAAACAGTGACAGACTTTATATTTGGGGGCTCCAAAATCACAGCAGATGGTTAAAGCAGCCACGAAATTAAAAGACACTTACTCCTTGGAAGGAAAGTTATGACCAACCTAGACAGCATATTAAAAAGCAGAGACATTACTTTGCCAACAAAGGTCTGTCTAGTCAAAGCTTTGGTTTTTCCAGTAGTCATGTATGGATGTGAGAGTGGGACTATAAAGAAAGCTGAGCACCAAAGAATTGATGATTTTGAACTGTGGTGTTGGAGAAAACTCTTGAGGGTCCCTTGGACTGCAAAGGGATTCAACCAGTCCATCCTAAAGGAGATCAGCCCTGAATATCATTGGAAGGACTGATGCTGAAGCTGAAACTCCAGGACTTTGCCCACCTGATATGAAGAACTGACTCACTGGAAAAGACCCTGATGCTGGAAAAGATTGAAGCCAGGAGGAGAAGCAGATGACAGAGGGTGAGATGGTTGGATGGCATCACCATGAATTTGAGCAAGCTCTGGGAGTTGGTGATGGACAGGGAAGCCTGGTGTGCTGCATTCCATGGGGTGAAAAAGAGTCGGACATGACTGAGCAACTGAACTGAACAGGGATGAGTTCTCTAGGACAAGCAAACAGAACAGAAATTTGTCAAGTGCTGCTCAAAGAAAAACCTGTCTGTTCTCTATCACTGCTGATGGTTTTCATATAGATTAAGTTCTTAAAAAAGGTAAAAAAGTAAAGCTTTCCTTGAACACCAGTATATTCTAGGTACTATGTCGGTCACTTTCTATATGTCTGCTCATTTAATTCTTAAAATAATAATATTGGACATGATGATCACTGTTATATTTGTGGGACATTAAGGCTCAGATAGGCTAAGAAATTTATCTCGTAAAACATCTAATAAATAACAAATCTGAAATTTGAACCAGCATTTTTCTAACATTGAATCTTGGACTTTTTTCACTTTTACAACTTTCCTGCCCACTTTATATGTCACCAGAGGAAAGCCATAACACGTCTAACACTCAAGTAGAAGCTTGATGTTTCTGAAGAAGTAGTTTTAAATTACTTACATATACAAATCAGGGTTCAGTCAAGACGAATAGTCACCACTCAATGGAGTATGGTAGAGAGTAGTTAAATCTGGAAACTTCAGAGACAATAACCAGCCATATGCCTTTCCCATAATGATAGCTGCCATTTTCTGAATACTTAAAATATAGACTATTCACTCTCTACGCATTAAATCAATTCATCCTCATATCAATCATATAAAGAGAAAATTTGAAGGTGAAGAATGGGAGGAGAATGAACAAAGTCAGTGGGGTAGGCACAGTAGTTAGACTTCTCTGAATAAACCTTGTCCACACAATTATACAGCAAAATTTTAAAAAATTCCCCCCAAAAAGAAGAAAAAAAAAGTTAAATTGATATAAATTTGTGGGCAGAGCTTATAGAGAGGAACATTTTCAAGTGATTTAAACAGAGTAGTTTATCTATACATCTTTAGAGGGGTATACCTTAAGGACTCAGTGTGTTGTGCTCAGTAACTCAATCATTTTTGATTCTTTGCATCCCCATGGACTGCAGCCCACCAGGCTTCTCTGTTCATGGAATCTTCCAGGCAAAAAATACAGGAAAGAATTGCCATTTCCTCCTTGATGGGATCTTCCCGACCCAGGGATCGAAACCTCGTCTCTTGTGTCTCCTGCGTTGACAGGCAGGTTCCTAACCACTAGCACACCTGGGAAGCCACCTTAAGGACAAAACTGTAGAAAGAAATTCTAAAATGGTTTAATGGAATAATATTATAATGATACTGATGTTGTTATTCTGAAACTACTACACACACAATGTATTTTTACTATCTTTAGGACCTAGGAGTTTTGGTATGATAGAAAAAATATAAAATAAAAAAGTTTAAATTTAACCTCTGTATTATCATCAGAACTGGAAATATGAGTACATATTTATAATGTATAGCATCATACACTGAAAAGACTTAAAAATAACAACAGATTTGGTAGCAAGAAGCACCACCAGCATACAAATTGTGTTATATGAAGATCTTTACCTACTATAGGAGGCAGAATGGGGAAATTACAGATTCTAGGTCCATGACAGAAAATATGCAAGATGAGCTTAAAATACCTTATTATACCAGAAAGTAAGGAAGCTATCAGAAACTCTTGGGGCCATGCCAAAAAGGACTCAGGAACCAATGTGAAGAGACTCCCATTAGACCAAGATGAGGCATTTTGTGCATCTGAAAGACAGTGAAAGTGAAGTCGCTCAGTGGTGTCTGACTCTTTGCAACCCCATGGACTGTAGCCTACCAGGCTCCTCTGTCCATGGGATTTTCCAGGCAAGAATACTGGAGTGGGTTGCCATTTCCTTCTCCAGGAGATCAACCCCACACAGGGATTGAACCCGGGTCTCCTGCATCGTAGATAGATGCTTTACTGTCTGAGCCACCAGGGAAGTCTAAAGGCATAATAAAATTTATGGGTTAAAACACCAAAAATATGAAAAATCAATGATAACATGACATTTAAAAAAGAAACACATGAGACTAATTAGTTAGATTAATTGATCTAATTTTAATTAGATTAATTGATCTAATTTTAATTAGATTAAAATTAAAAGCAGAGGTAATCATGGACACAGCAAAAAGACAATCTACAGAATGGGAGAAAATATATGCAAGTAATATGGCCAATAAGAGGTTAACATCTAAAATATATAAATCACTGCTGCAACTATCAAAAAATGATTTCAAGAAATGAACGGAAACCTAATAGACATTTTTCCAAAGAAGACATACAGTGATCAACAGGCACATGAAAAGATTCTCAACACTGCTAATCATCAGAGAAATGCAAATCAAAAGCACAGTATCACCTCACATTTGTCAGAATAGCAATCACCAAAAAGACGACAAGTAACAAATGTTGGCGAGAATGTGGAGAAAAGGGAACTGTCATATTCTGTTGGTGGGTGTGTAAATTGGTACAACTGCCATGGAAAACAGTATGGAGGTTCCTCAAAAACTAAAAACTATATAATTCAGCAATCCCACTCCTGGGTATATATCAGAAGAAAATGGAAACAAAATAGAGGCATGCACCTCAATGTTCATAGCAGCATTATTTATAATAGCCAAGCTATGAAAGCAACCTAAGTGTCCATCAACAGACAGAAAGATAAAGAAGATGATTGTATATACGTGTGTGGAAAAGTGAAAGTGTTAGTCGCTCAACGTGTCTGACTCTGTGACCCATGGAGTGTAGCTCGTCAGGCTCCTCTGTCCATGGGATTCTCCAGGCAAGAATACTAGAGTGGGTAGCCATTCCCTTCTCCAGGGGGGTCTTCCCGACCCAGGGATTGAACCCAGGTTTCCTGCATGGCAGGTGGATTCTTTACCATCCAAGCCACTAGGGAAGCCCTCTGTATGTGTGAGTATATGTGTATATATATGTGTGTGTGTATATATATGTGTATATACACACAAACACACACACACAGGAATATTACTCACTCATAAAAAATAATGAAGCACTGCCATTTCCAACAGTGTGACGGTCCTAGAAGATATTATGCTTAGTGAAATAAGCCAGACAAAGACAGAAACTCTCAGCACTTATACATGGAATCTAAAAAATAAAAACAAATGTGTATAAGAAAATATAAGCAACCTCACAGATACAGGAAAAACTAGTGGTTGACAATAGGGAAGGGAAGGGGGAGCATGGAATTGAGTTACAAACTACTGTGTATAAAATAGATAGGCAACAGGGCTACATTGTACAGCTCAGTGAACTATAGCCATTATTCTGTAATAACTAAATGGAGTGTAATCTATAAAAACATTGAGTCAGTATGTTGTACACCTAAAACTAATGTAATATTTTAAACCAACTATACTTCAATAAAAAGTGAAAAAAGCCAGTGACAAACTTGAACTTTGCTAAAGAACCAATTCTCAAATTTTTTTTTTCTGAAAACTGGTAATGAGAGAAAGAATTAAGTATTCCACCTTCTTCTCCTATACAACCTCATGATTACCAAATATCTTGAGGTTTATTTTTATAAAAGTATCCCAGCTAACAAATAACTTAAAGAATTAGAAGATCACCATTTTGCAGGCCTCTAATAAAAGAGTGGCTCTAGGTAATTATAATCAGTGGCTACTAGTATCACACAAAGAGAGAAAACCAGACACTGTGTGCCTCCTGTGGGAATTTGAAACACATTCTATGAAATATTTTTTGACAAAGTATCAACAAGTCAAATCAAGCTTCTAGGTATAACTCTCACTTAATGGGAAGTACAGTGGTAAAAGAACATGTTAAATATTACCAGAGAGTTATCCGGACTGTGAGAAATACTATAGAGCATCATTAATAATTCGATTTCTTCACAAATAAATTGTAAGGGAAAATGAGAGAGAAGAAGCTGTAATTTTTAAAAGATGTGAGAAATCCATAAAAATGTAATCTGTGGATATTGTTGGGATCTTGATTCAAAAAACTATAAAAGCATTTATGAGATAATTAGGAATATTTCACACTGGATTTTAATAATACTATGAAATTATTATAGTTATGTAGATTAATGATATAGTTACATACTTTAAAAAGAATCTTTATTTTAGGATACTTACTGAACTAATGAAGTAATAAGATGTCTGTGATTTGGTTCAAAATAATAAAGGGGTTTAGAGGTTGGAGTTATGTAGGAGGGTTAATAGAACAAAAGTTACTCTGAATTGATATTCATTGAAGATGGGAAATGGGTATGTGGGTATATTTCTCTTTACATGTATATTTGGACTGTTACACAATAAGGTTTTTAAAATGTGTTTCAATAGATGAAAGTCAAAGTGTTAGTTGCTCAGTTATGTCTGACTCTTTGCAATCACATTAACTGTAGCCCACAAGGCTCCTCTGTCCATGGAATTTTCCAGGCAAGAATACTGGAGTTTGTAGCCAGTCCCTTCTCCAGGGGATCTTCCCTACTCAAGGATCTAACCCGGGTCCCTTTCATGGCAGGCGGATTCTTTACCGTCTGACCCACAAGGGAAGCCACAGTAGATGGGACTACCAAATTCCACAGGTGAATGTTTCAGAGATCATTTTAAATTAAAACAAAATAACTCATCCAGTCATCCATTTAAAGGTGCTCTTCTACAAATCCTTTTATACATGTAATGGATATGAATCTTGGTGTATAAACTCCAGTATGTAAGAGAAAGAACTTCCTCAAAAATTTCACTTCAGTTCAGTCGCTCAGTCATGTTCGACTCTTTGTGACGCCATGGACTGCAGCACACCAGGCTTCCCTGTCCATCACCAACTCCCAGAGCTTGCTCAAGCTCATGTCCATCGAGTCAGTGATGCTATCCAAGCATCTCATCCTCTGTCATCCCCTTTTCCTCCTGCCTTCAGTCTTTCCCAGCATCAGGGCCTTTTCCAATGAGTCAGTTCTTCACGTCAGGTGGCCAAAGTATTGGAGCTCCATCATTGCTTCCAATGAATTTTCAGGACTGATTTCCTGTAGGATTGACTAGTTTTGATCTGCTTGCACTCCAAGGGACTCTCAAGAGTCTTCTCCAACATCACTGTTCAAAAGCATCAATTCTTCAGCACTCAGCTTTCTTTATAGTCCCACTCTCATATCCATACATGACTACTGGAAAAACCATAGCCTTGACGAGAGCTTTGTTGGCAAAGTAATGTCTCTGCTTTTTAATATGCTGTCTAGGTTGGTCATAGCTTTTCTTTCAAGGAGCAAGCGTCTTTTCATTTCATGGCTGCAGTCACCATCTGCAGTGATTTTGGAGCCCAAGAAAATAAAGTCTGTCACTGTTTCCATTGTTTCCCCATCTATTTGCCATGAAGTGATGGGGCTGGATGCCATGATCTTAGTTTTCTGAACGCCAACTTTTTCACTCTCCTTTTTCACTTTCATCAAGAAGCTCTTTAATTCTTTGCTTTCTGCCATAAGAGTGGTATCATCTGCGTACCTGAGGTTATTGATATTTCTCCCAGCAAGGTTGATTCCAGCTTGCACTTCATCCAGCCTGAAATTTCACATGATGTACTCTGCATATAAGTTAAATAAGCAGGGTGACAATATACAGCCTTAATGTACTCCTTTTCCTATTTGGAACCAGTCTGTTGTTCCATGTCCAGTTCTAACTGTTGCTTCTGCATACAGATTTCTCAGGAGGCAGGTAAGGTGGTCTGGTATTCCCTTCTCTTGAAGAATTTTCCACAGTTTGTTGTGATCCACACAGTCAAAGGTTTTTGAGTCAAAGTCTCAAGAATTTACTGAAACCCAATTTAGGTTCTGTAAAGATCCAACAAGTGGAAATACATGGAAATTTAATTCCAGTCCATTGAGTATCCCCCCCTATTTTTATCTTGGGTGCATCCAAGGTCAGGGCCACATTGCCATGATGTGAGATTGGGGGGCATCTGGTCCCAAGTATCATTTGTCCATGCTGATATCTGTGAAAACATCCCTCATGCCATCTGATCCTTGATCTTTAGTTCATGCAGATCACCAGGAATCATCCCTTTTCCAATCCTCAAGGCTCCTTCCAGTCTGGCTTTTTCTAGTGGATAATTTGGTCCCCCTGTCAGATGCAAAGGAGTCCTTGTGTCTACACCAGACTATGGTGTTGAGAATTTTTGTGAGGTTCTCCCAGTGCTGTCTGCCTGGGTACACAGCACAGCCACTCCTTCTCTGAAGTCTTGCCTCTCCTGAGGACTCTAACCTGAAAGGAAGCACTCGTCTCCTCCTCTGTCACATTCCATGGATTCTCTAGAGTTCACATCACCCCTTCCACTACTGGCCCCACACAGGGTCAGTGAAGCCAGGGGCAAGATGTCTTCCGGGTACCTACTAATGTCAGCTACACGGACCTCTTCCTCCACTTCCTTTGCTCTCACATGTCAAGAACACTGTTCTAGTCTGGGAAGCAGGAAGCCTTGTTAGTATCAATATTTTTCACTCTGCTCTGAGTCATTTCTATTTCCCTGAGAGCTAGGTATTTAAAATTCAAAGACCAAAATGAGGCTCTTATTTCCTTTCTGAAACAGCCTCTTCCCAGTGGGAATGAATGAGATGCCTGAGTGCAGAGCTAGGCAAGGGAAGTGGAGATGGCAACAATAATATTAATGTATTTTTGAAAAACAGTACCAACAATAGTAAGTGGCGAGCGCTATTCTAAGTGCTTTACATGTACTCATTCATTGAATTCTCATAGCAATCCTATGAAATAATTACTGATATTTCCATGATGTGAATCATAAAAACAAGGCACAGAGAGGTTAAATTATTTGTCCAGGGTTGCACAGGTGATAAGTGGTAGCACTGGAATTCCAATCTCAGGCAGTCTGGCTTCAGTTATGTTCTCTTTAAACCATTAGGAAAGATAAGCTGGGAAGGAAAAAAGACCCAATGCATTTGCAAATGCTTGTTGAGGTCTTTTTTCATGTATATTCCATTTTTTAAAAACCATCAGCAGTATAAAACCATCTGCCTCTTCATCATTTTCTTTCCTTCATCCACATAGTGTATTTAATGTAGAGAAAGAAGCTTCAGACTTATTGAAGTCTCACAGATACATCTTACTGTAGCACTGGAATCTGCATGATTAAATTTCCATTTTAATTCAGATGAGGGCTGTAACTAATGTTCTGATGGACCCACAGTGAGGACACAGGAGTGCTGTGATGCAAACCCAAGGCCACCTGATTGACCAAGGTCATTCTTATTTCCTGAACACCTTGGGGAATTGAACTGCATTTTGACCTGGAATTGAAAGTGGACAGTTGCAAGGCCCCTGCAAGCATCTGACCCTGCCAGGGGAGAGGAATTTCAGGCCTTGGGCCTGGCAGATATCTAGATACCTTTCCCCAGCTGGGACTCTGCTTGCCTTTACACAGCATTAATGAAAAGGCTAGAGGAGTAACAGATGGAACACACTCAGACCTTCCAATCAGGGTTCTTCGATCCCCTTCGGGTCCTCTCCGACCCGTGCATCATCTGCATTAAAAAACCCCGTGGATCATTTTCAGCTGCTTCCCGTCAGCCCACATAACATCCTTTCTGACACTCCTCTGGGAGAGTCCCACATCGTCCTATAACAACAGACCGGGGAGGGTACAAATAATTAGAACTTAGATTGTCAACTCGGTCTCTAAAGTCAGTCACACAGAAAATGCGCCAGCTTGACATATGATGCACAGTCTCATTTTATGGAAATAAATGATCTAAACTGCTTAGTTTGGGGTAAAAGTTGATAGCGTATTTTATGTGTCCCAATCACTCATTTTTACGGGAGCAGAAGCAATCACATTGATTAAGATGAATTCGTCAGAGCCAACATCAGTGAACCAGACTTGCGTTGTTCATGGAGTACCATTCATTTAACTTTGGCTTTTCTTCTCTTCCCCTCACCCACCACCAGAGATGATACATGTAATTTAAAAAGGAGTATATAGATGTAAATGTATTGAGGAATAAAGATGCTCAGGTATATTAAGTGGTCTCTGTAAGAAATTGTTATTGAGATACGACTGTATATTGCAAAGTTGTTATTGGAATCCTAAATTGATGCACAAAAAACACACACACACAGACACACACACACATTGGTTGAGGTTAAACTGTTCTCCTCCCTTTCTTGTCATAATAACTTAACATAATGATAGTGCTGTCATTATAAATATTTGGAGGCTTCTGCATCTTGATAATTGATGGATTCTGAATGTTAGAGAATCATTTTTAAATCAGCACGGGCATCATGTTCAAAGTGTTTCCTTGGATTTTCAGAATGAAAACCAGAACCATCTTCTGTTTCTTAGGAAATGACTGGGAAGCAGAAGAGAGGAAAATACACCCAGCTCTCTGTTATTTTCTAGGTCTTCCTCTGGTAAATTGAAAACGGTACCTCCCCTCTGTGAATCTACCACCCTCCACATGCTTGGCCCGGATGCCGTACACCTGCTCAGCGTCAGCCGGAACCCACCGGAGCATATGGCAGCTCGCATATTGCCTCATCCCAGGATGGGTTGGGAACGCTGGTCACCTGGGCTCTGTTTTCAAGTGGTATGACAGCAGCTGTGGGAAGCCCAGAGAATGACAGGCTCTCACTGCTCTTCTTACCAGTGGGAAAGAAGAGCGAAGAGAACAGAAGGGAGATGTTTTCAGATACCCAGCAGCTATGACTTGACTGCTCTGTAAAAGAACACACCACTCACTGGCTTTCCCCACTGTGAGCAGGTGCAATAGAAGGGAAACCCTGATTTTTTTCCTTAAACTGCTAGTCAATTGTAGTCGACAGAATTATGGCCACTAAAGAGATTTAATCTCTAATTCCCAGTACCTGTGACTATGTTATTTTATGTGGCAAAGCAGATTAGACAGCAGATAGACTTAAGGTTTCTGGTCATGTGCCTTTAAAATAGGAATATTATTCAGATAACCTGGGTGGGATCATTGTAATCACAAGTGTCCTTAAACGGGGAAAAGAAGGCAGGAAATGTCAGAGTAATGCTATGTGAGGACTCGACCTATTGTTGCTGGCTTTGAAGATGAAGGAAAGGGGCCACTAGACAAGTAATATGGGCAGCCTCTAAAGCCTGGAAAGGGCAAGAAATAGATTCTCCCCTAGAACTTCCAGAAAGGTGCACATCCCAGCCCCATGCCTTGATTTTAACCCAATGTGACCCATGTTGGAACTGTGAACCCAGAAACTAATAGAATAATGTGTCTTGTTTGTCATAATAATTGTCATAACAGCAATAAGAAACTGATAAGTGGAGTGCTGGCTTGAGTGGTGGCTCTCAATTTTTGAGTGTATTAAAGACAGCTGGGTAACTTTTAAAAGTCCTCAGGTGGGACCATACCCCAGAGCAGTCATATCAGAATTTCTTTAAGTGGGACCCCAAAATCAGAATTTTATAAACTGCCTGGTGATTTAAGGGCAGAAGCAAAGTTGATGATTTAGTGGATAGAACCCCAAAAGTGTTTGGAGACAAGAAAACTGAGTTCAAATTCCATTTCTATCATTTCAAGATTGAGCTCAGTTTATTTCACCTACACATGAAGTGCACATGTACACATATATTTGTATCTATAATATAGATAAATGTATATATTTACCTATAGATATATAATGTATAAATATATAGATAATGTATAAAATGAATTCATGTATGTATCCATATGCACACACAAATAACCCTTCTGTGAAATGGGACCTTATTTGTGAGGTTTTACATGTAAAGAGAATTGTTCAGTCACTCAGTCATGTCCAACTCTTTGTGATCCTATGGACCACAACATGCCAGGCCCCCCTGTCCATCACCAAAACCCAGAGCTTACGCAAACTCATGTCTATAGAGTCGGTGACGCCATCCAACCATCTCATCCCCTGTCGTCCCCTTTTCCTCCCACCTTCGATCTTTCCCAGCATCAGGGTCTTTTCCAGTGAGTCAGTTCTTTGCATCAGGTGGTCAAAGTATTGGAGTTTCAGCTTCAGCATCAGTCCTTCCAATGATATTCAGGACTGATTTCCTTTAGGATTGACTGGTTGGCTCTCCTTGCTATCCAAGGGACTCTCAAGAGTCTCTTCCAATACCACAGTTCAAAAGTATCAACTCTTCAGTGCTCAGCTTTCTTTACAGTCCAAATCTCAAATCCATACATGACGACTGGAAAAATCATAGCTTTGACTAGACGAACATTTGTTGGCAAGCTAATGTCTCAGCTTTTTAATATGCTGTCTAGATTGGTCATAGCTTTTCTTCCAAGGAATAAGCATGTTATAATTTCATGGCTGCAGTCACCAACTGCAGTGATTTTGGAGCCCCCCAAAATAAAGTCTCTCACTTTTTGCAATGTTTCCCCATCTGTTTGCCATGAAGTGATGGGTCTGGATGCCATGATCTTAGTTTTCTGAATATTAAGTTTTAAGCCACATTTTTCACTCTCTTCTTTCACTTTCATCAAGAGGCTCTTTAGTTCTTCTCTTTCTGCCAGAAAGATGGTATCATCTGCATATCTGAGGTTATTGATATTTTTCCCGACAAGCTTGAACCCAGCGTGAGCTTCATCCAGCCCAGAATTTCAAATAATGTACTCTGCATATAAGTTAAATAAGCAGGGTAACAATATACAGCCTTGACGTACTCCTTTCCTGATTTGGAACCAGTCTGTTGTTCAATGTCAACTTCGAACTGTTGCTTCTTGACCTGCATACAGATTCTCAGGAAGCAGGTAAGGTGGTCTGGTATTCCCATCTCTTTAGGAATTTTCCACAGTTTGTTGTGTTCCACAGTCAAAAGCCTTGGCATAGTCAATAAAGCAGAAGTAGATGTATTTCTGGAATTCTCTTGCTTTTTTGATGATCCAACAGATGTTGGCAATTTGATGTCTGCTCCCTCTGCCTTTTCTAAATCCAGCTTGAACATCTGGAAGTTCACGGTTCATGCACACAGTTCAATGAACAACCCAGCTGTACATTGAAGCCTGGCTTGGAGGATTTTGAGCATTACTTTGCTAACCTGCGAGATGAGTGCAATTGTGCAGTAGTTTGAGCATTCCTTGGCATCGCCTTTCTTTGAGATTAGAAGAAAACTGACCTTTCCCAGTCCTGTGGCCTCTGCTGAGTTTTCCAAATTTACTGGCATATTGAGTGCAGCCCTCTCACAGCATCATCTTTTAGGATTTGAAAGAGCTCAACTGGAATTCCATCACCTCCACCTGCTTTGTTCATAGTGATGCTTCCTCAGGCCCACTTGACTTCACATTCCAGGATGTCTGGCTCTAGGTGAGTGATCACACCATCATGATTATCTGGGTCATGAAGATCTTTTTTGTATAGTTCTTCTGTGTATTCTTGCCACCTCTTCTTAATATCTTCTGCTTCTGTTAGGTCCATTCCATTTCTGTCCTTTATTGTGCCCATCTTTGCATGAAAATTTCCCTTGGTATCTCTAATTTTCTGGAAGAGATCTCTAGTCTTTCCCATTCCATTGTTTTCCTCTATTTCTTTGCACTGATCACTGAGGAAGGCTTTCTTATCTCTCCTTGCTATTGTTTGGAACTCTGCATTCAAATGGGTATATCTTTCCTTTTTTCCTTTGCCTTTTGCTTCTCTTGTTTTCATAGCTATTTGTAAGACCTCCTCAGACAACCATTTTTCCTTTTTGCATTTCTTTTTCTTGGGGGGTGGTCTTGATCACTGCCTCCTGTACATTGTCACGAACCTCCATCTATAGTCCTTCAGGCATTCTGTTTTTCAGATCTAATCCCTTGAATCTATTTGTCACTTCGACTGTATAATTGTAAAGGATTTGATTTACGTCATACCTGAATGGTCTTCATGGCAAACAGATGGGGAAACAGTGTAAACAAAGGCTGACTTTATTTTTCTGGGCTCCAAAATCACTGCAGATGGTGGTTGCAGCCATGAAATTAAAAGATGCTTACTCCTTGGAAGAAAAGTTATGACCAATCTAGACAAAATATTAAAAAGCAGAGACATGACTTTGCCATCAAATGTCCATCTAGTCAAGGCTACGGTTTTTCCAGTGGTCATTTATGGATGTGAGAGTTGGACTGTGAAGAAAGCTGAGCGCTGAAGAATTGATGGTTTTGAACTGTGGTGTTGGAGAAGACTCTTGAGGGTCCCTTGGACTGCAAGGAGATCCAACCAGTCCATCCTAAAGGGAGATCAGTCCTAGGTGTTCATTTGAAGGACTAATGTTGAAGCTGAAACTCCAATACTTTGGCCACCTCATGCGAAGAACTGACTCATTTGAAAAGACCTTGATGCTGGGAAAGATTGAGGGCAGGAGGAGAAGGGGATGACAGAGGATGAGATGGTTGGATGGCATCTCCGACTCGATGGACCTAGGTTTGGGTAGACTCCAGGAGTTAGTGATGGACAGGGAGGCCTGGCGTGCTGAGGTTCATGGGGTCAAAAGAGTTGGACACGACTGAGCGACTGAACTGAACTGAATGGTCTAGTGGTTTTCCCTACTTTCCTCAATTTTAGTCTGAATTTTGCAATAAGGAGTTCATGATCTGAGCCACAATCAGCTGCAAGTCTTGTTTTTGCTGACCGTATAGAGCTTCTCCATCTTTGGCTGCAAAGAATATAATCAGTCTGATTTCCGTATTGACCATTTGGTGAAGTCCATGTGTAGAGTCTTCTCTTTTGTTGTTGGAAGAGGGTGTTTGCTATGAACAGTGCATTCTCTTGGCAAAACTCTGTTAGCTTTTGCCCTGCTTCATTCTGTACTCCAAGGCCAAATTTGCCTATTACTCTAGGTATCTCTTGACTTCCTTTTTTTGCATTCCGCCCATCAGAACAAGACTCAGTTTCCCCCTCAGTCAGTCTCTTGTATCAGGAAGCTTCCATAAACCTCTATCATTATCCATCAGAGCGCAGATAGAATGAAACTACAATCCCAGAAAACTAATCAAACTGATCACATGGACCACAACTTTGTCTAATTCAGTGAAACCATGAGGCATGCCATCTAGGGCCACCCAAGATGGACAGGTCATGATGGAGAGTTCTGATAAAACGAAGTCCACTGGAGATGGGAATGGCAAACCACTTCAGTATTCTTGCCTTGAGAACCCCATGAAGAGTATGAAAAGGCAAAAAGATAGGACACTGAGAAATGAACTCCCCAGGTCAGTTAGGTGCCAAATATTCTACTGGAAACAGTGAAGAAATAACTTCAGAAAGAATGAAGAGATGGAGCCAAAGTAAAAACAATACCTAGTTGTAGATGTGACTGGTGATGGAAGTAAAGTCCAATACTGTAAAAAGCAATATTGCATAGGAACCTGGAATGTTAGGTCCATGAATCAAGGCAAATTGAAAGTGACCAAACAGGAGATGGCAAGAGTGAACGTTGACATTTTAGGAATCAGCAAACTAAAATGGACTGGAATGGGTGAATTTAACTTAGATGACCATTATATCTACCACTGTGGGCAAGAATCCCTTAGAAGAAATGGAGTAGGCCTCATAGTCAACAACAGACTCCAAAATGCAATACTTGGGTGCAATCTCAAAAAACAACAGAATGATCTCTGTTCGTTTCCAAGGCAAACCATTCAATATCACAGTAATCCAAGTCTATGCCTTGACCAGTAATGCTAAAGAAGCTGAAGTTGAATGGTTCTATGAAGACCTTCAAGACCTTCTAGAACTAACACCCAAAAGAGATGTCCTTTTCATTATAGGTGACTGGAATGCAAAAGTAGGATAGGAAGTCAAGAAATACCTGGAGTAATAGGCAAATTTGGCCTTGGAATATGGAATGAAGCAGGGCAAAGGCTATTAGAGTTTTGCCAAGAGAACGCACTTGTCACAGCAAATACCCTCTTTCAACAAGACAAGAGAAGACTTTACACATGGACATCACCAGATGGTCAATACAGAAATCAGATTGATTATATATTCTTTGCAGCCAAAGAAGGAAAAGCTCTATACCGTTGGCAAAAACAAGACTTGGAGCTGACTGTGGCTCAGATCATGAACTCCTTATTGCAAAATTCAGACTTAAAGTGAAGAAAGTAGAGAAAACCACTAGACCATTCAGGTATGATGTAAATCAAATCCCTTACAATTATACAGTTGAAGTGACAAATAGATTCAAGGGATTAGATCTGATAGACAGAATGCCTGAATAACTATGGATGGAGGTTCGTGACAATATACAGGAGGCAGTGATCAAGACCACCCCCCAAGAAAAAGAAATGCAAAAAGGAAAAATGGTTGTCTGAGGAGGTCTTACAAATAGCTATGAAAACAAGAGAAGCAAAAGGCAAAGGAAAAAAGGAAAGATATACCCATTTGAATGCAGAGTTCCAAACAATAGCAAGGAGAGATAAGAAAGCCTTCCTCAGTGATCAATGCAAAGAAATAGAGGAAAACAATGGAATGGGAAAGACTAGAGATCTCTTCCAGAAAATTAGAGATACCAAGGGAAATTTTCATGCAAAGATGGGCACAATAAAGGACAGAAATGGAATGGACCTAACAGAAGCAGAAGATATTAAGAAGAGGTGGCAAGAATACACAGAAGAACTATACAAAAAAGATCTTCATGACCCAGATAATCATGATGGTGTGATCACTCACCTAGAGCCAGACATCCTGGAATGTGAAGTCAAGTGGGCCTGAGGAAGCATCACTATGAACAAAGCAGGTGGAGGTGATGGAATTCCAGTTGAGCTCTTTCAAATCCTAAAAGATGATGCTGTGAGAGGGCTGCACTCAATATGCCAGTAAATTTGGAAAACTCATCAGTAGCCACAGGACTGGAAAAGGTCAGTTTTCTTCTAATCCCAAAGAAAGGCAATGCCAAAGAATGCTCAAACTACTGCACAATTGCACTCATCTCACAGGTTAGCAAAGTAATGCTCAAAATTCTCCAACATGTCTTCAACATACATGAACCGTGAACTTCCAGATGTTCAAGCTGGATTTAGAAAAGGCAGAGGAACCAGACATCAAATTGCCAACAACTGTTGAATCATCAAAAAAGCAAGACAGGTCCAGAAAGAACATCTACTTCTGCTTTATTGACTATTCCAAAGCCTTTGACTGTGTGGATCACAACAAACTGGAAAATTATTAAAGTGATGGGAATACCAGACCACCTTACCTGCCTCCTGAGAAATCTGTTTGCAGTTCAAGAAGCAACAGTTCAAACTTGACATGCAATAACAAACTGGTTCCAAATAGGAAAAGGAGTATGTCAAGGTTCTATATTGTCACCCTGTTTATTTAACTTATATGCAGAGTACCTCATGAGAAATGAGGCACAAGTTGGAATCAAGATTGCCAGGAGAAATATCAATAACCTAGATATGCAGAAGATGCCACATTTCTAGCAGAAAGCAAAGAACTAAAGAGCCTCTTAATGAAAACGAAAGAGGAGAGTGAAAAGGTGACTTAAAAGTCAACATTCAGAAAACTAAGATCATGGCATCCAGCCTCATCACTTCATGGCAAATAGATGGGGAAACATTGCAAACAGTGAGAGACTTTATTTTCAGGGTTCCAAAATCACTGCAGATGGTGACTGCAGCCATGAAATTAAAAGATGCTTGCTCCTTGGAAGAAAAGTTATGACCAACCTAGACAAAATATTAAAAAGCAGAGACATGACTTTGCCATCAAATGTCCATCTAGTCAAGGCTACGGTTTTTCCAGTGGTCATGTATGGATGTGAGAGTTGGACCATAAACAAAGCACCTAAGAGCACCTAAGAATTGATGGTTTTGAACTGTGGTGTTGGAGAAGACTCTTGAGAGTCCCTTGGACAGCAAGGAAATCTAACTAGTCCATCCTGAAAGAAATCAGTCCTGAATATTCATTGGAAGGACTCATGCTAAAGCTGAAAGTCCAATACTTTGGCTACCTGATGCGAAGAACTGACTCATTGGAAAAGACCCTGATGCTGGGAAAGGTTGAAGTCAGGAGGAGAAGGGGACGATAGAAGATGAGATGGTTTTATGGCATCACCGACTCAGTGCACATGAGTTTGTATAAACTCTGGATGTTGGTGATAGACAGGGCGGCCTGGCGTGCTGCAATCCATGGGGTCCCAAAGAGTTGGACACGACTGAGTGACTGAACTATAGTGAATCTTCTCTTTCCCATAGTTGCTGTGGAAATTAGAGGGAACAAACATAAAGCATCTTCATAGTTCCTGGCCTCCAATCATGACTTAGTAAATGAAAAATTATATAGTACTACAGGTCAAGTTCAAATCCAGTGAATGGAATGGAAGAATATAGTGGATATACAGTAGGAGCAAGAATACAGGAGAGAGTGATCAACTAGGCAGGAAGTGAGCTAAGGGCCTCAGGGCTGTGGCTGGGCCAGATATCCATCCCAGTAGGGATGGGCACAGCCTTGTGCAGGGGCTCTGGCCTGCTGAACACTGAACTCTGAACCAAGCCTAAAGAGAATGTGGAGACCTAGGAAACCTGGTAAGCTTTACTGACACTTAAGAGTGCAATGGGCCAGCCCATGCACAAATAACGCATGTGTTTTCAGCCACACTTCCCAGCTCCAACGTTCATCCCATCATTAATCCCTCAAGGGCGGGGGCTGTGCGGCCTGGGTTCTCCATAATCTGACTCCCCAGCTGAGTTCTGGGCACCCGGCAAATGTCCAGCACTGAGTATCCGCTGTTTCATTAGTCCGTAAAAGTAAAGTAAAAGTGAAGTCGCTCAGTCGTGTCCGACTCTTTGCGACCCCATGGACTGTAGCCTACCAGGCTCTGAGGAGCCTCTCAGTCCATGGAATTTTCCAGGCAAGAGTACTGGAGTGGATTCCCATTTCCTTCTCCGGGGGATCTTCCCACCCCAGGGATTGAACCCAGGTCTCCCGCACTGCAGGCAGACGCTTTACCATCTGAGCCACCTGGGAAGCCTCATTAGTCCGTAAGAGTCACACGAAAACGGTTAAGAGAAACGTAGCACATTCTGCCCTGCTTTAAACTGCAGGAAGCGGAAAATAGTGTGGTTCTTGAGACCAAGGTCCTGAAGCCAGAGTTTGGGCCACAGAACTAGTGCCTGTTGAGTTCGGGCTCACAGTTTGATCTGGATGGTTTACTGATCTTCCTTAGCGTCAGTTTATCTGTTTAGCAGCATTGAAGTGAGAGGCAGTAGCTGCTGGGTCAGTCTCCTAGGATGAGTGCCCCAGTCAAGTACAATGAATGTGCAAGTTTTCCATGAATTTGAAATCAAGTAATAATATGGGGCTCAAGAGAGGGGAAAAGATGTTTGCTCCTTGGAAGAAAATCTATAACAAGCCTAGACAGCATATTAAAAAGCAGAGACATCACTTTGCAAACAAAGGTCCATACAGTCAAAACTATGGTTTTTCCAGTAGTCATATTATTGGATCATAAAGAAGTCTGAGCCCTGAAGAACTGACGCTTTCAAACTGTGGTACTGGAGAAGACTCCTCAGAGTCCCTTGGATAATAGCAAGGAGATCATCCAGGAAATCAACTCTGAAGGACTGAATTTATTGGAAGGATTCCAATTCACTGAAAGGACTGATGCTGAAGCTGACGCTCCAGTACTTTGGCTATCGTATGCGAAGAGCCAACTCATTGGGAAAGATCCTGATGCTGGGAAAGATGGAAGGCAGGGGAAGGAGGCAACAGAGGGTGAGATGGTTGGATGGTATCACTGACTCTGGGAGATAGTAAAGAACAGGGAAGCTTGGTGTGCTGCAGTGCATGGAGTCGCAAACAGTCAGACACAACTTAATGACTGGACAACAACAGCCAGGGAGGGAAATCTTACATCTGGTTGGGGAGAAAAGAGAAAAAATTTTGAAGAAGCTGTCTAAGTGTAGTAGCTAAGGAAAGTTTCTTGATGTTGTTCAGGATTCAGAATTTGCAACTGATACAAATGTGTTAATGGTGAGCACAGACTGGACAGAGCGTGGGTTGTGAGGTTACTTACGTCTTGGCTCAGATCATAACCTGTTCACTCACTGCCTGTGGAACCTCATCCAAGACACAACTTCTTTGACCCTCTATGTCCTTTTCTACGAACAGGAGTGATGATCTGGATATAGCAGGGCTGCCCGTTAAGAACTTCCCTGCATGCCTCTAACAGTGCCTGCAGCGTAGAATGTGAAGACTTAGCATGCTCCCCGTTTCCTGGGGCTCTCTCAAGAAGACCAGTTGTCTAGAGAGGGGGTCCCCAACCTCCGGGATCTAATGCCTGATGATCTGAGGTGGAACTGAGGTAATAATACTAGAAATGAAGTGCCCAATAAATGTAATGCACTTGAACCATCTTGAAACCATCCCCTTTCCCCCATCCATGGAAAAATCATCTTCCACAAAACCAATCCCTGGTGCCAAAAAGGTTGGGGACTGCTGGTCTACAGGACAGGTTATAGAAGACTTGGAAGTCTTGGAAGTCTACAGAAGACTTGGAAGTCTTCTCCCCCTAAAAGTAAATAATTATTTATTTTGGTTGTAGTTTTTAGAGACTTCATATATATATATATATATATATATATATATATATATATGATGTATATGTGTGTATGTACATATTCATATATATGCATATATGCACACACACACATATATATACATTCTTACAGTAAAAAGCTAAAAACCAATAAAGCAAAAGCTCCATTAATCCCCTTTATAGAGCATAGGTTTCCTTTAAAAAAAAAAAAAGCAACTAGTTTTCACCAGTGAAACATGAAGCCAAACTATTGTCCTGTCTGACTTCAAGGATCAGACAGCTGGAATTTGTTCCCTTGAGGCATAGTCAAATCTAAAACCATCCTCAGAAGGCTCTAGAGAAATGCACTTAGCAGCTCTAGTGATTTGTGGGTTGGCAGTCTTTTCCTGGGTTCTAATTGGGGCCAGATCAGCTGCCTCCAGCCACTCCTAATGTTCCCTTTTTATGCCACTCCACTGTGGTGTATGTAGAGTCTAAAAAAGAAAACATGGGCCAGGAATCGGAGGATGCAATGCTCACAGCCTAGTGCTTCCTGTGACTATCTGGTAGCTCAAGGCAGCTTATGGAAACTCTGCTTATCAACTTCCTCATCTGTGAAATGGGAATGGTATTAGTTATAACTATGTCACCAGATTGCTATGAACAGTAAATGACATCGTGCTTTAAAATCTTGAGGTATTTCTGAAATATGAAACATTATGAGACATACATATAATAAAAAAATGGAAGATCATTTGGAAAATAAAAGAATGCAAAATAATAAATGTAATTGCATATTACTCCCTGCTAATCACGTTCCTAAAAGTGGTTTCATAAAATGCTCCAGGTCTCATCTTTTGCTGTTGTACTGTATAGACTCACCTGCAGTTTATAACTCTGAATGGTCTGTAATGAAAGCCTTTCGTTCAACAAATATTTGTCAAGCACCTACTAAATGCCAGCCCTGAAACATACTAGTAAGCAAAACAGACCAAACGATCTGCCCTCAAGGTGCTTTCCTGACTTTGGGAAATCCTAGGAATGGTGACTTGTGAACATCCTCTGATACAGTGAAGTCCCAGGCTCTTGTTTTACTCATCTGCGCACTATAATCCTGGGGCCCAGATCTCTCAAAAAATCCACTATTCGGCTTTAGTCCAGGGACAGGCATTTGGTATTTAAGCCAGGCCAGTGTTTGGTGCTCAGAAGTTGGACAGGAACCATGTGCTGAGTGCCAGCAATGCTGTTTGAGCACTGGTATCTGGGTTTAATTTCCACTGTCTGTCAGAGGGACGCTTTGATCAGACCTTGCATTTTTTCACTTCTCCTAAGTGACCAGAGGCTACTACTGGCCCATTACCCACTGCCTCCATGCGAGCCCTGAGCTGGCCGTGCCATCAGAGATTTATTTACATGAATTTCTCCCTAATCGCCCCGCGCATGCTTCTTTCTCTCCCCTCCAGTCATGGTACAGTGAGTGCTGGGAACTCAACATGGGAGTGGATATGTGTGCAGGTAGATAAGAGACAGGGAACAGGGCAGGGGACCCACACTTTTGCAGAAGGAAGTGCAGCACGAGTAAGCGACTGCAGCTGGCTCTTAATGGCTTTTCTTCTCTGCCGTCATTTTCCTTTAAGCCCAAAAGCAACTCTTTGTAATACGTGTTAAAATTATGGTTCAGATTTCTGATGATCAAGTTACATAGATTAAAGTAATGGATACCAGACTCCGCATCAATTCAGGTATAAATATGGATGAAATGAATGTACATTATCCGCTGTTATAAATCTGTGTGTTCAAGGAAAGACATAAATCTCCCAAACCTTTCCTACCTCAGGGTATGAAGTTTTGGGTTTTTTTTTCCCAGTGTTTTCGATGAAATTATGATTTGGAATAATTTGCTGGTTTTGCAGAAACCTCTAGCTTTTTTTTTTTTTTTTTTACAAGAAAGGGTAGAAGTATATTATTTATAATGGCAAGTCATTAAAATGCTCCAGGAAGTTATCATTGTGGAGAGGGGGAGGCTGGAGAGGGAAAGGGGTTATATGGCATTCCAGATGTGCACGTGGGGAGAAGGGCCATGCATTTGGGGAAATTTATAGCACCTGGCTCCCGTGGTAAAGGGTTCTTGGCCTGGAGGCATTTCTGTTTGCGCCCTACCCCTCTTGGCCCTATCAACACTGTACATGGAGGGGCTCCAAGGCGTCAGTGCGTGATGGACACATGGCCACAGGATGTTGTGGTCTGGACAGGAAGGTGGAGCTCTCACTCCTGCTAAGCCACAGGGCTGATAAAGTATCTGAGCTCCCGGTAGCCTGGGGCCCTCATAGGAGCAAGAAGAAACCTCATGATGAGAGAAAAAGAACAGAGCTGAGTACTCTGCAGACACGCGTGCCCCAGCACGTGGCTCAAGAGATGCATGTTTGGTCATCCCTGTTTGCCCCTCTTGAGTTTACAGTCTACAGAATGAAGATGATAATACATATTCCATAAGCCTGGGGTAAGGGCTGAATGAGATTGTGTGTGTGTGTGAAGAACCTAGCTCTTCTGCTGAAACTCCCAACCTGCAGCTTCAAGGACTCCTGAGCACCAAGGTCCCAAATGGAACTGCACTCTGGACCGACCCCACACCCATCCTCCAGCTCCCCTCCGCCAAGGCCTTGCTGACCCCACATGGATGTCCATCTGTGGCTCAAGTCCTGGGTTAGCCTGTAAAGAACCCACCTGCCAAAGCAAGAGATGCAAGAGATGTAAGTTTGATTCCTGGGTTGGGAAGATCCCCTAGAGTAGGAAATGGCAACCCACTCCAGTACTCTTGCCTGGGAAATCCCATGAAGAGAGGAGCCTGGTGGGCTACAGTCCATGGGGTCGCAAAGAGTTGGACACGACAGCATGCACACGCATGAAGTCCTGGGTAGTGAATGAAGAACTTCACAAGGAGTGCAGGCTCTTTCTGTACTATTGCTCCATGCTCCCTCCTGTGCAGCATCTAAATTAGCCAACCACCACTTGTCCTCATTCCAGCCAGCAAAAGGGGAAATGGGAAAAACAGGGCACAGCCCTTCCTTTTAAGGACCAACCTGGAAATGGCCCACATCCTTTTTCCCACATTCACCTGGTCAGAACTTTGTCAGGTAGCCCTACCTACTCACAAAGGGGCCAGGTTAAAGTATCCTTTAGCTGGGTAGCCATGGGCCTTATTAAATTTTCTTACCATGGAGGAAAGGGATGTGGATATTAGGCAATAATTAGCAGTCCCTTCTAAAGGGGGAGAGGGGGTGGTCCACAGGGAGTTATGCCAGAAACTCAAACCATATGGTTGAAGAGAGATTTAGATTCTCTAGGGGTGGAGAAAGAAAGATTGTTACCCCATGGACCATGAAATGTGTTTATGCCCAATAATCAGATGAATTAGAATGTAACTCTGTGGCTCACTTTGTCAATGTGCAGAGTCTAGGGGCAAGGCTTCTGGGCCTGTCCTATTACAGGTCAAGTGAAGTTCACATTCCTCTGTAGCCTGTGCCTACCCAATGCCCAGGGTGGTTTGACCTTGGTATTTCCAGCTCATTTCCCATGACCTGCTATGTAGCCATTCGTTCCCAATTGTTGAATGAATGGATGAGTGAATGAATACATGAGTAGAAACTAAACTATGGGATGGCAGTGGGCACTTGCCTACAAAGTAGAAATAGAGTTGCAGATGTAGAAAAGAAACGTATGGTTCATCAGAGTGCAAGGATGGAAAGGATAAATTAGGAGATTAGGATTGATGTAGACGCACTAGATAACTAATTAGGACATACCGTGTAGCATAGGACGCTCTACTCAGACCTCTGTAGTGGCCTATATGTGAAACAGTCTAAAAGAGAGTGGACGTATGTATCACTGGTTCACTTTGCTGCACCCCTAAAACTAACAACATTGTAAATCAACTATAAAAAAAAAAAAAACTAACTAAAAATAGAGCCACCATATGATCCAGCAAACCCATTCCTGGACATATATCCAGAGAAAATGCTAATTTAAACACCCAAATGTTCATTGCAGCACTATTTACAATAGCCAAGACATGAAAGCAACCTAAATGTCCATTGATAAAGAAAATGTGGTACATATATACAATGGATTGTTACTCAGCCATAAAAAAGAATGAAATAATGACATTTACAGCAATATGGATGGATCTAGAGATTATCATAATGAGTAAAGTCAGAGAAAGACAAATATCATGTGATATTACATGTATGTGGAATCTAAAAAAATAACAAAACTGAATTTTTTTTTTTACAAAACAGAAAGAGACCCACAAAGATAGAAAATGTATAGTTACCAAGGGGAGGTGGAAGATAAACAAACTGGGATTAACCTATACACACCACTATATATAAAATAGATAATCAACAAGGACCTACTATACAGCAAAGGGAACTCCACTCAATATTTTATAAAATTTTATAAGGAAAAAGAATCTAAAATTATATATATGTGTGTGTACATAACTGAATCACTGTGCTGTAAACCTGAAATTAACACAACATTGTAAATCAACTATACTTCAACAAGATAAATAAAACTTACTGAAGCTTAAGAAAAACAAAGAAACAAAGGCAAATCATCTCTATTTACCTGAGCCATCACCTCCCTTACTCTTAAGAGATGTCCTTCTCATTTATACAGAAAGAAAAGAGCAAAAATTCTCTAGTACCTACAGCCATCCAGCAGGCTTACCAGCCTGTGTGTCTCCCTTTTCCCAGGCCCTTTCTTCCTTGCTTGCTGTTAAACTAAGATATTCCACCACAGCCTACAGTTTCCTGCTTCTCGTCCTTAGGCCCTTCAGTTCAGTTCAGTTGCTCAGTCGTGTCCGACTCTTTGCGACCCCATGAATTGCAGCACACGAGGCCTCCCTGTCCATCACCAACTCCCGGAGTTCACCCAAATTCATGTCCATCGAGTCGGTGATGCCATCCAGCCATCTCATCCTCTGTTGTCCCCTTCTCTTCCTGCCCCTAATCACTCCCAGCATCAGAGTCTTTTCCAATGAGTCAACTCTTCGCATGAGGTGGCCAAAGTATTGGAGTTTCAGCTTTAGCATCAGTCCTTCCAATGAACGCCCAAGGCTGATCTTTAGAATGGACTGGTTGGATCTCCTTGCAGTCCAAGGGACTCTCAAGAGTCTTCCCCAACACCACCATTCAAAAGCATCAATTCGGCACTCAGCTTTCTTCACAGTCCAACTTTCACATCCATACATGATCACTGGAAAAACCATAGCCTTGACTAGACGGATCTTTGTTGGCAAAGTAATGTTTCTGCTTTTGAATATGCTATCTAGGTTGGTCATAACTTTCCTTCCAAGGCATAAGCGTCTTTTAATTTCATGGCTGCAGTCACCATCTGCAGTGATTTTGGAGCCCCGAAAAATAAAGTCTGACACTGTTTCCACTGTTTCCCCATCTATTTCCCATGAAGTGATGGGACTAGATGCTACAATCTTAGTTTTCTGAATGTTGAGCTTTAAGCCATCTTTTTCACTCTCCTCTTTTACTTTGATCAAGAGGCTTTTTAGTTCCTCTTCACTTTCTCTCATAAGGGTGCTGTCATCTGCATATCTTAGGCCCTTGTTCCACCATTATGCCCTCTCCCAGGCATTTTCACATCCCTCCTTCTCTTCTGGCTCCTTTAGATGTTCAGTTCAGTTCAGTCGCTCAGTTGTGTCTGACTCTTTGCGACCCCATGAATCATAGCACGCCAGGCCTCCTTGTCCATCACCAACTCCCGGAGTTCACTCAGACTCACGTCCATTGAGTCAGTGATGCCATCCAGCCATCTCATCCTCTGTTGTCCCCTTCTCCTCCTGTCCCCAATCCCTCCCAGCATCAGAGTCTTTTCCAATGAGTCAACTGTTTGCATGAGATGGCCAAAGTACTGGAGTTTCAGCTTTAGCATCATTCCTTCCAAAGAAATCCCAGGGCTGATCTCCTTCAGAATGGACTGGTTGGATCTCCTTGCAGTCCAAGGGACTCTCAAGAGTCTTCTCCAATACCACAGTTCAGGAGTTCTTATTTCCCCCATCTTTACAAAACTAAATATTCATTCAACCCTCATCCTCAGTTGTACTGTCTCCTCTGCCCCTTTCACGGCACGCTTGTTAAAGGAGTTGGCTATTCCTACTTCTCGAATGCCCTCTGCCTTCCCATCCATCCCACTGATATTTGACTTCCATCCCTCCCGCTATCCTGACACTGCTGGACAAAGTCACTGATGATCTTCCTGCTGCAACTGCCAAGGGCATCCTGCAGTCCTTATCACCCTTGGCCTCTTGAAAGCATGACCCTGTTGATCACTCCAGTTTTGAGAAGCTTTTTCCCATAGTTCCTATAAACCACCACCTATCCCAGTTTTCCTCCTACCTCCTGGCTGCTGCTTCTATGTCTCCTATGGACTCAGTTCCCCTTCCTCCTATTTAACTCATCATCAGATATTAAGTGTTTCTCAGACTTGGGGTCTATTGACTCTCTTCACTCTGCATACAGACACCTGGACATCTCATCCACTGCCATTGTTTGTACGCATAGATAATATATATGTATGTGATGTCCAAACATGTCTCTCTCTCTGGAATATCTTCCTTGTGCCTTGCTTGTGTCTCATTTGTAAAGTGAGGGTAATAATAATTCAGGACTATAGTGGGTTCAAATGAATTGATATATAAGAATGTTATATGTATACTGTGAACTTCTGTATGCCTGTAAAAGCTGACAGTTACTTTATACCAACCAGTAAGGCTTCATTGAGTACCTATAGTGGGTCCAGCCTAGTTCTGGTGATTACAGAATAGAATAACCCATGGCTCTTGTCCTGAGGACTTTACAGATTGACTGGGAAAGGGGAAATGAAATAATAAAGTGCTCAACTGTGATTAAGCCAACAGAGCTTCCAAGAATGGAGAGGCCAGTGGCATCACCAGTGGAGTTTGTAGAGGAGCCCTTTATTTCCTCCTAGCCCCACTCATCCTCTTCTTAAAGATGCTACTTGTCCATCTGCAAGATATAGCCTTGGTGATCACATGACTTCTCACCTAGAGCCACAGTCTTTGGGACTGGTGGCCATCTGACCTGGGCTGAGAAGATCAGAATGTCCGTCCCAAGTACATGTCACTTGGATGGTGTTGAGGAGTGGTGGTGTAGAGAAGATTTCAGATTGCATACTATGGGAACTTGTGAGTAAAGGTTACGGGTATCACCACTGAAAAACCTGGGAGTGAAAGCCTGCCCACTGAAGGGAGAATGGAGGAGCTAGGCAGGGAGAGGAGGAGATGGGAGATCAGGTGGTCCTAGGGAGAGCAATGGAGAACAGAAAACGTGAGTGGCTTTCCAGTTCTTGTGAGACCTGGGGTTTCCTGAAATCATGTTGACTTGCAACTCTTAGGTCCTGTGCTCCTTCTAGTATCACAGGGTGTCATATCACATGTATGGTTGTTTTTTAAATTATAAGATATTTCAATATTATGGTCCCTAGTTATTTACCAATGTAGATTTAAATTACAGCTTGATTCAAGTTGACCAGAATATGTGGGGACTTGATCTTTTTCTACCTCTAGTTTCTGATGAAAATTCCTTCATGCATATATTACACATTAATTACTTTAATAATAACAGTCCTAGTATTTGGCTTTTATAATATTTGACAAAGGAATTTCACAGACATGATCCCATTTGAGTCTCACAAGAACTCTATGTGGCTCAGAGTGGGTAAGTGAATTATCTAGAGTTACACAGCACAGTTTGAACATAAATCGAGGTCCCCTGACTCAATTCAGTTCCAAGGCAAATTAAAAGTACAAAAAGTCAATCAGTTCATTCTCCAGCCTAGGCCTGAAATAGATGTATGTGAGATACCTCTTGGAATATTGCAAAGGCTTTTAAGTCACTCTTGTTTGCCTTTTGTATTCAAATCCCCGAAGTCCTAACAGAAGAGAGGACCCAAATTCAGCTCTGCTGCTGCTGCTAAGTTGCTTCAGTCATGTCCGACCCTGTGCGACCCCAAAGATGGCAGCCCACCAGGCTCCCACATCCCTGGGATTCTTCAGGCAAGAATGCTGGAGTGAGTTGCCATTTCCTTCTCCAATGCATGAAAGTGAAAAGTGAAAGTGAAGTCGCTCAATCGTGTCTGATTCTTCATGACCACATGGACTGCAGCTCACCAGGCTCCTCCATCCATGGGATTTTCCAGGCATGAGTACTGGAGTGGGGTGCCATTGCCTTCTCAGTTCACTAAAATTTTCTCATTTCTTATTCTGTGTTACCTTTGAGCTGAGCCCCAATTTGTGAATGGATTCGCTGAGTTTACAACATCTGGATTAGAGCACGTAGACAATCGAGCCTGACCTGTTAAAACATCAAGTATAACTTACAAGAGGTCTTTACAGTGATAGGGGTTGTGTTGCCCACGGAGAATAGTCAGTTGTTTCGTGGAAACTTTCCATCTATTCAGCTCTGACATCTGGCTCCCAGAACACCTGATGATAGAGGATGCTGAAAGCAAAGTAGCATGGTAACTCAAGGCTTCTGCTACTCAGAGCAAGCGCTTTCATGTCATCTCATAAAACTTAAAAAAGCGGCTAGCTCATTCCCAAGACACCCATCTTCCCTCCCTTCTACTAGGATAGGAGGAAGAAATCCAGTGTTGATCACCGCTTGTGAAGAGTGAGCCAAGAATATGCTCCCAAATATCTCCCATGCTCAGGAGAGCAGAGACCTTCCTGGGGGGGAGAATGAGGAGGGGACTCCTCATGTGTGCTCTGAGGGCAGGCTTTGGCTAATGGGATGCCCAGCCGCCAGTCCAGTCCCCACTCTCCACATGCTCTCCTCTCACATCAGTTCCCCTGTGAAAGTGAAAGTCGCTCAGTCGTGTCTGACTCTTGGTGACCCCATGGACTATACAGTCCGTGGAATTTTCCAGGCCAGAATACTGGAGTGGGTAGCCTTTCCCTTCTCCAGGGGATCTTCCCGACCCAGGAATCGAACCAGGGTCTCCTACATTACAGGTGGATTCTTTATGAACTGAACTATCAGGGAAGCCCTCCGTTCCCCTGATCCTGTTCCAGTGCAGAGATTCAGGGCAGGCTACACAGAAGAATAGGGGTTTGAGTAGAAAGAAGTGAGCCTAACGGACAAAAGGACCCAATACTAACAATTTCACCCCTGCCAGCATTTCTGCATTGGAAAAGACCCTGATGCTGGGAAAGATTGAAGGCAAAAGGAGAAGTGGGAGGCAGAGAATGGATGATTAGATGGCATCACTGATTCAATGGACATGAATCTGAGTAAACTCAGAGAGATAGTGGAGGACAGGGGAGCCTGGCGTTCTGCAGTCTACGGGGTTGCAAAGAGTAGAACATGATTTAGGGACCGAACAACAACAACCAAGTTCCCCATGGAAAGAAAAACCTGTAGACACCAAGTCCTTGATGAAATTAGTATAAAACATGGCCCCCAATGTGTAGGTTCTAGTCTAATCCCTTGACTGATCATTGGCTACCTTTAAGAAATAAGTTGCTCCTGGGTACAATAACTGAGACCTCTCGACTTTAAAGAAATGGAAAGAGGAACTATTAAGCATGGAATCGCCCTTCAAGCCTCCCTGGTGTGTGGCAAGCACAGAGCAGACCTCCAGATCCTGGAGAGGCCCAACATGGGGACTGCTTCCCCTCAGGGGAAGCTCCGATCTCCCTTTTCCCAGGCCCTTCAGCAGAGGCTGAGCTTCTCAGAAGTACCTGCTCATGTGAGTCTGAGGCCTCGACAAAGGGTGTCCCTCCGGAAGCTGGGTGCTTGCTACTGTACCACATATTTAGTTAGAACAGAGGTCAGCCTTGCCCGGCAGTTTTTCAAATCCTATCCCTTCCTGAGTCAGGCTTCTTGGGAGATATCTTATACAGCTGCACACTGTTTGTAATCCAAGGTGGGCTATAATCTAATCTATCTGCCTCTCAGAGGCTCCATCCTTTCTTCTTAGAGCTCCAAAACACCAACAGCACCTCTTAGCCCAAAGGAACCAGAAGCCCACAACCCCTCTGCTAGTAGCAACCGCCAGCCTCAAGAATATGGCACTATCCAGAGGGGGTGTAATGTGTCAGCCAACCCCAGGGGACAACTAAGGTCATAGAAGGATACAAGTGTGAACAATTCTCCAGGAGACACTGGATGGATGTGGGTGAATTTGGTGTGATCAAGGGCTATAAGTCAAGGAAGAGAAAATGAATCTTCCAGAGGATCCATCAGTTTGACCCATTATCTATTCCCACGGTAACCTTGAAAATCCATCTTTCATCTGGTGTTATCTAAAAGGAATACTGTTTTCTTCTGGGACTTCCTTCACTGTTCCTAAGATGCATTAGGGGCTTCCCTGGTGGCTCAGTGGTAAAGAATCTGCCTGCCAATGAGGAGTTGTGGGTTCTGCCACTGGGTGGGGAAGATACCCTGAAGAAGTAAATGGCTACCCACTCTTGTATTCTTCCCTGGAAAATCCCATGGACAGAGGAGCCTGGAGGGCTACATTCTGTGGGGTCACAAAAAGAGTCAGAAATGACACAGAGACTAAATAAGACGCATTAACCCAGAAAAAGAAATGCAACAAGGCAAAGTGGTTGTCTGAGAAATACAAAGCTGAGAAAAGGAGAGAAGCAAAAGGCAAAGAACAGGAAAGATACACCCATCTGAATGCAGAGTTCCAAAGAATAGCAGGAGAGATAAGAAAGCCTTCTTAAGTGAACAGTGCAAAGAAATAGAGGAAAACAATAGAATGGAAAAGACTAGAGATCTCTTCAAGAAAATTAGAAATACCAAGAGAACATTTCAAGCAAAAATGGGCACAATAGAGAACAAAAATGGTACGACCTAACAGAAGCAGAAGATATTAAGAAGAGGTGGAAAGAATACACAGAAGAACTGTACAAAAAGGATCTTAGTGACATGGATAACCACAGTGGTGTGATCACTCACTTAGAGCCAGATATCCTGGAGTGTGAAGTCAAGTGGACCTTAGGAAGCATTACTACAAACAAATCTAGTGGGAGGTGATGGCATTCTAGCTAAGCTATTTCAAATCCCGAAAGATGATGCTGTTCAAGTGCTGCACTCAATATGCCAGCAAATTTGGAAAACTCAGCAGTGATCACAGGACTGGAAAAGATCAGTGTTCATCCCAATCCCAAAGAAGAGCTATACCAAAGAATGTTCAGACTATCACACAATTGCCCTCATTTCACATGCTAGCAAGGTAATGCTCCAAATCCTTTAAGCTAGGTTTCAACAGTATATGAACTGAGAACTTCCAGATGTTCAAGCTAGATTTAGAAAAGGCAGAGGAACTAGGGATCGAATTGCTAATATCCGTTGGATCACAGAAAAAGAAAGGGAATTCCAGAAAAACTTCTGCTTCACTGACTATGCTAAAGCTTTTACTGTATGGATCACAAGAAACTGTGGAAATTTTTTAAAGAGATGAGACTAGAAGACCACTTTCCCTGTCTGAGAAACCTGTATGCAGGTCAAGAAGCAACAGAACTGGACATGGAACAATTGACTGGTTCCAAATTGGAAAAGGAGTATGTCAAGGCTATATATTGTCACCCTGCTTATTTAACTTAAATGCAGAATACGCATGTGAAATGCTGGACTGGATTAAGCTCAAGCTGGAATCAAGACTGCTGGGAGAAATATCAATAACCTCAGATATGCAGATGCTGCTACTGCTGCTAAGTCACTTCAGTCATGTCCGACTCTGTGCGACCCCATAGACGGCAGCCCACCAGGCTCCCCTGTCCCTGGGATTTTCCAGGCAAGAACACTGGAGTGGGTTGCCATTTCCTTCTCCAATGCATGAAAGTGAAAAGTCAAAGTGAAGTCGCTCAGTCGTGTCCGACTCTTTGCAACCCCATGGACTGCAGCCTACCAGGCTCCTCCGTCCATGGGATTTTGAGGCAAGAGTACTGGAGTGGGGTGCCATCGCCTTCTCCAGATATGCAGATGACACCACCCTAATGGCAGAAAGTGAAGAGGTACTAGAGTGCCTCTTGATGAAGGTGAAAGAGGAGAGTGAAAAAGCAGATTTAAAACTCAGCATTCAAAAAACTAAGATCATGGCATCCGGTCCCATCACTTCATGGCAAGATAGAAGGGAAAAAAATGGAAACAGTGACAGTCTAGTTTCTTGGGCTCTGAAATCACTGAGGTTGGTGACTGCAGCCATGAAATTAACAAATGTTAGCTCCTTAGAAGGCAAGCTATGACAAACCTAGACAGCATGTTAAAAAGCAGAAACATCATTTTGCCAACAAAGGTCTGTATAGTCAAACTATGATTTTCTAAGTAGTCATGTATGTATGTGAGAATTGGACCATAAAGAAGGCTGAGTGGCTAAGAATTGATGCTTTCAAACTCTGGTGCTGGAGAAGATTTGAGAGTCCCTTGGATAGCAAGGAGATCAAACAAGTCAATCCTAAAGGAAATCAGTCCTGAATATTCATTAGAAGGACTGATGCTAAAGCTCCAATACTTTGGTCACCTGATGCAAAAAGTGGACTCATTGGAAAAGACCCTGATGCTGAGAAAGATTGAGGGTGCAAGGAGAAGGGGGCAACAGAGGATGAGATGGTTGGATGGTATCACTGATTCAATGGACATGAGTTTGAGCAAACTCTGGGTGTTAGTTAAAGACAGGGAAGTTTGGTGTGCTACAGTCCATAGGGTCGCAAAGAGTGGGACATGACTGAGTGAATAAACAACAATATCATTTCATGAGTTAGTGGAACATGCAGGTCTCTGGGCTATGCCCTAGAAAGGCAAGGATGAACAAGACTCCATATGATATTGCATCTCCCTTACTCTGCTCGGGAGACAAATCGACAGACAGTTACAATTCAGAGTGATCAGGAAAACACAGGGGACCCCGTTCCAGTTGACCTGGTAAGCAAGGTGTGAGATGCACCTTCCTGGGGTCCAGTGCCACACAGGAATCCCAGAAGAGTCACAGCCAAGGACAATGGTTTGGGGAAGAAATGTCATTTAGATCACTAGGGGATTTAACACCTGACCCTCTCATAGTCTTTTTAAGAAGGGACTGTTCCAAGCACTTAGGATATACTAACTCATTTTATTCTCATACTAATCCTATGAGGTATGTAATTATTATCTTCACATTATAGCTAAAGAAACCAAGGCTCAGAAATTTAAGGAGTTTGTTCAAGACCATGAGAACGGCATGCCTCAGATTCTCACCCAGATGGTCTGGCTCTGCAGGCCACGATCTTAGCCCGCTCCCTCTGTGGCCTCTACTACAATAATAAAAATCTCAAATCTGGATCCAGAAAGCAGAGAATGAACAATGAAGTATGAAAGGAGGATCAGGGACTTTGTATAGTGTACTGAGACCTTATTCCCCAAACTGGGGTGCAGATATTACCAAAGCTATATGATGATGGCTTAGGGGACATTTGGAGAAGGCAATGGCACCCCACTCCAGTACTCTTGCCTGGAAAATCCCATGGACAGAGGAGCCTGGTAGGCTATTTAGTCCATGGGGTCGCTGGGAGTCGGACATGACTAAAGCGACTTAGCAGCAGCAACAGGGGACATGACAACCCATCATCCATTACCTTGGAACTAAAAATGTATATAAACCTCAGTTTGTACTCTAAACATTTTTGTTGGCATATCACATAAAAGCAACAACAAGTAGCTGTTTGATCCTACAAGTTGTATTCAATTGAATGTTTTGTTGATCACACAGGATTTACAAAACAAAATACACTTACTTCTGTTTCTCACCATTGAATTCCCTGATAATGCAAAAGCACAGAAAATTGTTCTCTGCATATGTGTGTGTGATTTGGCACTTATTATTTTCATTTATTTTAAAGCATCATGATCTTAAATTTGAGAATATTTGTCAGCGATTAAAAACTGGAAGTTTTAAACACTAATTCGAAAGTGGTAAAGACTGCAAAATTAGCCAAAGCTAGAAATAAACTGAAATCACTCACCAAGAAAGCCGTGACCTTACCTTACTATACACTAGATAGGAGGAAAGTGCTGTACTCAGTCACTCAGTCGTGCCCAACTCTTTGAGACCCCATGGACTGTAGCCAAACAGGCTCCTCTGTCCATGGGGATTTCCCAGGCAAGAACACTTGAGTGAGTTGTCATTTGCTTCTCCAGGGAGTCTTCCCTACCCAGGGATCAAACCTGTGTCTCTTGCATTGCGGGAAGATTCTTTTACTGCTGAGCCACCAGGGAAGCCCATGTGCTAACCAACCATAATTAGTGAACAGAGTTTATTTCAGAAGATAGCTTTAAAAGTCTGAGTGTAAATCTTTCTTAAAATATGTACTTTGTTACTGTGTGATTTTTTTTTTCACTGCAAGGGTCTTAAACTTTGACATATCTTGTGTAAGAAGACTGAACCATAAAGGTATAACTTTCATATGTATTTAGTTTTGGTCGCTCAGTCATGTCCAATTCTGCAATCCTATGGACTGTAGCTCACCAGGCTCCTCTGTCCATGGAATTTTCCAGGCAATACTGGAATGGATAGCCATTCCTTTCTCCAGGGTATCTTCCGGACCCAGGGATAGAATCCAGGTCTCTCACATTGCAGGCAGATTCTTCACTGTCTAACCACCAAGGAAGCCATAATTATATATATATTTGACATTAGTTATTTACTCTTGCAAACTTTGTAGAGTATTTATCTGAACTTCTTGAACCCCAAAGCCAATTTTAGATGGGACCAATATGATGAAAAAAATCAAACAAACAAAATACACTTAATATTTTTTTGAATCACTATAAAAAATCAGCTTGAAAGGTGAAACGCAAGTAATGAGTAATGAGAGGCGGGAGGGAGAAGATATGGCCAAATCAAAGAAAGGTCAAAAAGAGGCACCTATGCTGAAAAGATGGGCTCGATAAAGGACAGAAATGGTATGGACCTAACAGAAGTAGAGGATATTAAGAAGGGGTGGCAAGAATACACAGAAGAACTGTACAAAAAAGATCTTCATGACCCAGATAATCATGATGGTGTGATCACTCACCTAGAGCCAGACATCCTGGAATGTGAAGTCAGTTCAGTTCAGTTCAGTCACTCAGTCGTGTCCAACTCTTTGCGACCCCATGAATTGCAGCACGCGAGGCCTCCCTGTCCATCACCAACTCCCAGAGTTCACTCAGACTCACATCCATCGAGTCACTGATGCCATCCAGCCATCTCTACCTCTGTTGTCCCCTTTTCCTCCTGCCCCCAATCCCTCCTAGCATCAGAGTCTTTTCCAATGAGTCAACTCTTCGCGTGAGGTGGCCAAAGTACTGGAGTTTCAGCTCTAGCATCAGTCCTTCCAAAGAAATCCCAGGGCTGATCTCCTTCAGAATGGACTGGTTGGATCTCCTTGCAGTCCAAGGGACTCTCAAGAGTCTTCTCCAACACCACAGTTCAAAAGTATCAATTCTTCAGTGCTCAGCTTTCTTCACAGTCCAACTCTCACGTCCATACATGACCACAGGAAAAACCATAGCCTTGACTAGACGGACCTTTGTTGGCAAAGTAATGTCTCTGCTTTTGAATGTGCTATCTAGGTTGGTCATAACTTTTCTTCCAAGGAGTAAGCGTCTTTTAATTTCATGGCTGTAGTCACCATGTGTAGTGATTTTGGAGCCCAGAAAAATAAAGTCTGACACTGTTTCCACTGTTTCCCCATCTATTTCCCATGAAGTGGTGGGACTGGATGCCATGATCTTCGTTTTCTGAATGTTGAGCTTTAAGCCAACTTTTTCACTCTCCACTTTCACTTTCATCAAGAGGCTTTTGAGTTCCTCTTTACTTTCTGCCATAAGGGCGGTGTCATCTGCATATCTGAGGTGATTGATATTTCTCCCGGCAATCTTGATTCCAGTTTGTGTTTCTTCCAGTCCAGCGTTTCTCATGATGTACTCTGCATATAAGTTAAATAAACAGGGTGACAATATACAGCCTTGACGAACTCCTTTTCCTATTTGGAACCAGTCTGTTGTTCCATGTCCAGTTCTAACTGTTGCTTCCTGACCTGCATACAGATTTCTCAAGAGGCAGGTCAGGTGGTCTGGTATTCCCATCTCTTTCAGAATTGTCCACAGTTTATTGTGATCCACACAATCAAAGGCTTTGGCATAGTCAATAAAGCAGAAATAGATGTTTTTCTGGAACTCTCTTGCTTTTTCACAGTGGTGCTGTTTTGTGGTCATTTTACTTGCTTTTCCTATATTATTTTTACATTAAAAATATTTGGATTAAAATGTTAGTTTCCAATGAGTTACATGATGTAAACATTTTTGAAATAAATTTTTAAATGTTTGTATACATGTAAAATAATATGTGTGCACATGTATACACATATAATTTGTGTGCTCAGATGGGAATGGGCCTTCCCTGGTGACTCAGATGGCAAAGAATCTGCCTACAGTGCCAGAGACCCATGTTCAATCTCTGAGTTGGGAAGATGCCCTGGAAAAGAGAATGGCTACCCACTCCAGTATTCTTGACTGGAGAATTCCATGGACAGAGGAGCCTGATGGGCTACAGTCCGTGGGGTCACAAAGAGTCAGTCACAGTCAATCCTAAAAGAAATCAATCCTGAATATTCACTGGAAGGACTGAAGCTGAAGCTCCAATACTTTGGCCACCTGATGCAAACAATGGACTCATTGGAAAAGTCCCTGATACTGGGAAAAATTGAAGGCAGGAGAAGGGGACAACAGAGGACGAGGTCATTGAACGGCATCACTGACTCAACGGACATGAGTTTGAGCAAACTCCAGGAGATGGTGAAGGACAGGGAACCCTGGCAATCCATGGGGTTGCAAAGAGTCGGGCAAGACTGAGCAACTGAACAGCAACAACAGATGGGAATATGGCTCATACCAAAACCACAGTGCATCCTTGAATACATTAGTCACCTTTGTATTATTCGCTGAAAAAGCATCACCCAAAAAATACATCTCTTGAATTTTCAGTATGTTCAGTGCAGTAGAAAACAGATAAATCTTATTTAATAAAGAAAGTGTTGTGAATATTCATCTCTTAAGATAAAGCCAAAATGACATGAGATGTGGCTTTGAAAACTTACTCTACTCTGCAATGTGTATATTTGTTTAACCCAAGAAATAGTTGAGGTGTGATTTTCGAATAAGGACTAAACAGCTCTTTTCATCATAGATGGGATGAAACATAACAGAGACTGGGATCCTGAAGAAAGTGAGGGATTTCATTGCTTTCCACCGTGATTAAACAGTGGTCCAGAAATTTTGGTTCTCTGGATGTATTTCAAATGTTCTATGAAGAAATGAAAAACAAAATTGAATATTTATTGATGTTTGGCAATTGAATGATGAGGATTAATTTGGGAATTTTGTTTTTGAGGCTCTTATTCCATTCACATGTTGTGAAAGTTACAGAACAGGAAAATGAAGGACACTGCCAGTCATGCTTCTCTAGATAGACCAGATACTTTATCATCCAAATCAGTAATGGAAGTATGTCCTTTTACTTGACAATGAAAGTTGGCCCTATTTAGTAATATGCCAGGATAATGTTATAAACCAGGATTGTCCAAGTGCTCCAATAAATTCTGCCACTATATATGTTGCCATATACCCCCAGACCTCTCACCTCCTCCCTAAAAAAAAAGAATAAAAGTGAAAAGCAAAAGAAAATATAATGTGGCATCATTTCCCTGGTGATGGTGAATTTTCTGTCAACTTGACCAGGACATGGGTGTCTAGATATTTGGCTAAACATTCTTTATGGGTGTGTCTGAAACAGTGTTTCTGGATGAGATTAGCATTTGAATTGGTAGACTGAGTACAGGAAGTTGTCCTCCTCAATGTGAGTGGACCTCATCCAAGTTGTGGAGGTCTGACTAGAACAAAAAGGTGGGGGAAGGAAAAACTGGCTCTCTGTCTGACTGAGCTGGGACATCAGTCTTCTCCTTCACTTGGGCTAGAAATTATCCCTTTGACCCCCTGGTTCTCAGGCCTAGGGGCTTGGACTGAAAATACATCACTGACTTTCCTGGGCCTCCAGGTTAGAGGTGGCAGATTATAGAACTTCTCATATAATCAATTACTATTTTTCTCTCTCCCCTACTCTCTATATATTCTGTTTCTCTGGAGAATCTTAATACACCCTGAGATAGTGAAAGAAATGGACAAGTGGACTATTCAGATGGGTCCCTTCCCTCCATCCCTTCCATCTCTGATCTTGCACCACATGGTTGTATTTTATCTGCTTCAATCCTTGTGAGTATCTCTCTGGAAAAGTTGAAAAGAATGCCATAGACTCACTCCAATGTCCATCGCAGCACTCACTATTTACAATAGCCAGGACATGGAAGCAATCTAAATTGCTCAACAGATGAAAGGATGAAGAAGATGTGGTACATATACACAATGGAATATTAATCAGCCATAACAAAGAATGAAATAATGCCATTTATAGCAAGATGGATGGGCCTCAGTTCAGTTCAGTTGCTCAGTCATGTCAGACTCTTTGCGACCCCATGGACTGCAGCATGCCAGGCGATCCTGTTCATCACCAACTCCTGGAGCTTGCTCAGACTCATGTCCCATCGAGTCAGTCATGCCATTGAACCATCTCATCCTCTGTCATCTCCTTCTTCTCCTGACTTAAATCTTTCCCAGCATCAGGGTCTTTTCCAATGAGTCAGTTCTTCACGTCAGGTGGCCAAAGTATTGGAGCTTCAGCTTCAGCATCAGTCCTTCCAATGAATATTCAGGACTGATTTCCTTTAGGATGGACTGGTTTGATCTGCTTTCAGTCCAAGGGACTCTCAAGAGTCTTTTCCAACACCACAGTTCAAAAGCATCAATTCTTTGGTGCTCAGCTTTCTTTATAGTCCAAGTCTCACATCCATACATGACTACTGGAAAAACCATAGCTTTGACTAGACAGACCTTTGTGGGCAAAGTAATGTCTCTGCTTTTTAATATGCTTTCTAACTTGTCATAGCTTTTCTTCCAAGGAGCAAGCGTCTTTTAATTTCATGGCTGCAGTCACCATCTGCAGTGATTTTGGAGCCGAAGGAAATAAAGTCTCTCACTGTTGCCATTGTTTCCTCATCTATTTTCCATGAAGTGATCAAGAAAGCTGAGTGTTGAAGAATTGATGCTTTTGAACTGTGGTGTTGGAGAAAACTCTTGGGAGTCCCTTGGACAGCAAGATCTAACCAATCCATCCTAAAGGAAATCAGTCCTGAATATTCATTGGAAGGACTGATGATGAAGCTGAAACTCCAATACTTTGACCACCTGATGTGAAGAACTGACTCATTTGAAAAGACCCTGATGCTGGGAAAGATTGAAGGCGAGAAGAGAAGGGGACAACAAAAGATGAGATGGCTGGATGGCATTACCCACTCAATGGACATGAGTTTGAGTAAACTCCGGGAGTTGGTGATGGACAGGGAGGCCTGGCGTGCTGCAGTCCATGTGGTCGCAAAGGGTCGGACACGACTGAGCAACTGAACTAATGGGACTGGATGCCATGAGCTTAGTTTTCTGAATGTTGAGTTTTAAGCCAACCAACTTTTTCACTCTCCTCTTTCACTTTCATCAAGAGGCTCTTTAGTTCTTCACTTTCTGTCATAATGGTGGTGTTATCTGCATATCTGAGGTAATTGATATTTCTCCTGTCAATCTTGATTCCAGCTTGTGCTTCATCCAGCCCAGCATTTCATGTGATGTACTTGGCATACAGGTTAAATAAGCATGGTGACAGTATACAGCCTTGACGTACTCCTTTCCTGATTTGGAACCAGTCTGTTGTTCCATGTCCAGTTCTAACTGTTGCTTCTTGACCTGCCTACAGATTTCTCAGGAGGCAGGTATTTCTAGAATGCCCTAGAGATTATCAGAGTGAAGTAAGTCTGACAGAGAAAGACAAATATCATGTGGTATTGCTTCTTTGTGGGATCTAAAAAAATGGTACAAGTGAACTTTTTTATAAAATAGAGTAACAGATGTAGGAAACAGATTTCTGGTTACCAAGGAAGAAGGGCGTGGAGGGATAAATTGGGAGATTGAGATTGACATGTACACACCACTATGTATATAATAGATAACTAAGAACCTGCTACATAACACAGGGAATTCTATTCAGTACTCTTGAATGAACGATATGGGGAAAGAATCTAAGAAAGAGTGGATATATGTATAACTGATTCACTTTGCTGTACAACAAAACTAACACAACATTTAAATCAACTATATGCCAATAAAAATTAATTTTTTAAAAAAAGAATGTCATAGCAAATTAGACTCACTGAAGGAGTACAGATCAGAGAGAAGTCTTACAAGATTTGATTTGAGAACACTCACTCACTGGTGCTGCACAAAAGCTGACAGAGAGAGGCAGGGTAAAAACTGAGACACATATTCAACTGATGTGGTCAATTGTCCAGGTGAGAACTCATGAGAGCTGGAGTGCAGAATCAGAATATGAAATATACAAAGGGGACAAAGGAGCTTTAACAGTTCAGATCATAAGTGGCTTTGGTCAACCACAAAAACTCTTTCTAACCTGACTCCATGTAATTGGATGGAGTCCAAGCTACTCCTGGTCAATTGACTCAGTGTTTCCAGGCTCCAGTTCCAAATTTCTATTGGCAAGGAACTGAAATGGCAAAGAATTCCCACTTTCTATAGTTGAGGCCAGAGATGGATTCACCAGGTACGAACATGGCAACCCAGACCCATTTCCAGGTAATGGGGAATGCAGGAAATGGAAGTATAACATGCTTTCTTTAGTCAACGTCTGCATCTGAAATAGGAATTGGGTTCTAAGCATAGCAGAGGAGGAAGAGGAAAAGTGAAATAGAAGGAAATTAATATTTGTTTAAAAGGTCGCAATATGGTGGTCATTGTGCAAGGCACTTTGCACATCTGCTTGTGATCTTTCTTCTGAGGTAGAAACAATTCTTCCTGCTTTATAGATGGAGTGAGGTAAATTTCCCATGGCTATGTGGTTATTAACATAGAATTCAAGATTCTAGGCAGACACATCTTATCCTAACCTCTGCAAGATGCTGTTTGACCTCACATGCAGGGATGCTTAGCTTTGGGACCACCCCTTGTAGCTCAGACAATAGAGAATCTGCCTGCAATGCAGGAGACCTGGATTCAATCCCTGGGTTTGGAAGACCCCCTGGAGAAGGGAGGCAACCCCCTCCAGTACTCTTGCTTGGAGAATCCCATGGACAGAGGAGCCTGGCGGGCTACAGTCCGTGGGGCCGCAGAGTCGGATACGACTGCACAACTAACACTGACCCTTTCTTGGAACCACATTTTGCTTCCTAGCAAGAAAACAGGAAGTCCCCAATATAGTCTCTAGCTAGCCTCTTTCTGGAACAAGTAGATCTTCCTAAAGTTCTTTTCATGATTAAATTTTATCCCTAAAGGCCCCAAATTAGGTCACTTATATCTATGAGTTCCAGTTCTGCTTCATCTTTGTAATTAACAAACGTTTATCCAGTGCCTTCCATATGCCAAGCCCCAGGGCATGCTACAGGCTGTATAAAGGCTGACCCTGCCCTCAAGGAGCTCTCAGTGTAGAAGAGACCAGACAAGAGTATAAAAAGAAATGAATTTATATTTCAAAAAATCACAATGCAAGGCAAACAGAGTACCATGTTAAAGATACATTTGGAGTGATAGGGAAATTTTAGAAGAGATCATCCAAGGAAAACTTCATAGATAAAAAGAATTTGGGGCTGGGCTGGAAGGATACACTGAAATTCAATGTGTGGCATTGGTATAAAGTGTCCCAGGTGGGGAAAAGCATAAACAGAGGCCCAGAGGCTGGTACTTTAGGAGCATGGGCGGGCTGGGAACAGCAAGCAGCAGTTTAGTGATGATGAAGCCCCACTGAAAGGCAGTGAGGAGCGAGTGCCAGATGTTTTCCCCATTCTGACACGGAGTGTGATTGGGTTCCCAGCTATTCTCAGGAGTGGCATGGCAATCTTCAAGGTTGATGCAAGGCTGAGTCTTTCTCTGTGCAGACTTTTTTCCTTTTGATGAGATCCTGGCCATGTGAACTCCACCTCGTCTCCTGCTACTGTTATCAAACCTCATACTTGCATTCAAAATAGGGTCAGGAAAGAAGAGAAGAAAAGGGCAATTGATTTGTATGTTTCAGTCATTTCCTTGGGAACACGCTGAGCTTTCACTCTGGGGTGACTGTGAAAGAGACCCTGCCTGTGATTAGATCTGTCAGGCAGTGGCTGCATTACGCCTGGTACCTGGGGAAATGAAACCACGGGCAATTGCCAGTGTCTGCATGCCTGGGGAGCTGTCTGTGTGCAGCACAATAACGGGCCAGTCTGTGTACATGTGCACAGGAACCTTGGAGCAGGGGGATTGTAGATTTGAATCAGAGTTGGAAAATACTCTCTAAGGCCCCTTCTTACATCGCAGAGTATATGATTCTGTATATATGAGCAGATGCACACTAGGAAATGATGGCTAAGGGTAGGTAGAGTCAAGAGCAGGGTCCTCATCTTCCCCTTTGTCTTGACCATATGCGTCCCAGATACCATGCAGCTACCAAAGTGGCATTTCCAAAACATAAGTCTGACCACATCACCCTCCCTTTCTCACCTTCAGTGTCCCCCAGTCATCTAGAGGATGAAGCCCAAGCTGCCCAAGACGTGCTGTGACCTGGCCTCAGCTGCTTTCTCCAGCTTTAGTCTCCCTCACATCACCCTTCCTGGTCCAGTCACAGCGGGCTGTTTGCAGTTCCCACACACATCCTCCTGCTCACATTGCCTCCCTCCACCCTGCCCCTCCCTGAACCCCTCCCCCACCCTCCCACAAGTCTATATTGTATTTCTCAGTCTTCCCACCCAGGTAACATCCACCCTTCCATCTTTTTAAGGCTTGGCTCAGTTCTTATTTCCTTCAGAAACCTTCTCTGACTACACTAGTCTCACAGTGGTACCCACACATCTGCCTCCTCCTTAGACCATTGAATTCTAAACTACCTGTTTAAACAAATCCTTCTATAAACTGCAAGCTCCTCAAAGTCAGTACTTGACTGTATGTATCTGTGACTCTCTCATACTAAGCACAATTTCTGGCACAGTGCTGCACGTGCTGACTGTCGCAAAAATATCAGGTGAAAAGGACGGATGGATGGATGGGAGATGGAAATGTGTCTTCAAATGAGATACATTCCAGGATTCTATTTACAACCTTGATGGGATGACTAATTTTATGTATCAACTTGACTAGATCAGGGGCTCCAGAGAGAGCTGGCTAAGCATGGTTTCCGGGGAAGTCTGCGAGAGTGTTTGTGGAAGATATGAGCATCTGAATTGGTGGCCTGGGAAAAGCAGATGACCCTCTCCCATGTAGGCAGGCATCATCCAAACCACTGAGGGGCTCAGTAGAACAAAGAGGTGGAGGAAGGTTGAGTTCTTTTTCTGCACAGCTGCGTAAGCTGGGTCAAAAGTCTTCTCTTGCCTTCAGCACTTCTGCCTCTCAGGTCTTCAGATTCACCAGTGTCTCTCCAGCTCTCTACTTTTGAAATGGATCAATACCTCTCCTGAGTCTCTAGCTTGTAGACAAGAGAGTCTTTGCCTCCGTAACCACAAGGAACCAATGCCTTCTAATGACTCTAGTATAAATAAGTAGGATATCCTATTGGATCTGTTTCTCTGGAGAACCCTGACCAATACACTTGGCAAGGTGTTATTTTAATTTTACAGAAGGAGCTACTGTGACACAGAAAGGCAGATATCATACAGCTAACACTAACCTTTAACACTGCAGTCCGAATCCCCTTTTCCCACCCAAGTGCTCATTCCTCTGTCCTTTGGCACCTCTCGGTGACTAAATACCCATTGCTTCTCAAATCCTGAATTGCCTAGACTTTGAAGTCTACAGCCCAAGCAAACCTAAAACAGGATTCATCCTCCCTCTTCTTCCTATTTTCTCTTTTCAGTAGATAATTAAGAGCTAGAAGTGGTCAAATGACTTGACACCTCATTCATCCTTCAGCATCTTCCTCAGTCATAACCACAACTGTCATCCTAAGTAAATGTAGAATTATGGCCGTGATCGATGCTGCAGAGAAGAAGGCAGGCACAACGAGAGTCGACAAAGCAATAAACGAGACTAACCGAATCAGCACTCTGATGATTAGCTAATTAATCATTAAATAAATATTCACTGACTAAATAATATGTGCTGGCGACTCTCCTAAATGCTGAGTACATAACAGTAAGTAAACAATCTAAGTCCCTGCCGCATGGACCTTACATGTTAGTGGGAGGGAAGAGACAATAAATACATGAGGAATTGGACGTTATCTTGGATAATAGACATTAACTGGCAAAGAAAAGGGAGTAGTCCAAGAATTACAAAGAGCACAGACAAGAGCAAAGGAGAATGTTTGAGGACCTAAAAGATTTCTTTGATTGGAACATGGAGATAAGAGTGTCCCCAAAAGAGATCAGAGCTAGTTAGTAAGGTCTCAGATCATGTTGGGCCTGGAAGGTCATGTTGGATTTAGATTAGATCCTCAGGGCAAGAAAAATCACTGATGAGTTTTAAATAGGAACTGGCATGATTGGAGGTGTGTATGTGTGTGTGTGTTTTAAATATCTGGCCGCTATGAAGAAAATTGTTTGGAAGTGAGTAGTCATAACTCAGGAGAGAGAAAGCAGGTACTTCTCCCAGTAGTTCAGGACAAAGACAAGGCTAGCCTCGACTTGGATGCAGCAAGGGAAAATGAAGAGGAGAAAAAGGAGATGTCAAGGCTTGAGACCTGTGTTTCTGTTTTGCAATTGGGTTATGCCATTCAATGAGAGTAATAACACCAGGAGAGGACCCTATCTGGGACCAGAAGAGTCAGCAGTCCAAGAATAAAGATTTGGACATATCCTGTTGAGATGCTCATGAGGCATCGAGTGGAGGTATTAGGTGATCAATTAGGTTACATGAATCTGCAGTTCACAAGAGATGGGAAATGTAAGTCTAGGAATCTTAAAATTTGGAGCAAATATTGGAATGGATGAATTCACCAGAGGGAAAGATAGGAGAAGATGAGAAAAGTTCTAAAGAACTCCAAGGTGAAGAACAGTTCAGCAGAGGAGACAGAAACAAAAACAAGAGGATAAAAGAGGAGATTATAATGTTCCAGAGACTAAGGACAGTTTCAGCGAGGTAGGAGCATAGAATGCTGCTGAGATTTCAAATGAGGTGCTGGATGAAGACTGTCCATTGGATTTGCAACAAGGTGGTTATTAATCACCTTCTCAAAGGCAATTCAAAAGGAGAAAGCCAGACAGAATGGGTTGAAGAGTGATTGGGAGGTGAGTATGTCTAAATACCACGTTACCATTATTTTGGAAGAGTTGGCTGTAAAAGAAAGTAGTTTCTATCATAAGTGTACTTAAATGATGAATTTTGGTTTTTTACTCAATATCTACCCACACTGCTGGGCTGTAAACTTAAGATTAGGTGATAACATCTTTCTTGTTTATGTCTGCATATCCAAGAACACACTTCTCAGTTCATGGTTAATCTTTGTAACATTTAATAAGTGAACAAAAATGAGTAAAGATTTAGAGAATATCTTGAACAACTATTTTCTGGAAAATGATAAAGTTGCATTTAGAATATATTCATGACACTGGAAGTTAATTTGTTGAAAGCAGCTATATTGCCACGCTCTGTCACTTTCAGTGAGAGACTTTGGGCTGAAAGAAACCATAGTCCCTACTCTGCCCTGTTTGGGAAAAGAATTCCACTCTGACTGCTGTTGCCTTGAAACTTTCCCTTTTTCTTTGTCTCTCATGCTATTGCCTTGACTTCAGCCTTTATTATTTCTCACCTATTCTAATGCAATTTTTAAGGGCTCTGTGCACCATAATCCCTTTGCTGCTATCTGTAAATCAAAAACAATAACACCAAACAGTAAAACCAAAGCTTGTGCATATGCTGATATTAAAAGAGCTTGTCTCTGTATTTCACTGCTTGCAAGATTCTGGATAAATCATGTAGCAAACACAGGCTCATTCACCCCTGCATTATTAGCACCCTAAGCATGAGCTTAACCCACCTACTGAGGAATTTATTATTCCTCTAGGTCTCCCTCTCTCCCGTTCACCCTCTACCAGAGTGATACTAATGCAGAGATGCAGTCTTTTCACGTGAAATCCTTCATTGGCTCCTCGGGTCCTATAGGACAAAGTTTGTTCTCCTTAGCCTGGCTTACAAGGTTTTCTGTTTTATGATCCCTGGAAACTCCCTGGATTCAACCTTTGCCCCAATACAGATGTACTCCAGCCTTTCTGGATTGTTTATAGCTCCCTGGACACCCCTTTGGATCTCACAGATTTGTATATTTGCATGACCTGATCTTTCTGCCTGGAATCTCTCTCTCCAACTTCACCCACCTTCCCGCATCTCTCCAAACTTAGCAAAAAGTCACCTGTTCTTCTAGGCTTTCAAAGTCTTGGTTATGTCTGTGCCATTGTAGCACATTCTGGTTTTGCCAAATCTACCAAGCATACCGAAACTGACTTCATCTCTTTCCCACATGACTCTTCATAATAGTGACAGCCAACATTCATTGACCCTTTAATGAGCTTTATGTGGGTCATCTCATGATTCTCACAACAACCCTACTGACAGAAGGAACTATCAGTATTGTATTTCACATTCGACAAAGTTAAGACCTAGTGACTGATCCAAGGTCACACAAGAGAGAAAGCAAGAATTTGAACCAAGCTATCTAAGAACACTGGAATACTTGCTTTTAACCACTGAACTAGCCTGTGAACTTCTCGAGTGCAAGGAGGGAACCTCACCATCTACATGTTGCCAGATCTTTGCACTAGATTTGGAAAAATCAGAAGTTGGTGGATGTTTGCTATATGAACAAAATGAATGAATAAATTACTTCATCAGGGTGTATTTCTTGTATCTCCTAGACAGTGTTAAGAAAATTAAATTATGTGTATTTTTCTTTAATGTTCTAATGAGAGTTCACAGTAGAATTGAGGCTAGCACAAATCAAAAGGGTGAAAGCGGTGGAAGGCTTTCCACGTGAATGAGAAGTTAGATTTGTTCGGTCTCATAGCAAGAGCTTGAATTAGGGCCAAGGGAAGAAAGAATCAGGAAAATCATTTTTTACCCCCTCACTAGGAATTAAAACAATTTCACTTACAGAGCTGTATAAAGATGGAATAGGCTGCCCAGTAAGGGGATGAGGTCCCCATTCCTGGGGGTGTGCAAGCACAGACTGAAGGACCACTCGATGCGATGTTGCAGAGGAACTTTAATGATCTAATGAGGCATTTTACTGGATGACCATGACGCTCTTTTCTGTCCAGAAATCATATGAGTCTATGAAACAGAAAAAGCAAGGGGAAAGACAAAGAACTCAAATTGGAACAGATGAGGCAATATTTTTTAAATTTTCCTGTTGGTGTAACTGAAAGTCTAAATTTACGGACGAGCAACGTTTGTGAGGATTTAATCTATCAAATCAAAGAGAACAGGCAGATGGAAATAAGCTAATCGAAAGAAGTTACTACGAGGACCCTTCTCTTTACGGGCTTGGTGCTGCCAGTTCTTTTCCACCCTCGAGCCTCATCAGTTCCACCACCTACAATGGAGGTGACTTTCCTGGGAGTAAAATGTGAACAGGGAGAAATAGAAATGGGCACCCCATCAGTAAGCCTGTTTTGAGGGAAGAAGGGACAGGCAGAGGGGGAAAAAAAGCTCCAGCAGAGGACGGATGGTAGAAATGAGGGAAAATCCCAGGCTGGCTGGTGGGATAGAACTTTGTGAAAAAATCCTGCATTTCTGAAGAGGTATTGGAATTCAGGGTGATGGCTCTAACCCCAGAGGCAGGGGAGAATACCTCCACCAACTTCTAGGATCTCAGGTTTTTCTCAGCTTGTGGGAGAAAAAGAAAAGAACAAACAGAGACCCAAGAGTGAGAAGCAACGTCTGGTGGGGCCACGGCAGTCTTGGCTTGTTGGAGAAGCTAAGCTCCAAAGTGTGGGCCAGGCAGTGGCTATGGGAAAGGAAGATGGTCAGAGGATGCAGCAGTGGCCTGCACGAGTGGCCAGGCCACAACGTCAGGAAGGGTGGTCATTAAAGCTGAGTTTAGGAGACCTTCTAATAGCAGAGAACAATGGGGGTTAGGGGGTGGAAACCCAAGTAACTTAATGGTATGGCCGAAAAAGTTCCCTTTGTTACTGTCTCATTCCTGAAACTATAAGTTCTTAGTAACACCTTTAGGTTTTACTCAGGCAACTTGAAGATGAAAATACTACCTTGTTTACATTTGTCCCCAGAGTATAGCACAGTGTCTGGGACACTGTGTGCTGTTTCTTAAATGATCGACTAAATGAAGAAATGAATGAAAAGTAATCACCACTTTTGTATTAGGCACTACATGGAGTAGGGGGTGGAATCTACAAATGAGGAATACAGCACCCACGTTCCTAAAAAGACTGATGTCAAATGGGAAGCTGAAAATGCCTGTGGTTAATCGATTCAGTCCAGTCGCTCAGTTGTGTCCAACTTTTTGCAACCCCATGGACTGCAGCACGCCAGGCTTCCCTGTCCATCACCAACTCCCGAAGCTTGCTCAAACTCATGTCCATTGAGTCGGTGATGCCATCCAACCATCTCATCCTCTGTCATCCCCTTCTTCTCCTGCCTTCAATCTTTCCCAGCATCAGGGTCTTTTCTAGTGAGTTAGTTCTTCACATCAGGCGGCCAAAGTATTGGAATTTCAGCATCAGTCCTTCCAATGAATATTCACGGTTGATCTCCTTTAGGTTTGACTGGTTTGATCTCCTTGCAGTCCAAGGAACTCTGAAGAGTCTTTTCCAACACCACAGTTCAAAACCATCAATTATTTGGCGCTCAGCTTTCTTTATAGTCCATCTTTCACATCCATATATGACTACTGGAAAAACCATAGCTTTGACTAGATGGATCTTTGTTGACAAAGTAATGTCTCTGCTTTTTTGTTTTTTTAATTTTATTTTATTTTTTAACTTTACAATATTGTATTGGTCTTGCCATATATCAACATGAATCCGCCACAGGTATACACATGTTCCCCATCCTGAACCCTCCTCTTTATGCTGTCTAGGTTGGTCATAACTTTTCTTCCAAGGAGCAAGCGTCTTTTAATTTAATGGCTACAGTCACCATCTGCAGTGATTTTGGAGCCCAAGAAAATAAAGTCTATCACTGTTTCCATTGTTTCCCCATCTATTTGCCATGTTTTAAGCCAACTTTTTCACTCTCTTTCACTTTCATCAAGAGGCTCTTTAGATCCTCTTTGCTTTCTGTCATAAGGGTGGTGTCATCTGCATATCTGAGGTTATTGATATTTCTCCCAGCAACTTTGATTCCAGCTTGTGCTTAATGCAGCCCAGCATTCCGCATGATGTACTCTGCATACAAGTTAAATAAGCAGGGTGACAATATACAGCCTTGACATACTCCTTTCCCAATTTTGAACCGGTCCATTGGTCCATGTCTAGTTCTAACTGTTGCTTCCTGACCTGCATACAGATTTCTCAGGGGGCAGATAAGGTCGTCTGGTATTCCCACCTCTTGAAGAATTTTCCAGTTTGTTGTGATCCACACAGTCAAAGGCTTTGGCATAGTCAATGAAGCAGAGGTAGATGTTTTTCCTAAACTCTCTTGCTTTTTCTATGATCCAACAGATGTCAGCAATTTGATCTCTGGTTCCTCTGCCTTTTCTATATTGTGGTTAATCCAGTGGGATAGAGGCTGATGGAGGACGCAGTGCTGACTTTAGGTTGAGCCTGAGGTTACATGCCTCAGATTCTATATGAGCACATTGTAGTTTCATACCAAGAGCCTTTTCTTTCTCTTTCTCTCTCTCTGTTTAACGTCTGATTGTTGACGTAGTAGACCCATGTTTTGAATAACTTAGAAAACATTAAAAGACAGGACAAATATAAATCATAAGCTTACCACTCAGCAGAAGCCTATTATTACTATTTAGGCACATCGCTTTCCAGACGTTTCCTTTGCACTCTTTTCCTTCATAATGGAGATCATATTGCATCTAGGATGTGATGTTATTCTTTCCCCTCCCCCACTTACCATGTTGTTAAAATGTTCTTCTTAAGCATGACATATGACTTTCTGGTAGTCTATTGTATGTCTGTACTACAACTCATTAATAATTGTCTTTCTGCTGGACACTTGAGTTCTTCAAAATTTTAATATGATAAAAATTAAATTAGATTCCTAGAAAACCGATTCCCAACCAAAAGGCAGAAATCATCTTTACAGTTCTTGATGCGATTTTCCAAACTTCCCTTGTCTTACACCATTTGGACTGATGGAACAAGTTACTATAGCTTATAAACAATACAACATTCATTTCTCACAGTTCTGGAGCCTGGGGTGTTCCAGATCAAGGCACCGGCAGGTCTGGTGTGTGGTGAGGGCCCACTTTGTGCTCCACAGATGACTGGCTGTCTTTCCTGACTTGGCAGAAAGGGACAAGGGCCTCTCTTATAAGGACACATGTGCCTTTTGTGAGGGCTCCACCCTCATGCCCTAACTGCCTCAAAGATCTCTATCTCAAAATACCATCACACATTAGGTTTCAACATATGGATTCTGGGGGGACATAAGCATTTTCTGTAGCAGCCCTCGGGGACAAATGAACCAACCTATCCTCTTACCAGTTCTTGGTGAGTGCCTGCCTTAGCACATGTAGGGGCATGTAAAAATTCTGTCTTGGCACTGAGTTTATGTCAGAGACTCCTTCCCAGTTCTCTGGCCAGGAGAGAAACCAGGTTAAGCAGCTGTGTTTAAATCCATACCCTACCGCTTTTTCAAATTACCAAAACATTAATATAATTAAGTGGTACTGGCAAGGATTGAGATGGTGACTCAGATTGTCGATGGAAAGATAAAATTATATAACTTTCAAAAAGGTAATTTGAGAATACTTCTTAACAAACATCAGTGGCCATGTCATTTCACATCTGAAAATGCTTCCCAAGGAACCAATCCAAAGAAAAAATAGCTACTTTCATTAAGGGGATTATGCAAAAAAAAAAAATGTTAAGCTTTTTTTAAATATTCAACATATAGGGTAACGTTTAACTAAATTATGGCATACATGTTCAATGAACATGTGATGCATGCATTTTAAAATATATGAAATCTTTGTGGAAATATGAGAAAACAATAAGATGTTATTTAGATTTAATTATTTTAATATGTCAATATATGGGCAGAATGGAAAAGGTCATATAAAAAAGCTGCTTTTGTTGTATTTAGAAGAAGACATTGCATTTATAATTTTTCTTTTAGTTGCAGGTAACATTTACAGAACAGATCATATTTCAGATATTATTTCTGCCATGCACAAAGCACTTTTCATATACTATTTAGAATGTTTTTCATGACATCTCTATTATATTATTACTATCATTGTATCTATTTAAAAGAGGATGGAATTGACGTGCAGATAGGTAAAGTAACTTGTCTAAGGTTGCCTGGGTAGTAAAAGACAAAACATGTACTGAAATTCAATTCTAAGGGAAGAGCTGGTGCTCTTAACCACCATACCACATTGCTTGACTTCCTTTTTTTAAGCTGATAGTTATTTATTTTGTATTGTGGTAAGAACACTTAACATGAGATCTACCCTCTTAATTCTAAATGTCCAATACTGTGTTGTGAATGTAAATTTTCTCAAGTTTATCTTGATTTGTTTCCTTTCAACTTTCAGCCTGTTCAGCTATTTAGCCCTCCCATACCCAAGCAGAATGGTGTATAAAAAAATGGTTCCCTACCTAAAAGGCACATAGTAGATGGGTTCAGGGTGAGATCAAGGTCACATGTAATAAGAGATCTTTATAAATCACCTCAACCTGGGAGAGCCAAGGAAATCAGCAGTTTGTAGTCTACCTTTCAGAAAAACCCCCACCTTTCCATTTCTAGTCAGCTGAAGGAGGAATCCTACAGGCCTAGAGGAGCTTCACAAAGATTGGAAAGAATGTATTTGTCCAGAGTAGCTGCTTTTTAGGAAGAGGAAAGGAAATCCCAGATAAAACTGCAACAAGCAGATATCACAGAGGACAATAGTTATGAGAAAAAGAAGCAACATGGTGTGAAGCATCTCCGGAACACTCAGATAAAAATATGTTCAGAAATATGTCTTAACAGCTACCTTGTTGTACATGCCAACACATTCAGGATGATGATCAATTAAGAGAAGGAATAAAGCACAAAATCATCAAATAAAATTTCATAGGTATCAGTACAACTTGATGGAGTGGGTATCAAGGATGAAAAATGACAATTGAAAGTTAAGCATATTTAAAAGAAATAGAAATACAGAAAAAATAGAAGAGGAAATGAAGTAGTAGAATATATCTGGACAGGACCGAGTAGTAAGGTAACTGAGAAAGTAAAGTGGGATAAAATGAAAGAGCAAAGGAGAGAGGGACTGATGTGATATTGCCATAGACCTAGCAGCTACCACCTGGTGAGACAGAGAAAACTGTCCCTGTCTCACCTGCAAAGCTTATGATGCTCTCCTGCAAAGCTGGCCTAGGACTTGGGAGCCTGAGGGGTGCCAACATTTCTCATCTCTCTGGGAAGCTCCATTTTTGAAAAGGAGAGCATTATTTAACTGTTTTGGGACATCATCTCCTGAAAGATCAAGGAAGAAACAAAAAGAAACGATGATATCAGAGTCATTTGGGAGCAAGGAAGGAAACTTAGGTATCAAAGTGGATAACGAATTAGGAAAAGTGACTCTTTAAGGACACTTGATACAGTCATATGCTCTAGGCTTGATATTGGCTTTTGAAAAGGTTTAAAAAGTAGAACTTACCTATAAAATGAGAGTCAAAAATGAAATTCTGTCCTACAAATCAATATGGAAACTGGCTATAAGTCTTGTCCCAACCTGTCCCAAAGTTCTCCCCAAATCCCCATAAAAACACTCACAATGTAAAAACTCACAATGAGCAAAATAAAAATGACAAGAAAATGTATTTCTAGAAACCAGTAGAAATTTCACTTGTACAGCAGCTTTTGGATCTGGATTTAAGAGAGGAAAAATCATGGGCTGTCTATGTGTGATCTCACAGAAAGACAGACCAAAGGTAGGAAGACACATGTGTCTCCTGCACAGCTGCCTCTTAGCCCAGAGATGTGGACACCAGATAAAAGTTCAGAGCTTGTACTGAGGGACCAATGGCTATGAATTGAACCCCATGCTGTTGACTTCGTATTTGGTCAAGTCATTAACTTTCCTGAGCCTTGTTTTCATCATCTGCAAAGTGGGGTTCATATAGTACTTTCCTTAAGGAGTAGCCATGAAGATTAAATTAGTAGAGCTAATTCATGCAAAGTACTAAGCACAGTGTCTGGAACATAGCAAACATTCAACGAACACTAACTACTTTTATTCCATCCTTTTGGAAGCTTGAACTCCCAGAGAACAGGAAGTTTCCCAGGGCAGTGAAAAGGAAGCAGAAGGAAGAAGGGCACTCACACATTAAGATCCTAAGATATGGAGTCCCTTCCAACACTGTAAAGAAAAGAGGAAAGAGGAGCAGCAGGGCGTCCGGAGTAGGGCAACATCTGCAGAGAACCAGCGGGCAGAATAGGAAAAGAACCCCCCCACCCCACCTTTATCTTCATCAGATAAAAACCTGCTGCATAGAGGAAACTGGGCTGGGTCTGAATGCTTGTCAGCCAAGTCAAAGGTTGTCAGATAAAGCAAGAAGCCAAATTATAATATTAGATGATTTTTAAATTATTTTATTGTAAGTGTACCCATATAATATTTTGGAATTATTGATAGTAAAAAATTTTATTTATCTAAAATTCAAATTGAACTGGTCATCCTGTATTTTTATTTATTAAATCTAACATCTCTAATTTTCAATCTGGTAAATTAGGAAGAGGCTTGACTTGCAATGAATTGGAGAGTGAATGAAGCCACAGGAAATGCACACACCCTGACACTTGGTAAATGCTGATCAAATCTGGGTCTTTCCTCCTCTTAAAATTAATAAATAGAAAATATAACAGCAGCAACAATAGAGGACCAATCAAGAATTTAGCAGGAGAAGGGAAGAAAGTAATTTTGAAGATTCATGCAATAGAATTTTGAAAATATTAACTACAAAAGGCAGTAACAGGGTTTAGAAATTGTGTAGTATCCCACAGAAGGCTTACATTTTTTTGAGAAACAGAAAATTTTAAAGGAGAGAAGTTAACAAGTAATGTTAATACAGTGAAATATAATAGATAATAGGAAAGGTATTTGAGGCACAATTTCAAAGAAAGTAAAATGTGAAAAAAAAATGTAAACAAGGTTTGGGGAGCAGAACTGATGCTACAGTAAAGCAAATTGGGAAATGGGGCTGAGGCTGGAGAAGCATCTTAATCCCCAGAGAAAGAGCAGGGAGGTGAAATTAGTAAAAGAAGTGATAGCTATGAGACACGGAGAATGGACATCAGATCTGAACCACCTGGACTTAGAATAATTACAGTACAAGTAAAAGAAAACACTGAAAGGAAACATTCTCAACTCTAGACCAAGATGGTGACACAGGAGGCTCCTGAATTTCCCTGCTTCTATGGATGTACCACATATACAGCCACATGGAGTAATTCCCTTTGAGAGCTATCCAGAAACTAGATGTGTAGATGACTCCACACACCAGACAACCGAGAAAATATACTATTAAAAACAGGAGGAGAAGGGGGTGGCAGAGGATGAGATAGTTGGATGGCATGATCGACTCAATGGACATGAGTTTGAGCAAACTCCAGGAGATAGTGAAAGACTGGGAAGCCTGGTGCGCTGGAGTCAAAGGTGTTGCAAAGAGTCGGACACGGCTGAGTGAATGAACAACAAGAAAAACAGACACACTCTCACCATAAACTACCTCCCCCCACAACCACCACAGTGCCCTACAATTGGGAAGGAACCCCACATGTCCAGCTTCACCCTGAGAAGTGATGGAGTTGAGCCATACATTTAGTGCACCAAATTTCATGACTACCACGCAAGGGACGGTTCCCCAAGTCAACTGGCTTTGAAAGCCCTGGGACTTTCAGTCACAATCCCATAGGTCTGTAGTAAATAAAGAATCAGTTATTGAGCACAAAAACACTCGCTGAGGCTATCCGCCCAGAGCTTAGTGCAAAGGAAGTGGGCAAAATTGCCTGTCTTCTAGGCTTTCTCTGAAGGGGTTTGATTGTATACAAGATGCTTCTTGGGAGACTGCCTTCTAATTAGCAGACATCTAGGTGCTTTCTGTTATCATCTTTGAAGCCTAAAAGAGCCAGTGAGCACTTGCCCTGCCTTCTCCTCTGGCTCATTCCAACAGTAAAATCAAATTATCTGTATTTCCTTAGAAGAAGCTGGCCAAATATTAATAACTAGTACCTAAAATTTTATGGTTACCCACTAAGGGACAGGCCCCAAATCAAATGATAGCCAATGAGACTTGAATTGCAGAATCCCACAGGACTACAGCAAAATAGAAGTTTTCAAATAGGTTCAGGAATACTCTTCACCTCCATGGGGATACATGCAGGCTCCACAGAGGGAAGAAACGAAAGTGCCTGTCTCCCAGTTCCTTCCTGGAAGAGTTTTGAGTGCATACTTTCTTAGCTGCTGCCTGAGTGTCTGGTTTCTAATCACCTTGCAACTCGGTGCTGACTGCAATCCTCTTATTTGGAACACTGATGGGGTTTGACACATCTTCAACTACTGGGAGCCACTAAGAACAAATACAGCAGCTTGGATAATCACAAAGGTTTGAGAGAACATCAAGAACTGGGCCAGGCTGATTAATAAGGTTGACCTCCTACAAGAGACCCATGTGTCAAAACTGGGAGAGGTGGCTGTTTTATCTAGTGCATGGAAACTAACTCAGAGAATTAAGGAAATGAGGAAACAGGGGACTATGTTCAAAACAAACAAACAAAAAAAGTAAATCTCCAGAAACTGATCTTAATGAAATGTAAATAAGTAGTTTATCGAATCAAGAGTTCAAAATAATAGTCATAAAGATGCTCACCAATGCACAAAGAAAGAATTTTAACAGAGAGAAATATAAAATAACACCAAATATTAATCATAGAACTGAAGAATACAGTAACTGAAAATTTTAATAGAGAAGTACAACAAAAAACTAGATCAAGTTGGATAAAAGATTCAGCAAGTTGGGAGCAGGACAGTGGAATTCACCAGTTAGAGGAGCAAAAAGATCAAAGAATAAAGATAGCTTTTATGGGATTTATGGAACATCATCAAATGGGCCAGTTAGGTGCATTGTAAGAATCCCGTAAGGAAAAGAGAGAAAGGGCCATAAAGCTTATTCAAAGAAATAATGGCTAAAATCTTTCCTAACCTGGGGGAAAACATAGACATCCATATTCAGGAATCCCCAAAAGTACTAAGTAAGACGAATCAAAGAGACCAACACTAAGACACGTTGATGGATACACAATACAAAGATGCAAGTTTTGACATGAACAAACATAAAATATGGGGTGTATAAAATATAGCAGTTTTATATGCATTCAAATTTATCAGCTTAAAACAGTTATTATGTATTTTATATAATGACAAAGCAAATCCTATAGTAGATACACTAAAGATAAGGAAATCAAAGCATACCACTACAGAAAATCAGGAAATCACAAAGGAAGAGGGAAAAGAGAAATAAAGAAACAAAAAACTGCAAAACAGAAAACAATTAAGGAAATGGCAATAATAAATCTACACCTAGCAATAATAATTACCTATCAAAACAAATGGACTGCCTTCTCCAGTCAGAAGACAGAGTAGCTAAATGGATTTAACAAACGAAAAAAAAAATGAGACCCAAATATACCAAATATATGCCGCTGCAGGAGGTTTGGGTCTTCCCCGTGGCTCTAGTAATAAAGAACCTGCCTGTCATTGAAGAAGATGTAAGAGACATGGCTTTGATCCCTGGGTCGGCAAGATCCGCTGAAGGAGGGCATGGCAACCCACTTCTGTATTCTTGCCTGGAGAATCCCGTGGACAGAGGAGTCGGGCGGACTACAGTGCGTGGGGTCACAAAAAGTTGGACATGACTAAAGTGCCTTAGCATGCGTGCATGCACAGGAGGCTCACTTCAGGCTTCCCCGGTGGCTCAGACGGTAAAGCGTCTGCCTACAATGTGGGTAGACCCGGGTTTGATCCCTGGGTCAGGAAAATCCTCTGCAGAAGGAAATGGCAACCCACTCCAGTACTCTTGCCTGGAAAATCCCATGGACGGATGGAGCCTGGTAGGCTACAGTCTGTGGGGTCACAAAGAGTCAGACACGACTGAGCGACTTCACTAACAATTAGAAGTGAAGGGGTGAAGAATATATTCCGTGCAAATTGCAACCAAAAGAAAGCACAGGTTTATAGCAAACAGACTTAAAGCCAAAAACTGTAACAAGAAACACAGCAGGTAATGATACAAGGTTACTGTGTCATGATAATGGGATCAGTTCATCATATAACAATTGTCAGTATTTATGCAAGCAACATTAGAGCACCTAAATATATAAAGCAAACACTAACAGATCTGAAGGAAGAAATAGACAACAACGCAATAATCGTAGGGGACGTCAATCCCCCATGATCATAAGAAAATATTGGAGTTAAATGACATGTTAGACTAGATGGAACTGACAGACATATCCAGAAAATGTCATGCAACAGAAACAGAATGCACATTCTTCTCAAGCACATATGGAATATTCTCCAGGATAGATCATATATAGACCCCAAAGCAAATCTTAACAAATTTAGGAAGACTGAAATCATATCAAGCATCTTTTCTGAATACAGTGGTATGAAACTAGATATCAACTATAAAAGAAAACTTCAAAATTCACAAATATATTGAGACCAAACAACACACATCTGCATAGCAAATGAGTAAAAAAAAAAAAAAAGAAATCAAAAGGGAAATCAAAAAAATATCCTGAGAAATGAAAATGGAAATACAGCCTACCACAACTTAAGAGATGCAGCAAAAGCAGTCCTAAAAGAAAAGTGTGTAGCAATAAATGTCTACATTAAGAAAAAAAGAAAGATCTCGAATAAATGACCTAACTTTAAACCTTAAGGACCTAAAAAAATAAGAACAAATTAATCCCAGATTTAGTAGAGGAAAGGAAATAAAGATCATACTGGATATAAAACAGATACTATAAAGAAAACACATCTTTTTGTAAAAGATAAGCAAAATTGGCAAACATTTAGCTAGGTCAACTAAGAAAGAAAAGAAGATCAAATATAATCAGAAATGAAAAATGAGACATTACAGCTAAAAACAGAAAAGCTATGGATCATAGGAAACTACTGTGAACACTGATATGCCAACAAACTAGATAAGCTTCCAAGGCTGAATCATAAATAACAAAAAATCTGAACGGACCAAATAGTAGTAAGGAGACTGAATCAGCGATCAAAAATCTCCAAACAAGGAAGAGTCCAGGATTACACAGCTTCACAGATGAATTTTATCGAACATTTATAGAAGAATTAATACCAACCCTTCTCAAATTTTTCCAAACAATAGAAGAGGAGTAAACACTTACAAACTCATTTTATGATGCCATCATTACCCTGATACCAAAGTCAGACAAGGACACTACAAGATAATTATAGACAGCTATCCCTGATGGATACAGATGCAAGTTTCCTCAACAAAATATTAGTAAACCATTCAATAGGACATTCAAAAGGATTAAATACCATAATCACGTGGGGTTTATCCCTGGGACACAAAGATGGTTCAACACATGCAAATCAATACCTGTGATACACCACATTAACAAAATGAATAAATATCATATTATCATGCCAAAAGATGCAGGAAAAAACATTTTACAAAATTCAACACTTTTTCATGATAAAACTCTCAACAAATTAGGTAGATAGAATGTACCTCAACAAACAAACTGAATAATAAATGCCACAGCTCATCTCATTCTAAGTGGTGAAAGTTTGAAAGCTTTCTCTCTAAATTGAGGAACAAGACAATGATGCCCACTCTCACCACTTTTATTCAACATAGTACATAAAGTACTAGCCTGAACAACTAGGCAACCAAAAAAAAAAAAAATGAGGCATACAAATTGGATGGGAAGAAGTAAAATTTTCTGTTTGTAGTTGATATGATATTTATTACATGTTGAGAACACGAAAGACTTCACCCAAAAGCTATTAGAATAAACAAATTCAGTCAAGTTGCAAAATATAAAATCAGTATACAAAAGTCAGTGTTGTGTTTCTGCAAATTAATGAACTATCAGAAAGACAAATTAATAATCCTAGTTACAGCTGCATTAAAAATGAATATAATACTTAGAAATAAATTTATACAAAGAAGTTGAAGATCAGTACATAGAAAACTGTTTTAAAAAACTGATGAAAGAAATCAAGGAAGACACAAATAAATTGAAAGATATTCCATGTTCATGGATTGGAAGAACATTAAAATGTCCATACTACACAAAGCAATCCACATATTCAATGCAATACTTATCAAAACTGCAGTGGTATTTTTCACAGAAATAGAAAAAAAATCCTAAACTTTATTAAGATAACAAAAGGTTTCAAATAGCCAAAACAATCTTAAAAAGAAGAACATAGCCAAAAGTGTTACACTCCCTGATTTTAAACTATATATTACAGAGTTAAGGGGGGGGGGGGGGGAACAGGTTTTTTTCATGATATAAAAATAGACACATACATCAATTGAACAGAGTAGATACCCTAAAAATAAGCCAATGCATACATGGCCAATTGGTTTTTGGCAAAGGAGCCAGTAATATACTGTGGGGGAAGATGAATCTCTTCAATAAATGGTGTTGGGAAAACTGGGTATCCACATGCAAAACAGGATGAAACCAGACACTGTATCTTACGTCATACACAAAAATCAACTCAAAATGAATTTAAGACTTGAACATAAAATCTGAAACTCATAGGGAAAAAACAGGGGAAAAGCTCCTTGACATTATGTTGGTCTTGGTAATAATTAGGGGGGTTTGGGGTTGTTTTGTTTTGTTTTTGCCATGCCATATAGCTTGTGGGATCTTAGCTCCCTGACTAGGAACTGAACCCAGACTCACTGCAGTGAATGCACTGAGTCCTAACCATTGAACTGCCAGGGAATTCCCTTGGTAATAATTTTTTGGATTTGACACCCAAAGCAAAAGCAACAAAAACAAAAATAACCAAATGAGACTACATCAAACAAAAAATTCTGAATACAGAGGAAACAATCAATAAAATGAAAAGGCAATCTATGGAATGAGAGAAGATAATTATAAACCACATATCTGATATAGGATTAATGTCTAAAAATATATAAGGAACTGAACTAACTCAAAAGCAAACTTCAAAAATCCAATTAAAAATGTGCAAAGGACCTGAATATTTTTTTCCAAAGAAGATATTTAAATGATCAATGGGTATCTGATAAGGTGTTCAACATCACTAATCATCAGTTCAGTTCAGTTGCTCAGTTGTGTCCAACTCTTTGCGGGAGTCCATCACCAACTCCCAGAATTTACCCAAACTCATGTCCATTGAGTCGGTGATGCCATCCAAGCATCTCATCCTCTGTCGTGCCCTTCTCCTCCTGCCCTCAATCCTTCCCAGCATCAGAGTCTTTTCAAATGAGTCAGCTCTTCGCATCAGGTAGCCAAAGTATTGGAGTTTCAGCTTCAACATCAGTCCTTGCAATGAACACCCAGGACTGATCTCCTTCAGAATGGACTGGTTGGATCTCCTTGCAGTCCAAGGGACTCTCAAGAGTCTCCTCCAACACCACAGTTCAGAGAAATGCAAATCAAAGCCACAGTGAGATATCACCTAACACTTGTTAGGATGGCTATTATTAGAAAGACAAGAAATAACAAATGATGGTAAGGATGTAAACGGAACCTTTGCGCACCATCAGTAAGAGTATAGATTGATGCAACCACTGCAGAAAACAGTATGGAGATTCCTCAAGAAAATAAAATTAGAATTGACATATTATTCAGTATGAAAGTGTTATTTCAAAGAAATATCTGTACTTCCATGCAAATTGCAGCAATATTCACAATAGTCAAGGTATTGAAACAACATCAGGGTCTGTCAACTGATGAATGGATAAAGACAATGTAGTGTGTGTGTGTATATATATTTATATATGCACACTATGGAATACTGTTCAGCCTTAAAAAAAAAATCCTGCCATTTCGACAATGTCGATGAACCTGGAGAGCATTATGACAAAAAAATAATGCCAGACAGAGAAAGATGAGTGTATGGTATCACCTATATGTGGAATCTGATAAAGCCTAGTCAAACTCTTAGTAGAATGGTGGCTGTCAGGGAAATAGGGAGAGGCTGGTAAAAAATGTACACACTTTCAGTTATAAGATCAATGAGGCCTGAAGATATAATGTATAATGTGGTGATTATAATTGATAAAGTTACATAATTAAAATTAGCTAGGAGAGAATAACTTAAATGTTTTCACACAAAAAAGATAAATATGTGAGGTGATGGTTATGTTTTAAGTAACTTGATGATGGGACTTCTTTTACATATATATATATATATGTATATAAATCATCCTATAGAATATTTTAATTATATTAAATTTTATTTGTGAATTATACCTCAACAAAACTTAAAAATCTAATACATATGCACATAATAGATAATCGATGATAGAAATCACCACTGGAATATCAGAAACTTTTCATGTTTTATATATATTATCTAATTTAATTCCCAGACACCTTGTGAATTTATATAACCATGTTAAGGTAAACCTTTGGTGTCAGTATTATTAACTGACAACAGAATTAGCTAAAATTTTTATTGTTATACTTTTCAGTCCAGCAACTTGAAATATCTAATAAAAAATAAATCGACATTCTCCCTACCCCCCAAAAAAAAAACTTTCTGAAGCTTAAAAACTGAGAGAGAGAAAAGATAATGGCCTAGAAGGTACTTGAAAAACACTCAGGATGGGGTAAAAGTCCTTCTAGATGCTTTGCCAATGTTAACTTTGTTTACATGAAAGAATGGCAATTTATTGTCTCACAGTTAGAGAGACTGGAAATTCACAATCAAGGTGCTGGCAGAGCTCTGGTCCCTCTGAAGGCTCTAGGGAAGGGTTTTCCCTTGCTTCTTCCTAGCTCTGGTGGTTGCTGACAATCCTTGCTATTCCCTGGCTTGTAGCTGGATCATTCCTCTGTCTGCCTATGTCTGGGCCTCATGCCCTTTTCTTACAGAGATACCAGGCTTTTAGGGGCCAGGCTACCCTCACAACCACTCTCTGAAGTAGGTATTCTTATATCAGCCACCATTTTTTTAGGTTAGCCAAGAAGATGTTTTGTTTGGGGTTTTCCTTGATAACCTGTGGAAAAGACTCGAACACAGTTTTTGGTCAAACCAAGACAAATAGGGAAACTGAAACAGAGGTTTTTAATTTGGGGCTTTCTTTTAATTTTGTTCAAAACTAAAGGTCTAGTGAAAAACAAAGCTGGCATTTGAACCCAGCCATCCTTCCTCTATAGCAAATGCTCTTAATCCCAAAGCCACATGGTATGTAGCCAGAGAAAGAACCCCTCAGAATTGGTTGATGTAAATTTTTAGGCTTGACTTGATTACACCGAGCCCACATCAATGAAAAGACAGCCACACCCAAAAAATTTCCTGAAAATATTTGAATAGACAAATACTTTAATACACTAAAAAAGACTTTACAAGCATTTAACCTGAAAACAAAACAAAGCAGAACAGAAGAAGTTACTTTTGGAGAAGCAGTAATCATGCTAACCTGAGACCTCTCTTCTGTCATGCTAAATGCCAAAGACAATGAAATCATCTTAGTGAGGTTTGAGGAAGGCTGGCTATGGGCCAAGAATTTTATAACCAGCCTGGTTACTGCTCATATGTTAAATCAAAGGCATTCCATGAAGGAGCAGGTTCAGAAAATAAATGCCACCACACGCCCTTCTTCAAAGAATCAGTGGAAGACACATCCCTATTCTAAATGACCAGTAAGATTAATCAAAATTAAAAGCTTATGGGGAATTTGTGGCTAAAGGAGGCTAATGATGAGTAGGAAAACAGGTAAACATAGAGTCTTGGAGTTTAACCAAAAATGACTGGGGAAAATATTGTTCAAAACTGAATGCAAATGTCAATTAAAATTCTGGACATGGAAGAGATATGATACACAAAAGAATAATTTAATAAACACAGTCTGGTGTGCCTAATCCAAAATTATATTTTAAGACTGAGAAGTGTTAAGTGGGAAGAAAAACTCTCACTTGATTTCTCATCTAAACTGCTTGGCTGTAGAGGAATCAGAATGTATACTTTCATTTCTAACTTTGAGATTTAAAAAGATAGGAGGTGATGAATGCTGGTCAACTCCAGCAATGATCAAATTCCTATAAACCTCATCTCACACCAAGATCTTGATAGCTCTCTAAGCTTGAGCTACAGGGTAATTTTTTTTTTTTAATATTACTGTTGGGTTATTTATTTTTTTAAAGGATTTTTTTTAAAGGCTTCCTTATCCCATTAGTCCTTTTCATCTACCATTCCTTCTGGATGGAATGTCTCCACCTTGATCACCATTTTTTCCTTTAACGAGCTAACCTTCTACACACTCTTCACATTTTAGGTCACATTCAGTTTCTTGAGGAATTTCCTAAGAACTTCATGCTACTTCGTCAACTCTCTTTGTCATGGAATTTCATACAACTGCATTTCTTTGTTTTGGGGGATTTATCAGTATAAAATCATGATTTGTAATGTAATTATTTGCATCTGTTAATTACTGCAATTCTTCTATCTATTTTGCCCATTGCTGGCTCACCCCATCAGGGACTTGTGGTTTGTTTTTTTTTTTCCCCTTTATTTCTGTGCCTGAAGTCTGGCAAACTGCCTGCCACATGGGAAGAAGATCATGTTTGTTGAGAAATTAATAGAAAATATAAAACAAGTAAAACACAGTTCAAACAGCAGAAGACATAAACCTCAAAGAATGAAAAATAGAAAGCATAAATGAGGATGATTGAAGAATGAGTATATATTTCAATTATGACATTCTGCATCTGTAGATTAAGCTGCTTCATTTAAGTCAAACACTCCTAAAGTAAGCCTACATAATGCCAAGGGACAACTTTGTTGTTGTTGAGTCACTAAGATGTGTTCGACTCTTTGCAACCCCATGGACTGCAGCATGCCAGGCACCTCTGTCCTTAATATCTCCCTGAGTTTGCTCAAATTCATGTCCATTGAGTTGGGAATGCTATCTAACCATCTCATCTTCTGCCATCCTCATCCCCTTTTGCCTTCAATCTTTCCCAGCATCAAGGTCTTTTCCATCCCAACTTAAAAAGTATGAAAATAAGCATAAAATCATTGGGTGGTGAAGATATAGCAAGAAAATATAAAATAAAAAAAGCAGAGCTAGTGATAATTTCCAACAATATAGAATTCAAGTTTCTTAGAGCACCTTATGTAAGCACGAAGATAAATGGAAATTGTTTTAGGATATTTTAACCCATCTTTCAGTCATAGATTTGTCATGGAAGAAAAAAAGAGTGTTACTGTTGTTCAGTTACTAAGTCATGTCCAACTGTTTGTGGACTGCAGCATCCAGGCTCCTCTATCCTCTGTGATCTCTCAGAGTTTGCTCAAATTCCTGTTCATTGAGTCAGTGATGCTCTCTAACCATCTCATCCTCTGCTGCCCTTCTCATTTTGCCTTCAGTCTTTCCCAGCATTAGTTTTGTTTTGTTTTTCCAGTGGGTTGACTTGTCACATCAGGTGGCCAAAGTATTAGAGCTTCAGCTTCAGAATCAGTCCTTCCACTGAATACTCAGGCTTAATTTCCCTTAGGAAACTCAAAGAGCTTTCTCTAGCACCACTATTTGAAAGCATCAATTTTTCAGATCTCAGCCTTCTTTATGGTCCAACTCTCAGATCCATACATGACTACTGGAAAAACCATAGATTTGACTACATGGACCTTTGTTAGCAAAGTGATATCTCTGCTTTTTAATACACTGTCTAGGTTTGTCATAGCTTTTCTTCCACGGAGCCAGTGTCTTTTAATTTTGTGGCTGCAGTCACTGTCCACAATGATTTTGGAGCACAAGAAAATAAAAATCTCTTACTCTTTTACGCTTCTCCCCTTTCTATCTACCATGAAGTGATGGGATTGGAGGCCATGATCATGGTTTTGAATGTTGATTTTATTTAAGCCAGCTTTTTCACTCTCCTCTTTCATCTTTATCAAGAGGCTCTTTACTTTCTCTTCACTTTCTGCCATTAGAGTGGTATAATCTGTGTATCTGAGGTTATTGATATTTCTCCCAGCAATCTTGGTTCCAGCTTGTAATTCATCCAGCCTGGCATTTCACATGATGTACTCTGCATATGTGAAAGTCCCTCAGTCGTGTCTGATTCTTTGCGACCCCATGGAATTCTCCAGGCAAGAATACTTAAGTGGGTTGCCAGGCCCTCCTCCAGGAGATCTTCCCAACCCAGGGATTGAACCCAGGTCTCCTGCGTTGCAGGTGGATTCTTTACCTCCTGAGCCATGAGGGAAGCTGTACTCTGCATAGAAGTTAGATAAGTAACATGATAATATACAGCCTTGTCATACTCTTTCCAATTTTGAACCAGTCAATGGTTCCATGTCCGGTTCTAATTGTTGCTTCTTGACCCATATACAGGTCTCTCAGGAGGCAGGTATGGTGATCTGGTACTCCTGTCTCTTTTAAGAATTTTCCACTTTTGCATTCCAATCCCCTATGATAAAAAGGACATCTTTTTTGATGTTAGTTCTAGGTGTTGTAGGTCTTCATAGCACTGACCAACTTCAACTTCTTCAGGATCCATGATAGGGGCATAGTACTGAATTACTGATGTTGAATCCATGTTCCTTGGAAAGGAACGAAGATCATTTTGTCATTTTTGAGGTTACACCCAAGTACTGCATTTCAGACTCTTTTGTTGATTATGAGGGCTACTCCATTTCTTCTAAGGGATTCTTGCCTACAGTAGTAGATATAACGGTTATCTGAATTAAATACACCCATTCCTGTCCATTTTATGAGACTGATGTGCTGCCCGCTGCGCTAAGAAGGCGCTTCATTCCTGTCCATTTAAGTTCACTGATTCTTAAGATGTTGGTGCTCAGTCTTGCCATCTCCTGCTTGAACATGTCAAACAGTGATAATTTAAGTATTAAGATTAATTATATATATATACATACATATACATATATATATATATATGGGCTTCCCTAATGGCTCAGATGGATATCGTTATTTATACAGTTCATAAATACATCAAAGTGGTACCTATCAAGATACTTTGAGTGCCCAGTGGAGTAATAGAGAAATATGACTTTTAAATAGGCTATGAACACATGTATATAAATGAATAATCCAATACCCAGACATTGCCAAGGTCACATATTCGTCCATGTTGCCAAATAACTAGAAATGCTGTTACAAATGTGAATTTTAAGTGTTTCTCAAGATTGGAAATTTAAGTAACATTGTTCCAAATTACTACTAGGAGAAAGATAAATTTGACAAACTATAAACTCCTTTTAAAGTGTTTAAAATGAGATTATCCAAACAAAAATTTTAAAGTACAAAGATATTCTCAAAAAGAAATGTCAAGTACTAAATGATTTTTCATAAATATTAAAGAATTAATAAATACTAAAGGAGAACTGAAGGAAATAATACAAGCAGAAAACATTGATTCTATGAACTATTTAAAATTATATAAATTAAAGCCCTATTTTTTGAAAAACATTTAAATAAAAAAGTCTTTGAAAATCTAATCAGTAAATAGAAAAAAACAAGATAATTAATATTGGGAATAAGAAAGATCCTATTAAAATCCCCATGGTAGAAATTTTGGTTTTAAAAAAATATATGAATATATTCCACTAGAATAAAATTCAACATTATCAGTGAAATGGGAGGATTTAGAGGAAAATACTGAACTAGTTAAAAAAGAAAAAAGGTGAATTAAGCAATAAAAACCAAGATAGAGCTTGAAAAGTTTACTAAATAACAAAATTATCTCCACAACACAAGAAGTTTGATGAATTCTTTGATTTTTTGCAAAGATGACAATTCTCATTTCATGTCAATTTTTCTAGAACAAAGAATAAATTTAAGAAATGAGAATAATTTACCTTCTCTAAGTATGGTTGGTTTAAAATTTGGAATACTCATTAACATAATAGCTAGCCTAAGAGTTAACTCTTTTACATGAAAAAGTGAGATGAACCTAGATCCCAATCCATCCTCTCTTTAGGACTCATAGACCACTGACATTAGGAATGAACATAATGAGAAAAAAAAGAGAAGAGAGAAACAAGACGTGAAGGGACATGATTGTTCAATTCTTCTAAATGAACCTAGGCAGCTGGCCACAGCAAGAAGGAAGTAACATTTGTGTCCACTCCAGCTCAGAAATCAAGCCACAAGATTTATTCATATTGTCTTTAAAGTTTTCCCAAACCACAGTGAATTAGATCTTTTCATCTCCATTTGGGCAGGTGAGAACTTAGACTAACACTTCAGGTAACTTGCTCAAAGATCACAACAGTATTTAATGATGGAATTGATGTTGAAAAGACACTTGCCTACCCTAACCTTTTCAGAAGGTCAACAAAGTCACCAGACTAGGGTAAAGGACAGATGGGAAGAAGTCACTAATGCAGAAACATTATTCTGTGAGAAGACCAGATGACAGCTCTGGAGAGACACTGTCACAGGAACATCATTATTTGCGTGTGGGCATCTTTTGAAGTTTCACTCTCTCTTTCGCTCTCAAGGCTAAATCAACTTCCTGTAAGTCTGTCAAGTTATTTCGTGTAAATAGCTAATCCCTGGTACCCAACTGTCTCCCTGTGATAATGCTAAGTCAGTGTCCAAAATGAAAAATAAAGATTTAAATTCTAGGCCTCTATAAAAGCTGTGCCTGGCCTATTTTCTCCAGCTTTCCATGCCAGGAATCAATCTCCACTGTGCATTTTCTGAGTCTCAGTGAGATGACAGAGCTTTCTAAATGGTACCCAAGCTTGAGAAAGCTAACAATCCTACAGTCTAAGCCTCTGACTTCAGACTCCCTAGGGGAGGATAGTAGGAACCTCAAGAACTCATGTGCAGTATTGGAAATAGCCAGGAAAATGCCTTGCTACTACACAAACTATGTATTTATAAGTATTATAGGTACGATTTATCGAACATGTTCAATAATTTAAGTTGTACTGAGTACCTCATGTTCTTTATCCCACTTAATCCTCACAGAAACCCTATGCAGGTGGGTATGTTAGTCATGAGGACTGTTTGTAAATAATCCAGTTTTTTCCTTCCAGCCATGTGGTAGGATCGCCCTTCCTTATCCTCTTTGAAGTTGAAGCTCAGCCTTGCGATATTTTTGTCAATAAAATGTGAGATGAATTGACAGGTGTTACTTTGGGATAGATGCTTTAGGAGAAAACTACATTCTTTTTTCCTATCTCACCAATTACGGTAACATATGAAACCTCTATGAAACTGAATCCCCAAGTGACTCGGGTGACCAGAGCTCCCACACTGATCTTCAGCAGGGTAAAAATTCAACTTCTGTTGTTTAAAATCTGAGGCAGATTGTTCTAAACATGACAACATCAAACCTTCATTACTCATGCTCTTCTTATGTTGTGACATTGACACCCTTCTACCAAAAAGAATGGTCTGTGTTACCCTCAACCAGGGTCAGCCTGCAAACACGGCAGAAATGACACCATATAATGTCTTAAGTCATAAATTGGACTGTAACTTTTGTCTATTCCTCTTGAGACACTCACCCATGGAATACAGGCTCTATGCTATGAGGAAACCAAGCAGACAGCAGGAAAGGCCACACTTCCAGCCGAGGTCCCAACAAATAGCCAGCCTGAACCACCAGACACATGAGTGCATAACCCTTGTTATGATCCAGCCCCCCGTTTTCTACCTGCTCTCTAATGAGGACGGGAGCAGACATAGGACGTTTCCACTAAGCTCTGCCCAAAGTACAGATTTGTCAGCAAAATTAATGTAGTTGTTTTAAACCACTAAGTTTTTTGGTTTTGGCGGGGTGGAGTGGTTCATCACAAAGCAATCTCTAATTGGAACAACTCCATTCAAGTTTTGCTATTGCCAGAACAAGTTATACATCCTAATGGATGCACTAAACATCCTATTGTTTTCCCATTTTTTAAGTGGAGAAACAGAAGTGCAATGAGGTAAGATAACTGGTTCAAAGCACACAACCAAGGAAATATTGGCAGTATAGAAGAAATAGGAAAAGGAAAATAATACTGACACTTGTCACATGGACAAACTGCGCTATATTTGTTTAAATAGTATCCCATGAATTCTCAAAACAAAAACAAATTGCTTTGAGGAGAGTGTGGTATTTCCATTTTATAGTACCTTGAGGATTGAGACTTTTTTTCATACTTTTTATCTCCAGAATTAAGTGCACTTTTAAAAAATATCCTCAGTTAGTGTTTGATGGATTAAATTAAGTTGAACTGAATGGACAGAAGGTCAAGAGGGGCTTGGAAGAAGCCCAGGGTTGCATAGCTGCTGAGTTATCAGTCTCATAGTTAAACTCAAATGTGATTCACTCCAAAGCTGTGCCTTTTCTTTATATCACAGTTGGTAGTAAGGGCAGAGACATCTTATCCCAAGGATATCGGTCAAGTCCTAGCAGTATGCCCTGTGGGTGAGACAGACGACTGTTTTAGAAGTTAGGGCAGCATGGACAAATAACCCTCAGATAGAAGAAGCACGAATCTGGCTACTTCTGAGTGGCTCCAGGTTCTTGACAGAGCCCTGTTGCAATATCCAGCCTATCTCAATAGAGTAAACTTTGAGGGAAAAAAGCTCTATTTCACTAACACCTTGTTCTCAAATAAGGTCTCATTCACAGGTTCCCAGGTTTATGACTTCAAACATACTTCTTTGAAAGACACAATTTAATTCTTAGCAGTAATTATCTAGAATAATCCATGCTTTAATTATTGACCATTCACATACCTCCTTTTGTGGAGTACTCATTTCAAACATTGGATCATTTAAAAAATTGGACTCTTTTTTCTTATTGATTTGTGAGATTTCCTTATGTTTATGGATACGAATCAATTGCTTCCCATGAAATTGTATTGAATTTTATTACATGCTTCTTATAAATCTCTTAAATTGAATAATTTTTCCTTATTCATGCAACTAATGAAATTACTAATTTTTTTCAAAATGTTAAATCAATCTTTAATTCCTGAAATGAACTCAGTTTGGTTGCGATGTATTACCTTTTTCATATATCACTGAGTTAGATTTACAAATATTTTAGTTAAGAATTTTAAAATTATGCTCATGGGAGAAAGTGGCCAGTAGTTTTATTTTATTGTAACGTACATGTCAGGTTTTGGTATTAAGAATATGCTAATTTAATACGTTTCTTTTTCTATTCTCTGGAAGACTTTATAATTTTGTGTTATTTTTACTTAATGGATTAGAAAAATTCATGTGGAAAGCCATGTGGACCTAGAGATTTTTCCTCTGTTTTTCTATTTTTTTTTTCCTATCAGTAACTAAGAAGTATGTTAGTTGTCAGTTGATATTTTTTGACCTAATGTTATTAAATATATATAAATTTAGAATTAGTATTTTTCCACTTGAATGAAAAAATTTTAGTGAAATATCCCACTTTAATCTCTAGTAATACTTCTTGTTTTCAAAAGTACTTTATTTGCTGTTAGTATAGTATATTAAATTTCTATCTTTATATTTAAGACTTGTCTCATAATGTGCCTCTAGTTGATTTTTATTTTCTCTATTGATAGTATGACCAATTCTGGTGTTTAATTATGGCATTTAATATACTTATATGTAATATAACTACTGATATATTTGAGCTTAAATATACTGTCTTCTATTTGTCCCATTTACTTTGTGTTCCCTTATTTTCCTTTAAAAGATGTCCTATGTACTAATTATTTTAAAATCTGTTTATCTTCTCTTTGCATATATATATATACTTATATACTTTCATTCATTCATTTTTACAGGTTATCCTGCAGATTTCAATATGCATTATTGATTTACTTTTATAGGTTCCCAAACAATGGAAAGATTGTACAAAACTTTGGCTTCATTTATCCCCTTCTGATCTTCGTGATATACTCATATTTATGATTATTTTCATTTTTCCTGAGTTACCTGCTTCTATCTGGAATAAAATTTTTTCTTCCTGAGGAACTCTTTTTAGTATTTCTTTTAGTACAGTTTGGCTGGTTATCAATTCTTCCAATATTTTTGTCTGGAACCATCTTTCTTTCACCTTAATTTTTGAGAGATATTTTTATTGGACATAAAGATTTTTAAAGTTATTGTTGTTCCACTGCCTTCTGTCTTCCATCATTTCTACTGAAAAGTCAGTTATAACCTAATCTATAGCTAGATTACCTGTAGGTTCCTTACAGCTGTCAATTTTTTTTCCTTTGAGTACTTGGTTCTGTTTCCTGGCCCACCTCAGAATTTTGAATTGAATGTTGGCCATTTTTATTAAGGAGGCATTGGATGAATTTAGTTTCCTCTAGAAATTATTTTCTTCTTTGACCATTGACAGATTATCTCAGTCCAATCAGGGAATATGATGATTTGAGGATGTAGATGGTCTACCAAGATCTTTTCTAGAATTTTTATTTCACCAGCATCATGAAACTAAGAAAATCTCCACCTAGCTTTCTATCTCCTTAGAAGCTATTTTAAACATGTATACACTACTTTGGCATTGGCAAATACCTCTAGAAGAAATTGTGCTCAGAGTATTGTATTCAGTTTTCTCTTTCCTCTAGAATCTTGTCTCATCAGCTGCTGACTGCATTGGTAGACTTGAACTTCAGTTTTATTTCTCCAACTCATTAATACTGCCATATTTATTCTTCCAGTTTCTTATTTAATGCTATGTCCTCATTGCAAGCTGGCAAATGGTCCAATATAGTTTACCTCAATTCTTTTCCTTTCTCTTCAGAACCCTTGTCTCTCAAGCCCTGGGTTCTTTAGTTGCTCTTCTTCAAAGAGCTGCCTTTTGTATATTATATAGCTTTTGTAGTTGTTCAGCACTGGAGGGTTAGTCTGATACTAGCTACTCCTTCATAGCCAGAAGAACAAATCTTATATTTAATTTTATAATATACACTAACCACCAAATTATGTGTCAGGAACATTTTTCTATGTTATTGAAAATTTTTTAAATATAACTTTCCGGGGCTACATGATATGCTACTATAATGAGTGTATCAGTGCTGACTACACCAATTCTCTGATATTACGTGCCTTCAGGCTACTTCCAATTTTTCACTACTTCAGGTTATTACTTGGGAGACTTTTGATATGTTTCCCTAGACATGCTGTTTACGTTTTCTGTGTATAAGATTGCTTCTGGTATGTGATACACTGTGATACATGAGCAGCTACCAAAAATTTTGTGACAAGCAAATAAATAGGAAGGATATGTGAGAAAAGCAAATTTTATATGATCTTGTGTGAAAGATTAATATATTATTCAAGAACAGATTAGTGAATTCACCATGAATGAAACAGTATGGGTTTAAATCTGAGTTTTATCACCTTACTAGCTGATAACCCTGGGAAAATTTATTTAGCCTTCCTGAGTCTGTTTCTTCATGTTTTAAAGACATAGTAATATCCTCTAGACAGAGTAGAAATTTTTTAAAAGAAATAATTATCTATGTATGAAGCTCCCTTAAGAGCAAGGTTCAGACACTCATTTATTCACTAATTCAAAAAGTATTTATTGAGCATTTATATAAATATGAAGCATTGGGGATACAGCTGTTGACAAGTCAAATCTATGGTCACATGAAGTTTACATTGCATAGGGGTTGAGGCTGAAAATAAGTAAATAAGTAACTTAACTTAAGTAGTTACTAGTGCTGTAAAGAAAAGTGAAGAAGGATAAAAGTTCCAAAGATATGGTTGTGATGCTGTTAATTTGAAATGCTTGCAGGAAAATTCTCTATAAGTAGGTAACTTTGCGCTCAGATGTCTGAAATGAGAAGGCAAGCCATTTGGAAATGTGGGGAAGAGATTTCCAGATAGAGAAAACATTAGTACAAATGTCTAGATTGAAGGAGTTCAGTGGGTTCTGAAGCATGTAGAAAGTCAGTGTGATGGGAAAGGAATGGTTGAGAATGCCAGTAGTGAAGACACAGAGTTAGGCAAGGGCCAATTCAAGTAGGGCCAGTCTAACCATGATTGATGGGAAGCCATTGGAGAGTTTGATCTGGGGGACCTGTGATTATATTTTTCATTCAAACATAACATTCATTGTGGCTTTTGTATGGAGGTAGTCAATAGGGGATAGTGTAGAAACAAGGGCTACTGCAGTCTTCTGTATCTTAAATCCCCTATACTTGACACTGTCTGGTATATAGTTGTGAACAATTAATTATGATTGTTACTTTAAAAAAAAAATGAACATTTGGACTTGGGAATATCTCAAAATGTCTGCTCTTGAATTATTAATTCACCAGTTAAGTATAGCACCAGGCAGAGACAAACTACTTTTACAGTTAATTGAGGTTCGTTCAAAAGCATTCTGAGTTCACAGGTAGACAGTGCAGTGTCAGGATTTTCAAGTGATTTTGAAAAAGAGCATCAATCAATATTCATCCATTATGGCATTAAAATTGACTGCCTAGGGAATCAACTGCAATACCCAGCAACTCGTTTCTTCATCCTTGTGTCAAAGCAAGAAGACTAGCGTTGGTGGTAAAACACTAATCCAATTTGTAGCCAAGAAGAATTATTGGAACATTTTTTGTTATTTCAAATTTTCAAGCCCTCATGACATCCAGTACTTTTATAAACTAAAACAATGAAGCATTTTTGCTTTAAATCTGGAAAACATGAAAGAGAGCAAACTTTAAAGTGTATTTAGGTTTTGTCATGTCTCACTTTCATGCATTGGAGAAGGAAATGGCAATCCACTCCAGTGTTCTTGCCTGGAGAATCCCAGGGATGGGGGAACCTGGTGGGCTGCCGTCTGTGGGGTCGCACAGAGTTGGACACGACTGAAGTGTCTTAGCAGCAGCAGCAGGACACTAAACATGAGTGTCTCTGATCTCCAGAGAGATCAAGGTGGACACCACGTGTGGCTGTTCATAAGTGGCCTCTGTAAAACATCAGAAGTTTGAGAAACAGGTACTCAGGTGTTTGGAGAAATGGATAATCTATACTAAGAGGTACTAGAAATTATCCTCCTAGTAGACTTGATAATTCTTATCAACAAAACGGTTGCTGGCTTCTCAAGTAACTGCCACAGGATTCAGTTCAGTTGCTCAGTCGTGTCCGACTCTTTGCAACCCCATGAATCGCAGCACGCAAGGCTTCCTTGTCCGTCACCAACTCCCGGACTTCACTCAGACTCATCCATCAAGTCAGTGATGCCATCCAGCCATCTCATCCTCTGTCGTCCCCTTCTCCTCCTGCCCCCAATCCCTCACAGCTTCAGAGTCTTTTCCAATGAGTCAACTCTTCGCCACAGGATTAGTCAATGCATAATAAATACTGACTGAACAAAATCCTCATCTGATGACAGAGCAGAAAGGCATTCAGTTCAGTTTCTCAGTCGTGTCCGACTCTTTGTGACCCCATGAATCACAGCACGCCAGGCCTGCCTGTCCATCACCAACTCCCGGAGTTCACTCAGACTCGAGTCAGTGATGCCATCCAGCCATTTCATCCTCTAGCATCTCAATATTTATTTGTTAACAAAAGTATTGTCAAATTTTATATAATATAAAAATATATTAATTAGATTCTATGTTAGATAGTAGGAAAATAAACATAACAATCTAGTGAAGGAATCAGTCATTTAAAAAAAAAAAGCAATTGTAAAAATAATGGAAAAGGTACTGGAATGAAACATTCCATTATAATAGAGAGTGTGTTGGTACAATTAAATGGAAGTTCTGGAATTGGCCTTGGGTACTGACCAAGATTGTTGGGCAGTATTGAGCAGACAAAGTAGTTACAGTGTTGTGTAAAGAGCTTATCTTATACTAATCCCTCTGAGTTCACCTTGGGCTATAGACTCTGCTCTACCCTCTTAGCCTTTCTTACCCAGTTACTGCTGCTGCTGCTAAGTCACTTCCGTTGTTACTAGTTATTCTCAAATATATCCTACTACCTTATTTTGTACATAATATTTTGTACCTCTTAATCCCCTACCTTTGTGTTGCCCCTCCCCACTACCCTCTCCCGACTGGTAACCACTAGTTTGTCCTGTATATTTGTGAATCTGTTTTGTTGTTGTTATTGTTGTTATATTCACTAGTTTGCTGTATTTTAAAAATTCCACATAAAAGTGATATCATACAATATCTGTCTTTGTCTGACTTATTTCATTTAACATATACCTTTCAAGTCCATCCGTGTTGTTGCAAATAGCAAAATTTCATTTTTTTTTAAATGGCTGAGTAGCATTCCATTGCATGGCTGCAGTCAGCATCCACAGTGATGTTGGAAATAAAATCTGTCACTGCTGCCACTTTTTCCCCTTCTATTTTCCATGAAGTGATGAAAGCAGATGCCATGATCTTAGTTTTTTGACTGTTGAGTTTTAAGACAGCTTTTTCACCCTCCTCTTCTACCTACATCAAGAGGCTTTTTAGTTCCTCTTCACTTTCTGCCAACCTCATCTGCCTATCTGATGTTGTTGATATTCTCTTGGAAATTGTGATTCCAGCTTTTGATTCATACAGCCTGGCATTTCATATGATGTACTCTGCATATAAGTTAAATAAGCAGGGTGACAATATACAGCTTTGTTGTACTCCTTTCCCAATTTTGAACCAGTCAGTTGTTCCATGTCCATGTCTAACTGCATGACTCACATACAGATTTCTCAGGGAACAAGTATGCTGTTCTGGATCTTCCATCTCTTTAAGAATTTTCCACAGTTTGTTGTGATCCACATTATGCTAAAAGGCTTAGTCAATGAAGCATAGTCAATGAAGCAGTTGTAGATGTTTTTCTGGAATTCCCTTGCTTTCTCCATGATCCAGTGAATGTTGGCAATTTGATCTCTGGTTCCTCTGCCTTTTCTAAACCCAGCATGTACATCTGGAAGTTCTCAGTTCACATATTGCTGAAGCCTAGCTTGAAGGAATTTGAGCATAACCTTGCTAGTATGTGAAATGAGCGCAATTGTATGGTAGTTGGAACATTCTTCAACCATGAAATTAAAAGACACTTGCTTATTGGAAGGAAAGCTTATTAAATATTGAATTTAATATGCTTATAGACAGCATATTAAAAAGCAGAGGCATTATTTTGTTGACAAAGGTGCATATAGTCAAAACTATGGTTTTTCCAGCAGACACGTACAGATGTGAAAGTTGGACCATAAGGAAGGCTGAGTGCACAAAAATTGATGCTTTAGAACTGTGGTGCTGGAAAAAGCTCTTGAGAGTCCTTTGGACAGCAAGGCGATCAAACCAGTCAATACTGAAGGAAAGCAACCCTGAATATTCATTGGAAGAACTGATGCTGAAGCTCCAATATTTTGGCCACTGATGTGAAGAGCCGACTTATTGGAAAAGACTGATGCTGGGAAAGATTGAAGGCAAAAGGAGAAGGGGGCAGCAGAGGATGAGATGGTTAGATAGCATCACTGGCCCAATGGACATGAATCTGAGCAGTCACAGGGAGGGAGAAGAGAACAGATGAGCCTGGCTTGCTGCTGTCCATGAGGTCGCAAAGAGTCAAGCACAACTTAGAGGCTGAACGACAGCAAAAGCATTCCGCTGTATAATGTACCACATCTTTATCCATTCATCTGTTAATGGACACTTAGGTTGCTTCCATATCTTGGTAACTGTGAATCATGCCATTAGGAGCTTTAGGCTACGTGTATCTTTTTGAATTTGTGTTTTTGTTTTTGTTTTATTTCTCAGATATATACCCAGGAGTGGAATTGCTGGGTCAGGTTGGTTTTAGCTTTTTGAGAAACAATGTTTTCTATAGCGGCTACACCAATTTACATTTCTACCAAGTGTACAAGGGTTCCCTCTTCTCCACATTCTTGCCGACATGGGTTATTTTGTTCTTTTTGATGATAGCCATTCTGACAGGTGTGAGGTAATAACCTCATTGTAGTTTTGATTTGCATTTCCCTCATGCTTAGTGACGTTGAGCATCTTTTCATCTGCCTGTGAGTGTCCTCTTTGGAAACGGTCTTCTGTCTGTTTTTTTTTTAAATCAAGTTGTTTTTGATGTTGAACTGCATGAACTGTTTATATGTTTTGGATATTAACCCCTTATCAGTCATGTCATTAGAAATTTTTTTTTCCATTCATTAGGTTGTATTTTCAGTTAACTAATGGTTTCTTTGCTGTGTTCACACATATATTCTTCAAAATAAATTTTTGAATGATTTCATCAAGTTCCAAAAGAAAACTCCATTGGAATTCTGATTGACATCCTCTTACTCCTATGCACTAATTTAGAAGAATTTATAGTCTTTATCCAGCAATCCCACTGCTGGGCATACACACTGAAGAAACCAGAAGGGAAAGAGACACGTGTACCCTAATGTTCATCGCAGCACTGTTTATAATAGCCAGGACATGGAAGCAACCTAGATGCCCATCAGCAGATGAATGGATACAAAAGCTGTGGTACATATACACAATGGAGTATTACTCAGCCATTAAAAAGAATACATTTGAATCAGTTCTAATGAGGTGGATGAAACTGGAGCCTATTATACAGAGTGAAGTAAGCCAGAAAGAAAACCACCAATACAGAATACTAACGCATATATATGGAATTTAGAAAGATGGTAACAATAACCCTGTGTACGAGACAGCAAAACAGACACTGATGTATAGATCAGTCTTATGGACTCTGTGGGAGAGGGAGAGGGTGGGGAGATTTGGGAGAATGGCATTGAAACATGTATAATATCATGTATGAAACGAGTCACCAGTCCAGGTTCAATGAACGATACTGGATGCTTGGGGCTGGTGCACTGGGACGACCCAGAGGGAGGGTATGTGGAAGGAGGAGGGAGGAGGGTTCAGGATGGGGAACACAGGTATACCTGTGGCAGATTCATTTCGATATTTGGCAAAACTAATACAACATTGTAAAGTTTAAAAATAAAATAAAATTTAAAAATAAATAAATAAATACTTGACTTTCTCATAGAGGAGCACAATCTACCTCCCCATTTATTCAAATCTTAACTTGCATTGCTTGGTATAATTTTATAGTTTTCCTCTTTTTATCTAAAACATTTCTAATCATTCCTTTTTTGTTTTGGCTTATGATGAACTGAGTACTTTTGTATTTATATTTCTAACTGATGCAATTGCATTTTAAAAATCTCCTATTCAGGAACTTTGTTATCCTTTCCAACAGATCTTAAATTTTTCCAGTTAATGCTCTGATTGTAGCAGAAATAAAAAGTAAGTTCCCTCCCTCATTTTTCTGTTTCATGTAATATTTCATCACTTAGAGTTTCCACAAAATATCTTGGCCAAGGTGGAGATGCACTTTTACCTGTAGTCATCAGAGCTGGCCCAGCTCCTTTTTTTTTTTTCTTACTGTTGAACCTCACCTGCCTTACTGGGCTTTGTCAATTGAGAATGACTGGACCATAATCCATGGAGGGTCTAGAGTGTGCTAGGACTCTGGCTGCTTCCCTGACTGACAGATTCTAGTCAAGTCCTCTTCTGTTGTCTCCCTTTCTTCTAAGCTTCTAGGCATAAAAGACATTTACTAAGCCCCGTCCTTATAATGGAGCAAATCCCAAGACTTTATAGATGGTGGATCCTTCATGGAAGATACTAATCTCTAAGGACAACTGACAAAAAAAAAAAAAGATGTCCTTTTTATTCGAGGGGACTGGAGTGCAAAAGTAGAAAGTCAAGAGATACTTGGAGTAACAGGCAAATTTGGCCTAGGAGTACAAAGAGCAGGGCAAAGGATAACACAGTTTTCCCAAGAGAATGCACTGGTCATAGCAAAAACCCTCTTTCATGAACAAAAGAGAAGACTCTACACATGAACATCACTGAATGGTCAATACCAAAATCAGATTGATTATATTCTTTGTAGCCAAAGATGGAGAAGCTCTATACAGTCAGCAAAAACAAGACCAGGATCTGACTGTGTTTCAGATCATGAACTCCTTATTGTCAAATTCAACTTACAATGAAGAAAGTAGGGAAAACCACTAGACCATTCAGGTATGACCTAAATCAAATCCCTTATGATTATACAGTGGAAGTGACAAATAGATTCAAGGGATTGGAGCTGATAGACAGAGTGCCTTAAGAACTATGGATGGAGGTTCCTGACACTGTACAGGAGGCAGTGATCAAGACCATCCCCAAGAAAAAGAAATGCAAAAAGGCAAAATGGTTGTCTGAGGAGGCCTTACAAACAGCTGGGAAAAGAAGAGAAGCAAAAGGCAAAGGAGAAAAGGAAAGATATATCCATCTGAATGTAGAGTTCCAAAGAAGAGCAAGGAGAGATAAGAAAGCCGTCCTCAGTGATCAATGCAAAGAAACAGAGGAAAACAATAGAATGGGAAAGACTAGAGAGCTCTTCAAGAAAATTAGAGATAGGGGAACTTTTCATGCAAAGATGGGCTCAATAAAGAACAGAATGGTATGGACCTAACCCAAGTAGAAGATATTAAGAAGAGGTGGCAAGAATACACAGAAGAACTATACAGAAAAGATCTTCATGACCCAGATAACCATGATGGTGTGATCACTCACCTAGAGCCAGACATCCTGGAATCTGAAGTCAAGTGGGCCTTAGGAAGCATCACTATGAACAAAACTAGTGGAGGTGATGGAATTCCAGTTGAGCTATTTCAAATCCTAAAAGATGATGCTGTGAAAGTGCTGCACTCAATATGCCAGCAAATTTGGAAAACTCAGCAGTGGCCACAGGACTGGAAAAGGTCAGTTTTCATTCCAATCCCAAAGAAAGGCAATGCCAAAGAATGCTCAGACTACCGCAAACTGCACTTATTTCACACACTAGCAAGGTAATGCTCAAAATCCTCCAAGCCAGGCTTCAACAGTACATGAACTGTGAACTTCCAATGTTCAAACTAGATTTAGAAAAGGCAGAGGAACCAGAGATCAAATTGCCAACATCCATTGAATCATCGAAAAAGCAAGAGAGTTCCAGAAAAGCATCTACTTCTGCTTCACTGACCAAGCCAAAGCTGTTGACTGTGTAGATCACAGGAAACTGTGGAAAATTCTTCAAGAGACTGGAATACCAGACCACCTTACCTGCCTCCTGAGAAATCTGTATGCAGGTCAAGAATCAACAGTTAGGACTGCACATGAAACAACAGACTGGTTCCAAATCGGGAAAGGAGTATATCAAGGCTGTATATTGTCACCCTGCTTATTTAAATTATATGCAAAGTACATCATGCAAAATGCCAGGCTGGATGAAGCACAAGCTGGAATCAAGGTTGCTGGGAGAAATATCAATAACCTCAGATACACAGATGACACCACCCATATGGCAGAAAGTGAAGCACAACTAAAGAGCCTCTTGATGAAACTGAAAGAGGAGAGTGAAAAAGTTGGCTTAAAACTCAACATTCAGAAAACTAAGATCCTGGCATCTGGTCCCATCACTTCATGGCAAATAGATGGGGAAATATTGGAAACAGTGACAGACTTTATTTTTCTGGGCTCCAAAATCACTGCAGATGGTGCCTGCAGCCACGAAATTTTTTTAATTTCTTTTTTTTTAATTTATTTATTTTAATTGGAGGCTGATTACTTTACAATAGTGTAGTGGGTTTTGCCATACATTAACATGAATAAGCCATGGGTGTACATGTGTTTCCCATCCTGAAGCCCCCTCCCACCTCCCTCCACATCCCATCCCTCTGGGTCATCCCAGTGCACCAGCCCTGAGCACCCTGTCTCATGCATTGAACCTGGACTGGCAATCTGTTTCACATATGATAATATTCATGTTTCAATGCTATTCTCTCAGATCATCCCACCCTCGCCTTCTCCCACAGAGTCCAAAAGACTGTTCTATACATCTGTGTCTCTTTTGCTGTCTCACATATAGAGTTACTGTTACTATCTTTCTAAATTCTATATATATGCATTAGTTTACTGTATTAGTGTTTTTCTTTCTGACTTACTTCACTCTGTATAATAGGCTCCAGTTTCATCCACCTCATTAGAACTGATTCAAATGTATTCTTTTATGGGGTGAGTAATATTCCATTGTGTGTATGTACCACAGCTTTCTTATCCATTCATCTGCTGATGGACATCTAGGTTGCTTCCATGTCCTGGCTATTATAAACAGTGCTGCAGCCATGAAATTAAAAGATACTTACTCCTTGGAATAAAAGCTATGACCAACCTAGACAGCATATTAAAAAGCAGAGACATTACTTTACCAACAAAGGTCTGTGTAGTCAAAGCTATGGTTTTTCCAGTAGTCATGTATAGATGTGAGAGTTGGACTATAAAGAAAGCTGAGTGCTGAAGAATTGATGATTTTGAACTGTTATGTTGGAGAAGACTCTTGAGAGTCCCTTGGTCTGCAAGGAGATCCAGCCAGTCCATCCTAAAGGAAATCAATCCTGAATATTCATTGGAAGGACTGATACTGAAGCTGAAGTTCCAATACTTTGGCCACCTGATGTGAAGGACTGACTCATTGGAAAAGACACTGATGCTGGGAAAGATTGAAGGCAGGAGGAGAAGGGGATGACAGAGGATGAGATGGTTGGATGGCATTCACCAACTTAATGGACATGAGTTTCAGTAAGCTCCAGGAGTTGGTGGTGGACAGGGAAGCCTGGCTTGCTGCAGTCCATAGGGTCTCAAAGAGTAGACATGACTGAGCGACTCAACTGAACTGACACTTAGATAAATAATCAGGACAAGTTTGTTGATACCAAACTTATTTTAATGAAAAATTAATCTTAATTTGACAATATTGGTAGAATGAGTGTTATTTTAGAGAGAAAAATTATGTTTCAGTAATGTGCCTCTGTGGATAATAGATTCCAGTGCTGTTAACTGTCTTTGAGGTTCTGGTATTTACCTGTAAACTGAACTAGATCCTGAATTCTAGTTTCCTCCAGTATCGGGCTCTGACTCTCCAACCTACTGTTTTTAGTTTTTCCTCTAATCATTTTGACTTGAAATCACTGAGAACTAAAATTGCCCTTTTTCTGAAGCCATAAAAGCTAAAATTGGACAACTTGATATAAACCTCAGGGAAATTACCATAATACCTCATGTATAGATAATCTTTATGTCAGTTCCTATATGAGTGATTCAGAAACTTTATATAAACACCCAATGCTGTCATCAGAGACATTTCAAACTGTAAAAAGAGGCTTCAACCCCTTGACATCTAGAAATCTTCAACTGGCTCCCTTCTAGATTTGGTGCCTTATTATTATCAAAATTGCAACCAAACTAATAATTTTTCTAATTTGTCCTCTGTTTGTCATTTTTAAACTTTATACGCTTTGTGACTTCCATTGCTGTACTATGATAGCCTCCAAAGGAATAATGATAGCCGACTTATAGAGGTGATTGATTTACTCCTCCTCCTAATGAAGATCCATGAATTTCTCCTATAGTCTGTGCTACCTAAGGCTCACTTCCTAGAAGGCTCCTCAGATGTGTCCATAAACTCTCTAAAAGTATATCTCCTGCACGACCATCTCTTTTCTGCCTTCATAAGACATGATTGCTGGGGAGAAGTCTTCCCAGCACCAAAGAAGTCAGTGCTAATGACAAGTAAACAAGCAATTGGTCAACAATGCTTTTGCCCAAAAGATCTTGAACAAAAGGTGGAAATGTGACTAGAAAATCAAATGGAGTCAATATTGCTCAAAGACTTTGGCCACCTGATGCAAAGAACTGACTCATCAGGGAAAGACCTTGATGCTGGGAAAGACTGAAGGCAGGAGGAGAAGGGGACAACAGAGAATGAAATGGTTGGAGGGCATCACCAATGGACATGAGTTTGAGCAAGCTCTGGGAGTTGGTGATGGACAGGAAAGCCTGGCATGCTGCAGTCCACAAGGTTGCAGAGTCAGACACGACTGAGCAACAAAGCTGAACTGAAGGACAATCAAAGATATTTTTCTTGCAAGCTCTAAATGCATAACTATACAACCACTGGATCAACATCTTCTCTTGGATTTCTCACTGAAATATCAAATTTTATGTACTTAAAACAGATATCTTGATTCCATCATCCAACCCACTACCCATCTAACCAGTGCCACCAAATTTCACCATGTTGCTCAAGTAAGGACGCTGGAAATTGTTCTTGACTTTTCTATCTCACTCACATATCTTTTATTCCATCCATCTGCAAGTACCATTGGGTTTATAACCAACATGCTTTTAAAATCTGTTTACCTCTCTTCATCTGTACATTACCACGTTAGTTCATGCCACCATCAGCTCCTGCCCATGTTACTATGAGAGCCTCCTAACTCATTGCTTCACTTCTGTGCCTGCTCAACATGATTCCATCATCCCAAAACAGCTAAAGCAATTTTCTTAAAACTTACGTTTCATCATTCCACAGCTTTAAACACTTACAGGTCATGGTAATTTCACTAGAATAAAATGTGAACCCTTTACCATGGTCTCCAGGGTCCTTCATGACCTTGCCCTTTCCTCCTGTCTCCACTCTTTACCCTGTAGCTGAACTAGCCTTTCCTCAGTTCTCCAAACACATCTTTGCAAGTACTACTCAAGCTGCCTGAATTGTTTATTGTCCTGCTTGTCACATGGCTAATTACTTGCTATTCCTTTATATCCATGGTCTTCAAATGTTTCTGATACTCTATCATGGGCAAATGATAGAATCAGAAACCTAAACTCTCAATACACCCATATTTATTTATTTATAAATTATATGTCATACTTCTACTATATATACTTGCATATAATTTATACTATATATTGTACATTATGAAATATATATATAGATCTACAAGGGAAATGCTAAATAAAGATAAAAGATATTTTACATAAATAACTATATACTTTATGAATATAGCATTTTTCCCCCACCCCCAGATTTATTGAGATATAATTGTCATTACATAAGTTTAAGAAGTAAAACATTGATTTGATACACTTATATATTGCAAAATGATTACAACTACAGCATTAAGTAACACCTCCATCCCATCACATAATTACCATTTCTTTTTTGTGGTGAGAACGTTTACCTACTTGGCAACATTCAAATATACAACACAGTATTATTAGCTATAATCACCATGCTATATCCTGTGACCAGTATTGGCCCATTTTTCCTACCTCCCAAGCACTGAATAGTGCATTTTTTAAGGGTAATTAATACAAATCTATGTTTCAAGTCATCCTAATAATTTCCATTTGGGGGAGAATTTTTGTTATGTTTCTTTATTATAAGTATATTTAACTCCATAAGGAAGCAAACAAAGGTTTGCAGAAGGAATAGATGGGTCAGTTGCTATTTTCCTAACGTTGCTTACCTCTACTTTATTACTAGTATTTTCTATCCATGGTTTCTCTGGAGGAAGCTTCTACAGCCACTTGTCAATTGTGTCAGTGTTCATTTATTTAAAACTAGATAATATAACCTGAAAATCCACTTAAGCAAGCACTCATGGACTGTAATGCATTACTATCCGTGAGAAGGGAAAGAGCAGGTGAGGTGCCACTGTCTGCCCCTCAACATTGTAGAATTCCATTTTTCCCTCTCAGGAAATCTAACTTATTGTGTGTGATATCTGTTCATCTGACAAACTAGGGGGTAGGGGGAGCCCAGAGAGAAGGTGGAGGGATGGAGAGGGAGAGATTACCATTTATATATAAATAAATATAATGTCTTAATTTTAGATTTAAAAAAAATATCAATTGGGCTTCCCTCATAGCTCAGTTGGTAAAGAATCTGCCTGCAGTGCAGGAGACTCCAGTTTGATTCCTGGGACAGGAAGATCCCCTGGAGAAGGGATAGGCTACCCACTTCAGTATTCTTGGGCTTCCCTGTGGCTCAGCTGGCAAAGAATCCACCTGCAATGTGGGAGACCGGGGTTCAGTCCCTGGGTTGGGAAGATTCCCTTCTCCAGGTGAAGAAGGTGAAGACAGGGAGAGATTACCAGTAGATATAAATAAATATAATGTCTTATTTTTAGATTTAAAAATATCAATAGAAGTTTTATTTATTTTTTTTTCTGTATCTGAGTAGATCTCTGGCACAGTATTTTGGTTTATTTTTTTTTTATTGGAGGATAATTGCTTTACAATGTTGTGTTAGTTTCTGCTGTACAGCAATGAGAATCAGCTATAAGTATGCATATATCCCCTCCCACCCACTTCCCTCCCTTCTAGGTCATCACGGAGCACTGAGCTGAGCTCCTTGTGGCACAGCATTTTGGCTGTGATCCCCGCCCTAGAGACCACTACTTATTTATCACCTCCTTTAAGTGCCTTCCATGACCCCCTACCTAAATCAGGTCCCAAAACCTCTGTCCCATATGCTTCCTTTATAATTACTATGAAATGTATACATATTCTTGTATAAATATTCAGTTCAGTTCAGTCGTTCAGTCGTGTCTGACTTTTTGAGACCCCATGAATCACAGCACGCCAGGCCTCCCTGTCCATCACCAACTCCCAGATTTCACTCAGACTCACATCCATCGAGTTAGTGATGCCATCCAGCCATCTCATCCTCTGTCATCCCCTTCTCCTCCTGCCCCCAATCCCACCCAGAATCAGAGTCTTTTCCAGTGAGTTAACTCTTCGCATGAGGTGGCCAAAGTACTGGAGTTTCAGCTTCAGCATCATTCCCTCCAAAGAAATCCCATTTTGATATTTGGTAAAACTAATACAATTATGTAAAGTTTAAAAATAAAATAAAATTAAAAAAAAAGAAATCCCAGGGCTGATCTCCTTCAGAATGGACTGGTTGGATCTCCTTGCAGTCCAAGGGACTCTCAAGAGTCTTCTCCAACACCACAGTTCAAAGGCATCAATTCTTTGGTGCTCAGCTTTCTTCACAGTCCAACTCTCACATCCATACATGACCACAGGAAAAACCATAGCCTTGACTAGAAGGACCTTTGTTGGCAAAGTAATGTCTCTGCTTTTGAATATACTATCTAGGTTGGTCATAACTTTCCTTCCAAGGAGTAAGCATCTTTTAATTTCTTGGCTGCACTACACCATCTGTAGTGATTTTGGAGCCCAAAAAAATAAAGTCTGACACTGTTTCCACTGTTTCCCCATCTATTTCCCATGAAGTGATGGGACTGGATGCCATGATCTTCGTTTTCTGAATGTTGAGCTTTAAGCCAACTTTTCACTTTCTGCCATACAGGTGGTGTCATCTGCATATCTGAGGTTATTGATATTTCTCCCTGCAATCTTGTTTCCAGCTTGTGTTTCTTCCGGTCCAACGTTTCTCATGATGTACTCTGCATATAAGTTAAATAAGCAGGGTGATAATATACAGCCTTGACGTACTCCTTTTCCTATTTGGAACCAGTCTGTTGTTCCATGTCCAGTTCTAACTGTTGCTTCCTGACCTGCATACAGGTTTCTCAAGAGGCAGTTCAGGTGGTCTGGTATTCCCATCTCTTGAAGAATTTTCCACAGTGTATTGTGATTCACACAGTCAAAGGCTTTGGCATAGTCAATAAAGCAGAAATAGATGTTTTTGTAGAACTCTCTTGCTTTTTGCATGATCCAGTGGATGTTGGCAATTTGATCTCTGGTTCCTCTGCCTTTTCTAAAACCAGCTTGAACATCAGGAAATTCATGGTTCACATATCGCTGAAGCCTGGCTTGGAGAATTTTGAGCATTACTTTATTAGCATGTGAAATGAGTGCAATTGTGTGGTAGTTTGAGCATTCTTTGGCATTGCCTTTCTTTGGCATTGGAATGAAAACTGACCTTTTCCAGTCCTGTGGCCACTGCTGAGTTTTCCAAATTTGCTGGCATATTGAGTGCAGCACTTTCACAGCATCATCTTTTAGGATTTGAAATAGCTCAACTGGAATTCCATCACCTCCACTAGCTTTGTTCATAGTGATGCTTTCTAAGCCCAACTTGACTTCACATTCCAGGATGTCTGGCTCTAGGTCAGTGATCACACCATCGTGATTATCTGGGTCATGAAGATCTTTTTTGTACAGTTCTGTGTATTCTTGCCTCCTCTTCTTAGTATCTTCTGCTTCTGTTAGGTCTATACCATTTCTGTCCTTTATTGAGCCCATCTTTGCATGAAATGTCCCCTTGGTATCTCTAATTTTCTTGAAGAGATCTCTAGTCTTTCCCATTCTGTTGTTTTCCTCTATTTCTTTGCATTGATCACCGAAGAAGGCTTTCTTATCTCTTCTTGCTATTCTTTGGAACTCCGCATTCAGATGCTTTTATCTTTCCTTTTCTCCTTTGCTTTTTGCTTCTCTTCTTTTCACAGCTATTTGTAAGGCCTCCCCAGATAGCCATTTTGCTTTTTTGTATTCCTTTTGCATGGGGATGGTCTTGATCCCTGTTTCCTGTACAATGTCATGGACCTCAGTCCATAGTTCATCAGGCACTCTATCTATCAGATCTAGGCCCTTGAATCTATTTCTCACTTCCACTGTATAATCATAAGGGATTTGATTTAGGTCATACCTGAATGGTCTAGTGGTTTTCCCTACTTTCTTCAATTTAAGTCTGAATTTGGCAATTAGGAGTTCATGATCTGAGCCACAGTCAGCTCCTATCTACTTATAATTATTTATGCATTTGCAATTATTTATTAATAGGTAAACTTGGTTTTTGTTTGCAGCGTCCACAGCAACAGAAACCATTGTCCATCTCAGCACTTGTCCCCAGCCATCTCGACAGCTCTGGGCTTAGCAGTTCTCAGCTTCAATTTGATGCTACACTTATGTGATTGTAAGATGAGTGACAAATCATTCTCGTTAACACATTTGAATGAGTATTTTATTTATATGGCTTTTCGTTTAAGAGGAACTAAATGTATCATTATAACAATATTACTTTGGGTTGTATTCATTTATAATTTTCATTTTAGTTTACTATTTATTTACTTTTTGGCCTGTTGTGCAGCTTAGTTAGTTCCCTAACCTGGGATTGAACCTGGGCCCTTGGCCGTGAAAAAGTGGAGTCCTAACCACTGGACCACCAGGGAATTCCCTTAGAATTTTTTAAATGGAGTAAAATAGGTGAAATTTTGCCTAGTTCCAGGAGAACTGTGCATAGTCCACAGCTTAGTTTGTGTATATGTCCCATCTCATCCTTACCCATCAACGTGAACTTCACCTTTCCTGCACATCATGGGGTCCTGCAGGTTAAGAACTGATGGCCTGTTTGGGGAGAAACATGTGCTGTACAGCGTGGTGCAGATAGAGGAAGGGACCAAGCGCTGTGGAAAGGCAGTGGTGTGCCCTGGTCACTATTCGGGTCAGCAGATTTCAGTGGAGGAAAACACCTTAGAAATAAACCTTAATTCTAGTCCTTCCTATGCAATTTACTAGTGGTATGACCATGCACACAGCTTTTGCACCAGGAACCTTGGTCCCCAAAATGACAATAATACCTCAAGCCTTCCTGATCTCAGAGGCTTGTTGTGAGAATTAAATGAAGCAATTGATGAAGAAGCTTTTGTTTAGCTGAAAGTATTCTGAAAGTATTTAGCTGAAAGTATGCTTTCATCAAAACCATTCTCTTCTCAGTTGCTCCAATGAGCTAAATATGCTTCAATTTAATACATGTTCCGTAAGTACTTCTTACTTTTTCTGTTTCAGACAGTCTGCAAAGAACCTGGGATACAAACCGATACAGACCCTGCCTTCAGGCTTCTCAAAGGAGAGAAAGACACATACACAGGTAAGTACACAGAGCATGGTTCCTGCTGTAAGAGGTTAGCACAGTCACTGTCCAGAGAGAAGAGTCCATAACAGGACTGGTGGACTCTGCTGTGCTGGGGAAAGGTATTGTCTGTCTCAAGGAAAGCTCACAGGGGAGGAAGCATGTGAGGTGTTTTGGTGTTTCAGAGGCATCCTGGAATAGGAGAGGGCTTGCCAGGCAGAGGAAATAATACATGTGAAGGCAGAACTCCTCTAGTCATGGACCACCATCTTCTGTGTCGCTGTATATGTTGGCCAGAGAATGGAGCAAAGGGTGGCAGGAGACCCTAAGCAGTTCTGTATGGTTCAGGAAGAAAGGAAGACCAAGAGAGGTAGATGGAACAGGAGAGGATGGGAGAGTTTGGCTAAGAAGTTGGGAAAAATACTACTAGTTTACACATGAGCATTTACTAGGTAACAGGCTTTTCCCTGCGCTGTCTCACAAAATATGGTCCCATTGGCTTTTAGCTCCTATTACAGATGAAGAAACAGGTCATGTGAGTTTAAATTACTAGCCCAAGATCACAAAACTTACTAGAGCCTGGGATTCATACCTAGTTCTAGAATTACAGATGCTGATGCTCCAGAAAGGACTGGGTTAAACTCGGGCTGTGCTCTGGTATTTAATGAGAGTCATGTGACCCTTGGATAATTGTAAACAAAGCAGCAGAGTTCATTTTCACCTCCAGCAGGCCAGCTTCCGAAAGTATTTTTCTACCTTGATCCTTGATGGTGAGCCTCTTAACCCTGCATTCCAAGGCTGTGTTTCTCTGTGCCCTTCTGAGTGGAGCTGGAGCCTTTCAGCCAAAAAGGAGACACCAGGTTTCTTTCCTGCAATAGAAAGCCCCCAAGCCAGCTTGCTAAGAGCTCCTTTCTCCTTCCCATTGCTAAATGGGACTGACCAGACATTCTAAGAGACGGAGCTTATAAACCTCACTTCCTGTAACATTCCCCACCCCACCCCCATTCTCTTGCAGGCTTGGAGGTTGGAGCCCCCTCCCCTTGGAATCCAGGCATTCTGAGCCTATAGGGCGCCTTCTGCATTTGGTCTCTGCTTACTAGAAACTCATTGGGTTGCAGCCCTGCCTGCAGAGGTCATCAAGTGATGAACCCATGATTAACCTTGTTCTCCAATCAGAGTTTTGATCTAATCTCTGAAACTGCATGCTTTTAACACACATGGTCCTTTTGTTTCTGTAGAGCCGGAGACCTGAAATGTGACGGCCTCAGCTATGCCAGGAACAAGAGGAAACCACAGAGTTCATATTACATGTATTAGGCTTTTTTTCTTCCCAAGCATCAGTTCTCAACAGGCTCAGGCAGACCTTGGATGATGGAATAGCATCCTCCGAAGAAGGCTGTCCCCTTCTGTGGCCTTGCCACACAAAGGACAGTAACACCAGCAGCGTATATTTCACTTGGCTGTGATATAGCACAATTGCATTTTGTCAGCAGGCTGGAAGTGGCCAGCCCAGAGCTGGGAGCTATGGAGAACATTCATTTCTTCCACCACAGACAGCTCAGCCACAGACGTGGGTGATAGAGAGGAAATTGGCATTGACCTTGATGCTTTGCAAGGAGCGGATGGGACTTCGAGTCTGGTTAGCAAAGAAAAATGAACCAAGCATCCTCAGTAGTGTCTGAAGAGCAAGAACTGGGCTCAACAGAATTCTTCAGTCTCCCTGCTCACTGCTGTGGGTGTGCACGTGCATGCATGTTCTGCATGCACGAAGACATGCACACAGGCTGTGTCTGACATGCATGGGAGAGGCCTGGTGCCCTTGTTCATGCTGGAACTCCCTGTGCATATTTGGCATTTGACTGACATGTGAAGCTCCCACAGACATCAGAACAGTAGCTCAGAATGCATAAGAGATAGTTTGCTGTTGATAAGAAGACACTTGGAGAGGAAAATGTTACTAAGACTACTTTCCAGTCCCTCCAGGAGTCCTTCAGAGAAAGGAAGTCCCTCTTAAGAAAGTCACCTGAGAGGTGAGGAATAAAGCTAATGCAGCCAAATGTATAACTTGCAACCACCCCCAATCGTCCGCTTGTGCCCTCATCCTTTTGATTTTACTCCTAGTGGCTTCCCCACCAGGAATGTCCTTAGGCTCTCATGTCCTATCTGGCGAAATCCTTTTTATCTTCCCAGTCTCAAATGAATTTTCGCTCCGTTCAAAAATCCTTCTCTGATTTTTCCCCACTCAGCACAAATCAGTTCTTCCTCTAACCTGTAAATTTTTTGAGAGAAGGGAGGCTATGCCCAAAATGTACATACTAGGTGCTCAATGATACCAGAGTAGAGGAGCACAGACCCAGAAGCAGGGGAACCCCAGTCCAAACCAGGCTCTCCTACACTGGAGCGGGAAGACTTTGGAGATAACCTACACAAGCTTCCGTTTTCTCATCTGTAGACATGTAATAACCCCTTCATGAGATGAAAGAAAGTAAAAGTGAAGTCGCTCAGTTGTGTCCGACTCTTTGCGACCACATGGACTGTAGCCTACCAGGCTCCTCTGTCCATGGAATTTTCCAGGCAAGAGTACTGGAGTGGGTTGCCATTTCCTTCTCCAGGGGATCTTCCCGACCCAGGGATCAAACCCAGGTCTTCTGCATTGCAGGCAGACACTTTACCATCTGAGCCACTTGATGAATGGTAGTATTTAACGAGATAATATATGTTAAGAACTTCAAACACAGTAGGTATTTCAGTACATAGGGCATCCCTAGCTCAGAATCTGGTCCAATTCCTTTTTGGGTTGTACTTTGTACAATTCTTAAGCCGTTTTGGACATGAGCTGAATCGTCCATGGGATTCTCCAGGCAAGAATACTGCAGTGGGTTGCTATTCCCTTCTCCAGGGGACCTTTTAGACCCAGGGATCAAACTGGGGTCTCCCACATTGCAGGCAGATTCTCTACCATCTGAGCTACCTGAGAAGCCCTAAATAGCTAAAGTAAATAGACTTTCTACTTAGGCATTCTAAGGCATTGACAGTGAATAATAAAAATAAAAATGCTGAGGGAAATAGTAGCAAGTGCTAGTGCACAGAGTGTTTATCTTATCACAAAGGCATATATTATTTTATCTTCATTAAAACTGCTGAAGGTAGGTATCATGATCCTCTTTTGCAGAGGAGGAAGTTGAGGTACACAGCTGGCAGGGAGTGAATTGGATTTTAGACATCATCCCAGTGCTTAGCTGTCATCCAGACTGTGGTTCCCAACCACGATTACCCAGGAGAATGACCTCTGGAGCTTTTAAAAATGCCAGTGCCTGAACCCTAGCCTCAGATTTAGACTGAATCTGAAGTGGGGTCCAGTAATTGTCTTCAAAAGCCCCAGGTGGTGCCATGTGCAACCAGACAACTCCTGACTTCAGGCAGTGCTGTAGTGCAAGTCCAGTATTATATCTTCACATAGCTCATGTGTCCCCGCTTTACTTAAACTAAGCCATTTACTATCTATTTTAGGGACAGAACATCCCAACTCCATGCAATTGCTCTGATAATTCTGTCAACCTTTTCCAGCAGATCTTGGTTGAATGTATCTGATATACCATTTATTTCCATGCATAACTCTTGAATGGCTCATCCATTCCCTCACTCGTTCATTTAGCTGGCATTCGTTCAATCAGCAAGCCCCCTGGGATACAAACAAGAGCAAGGGGAATTAGAAGCACATAACTCAGAGGAGCAGTGCTGACCTTCGAGGTGTTCAAAGTCTAATGAAACAAGGAGGCATGAAAGCAAAAGACTGGGGTTCAATGTTGTTAGTATTGGGAGAGAGAGACGGTAGTTGTAGACATCTGTAAGGCACTGCTAATAGCTCCCTCCACATCCTCATCTCCTCTCTTACCCTGGCCCTGTGAATCCTGCCCACAGTAAGTTTGTAGACAGCCATTGGAACCTCAGAGGGAGAGATATCCCAGATGTTCGACAGAAGGAGCACAGCTGGTAGTGAGCCTGAGTCTCTTTCTAGGATCCCACCAGGAGTCCCCAGGGATGCAGGGCCTCACCCCACTGGGGAAATTAAGATGGGAGGAAGGAGATAAACCTCTGAAGTGCTGGGAGCATATAGGTAAACTCTTTGAAACAGTTACTCCCTCCTGGCTCTGGGAGGCTTTAGCCAAGTGGGCAGCTCCTGGGTTGAGTTCTGCAGCCCAGGGCAAAAATGCCTTTCATTACCTTGATAATCCAAACACGAATGAATAGACAGAGAGTGAGAGGAAGCCACGGCACAAAAAGAGAGCACAGAGGTCAAGATCAGAGGTGCTGCACCCCTCACTGGCCGCAAATACGGCCTAGGGTAGAGATGAAGCCGAAGTTAGGAGCCAAGACCAAGGAGAAATGGAGCCAGGTGCTAGGAGCCAAACAGACGCAAAAAACTTTTGCCAAAATGCAGACTGCAATGTCCGAAGCTCACACAGAGGGGTTATTTGTCTCTGCCCTACCTGAGTAGAGCAACCCAAGCAGGAGGAATAGCGTGACCTCGGCCTAAGACTTACTATCAAGGTGTCAACAGAACATCAGGATGTGTCACCATCAAGGATCTGGACCTGATCAGCTTTCTCTCTGTCTTAGAGCATGAGGCAATACCATTGTAAATCTGGACTTTTTTACATTCAACTTCTTCTGGATCCAAACGATATTCATATGTAATTTGTATGACAGGTACATGTCCCCAGAGAGGTCAGGTACTTGTCCAAAGCCACAAAGCCAGAACTATGTCTCAGATCTCTGGCCTTATGTTCTTGTGCCCTCTTCTTTACTATGCTAACCTTGTTCTAGAGAGATGGCCTGTTAGCTTGAGAATCCACTCCGATTTCTGGAGTGCTTGGTCCCTGTGGGTGGGATGTGGAGTTTCCCATGAGGGCAAACAGGGTGCAGCTGGAGCCCACAGGGTACACTCTGAGACTTGGGTGTGTAGGTGGAGTAAGTGTGGATCCAGATGCAGGAGCAGAGAGAAGATGGGCTGTGATGTGCTGAGTAAAGGTGAGGCTCAGAGAACAGTGCAATCTGGCTAGAGATGCTGTGGCTGAGACCTCACTTTCCAGAGGAAGCCAGATCTGGGGGGATCTTGGAAGATCTGTGGGGCAACAGGGGAGTCCTAGAATGGGAAACACCTGGGTGCCCCCTGGCAAACCCTTCCTTCCAAACTTGTCCATAAGGAGTTTGGCTCACACCACTATCATGCAATTGCCAGTGTTTGAGGTCTCCTCCATCCCGCCATAATCAGTCAGAGTGCAGGTGCCTCGCACAGAGGCCCAGCCAGCTATACGGGCATGCACTCTGGCCCAATGCTGTGCATGGGATGAACCGCCGGAAGTCAGAAGCAGAGAGTGAACTCTGGCTTCCAGAAGCCCACAGGGCCCAGGGGAGCAACTCAGGCTTCTGACTTGGGGGTGACTTGTGGATAGTTACTTTTGATAGTTCTAAGCTTTCTCGCACATTTTCTGATGATGGGTGGTTTGAAAAAGTTAGAAGGGATTTTGTGCAGCCTGCCTGAGTAGTCATGCTGGTGTTAAGCGAGAAAGCAAGGCTGTGTTATGGCCAGGGTTTGATGAGTCTTCAGGCAATCTCAGGGCAGCAATGAGAACACTAGGATTATAAGCAGGAGACTTGCACTTGAGGCCTGACTCTACTGCATTAGTGATGGGACCTTGGGCAAGTCACATAACTTCCCTAAATCACACTTGTCTTGATCTTGATTATAAAATAGAATAAGATCTCTTAAGTATAACTTATAAAGTTATTGTGCTGAAAGGACTGTAAAGCTTTAGAAAACTAAACAGATGTGAAGTTTTAGTGCAGACTCTTAAAGCCAGTCATCTGGGTTGGAATCCTGATGAAGCTTGGGCAAGTTCCTTAATGCCTCTATGATTCAGTTTTTTCATCTGTAACATGAAGATAATAATGGCATTCATAATCATAGACTTGAAATCTTTGGATTATGATTTGGAATACAGAATTTTTCATATTTTACAATAGTAATAAAATGTGTGTACTGTCTCATTCATGAAACCTTCAGAAGGCTCTAGAACACTATCAAACACACTCCTATTTTTTCAGTGAAACTTGACTGTTCATAAGTGGGATTAATAAAGATCATGAAAAGACTCATGTTAGATTCAATAAGGTTTTGCTACCAAAGGAGTTTGTATCGAACTTGTCCAAAAACCCTTTTCCAGTGCTTTTTGGACTGTGAAATTATAGGTAAGGGATTATGGACCTGTAACATCTGCCATTTAGGGTAGTCATGAAGATAAAATAAGTTAATGTATATAAAGGGCTCAGACCAATGCTTGGCATATAGTAAGCATTGAATAAATATTAGCTATTATGACTTTTATTACCTTAAAGAGTAAAAGCAGAGGCCCTCACTGACATTTCTCAGTTTCTATTAATTAATGAACTAATAGATTTGCTGGGGAACTAATCTCCTATTCCTTTGCCTGCTGAGAAAATATATTTCCAGCTCTAAGTAGTTGGCACTTAAAGGGACAGTATTGTTACCTGAGAACACAGAAGTGCATGTGGAAGTCAGAGAGAGAGAGAGACGAAGTTTTCAGGCCCAGCAAAATGCTAACAGGTTAAAAATACGAAGTAGTCTAATTTTCTTCTTGCTATTTTCTTGTATCTTCTAAATTTTACCTTTTGCACTTACATGACTTTTGTAACAAGTAAAGCAAGTTCATTCTCCTAAGCCCTTTCCCGTTTCCTCTTCCTTAGAGAATTGGTCCCCATACTTAGGCTCCGCAAGCAACAAACAAACTTACTGATTTCCAACTATATGCCAGACACTGCAGAAAGTGGTAAGAAACAAAAGGAGAACCCAGACCATTCTTTGAAGACACTTCAGCAAAATCACTTCCTATTTGTATTGCAACTTACAGTTCACATTGTGCTTTGATACAAATTCTTTCAAATGGTCCTTCTCCCAAGATAAGGGAACATATATTTCAGTCAACATTTTATGAACAAATGTGATTGAGTTCACTCAGCTCGTTAGGAATGAGGTTGGACTCAAACTTGGCAATCAATCATGTGAGTGGTTTAGCAGGATGAAAGTATTTAATTGATGAAAATATTTAATACTATTTCTAAGGACTTGGAAATCAGTGACACTTTCAGAAGGTAAATATTAGTACATCAAGCTGTAAATGACTATGACCAACTAAATGTACATTTTTGAGCTTTGCAATGAATGGCAATGGAAGCTAAAGAGATTTGAGATCCTTAAAGCATGCCCTCAGCATAGTCCAACTGTCTAAAGCTGGCGTCATCAAATCTCAGGAAAAAAGCTTCAACCAAAGACAGATGTTTGGAAGAGAGTACTGGAAAGAGAGAGGATATGGTCTTTCAATATTCAACATAATCAAAGGGGCAAAACTGCAGAAAAGGCAACTTCTCAAATTAGGGAAATCAATAAGAACTAAGTCTCTTTGTCCTGAATCTACTCACAGTAACCTTTGGATTATCTTTTGACTTTACAATATATCAGGGTATGGGCTGATACGCTGCTAACCACAATGTTAACTTGTTCTGAGTTTGTTTCCTTTGACTTTTGTTAGAAGGAATCAGTCCCTAAGTGGCTGACTGGTGTAAATTGCCCTGTCCAAGATAAATTTGGGAACCCAGAAAGCAAACATCAGACCCCATCCAAATAAGGTTCTGTGAGCTTAGACTCTGTCCAGACATCTTGCCCACCTTCTTAATGGCATTGTGACTTCTCCACATTCTCACCACCCAGAATCCGAGTCAATGTTCCATCTGTTTCTTCAGACTAGGTCTTCTAATCTCATACAGCTTTTTCTGGGCAAAAGTGGGGCCTGGCTGCCCTTGTTCAAAGGAAAGGGAATCATTCAACATTTTGTTCTGCATTCTTCTACCCCAGATAACCCTCTCTAATTCGAGGTTGGCTGGAAATCTGGAAATCCTTATTCTTATCGGGAGCATTTCCATTGCTAAAGGGGAGGGCTCACTAGGCCACATCCTCTGTTCTGGGAGGCTCAAAAGGGTCCACTGAAATGCTTTGGACTCAAAGTCAGGGACTTTCTTAAGAGGATTCAAAAAACAAGTCGGGACAACAAGCTCACTGTAATTTTTCTAGTTCCTTCCTCCTTCGTTTGCAGAAGTCCCATTGCCCCAGGCACCACAGTGGACAAATTTTCTATTTGCAAAGTTCTTCCCATGGACTAGCAGAACCCCTAGCCTGGCTCCTGACTTGAAAGTGTTTGGAGCCTCAGGTGATCAAACTAATACTTTATAGACCTGGAGTCTTCAGTGTTGACAGAGCATGGCCGCGGGGGCCTGGGAGAGACTTGCTTGTGTTTCGGAATTGTGTAGAGGTAGACTGCACTCAGGGGATTTGTTCATTTTAGCAAACTTGGCAGAACTTCCCTGCGTGACCTAAATAGAATATCTTCCTCTACATAAAGCATGCATCAGGGTATTTCCTGATTTATTCATGAAAGGTTTGCTTTACAAAGGCCTCAGGAACTGTGCAATCTCAAAATACATGATACATAGAGCTGGATACTAGAGTGGCATTTGCACAAATTGCTGTGATAGATGGGCTGCGTGGAATGGCAGCAGAGGTGGATTAATTTAAATACTCGCTGCCGGGGGTTGCTCTTTTAGAGAAGGAAGTGAGACCCAACCTAGAGACTGTTAGCAATAACGCGGGAAAATGTTATCTCTCTCAAAGGAGGGTAATTGATCAAGGAATAGAAATAGAGATGAATAAAATCCACGTGCACTAAATGGGGATATAGAACATTTATCTGCTAATCACTCATTGGGTCATTCATTCATTCCCAACAAGAGAATCAACATATCAGCAGCTGATAAGCTGAGTTCCATTCATATATGGGCTCATAAGGACACTTTTGTTAGTTGCTCAGTCATGTCCCTCTCTTTGCCACCCCATGGACTGTAGCCCATCATCTCCTCTGTCTATGGAATTCTCCAAGCAAGAATATGGGAGTGGGTAGCCATTGCCTTCTCCAGGGGATCTTCCTGACCCAGGGAGTCAATCTAGGTCCTGAATTGCAGACAGATTTTTTACTGTCTGAGCCACCCTGGATAATAGCATGCAATATTTGAAATTTGATCACTCTTGGGAATTTGGGGTTCTTTTGTTACCTTGGGAGTGGGGGTGGTAATAAATCTCCCACCTAAGGGAGAAAGAAAGACTGATTTCTCCCAATCAAAGGTAGGCACGTTCAAGTGGATCCACTAATATCTCTGATCATGGATTTCTCTAATGCTTAAGTATTTTCATACTAGGGTATTTTTAATAGTGCAGCAGATGGACTTCAGTTGTTTGCAAAGAAGTTTTATTTTGGAGCTTGTGAAGAGATTGGGGTTAATGTACAATAAAGTGAAAGTGACGTTTGTAAAGATGGTGCGAGCAGAATGCCAGGATCCATTACCCTGATAACCCCACAAACAGGCCAGCAGCCGCCATTGGTGAACTGCTGCTCAAATCCCATCAGTGTTACTTGCAGGTCACATGGCCACTTCGTGGCAAATTTCCAGGGTTTTTCACCTGCCAAGCAACTCATCCTAACTGGGACAAAGGAGACATTGTTTTACAAACTTTTCTTTGGGGCCTAGAACTTTGGAGAGAGTCAGACCCAGTTCTTTGTACTTGTTTTGCAAATCGTGGACATTCAGCAGCAATGATGAGAAGGAAAACTCAGATGAGGTCTCTTGAATCTGATGCCCTGGAGCTAAAGTGTCAGAACAAGGTCTGAGGACACAGTGTGGCAAGTGTGGTCTGAGCTATGGTGGCTGATGCTTCTTTATAGCAGATGATGGGTATTAGTGACCCAGGACTATCTGGATCCCTGATGAGAAAGTAAAAAAAAGACTTCCTGGAAAGGACCTTCCAGGAAGGGAAACCAGCTGGAGGACAGTATTTGAATTAACCTTCAGTGATTTCCCATGACACACCAGATCAAGTCCAGATCCTTAGTACAGCCTTCAGTTCCTCCACCATCTGGTCCCAGACTAACCTTGGGTCTATCCATCGTCCCCAGCAACATGTGTTCTGACCGTTCCAAACTGTCCTTTGTTCCCTGATGCTAATGATAGCCAACGTGAGTCTAGGCTTTTAACATGCCAGGGACTGGGCTAAGTGCTGGAAGCATTTCATCGGATGCACTTCAGAGCAGTCTCTAAGAAGACTCTATTTTGGCCCCCAGTTTACCAAGAGGAAACAAAAGCAGAGGTTATGAAACTGGGTCACAATCTATCAAGACAGTTGGAATTGGAAGGCAGTATGGCGCCTTTAACCACGTCACAAGCCCTGCCTCCTTCTCTGCATAAGGAGAGATCTCTAGACCCTCCACACATTGCTTTCTTGGCATCAGAGGCACAGAATTGGCCTCTCTCCTTACTTGCCTGATTTTAAAAACATCTCTTTTGTTCATCAAGACCTTCAGGATCAAATATCCCCTTCTCTGGATGCTGTTCCTGGCAACCTAGGCGGAGTTAGAGGCTTTCTCCTTGGAAAGAGAGACACCACAGCCTTTGCACAAACTCACAGCACATGCTGTGTTGCAACACACAACCCTCCTCCCAGGCATTTGTTTTGTGCCTTGTGTCTGCGGACTCCTCAGACCTTTCTCCCACATGAATCAAAGCTCCAAGAGAGTGAGCAGCACGCCAGGAGCAGCCAGTTGCATGAATCCCAAGGTAGCCTAGGTTCCCAGTGATGAGCACACCAAACGTCCTGTGGAATTTCACCAGCAGCTCCACAGGCAGGTCCAGACGAGTGCCTGCCTGCCACATTCCTGCCTTTATCATTAACCGCACTCCATGGTGACTTCCTTCAACATGTGAGGCAGCGCCTGCCTGTCTGATAACCCGGCTTCCTTCTGGAAAGGATTTCCTTTGGCCTGGGTGCATACCCCAGCCCTGCAAGAGTTAACCACAAGATGGGCCAGAGCAGGAGAACATGAGGTTTCCATTAACTGGCGGTATGCGAACAAGTGGCACAAGCGTGGATTATGCGGTAATAAAACACACTGCACAGTATTTGTGTCAGAGGCCTCACTTCTCTCCTTCCCTGCCTTTCTCCCCAGCAGAGAGAGACCCAGCCTTGCTGCTAGGGCGCTAGACTCTGGCCAAAGTGGGGAGCAGACTCTTCTCCCACCTGCTTTAATCCTGCTGGGCGTGCTCCTTGAGTTCCCAAAAGACACAGGGGGAATGAGTGCCAGAGGAATTCACTCTTTTTCCTGGGTTAAATCCTGAGCAAACCAGCCTGGAGTCAGAGGAAGAAAGTCAGAAGGAGACAGGAAAGAAAAGGCAAAGGGTCAGGGGAGAGACAAAGAGGGAGGGAAAGAGAGAGGGAAGATGGGAGGGACAGTGAGAAAAGATAGCAGAGACTGTACTCAAGAGGGGACAGGAGAGAGCAACATATCTGAAACTGTATTTTCTGGGGGAAAAAAAGGAATTCACACACATGGAAAATTTACACCGTGACAGGTATGATGGTTAATTTTATGTGTCAACTGGACTGTGCCACAAGATGCCTAGACATTCACTCAAACTCTTCTGTGTCCATGAGGGTGAATGAGATTAACATTTGAGTCAAAGACTGAGTAAAGCAGATTGTGCTTCCTAATGTGGGTGGGCCACATCCAATCAACTGGAGGCCTGAACAGAACAAAAACACAGCACAGAGAGCTCTACTCAATACCCTGTAATGGCCTACGTGGGAAAAGAATATAACATAGAGGGAATATAAGTACATGTATCATATTCGCTCTGCTGTATACCTGAAGCTAACGCAACATTGTACATCACTCTACTCCAATAAATTTTTTTTTTAATAAAAAAAGGTTGGGCTGGGACATCGTTCTTTTCCTACCTTTGGACTTAAACCAAAACATCAGTACTTTTTGAGTCTCAAACCTGCTTGCTTCCAGGCTAGAACTCACAGCATTGGCCTTTCTGGGTGTCCAGCTTGGCAACTGCAGATCTTGGGACTTCTCCGCCTCTGTAATCACATGGGCCAACTCCTTATAATAAACCTACCTATACCTATCAATCTATCAATCAATCTTCTGTTTCTCTAGAGAACCCTAAAATAGAAAACAATGTACTGAGCTCTTTATATATTATTTCATAGAGGTTTAGACACTCTCTGAACTTTGTCATACACTTAGTAAGTGGAATACATCTCCAACCAAGGTCTGTGTCTAAATAATCTCATGTCCTTTTTTTTTTTTTTCAGTCACATAAAGATGAAATACCCTTCCATTTTAAGTAGGAAGTGAGTAGAAGTTCTTTGATTATTTCCCTTCCTTGGAGACAGAAGATATAAAGGACCAATTGCTAGGACACAGCACGCTGGGGATCATTCAGAATGAAGCTCTATCCCATGAGACTCAACATCCTAGGAACGGAGTGGCTTTCTAAACGGAGGTCATTCTGGGGCTCAGAAAATTTTATTCAGACCACAGTGGTTTACTAAACACCTACTATATGCCTGGTCCTGTAATTTTGACAAGGAAGAAACAGACAAATAGAATAGCATCTTCCTCATAGAGGCCACAATATCCTTAGGGTGTACAAAAGACACAAAAGGAATGTAAATGTTGTGGTGATGTGTGAAGTGTGTGCAGAGGTTCATGGCAAAAGGAGAGAGTCACGGTGGTTTGGAAGGAGAGCCCGGTAGAGAAGTGGAGCCATGCAGAGTAAGGAATCCTTGCCCAAAGCCCCAGAGAGGGTGAGACAGATTTGGATTACAGACAGTAGTTAGCTTGGGTGAACAGTAGCTCTCATTCTGGTTGTTCATAGGTTAATAGAAACCATACAAATGTCTTGGATCCACTCCTCACATTCCTAGAGCTATGGTCTGAACCACAGTCTTTTTTGTAAAAAGCTCCCCATGTGATAAAATGTTGCCTGGGTTGAGGACCCCTACAGTCTTGCTCGGAGTGCATCTGAGATAAAGTGAGAGATGAAGCTGGAGAGAAAGAAAGATGCAAAGATGAGAGGCCTCAGATGCCTCTAAGTAGTTGGAGCTTCCCCTGTGGACAACCAAGGTTTTTAAACAGGGAAGTGACCCTACTTATAGGAAATGAGTCGGCCTAATGGTGAAGCCTTGGGAGGCTGAACCTCTGGGGAAATGTAGGCTTCATTGTCTCTAAAAGCCTGACCATATCTGCTTAGGAAGACGCAATTGATTCAAAGCAGACACAATTGATTCAACTCTTCTTTGGTGATGCAGGCAGAGGTCTTGTGTCGCTCTGGGGAAACCATTTGCCTGCCAGCCGGAAGGCCCAGGTTCAGATCTCGGATCGGGTACTGACTGGCTGAGGAACCTCAGCCAGATCATCCCCTCTGTCAGGTCCTCAGCATACCAACTACCTCAGAGATTAAAAGCAAGTCAGTGCTGCTCTATGAGGTTGGCAGTATCTGATTGCTTAGATTTGTCTGTAGCCAAAATGCTACATGAATTTTTACATTTTCCATGTCAGTGAAGGAGAGGATATGCTTCTTGTTCATCAGTCAAGTCTAGGTTAGGAGAGGTTGGGGAAGGGTGAGTCAGGGAATTTCAAATGGTTAGTGCTTTTGTGTTTTCTCTGGTCTCTGACCAGATGTCAACTGAGTTCCTACCATATTCAGTCTGCAGAGATATTAGGTCAAAGTGTCCCCGAAATTATTTGCTTCTCCCTCATCAGGGTCTCCATAAGTCAGTGATTCAAGCTAGTCTGTTAAGATGGAGAAGAATCCGGATTTAAAGCTTCCATGTTCATCCTGTGGGCTTTGAGCCAAGAGTAGCATCAGCATGGAGAAGGTCTTCTCACCAGCCTCTCTACCTGGGGCACTTTCTGCCCCAGTCCACCCTCAGCAAGCCCAGAAGAATTTCAAAAGTTGTTATCATGCACCTCTAATGGTTCCTCACTGCCGCAGACCAAGCCCAAGTTCTGTGCTGTGGCACTAAAGATCGTCTACAGTGCTCCTTCTATCTAATTCTCCAATCTCTTCTCCTGAGAGGTCTCTACAGGGCCCTGCAGGTCAGGGATGTAGAACTGCCTACTTTAAGGTTCAGCCAATCTCTTTCATGCATTCAGGTCTCGACCCATACAGTTCTCTGTATTTGGAGTGCTCTCCCCTTACCTTCTCTACCTGGGAAACACTGACTCATCCTACAGGTCCAGCTAACATGTCACTTCATTCATTTATTGAGGACCTAATCTGTATTCCAGGAAAAATGCCAGATACCTGAAGGATGGATGAAACAGAATCCTTTGGTAATAACGCTGGTCTTTGTAACCCTCTTCACCTTGCTCCTGACTTTGTCCCTTGATGGTGATTATCTGCTTCTGTTTATAAATCTCTCTCTAGATATAATCTCCTTAAAAGTCAAAACATCTCTTACTCATCTTTGTATCCATAGCTGTGAACACAGGGCCTGGCACAGGGTAGGGGCTTAGAGGATACTTGCTAAATGAATGATTTATTTGGTAAATAAAAGAGAGAGAGAAAAGAGAGCAAGAGGGAGGAATTTCCAGGCAGAATGAGGATTGTATTAGCTCTTGGGGCTGTCATAGATTGTAACAATGAAGAGACCCCTTGCATCCCTTAGTCCAGACTTAGAAGAGCCTGGATTCCACAATCACTGACTCCTTACAGATGAGAAACTGAGACCAGACCAAGGAAGGGGCTTGTCTCAACGGCCAAGTAACCAGCATCTTGCCCCCCCCTTCCCCACACCAGCTGAACAGGCAGCCCCAACCAGCTGTAACTTATCATCTTCCCTCCTTGGGACCCCTTAGTTCTGTTGAGCTCCGCTCTCACAAGCAGCATGTAGGCCTGGCATCATCGCCTTGGAATCTGATCACCGGTTCAGTTGCTTTCTTCCTCTGTCTATTTGATATGGCCAGCCAGGAAGACAGTGCTGACGAGGCAGTCTTAAGCCCTGCACTGACAGAAATCAGGTGTCCTCGCTTCATAAAAGAAACATTAACCGATCCGATGGGAGCTGGAAGCAGAAGTGCTGACAAAGATGTAACTCCCAAGGATTATATGGGGCAAGGAGACAGCATCGTTCTCTCCTGATTTAGAGGCATTCTGGGGCTTTCAGACAAGACAGAGAAGAATGAGATGCCAGGGATGAAGGCCACCAGGGAGGAAGTCTCAGCTGCTTAGCTGAGGGGATCAGGAGACAAGGAATGAATAGGATGGCCCTGGGCCCCTCCTTTCTAGCCCCACGGTGCCCATGGAGCCCATCCAAGCCCTCACCAGCCCTCTCCTGGACCAAATCTCTTCACTGGTTCCTTACTGGCTTTGTTGCCTTCAGCCTCAGCCTGGTCCCCACATGGCCATCTGATGGTCTTTCTAGATTACCTGACTATAATTTACATACCCTTGATTAAAGTCCTTTAGCAGCCCCCTGTTCCTAGATGGCATACGAGGCCTCCCTAAACCCCTTCCTGATGCCCAAAGGCAGCCATTTCCCCTAGAATAGGGGTTCTGTTTTCACTGCTCCTGTGACTCAGAGAACTTCTGACAAAGAAAAGATCCAGGAGACAAAGATGGATGGTTTTCAGGCAGGAGGGACCCCTCTTTCTAGAAGAACCACCTTCCTTCCTAACCTACACACACACCCATTCCTCCCAAGGGAAAGTCAGTTCCAGGGGCATTCAGTGACCGAGGCACTCTGCTCTCTGCCCAGACTCTTTGTGGCTCCGGGAACTTAGAGATGACTGGACACAATTCCTACCCGCAAATACCTCACAGTCTGGTGGAGGAAAAAGATGTAAAACACATAATTATGACAAAGAATTACATGGTATTCTAGTAATCTGTTCAGAGTGCTCAGGGGTGAGGGAAGGGGGCCAGAGACCAACGGTATGAGGGGGAATTGGGGATATTTGGGCTTTGATATTTCCAGGAACAAAAGAAGAGAAGGGACTGCAAAAGCTTTCCCCATTGTATAAACCTTGTGGTGCAGACCCACAGAAGGCAAGTGCTGAATGTTTGGGAAGCGATGTATAATTAGAGAGCAGGTGGGAAGGCAAGGGAAGAGACTCGAGTGGATGTAAGACCTCGCATAGTGTCTTCACACCTCTCTTTCTCCCCCTCCCTCTCTTTCCATCCCTGTCTAGCGCCCCCTCTCATCTCTTCTCCCCTGACATGCTTGCTCAGTCACTAAGTCACGTCCAACTCTTTGAGATCCCATGGACAGAGGAGCCTGGCGGGCTACAGTCCATGGGATTTTCCAGGCAAGAATACCAGAGTGGGTAGCCGTTCCCTTCTCCAGGAGATCTTCCCAACCCAGGGACTGAACATGTGTCTTCTGCATCTCTTGCATTGACAGATTCTTTAACTGGGAAGCCTCTTCCCTGACACTGGCCACATTTTTTTTAATGTGAAGTAGCATCTTCCATGTAAAGTGATGGGGAGGAAGGTTATGTGTATTGAGGTAGCTTCAAGGTTCCATCATCCCAGCTGATGGAACTTGAACTAGGAAAACAGAGCTCCTTTCTCACTGCTGTGTTGTATGTTAATCCCCAAGAAGAACTCAAATGGACTGATATGAGTCACGCAACCACCTCCAGGGCTATCCCCTGCTCCTCAGTGTGGAGGATATATATGAGCAAGCCTGAGTTGCATAACCATGGCAAAACTTAGGGTCGCTGATCTCTTCAAAATCACCTGGAGTAAGGGAGGAGCACTTCTCCAGAGGGAGGAGGGTTTCTGTAACCAGAAGATGGAGAGAGGCTTTTCAACATATAACACTGTAGACCCCACTTCATTTGTGGATTTCCATCCTCTAGGGAGACCGTGGTGACTCTCTGGGAATGCTCGGGATTTCCTGACCTCTTTACCTAGGAGGACTCGTACATAACATCTCCTCAATGAATGTTTACCCATGGCTATTTTGGCATATTGTAGAAAGAAAAATTAAAAATCAAGACAGAGATTAGAGGAAAAGAATAATCTTGGGGCAAGCTGGAAATTCCGATACCATGTCAGCTCTGAGAAGATGCATTTGGAAGAAATGTCTTTCTTGGTGAGCCCGAAGAAAGAATAAGAAGACACTCAAAGAACATGTGGAGTGTGTGCAGCTGCATTTGCACCAGGAAGCAGAGCTCAGCTGAAGAGTTGCAGTCAGCATCCAGGATAGGAGGAGCCTGTCCTGGCTTTGATGCTGGAGGGATAATGGAGCCACAGTGCAAGCACAGGGCTTTATTGACAGGGTAAAAAGAAGCCAGCTGGGGTTTGTCTATAGCTGAGCTTCTGATTCTATCCCATCCTTCTGAAGAATACCCTCTTTGTTCCTTTGCTGCAGGTGGCACCTGTCATTACAGGACGTGGAAATAGGATAAACAGCCCTGAGCTCCTTAAGAGATGCCCCTTCCTCAAATGAGTCTCAAACAGCTCTCCAACTTATCTTTCTTGCTCGCTCTCTCTCTCCCCCTTCATCTCTTTCTCTCAATCGGAGAATTCAACTGAACAAGGAAGATGGTGATGGCCACAGAAGTCTGTGTTCTAATAAAGTGCCATTCATTTTGGTTACGAGATGACAGTCTTAACTTGGCTACCACCTCCTCTCCCATAATGAATCCCTTAAAATTATAGAAAAATATAAAAGAAAAGAAATCAATTTCAAACGAGGCCCCAGACCAAATAGTGAAGCCCTCAGTGGGTCCAGGAACAGTGAAAAATCCTTTAAAAGCAGGAAGGAGGTGGAACTGATAGAAAAATGGAAACTACAATCCAAGAGGCACAGAGGAAGTTCTATTTAAAATTTCCTACTTGCCCGGAAGGGGTAGAAAGAGAGAAGAGGAGAAGACCTGGAGTGATGGACCTGGTCTGTCTGGCACATCAGTCTGACTTCTGCTCCCTCCCCCAGGGCAGCTGGTCAGTACTGGGGTATTTGCCTCCAGGAAGAAGAGCTGTTGTGGGGAAGAGGGATTGGAAAATTAGGCAGGACCACAAGAGGCTGATTGCACCTGGGGAGGAAGGAGAGCTTCCGCACCCAGAAGACAATCACACGAAGAGATCCATAGACAGCTCTCAGCACTCTCCAAACCTCACTGCAAAGAGCAAGATTAATTCAGGAAGTGTGTCCCACTCCTCCTTGCAGACAAGCTATGTGAACATATAGAGCACAGCCAAGCAGAGAAACTCAGCTGTGAGGAGGGATGCACAATTCACTCTTACCAATAATTGAGAGATGTCAGCACCATGATGGAAAAACAGCAAACTTGTGGTGGGTATAACCACTGTGGAAAACAGTAGGGAGGCTCCTCAGTAAACCAAAACTAGAATTATATTTCTATTTTGTGGGATCACATATGATCCAGTGATCCCACTCCTGGGAATATACCCAGATAAAACTATAATTGAAAAAGATCCACACACCCCTGTGTTCATAGCAGCATTATTCACAGTAGTCAAGACGTGGAAACAGCCTAAATGTTCATGGACAGATGAACGGATAAAGCAGATGCGATACTATATACAGTAGAATACTACTCAGCCATGAAAAAGAACAAAGTAATGCCATTTGCAGCCACACTGATGCAACTAGAGATTCTCAACTAAGTGAAGTAAGTCAGACAAAGACAAGCACTGCACAGTACCACTTATGTGTGAAATCTAAAATATGGCACAAATGAGCCCACCCACCAAACAGAAACAGACTCACAGACACAGAGAGTAGACTTGTGGGTGCCAAGGGGGAGGGGAGGGGGAGGGCTGGACTGGGAGTTTGGGGTTGATAGATGCGAACTGTTACATTTAGAATGGATAAACAACAAGGCCCTACTGCATAATAGCACAGGAAACTATATCCAATATCCTGTAAGAAACCATAATGGAAAACATTTAAAAAGAATGTATATGTGTATATAACTGAATCACTTTGTTGTATGGCAGAGGTTGGTACAACACTATAAATCAACTATACTTCAATTAAAATAAATAAATAAACTTAAATTGAGAGCCTATGGCCAGCAATTCAGAGGGATGGGAATAAGCAAAACAGGACTGTAGAATAAGGAAAATTGAAATCACAGAGTCAGAGATAAAAGGACCTATATCCATAAAATACCAGCTAGAGATCATAAAAATTGGAAAGTTAGATAATGAACAACAACAACAAAAGCAGTAGATCACTTGAATGGTAGAAGGGACACAATCGAAAAGGGAACTAGTGAGCTGGAAGACTGAACCCAGGAATTCTCTTAGAATGCAGCAAAAAAAGAATAAGGAAGTGAAATAAGTCAGACCAAGAAAGAAATGCTGTGTGATCTCATGGGTATGTGGAACTAGAAACAAAGAGCAGATTGGTGATTGCCAGAGCAGGGGGTAAAAGGTGGGGGAAATGGGTGAAGGTGATCAAAAGGTATTTACTTCTGGCTATAAGATAAGTTCTGAGGATGTAATTTACAGCATGGTGACCAGTTAACAATCAGGTACCGTATATTTGAATGTAGCTAATATTAAAACAAAAGTTAGAAGTTCTCACTGAAAATTACTTCAAATCTAGAATTCTGTGGCCAGCCAAAATTTGATTCTAGAGTCAAGGCAAATGATATTTGCACTGATATATGGACTCAGAAAAACTTATGGTGCAAAATAAGAAAAAAAAAGTTACTAGAGGCAGTCTTATAGGAAGGAGAAAAACTAATTCAGGAGGGAGAGAAGAGGTGCATGAAGCAATGATGAGTAAAAGAAATAAACCCCCTGCTAAACCAAATGTGTTAGTTGTTTCAGTTTAGATTGTATTGGGTTGACCAAAATGCTCATTTGGGTTTTTCTGAAGTCCAAAAGGGAGGGGATATATGTATATGTGGGCATTCCAGGCAGCTCATGGTAAAGAATCTGCCTACCAATGAAGGAGACATAGTCAATCAGTTCAGTTGCTCAATCATGTCCAACTCTTTGCAACCCCATGGATTGCAGCTCAGCAGGCTTCCCTGTCCATCGCTATCTCCCAGAGCTTGCTCAAACTCATGTCCATCATGTCAATGATGCCATCCAACCATCTCATTCTCTGTCATCCCCTTCTCCTCCCACCTTCAATCTTTCCCAGCATCTGGGTCTTTTCCAATAAGTCAGTTCTTCACATCAGATGGCCAAAGTATTGGAGTTTCAGCTTCAGCATCATTCCTTCCAATGAATATTCCGGACTGATTTCCTTTAGGATGGACTGGTTGGATCTTCTTGTAGTTCAAGGGACTCTCAAGAGTCTTCTTCAACACCACAGTTCAAAAGCATCAATTTGTTGGCACTTAGCCTTCTTTATAGTCCAACTCTCACATCCATTCCCAATTGAGCTTTCAGGGAAGCCCAAAGGAGACACAAGAGAGGCAAAAATTCTCTCGCTCCCTCTCTTTTTATCTATCTATCTATATGCATATACATACACACAGTAGCACTCTTAATATAACACCATTTTAAAAGGCTCATACAATTTCACCAAGTGAGATTAATCCCAACAATGAAAGACTGGTTTAACATCCCCAAATTAGTCAATGAAATACACTACATTAATAAAATAAAGGGCAAAGATTTTGTAATAATATTCAAAAATGCAGGGGAAAAGCACTTGAAAAAAATCTAATACCCTTTTATGATAAAAATGCTTTAAAAACTAAGAATAGAAAAGAACCTCCTTAATCTGAAAGAGTATCTATGAAAAGCCAGCAGCTATCATCATACTTAATGGTAAGAGATTCACTCCTTTATCCCTAAGATCAGGAATGAGACAAGGATGGCCGCTCTTTCCATTTTTATTCAACATTATACTGGATATTTACTATATTTGATATTCAGAATAGGCAAATATACAGAGAAAAAGGTAGATCAGTTGGTTGCCTAGGGCTAGGAAAAGGGAGATAGATTGCTGTGGGATCAAAGTTTTTTTGTGTGTGTGGTGGTAAAAATATTGACAATTAGATCATGGGGGATGATGGTGGCATTAACTTTAAAAATATAGGAAAACCTTTGAGTTGTACATATTAAATGGATAAAATTTAGGGTGTGTAAATTATTTATTAATAATGATATTAAGAATCTAATGTTGACTACTAGAAGACAAGTAAATGAACTTATTCAAACAAGTAGAACATATATTTTAAAATACAGGGGTAAACAAGACTTGATAAAGACAAAGGAAGGCAAGAACAGAACAGAGGGGGAAGCAACTAGAAATAATAGTGAAATGAAAGCAAAACATATGAAACAAACAAATCCCAACTTAATAAACACATGGGTATGAACGTGTTGAACTCACTTTTAAGAGATACCCTTACATTGTATTTGAAAAATCCAGCCACTTGTCATTTTTAAGAAACATACAAAACAAAATTTGCCCTGAAAATAAAGCAGCAGGAAATACTTGCTTCGAGATGGCTAACAAACATAAAGCAAGTAACTGTGTTAATATTATATAAAATAAAACTTAAGGTAAAAATCACTGAAAGAAACAAAGATGTTCACTTTGTTTATATAAAGTGCAGAGGGGAAAAAAAAATTATTTTAATGCCCCTGGTAGTTGTTGGTTTTCCCAAGTGGATTCTGAGACTCAAAGGAATCTGGGTAATTTTATGGTTTCATGTTGGAAAAAATGGCACATTTTAAACGAACTCTGCCCTTGATCAACTCAACTGGAGGGCCCAGACTTCTAAGGGCATCTCAAACAGAACACACTTTGACCATAATCTGGAAGTGTTCTCTCTCATTTTTGGCAATTCTGTAGATTGTCTTCTGACCTTGAGATGACCCTCTCCTCAAAATAGACATCAGAATCTCTCTCATTCGAAATATACTATCTGGCTTTTCTTTCGTTTAAATTGCCTTTGCGGAATGAGATATTTCACGACCTTCTCCACCACTAGTGGTAGATTAAAGTGATTTGAACGTGTGACAAATGGAATACGGGAAAGAAGTACCCCCTCTTTTGAAAGCATCCTGGGAGTTTAAGTGGGTTTTCAGAATAGAGCTGTATGCAGTGTATTAGAACATGCAGATTGTTTAATTACATTTTGTTCATATTGGTTATAAAAGGAGGATATAGGCCAGTTCTTCCTGGGAGGCTATGTTAAAATCATTGAGAATACATGAAATTATGTGACAAATGTGAGTGCCCACTACACGTCTGACATTCTGCAAGGTCGATAAGACATTCACAGCCTCTAATCTTCTGGAGCTTCCAGTTCTGCCTTCTGAAGCATGCCTACCACAGAAAAGTATTATTTCATTAAGGACTGGAGAGCTTAGAGATTCCATTAAAATTAAAGTGTGACCCATTGAAATCTAAATGCAATGAGAGTGCATAGCACACAATGAAACACAAGCAATGGTCCCATGCAAGGCTGGTAATGAACCCCGAGAAGAGCACTATTTTCACAAATCCACCATGGTCTAGAGACTTAGAAGTCCAGAAAATGATCTTATCAGAACACCTAAAAAGGAGAGATTTTCAGTGGCATGCTGATACTAATTTCGCACAAGATTGATTTTTAAATGCAATTTACCACTTTCCTGTGGCCAGAGTCCTCCTGTTGTCCATCATATCAATACCACTCTCCTAATATTAAGATAGCTGGAAAGTTGAATTAGTCCTCAGAAGATGGTTTGGAGTATATAGACACAGAGAAGGGAGATGGTTAATTTTGATATTTTTATCTCTGGAGAAATTGCCACTTACTAGTGAATTCTCTTAGGCAGAAAAGTTTAGTTTGTATCTGATATAAGCCATAGAAATTTTTCTGTATTAGCGTGCAGCTGTATCTTACTTTCACACACATCTTCTATTACTAGTAATCATTATAATGCTATAATTTGCAAATATAGGAGTTACCACCATTCAGGTATTTTACTAATAATTTTCCATGTATGAACTCAATCCTCAAACCTTCTGATGAGAAATACATCAATATTTTATCTCCTTCATTTTTCAGTTGAAAACAAGGCAACAAGAGTTTATGCAGATGGCTCAAAGTCACATAACGGCTAAGTGGCAGAACAAGAACTCAAATCTAGCAACTCCAGTGTCCATTGACAGATGAATGGATAAAGACGTGGTACATATATACAATGGAATACTCCTTAGCCACGAAAAAGAATGAAATAATGTCGCTTGCAGCGACATGCGTGCACCTAGACATTGACATGCTGAGTGAAGTCAGATACAGAAAGAAAAGTATCATATGATATCCTTTATATGCAGAATCTGAAAAGAAATGACACAAATGAACCTATATACAAAACAGGAACAGACTCACAGATTTAGAGAATGAAATCTACATGATTGCAGGGGAGATGGATAAGGGGAAGGGATTATTAGGGAGTTTGGAATAGACATGTACACACTGCTATATTTAAAATGGGTAACCAGCATGGTCCTATTGTATAGCACAGGGAACTCTGCTCAATGTTATATGGCAGCCTGGATGGGTGGGTAGTTTGGGCAAGAATGTTTTTCAGTCACTAAGTTGCATCCTATTCTTTATGACCCTGTGAACTGCAGCATGCCAGGTTTCCCTGTCCTTCACTATCTCCCAGAGTTTGCTCAAGCTTATGTCCATTGAATTGGTGACGCCATCCAACCATCTCATCCTCTGCCGTCCCCTTCTCCTCCTGCCCTCAATCTTTCCTAGCATCAGGGTCTTTTCCAATGAGTCAGCTCTTCACATCAGGTGACCCAAGTATCAGAGCTTCAGCATCAGTCCTTCCAATGAAGATTCAGGGTTGATTTCCTTTAGGACTGACTGGTTTGATCTCCTTGGGGGAGGATGGATACATGTATATATATGGCTGAGTCGCTCTGCTCTGCACTTGGAACTGCCACAGCTTTGTTAACTGGCTATACTTCAATATAAAACAATAATAATAAAAAAGAGCCAGAGTTCAAATTCAGGCTTACTGGCTCCAGATTTTGATGCCTTTGTCTTGAGTCATGGTCTCTCTCACAGTCATGTCTCAGGACCAATTTAATCAATAATTATTTATATGAGATGTTAGATTTATTAGGTAACAACCAACTAGGAATAGTTGGTTGATTGGAAAAAGTCCAACTTTCTTTGGGTGGCCAGTCTTTCCACTTTAATCCCTATAACCTCAAATGAGAGAGAAGAAAAGCAAAAAAAATTCTTGAACCAAACTCAAAAGTGGAACTGAAATACTTTCTGAAGGTCAATGTCTAATTTAAAGGTTACTCATGGTATGGACATATCTAGCACAAAGGGAAAGTTTAAAATTCCAAAAAGATCTTAAGAATTGTCCAGAAACTTGGCCACTTGTGAATAAGGAAAGTCAGGAACCTAAGCAGCTACTAATGTACCTACTGAGGCATTTCAGGTACAAAGCCCCTGAAGAACTCCCAGCAGCAGGGGTTCTACTGAGGCTTGATAAATGCTTGTTGAATGAAACTAAGTCATCAAGTTCCTGGTGTACTCTTCTGTTCAGTGACCTTTGCTAGGTGATTGTTCAAAAGCTCAAAGGGCTTCTGCTACAGAAAACTGAACACATTTTCTATGTTTGCTGATTTAGGAAACAAAGAAAAATGTTGAAGGCATGCAGATGATTAAGTTTGTGCCAGTGGCACCCAGGATATTTCAACTTTGTAGTAAGTTGGACTGACTCAGCAGTATGCATTTCAGTTCAGTTCAGTCGCTCAGTCATGTCTGACTTCTTGCGACCCCATGGACTGCAGCACGCCAGGCCTCCCTGTCCATCACCAACTCCCGGAGTTTACCCAAACTCATGTCCATCGAGTCAGTGATGCCATCCAGCCCTCTCATCCATTTACTATACTCAAATTTAGCTACTGAGCCTCCAATGCCTTCAGAATTCAAAGTTCTAAACTGAAATGTAAAGAGAGATGGGAGTCCAGATACCTGATAAAGGAGAGGAGATAAGATGATAGAGGAGAAGAGAAGGAAGTTCAGAACCACCTATGAAAGGGCAAGGCCCCTGGGAGACTAGAGTGGGTGCCTATTGATGGAGCAAGGGGAGAAGTCATGGTGAAAGGATGCTCCATTCAGATGGGCAGACACTGAGTTCCTGCTACGGGGCAGGTCGATGATAGGTGCTGAGGTTGCAAATGAAACCCATGTTTCACCCACCTCTAGTTGCCAAAATTTCTGCCATGATTTCTTCTGAACAACTCAGACAGCATCTCCCAGGGGCTCATGAATATGTCTTATTTTGGCCCAGATCAGTGAAATGCCTTGAAAAGTCTTCCTTAACCAGCTCCCTTGTAAGACAAGTATCTTTTCTTCTGGTGCCAACCACTGAGTGACCCCACAAGATTTGGACATAGCCACGCTGAACAGCACCATCTCCTCTGTGATGTCTCTTGAATTATGTAAGGGGCCAGTGTTCTCTGCAGCTTCAGCATGTCAAAGCCACTGCTTTCCACATGAAAGTGAGGACAAGACCCCCATATCACAGTCAACTTTGGCCATACCTTGCAACCTAGGACCCACAGAAGTCCCATGAAGTTCTAATGGCAAACAGTTCCTTCACCTCTGCTTATGCCAGGCTCTGGCAATTGTCCATAGAGATGTGTTGAAGGGCCAACTTCTGAGACAAAACATACGCTCTCCTAATTTCCCTTCTCACCCACACTTATTTTTATCTGTCCTTTCTTCAAAGTGCTTGTGCAAATTGTTACCAGCCCATTACAAATGCCTTGACCCACCCAAATTCTTCTGGTAGAGACCACTGGGGTCCCACTAGAATTCCACAATGCAAAGATAAATAAGACCTGGTTCCCCTCTCTCAAGGCATGACTATCTAGATGACTTTATGTTGTATCACAGTTTGTCTAAGGATTGGGGCTGTTGACCAAAAAGAGGCAGTTTTCAGTACAGCCACACCAGGCAGCCAAAGAGCCCTTCTGCCTTCCTTGAATCTGCTCCTTACCACCCTCAGACTTCAGGAAGTTATTGAAGTCACTTTACTTTTCATGCGCAGAGAAACTTCAGAGAAAACTAAAAACAAAAACAAGCAAACAAAAACCCTCTTCTCTTCCTGATCAAGAGATGATATATGAGAAATGGTTTTGTAAAACAGTGGACTCCACCTGCTTCTCACTCAGCCAGTCCCTCCTTCTCCCTTCCCAAAGCACTTGCTGATTCCCTCTAATATGGCACTTATCACAGTGCAGGATATTTGTTCATATGACTGATTCCCACATTATACTGTCAGTCACTTGAAGGCAAGTGAAAGTCACTCAGTCATGTCTGACTCTTTGCGACTCCATGGACTATACAGTCCGTGGAATTCTCCAGGCCAGAACACTGGAGTGGGTAGCCATTCCCTCTCCAGGGGATCTTCCCAACCTGGGGATTGAACTCAGGTCTCCTGCATTGCAGGCAGATTCTTTACCAGCTGAGCCACCAGGGAGGCCCTAGAAGGCAAGGGTCACCTCCATTTTCAGATTATCTGCCCCTGCAATGGTGCCAGACATATAACAGACACCCTCAAAATACACACAGACTGACCATGTGAATGAATGGTGTGAGAATATATAAATTTTATTCCCCCTGATGTTCTGAATAATTTTGGAAAAAATCACATCACTTTCAGAACTCTGGTTTTCCTAATCACTAGTAGGAAACACATTAGGTGACACATTGCTGTATGTAAACATACAGTGAGGGTTAGATATTGACTTTACACATGATTAATTTCAACCCAGAGAATCCCTGTAGTGTTTTGACTCCAAATTTTTCCATTGTACAGGTAAGATTAAGTCTGAGAAAAAAATATATGTGTGATGTGTCTGCGGGGATGTGGGTGGCCATGTGAATCAGAATCCAGATCTTTTGACCTCCAGTTCAGTGTTCTTTATGCCACATTTTCAGATCCTTGAAATTGACACAGTTAACACAGGATGAGTTTATCATCTGGAGGGCAGTGTGGCGTTCCAGATAACAGATCTGTTCCTGGCAGAAAACAGACACCCTGGTCAATGGAGAGATAATCCTTGGTGAGAAGGAACCATGAATTGAGAACAAAACTGTACAGTATTGGTCAAGGTGGTGATGAGTTATTTTGAATGAATCAAACACGAATAGCAACAAACGGATTCCCATGTGCCCCAGGCCCATATGGAAATTAAAATGGATTTGTTCAGCAAGATCAACACTTGGAAACTTAGCAAAGCTGGGTGACCTGTAAAGCACAGCATTGCAAAGAGAAAGGGCTGAGTTCATTAAAGAAACACTCTGACGTAGCTGTCAATTCCATAACCAGTCATTGATTCGACAGTCATGCTCCTGGCTCTTACTGTGAACCCTGCTTGGTGGTAGACCGCTCAGAGAGTCACGAAGCGTTCCTATCCTCTGCCCTTCCCAACCCAGGGTGCACCATCTGATGGAGAAGAGGTGAGATGCTTGAACAGAAGAGCACAGCACAGTTATGGAATGGCTGATAGATTGCATCTAGAGGGCTGTGAAGGACACAGGGGAAAATGTGGCTGATTATACCTGTGGGGTGGGTGGAGAAAGAGTAAAAAGTTGGTCAGGAAAAGAGAAGACTTTTAAGAAAAGTATTCAAAAATGAAAAGCTGTTTGTTTGCCTGTCAGGTTATGAGTATGGAGGGGAAAATTATTCTAGCAGATGAACAACATGGTGGTCAAAATTGGCTTGGCATATTTGGGCAACTAAAAGGAGTTTAATGTATCAGAGGGCATGACGTGTGTTAAGAAGGATATGATGAAGTGGTAGGAAAGTCCTTATCTCATAGGAAGAAATTTATACGTACCTTTGTGACCAGAATGCCTTACCCTGGAAGCCATGAGTGAGCTTCAAGACATGCACAAATCTGTTAATTACATGTAAGTTTTGTGTGTCTATGCATACACAAGGAGGAGATCTAAGAGACACGGGTTCGATCCCTGGGTCAGGAAGATCTGCTGGAGGAGGGCATGACAACCCACTCCAGTATTCTTGCCTGGAGACTCCCACAGACAGAGGAACCTGGTGGGCTACAGTCCACGTGGTCGCAAAGAGTCGGACATGACTGAAGCGACTTAGCACGCGTGCATATACAAATGTTACTAAGATGGGTATCTTCATATTTACATATTCTTCTGTGCCATCACTGACAGGATGCCCTCCCTAAATACAGACAATATTAAAAAACCAGCAGTCCAGAAGATGACAAATTAGGGAAGGATTTTAAGAAGGCTGTGATGAGACCAGAAACATGTTCAAGGCTGATCTTTTTGGTACTCATGTGGACAGTGCACGCAGGAGTTAAGCTAATGGCAGGAAACAGGCGGAGAGGTAAGTGCTACGATAGCCCAGGAGAGAGAGAGGAAAGCCTCAACAAGGGTGCCAGTAGGTTGGAGAACAGGTCCCTGAAGGAATTAGCTTTTAAAATAGCTGATTCATTATGACTTCCAGACTTGAAGATCGTACATGAGTTTTCTATTGCGATTGTAACAAATTATCCCAAACTTAGTGATTTAAAATAATTCAAATTTATTCAGAAGTCCAACAGGCATGTAATTGGGCTAAGATAAAGATGTTGTTAGGGCTGCATTCCTTTCCAGAGGCTGTAGAGAATTATTTACTGTGTTTTCCAGCTTCTAGAGACTGTTTACCTTCCTTGGCTTGTGGCTGCTTTCTTCTTCAAAGCCAGCAATACTGAATCTGTATGACCCTTCTTCCGTTGTCACAGATCCCTCTGACCATAGCCAGGAAAGATTCTCTGATGTTTGAGCTTTTTATATTGGCTTATTTTTTAATTATAGTGGATTTACAAAATTGTGTTAGTTTCAAATATACAACACAGTGATTCAGAGTATATATTTTTCAAATTATTTTCCATTATTGGTTATTACAAAATATGGAAGGTAGTTCCCTGTGGTATAGAGTAAATCCTTGTTGTTTATTCATTTTATGTAGTTTTAATCTGTTAATCCCATACTCCTAATTTACCCCTCCTCTCATTTCCCTTTGGTAACCATAAGGTTGTTGTCTATATCTGTGAGTCTGTTTCTGTCTTATATAAAATTCTTTGTATTATTTTTTAGATTCCACATATAAGTGGTATCATGATATTTGTCTTTCTCTGACTTATTTCACTTAGTGTGGTAATTTCTAGGTCCATTCATGTTGCTACGTATTACACTACTTCATTCGTTGTTATGGCCGAATAATATTCCATTGTACATACATATCATATATTCTTAAGCCAATTATCTGTTGGTGGGCATTTGAGTTGTTTCTAAGTCTTAGATACTGTAAACAGTGCTGCCAATGGGGTGCATGTATCTTTTTGAATTAGTTTTCATCTTTTCCAGATATATGCCCAGGGAGGGTTTCCCTGATAGCTCAGTTGGTAAAGAATCCACCTGTAATGCAGGAGACTCTGGTTCAATTCCTGAGTCAGCAATATCTGTTGGAGAAGGGATAGGCTACCCACTCCAGTATTCTTGGGCTTCCCTTGTGGCTCAGCTGGTAAAGAATCCACCTGCAATGCAAGAGACCTCAGTTCGATCCCTGGGTTGGGAAGATCCCCTGGAGAAGGGAAAGGCTATCCACTCTAGTATTCTGGCCTAGAGAATTCCATGGACTGTATGTGGTTGCAAAGAGTCAGACACGACTAAGTGACTTTCACTTTCAGAATTTCTAGAGCATATGGTACCTCTATTTTTAGTTTAAGAAAACTCCATACTGTTTTCCATAGTGGCTGCACCAATTTACATTCCCACCAACAGTGTAGGGGGGTTCCCTTTCCTCTATACCCTTCTCCAACATTTATTATTTGTAGACTTTTTGATGATCACCATTCTGAAGGTTACTTTCAGGGGCCCATGTGTTTATATTGGGTCCAGCTGGATATCTCCAATCTCTTAATTACATCAGTAAAATCTCTTTTGTTGGGCAAGATAACTTAACAGATTCTAGTGATTAGGATGTGGATACCAGGCAGGTAAGGGGGGCATTATTCTGCCTATATCAGATGTTGAATCTGAGAACCTGAAAAGAGAAGTGTATTGTTGTCAGAGGCTTCAAAGCATGTAAGTAGCAGAGTTGAGATGAAAACTCAGGACTCTGGGGCCTCAGTTCTGGGGAGATTTCAATTCCTGATGCAACTGGACTGCATATGTTAATTGTCATCACACTCTGCCAAGTATGTGACGTAACGGATGGCACTTCCCTAGGTCCTCTCCACTGAATGGAGCCTAAGGGATGTGGTTGGTTCTCATTTGTTGGCCAGGGTGGCTATGATATGGCCCATACAAGTGAAATAGTCACCAGTTCTGTGCTGCTTGGTCTTAGCTGCTGCTGCTGCGTCACTTCACTCGTGTCCGACTGCTCGTGTCCGACTGTGCAACCCCAGAGACGGCAGCCCACCAGGCTCCCCCGTCCCTGGGATTCTCCAGGCAAGAACACTGGAGTAGGTTGCCATTTCCTTCTCCATGGTCTTAGCTACCACCGACCAGATCTGCCAACCTCCATCTTGGGGCAGCTTAGCTTTGTCATATATGTATCGCATTTCTGTGATGAGCACTTTGTCAAAGTAAGATATACATGGCAGATAATACATGTCATGCTGCAAGGAAGAGTTCTAAAGGTGGAGTTTGGAGCGCAGGGTGCTGTCCCCTTCTCCTGTCATAAAGGGATACCTGAAATATATCTCCTCCCCTCATTTGAGGCTCATTATCCTCCTATGTGAAAGGAGATGGTGAGTTAGATACAGAGATTCCTCTAACAGCTCATGAGTATAGAATATGGAGATGATTTCTGCACTGATTGGCAAGTAAAGTGGAATGGATGAACGGCAAGCAGAAGACCCTTCTTTGAATCTCAGTCCTTGATGCAGCCTTGGAGCTTGGCATTCAACAGTCCAACTGTATCACACTGTAGCAGCCAGAAATACCAGATTTCTGTAGAGAAAAGGGTCTGTGCAAGCTGTTAAGAAGCACTGCAACTACAGGCTATGATGAATTCTGCACACCATGCGTGGCAGCTCCCCAAAGAATTTCTGGATAGGCTAAGAATCTATCCAGAGCCTTTATACTAGCACAGACCCACAAATGTCTTTGTCTATACATGGACAGCAAACATAAACACAATTTCAACAATCTAAAGGTAGCTGTTGTGTCTTTTCAAGCAGCAACTCATCAATCTCAAGAACTAACCAAAAGGGAAGTGGAAGGAACAGGAAGGGACCGAAATAAACTCTCTGCGATTACTTGGAACTAGCAGACAGAACAATCAAGAAGCTGAAAAAGTAGAGATTAGCAAAAGGGATTAAAGGATTGAAGAGAGAGCTTTAAAATTCTGTCAAAAACCTCAAGTCCCAAGATAAGTGAGCCCCAAACAAGATAAAACTAAAGAAATGCACTTCAACATTCATCATCAACATCAAACTTCTGAAAACTGAAGTCAAAGAAAAAAATCATTCATGTAACAAGCGGAAAATAGCACCTTACCTTTACATTTTTAAAAAAAGATTGCATGAGGGCAGATTTATGATGAGAAATCATAGTGACCAGAGGAAATGGTACCTCTTCCAAGTACAGAGAAATAGGGACTTTCAAACCAGGATCCTATATCCAAAGAAAGTATCGTCCAGGAATGAAGAGAAATCAAGACATTCTCTGAAAGAGGAAATCTAAGGGAATTCGAACATTATTATGTCTTTTATTAAAAAGAAACTGAAATTCAAAGAGATTTTGTATGAAGGACACACAGCTATAAAGCAGTGAAGGTGTAGTTTGAATCCAAATCTGTTTGATGCCAGAATTCACCTTCTTTTTAACATACTGTTTTTCATAAAATCCTTATGTGAAAATATGATAAATTTGATCAATATGAAGGTTAGCCTCTCAATTTTAACATTGATCATGTAAGTTTGAAGATCCTCTGGAGAAGGAAATGGCAACCCACTCCCGTATTCTTGCCTGGAAAATCCCATAGACAGAGGAGCCTGGTAGGCTACAGTCCATGGGGTCACAAAGAGTCGGACACGAATGAGTGACTTCACATATGAGTTTACTTTATTTGTTTCATGCCAAAATATAGGAGATTCATTCATTCATTCTTAGGGACTGTCTCTGTGCTTTTCATCTGCTAGAGGTGAATCAGACAAAGTATAGAGCCATGATGTCTATGGTACACTGTCCTATCACCGTCCCAGTACGCACTAGAGGCAGACATGATCAATCAATCCAATATTCATCCTTCTCAACCTTGATCCCTAAGCAGAAAATTATAATCAATCAGAGTTTCTGTGTCAGGTGATGTTATTTTGCCACTCCACGCCTTCTAGGATCCTATGATCCAGCAAAAGAGACAAATACACAATATCCCTACTTTTCAATTCCAAGATTCTGTATCATAGAACACAAGCAAAAGGTATGAAGGTTAAGTATTAAATAGAGAAATAATGTGTTTCTTGCATATTCACTCTTTATTAATACTGTGTTAAGTACTTAATATTCATTACCTTATTTAACTGTCACAACTAGGCTATGATGCGAACTAGTGTAAACTATTTTTAACAGCTAAGGACACTGATAAGTTCAGTGAAGTTAAGTGCCATAAAGACAGTCATGGCAGAAAAGCAATTTGGATCAGGATCTGCATGAATTTAAAAATCTATGTTCCTTCTTTTATATACTGCTTCTCTTTGAAAGTAAATTCATAAACTGCTGCTGCTAAGCCACTTCAGTCGTGTCCAACTCTGTGCGACCCCATAGACGGCAGCCCACCAGGCTCCCCCGTCCCTGGGATTCTCCAGGCAAGAACACTGGAGTGGGTTGCCATTTCCTTCTCCAATGCATGAAAGTGAAAAGTGAAAGTGAAGTCGCTCAGTCGTGTCCGACTCTTAGCGACCCCATGGACTGCAGCCTACCAGGCTCCTCCATCCATGGGATTTTCCAGGCAAGAGTACTGGAGTGGGGTGCCATCGCCTTCTCCAAAATTCATAAATTAGTTGTATTTAAACTATTTCTATACTATTAACAGTGTATCAAATTATAAACCTAAAAGCCTCAAGAACGTATCCTAAATACTTTAAGTGGAAAGACAGCTTAGAATCAAGATAATTATTCAAAATCAACAGCTTTTTTTCTTGACAGCTAGTGAAAAGTTATAATAGAAAAAATGATAACATGCATAAGAACAGCATACATTATAAATTATCTTAAATTATCATAAAATGCTTATAAATTATCTTAATGATAAATTTGTAGGTTCTCTACAAGAAAAATGACAAAAATGTTACCAAAATGTAACATCTATATCAATATCATCTATATATCTTATCTATCCAGCAGAGAAGTGTTCAGTTTAGTTCAGTTCAGTCGCTCAGTCATGTCCAACTCTTTGCGACCCCATGAATCGCAGCACGCCAGGCCTCCTTGTCCATCACCAAGTCCTGGAGTTCACTGAGACTCACATCCATCAAGTCAGTGATGCCATCCAGCCATCTCATCCTCTGTCGTCCCCTTCTCCTCCTGCCCCCAATCCCTCCCAGCATCAGGGTCTTTTCCAATGAGCCAACTCTTCACATGAGGTGGCCGAAGTCCTGGAGTTTCAGCTTCACCATCATTCCTTCCAAAGAAATCCCAGGGCTGATCTCCTTCAGAATGGACTGGTTGGATCTCCTTGTAGTCCAAGGGACTCTCAAGAGTCTTCTCCAACACCACAGTTCAAAAGTATTAATTCTTCGGCACTCAGCCTTCTTCACAGTCCACCTCTCACATCCATACATGACCACAGGAAAAACCATAGCCTTAACTAGACGGACTTTTGTTGGCAAAGTAATGTCTCTGCTTTTGAATATGCTCTCTAGGTTGGTCATAACTTTCCTTCCAAGGAGTAAGCGTCTTTTAATCTCATGGCTGCACGGGGAGAAGGGTATATGTTTCCAAATATTATTAAGACTTTAATCCTTTCACATTAAGTTATAAGGTTAATACCACCCTTCTCAAAATCCTGAAGATGACATGTGTATATGTATGTGTGTGTGTTTTACGTATCAAGACAGACTAGAAAATTTTAAACTTAGGGACATATGTAACAGAGAGTTAATAAGGGGGCAATTTGATCATTTAACAACCAGAAAAACCATCGACAAAGAGAAGTTATACCAAAAAACTTAAAAATTTTTCTGTATATACAACCTCAAATCAAACTCACAATGTTTGAAACATAGATTCCATCTGTTTAGCAACTAGTGGCACCAGTGGTAAAGAACCCACCTGCTAATGCAAGAAATATGAGATGTAGGCTTGATCCCTGGGTTGGGAAGATCCCCTGGAGGAGAGCATGGCAACCCACTCCACTATTCTTGCCTGGAGAATCCCATGGACAAAGGAGCCTGGCAGGCTGCAGTCCACAGTGTCACGAAGAATCAGACAGAACTGAAGCGACTTAGCACATATCTTTGAGGTATAAAGAGTATTACAAATGGAAATAAGTTTTCTACACTTCACTCAAAGTGATAAACTGATACCAGCAGCTTTTGATAACATATGTGTGTAAATTCCAACCTTAACGTATATCAGAAAACTTTACAAAAGGATCTATGCAAAATTATATGACTAAATCAAGGTGGAATCATAAAAATGCTTAAGTAATCCATAGAAACAAGAGAACCAGAAAGAGAACAATGGAAAATAAATAAAATGGCACACTTAAGCCCTAATAAGCCAATAGTTGGAATCAAGATTGCCGGGAGAAATATCAATAACCTTAGATATGCAGATGACACCACCCTTATGGCAGAAAGTGAAGAGGAACCAAAAAGCCTCTTGATGAAAGTGAAAGTGGAGAGTGAAAAAGTTGGCTTAAAGCTCAACATTCAGAAAACGAAGATCATGGCATCTGGTCCCATCACTTCATGAGAAATAGATGGGGAAACAGTGGAAACAGTGTCAGACTTTATTTTTCTGGGCTCCAAAATCACTACAGATGGTGACTGCAGCCATGAAATCAAAAGACGCTTACTCCTTGGAAGGAAAGTTATAACCAACCTAGAGAGCATATTCAAAAGCAGAGACATTACTTTTCCAACAAAGGTCCGTCTAGTCAAGGCTATGGTTTTTCCTGTGGTCATGTATGGATGTGAGAGTTGGACTCTGAAGAAGGCTGAGTGCCGAAGAATTGATGCTTTTGAACTGTGGTGTTGGAGAAGACTCTTGAGAGTCCCTTGGACTACAAGGAGATCCAACCAGTCCATTCTGAAGGAAATCAGTCCTGGGTGTTCATTGGAAGGAATGATGCTAAAGCTGAAACTCCAATTCTTTGGCCACCTCATGCAAAGAGTTAACTCATTGGAAAAGACCCTGATTCTGGGAGGGATTGGGGGCAGGCAGAGAAGGGGATGACAGAGGATGAGATGGCTGGATGGCATCACTGACTCGATGGACGTGAGTCTGAGTGAACTCCAGGACTTGGTGATGGACAAGGAGGCCTGGCGTGCTGCGATTCATGGGGTCGCAAAGAGTTGGACACAACTGAGCGCCTGAACTGAACTGAAGCCAATAGTTACTTTAAATACGGGCTTCCCTAGTGGCTTAGCTGGTAAAGAATCTACCTGCAATGTGGGAGACCTGGGTTCGATCCTTGGGTTGGGAAGATCCCCTGGAGAAGCAAAAGGCTACCCACTCCAGTATTCTGGCCTGGAGAATTCCATGGACTGTATAGTCCATGTAGTGGCAAAGAGTCGGACATGACTGAACGACTTTCACTTTCACTTTACCTTAAATATAAATGGTCTAAACACACAAATTAAAATACCAAGAATTAAACAAAAATCAAAAAGAGAAAGAAAACAATGATCTGACCATTTTACTTCTAGAAGAAACTCACTTCAAAAAAATGGTGTGAGTTGACTGAAAATAGAAGGACAGAAAATGTTATATCATGCAAACAATTTCAAAAAACACCTGAGGTGCCATATTAAATTCAGACTGACTATAGTCAGAACAAAAACATCACTTGAGACAAATAGGGACATTAAATAGTGATAGAAGAGTCAATTCAGTAGGGAAGAAAACAATGCTCAACATGTGTACACCAAGCAACCAAGCCTCAAATACATGAAGCAAAAACTGATGGAGCCAAGAACAAATCCATAATTAAAGTTGGAGATTTCAACCCCACTCTCAGAAATGGATAGAACTAACAGTAAGGCACCAAGAATATAGTACCAAACAACACAATTGACCAAGGGTCTAACTGACATACATAATACATTCAGCTGAGAACAGCACAGAACACATTTTCTTCAAGCACACATGGAACATTCACCAAGATAGATCATGTCCTAGGGCAAAAAACCAAACCTCAACGGACTTAGAAGAACTGAAATTATACAGTCCTCTGAATTCATTTCAATTAAATAAGAAATCAATAAAAAAAAAAATTGAGAGGAAAATATCCAAGCACTTGAAAACTAAACAGCACACTTTTAAATAACCCATGGGTCAAAGAAGAAGTCTCAAGGAAAATAAAAGAAATACACTGTAATACACTGTAATGCATGGAAGTGAAACTGTGGCATGTTAACATTTGGGTAACACAGCTAAAGCAGTGCTGAGAGGAAAATTTATAGCACTAAACACTTACATTAGAAAAGAAAAAAATATCTTAAATAAGTTATTTCAACTCCTACTTCAAAAACCAAGGAAAAGAGCAAAATAAACACAGAGCAAGCAGAAGGAAGAGAATAAATAATAAAAGAGCAGATGTGAATGAAAATAGAAAACACAAAACTAGAAAAACCAAGAAAACATAGAACTGATTTTTTTTTAAGAGCAGTAAAATTGACAAACCTCTAGCAAGACTAAACAAAGGGAAAAAGAAGACACAAGCTACCAGAACAGGAAATGAAACAGTGTACATCACAATAAGCCCTGCACCTGTCCAAAGAATAAGGACTTCCAGGAACAAGTCTACATTTATATATTTGACATCTTAGATGTAATGGATCAATTCCTCAAAATACGTAAACTACCCTAACTCACTCAATATGAAATGAATAATTGGAATCACTGTCTATCAAAAATATTGAATTTGGAATTTACAAACTCTCCCCTCAAAACCATTTAAGTTAAAAAAAAATGTTTAAGTACAGCTGGTTTCACTGGGGAACTCTACCAGTTTTATGGGTTTCCCGGGTGGCTCAGCAGTAAAAGGATCGGCCTGCAATGCAAGAGCTGCAGGAGACGCGGGTTTGATCCTTGGGTCAGGAAGATCCCCTGGAGGAGGGCGTGGCAACCCACTCTAGTATTCTTGCCTGGAGAATCCCATGGACAAAGGAGCCTGGTGGGCTATGATCCAGAGGGTCAGAAAAAGAAGGAGATGACTGAAACAACTTAGCACCAACACATTACACAATTTCTTCCAGAAAAATAGAAGGAATGCTTCCTAGTCCAGTTTACTCTGATAATTACCTGATAGCCTGATAGAATTACCCTGATACAAAAATCAAACAACAATCACACCAAAAACAAAACTACAAACCAATATCCCTCATGAATGTAAATTTTAAAATCTTCCAAAAATATTAGTAATTAGAATTCAACAATATGTTTCCTTGATATCTAATTACTATTTTACATTATTTTTTATATTTGATGATTTCTGTGGATCAGAATGAAATTTTTTATATTGATCTTTTATCCAGATATATTTGCTAAATCTTTTATTAGTTATAAAATTTCATGTGTAGATTCCTTGTCTTTTCTACTCATATATTCAAGTAATGACAGTTTTGTGTTCTTGCCCTTCTCTCTTCTTATTTTGTTACTCATAGTTCAGCCTAATTTTGATGGCAGTCTTCAATCCATAAATCTTAAAGGAAAGGCAGATTTGTGTTGTATATCCTGTCACAAACAGTGTTAGGGATCATTATAAATGGAACAGAAAGAGAAAAGCACCTACATTTTGATTCAGGGACCTGGGTTTCAATCCATTCCTCCTAGCTAAATGTATTCATTTGCTAGGGTTGCCATAACAAAATACCACAGACTAGGTGACAAACAACAGAAATATATTTCTCCACAGTTCTGGAGGCTAGAGTCCAAAGTCAAAGTGTCAACCGGTTTGGTTTCTCTGGAAGTCTCTATTTGAGGTGGGCTTCCTGATAGCTCAGCGATTAAAGCGTCTGCCCGCAATGCAGGAGACCCGGGTTTGATCCTTGGGTTGGGAAGATCCCCTGGAGAAGGAAATGGCAACCCACTCCAGTATTTTTGCCTGGAGAATCCCGTGGACATAGGAGCCTGGTGGGCTACAGTCCACAGGGTTGCAAAGAGTCAGACAAGACTGAGCGACTTCACCTTCACTTTCTTTTCACTTCCTCCATAAGGACCAGTCAGATTGGATTAGTGGCCATCCTCAAGATTGCATTTTCCCTTAAGTACCTCTTGAAAGACATTATCTCCAGATATAACCATCGTTGTTGTCATTCAGTCATAACCATATTCTGGCTGTATTTGGAAATAATGTCTTGCTGTTAGTCCATGAACACATGACTTGTTGGAGGACACAGTCCAGCCCATGACATTGGGAGATTATTAAATATTCTGGGACCCTCTGCCCTCTCATTTCAAGAGTGGGTAGGTTAAATAATCTCTATGGTTTCTTTCAAGTTCCACCTTTCCAAGGTTTCAGCATTTTCAGCTAGCTTGTAATACCCTCTCTGCAAAACCTTTTCCCCATGGATTAACATGTAGAATACCACATGGTATATAGGTCAGTGAACAATTTCCATTTCCTGGCTGAAAGGCAGAAGTCAGTTTATAGATGTGAAGCTATTTTTCTGGAAGTTCTGGCACTAGAAGTGGTTAATTTGACTGAAACTCCTCACTGAGAGACAAGGAATAATAGACGTTGCAGAGAAAGCAAAACTGAAGGGATAAGGGAGTTAGAAAAGAGCTTGAAGGCAGAAAGAGAGACAGGCATAGAAGCACCTTTAAGGCAAAAAAAAGAGGAAAACCTGTTCCAAGGTGCCCACAACCACTGTCCCGTGAGTGACGTCAGTCAGTTCTCCACTTTCACACTTTTTTTATGCAAAAGATATGTTCTTGGTGTTCAGGGACCATCCCAATTTCATGTAACCTGATTCTTTTCAATAAAGAAGGTGATTCATTAAATGCATAACATCATGTGATTCCTTTTTTATAACCTGGCTAGGCTTCTCATGTAAAAATAGTCACAGCTCAGAAAAAAAACTTATCAGGTCAAGTGTATAAATTCTTGGTTCATAAACCATAATCAGCTGTAGAAAGACCTAGATAGAGACTTAATACAGCAGAGAGAGGAGAATTTGCTCTTAGGAGCCGAGGTTTATGCCTCTGCTCTGATATTTCCTACTAAGTAGCTGAACCTGTATAAACATCACCTTAAGGAAGTTTAAAAGGACCCCAACATGACCCATGGGGGCATCCCTCCTTATGGAACTGCACCTGAAGGGAATATCAACACCAAAAACTCATCTCATTCTTCTAGAAACAAAATAGGGGTAGTTGGGAAGGTGAACAGAGGCGAGAGTATAGAGCAGTGGAGACGAATGTGTGGTGTGAAGCTACCATTCCCCCTCCCTCCCAACCAACGCTCACATCAGACATCATTCATCAAACCAGGCATGCACTAACTCTCAATGTGAATGTGCCTCAGTGTCCTTCTGCCACGGGGCTCCAGGAAGCCACTATCAATTGATTGCAGATGACATCAGAAGTGAAAACAGACTAGAACTTAGTCTGCATGTTGGAGCCAAATGAACTGAGTTTTATTGAAATAAAAGTCAGAAAAATTAACAGGATAGACTCGGGAAAGATAATGGTCTACTGAAAAGCAGGGAAAGGTCAGGTCAGATGTAAAAGATTGCTGGCAGCCTAGTTCCGTAGTAGGAGAAGACAACTGATGAAATGGGATGAGGTAAAGCCACAGGTACCAGGAAACTTCAGAAAGAACCGAGAGTCAGGGAGTAGGGGAGCTTAGAAATATGACCTAGTCCCAAGAACTTACCTTTACATCTTGTTGCCTAAAAGAGGAAGTGCTTGGACCTGCCAGTTGGAAACATGCAGTGTCCATGAGATGTAGGTGCCCCTGCACAGTCAATGAGGTATACATAAGGCCAGCTACAAACTGACTCCGGATTGCTGGTACAGTGAACGCACACCAACTGTGGAGCCACAGATGAGTCCCATCTGATTTCTAACATTTACAAGTTTTGTAATCTTGGGCAAGTTATTTAACTCTGAGATTCGGTTTTCTTAGCAGAGAATTGGGATTATAATGTAATCTCTTTTAGTGTAGTAGAAAGAATCTGACACATAACAAATGTTTAATAAACATTGGGGATTGTGGTTATTTCCTCACCACTCATCTGCCTCTGGAGAGAGCAAACTTACGGGATCCAAGGAAAGAAAGAAGTCTCTGAACTAATATTAAGTAGGCTACTGGGAATGCGCTTTATCGGGATCACACATTAGGCTGATTCAATGCTGGTTTCAGTCATTGAGAGGGTAGATTGATTTCTGTTTTCCTCTTATGCCTCGGGCCCTTCAGCAGTCCCAGCTGAAAAGCCAGGTTGCTTGCAAGTCCTCAAACTCGGTTTCCTCAGCCTGAGAGGCTACCAAAAGTTCTTACTGGCTTCTTAACACTCACACCTGCCACCTATGAATCGCTAAGTCCCTCAAGGGGAAAATCGTCACAGAATGTCTCTGTGTTCCTATTTTCTTTAGGATCCTGAACCCTCAAGGGCCAATTTTGAAATATTTTTTATCCAGGCTACTAGTCATTTTCCACAGGAGAATTAATTCATAAAGGCTAGTTTGTCATAATCTAAAGTGGAAACAATCCTTTATTTATTGTATATTTAAAAAATAGCTAGTACATAAAAATTATTATGGACAATTCCTTTTATTTGAAAAATTAGTTGTTTAAAGAAAACTGTATTGATAAAGATGTTACAGATGATAGGAGAGTAATTGATATTTTCAGATGACTATTTTATACATAGTAGGTTTTCAACGTGTGGGTTCAGCTTTCTGTTACTCTATTATAAGCTTCCTTACTGGTCTCCCTGTCTTCTGCATCTCATTCCTGCATTATACCTTTACTTGGTCACATCCACCTTTTGATTGAAACTTCAACTGATCTTATATCAGTAAAGCTTCTTTCAAGAATAAAAGTGGCTTAAAGAATATGTAGCTTCACACAACCAACAGATCCAAAGTGTGGAGCTTGGTGATTTTCACAAAGTAAACAGCAGAAACACCTCCAGAAGGCCTTCTCAAACTCCCTTCCTCTAACTTCTATCCACAGCATGGGTTCGTTTATCGTACTTTTCAGCCTGTGAAATCATACAATGTTATGTTCTTCCTTCTGTAGCTTCTGTTGCTCAACCTCATGGCCATGTGTCCGTATTGTTGCCTGTAATTGTTTCTTCGTTCTCATTGCTCTGTATTATTCCATTGTGTTAGCATTCCACAAAGTATTCATCTATTGTCAGGTGATGGTAGTTTCCTGTTTGGGGCTATTATTAGTGCTGCTATTTTGCACATTCTTGAACATATAGAACTTTTGGTGGGCATCTGTATTCCTTCGGTTTCTGTGTTCACTCAAGAGTTGAAACGCTGGGTCAGAATGTGTGTGTTTTCCAAAATGCCTTTCCAAAGATGTTATACAATACAATTTACATTCCCACCAGCCATCTATGAAAATTCCAATTTCACCCCATCTTTGACATTTTTTTTTTTCATTTAGCCCCTCTGGTGGGCATACAGTCAGTCTAGTGACTTTTAACAAATAGATTTTGATGTCTTCAGAGCAGGCCCTCTGCAGGGTTCATAGTTCCCGTCACTCCAGATAATCTTACATGAGGCCACCTCACATATTTATGCCATCTGCCAAGTTCCTAAAGGCATCTGAGTTTGAAAGCCCTGACATGTACTCCCTCTCCAAATTCTAAAAGCACATATATTATTATTCCCATTTTACCGAAGCAGAAACTGAATAACTGGCCCAAGGTCACACAGCAAGAAAGTGACAAGATCACATATCATCAAAGACTGGAGTTGACTTGTGCCTCTGCCCAGCATGATAATTTAGGCAGACGCCAGGCAGGGTGGTGGAAAAGCAGCATACTTTATTAGAAAAATTGGGATCTGCGTCCTACTGGGTTCACTTCTAACTAGCTGTACAGACTTAAACATGCTCTTTGAACCTCAGTTTACTTGCCTGAAAAATGGGAATGATGATAAAAGACTCTAAAGGGATGTGTGGTGGATTAAATAAGAGCACACAAGTGAACATGCCCGGCACAATTCCCCCCATCTGCTGCCAAAATATGTATAAGAGTTAAAGATGTCAATGGAAGATGATGGCTTGAGCACAGGTCTCTGAAAGGCCCTCTTCAAATCCCACTGATATGACCAAAAGCGACAATGAGTGTTATGGCTCAGTCATGTCCGATTCTTTGCCACCCCATGGACTGTATAGCCTGCCAGTCTCCTCTGTCCATGGAATTCTCCAGGCAAGAACACTGGAGTGGGTTGCCTTGCCATGCCCTTCTTCAAGGATCCTCCCAGTCCAGGGATCAAACCCTGGTCTCTTGCATTACAGACAGATTCTTTACCATCTGAGCCACCTGGGAAGCCCATAAATATGGTTGTGCATGCTAAGTTTCTTCAGTCATGTCCGATTCTTTGCAACCCTATGGACTATAGGCGTTGCAAACCCTATGGACTAACAGTCTCCTCTGTCTGTGGGGATTCTTCAGGCAAGAATACTAGCATGGGTTGCCATGCCCTCCTCCATGGGATCTTCCCAACCCAGGGACCAAGCCAAAGGAAAATAAAAATACCAACTATTCTGCACTGCGATTGAAAACTCAGGAAAGTTGTTGGCTACATTCTTCAAGCTTTGAGAGATTTCTCAAGGAAGAGTGTTAGTTGAGCCAGAACAAGGGAAGTTACCAAGCACAGTGGGAAACCTTGGCAGAAGCTCTCTTGATTAGAAAAAGAAGGACTGAGGACACAGTCAGGCAACATTACAGCACAGGGAGGAAACAGGTCCCCCCCACCCCTGGCCCATCTAAAGCTACAGACTGACTGCATTCCAAAGTAGGTTTGCAGAGGTGCTTGCTACCAAGGAGAACATTCAGACAGGGATGCTCCCCCATGGTCACGGGCAATGGCACAAACCAGGAGGCGGGCTGAGCACATGTGCCTTCAGTGGATGAGAGAGGGAAAGAGCTGTGGGTGTGGCAGGAGCAAACACAGGGACAAGTCCCATAGTGGATGTCCAGCCAACGTGCCTACCTTCCTGGCTCAGGGAGTCATAGCAGAGAGCTAGAAAAATAGTCAGCCCTCTAGTTAAGGATCTGAGACAAGGTTTCTAAAAGCCAAGGAAGGAAGGGAAAAAGAGATGAGAGAGGAACCAAGAAGGATACACCCATCCTGTTTATAAGAAAACATCAGTCTTGTGTACAATGTGTTCTCTTTCTACTTGACTGAACGGAGAGAGAACCAAAATGGAAGCAGTGAAAAGATGCTGCAAAATAAAAGAAGGAAAACATATCACTCAAGTTTCAGGACAAGAGCTTATTTTGGGGAAAATGTTACTAAAGCAAACAGGGAAAAAAAATTAGGGAGAACCTGCTTGGAATTTGAAATGTTGACTAACATAGCTTTTGCCAATATACTCATAAAGACAAAAAAAAAAACAAAAACAAAACTCCAAACAGCCTTAAAAGTTGAAACTGAGGAATAATGTCTTAAAATACAAAAGATATTAAACGTGTAAGACACAAAGAGATGGATTAAGGAAAACACATCCAGGTTTAAGTGCATGGCACAGGTCAGATTGCTTCTAGCATTAAAAAGAAAAGAAAGTCTAAAAATGGAATATTGGTCATGTCTGCTCCATAGTCTTATTTGGAATGAGAGACTCAGCATCTCCAGCAAACAGGAAATGGGCTCTCTTTCCTTTGCACTGTATTAAGAGTCAAGCAACATTATATTCCTTCCTGTGTACCTTTGACCTTCAATCTTGGCCATCTTTGTCCATCCGGGAAAGCAGGAACGTGTTAGGAACAGGGCAGGAATGGAGAGGTGGGTAGGAGTGCTAGCAGCACTGCATGCTGGGAAATGCCATTACCTACAGGGAAAGCACTAAAGACAGAAGGGGGAACAGGAAGAGCCCAGGAACGCAGGCGGTCTACGTAGAGAACTCAGCAGGCTGCTCAGGAGAGTGGATTCAACCTAAACTGCCCATGTTCTAATCTTGAAGCTGCCACAAACCAATTGGGTGAACTTGAGGATCTCTCTGTGCCTTAATTCTTCCATCTATAAAACAGGGATAATAACAGTACTGTCCTACTTAGCTGAGTTATTGCAGAGATTAAAGGAGTTCATATGAGTGTTTGGATAGGTCCTGGCATATAGTTATTATTATTACTATCCTATCTATCTGCAAGAAGAAAGATGTTTGGGAAGGAAAAGCTATAACACTGCTAGGACAGAGTACACTGTGTCTGGACTTCTGGATTCCATACAGTAATAAAATTCCAAATAAAATTTTGGGAATCATATTGGGTTGTAGTTTACTTTGTTTTACAAGTCAAACCATCAAGAAAATAAGAACAAAAGGAATTCCAAAAAACATAGAAAAGTAATCTCAAATAAAAAATTGTCTCAATTAAACAAATTTATTCTCAATGCAGTGCTGGCCATTTTTCTTCACTTATGGTAGGCCAGTGAACACATCATCTCAAGCTAACATTGGGAATCACTGCAATAGGTTAAAAAAAAACCACTAGTAACTGAGAAGTAGACCAGGGTGTGTGCCCATTAAGTTGCCCACCAGTGATAGATATGGGGAAGGACTGTGCCCACCACCAAAAGGCAGAAAGGGCATCAAAGGCAAGCCATTATCCCTGATTTATAAACCCATCCATTCCACATTTACTGAGAAAAGTAAATATACACCTTGGGAAAGAGACACAAACTAGAGTGAGCTGATTAGTCTATGTGTATACATAAAATGAAAGAAGAGAAGCATTAAAAAAAAAAAAAACACTGAGGAATTAAAAAAATGAGACGAGTCAGAGAAAGAATACTTCTAAAAATAAACCCTCAAAAAAAGCCAAGACTTATTTTAATGTGACAAGATCAGCCTTCTAATATTATGTGTACACACACACACACACACAGGGTCAACCTCGTTATTTGCAGATCCTCTATTTACAAATTCTCCTGCTCGGTAAAATGAATAGCAACCCCTAAATTAATACTCACAGCATTTTTCACAGTCATTCATAGAGGGTGGCAAAAATTTGACTAATCTGACTTGCCTGTCCCCAACTGAGGTCAAACAAGGCAATGTTCTGCCTCTTTTCAGTTCTCATACAGTTTCCATGCTCGTTTACAGCCTAAATGGGAAAGTGTATAACTGAATCACTTTGCTGTGACCTGAAATTATCACAACATTGTTAAACAGCTATACTCCAATACAAAATAAAAAGTTTAAAAAAATGGCAGGGGGTACGGAGAAGTTAATGTGTGATCATTTCTTTCTGCAACACATTTAGTGCCACATTTTTGCTTTTTTGTGTGCTTTTTATTCGTGATTTCACTGTTTAAAATGCCCCCCAAGTGTAGTGTTGAGGTGCTGTCTGCTGTTTCTAAGCACAAGGTGAGTTATCAAGTGTGTGTGTGTGTGTGTGTGTCTGTGTGTATGAAAAGTGTGTATGTCTTTAAACAAAAATACACATAAAATAAGGTTATATATTGATCAGTTGATGAAAATGAACTGGAGGTTCACAGGAACTTAATCTTGTATTTCTCCTAGAAGCAATGGTTCCAGTATTTGCTAGTTCAATGTTTCCAGGGACTTTATAGAATATAACTGCCACGAAAAACAAGAATCAACTTTGCGCGTGTATATGTACATATTCACCTACACACGCATATACATGCACACAGGTGTGTGTGTGTGTATTAGTCACTCAGATCAGATCAGATCAGATCAGTCGCTCAGTCGTGTCCGACTCTTTGCAACCCCATGAATCGAAGCACGCCAGGCCTCCCTGTCCATCACCAACTCCCAGAGCCTACTCAAACTCATGTCCATCGAGTCGGTGATGCCATCCAACCATCTCATCCTCTGTCGTCCCCATCTCCTCCCACCCTCAATCTTTCCCAGAATCAGGGTATTTTCAAATGAGTCAGCTCTTCCCATCAGGTGGCCAAAGTATTGGAGTTTCAGCTTCAGCATCAGTCCTTCCAACAAATATTCAGGACTGATCCCCTTTAGGATGGACTGGTTGGATCTCCTTGCAGTCCAAGGGACTCTTCAACACCAAAGTTCAAAAGCATCAATTATTTGGCGCTCAGCTTTCTTTACAGTCCAACTCTCACATCCATACATGACTACTGGAAAAACCATAGCTTTGACTACACGGACCTTTGTTGGGAAAGTAATGTCTCTACTTTTTAACATGCTGTCTAGGTTGGTCATAACTTTTCTTCCAAGGAGCAAGCATCTTTTAAATTCATGGCTGCAATCACCATCTGCAGTGATTTTGGAGCCCAGAAAAATAAAGTCTGACACTGTTTCCCCATCTATTTGTCATGAAGTGATGGGACCAGATACCATGATCTTAGTTTTCTGAACGTTGAATTTTAAGCCAACTTTTTCGCTCTCCTCTTTCAATTTCATCAAGAGGCTCTTTAGTTCTTCTTCACTTTCTGCCATAAGGGTGGTGTCATCTGCATATCTGAGGTTATTGAGATTTCTCCCAGCAGTCTTGATACCAGCTTGTGCTTCATCCAGCCCAGCGTTTCTCATGATGTACTCTGCATATAAGTTAAATAAGCAGGGTGACAATATACAACCTTGACATACTCCTTTCCTGATTTGGAACCAGTCTGTTTTTCCATGTCCAGTTCTAACTGTTGCTTCCTGACTTGCATACAGATTTCTCAGGAGGTAGGTCAGGTGGTCTGGTATTCCCATCTCTTGAAGAATTTTCCAGTTTGTAGTGATCCACACAGTCAAAGACTTTGGCATAGTCAACAAAGCAGAAATAGATGTTTTCCTGGAACTCTCTTGCTTTTTCAATGATCCAGCAGATGTTGGCAATTTGATCTCTGGTTCCTCTGCCTTTTCTAAATTCAGCTTGAACATCTGGAAGTTCACGGTTCACGTACTGTTGAAGCCTGGCTTGGAGAATTTTAAACATTACTAGCATGTGAGATGAGTGCAATTGTGCGGTAGTTTGAGCATTCTTTGGCATTGCCTTTCTTTGGGATTGTACTCTAAGATCTTTGTGAATAAGTACTCTAAGGCCACTCCTATTGTGTCCTCAACACAAGGATATACCCACCGGATACAGATGTGTCAGTATGTGGTGTACACATGAGCACAAAAGAAGAAGAATTTGAACGGACATGTGGACGCACACATGTAGGGGACGGAAGGAGAGGGCGGGATGAATTGTGAAAGTAGCACTGACATGTACACACTACTGTGTGTAAACGTATAGCTAGTGGGAAGCTTCTGTACAGCACAGGGAGCTCAGCTTGCTGCCCTGTGGTGACCTAGAGGAGTGGGGTGGGAGGGAGACTCAGGAGAGAGGGGATATATACACATATAGCTGATTCACCTTGTTGTTAAGCAGAAACTAAATACAACATTGTAAAGCAATTATACTCCAGTGATAAAATTTTTAAATGTTTTAAAAATAAAATAATAATAAAAAACAACAAGAATGTTTATGCCAACAATGCTATAATAACCCAAATGCCTGTCAATCATAAGATCTATTAATGATTTTTGGTGTATTCATACTTCCCTGGTGGCTCAGATGGTAAAGAATCCACCTGAAATGCAGGAGAGTCAGGTTCAGTCCCTGGATCGGGAAGATCCCCTAGAGGAGGAAATGGCTACCCACTGCAGTATTCTTGCCTGGAGGATCCCATGGACAGAGAAGCCTGGCGGGCTACAGTCCATGGGGTTGCAAAGAGTCCAACATGACTGAGTGACTAACACGTGACACGTATTCATAAAATAGAATAGGAGGAAAATGAAAGCTCAGCTGTTTCACATAACGACATAGATCAATTTCACAGAAGATAAGGGGGAAAATGCCAAAAAGGAAAAATAATGTGATCTTTATAGAAAGCTCAAAAATAGGCCACACCTAGTAATTATTACCTTTGGTAGGCAAGGCATGAGAGAGACTTCTTGGGTACTGGCAATCTTATATCATGCTCTGGATACTGGATACATGAGGTATTTTATTAGTAATTTTCTAAAATTATACCATCTGTACACTTTTCTTTGCTTATGTAATTCTTTGATAGAAACATGGGTTATGTCAAAAGGCTTACAGTATTTATCACTGAGTTCTAGTATAACAAGTGATATTTAATTGTCTTTATACTTCCGTAAGGAAATGGCAACCCACTCTAGTACTCTTGCCTGGAAAATCCCATGGATGGAGGAGCCTGGTAGACTACAGTCCATGGGATCGCAAAGAGTCGGACACGACTGAGTGACTTCACTTTCACTTTCATGCTTTCAAATATGCAATACTTAAGCTTCAGGGAGTGATTTACATTTTCTGATCCTTTGATAAACCTTCTCTTCATTTGCACCATTCCATGGCTTAAAACCATCTTGCCTCAACTATTTCAGTGATCTCTTGACTAGTCTTCTTGCCTCTAGTTTAGTAAATGCTGCTGCTGCTGCTGCTGCTGCTGCGTCGCTTCAGTCATGTCCGACTCTGTGCGACCCCATAGACGGCAGCCCACCAGGCTCCTCCGTCCCTGGGATTCTCCAGGCAAGAACACTGGAGTGGGTTGCCATTTCCTTCTCCAATGCATCAAAGTGAAAAGTGAAAGTGAAGTTGCTCAGTTGCGTCCAACTCTTAGCGACCCCATGGATTGCAGCCCACAAGGCTCCTCCATCCATGGGATTTTCCAGGCAAGAGGGGGCAAGATTTTCTGCCAAATATTGGTCAGTTTTGTGGCCCCCAAGAGAATCCCTTAACTCTGGAGCAGTTGTTCTTGGTAGCTTTTTAGACCACTGGTTCTCATTTTTTTCAACCACAACATGTATGAGTAATGATATTCCTGTGAGCTGCACACTCCCATAGAAATGAGAACATTACACTGAGTGAGAGAAGCCAGACACAAAAGGTCACGTATTGTATGATTTCATGTACATGAAATATTCAGAATAGGTTAAGCTTGTAGAGACAGAACACAGATTATTGGTTATCAGAGCCTGGGGTGGACTACAGAGGCCATACAGTTGTATTGGGCTGAATCGTGATTGCCCCCCTCAAGTTCATATATTGAGGTCCAGACCTCCTGTACTGCAGAATGTAAGCAGATTTGAGAGAGGGTCTATAAGGAATTTATCAAGTTAAAGCCAGGCTTTTAAGGTGGGCCCTAACCAATATGCCTGGTATTTTTATGGGAGGAGGAAATTTTAACACAGATACATATGGATGGAAGGACCACATGAAGACACAGGGAGAAGATGGTCATCTACATACTAAGGAGCCAGGCCTGCAGCAGACCCTTCCCTTAGAGCCTTCAGCAGTAACCAATCCTTCTGACACCTGGATCTCAGACTTCTAACCTCCAGAACCAAGAGAAAGTGAATTTCTGTTGTTTAAGCCACCCAGACTTTTAATACTTGGCAGCCTTAGGAAACAAATATGAAAGTTCTATTTTGGCATGGTTGAAATGTTTTGGAACCAGTTGAAGGTGGTGGTTGCACAAGCTTGTGAATGTACTAAACACCACTGAATTAAAATGGTTCATGTTACGTTATGTGAATTTCACCTCATTAATTAAAAATCAGATCCTCAGATCCTCTACAATATACCAGCCAGGCAAATTTCCTTCTTAAATGAAATCAAAAGACTGGAGATTTATTCTCCAGAGGAGGTAAAACAGAGAAGCTCTGAAAAGTCAGGAATTTTGTGAGCCAGTTGTTAAACTGAGCCATTCTTAAAAATTAAATCATATAAAATTATACTGAAATTAAGAACAGAGATAGTAAGTACTTAAAATACCTTACTTCCTGATTATTTTACTTTTACTATTTATCTCTGCTTTTGAGGTTATTTGTATCTCATAAATCAATGGTGAAAATAACTGCATAATGATGAACTACCGACCTTCTTTTTTCAACTTAACATTCAGTGAGATCCTGATGTTACCTTAGCATTTTCTGTGGTGGGAGGTTTTATACTGTCAAAAAGGTATTTCCTTTTCTTTCTTCCTCTCTCTCCCTCTCTCCTTCTCCCCCCACCCCTTTCCTTCCTTCCTCTCTCCTTTCCACCTCTAAAGAGCTGGACACTTCAACTTCCATAGCACCCAACTGCTAATAAATGCTAATGATCACAGAGGTGAGTCTCAGGACTGAACGCACAAGAACCCCCAGCACAATCTGCTTTTGGAATCATCCCACCATGTTCCCACCCTCCGCCGCAGCCTCCCCTGGTTCATGGAGGCACTGTCACCTCTGGAAGCCACCTGACATCAGCCAGGAAGAGCCAGGGCCCGAGAGACAGTCCTGATGCTTCAAGACTTCAGTTGAGGTCCCGGGAGAGACTGCAGCCACAGCTGTGAGGCTGACTGCAGAGGAGATTCCCCACAGTCAGAAGCAACCCTCACTTCTGCTCAGGGCCTCCCCTGGCTGCTGTCTGCCATGTTGGCAGCATCTGCTTGGCTGCCACTCACTGGCCCGGCTCTCAGCTTCCTGTGTGTCAGAGCAGGAGCAACAGGCACGGAGCCATTGTAAATGTTTGCTGGAGATGGAGCGACCTGGCCCGGTTGCGGCTGCAGCCCCATTCCCTGCCAGAGCCGTGCAGAGGCTCCGAGGCAGTGGGTTCACTGGTGACATGGGAAGAATGGCCCATGAAAGGGCCTCCCAAGCTGAGCCTGGCTCTGCCAGCCAAGCAAAGAATATCTGTGTTTCTTACCTGGGAAACTGAACAGAGAGGTCCAAGGGTGGGCTGAATCAAACCCACATCCTTATTCCTTGCTGAAGCACCAAACCTACCTCTCTTCCTGGGCTAACATATCCACTTCTTTCTGAACAAGAGTGATGCTCCAACATTGCAAACCCCTGATGCCAGCCAGGGCCACGTGCATCATCTTTAATCTCCTCATCCATCCTCAAAGAGAAATATAATTATCCTGCTTTACAGTTGAGGGGAATAAGGCTGAGGAAGTTACTTGAAGAAATTCTGAGTGAGAATTCACCTCAGAGCCTGGATTCATATCCAAATTCCTTGGGCTCTGAAGACAGAGATCTTGCTACACTGCAAGATCCTCTTGTTCACACCTTCCCAGCTGGATTGGTGCAGGGCCTTCTCACTTGAATGTCTAATACATACTTGCCACCCCCATCTCACCTCTTCTGCTTCAAAGCATCCCACACATCACTACCCGAGTTAATCTCGCCATAGCTATAGAGGCAGACTGAGAGGGATGGAGACGTGGATGGAGGTATAGTCACAGATGGAAGAGTAGATGTAGATATATACAGATACAGTTTAACGCGAGATTCAAGAGGTCAGGAAATATACCAATTCACGTTGTATCCTTAGATACTATCACAGTATCTGGGTCAGAACAAAGGCTTAGAAAATATTGGTAGGATTAAACTGAGTGGACTTGCATTTCCCCAAATTAAAATGTTGGTGACTCCTACCATGTAATAGAATTAGGTCCTGAGCCCTCTCATTGACATTGGGTGTCCTCCACCATCCAATTGCACCTGACCTTTCCAGTCTTAACTACACAAGCCTACATTCTAAGCATACCTGAGCCCTCCATGTTCCCAAATGCCCTCTTGAAATTTCCCACCTCCATACCATTGTTCACGCTATTCCCTCCATCTGAAATGCTCTCAGTAGCACCCTCCATGCCTTCTGAAATGCCATGGCCCACTTTAAATACTGCTTCCTTCTTGAAGAGCCTCTTTTATCCCCTTTATAAAATGTTATATTTCCCTTCTCTGAACCCGTTAGAGCTGTATGCCTTTCTATGGCCTGATCTTTCTCTGAAGTAATAATTCCCTCTGCTTGGAATGCCCTTCATCTCTTTCCTTTCTCCTCGTTGTAGTTCAGCATAACATCACCTCCTATGAGGATTTCCCAGCTCTCCCAGGCTGAGTTGGTCATTCCCTCCCAAAAGCTTCTGTGACACCTGAATATCTTCATTAAAACACTGGCTATGAGTATTATTAACCAGCCTCCCCACAACTGTCCCTTGAAGGTACAGATGATATCTCTTTGAGCTTTCTTTTGGGTTCTACGCAGCGCCAGCCACCAAGCAGGTACTTGGTCGTTGTTGAATGAATTTAAAAAGATGATTGTTGAGTGAATAATTGAAAGATGAGGAAGACACTGCCCCATCTTTCTGTGCCTCTTATAAGAAGTCTCTACTATTCGACCAGCTTTGACCGCTGTCATCAGTATGCCATTTGTAAGGTCACGGATGTAGTCACGGAAGACCAGAGAAGAAAAGCCAACCTGCGCTTGAAAATGGAGGAAAACACAGCAATAGATTGACTGAGAACCTAGTTATTACCGACTAGGATAAGAATCATTTCCACCAAGTGGGTCAGGGCTTCCAAAATGGTGCTAGAGGTTAAGAACCTGTCTGCCAATGCAGGAGACATAAGAAACACATGTTTGATTCCCGGGTCAGGAAGGTCCCCTGGAGGAGGGAATGACAACCCATCCAGATTGAGGGCAGAAGGAGAAGAGGGTGACAGAGGATGAGATGGCTGGATGGCATCATCAACTTAATGGACATAAGTTTGAGCAAACTCTGGGAGATAGTGAAGGATAGGGAAGCCTAGCATGCTGCACTCCATGGGGTTGCAAAGAGTCAGACACAACTGAGCGACTGAACAGCAACAAGTGAGTCAATAATGATAATATTGCCAATTTATTTGAAGGAATAGTTTCAATGCTTCTCTTAAAAAAAAAAAACTAGAATGCTATATTGGCTTATTACATCACAATAGAAACAATGAGGATATTTTGAACACATGTTCTAGATCACATGTGTGTTCATTATGAAGAATAACTTAGCTGACTTAGGACATGTAGCCAAAGAGATATGTATCTCTACCAGGAAGTCATCCCTGGGAAGAAAACTGGTAAGAAACAGTCAAATGAACAGAGAACATCAGTCAGCAAAGTACCACGAAGGCCTTCCTGGCAGACATTTCTGCATCTTCCCTTCCACCTCAGGAGGCAGCATATTTTCTTGACTCATTTTAAAGATAGCTGTTTGGATTGTAATTGCCTAAGTCACAAATTCACAAACAGGATGAGACAGTAGGATGGCATCACTGACTTGATGGACGAGTTTGAGCAGGCTCTGGGGATTGGTGATGCACAGGGAAGCCTGGCATGCTGCAGTCCAACGGGTCGCAAAGAGTTGGACCTGACTCAGCAACTCAACTGAACTGACTGAAGTCACAAATTCAAGGTCACCAAGTAGACAAACAGCGAATTTGTGGTTACCACTTCTCATTTTCTATAGAAGAACCCCAAGATTTAGGCAGGCTGGCCTCATCACCAGTTTCAAATATGTCTTTCTCCTCCTTCTGGGCCTTCTTTGCCCCAGACCACCTCTTCTACTAGGATTCCTGTTTAATATAATTTAATATATAATAACATATATATTATACTATATAATTATAGTTATATTATATAATATATAACTTAGTACATATAACTTAATATAACTCTGGAAAACACAGCTAAATCCTCCCCCAAATCTTTGAGGTTGGTGTCACCAACCCCATCTTACAGATGAGGTGAATCGTTAAGACCTGGTGAAAAGCTCTAGAACATCCTTCTTTCAAAGCTGTCTTCACCACCTTATTTGTAAAACCCATTTCCACAACCCATTTTCAGAACCTCCTGGAAGCATCTTAATAATCCCTGAATGTAGATCCCTCTCTCTTCAAAAATGTCCCTGGTTTGTGGTTACAGTGCTCTGAGACCACAGGGGTTAAGACCACAGGCTTATCATTCTTTGTCCCTCAGGTGTAGGAGGGGCAAAGTGGCAGGACGAGCATATCTTTCTATGCTTTACCCACTAATCCAGTGATATTTCCTCTGAGAACCTTGTTTCAAGTATTCAAGGAAGACAGAAATGTAGGGTCACCTTTAGCATTTAAATCCCTGGTCATAATTTGATTACTTAAAACTACAGGAAAGCAAAAGAAGACACTAAAGTATTTTATCTTTGTATGTACTAATTGGGTTTCCTTGGTGGCTCAGATGGTAAAGAATCTGCCTGCAATGCAGGAGACCCGTGGTTTGATCCCTGGGTTGAGAAGATCCTCTGGAGAAGGGAATGGCTACTAACTGTAGTATTCTTGTCTGGAGAATTTCATAGAGGAGCCTGGCAAGCTGCAGTCCATGGGGTTGCAAAGAGTCAGACACAACTGAGCAATTAACACTTTCAATGCACTAATTATTGTCCACCCCCACTCCTAAAACCTAGGTTTCTTAAAAAGTTACAGTTGATATTAAACTCAAGAAGGAAATTTAAGGACCTCAAACCAATAAATTTGTGGCCCACATTAGGCTAGAGACCCAAGTCAAAAAGTTTTTCTATTCCTCTAATTTAGTCTAGCTCAGCATCCCAACACACAGCCATGCTTAACACATTAATGATTGGGGGGTTTTGCAGAAACTAATGCCTATGGTGGTAATATGTCTCTGGTTGATACTGTGTTAATTAACATGCACTTGATGGGTTGATGGGCTGATAAATGGAGATCTTCACACATGAAGAATAGATAAATGAGTGCATGAACAACTGAAACAGTAATGCTTCTTTTTAGCAATGACTTTTGAGGAATATTATTAATAAGTTGTTAAACCAAACAAAATAATCCAAACAATGTCATCCCTGGTAAACTGTCTACAAACAAAGCATAACTCTCATGATCTCTATAATTCTGTTTTGACAGTATGGCTGCTGGGTCCGACATATCTACAATCCTTCTGTTTGTAATAGCACCTTAACTGGATGATTTAAAGGAGAGGAGATGGCTTGAAAATTTTCTACAATTATTTAAACACACATTTCAATTTTCCTGAATTGTGCAAAAGTAATTTGGAAGGTTAATTTCTGAAAATACCTGGTGGAATTTGCATACACCGAGCATAATTATTATTGATATTTGCACAGTTCTCCCTGCCCATGTGCATGCACTATTACCAAGTGCTAGGCAAGCCATGAAATTATTGAAGAAGTTGCTGTCAGTACAATACGGAGTCATCAATAAATGTTCGACCTCACCGAAGAAAAACAAACTACCACGTTCAGTTGCAGAAGTATGGTGTTCCTTTTTATTTGGGTGAAATCCGCAAAGATAAATCCATAACAAAAACAGGTGGTGATCTTTTGCAGTAAAGATTAATATTGCAAAGAATACCTGAGACTCAAGAGAAATGGAAGACACCATTGAAAAAGCCAGAGAAGTCTTAAGGATTGGTGAGGAAAAGGAAGGAAATATACTCATGCTACAGAGGGGTGTCAGAATGTACTCAGAGGGCTTCACTCCACATGGTTAGAAGAAAATCAGTAGAAATTGGGACTGTGGAAATCACAAATGCTTGGTGAATATGGCAAGAAATTGACTAAGCACTTAGAATAGGTTTTATGAATGAATGTGACGACATCGTTCTTTCCTTTGATCTACTTGGATGACAAATTCAATCAAAGAAATTATGCAGGGAAAAATAGTAGCAGTAAATACTACGAAGAGCTATTATAACATATTAGGGGTTGGGCCGTCATTAAGGGCTTTACATATATTAACTTATACAATTTTATAATAAATAATCATTTAGCTCACCAACATCTGTTAAAACCTTTCTTGTATTTGATACATAAGGGACTGTGAGAGACTAGAGTCCTTAACCCTTAAGGAGCTCACAGTCTATGGTATGAAACACGCACATCAAATGTATTTTTAGTATAGTATTAAACAGGTATGTATTTAATATATTTTATTGAAAAGCAGAAACATTACTTTGCCAACAAAGGTCCTTCCAGTCAAGGCTATGGTTTTTCCAGTGGTCATGTATGGATGTGAGAGTTGGACTGTGAAGAAAGCTGAGTGCTGAAGAATTGATGCTTTTGAACTATGGTGTAGGAGAAGACTCTTGAGAGTCCCTTGGACTGCAAGGAGATCCAACCAGTCCATTCTGAAGGAGATCAGCCTTGGGATTTCTTTGGAAGGAATGATGCTAAAGCTGAAACTCCAGTACTTTGGCCACCTCATGAGAAGAGGTGACTAATTGGAAAAGACTCTGATGCTGGGAGGGATTGGGGGCAGGAGGAGAAGGGGACGACAGAGGATGAGATGGCTGGATGGCATCACTGACTCGATGGACATGAGTCTGAGTGAACTCCAGGAGGTGGTGATGGACAGGGAGGCCTGGCGTGCTGCGATTCATGGGGTCGCAAAGAGTCGGACATGACTGAGCGACTGAACTGAACTGAACTGAGACATGGGAAAATAACCTCTCTGCTGGAGGGGAGTTCTTAGAGGAGAAAAAAAAAATCAAGGTGTCGATGGATAAATTGGTTTCTAGATCAATAAGAAATAATGTTGGCATTGGGCATGAAAAACAGTGCTGGGAAGTGGCAGTGTGTGCTTATATCGCTGTGAATGTCCCATTGTAGCTGACAGTGAGAGAAAAGGAAGACACAGGTGACCAAGCTTTTGAGTGCCATATGGGCAATATGGAGCCATTGAAAGATTTTAAAACAATGAAATGAAATGGACAAATTCTATTTTTAAAAAAATCTTTATAGATCTGAGACTCTATAGAGAATAGATTTGCAGGGTTAATTCTAAAAGAAAGTAAGTTAAAATTAATCAAATGTGACCAGGGATTCAAACAACATATAAGGAGTGATGATCAACAGCATGGAATAAATTCACCAGTGTTGAGTATTTGTAACTAATAACTATACCAACAAGTAACAGAACACAGATTGTGTGTAAGTGGGACCAAGTGGTCAAGGAGACCATATAGCATGAAATGTTGTCTGTATGTTTTAGGCAATTCTTTGTCACTGAATATACTTTTAATCTTGCTTTCTATGAATCTATTATAAGATTAGTAGTTCCCAAACAGTTTTTTAGGTTTTTCTTTTTTTAATTGAAGTATAGTTGATTTCCAGTGTTGTATTAGTTTCATTTATACAGCAAAGTGATTTGGTTACACATGTGTATATATATATGTATATATTTTTTAAATTCTTTTCCATCATAGTTATTAGAAGATACTGAATACAGTTCCCTGTGCTATACAGTAAAACCTGGTTTATCCATATGGTAGTGTGCATCTCTTAATTCCTTATTCCCAGCTTCCAAACTTTTTTGATTATTGATCTATATTAGTAAAAAAGAAAATTGAGTACCTTCAAACAACAGAATGAGAAAGACTAGAGATCTCTTCAAGAAAATTAGAGATACTAAAGGAACATTTCATGCAAAGATGGGCTCGATAAAGGACAGAAATGGTATGGACCTAACAGAAGCAGAAGATATGAAGAAGAGGTGGCAAGAATACACAGAACTGTACAAAAAGATCTTCATGACCAAGATAATCACAATGGTGTGATCACTGACCTAGAGACAGACATCCTGGAATGTGAAGTCAAGTGGGCCTTAGAAAGCATCACTACGAACAAAGCTAGTGGAGGTGATGGAATTCCAGTGGAGGTATTTCAAATCCTGAAAGATGATGCTATGAAAGTGCTGCACTCAATATGACAGCAAATTTGGAAAACTCAGCAGTGGCCACAGGACTGGAAAAGGTCAGTTTTCATTCCAATCCCGAAGAAAGGCACTGCCAAAGAATGCTCAAACTACTGCACAATTGCACTCATCTTACACACTAGTAAAGTAATGCTCAAAATTCTCCAAGCCAGGCTTCAGCAATAAGTGAACCATGAACTTCTAGATGTTCAAGCTGGTTTTAGAAAAGGCAGAGGAACCAGAGATCAAATTGCCAACATCCTCTGGATCATGGAAAAAGCAAGTGAGTTCCAGAAAAACATCTATTTCTGCTTTATTTACTATGCCAAAGCCTTTGACTGTGTGGATCACAATAAATTGTGGAAAACTCTGAAAGAGATGGGGATACCAGACCATCTGACCTGCCTCTTGAGAAACCTATATGGAGGTCAGGAAGCAACAGTTAGAACTGGGCATGGAACAACAGACTGGTTCCAAATAGGAAAAGGAGTACATCAGGGCTGTATATTGTCACTCTGCTTATTTAACTTATATGCAGAGTACATCATGAGAAACACTGGGCTGGAAGAAGCACAAGCTGGAATCAAGATTGCTGGGAGAAATCTCAATAACCTCAGATATGCAGATGACACCACCCTTATGGCAGAAAGTGAAGAGGAACTAAAAAGCTTCTTGAAGAGAGTGAAAGAGGAGAGTGAAAAAGTTGGCTTAAAGCTCAACATTCAGAAAACGAAGATCACGGCATCTGGTCCCAACACTTCATGGACAATAGATGGGGAAACAGTGTTACACTTTATTTTGGGGGGCTCCAAAATCACTGCAGATGGTGACTGCAGCCATGAAATTAAAAGACGCTTACTCCTTGGAAGGAAAGTTATGACCAACCTAGACAGCATATTCAAAAGCAGAGACATTACTTTGCCAACAAAGGTCTGTCTAGTCAAGGCTATGGTTTTCCCAGTGGTCATGTATGGATGTGAGAGTTGGACTGTGAAGAAAGCTGAGCACCAAAGAATTAATGCTTTTGAACTGTGACGTTGGAGAAGACTCTTGAGAGTCCCTTGGACTCCAAGGAGATCTACCAGTCCATTTTAAGGAGATCAGTCCTGGGTGTTCTCTGGAAGGAATGATGCTGAAACTGAAACTCCAGTATTTTGGCCACCTCATGCGAAGAGTTGACTCATTGGAAAAGACCCTGATGCTGGGAAGGATTTGGGGCAGGAGGAGAAGGGGACGACAGAGGATGAGATGGCTGGATGGCATCACTGACTCAATGGACGTGAGTTTGAGTGAACTCTCGGAGTTGGTGATGGACAGGGAGGCCTGGAATGCTGCAATTCATGGGGTTGCAAAGAGTTGGACATGACTGAGTGACTGAACTGAAGTGAATGACTATATATTACTACTTTATTTATATATTACATAATTGTGCAACTGTCACTGGCTGGCATTTCCAAGAGAAGACAGTGGATATAAATTCTTATTTTAAAACATGTCTTTGATCAACGCTTGGTTTCTAGAGGCTTTACAACCTATCTAGAACAGAGCCCACCATCTTTTCCTTTCACCCTCTTATGCCTCTCCTCAGTAAAAGTCATGACCAAACACAGTCCTGGGGGAGGTAGTGGGGGGTGGATAAGAAATAGAAACAAAAAACATATAGTCCTCCAAACCAGACACCAGCAGACTTCACTGCTACCTCTTTCTCCCTCCTTTCATATCATTTTCAGTTATTTCCACCTTCTAAATACCCTGTATATCAGCTTTTTCTTCCTAAATGGCTATCCTAATTTCAGCTGCCATTTCTTCCTTGGGCTGTGAGCTAAGACAGCCCTGATTAGAATGTTAGCCACACCCTAGTACAATGTGACCTTCTGGAAGTTACTTAACCTCAGTTTCTCCATCTGTAAACAGAATAATACATTTTTCAGAGTTGTTATGGAAATCGAATGAGTAATGTATATGATTTTGATACAGTCCAGCCACATAGCAAGCAGTTAATTTGTGTAAGCTATAATTATACTTTAATCTCCCTACTGCTAGTCTCAGATGTCAACTTCCAGCTCACCTCTGCATTAATCCATCCACCGTAGGTTGTATAAAAGTGATTTTCTAAAACACCAATTTGACCAAATCACTGTCATTCTTAAGACAGGTTTTCCATGATTCTCCATCAACTACAAGACCAATAGAAACATTTTGCAGAACAGAAAAGGCTCTTCATGAAATAACCTGTATTTATATTTCCTATCCTGTTTCTGCCACTCCTGAACATGCCCCCTTATGCTACAGATGTACTGAAAAACTTGCACCCCTTCACGTAGACCGTGTCCCCTCCATCCTCTGAACCTTTGTCCCTGTGCACAGATAGGAACATTCTGCTCCCACCAGTCCTCCAACCACCATGTTGTAGCTCAGCCTTCAACATTTAGGCAATGATTCTGATGTGAATTCTTTCCTGGTCCTCACGCTGAAAGGAGTTGATTATTCTCATCCTCTGTGCTCCTAAGACCCTTTCTCTATTCCCTGGTCATAGCATTCTGCATACTGTACTGTAGTTACTTCCTCTGCCCTCATCCACAGCACCATGTACCATGATCACCCCAGGAGGCGTTCTCCCAACTAGATGGTGTGATCCCTGAGGGAAGAGCCTTAGAATCTAGAACAGCAATATCACAACTATTAAGGGCTCAAGGTAGGCTTGGAATGTTTCCTGGGTGACTATATTTGCAGTGCAAGTCAGGGAGAAACATTTTCCTAGGAAACTTCCCAACCATCCAGCTCCCTACATGTATGGAAAGTCTTTGACTTTGCATCTTGAAGCCTTTGTAATTTGCTGTCCACTGGTGGTGAGGGAAATAAGTTTTCATCTAAGCACAACTATGTGGTTAGAAGACCAGCTGTCAGGCTTCCCTGGTAGTCAAAGTGGTTGGGAGTCCACCTGCCAATGCAGGACACACAGGTTCCATCCCTGGTCCAGGAAGATCCCACCTGCTGAGAAGCAACTAAATCCATGCACCACAACTACTGAGCCTTCATGACATAACCACTGAATCACGTGCACCCCAGAGCCCACGGTCCATGGCAATGAGAAGCCGTGCATCATGACAAAGAGTAGCCCCCACTCGCTGCAACTAGAGAAAACCCTCACACAGCAACAAAGAGCCAGTGCAGCCAAAAATAAATAAATTTTTTAAAAATATGTCTTAAAAAAAAAAAAAAAAAGACAAGCTGTCTAGTGGAAAGAGCATGGACATGAGACTCTGAGCCCTGCACTGGACTCTGTTATGCTCATTTTCAGTTGTTTGATTTTGAGCAAGTTATGTAACTTTTCTAAGTTTCAGTTTGCCCTTCTGTAAGTTAGAAATAACAACAAACCACGGAGGATTATCTTGAAGATTCAATGAAATAATTTGTGTTAAATATTTAGTACTTAGTATGAATTTAATAAATGATCAGCATGGCAGTTGTTCTCATTTTTATCAACCTCAAAATTCAATCACACACAGCCATCCGGATGGCTATTTGAAAAAACAAAACAAGACAGGAAGTAATGGTGCAGCTGCCATGGAATACCACCTGGTGATGCCTCGAAAGATTAAACATAAAATTACTCCATGCTCTAGCAACTCCACTTCCAGGTATATTCCCAAAAGAACTGAAAGTAGTGGACCTGAACAGATATTTGTACACAAATGTTCTTAGCAACATTATTCACAACAGCCAAAAGTTGGAAACAACCCAAAAGTCCATCAAAAGGTGAATGGATAAAGAATATGTTCCTATCTATACAATGTAATATTGTTCAACAAGTACTGTGTGATTCGACATACATGAGGTAACCTGAGTAGATGAATGGATAGGACAGAAAGTAGGGTGGTGATTTTCTAGGGCTAGGAGGAGTGGGGAATGGAGAGTTAGTATTTAATGGGCACAGAGTTTCAGTTCAGGAAGATGAAAAAATTCTGGAGATGGATGGTGGTGAGAGTTGCACAGCTATGTGAAGGTACTTAGTGACACCGAACTGTCCACTTAAAATGACTAAAACGATGTATTTTATGTGTGTTTCACTATGATGAGAATCCAGTCAACAAGACAATCAGATCTGCAAGAATCCTTAAACAGCGCTAGCAAAGCTGTTAAAGTGAAGCCAAGAAGACTCCATGTTCCTTTAACTCCAATCTGATTCCTTTATCCCAGAACAATCCTGTGATCTAAAAGTCTTTATTTTCCATGGCCAAGTGAGTGTGCCCTTGCGCGCGCTGACACACACATGCACACACACAGAGTGTCTGGGGCCCATGGAGACACAACCTGGAAACAGGGCTTGCCAGGATTAGGGCGCCAGGGCCAGCCCATGTGTCACTCACCCAGAAGACCGCCCTCCATGGAGAGAAAGCACCTCATAGTCCCCTCACAAAGAGGATAATAAATTCCGATTCGCCAAGGAAGCTTGGAGTCTAAATACCAGCAAGGCTCAGCCCCTGCAAGTGGGGACGAATTATCTGAAAGGTCATCCTAGAGACACTGAACAAAGGGCCTCGAGCAGCTGGGTCTCTTAATTTGAGGAAACACTGAAGCCTTTAAAGACACCAGAGACAGAGCTGGAGAAATGGGAAAGTGGAGCGGCCTTCTGAGCTCAGGGAGGATTTAATAGGAAGGGAAACACAAGCCCTACAGGAGGTCCGGGGCCCTGAAGCCACCTCTTCTCGAGGCCAGGCTGAGGGCCTCTGGAAGGAGCCGCCATCACCTGCGCTGGGCTGGGCTGGCCCTTGCTGGCACTGCATTCAAACAGAGTGGCTCTGATCTCAGCGATTAAAGCTTTAAAACCACAAGCCTCGGGAAGGGAGAGGGCTCAAGGAACAGCCTGCCATACACCCCTGTTCACTCTGTTCCAGGCTGCAGGCTGCTCACACAGCCCAGTCTGTCTCCAGAAAATTCCAGAGGCCTCTCAGGAATCCAAGGCCAGGCCTCAGCCAGCAGCCTCTCGCTTGGGCCCTGCTGTCACAACCCCACAGGCTGTAAGACGGAAAGCTCCGTGGGAGGGCCAGGTGGTCGGCAGGAAGTGGCCTGCTGGCCTGGAGTCATTCCCAGCTTCCAATAACCCTCTGTCTAGGGGGAGGAAAAAAATTTGAAGGAAGGGGAATGAAAGGGGCACCTTAACCGGAGCGAAAAACTGAGCAAATATCTTCTTCCTGCACAGAGGGCACTCGAAGGGTAGAATTGCTGAGTGCCTCAAAGAGCAAGGGCCCAGAACTGGTGTGTACTGAGCTAAGACCTGTCCAACCAGAGAGAGAAGGAGCTCACATCATGGAAGAAAGTGAAAGTCACTCAGTGGTGTCCAACTTTTTCTGACCCCATTGACTGTAGCCCTCCACTCCTCTGTCCATGGGATTTCCCAGGCAGGAATAGGGGGTAGCCTTTCCCTTCTCCAGGGGAGTCTTCCCAACCCAGGAATCGAACCCAAGTCTCCCACTTTGCGGGCAGATTCTTTACTATCTGAGCCACTGGGAAGTCCCTCACATTGTGGACCAACTGCTTAATCAAGATTTTCCTCATTGACTTTAATCCTTACAACAGCTTTGTGTAGGAGGTATCGCTGCCACCATGTTAGACAAAAGAAAATGGCAGAACCCAAATTCGAAGCTACATCCAGATGGTTCTAAGATCTTCTCCATGGTACCATGCCGCCCCCAAGTCAGGCCTTTCACCACATGAGCTACCTATGCCTTGCAAATTGATTCTAACTCATATATTTGAGACTTAGTAGCTTGCCAAGTATCACACTGCTCATGAGTTACAGAACTGGGACTGGAATTCATTTCTAACTGATTCCGAAGTGGATGTGCTTTCCTCCATGCCTCATATATCTTTAGTTAAAATAAAATAATCCCATGGCTTCTTGCCAATCAGCAAACATTTTGCTCCCTCACTCTTGAAGCCTAAGCTCTTTAAAGAGTAGCTCAGTAATTGTGCTGCCCCTGTGCCCCAGAAGTCACAATTTACTGCAGAATGAGGTGATATGAAACAAAACAGACACTTCTCCCAGGCCAAAGAGAGCCTGTCTGGATTGCACAGACCTGATGACTTTTATTGAGAAGATCTGAAGCTCATTTTGGTATAAAAAGTGGTGGAGGAAAGTGGCGTGTACACTTTAACTGATATGTGTTCCATTTCCACTCTGACAAATCATTTTAGCTTTTTGCTTTTAGTGAGGTAAGGCCTAGTGGGCTTGGGTAATGGAGATGACCAAGCATTTCTTGAAGGAAAATTAGCTGTCACTACCCAAAGCGGTAAGAATGGGTCTCCCTTCCATGGTTCATGTGGCCCAGGAAATGCACATCTCTCTCTGCTCTTCAGATGTCAATACTGTTAAGGTCTCATAGGAAATTCATGCATATATAATCAGATACTTCTCTTATTTTCTTGGGGAAAATGCTGCCAGAAGCAGAAACATACAAATTGAGAGGAATGGAAATCATCTAGGATATTGCTTAATACTTTATAGTTTCAGTCGAAATGACAAAGACCACTTTAAAGATTACCTGTGTCTAATGGGCAGGAAACAGTTAATCCACAAAGGCTTAAAAGAAACCCCTTAAGTTTTTTAAAAAAAATATCCCAGGGCCAGGCAGCTCCCATGAGCAAAAGCCTTGAAGACATTCATGGTAAAGAAAGCTTTAAGGATGGGCTGTCTTGAGCAGTGGGAGAACTCTCCCATTGCAGACTTGTGGTTCCAACATTATGCACAGTAGACATTCTGAAAAAACAAAAATTCCTTCTGTAAATGTTTATAAATGCTAGATAAAATGTAACAAACTTTCATTTAGATGCATGGCTTGAGATCATAAGAGATCCTCAGTGGTCAGAAATGAATAAAAAACTCAAAATCAAGGTTGTAGGCATGTGTGCTGATATTGTAGTTGCCCTGAAGTGACCAGGGGCAGACATGGTTACTTACAGTAATCCTGGGTCTTTAGTCTGAATGCCCATGCTGTAATAAGACACGAGGTCTTGTGCTTATGCAAGAGGGGGAGAGTCAGAACTTAGTCACTTGCAAACAACAGAATCTATGAAGAATAACCATACAATAAAAGGATAAGCTAGAAATAATCTACCTATCTCCAAAGACAGATGCCAACCTTGTCTTCCTCAAACAGTTTGCAGTTAGGAAAAGTTTGTAAACACCAACTTGTACCACATGTATATCTGAAGCTCTAATTGGTTTCATTCATATAATCCTGAAACCTCCAAGCTGGAATATTACACAAAACAGGTTCCAGACTTCAGATACTCCTGAAGCACCTATAAGAAGAAAATACCACCATTCTTATAGGCAAACATCCACAATCAAAAATGAACATGATTTCCACAGATAACGACTCTCTCCAGATGAACTCTACATCCAAGACTAAAAACATATCCAAAAACTGATCTATTGTGTAAACAGAAACACAAAGGGTAGAATTAAGCCCTAAAGAAATCAGATAATCCATTTCATTGATACTATACTATGGACAGAGGAGGGTGCCTAGGGGGCTACTGTCCAAAGGGTCACAAAGAGTCAGACACATATGCAACCACGCACTTAAGACAAGTATGTTAAACAGCTTAAGAGGCATACAAAAGAGCTCCCTCCAAAATTAGACACTCAAAAAAAAAAAAGCTACTTTTAAAAGAATTCAGTCAAACTTATAGGAATGAAAAATATAGTCATTGAAATAGAAAAAACAGGAAGCAGTCTATAAATGAAGAGATATCTTGTGAACCAACTGATAGATCTGAGGTCAAAAACTGAAGCAACCTAACACAACAGAAAGAGAATGGATATTGGGGTCGGATAGGCTGAGCTGAATTTTGCATAAAAGGAGCCACATAAATCTAAAAAATAGCAACTAGTACTTACGAAGTGCTGATTATGTACAAGGCATATGATAAACATATTATATGTTAATTCATGAAATACATAGAAGGTAGGACTACACCAAAGCCTTTGACTGTATGGATCACAAGAAACTGTTGAAAATTCTGGAAGAGAAGGGAATACCATACCACCTGACCTGCCTCTTGAGAAACCTGTATGCAGGTCAGGAAGCAACAGTTAGAACTGGACATGGAACAACAGACTGGTCCCAAATAGGAAAACGAGTACTTCAAGGCTGTATATTGTCACCCTGATTATTTAACTTATATGCAGAATACATCATGAGAAACGCTGGGCTGGAGGAAGCACAAGCTGGAATCAAGGTTGTTGGGAGAAATATCAATAACCTCAGATATGCAGATGACACCACCCTTATGGCAGAAAGTGAAAAAGAACTAAAGAGCCTCTTAATGAAAGTGAAAGTGGAGGGTCAAAAAGTTGGCTTAAAGCTCAACATTCAGAAAATGAAGATCATGGCATCTGGTCCCATCACTTCATGGCAAATAGACAGGGAAACAATGGAAACAGTGACAGACTTTATTTTGGGGGGCTCCAAAATCATTGCAGATGGTGACTGCAGCCATGAAATTGAAAGACGCTTACTCCTTGGAAGAAATGCTGTGACCAACCTAGACAGCATATTAAAAAGCAGAGACATTACTTTGCCAACAAAGGTCCATCTAGTCAAAGCTATGGTTTTTCCAGTAGTCATGTATGGATGTGAGAGTTAGACTATAAAGAAAGCTGAGCGCCGAAAAATTGACGCTTTTGAACTGTGGTGTTGGAGAAGACTCTAAGAGTCCCTTGGACTGCAAAGAGATCCAACCAGTCCATCCTAAAGGAAATCAATCCCTAATATTCATTGGAAGGACTGATGTTGAAGCTGAAACTCTAATATTTTGGCCACCTGATATGAAGAACTAACTCATTTGAAAAGACCCTGATGCTGGCAAAGATTGAAGGTGGGAGGAGAAGGGGGCAACAGAGGATGAGATGGTTGGATGACATCACTGACTCAATGGACATGAGTTTCAGTAAACTCTGGGAGTTGGTGACGGACAGGGAGACCTGGCGTACTGCAATCCATGGGGTCACAAAGAATTGGACATGACTGAGCGACTGAACTAAACTGATGGGGTAGGAATTATTCTCTCCATGTTTACGGGTGATAAAATGGAGACTTAGGAAGAAAACATCTTGCCCCCACATGCTGCCAATAATTGAAAGAGCTGGGATTCAAACCTAGGTCCCTCTCACTCCACAGTTCATTGTCCTAAAAAGGAAGCTTTATTGCCTGCTCTATTAGCTTCCAATTCAATTTGAATCAGCTGTGTAGGCTTCCATTGCCCACACATAGGAAAAAAAATATTGTATTATGAACTTTCTTTCTCTTGAAGACCTAATAGAGGCTTTCAAGAACATAGTTCACAGCTCTCTCCTCACTGGTAGCTGCAGAATTTGATTTACAGCTCAAACTGTAGGCCAGGGGATTGTGGAAGACGAGGGTGAGACAGGCATCCGGTGTCAGCACAGGCAAAAGGCAAGTTCAGAAGTCCTCTAAGTCTGAAAGGCTCAGGCAGATAAACAGTGATCAGAATCTGTCAGGGACGGGTCTGAGAAGTCAGTAAAATGCTAGAGGACCGGGATGACTTTGAAAGTCAAGGCTAGCAAAAGGCTCCAAAATGTGGTAGTTCAGATGATTACCAAGATCCGTATGATCAACGTGCAATTCTGACCTGGATCAGGAATAAAAGTTATCTTTTTGCTGTTGTCTTATTCTCTCCCATTTCCAACTGAGGGCTAGAAGCTGAGTCTCCAGAGGAAGCCTGAGAAGTAGCAACTACCCTTGCCTCTGACTATGCAGAAAACAGAGACCTATAAAATCAGATGCCCAGTATGCCCCAGCCCAGGCTTTATCTCCAGAAGGTGATGACCCCTTATTAACACTGCACAGGTGACCTTATTACTGAAGTTTTATGCAAATACCAAAGCTCACAACGCATTTCTAGGAACAGGTATTTTAGATTCCACAGCTAGTTTCTCAGCTGTGTAAATAACTACTAAACATTTCTAAGAAATAAAAGCAAATTGCTAGAGAGCTTGCAGAAAGTGGTCACATTAGTAACATAAATGTAAGACACATGAACAAAAGTCAAAGCCAAGAAAATGTAGCTGTTCATAATTTGTTTTCTCCGACTTTTAGATAGGCTCTTGGATCATTAGCAAGGCTTGAAATGAGATAGGCTGGGGCGTGGGACTCTACTGAGTGCTTGCACCTGGACAGACCTCTCCTGGAGCAACAGACACAAAGAAACCAGGAGAGACCAAAAATAACTACAGGAATGAGCAGTTGGGGCAATTATGAACAAGATACAAAAAGGCCACAAACTGCCATTTTGGAGGTTTTGGGTGCAGGAGTAAGGACTGCTCATGATCCCTGCACATAGCACAGTCAAGGGGGTAATCAGACCACCCAAACCTTCCCACCAGCTAGGCCTTAACCCACCCACACACCCTTATCCTCCTTCCATTTAAGGAACCAGCCCCTCCCTTCCTCCAGGAGCAAGCAAGGGTACCTGTTTCTTGCTCTTGCTCCCTGGTATTGCAGTATAGGTCCCCTAATAACCTTGCCTGAATTTCCTGTCTGGCCTCATCAATTTCTATTGATTAAAGGGTCCAAGCACCTGGGTTGAAACATACTTTGCTATTTAAGAGGTGGAGTATCTGGTGTAGTTATACCTGGCAGAGAGGGAGGGGGAGATCCCGGGGCAGGTGAAGCAAGTGCTGTTTGTGCAGTTTAGTTTAGCGTACCCCAGGCTTGGGGTGCAGTTTGTGGGGAATTCAGGTTCCAGCACTGGAAAAGCCCCCCAGAAAGCACAAGTACCACAAGCAGACGTCAAGGGGATGGCAAGCGGCCCAGACCTAGATTATTCATCAGCACAGGAATGACCCGAGATTAGAAATTTCTCCTGAAATGCCCGTCCGAAAGTTGTTTAAATTTCCTCGATGTGTGGAAGATGTGTGTCTAATAAACCCTAACATCTTTAAGTTTCTCATAAGACAACAAAAGTAGATGAACTTAAACCAACTTAAACCTGTTTGGCAATTAATGTTCCAGTGTTTTATCTTCTTTGAAATGACCTAGATATTAAATAAATCCCTATCATTTCATTTAATTTAGCAAAATTAAAAGTTTCAAGCAACCAAAATCCAGAGAGACTTTGATAGACATTCTCCAAGCATAATTTACTCCTAGGGTTTACCTAAAAGCTCCTTATCTCAGTTACATTCGCTTTAAAATTTCATCATGTCAAGTTATTTTCCTTGTTGATAAATGTTATAACAGAAACAATATGCACTTATTAGCTTTCAGTAACCCTAGATACAATAAATGATATCTAATACTGACAAATCTAGAGACATATCTATAGTAATCAAGCCCACAAGTTTAAACTGGCTTTAATACAGAGATTAACAAATTTATTCTGGCCAATTTCTTCTATATTTCTGAGAATTCATATAAGCACTTAATTGCCTTTAAGTCAGTAAAACAGAGTTCATTTACAAATTACTTTTTACATAAAGACTGAGCCAGAGATCTCATAGTTTTCCTGCTAGAGTTTTAAAAGGCCTCCTCTTTTTTTTTATTCCTCAGCTGCAGGGACTACAGATGATCAGATAAGTTCCCGAGAGCCCAGGCAGAACAGTTACATTTTAAAGACATGGGGAGAGAGATGCTAGCTCTTCTTTTTCTCTCGCTCTTTAAAGTCCTACTAAGTAACCCAAGGCTGGAGTCTCAGGCAGTGTGGGCTGTTTGCATTTCAAGGCTTAAGTGCTCAACCTGTGCCCACAATTGCTGTAGAGACTCGCAGGAGAGACTGGATAGACAAAAATCACATAAAACATAAATCCTTTTAAATTCACCGACGGAGACTCAACATGTACCAACTACAGAAACTTAAAGTCACAAATGAGAAACAAAGAGACGGTCTTACTGTGCGGTGGTCTCCCAGGGCACTTGGTCCAGCCCAACTCCTCTCTCAAATGGCCCTTCTGCCACCTGGAGTTGGAAACACAAAACAGGACTATTGCAGGGGTCCTGAAAAGATGACCCAAAGGGAGTCTCCAGGATAAAAGTGGACAGGAGCAAAAGCAGGGTACTGCTGCCAGATTCCTGCACACAGCACCGCCACGGGGATGGGCAGACCACCTAAGCCACCCTCCGCCTCACCCACCAATCAGCCCTTACCCTCACCCTATTTAAAGAACCAGCCCCACCCTCCTTGGAGAGCAGGCAAGGGCACCGGTTTCTTGTTCTTGCTTCCCTGTGCTGCAGCGCCAAGTCCCAATAAAGCCTTGCCTGAATTTCTCATCTGGCCTCTTGTCAATTTCCGTTGATTAAAGGGTCCAAGGACCCAGTCAGTAACAGAAATATTTACGATCATAATGCTAATAGGACTCTGGCTTTAAAAGTCCTTGTCTCGAGTTCTCCAATCCTCTAGAATTAATACCATTAGCTCTAATTTACAGAAAGGAAAACTGAGGCAAGAGAAGTTCATGGGAATTAGCCAAGGTCAAATAAGTCGTAAGTGACAGGCCAGACTCTGACTTCAAGGTTCTTTGATTCTAAAACCTGCACCCTTGCCAAATCTCTTGGTGCCAAAGTGGTAGCTGACTCGAAGAAAGCACTTGCAGAAAATGGTTTAAGTTAATCTTATACAGTAAAATTGATCATTGGATAAATGTAAGGAACTGGCTGAACATATGGCCAAGTTATCCATCAACGAAGTAAAGGAGAGTGTACCACCAGTTCATTGACAAGAAGATTCAGGAGGTGTTTAGTAGAAAGAATAGCATAAATAGCATAAATTAAAATACGTGACATGGTCACAAAACTGAACTGTTAGGGGTTTATGCTGCATCAAACGACTCCTCGGACAGCTCACTCTGTTTTGGGTTTCCTGCTGTAAGAGGAAGATGGATGAAGTGGAGGATGTTCTCTAAAGAGCAAACAAGATGGTAAACTGTCAGAATGATGGTAGCATGTCAAATAATGGAAACCTCAACATGTTTAATTTAGAGAATCTATGATAAGAATTCAAGATATTCTCACCCACAGGCAAATGTGGAAACTCCAGGATTTTGGAAAGAAGAGAAATACCTCTGGGATACAATAATAGATTGTGACGATACCTGTTTCTGGATTTAAATTTTAATTCTACTACTAACCAGTTATATGGCCTTGAGTAAATTACCTAGCCTCTCTGTGTCTCAGTGTTCTCATCAATAAAATCAGACATATAATAGTATCATCCACATAGGACTGTTTTGAAGATTGGGTTGATAAAATAAATTTAACACAAGTCATTACCATAGCAGAGTGTAAATATCACTATTTATTATTTGCTGTTGCTACTTCTCCAATCATGAGACTCATGAACTTCCCAAGAACAGCATCAATTTCTCCAGCCAGGAGAGCAGCTTGCAGATTGCTCCCCTCTTCCTAAGTTTTGAGGGGAGCCCACATTTACCTTGGGTGAGCCTTCCATTTGTCTGAAGCACTCTAAATGCCTGTAACATTCTATCCAAACCAGCCCATAGAACAGAAATGCTTCTTAGACACAGTCCCTAGATCTGCCATCTCCTAATTACTAGCTGTGTGATCTAGCTTCTGAGAGCCTGAATTGTGTCAGCTGCAAAAATGCCTTTTTGGAATAAAGATGACTAAGAAGATGTATGTGGCCATTTCTAGCATCATGCCCAGAGCAAGACAGAAAGCTCAGGACATGTTGCTTCTTTCCACAGCTTGAGAAGAGAAGCTGTGACAATGTGATAGTTCTGGAATAAGCCCCTCGAGTCAAATAGGTCCTGAGCACCATGATGCTACAAACACAAAGAGGGATAAAGTCTAACCCCCCTCCCACAATCCTGAAAGTGCTCATGGTTTGGAAGAAGAGACAGTAGGCAAACTAACAAGACCTTAATAGCATGGCCAGGGCTAATGACCTCAGCCAGAACGGTATCACAGATAGGGGTGAGAGGCTGCACTCACTGTGTGACTTGACGAGTTAAGTGAGAGGTGGGGTGGAGAGAGGGCAAGGACAGAGCAGTCTTAAGAAACTTAGGAGAAAGAGAGGGCAGGAGATGGAGAGGGAGATCCAGAGTTATCCAGAGGAGTGTGTGTGTGTGTGTGTGTGTGTGTGTGTGGCGCTGAGGCCTTGTTTATAACCTCAAACAAACAATGGAGAGGTAGTAATTAAATATCCATAGGAAAAGGGCAACCACCATGGAAGCCTGGTTGAAACTCCCGGGGTGTGTCCTCAGAGTTAACTGATCAGAGTACAGACAAGCTGGCCTGTCTCTGCATCTGGGTGGAATGTCACAGTTCATACAGGGACAAAGGGGCAGTTCCAGAAGTTCCTGTTCTAGAGATGCAACCAGACCTTCAGCACCCCCACAGGAACAAATCTTCTATTGAGCCCTTGGAGCCCTGCAGTTACCCATGAAGACAGCAGGAATTTCCCCAGCTCTTCCCCTTTGAGGTAGAGGGTCTGGGTGGAAAACTGACAACTCACCACATTTGTTCCTCCCTTTGTTTTTTTGTTTTTCCTTGGGAATCGGCACATTTTGCATTGAGGTTTGCACAAAGCAAAACAGCTCCAGTGTCGAATGGAAATCCAGCAGGCTCTTCCCAAGATGTGCTGTTCCCTTTGTCCAGCCTGCCGACGTGGGAGAGGGGGCCTGGGACATAATGCCTGCGCCTCTTGGGAAGCACATACGGACAATGGTTTGTGTGTGAAAAGGGGAACAGATTAACCAGGACCAGGGTATCTCCCAGTTGCTTTCCTTAAAGAAAGACTCTATTGCCAGGAAGCAAAGCACACACAAAAAACAATACCTAAGCTAACAGCATTCAGGCTTTAATATACTCAGAAATAACAGAACATGGGCAAGCTACAACTTTCCAAATCCCCTCGAAAATCCTTCGCGGGAGCAGAGATGGTTTGTCAAATCTATACTCTTTGTTTAATACATTTGTTCTTTTGTTTGATCAAGGTGGGGGGAGGGAGCTGTCTAACTCATTATATTGGGGGAGCTGCATTCATTCCTTTGTGCTTCTTTTGCTCCTTCTAATCTTTATTAAAATCAAAAGAAGAACCTCTCTAATCCTTCCAATGATAATTTATTTCTCAACCTACAAAGTCAGAGTCTTCACTATTACTTTAAAAACAAATCAATGCAACGATTTTAATTAAAAGTGAAAGAGGGTGAACCGAAAAAAAAATAAATAGGCATTTGTTAGATCAACGCACAAACTTGTTTACAATTAATGGGCAACAGAGCTCCTGGTGGTAAAGAATGTCTCACTGTAGTTGGTAAATTCTCTGGACTTTCATTGGAGTCTTTAGAGGGAAAAACACATCCAGAAGTCTCCTAATGAAATGCTCTAATCCTGGGAAATTGTATGCTTCAAAATGTGCTCACCTCCCCAACTCTGCCAGCCAGCCTCCTCCTTGGCTGGAAGACTCAGTGGGTTCTATTTTAGCAGGGGTTATTCATCTCAGATAGCAGAGGAGGTTTGGTTTTCTCACAAGGAGAAAAAAAGGGCTCTGTGTTACTCAGGAGACAGGCTTTGGCCTGCCCGCTGGTGGGTGGGGCTGGTGAAGTCGACTATGATCTTCAGGAAGGCTCCGGTTTCTCCGAAGGGAGAGAAAACCACACGGAATAGGAGGTGGGTGTCCCCGCAAAGACCACTGGAAAAAAAATAGTGATTTCCTGAAGGGAAACCTCGTGGAAACGAAATGGGATTATTTCAATGTCTTCAGTGTGTATTTATTGAGAAGCTACGGAGTTCCAGCAATGGGGCTTACGGATTGCATTTCAAGGGGTGATCTTTCGATGAGTTTAGCATGGCTCAGCGGTTACCCAGCACCCACTGAGTCAGGCCCTGAGCTCAGCAAGCTGACACTGAGAGGAGTCATACAGAGTCCAAGTTCACGGTTCGGTGGAGGAGGCAAAAAATGTGATGAAAGCAGTGGCTGTCATGTATGCTAAGTGCTGTGGGGTTACACGGAGCGAGAGGAAGCCTCCTTTGGGGTTACCTCCCCCTCCAGACTGGGACAGGGAAGCCAGAGAGAAGTGAATTCCACCTGGGCTTTGAAGGCTAAGTAAGAGTTGAGCAAACAGATAAGGATGCAGAAGAGCTTCCAAGTCAGGGAGCAGTCTGTGCATGAGAGTGTGAGCAGCTCAGTGTTACTCAAGGATTGGGAGAAGGTGCAGAGGTGGAAGGACCATGAGAGATGGTGATAATGGTAGAGGGGATGACTTTTTCCTTTCTGTTGACCTCATACCCTCTTATTCATTATTCCAACGTCAGCTTAAGCTTTACCTCTGAGAAGCAATCCCTGAGTTCCTCACCCGGGTCCTAGGAACTCCCCTGCCCCATCCTGTGTCCCGTGTGGATCTTTCCCACCGACATACCCTGCTTGCACCTTCTTCTCTCAGTGCCCAGCACAGTGGTTGGAAAGTGGACTAGAGCAGGACACCAGCACAAGACAATCAGATTGCCAGGGCCAGGGAGGAATGAGAAATAAGACTTCCCAGAGCATCCAGCACTGACCTGTCACAGTCATATACTCAGGACACCAAACTTCAGTTTGACTGTAAAAACAGGCCATTTGAGAGGAAGCATGAAGAGTTAAGAAGTCTTGGCCCCATGGCTACGTGCACAAGGCATCAGGCAAAGACTTAGCAAATTAAAAATAAATAAATCACACTGTGGTTCAGTGGTAAAGAATCCACTGCCAATGCAGGAGATGTGGGTTCAATCCCTGAATCAGGAAGAACCCTTGGAGGAGGAACTGGCAGCCCACTCCAGTATGCTTGCCTCAGAAATCCCATGGACTGAGGAGCCTGGTGGGCTACAGTTCATGGGGTCACAAAGAGTCTGATACGACTGAACAACAAGCACAACCAAGTCTGTAACTGTATGTTCTGGAGAGAAATTTGGTAATATATGTCAAGAATTATTGGAGGAGGAAATGGCAACTCACTCCAGAATTCTTTCCAGGAAAACCCCATAGACAGGGGAGCCTGGCAGACTGCAGTCCATGGGGTTGCACAGAGTCGGACGCAACCGAGTGACTGAGCGTGCACACATCAAGAATTGTGCTGATTTTTGTTTTTTAGATGAGCAATCTAAAAAAAATAAAACAAACTAGAAAATAAAACCAAAAAAAAAGAAACAAATTCACAGATCTAGAGAACAAACTAGCAGTTTCCAGTGGGGAGAGGGAAAGGAAGTGGGGCAAGTAGGGATTAAGAATAAATTACTATGTATAAAATAAACAAGCTACAGGCTATATTGTGCAACATGGAGAATGTAGCCAACATGTTATAATACCTATACATAGAACTTATTAATAACCTAAAAGTTGTGAATCAGTATGCTGTATATGTGGAAAGTTATATAATATTGCACACCAACTATGTCTCAATTTAAAAATTAATTTAAAAAAAGAATTATGAATCATTCTAAACTAGGCAGGAAGTTATCCCCCCAAAATCACTTAAAGAATAAAATGCATGGATAGAGGATACTATGCTTCACAGCATTGGCCTGAATGAGAAAAAAAATGAGAAACAACCTAACTGTTCAAAAGAAGGAGGCAGGAATACTATGGAACAGTCTACAGTGATGGCCATGAAGGTTGCAAGAAGATGCCAAAATAAACATGATATAATTGTAGGTGAAAGTAGCAAACATTTTAAAAGTCTGTAATGATCATGATTTGTTTTCTTTTTCCAAATCTTATTTAGTATCATTATATTTATCCCTTTTAAAAAATGTAAGTAACAGGTAATTTTCAGGACGTGGCAGTAAGTAACCTTGCAGGAGCAAAAGAGAGAATTATTATGAAAAAGCAGAAAAGCAGACCTCAATAACACTGGTCTAGAAAGCGATGCGACCTTCCCCTGCCTGCAACAATGCTGAGGCAGATCAGGGCCATCAAGCGGATGGGTATCATTTGATAGCTACTCTTTGAGCCGTTAGAAAAGAATGAGGCCAAAGGGTTCCCATTCTCTTAGAACTATTGCAGACCACCCTGCCGTATACCATCTCCTGAATGCAAGACCCACTCCATTTCCTTTGGGGCAGAAGAGGCATCACCCAGACTTCTAAGAGGCTCCCCTCAGAAATCCCTTTCTGCCCCGCCTCCTGGGCTCCCGCTGCCTCTTATTTCAGGGTACCAGGCCTGTATGCCTGTATATCTCTTGAACTTTCTCTTGGCTTTGACACCCCAGGTAACAGCACACAACATCGTCCTAGCTTCCAATTACTGGGTGTTTCTCTGTGACAGACACCACGTTAAGATTCTTATCCACATTTTCTCATTTCACTAGAACTAGGTACTATGATTCCCACTTGAAAGATGAGGAAACTGAAGCTCAGAAAAGTTTATAAGTCAGCTCAAGTTCAGAGGACAAAGAAAGTGCAAGACCAAGATTCAAACCCGGTTAGAAACTATACAAACCAAGCACACACCAACGCTCCTCCAGGCTGTGCCGGTTCAGAGAAAAGCTGACATTGAACAGCATTTTGGGAAATTCCCTTCTCTATTTTCCCTGAAAAACTCCTTGATGCTTAAGAGACATTCATATGAAATACACATTACACTGCTTAGTTGGTTCTGGAGTTGAGCAATCCACCTTTCTTTCCCTTGCCCACTCTGCACCTTTTTATACTAGGAAATATAGGTGATCCTGGCACATGTGTGACAGAGGGCAGGGGAGAGGACAACATGAAAAAGGAAAGAAATATGTGGAGATGAACTTAGTTCATGTCCAGAGACCCAAAAGGGAAAGCCCTGTGGAAATGAACTGTGAAAGCCGAGCCAACAGGGCTGTCTGTCTAGTCCCTTCTGCCCACTGTGTAGCTTCAGAAGATAATTATCATAGGTTAATCAGGTCAATAAACTTGCTGGGCACTCTGACAAGCTGGGCAGCCTCGGGTTTGCTCCCAGTGGGTGAAATCAAAAGGGCTCTCTGGCTGCTCAGAAAAGATAATCAGCTGGGAAAACTGGTCTGCTGAGAAACCCAGCGGCTGCCCCACTTGGGGATCTAAGCCACTAGGATCACTGGCTGAAGGCTGCTGGCTGGTCCAATGGTCTAACCCACTGTGATCAGTCTGCTCTAGTCCCTGAATCTCAAACCTAGAACTGGGTTTCTATTCTAAAGCCCTGGCAATTAGAACATGTCTGATCGTATTTGTTATAACAGAAGACACAGTAGAGGATGGTTAACAAAGTTAAGTGTTATAGTTACAAAAATTCCAGTGCCTTTTGGAATGGTTACATAGGGGTCTTTTTCCAAGGTAAGTTGTGTGTATGGGTGGGTGGTATTTTCATCTACCAGCTTCCTGGGTGGTACTGGTGGTAAAGACCTACCTGCCAATGCAGGAGACATAAGAAATGCAGGTTTGATCCCTAAGTCAAGAAGATCCCCTGGAGGAGGATATGGCAACCCACCCCAGTATTCTTGCCTGGACAACTCTATGGACAGAGGAGGCTTGCAGGCTACAGGCCATTCCGTCACACAGAGTGGGACACGACTGAAGCAACTTCGCATGCACGCACCCATGAAATGTAGAGGCAAGAGCCCAGGACTTGAAGTGAGGACAGGAATTTAACCCCCTGGTGGCCGCTGAGCAGCTCTGTGGCCATGGGCAAGGAACTTAACCCCTGTGCGTGCGGCACACCTGTGCAATGGGAATAATTATCGCAAGCTCTTGAGGTGAGGGGTGGGGGAGAGTCATAAGAATAGATTAACGAAAGCACGTGAAAGCAGCCAGCACCAGTGCACTCAGTCAATATTCGTTCCTCTTTCCTTTCATTATTATCACGATCGTCATCATCACACCCTCACCTTTTTTTCATCGTTGTCACTAACAATAGCATCCACCAGGGCCCTGACTTTCAAGGCAACCATAAAAACACCCCAACTGCTGCTCAATTACTGGCAACAAGGAACTTGGTGAGTAAGTTATTTTGGGAAGTCAGGTCTTGTCAGCATGCGCCGAGCTTCTCGTAGACCTCTCTGTCAGTCATTCTCAAGCCCCTCAGATACCCAGAACCACTCTGTCTACTGAAAAGAACTGAACTATTAATGTCCCTCTTAGAAGAAGAAGAAGAAGAAAGGGGAACCAGCTCCTGTGAATGTGGGTCAGGAATCACCAGGGTGGTAATGACTTGGTCTGTTCTGTGTTCTCCGGCCCTCCTTGGTTCTTCCATAAAAGCGCTCTGTCAGGAGCTCTGCTGGGCCATGGCGTGATCGCCCTTTTGTTCTACAAATTCCTGGATATGACTCACAGAGGCGTTTAAGCACGTCTCTCTTCATGTTCCTAGGAATTTTCCTGACAAGAGCAGTCCCTGTCCTGAGGCAATCATATTTCTCCTTGACTCCTTTCCAGTATCAGCTTGTTGTCCGACACCCCTGCGTAGCCAATTTCATAACGCTGGTGAGGCTGGCTGCGTTTTCCTCAGATGCAAGCCTGGCTGCCCAGGGCTGAGGCAGGATCAGGACCACAGTGAATCATTTATCCTCCATGCCTTCATCATCAGCTCTCAGTGAGGCAGAGGCCTCGGAATTATCACCTCCATCCAGTGGAAACCAGTGCAACTATTTGGGGGCTGTTATATGTAGAAAGAGAATAAGGAGTGTTCTTTCCTGTGTCTCTGGAATTCTATTTCTGACAGTTTATCCTAAGGAAATAATCTGGAAGAATTTGGTCATGGAAGCTGGTGGTTTATCTAGTATTCACTATGTGCCAACACTGTTCTAATTGTTGCCTGTATATTGACTTATTTAACCACCATCAGAACTCCATGAGGACAGATTAATAATATCTTCATTTTGCAGATGAGGAAATCAAGGAACAGAGAGGTAATTGTGTTTATGTACATATGCCGAGTGTGTAAGGGCTTCCCTGGTAGCTCAGATGGTAAAGAATCTGCCTGCAATGTAGGAAACCTGGGTTCAATCACTGGGCCAATAAGATGCCCTGGAGAAGGGACTGGCTACCCACTCCAGTTTTCTTGCCTAGAGAATTCCATGGACAGAGGAGCCTGGCAGGCTACTGTCCATGGGGTCTCAAAGAGTCAGACAGGACTGAGGGACTAACATTTTTACTTTCAAGTGTGTAAAAGCTGAACTATGAGCCCAGACAGTGTAATTACACACACCCTCCTCCTGACTTCTATACTAATGCCTCCTCAGTGTGAAAAGCTTGTTAATAAAAGAAAGAGGAGGAAGAAGAGCAATACATGGAAAAGGAAAAAAAAAGAAGGCAGAGGAAGCTTTAAAAAAAAATGCATTGTCCTTTATGATAGTGAACATCAGGCCCATGGTCATTCTGGCAGGGATTCTGGCAGCCAAGGTGCCTCAAGCATGATCCAGGGGAGGGCTGTGGGCTCCAGGGTCAGCAGATTCCTTACCTTCTAGGGAAAAGCACAGTACTGAAGGTGAAGTCGCTCAGTTATATCCGACTCCTTGCAACCCCGTGGACTATAGCCCACCAGGCTCCTACGTCCATGGGATTCTCCAGGCAAGAACACTGGAGTGGGTTGCCATTTCCTTCTCCAGGGGATCTTCCCAACCCAGGGATCAAACCCGGGCCTCCCGCATTGTGGGCAGATGCTGTAACCGCTGAGCTACCTTCTAGGGAAAAGCACAGTACTACTGTGGGGCAAATCAGCAGTAAAGAATCTGCCTGCAATGCCAGAGGCGTATGCAGGAGAGGCGGGTTCAATCCCTGGGTCAGAAAGATCCCCGGGAGAAGGAAATGTCAATCCACTCCTATATTTTTGCCTGGAGAATCCCATAGGCGGAGGAGCCTGGCAGGCTACAGTCCATGGGATTGCAAAGAGTCAGACACGACTGAGCAACTAAACAACAGCAACAAACAGTGGAGCACAAGTTTACAAAATTGGTATGAAATTAATAAGGGGACTTTCCTGGTGTTGAGGGGTTAAGGATCCACCTGACACTGCAAGGGACACAGGCTTGATCCCTAATCCAGGAAGATCCCACATGCCACAGAGCAACTAAGCCTGAAAGCCACAACTGCTGAGCCACATGCTGCAGCTACTGAAACCCACGTGCCTACAGCCCAGGCAACACAACAAAGAGCAGCCCCTGCCTGCTGCAACTAGAGAAAGTCTGAGCGCAGCAACAAAGATGCAGCACAGCCAAAAATTTATATATATTTAAAATTAGTAGGCTCTTATATTCCTCAGTTCAGTTCAGTTCAGTCACTCAGTCGTGTCTGACTCTTTGTAACCCCATGAATCGCAGCAGGCCAGGCCTCCCTGTCCACCACCAACTCCCGGAGTTCACCCAGACTCACGTCCATCGAGTCAGTGATACCATCCAGCCATCTCATCCTCTGTTGTCCCCTTCTCCTCCTGCCCCCAATCCCTCCCAGCATCAGTCTTTTCCAATGAGTCAACTCTTCGCATGAGGTGGCCAAAGTACTGGAGTTTCAGCTTTAGCATCATTCCTTCCAAAGAAATCCCAGGGCTGATCTCCTTCAGAATGGACTGGTTGGATCTCCTTGCAGTCCCAGGGACTCTCAAGAGTCTTCTCCACCACCACAGTTCAAAAGCATCAATTCTTCCTAGAAGTCAATAAATAGAGGGAAGGTAAAATTTCTGGTGTTCTCAGATGAGTTACCTACCACATGGACTTTTAAAAATTTGTGTTAGTTCATTAAAAAAAATTTTTTTTAACTAAAATGATGTCATTTTACCCTCTTGTCACCTAGATTCTATCTTCTAGAAAGACATCAGGGACATTTATCCTGTAAAAAAAAAAAATTCTTCAGAATAGTTGACCAAGGAATTCTCTTCCTAAAAATTCCCTACAGTGAATTAATTGAAGAAAAGCAACCAATTTTACCAAGAAATATTAATCCAGTGTTATGTATAATGACAAATATTAGAAACAACTCTAATATCCATGAGAAAAATAGTTAAGTATCTTAAGTTATATCTCCTCCATGGAATAATATGCACCAATAGAAGAGATAATGTCAAAGATAATGTAGTAAATTAGGAAAATACTTACCATTTAATGAAGTGCTGAAAATCAAACACAAAAATTATATATAAATTATCATTACCCTCAAGTGAAAGGCATTCTTGCATATGGACAGAGGCTAGACAGGCGTACAAAAATTGTCAGGTTTTATGAGGGGATAAGGGATAGTTTTATTTTCACATGCTCATTTCTACACTAAGTATTAATCATTCAACGATAAAAAGACAAGGCTTTATAATGGTAGCAGCACAAAAGGAAGTCTGATACAGGCAGAAGATACAGGCTTTCCCCACTATCTGAAATTCAGGTGTTCCTATGAAACCATTCGTAAGCTGAAATGGCGTAAAGCAAAGAAACAATTACCTTGGGACGTATCTTGCTCACAGATGCACTAAATAAATCCCGATGAAGCACAGATGTTGACACAGTTCAAAGCTACGGTGGATGGATGCTGAGATGTTGAGTGTAGCTCCCAGGAAAAGCACTTGGCAGCACCACCCTTACCGCTGGGCCATGTGCTGCCTCTGTAGAGGCTCACTGCAAAGCAAACACTGCAACTTCCAACTTTGGCCCTTTTTCATGAAAGCAAAAACCTTTGGATTTCCTTTGGTTAATGAAAACAGGTACTAATGTAAGTCATCAGTAAAAGTGAAGTGGTGTAAACTTTTGTAAAGCAAGGAATATCTGTAGGTGTTAATAATAGGCTTTTGCCCATCAGATGTGAGATCCTAGTGGTGAACTTTGACTGTGCAGTTGGGGAAATTTAGAGATAAGACACAGAGAGTCAGGGCAAAGGGGTTGTCACTGATGACGTGAAAATTTAGGGCTTGAACATCAAATAGAGAACAGTAGAGGAGAACTTCAGAGATGTTATGTGAGAGGTGCCAGTGGCACAATATCCAGCAGAAAGCTAGAATACGAGTTTGGAGCTAGGATAACACCTGATCCTGTTCCCCAACGGCCTATACTGTATGCATGGAGGATGTTTTTGTGGCCATATTGAAATCTGAGTCTATGGTGGTTCTTAGTATATAGAATAAGGAACTTGGACCTCAATACAACTTGTCAAGGCAGACCTTTGTGATTGCCAGTGGTGGAGCTCTGTATTAGTTATCTCCCAGAAAAGGAAATGGCAACCCACTCTAGTATTCTTGCCTAGAGAATCCCATGGAGAGAGGAGCCTGGCGGGCTACTGTCCATGGGTCGCAAAGAGTCAGACACAACTGAAGTGACTTAGCACATTAGTTATCTATTGTGACATAATATATTGCCCCAAAACTCTGCAGCATAAAGCAACAGTTATTATCTCACAAGTTTCTGTGGGCAAGGAATCCAGGTTCAGCTTATCCAGATGTCTTTGCCTCACAAGCTCCCAAAATGTTACAATCAGGGTATCTGCTGAAGCTGCCATCATCTCATGACTCATCTCAGGAAGGATCCATTTCCAAGCTCACTTGTATGGAAGTTGGCAGATTTAGGTCCTCCTTGGCTGTTCGCTTTTTTTTTTTGCATTTCTTTCCCATGGGAAAGAAATGCAAAAAAGCAAAATGGCTGTCTCGGGAGGCCTTAAAAATAGCTGTGAAAAGAAGAGAAGTGAAAAGCAAAGGAGATAAGTAAAAATATAAGCATCTGAATGTAGAGTTCCAAAGAATAGCAAGGAGAGATAAGAAAGCCTTCCTCGCGATGAGTGCAAAGAAATAGAGGAAAACAACAGAATGGGAAAGACTAGAGATCTCTTCAAGAAAATTAGAGATACCAAGGGAACATTTCATGCAAAGATGGGCTCGATAAAGGACAGAAATGGTAGGGACCTAACAGAAGCAGAAGATATTAAGAAGAGGTGGCAAGAATACACAGAAGAACTGTACAAAAAAGATCTTCATGACCCAGATAATCACGATGGTGTGATCACTCACCTAGAGCCAGACATCCTGGAATGTGAAGTCAAGTGGGCCTTAGAAAGCATCACTACAAACAAAGCTAGTGGAAATGATGGAATTCCAGTTGAGCTATTTCAAATCCTGAAAGATGACGCTGTGCAAGTACTGCACTCAATATGCCAGCAAATTTGGAAAACTCAGCAGTGGCCCCAGGACTGGAAAAGGTCAGTTTTCATTCCAATCCCAAAAAAAGACAATGCCAAAGAATGCTCAAACTACTGCACAATTGCAATCATCTCACACGCTAGTAATGCTCAAAATTCTCCAAGCCAGGCTTTAGCAATACGTGAACCATGAACTTCCAGATGTTCAAGGTGGTTTTAGAAAAGGCAGAGGAACGAGAGATCAAATTGCCAACATCCGCTGTATCATGGAAAAAGCAAGAGAGTTCCAGAAAAACATCTATTTCTGCTTGATTGACTATGCCAAAGCCTTTGACTGTGTGGATCACAATAAACTGTGGAAAATTCTGAAAGAGATGAAAATACCAGACCACCTGACCTGCCTCTTGAAAAACCTATATGCAGGTCAGGAAGCAACAGTTAGAACTGGACATGGAACAACAGACTGGTTCCAAATAGGAAAAGGAGTACATCAAGGCTATATATTGTCACCCTGCTTATTTAACTTATATGCAGAGTACATCATGAGAAATGCTGGGCTGGAAGAAGCACAAGCTGGAATCAAGATTGCTGGGAAAATTATCAATAACCTCAGATATGAAGATGATACCACCCTTATGGCAGAAAGTGAAGAGGAACTAAAAAGCCTCTTGATGAAAGTGAAAGAGGAGAGTGAAAAATTTGGCTTAAAGCTCAACATTCAGAAAACGAAGATCATGGCATCTGGTCCCATCACTTCATGGGAAATAGATGGGGAAACAGTGGAAACAGTGTCAGACTTTATTTTTGGGGGCTCCAAAATCACTACAGATGGTGATTGCAGCCATGAAATTAAAAGACACTTACTCCTTGGAAGGAAAGTTATGACCAACCTAGATAGCATATTCAAAAGCAGAGACATTGCTTTGCCAACAAAGGTCCATCTAGTCAAGGCTATGGTTTTTCCAGTGGTCATGTATGGATGAGAGAGTTGGACTGTGAAGAAAGTTGAGCGCCAAAGAATTGATGCTTTTGAACTGTGGTGTTGGAGAAGACTCTTGAGAGTCCCTGGGACTGCAAGGAGATTCAGCCAGTCCAAAGGAGATCAGTCTTGGGTGTTCATCGGAAGGACTGATGCTAAAGCTGAAACTCCAATACTTTGGCCACCTTATGCGAAGAGTTGACTCATTGGAAAAGACTCTGATGCTGGGAGGGATTGAGGGCAAGAGGAGAAGGGGACGACAGAGGATGAGATGGCTGGATGGCATCACCGACTCAATGGACATGAGTTTGAGTGAACTCTGGGAGTTGGTGATGGGCAAGGAGGCTTGGTGTGCTGCGATTCATGGGGTTGCAAAGAGTCAGACACGACTGAGCGACTGAACTGAACTGAACTGAACTGGCTATTCGCTGGAGACATTAGTTGCCTGCCACTTGGTCTTCTCTTTTGAGTGGCTCACAACATAGCAGCTGGTTTCTGACAAGAGAGAATGACCCAACAGAGAACAGTCTTCTTATAATTTAATCTCAGAAAACATCATACTACTTCTACTCTATTTGTTAGAAGTAAAACAAGTCTAATCCACAACCAAGGAGAGGGAATGACCCACCAGAAGTGGGGATCACTGGATGCCATCTCGGAGGCTGGGTTCCCTCTTGGAGGCTGCCTACCACAGAGACAAACTGAAGTGGTACCACACTGTTACCAGCATCACCATCACCATCATTTTTGCCATGCACACTCACTTACTGTTAGGAAAAATGCACACTTACTGTTAGGAAAAATATGGAGTTGGCTTTTGCAGAACCTTGGTGGCACAGATGGTAAAGAATCCACCTGCAATACAGGATCCCAGGTTCAGTCCTTGGATGGGGAAGATCCCCTGGAGAATGGAATGGCTACCTACTTACTTTGCAGAACCTTAAAAAGTCAGACCTTGAAGTTCTCTTCAAAGTATTCCAGTTCAAAAACTCAGGGCTGTGTGGTCTGCTATCTCCATTCTGCCCTCTCACACCCATGTCACCATAACTAGTCATCCCCCTCCTGCCACATTTCCATAGTAGACGTCACTCATTGCTCAAGCACACCCTCCCACTCAAGCATCTGCCCTCAGAAGCCTTCTCACCACCGCCCTTCAGTAACATATGCTCTGTCAGGAAAATGTACTTTCTGTTACCGATCCAGTCCAATCCTCTCATTTTACAAAGGGAAAACCGAAGCTCAGAGAGGTGAAGTTTTAATTATGATCTGATGCCAATGTCTGTTCTCTTCCCATCGCTCACGCTACACTATTCAACTCCACTCCAGCAAGTTATTTTCCCATGCAGTATAGCTTTCCAGTTTTAGTATTGGAGGGGTTGTATATAGTGAGAGTGTTTTCATAGACCCCAGTCATATCCTACTGATTAGAAACAAAACAATAAGTCTAAACCACACTCACACACATTTGTGTATATTTATAGGTATATGTGCTTTTCTTTTCCTCTTCCCATTTCCGCCCAACCCAGTCACCCCACATCAATGCGGATGTTAACAAACGTTCTCAGCATCCCAGCGGGGAATGGACAGAGGGCCCAGGAAGTGTCTAACATTTAAAGCACACAAGGAGCTAGACTGAAACTACTTACTATCTATACACCCCCTCACATAGGACAGGGCCTGGCGTATGATGTGCCGTTAACATCCGAGGTCTGAATGCCTGGAAGAAGGCTGAAATGAATAGTCATTCAGGCACCATTTCATTCTTTTTGCCATATATCTGTGTTATATACATTCAATAGTTCTCATTAAATTGATTCACTTTTTAAACTTAAATTATTTTTTAAATAGAAAGTGTAATTTGCTATCAGAAATGTAAAAGGAGTTCCTCCTAAGTCATATATAAATAAATTCACAGCATCCACAGACCACCTAGAAATCATCTTGCAGACCAGTAGCAGCGAGTGCCCTGCAATCAAGAAATGAATGTGAAACCCCATAGCATGTGTCTCGTTTGGGACCTCATAGACAGCTCAAGAGGCCCTTTTGAGAGCCAGGGGCAATGCCTGCCAGGAGGAGCCTTGAAAGAGTAATTGGTCTCTCGAACCCTAGGGAGAGATTATTGTAAAGTCTGTGAAATATAAGTGGGATTGAAAGAGGCGTGGTCAAGAAGGCGGCAGATGAGAATCCATTAAAATATTCTTTGGGGAGGCTGTTCTCAATCGCTGCCAGCTTGCTAGTCACTTTGACTTGTTCACTCATTCATCCAACACATTCTCAGTTACTATCCTTGTCCGCTCCTGAGCTAGATTCCGTGAAGACCAAAAAGAATAGACTGAGTTCTTCCCTGTTAAGAATTCACAGTCTAGCAGGTTAGTGAGACAAGCAAAACACAAACAAAACCTCTCTCCACGCTGATAAATGGTAGGGTCAAGCATATGATGCTCAGGAACCTGAAGAAGGAAATGACTAAGAAAGGCCTCACAGGATATTCAGAAGAGGCAACCCTTGCTACCTTTTACAAAGAGCAGGTATATAAGGATGCTCAGTGCAGAAATGGCGTGAGCAAAGGCCCAGAGAGGTGAAACACAGTGAATACGACTTATGTGGCTGAAGCATGCAAAGCCACGGGCGACAGCAGTGGGTCTATGAAAGGCAGTGGAAGGGGAGGAAGTGAATGATGAAAGCATGGGCTGTGAAGGGCTGGGGAGCAGGTTACAGAGACTGGAATTTACCCTGAGGGCAAAGGGGGCCCTGCAAGGATTTTAAGCAGATGGATGAAACAGGCAGTTTTATATTTTAGAAAAGTCACTCTGGTGTGAATAACATACACAGGAGAAACACACGCAGTTTTCTCATCTGTGCACTGGTTTCCGTCAGTTACTTCAGAAGACTGGCAGAATTGAATTAACACCTGGGTGAGGCACTTTGATCTCACAAGAGAAAGGCCAAACACTTCTACTAATTAAAGTATCATCACCCCAGCAGTCCCATTCTCTTCTCTCTCCCCCAGCTCACCCACTGGAGCCAACTGCCCTGAGAAAGAATACGTCAAAAGAATTCAGAAGCATGTAACTCAGATGGACAAACTGCGTTGTGGTTTAAAACTAATCACAACTGATTTGGAGCCAAAAAAAAAAATGAGAATGCCATACACAGAGTAATTAGCTCATCTAACAAAACTTGAAGAAAAGAATTGGTCTAAGGAGTCAGTCTCAGCTTGGTCACTTTATGGATTTGAGCAGCTTTCAGTCTTTCTAGGCTTCATTTTTTTCAGCTATAAAATGCAGTGATGGGTTCTGAAGATCCCTAAGACTCTCCTAACTTTGATGTTCTGTGGTTTTAAGATACTGTATACTTTTCAATGGCAGGAATTCTACAAATATCTGGACTAAGAGCATTCTGATTTCAGGGATAAAGAAGTGCAAAGGACCTGGGGCAGTAATGAGTTTATTGTGTTAAAAGAAAGCCAGTGTAGATATAGGACTATTGATCAATGGAAACAGTGGTGAAAAATAAGTTCAGAAAGGTAAGCAGTGGCTAGATCAAGTAATGATGAGAAGGTCATTAAGTAGTCTGAATTTATTCTCAGTAAAATGAAAAGTAATTGAAGTAGTTTTAGGAGGACAGAACACAATTGATTTTATACAAGAACATTGACTGCTGGGGAGAGAACAGACCTGGGCGGAGGGTGGAGAGAAGAGGAGACTCAATGAGATCAATTTGTAGGCTTTTGAAGTCCAAGCAAGAGATAATAGTAGCTTAGGCTAGACATGTAGGCGGCATTGAAGGGAAGTGATAATATTAAGGTAAAGTCAGCAAAATCTGCTAATGTTTTGGATGTAGGATATGAGAAGAAAAGAGAAATCAAGGATGATTTCTAAGTTTTGATAAATAACAGAAGGATCAGAGTATTTCAAGGGGGAAAGAAAGAATCAAGAGTTTTGTTTTGGTCAGGGTATGCAGGACAAGATTGTCTTAGACACTCTATTCAGTGGATAATTTGATATCTCAGACCTCACAGGAAAGGTTAAGACAAGAGATCGAAATTTTGGATTTATAAGACTGCAAGAGATTTTTCTGAAGTAAATTCAGGTGGAGAAGAGGAAATAGAGCCACAGACCAAACTTTTGGGTTAGAGATTACAGCAAAGGCCAACAAAACGTACTAAGGGGTGACCAGTGAAGGAAAAGACAATCCGGAAGATGCTACCCCAGAAACCAAGAGAGCAGAGCGTTTGAAGAAGGAAGAAGCAAACGGCTTTGTCAGAGCTACTACACATTTAAAAGTAGTGCTGAGAATCCATCATTGAATTTGACAACATGTCGCTCTTTGGTGACATTGACATGTGGTTTTTCAAAATAGCTTTTGAAGGACTGGGGACCAAAGGCTGATTAGCACAGGTTAAAAAGAGAATGAGAGGTGAGGAAGTCGAGAGAGCAAGTGTGGACAGACAGTTCTTCTCAGGAGTTTTGCTTTAGGAGAAAGTGGAAATCACGTGGTGAGAGCTGGGAGGGAATGTTGGTTGAGAGCGAGTTTTGTCTTCCTAAGATGGGTGATAGTGGAGCATGTTTGACCGCTGATGGCAATGATCAGTAGTGAGAGGGGAACCCTGTCATGAGGACTAAGGGAAGAGCACTGAGAGAACAAGTTCCTAGGAAAGGAAAGGGATGGAGGCCAGTGAAGTGGAGGTGTTGCTCTTGGTAGGAGTGTGAACAATTCTTATAAGTAAATACATAAACAGGAGGAAAGAGGAGTCTATATGTTAAGATGCAAATAGATTGGTAAACTTGGTCACAAGAATGGGTATATTCACCTTCAGACTGTGACTGCTTCTTTGAAATAAGAAGCAAAGTCTTCAGTGGAAAGGAAAGAGAAGGAGGCAAGAGTAGGAGATGTGAGGAATGAGGAGACTTGAGACCAGAGTTGTCTCGAATAAATGAGAGAGTGATGGACTAAACCTGGCGAGACAGCCAGGCAAAGTGACACTGGAGGTAAGAGCAGTCAGCACAGGCGAGGGTTTTTCTCCAGCCCACCGTCAGTGACTCCGGTGTAAGAACAAAGCGGGCACGGTGGGACTTGAGGGCTGTGTTGTGCTGGTTGGGGATTATGGAAGGCGTGAGTGTCTAGGAAGGTTCAGTTTGCAAGAAAATGGTTAGAGCTGCAGATTCTGGAATCTAAGCTGAATGCAGAATAAACGGAAAGCACCCAGGAGATGGGGAATCTGGGAGAGAATGGGGGCACAGGGTCCACGTGTGGTCAGATAACGTTTGGAGTTGGGATTAGGAGGGTTCCACCACTTCCCACTTTGACAAACGAGGGACAGTTTCTTAGTTTCTCACTGTCATTTTCTTCATTTGTGAAACAAATGAGGTAATATCTCATAGGGTTGATGCCATACAGATTTGCTGTTAAACAGTTCATATTTTCAATGAGATATAGCTCGGGTACATGATCATTTGCTCAAAATTTTAAGGTTTCACCCTTTCTATAGCCAAGTTTTATTGGTAATATATATTCACTTTTATTACTTTAACTGTACCTATACAATGCCAAATATCTTTATGAAAAGGGGAAATTCAGGCTATAACTAGAGGGTTCCCATACTCATTTTAGAAGAGATCTGGGTTACGCCAATACTTACAAATTTATCGAAACATCTATAATTGTAAAAACATACCCTAGATCGTTATGCATTCCTGTCTTTGTCTCTGAGACTGTGGAGGGGTGGAAGAGCTGGAAATAGGTGGTGAAGTCATGCCCCCTCAATTTTAGGTATATTTACGGAAAACAATCCTTTTTGTGTTTGAAATATAAATCTCAAACAGCATGCTCTCCCTGAGTTGCCTGGGATGTCAATGAGTTAAACTACACTTCCTGATACAAGTTCTAAGCTTCATAGAGAAATGGCAACACAATAATGCAAATCAAAGAGTAATCAGTACCAATGCTGATACTAAATGTCAGTTTAGTTCAGTTCAGTTCACTAGCTTAGTCATGTTGGACTCTGCAACCCCATGGACTGCAGCAACTCCCAGAGTTTACTTAAACTCAAGTGCATTGAGTTGGTGATGCCATCCAACCATCTCATCCTCTGTTGATACTAAATGTATTACTCCCCAAATCCCACCCCTCCCTGGAAGCTTATAGCCTCACTCAACTCAGCTCCTGGGCTAGAAAATCAAGAGACATTGAAGTTTCATCTTTCCTCTCTCTCATTTTCCGCCTGATTGATTGTCAATTCCAGTTACCATTTCTAGCTTCTAAACAGCCATTATTCCTGCCCACTCCATCCCCATGGCCACTACTTCAGCTCCTCCTCATCTCTTGACTGTCTTATACATCGACTTTCACTTATTTTCCTCCAATTTCTCTTCCTTCTGAGAAAACTAAAATGGTATTTGGTCTTAATCATTTTGTGTCACTGACCCTTTGAGAATAAAGCTATGGACACTCTCTTTAGCAAACAAATTCTTATGGACATAAGACACAACTTTCAGTTTAAAGTCTAGGGTACTCATCTCATCACATCTATGAACCTCTTGGTGTCACCAAGTGACAAACTTTAGCATCATTACTGGCCCAAACTGAGTTTTAGAAATTGCAACACGTACAGCATTTCCCTCCTAAATAACTCCACATGTGAGGATGTTGCCCAAGTCAAAACTCCTCATTCAAATCTTGCCCCCGATTTTCTTGCCATATCCAATTGCACCTATAATTCAAACATACCAAATAGAAAATCTTGCCCCATTTTCCATATTTCTGTATTCTTGGTGCCTAAGATGGCACCCAGTAGTCATGTATAGATGTGAGAGCTGAACCATAAAAAAGGCTGAGCACCAAAGAATTAATGCTTTTGAATTGTGGTCCTGAAGTCTCTTGGAGCAAGGAGATCAAATCAGTCAATCCTGAAGGAAATTAATCCTGAATTGGAAGGATGATACTGAAGCTGAAGCTCTAATACTTTGGCCACCTGATGCGAAAAATTGACTCATTGGAAAAGATCCTGATGCTGGGAAAGACTAAAGGCAAGAAGAGAAGGGGGAAACAGAGGATGAGATGGTTGGATGGCATCATCAACACAATGGACATGAATTTGAGCAAACTCTAGGAGATGGTGAAGGACAGGGAAGTCTGGTGTGCGGTAGTCCCGGAGTCACAGAGAGTCGGACACGACTTAGCAACTAAAAGCAACAACAAGGTGGTACCTGATGCTGAAAATATTTAATAAAAAGGAAAGAAGAATGGGTTTCTTTTGTGATCTTGTTTTCCAGAAATATATTCAGAAGGCAGCATTCCCAAGAAGAACATGGGAGATGGCAAACATCTTTGGCAAATACTAATAACAACTTTACAAATCCTACTAATCTTCTCCTCAGCCTGGCTCACTAGATCAATATTGGAATCTATTATTTTAGTGCATTTCCACCTCTCTTCTCCAGTTCCTATCCCCCACCCCCTGCCCACAGGGACTCTATAGTTCACTGGATTTTTTTCTCTTTTAGTGTATTAAAGTCATACCACTGATTTCTCATTCTAAAATGCCCTTACAACAAAGTGAGTGAGAAAGTCCAAGATGGGAATCTTGGTTTTGTTAGTGATTAGTTGTATAATGTAAGGAAAGTTACTTAATCCCTATGAGCCTGACTGTCCTTCGCTAAAAATAAATATAAAATTTGTATCTAGATAATTAAATTATTATTTTTAAGTGGCTTGTCACATTACCCATGGTTAGTGCTTGATAAATGTTAGCTCTTTTATCCTCAAACTGCATTCCAGTGACTAGACATCTTATGGACCCTTAGGGAGAAAACACATGTTCGTTGAGCATTTACTATGTGCTAAGCTATTTAAAACCCATAGTCTCATTTAATCTTCAGAGCAACTCCAAATTAGTTTATTAGTGATCCCTTTGAAACACGACTCTCCTGAGGCCCATGGAATTTATGTCTTGTGCCTAAATTACAGAGAGAGTGCTGGGACAACCAATGTCCCTTTGCTAGAATCTGAGCTCCACAGAGGCAATGGGCTGGCCTTGCTCAGTCTCCATACTGATTAGGAGCAAACTCCAGCATGAGGGCTTCTGTAACAAATACCACTTCTCTGTTGCTCCTCCCACTGCCAAGGTGGTGTGCAAATGACTGCTCAAACCAGGATTAGAGACTAAATGTGCATATGTGCCATGCTCAGTTGCTTCGGTCATGTTTGACTCTGTGTGACCCCATAGACTGTAGCCTGCCACGCTCTTCTGTCCATGGGATTCTCCAGGCAAGAATACTGGAGTAGGTTGCCATCCCTTCTCCAAATGTGCTTGTATAGCCCACAAAAGCCTAAACAAAAGTACATTATGAAGGCCCATCTCTCTTTGGTACTCTGTAATTTTTCAGTTTCAAATAATCAATATGGAAATGTTTCTAGAAAAGTAGTAAATATTCCATTGAGTCCTAAAGATTTAGCTTTAATTAAATAGACTTATGGGGTTATACAGGACCTTAGCATTCTATCCAGAATCTTCTGAAATGATTAAGGGTCAAATACTTGGGAAGCCTTGATTTTATAGAAGATTTTATCTCTTTGAAGATAATGGACTAACGCAAGGAGATGATGCTGTGGAAAAACTTCTCACCAGAAAACAAGAATTGGTTGATAAAGTTGGGATTATCAGAACTCTCAAAGGATGATTTCATCTCTTATAACATCAGGGTTAGACATCAATGACAGACTTTATTTTCTTGGTCTCCAAAATCACTTCACATGGTGACTGTAGCCATGAAATTAAGACACTTGCTCCTTGGAAGAAAAGCTATGACAAACATGGACAGTGTACTGAAAAGCAGAGACATTGCTTTGCTGACAAAAGTCCATGTAGTCAAAGCTATGGTTTTTCCAGTATTCATGTATGGGTGTGAGAACTGAACCATAAGGAAGGCTGAGTGCCGAAGAATTGATACTTTTGAATTGAGGTGCTGGAGAAGACTCTTGAGAGTCCCTTGGACAGCAAGGACATCAAACCAGTCAATCCTAAAGAAAATCAATCCTGTATAGTCTTTGGAAGAACTGATGCTGAAGCTGAAACTTCAATACTTTGTCCTCCTGATGCAAAGAGCTGACTTATTGGAAAAGACCCTGATGCTGGCAAAGATTGATGGTAGGAGAAGAAGCAGGCAATAGAGGTTGAGATGTTTGGATGGCATCACTGATTCAATGGATGTGGTTTGAGAAACCTCCGGGACATACTGAAGGACAGGGAAACTGGAGTACTGCAGTCCATGGAGTTGCAAAGAGTCAGACACAACTTGGCGACTGAACAACAACCCATCAGAGAAGACAGTTCTGTTTAGTTCAGTCACTCAGTCGTGTCCGACTCTTTGTGACCCCATGGACTGCAGCACACCAGGCTTCCCTGTCCATCACCAACTCCTGGATCTTACTCAAACTCATGTCCGTCAAGTTGGTGATGCCATCCAACCATCTCATCCTCTGTCGAAATGACATCCTCTGAAATGACATCCTCTGTCATTTCTTGTCAGCGAAGACAAGGCAGACCTCAAACACTCAGAACATAGGTCTGGAAAGAAAGAGGCTATGGGAAGCCTAGGGCAAATTCAAACACGTTGTGAGTTTGTAATGATCAACAGTTCCAAAGTAGATCATGAAGGGGATAAAGCTATGGAGAAGAGTGAGGGTTCATGGGAAGATGTCAGAAGTGCTCAGCTTTAAAGGTCATGAAGGTAGGATGGAAGGACGTGGAACCAAAGGATCAAGTAGGAGACTGCTAGAGAGCTGCTTGGAGACTCAACAGAGCACAGATCTAAGAGGCTCACTCTTGCCTGCTTTTATTTCTTCATCCCATTGTTTAGCAACACTGACTGAGCATTCGGCCTTGCCAATAACTGAACAAAAAACTCTCCCTCAAGTTTGAGCTTGAGTATTCGGTGCCCAGTGCTTTCTGATTCCTTTGGATCGAGCCCATGCATATCGTCTTCATTTCTGCGTCGTGCGTCTATGGTCTCCTTTCCTGATAGCTAGGCCACTTGAGTTGTGCTTTCCTGAATGAAGTCAATGTCTGTGCCAGTCAATGCACAATTGTCGTTTGTGACCTTCCTGAGGTTTCCTGTTTCCTCCTAATGCATTAGAAGAACAAATCAATAAAGTCTGTGTCCCAGTACCTTGGGTAACTGCCATGCTCATGGTTACATCACCACCCAGGGAGACTGTGGAACACGGTGGAGTGCTGAACCCTGGGAGGAGTGGGAGGATCAGACTGGACTCATCACAGCTTTACACACAGACAGTGAAACTGCTCCAGACTCCCATGGAAGCACAAAGCCTCCCCACCACGTGGTGATTTGTATTCAGCCTCAGCCCCCTCCCTTGGCACCGGGAGGATGGGGCCCCAGGAGAGAACTAAGGAAGAAGGAAGGGGCTGTTGTCCTTGACAAGGAAACGATTGATGTCTCTGCTTTCTCACCCTCTTTAAACTGAGATGGGGACAAGATTAAAAGTTCAGGCAGGAAGCCAAGTGGTGACTTACAACACTGATCAACCAGCCTAGTACAGGAAGAAACCTGTAGCCCATCTCTCAAGAAATGAGCTGCCTGAAAATTTGAAAGTTACTCAATTCTGGCCAGAATTTAAGCCTTAAGATTTTATCATGGCAATAATAATAGTAAGAAATATTAAACCTTACTTATTAAAACACCATAGGCAATGTTCTGTATTTTATGTATATTACCTCTTTTATTTCTTACAATGACGGTATGAAGTAGGCATTCCCATTTTATAGATGAAAAAACCAAGGCTTAGAGAAGTTAAGATGCTTAATTGAGATGACACAGTTAGCAAGGGATAGAATCAAGAGTCAAATCCAAGTCTGCCTGACTCCAAAACACTTGATACTTTATCGTATCACATTGGGTAACACAGCTGGTTTCTGTCAAGACAGACACAGTTGAGGTACAGCCTGAAATGGGTGCAACTACCTCTTCAGTTAAGAGTTCTCTGGGACCCAGGAGACTGCACCACTCCTCTGCGGCTTGGGTGCCCAGGATGATGGAATATATTCCCTCAGGCTTAGAACACCTCAGACTTCACCTGTGGGAGCCTTTTCAGTCCCCTGTCCTGCCTTTGGCTTTGCATCCATGAGTGAGACCTCTGGGAGTTACTAATATTTTCACAAAAAGAGCAAAGCCAAAAATGGGTTGAGGGATGGAATCAAGAAGAGATACTGACAAATGTGTCTGCTGCCAACACCCACCTCTGGTACAAGTAGGGAACGTGGAGTCAGGATAAATCAAGGTCTGGTATCAGATCAATATATCCAGGATGAGACAGTGAATGTAATAAAAATAAACTGAAGGTAGATCTGAGATCAGAGTTGTCAAGAAGAGACAGGTGGTGATGAGACAAGGGGAGGGAACTAGAAAGTAGCTGGTACTAGGAACATGATAACTTACATGAATAGTTTATGACCATGCAGGGCTTCTCTTTAGAAGGTCTCACACCCAGCTTTGAAAGGAAATCTCATCTCATCTTAAAGGTATAGTCCCCGAAACCTGATATCTGAAACTGTCATCTTCCTTCCCCCTTATGGAATGGCTGAGACTTATTTGTAAGGAAGGCACACCCAGTTAACGCAAATGCTTAGAACACTGTAGTGAAAGGTCAGGCATGCGATCAATCCCCATGAGAGCCAGTCAGGTTAGTGCTGTCTCAATGTCGTATCTCTGCTTTCAGCCTCAGGCAGCTCTCTGGGGGAATAAATGCCATTAATCAGCAGGGGCACCAGGCAAGTTCATGTGGACTGTGCAACAAAAACTCATTCTTTCTCTTGGAAAAGATCTCAAAGCTCATGGTGAATCAGCGGCAGGCTCCTTTTATAAGGACAGCACAGCCTGTGGGGGCTTATCAAAGATCATAACTATTTCATTCCTCTCCAAAGAGAGAGCAGACTTAAGATATACCACGATTATCAATTCATATTTATGCAGTTCATAATATATCTAATGATATTGGGTTGGTCTTTGCACTCCCTTAATTAAATTACTTTGATTTGCTCTTCTTACACTCAAGTCCAAATAACTAGACATAAACACAGGCAGTTTATTCTGCATTGCTCAACAATCTCATTCTATTGAAGGAAGGAAGGAGAGAGAGAGAAAAAAAGAAAGGAGGGGGAGGGGGCAGAGAGAGAGAGAGAGAAAGAAAAAAAGAAAGAAAGAGGCTTTAACTCTTTTCTGTGCTAACACAAAGCAAGCTCTAGCAAAAGTATGACCTCTGAGATCCCAAATGAACTTGCCTTCATTTAACCTGGAAAGATTACATCTTGGGCCTTTTCAGTGTCACCATGTCTTCCTTCTTTCCATTTGCTCACCCCTGTTTAGTCAAGTGAGCTTCATCTGGTATTTTATGATTTGAGTGGGTAACTCTTCTGATTCAGAACAAAGGACCATACTTCATTCTGACAATTTGTCCCCTCCAGGCTTTCCTCATGAGTGGTTCCTTCCCAACCTCTTTGGAGAATGATGGTGAAAGTCTATTTATTCAGTACTCCTCATGGGTGAAGGCTCTTCCAACCTATAAATAAAACAAATATAACTTTTACAGGGTTACTAATGCCATGGAGAGATAAACACATGGGCTGGCTGCCTGCTGGCTGCAGGGATCGGCCCAAGGATTTTCAGAAAATAGCCCAGGGCTCTTTAATGTATGAAGAGTCTTTTATTGTGATATGAACTTAACCAAATAAAAAACAATAATAATTCCCTCTTTGTCTTAGACTTCCTTACTAAAAATAAAGAAAGCTGAAATTGATTATACACTGAGACTATGATGATTGAAGGATTTATGGTCATTTACCACATTCGAAATTGGGGAAAAGATCTCGTGAGGATAGAATGCTGGTGAGCACTGAAGGTTATTTAACTGAACATTTGGTGGTGGTTTAGTTGCTAAGTCACGTCTGACTCTTTGCAACCCCATAGACTGTTTGCAAGCCCACCAGGCTCCTCTGTTCATGGGATTTCTGAGGCAAGAATACTGGAGTGGGTTGCCATTTCTTCCTCCAGAGAATCTTTCCAACCCAAGGATCAAAACCACATCTCCTGCATTGCAGGTGGATTCTTTACCACCGAGCCACTTATCAAATCCTTAACAGTATGTTTAAATTGTTACATCAGAACGCTTAAGGTGATAGAAGAAAAAATAAAATGCTACCCTTATCCTTTAATATAATTAATTAATGGGATCAATAAAGGCTTTTTAAAAAAATGTTTCACTAATGTCAAAATGGAATTATCATTATTATCATGTAGAAGATGGAAAGCAAGGGAGAGTGAAATGGAAAGGACATTTGGAATCAGATGGACCTGCGTTCAAATTTATGTACTGGGCCACACTAGCTGAGTGACCTTGGGAAAGCTCTGCTGAAAAATGAAGATCATAACTACTTTATAAGGTCATTGTGAAAAAATATGACGTGGGTCATCACTCAATAGAGAATGCTCAAAAATTCAGTTCCCTTTCCCCTTCCCAACAAATAAAGTCTTACAATAATGCAAGATTTAATCCCCCAAATTTAAATCTGGGGGATTCTGGAAGGGTTATGAAAAGAGGTAGCATTTTATCTGGGGAATGGGTAGATCTAAGAAATTAAATAAATTTCTCACCAAAAAGAAATAAAATACAATAAAGAGTATGGATAATTTGGGGAGAAGAGTTTCCATGATCAAAGACCCAGAGTCAAATAGTGGCGAGTCTCAACAATAAGTTAGGAATTGAGGAGGATACAATTTTAGAAAGAAAGATGGCTTCAGCAAAGGCCAGGATGTTAGGTAAGAATTGCTTGCATTTATAAAGATAACTGAAAAAAAGTAGAAAGTAGTGGGAGAAATGGGAAAGAGGGGCAAAATAGCACTTCCTGAGGACCTCTTATGTTCCAAGTATTGTGTCACCTACTATATATACCTTATCTCAATTAACGCTCACAACAATCCTGAGATATGAATAACAACGGACTTAGACAATTTCAGTCATGTGCTTAAAGTTGTACAGTTAGTAAAGGACAGAGACAAATTCAAATCTAATCCTATGTTGCTCTGCATCCTTATTCATTCACGCAGCCTTTCAGGAAAATAAATATACTGGATCTTGCAGCCATGTAAGCAAAAATGACAGAAGACTGAAAAGGAGGTTGTAGCCAAAAAAAAAAAAAGAAAAGGAGATGAATAGATGGACAAATAAATGCAAAGGTGGATGGAAGGATAGACATACAGATAGAGAATGAATGGGTGGGTGGATGGCGGCCAGGAGTACTGTGGAGGTAATGTCAATACGGTGAAGGGACTGGAAAGAATAAGGCATTAAATATAACTTCTGGTTCCAGAACATCTAGTAAAATCTGACAGCATTAATGAAGACAAAACACAGGAAGAAAGAACAAGTTACTAAAAAAGGGGGAAACATTCAGTGCTGTGACTCAAAATAAAGTTTTATGGGAACTGTCTGCTAAAACATTGCTAAATGTGAATATTCTCATTAGATGCCCAGAGCACCATGGGTAGATCAGCCACCTTGTCCAAGGGGTGGGTTTCCCTGCCAGGAAGGCTGATCCTCATCCTGCAAGGGGTGAGGGAGGTGGTTGAATTGAGTCTCACTGCTCACATCTGGATTCTGATGGAAATAATTAGTTAAAAATTTAAGAAAATAAATTTTCCCAATGTTTAGCACACAGAAGAACAGGTTGTTTCTTTTTCCTTTGGAACTCTGTATTTGGGTCACTTGAAAACATCACTCACAAATCATGCTGTCTGAGGATTCTATGGATGCACTCCAACTGGAAAATCCTCACCCATGCTCAACGCCCAGTTTCAATGTTAACTCTTCTAAAATGTTCTCATCTGTGTGAACTTGACTGAATCACTTAGCCAGACAAGAAAGATCTGTCAGAATTTCCTTCCTTACATTGTTCCACGTGAGACTAGGTCCTAATCATTTTGCATGAGTTTTGGATGGCTGAACAGAAGCAGAAGCCATATGCATTTTACACTCAGAAGGTCAACCCTTAGGAGCACCAGACACAGTTGGAGTTTATTGGCTGACTTGCCTCATGGTCATGGGGCAGCAGCCAAACCAGCGGCAACTCTGGTTCCCAAGAATCCTCTGTCATTTCTTCCAATTCCTGGGTCACATGTAGGTTTAGCTCAAGGATAAAAGGTACCACTTCTCCTGCAGGATTCATGCATCTCTGAAGCTAATGACTTGAAGGCAATGACAGACTGACATACACCCCAGGTCATGGGCTCGAGTCTGCCCTGCTCTCCTCCCCTTCACATCTGTCTTCCTTTACCAGTGTCCATCCTATTGACTCTGGCCTTCACATCCAATCTCAAAGACCAGGGGTTGGCAAACTCTGGCCTGTAGGACAAATCCAGCCCCTCTCTTGTTTTTGTATATAAAGTTTTATTGGAACATAGCCACGCCCATTTGTTCCTGAATTGTTAAAGGCTGCTTCTGTGCTATATTGACAGAGCTGAGTAGTTGCTACAAAGACCAAATATCCTGCAAAGGCTGAAATATTTACTATCTGGCAGAAAAAGTTTCTCAAACCCTGGTAAAGACAATAGCCACACACAGACTGTTAAATCAACTCCCACAATGATGTAAGGTCAATTCTCTAAATATATATGCACATACATAACACACATGTGTGTGTATCTGTACAAATGTTGTCAACAGGCATTTATTTATTGGTTGTTTTATTTCCATGGTCCTACCATGATTATTACACAATCTCTACTCCCTCTAGTACTTGTAAAGCAGGAAAATGGAATGCCTCCCTCCTCTGTGCTGCACAGTATTTTGCTACCATAGCACTTGCCATATTGTTTTGTAATTGGTTTCTGTCTCTATCCATGTAGTCTCTTCTACTAAATAATGAAACCGTAGAAGCCTTGTTTCAATAAAGAATAATTAAGTGAATGAATAAGAAAATGAGCAAATGAATAGATGCAGAACAGAACAAATGGATGTTTCTCTTCCCCTGGTTTGGCCTCTCTAGCTTTTGGAAATGCCCATGGTCACATACCAGCACACAGAGCCAGAGCCTGGCAGACCGATGTTTGACTCTCGGCCTTGGTACTGGCCCAGCCTGCTTAGCGTGCTGGGCCACGGGGCTCCTTCCCAAGGCTGTGCTGTCTTCCATGCCCCATAACGCGACAGGAACAAAATCCAGGTCTGGGCAGGCAATGCTCTGTTGGATAGTGGAGCCATCGGTGGCAGGCAGCCCTGCAGTCACTGCAGTGATGATGGCCCTCTGCCAGGGCTGCAGTAGGAAAGCTGGCAGGTGCTGGGGGAGGGGGCACTGGGAGGTAGAAAGAACCTGTTCTCTGCCAAGCATTTTCATGCTCAGGACTTCCATTGACTCTTATGATGGTGACGGGCACAGGGGAGAACTACATGAGACCCAGGGTCCCTCCATGACCTTGGTCAAGTCATGCAACCTCTTCGTGTTTCAGTTTCTCATCTGCCAGGCTCTGAAGCGCTACGATTTTATGATCAAGAGCTCAGCGTCATATTGACAGCTTTTGACTCCTATTTATGCAGATTTTCTCTGCCCAAAGTTGCCTCTTAAATAGAGGTCATTTCAGAGAGGAGAATGGGGGAGGAGTACATGACTCAGGAACTCACACCAAAAGATATTGTTGTAGATAAAAGTAAATGTAATTAGCACTGAATGAACACTTATGTACCAAAATCTCTAATAAGCATCTGAACTAAGTATTGGTTGCTACTGCCTGTAGAAATTGAATTTCGTATGTGTGGGCATTCATGCCAAACACACGTGGTGTATTGTGTGTGTACCTATACGTCTAGATTCTCCACATGGAGAGAGAAAAATAAATTCAAATAAGGTGTTAATTTTTGACTGCCTTAAGTCATACATATTTCTGCGTATATGCACGCAAGCCTCCATTACTAATTTTAGTATTGATAATAAAAAAAAACACTAATATTTGCTGAGTACCTACCATATATCAGGCACATATATTTCATATATTTCAGTTAATCATGTATCAACCTTTTATAGTGAGTATCATCCCAGTGTCACTGTGGAAGAAACTCAGGATCAGAGAACCTAAGTGACTCACCTGCAATCACACAGCCTGGAAGTGACAAAACAGAAATGCCAACTCTAGTCTAGTGGACTCCAAAGCCAATGTTATTTCTGCTGTGTTAAGTGGCCCCTTTGCAGTGTGTCTGGAAGGAATCACGCTGTCTCACTGCTGCATGACCAAGTCCCTACACCTTGATGCTAGTCTATGAGCATCATAGGTCTTGGTTAGCATCTTAGTAAGTAGATCTGGAGCTATGACCACAGCCAGGCATTTCCGGATGATGTCTATTGCCTATAAACCAGGAGAAAGATTACTTACTGAGTTCACATCAAAGCCATGAGGGGATATAGGGATCGGCACACACAATTTTCTAGGTATGGACACTGAGTCAAGAGGAGAGAACTCCTAGTCCAAGTTCACATAGGGGTGGAGTCATAGATGGTTCACATAGAAAAACTAGTTTTTGTTTTTTTTTTCTAGCAGGTCATCTTTTTATTCCACCATCTCTGTTTATTCCCTGCACTTCTGTCCTCCTCAGAAATTTTAATTAAGTGTGAGTGTAAGTGTGTATCCATGTGAGAGAGTATGTGTGTGTGTGTGTATGATATTGAAAGAAAGAGATCACAGGAGAGTGCTGGCAGGGAGGAGACCAAGTTGGGGAAGCGTGGCAGGAAGACCAGTGTCTTTTTTAAGCCAGAGAAAGCATTTTCAATGAACCAGAGAGGCACCATCTTAATGGTGACTTTCCATCCTTGACTGGAGCAGAAGCTGGCCTGCGAGGGCTTTTCCGAGGTCTTCTGCCACCACTTTGCAAACCTTAGAATTAAGGAAAACCCTGAATGAATGCCCTGGTGCTTTGGAAGTTGCCAAGACAAAGCGTTTGTGTCCTGCAGAGCTGGAGCTGGGGCTGCCACTTCCTCTCCTTTCCCATGGGAAATGGGAGCACCAACAGCTTGGAGGAGCCTCTGTGATCCTCCGTGTCTGACTCTCTGCCCCTCTCTTCCAAATGCATTTAGAATCTAATGATTCTTCTCCTGCCATGAACTGAAGTCCACCCTCCTCACCCCCCCCCCACTCCAATCAGCAAGGATTTGTCAGTGTGAACCCTGCAAAGAGTAGGCAGAAAAAAGAATCTGAAATGGGAAGATCCCAGGGTGCGCCAGAGTCTCACCCTCCAATATAATAAATAACACGTGCGATGGGGCTGAGGGTGGGCAGGGAAAAGATGCATCATTCACTTTCATGGAGGTCACACTGCCCTTCTCTGCTCTTTTCAGAGAAAAGCTTTTCTTTTTTTTTTTTCTTTTTTATACATGCACACCGCACTCACTCACGCATGCACGCTCCCTGCAAGAAGCCGACAAAGCATTTTGGTCATCTACAGGCCACTCAGCTTCTTCAAAGTTGAGTAAGATTAAAAAAGCCTGACATCTCCAATATCCCTCAGCAACTGGTTTATGTACCTGCACAGACAGATGAAAAGGAAGCTTGGGATGTATTAAAAAACATGTATGTAGATGATGGATAGGAGAGAGAGGGAGAGAGAGAATATGATACAGATTAACGTCTCGCTGTCTTTTCCGAGTCTTTTTGTTTCAGGCCAGAGTGGTGGTGCATTGGAAGGGTTCTGGAATTTCAGAACACAAAGTAGCAGTTTTAAATAATGAGAGAAGATTCCACATGGAACGCTCATCTGGCTGAGGCAGCCTGTGACTGAATGAGAGAAAAGTGCCCTAGAAGCTATTCATTACGAATTCACTGGAAGCTCTCAAACGAGGCTGGCAGAAGCTGAAATTGAAGTGGTCTCTGACCTAATTTTCTTCTGCATGAAACATCTGCATCAAGGCTCTCTTTGATGTATTCCACTTGGCTCTGTCTACGGGATTGTATCACATGGCCTCCGTGTTGCCTCCTTATTGAAAGACATTTCCAGCCTGTGCAAGGTAATGCAATGTTACTGTTACCCAAGCTAATCACTCAATGTGCTCCTAAAATAGAAACAATAGCAGTTCAGAGACAATGTTGTCTGCGGGCTGTTCTGCAGCCTGGGCTTCTGGTTTTCCAACTCAGATTTGTGGCGTTTGTTCCCTTCCTGTGATTCCAAAACAAAGGAATGTGAGAAGACAAACGAAGCCATGCAAGATGATATTGAAGGACCAGCAGCTTTATGTGTGAGAAGCTCCATCTTATTTGGTCCTTTGAACCACTGGCTGGGATTCTGGCATCCTTTAAAACCAGAGGCAGAGCACTGCTGAGAGATGTCTGTCTGAAGAAAAAGGAAGGGTGCCTTGATGGGGGTGTTGGATTGGATTTTTTTCTAAAAGCAGATTGACACCCTCAACTCCAAGAGAGAGAATGAGACAGACAGAGGGAAATGTGTACTGAATGTGGAGTGTTTTGTGATTCTTTGGTGATCTATGAACTGCTTCTAAAAATTGACTTTCTCCTCTTAAGCTCTCCCAACCTAGCTAGGATGCAGGAGTGCATTTTAAAAAGCAATAAATGATAATAATCTTTCTTAAAGCAACTGTAATGAGACATCTTCTTTATCCTGGCAAAATAGCTGTTGCCTTTCTCCATAAAGGTTTGCTGCACAGACTTTGTTAATGGTGTGCAGCTATTCCCCACCATCCCAGTATTCTGTGAATAACGGTGGTGTCTTTTGTGGCCCACCCCCTGAAGAAGAAACCTTTGAAATTCTAAATAACTGTGCTGCAGGTTTTAATGTCTGCTTCAGAGAAAGAACTGAGAAATGTGCACTCACTGAGCAAGATGCAGCATGCCTCAGAAAATCCTTTCTGCCTGACTCCTCTGTCCCACAAATTTAGATGAATATACATTCTTACAGATGCCCTCAAGTTCTCTTGATGCCAGGAAAGAATGACAAGTGTGATCAACAGCCTTTTTTGCCCAAATATTGATACCCCATGGGCAAATATGTAGGCACTCCCTCCTCTTCTAGGACTTCCTAATCAAACAAAGCAATCAGCATGGAACATCTGGGAGCCAGTGGTATGTCTGAGATCAGGTGGTAATCTGGTCTCCTGACAGGGAAGGCACAGTGGAAAGGAGTCAGCCACATGGGTGAACATCAATCTATCTATTAATGAAGTCTCCACAGAAAGCCCAGAGAAGGCACTGGAGTCAAGGCAGCAAGGTAGGCATCTTTAGTCAACTTTGAGAAGTAAAGCTAAATATATACAGACAAAACTATAATTCAAACAGATATGTGTGCCCCTATGGTCATAGCAACACTATTCACAATAGCCAAGACATGGAAACAACCTAAATGTCCATCAGCAGCAGATGAATGGATAAAGATGTGGTCCACATATGCAATGGAATACTACTCAGCCATAAAAAAGAATGAACCAATGCTATCTGCAGCAACATGCATGCAACTAGCAATTATCATACTAAGTGCAATAAGTCAGAAACAGACAAATATTGTATAGTATCACTTGTATGTGGAATCTAAGATATGACGCAATGAATCTATGAAACAGAATCACCGACGTAGACGATAGACTGGTGATTACCAAGGGGAGGGGGTTGGGGGAGGCATGGGATGGGAAGTTGGAGTTAGCACATGTAAGCTTTTATATACAGAATGAATAAACAACAAGACCCCAGTGTAAAGCACAGAGAACTATATTCAATATCCTGTGATAAACCATAATGGGAAAGAAGGAAAAAAAGAATGTACACACACATACACACACATATATAGATATATATATACATAGATATGTATGTATATATATTTAACTGAATCACTTTGCTTGCTGTACAGCAGAAATTAACACAACTTTATAAATCAAGTATATTTCAATTTAAAAAAGAGAGAGAGAAAAGAATTGAAGCTAATGCCCTCCTCTGCCAGGAAGCCATCCCTTATTGCCCTCACTACACTGAGGCCTTGCAAGTGTGCGACCTGCCAGAGCACCTGTGTTCTCCTCGACCAAATCACTCAGAGATCTGTATTGCAGGGTTTCTCTCCCAGGCTGTGGCATCTCAAAGGCAGGCACTATCTCTGTCATCACAATATCCTCCACAAGCAGGTTCATAGCAATTGGCCTGGGACTTTGCCAGTTTTAGCATGAAAAGTTGCTGTCCTGGGAATACCTACATTTCTGGGCAAATCACTGGGTACACAGTATGTGCTCAATAAAGGGGTCAGATGCACCTTGGTGAATAGTACTCTAGGATTCATGTGGATTACCTTGGCGATTAGTGTCCACTATCTCTCTGAGAAACTGAAAATGTCCAGTAAGTCTGACTCTCCCACTTGTCATTCATACAAAGGCACCAGTTGTTATAAGGCAGAAGTGTGTGGCCAGAGAGAGGGAGAGAAAAAAGGAAGGAGGGAGGAAGGAGAGATGGAGAGGGTGAGAGAATGAATGAGAGATAGTTTGAGAGGAAAAGAGGAAGGAGAAGGTAAAGACAAATCTCCAGATAGCCAGTACTCGGACCTCACAGGAAAGCCACGGTCTATCATGACCTGCACGGCCTTGCATGATCTGGTTTAGCTTTCTTTTCTAATTTCATCTCCAATCACTCCTCATGTACCTAGTCTAGCCAGAGAGCCTCCCCACTATTCCTCAAACCTGGGCTCCCCTCTACCTGAAATGTTCCACCTCTAGCTGCCCATGGGGCCTGCTTCATCTCCATCCAGGCACTTGTTCAGAGCTCTTCCCTCCTCACCCAGTACAAATGAGCACTTCCCTGCCCATCTCTGTTCATCCTTTGATCCTGCTTCAATCGTCTCCACAACCCTCACCACCACCAGACATGCTATGTATTTGTTTACTGTCTACTATCCGTCAGCTAGTGATACGATCTCGGAGAAGGCAATGACACCCCACTCCAGTACTCTTGCCTGGAAAATCCCATGGACGGAGGAGCCTGGTGGGCTGCAGTCCATGGGGTCGCTGAGGGTCGGATACCACTGAGCGACTTCACTTTCACTTTTCACTTTCATGCATTGGAAAAGGAAATGGCAACCCACTCCAGTGTTCTTGTCTGGAGAATCCCAGGGACGGGGGAGCCTAGTGGGCTGCCATCTACGGGGTTGCACAGAGTCGGACACGACTGAAGCAACTTAGCAGCAGCAGCAGTAGCAGCAGCTAGTGGCTACAATTTTGGACAGTGAGGTTCCAGAAAAGTCTTTGAGAGCAGAGATTTCTTTTTTCTATTTTGTTTCCTTTCAGGTTTCCCGGTTCCCAGAGCAATGCCAGTCACATAAAAGGCCTTTCGTAAGTACTTTTTAAATAAATTAATATATCTGGGTATGGAACAGGCCAGCCTTTCTGATCAGGAAACAACCTAACATGTTAGGCCAATTCTAAATTTGAATTATTCCAGGCCAAGATTCAAAATGGCAACATAACTGAGAAGACTGTTTAAATGCGGAAGTTGTCAAAAGGACTTTCTCTGATCTAATTATGTCACCTTCCTGAACCTCAGCTTCCTTATCGGTTGAGCGGAGTAGAGTATTTGCTTCCTAGTATTTAAATGAATGGTCACTCAAATAGGTACCCAATACAATCTGAGTTCTCTGGTGATGTTAAAAGCCTGTGTATGTATATGGAGCAAAGCACTTTGAACGATGCTACTTTGTGATTTTCTTACCAATGATTACTATCAGGGAGGGGGATGATGTATTTTCATTACAAAATAAGTCTGCTTAACAAAAGAATCCACAACAGAATTCTCTTAAAAAAACTAACTCCTTAATGCTTTTTAAATGAGATTATATCCTGACAAATCCAGGGGGCATGCAATTTATCACACAAAGCAAGGTTTACTCGCATTTTCAAGGATGCATTAGGGTATTCCTTTCACCTGTCCGTCTTTTCAAAATATCTTTTTTCTAGGACTTTGCTTTAATTGTTGCAATCTCAGAAAGGTCTAGCATTCATTCCTTCTATTGGTTCGAGACGTCCTTATTAAATCCCAGATGTGCTGACCACTCTTCTTGACACTGGGAATACAGTTTCACAAAATGAAAAGCTGAGTAAGATAATACATGGGAAGATTTTAAGGTACTACGTGATACACTAAACACACCATTAATACTAGTTGTTTTTGCCGTTTTATATTGAAACTTAGAGTTCAGTGGGAGAAAGAGACAAGAAACCATTAAACATATGTATGTTCAGGATTATTTTCGGTGCAATGGCAACTATAAAACAGAGTATAGCCTATAACTTTAGGGACCTCAGCTGAGGCTCCACCCCAAAGTGGTCTAGTATCCAGTCATTAGGTAGTTGCTTTTCTGATCTCAATACAGTAATAAAACCTCGTTTCTGGAATATTGTTGAGTCTGCCTCAAGTGGGTTATGAAAAATGTGGTCAGACCACTTAAAAGGACAGACAGCTATGATTTCAGCTTATTAGAGGAACTTCTTTTTGCCTGCTGGCCAATAAATGTTTAGTAAACGTCTACAGCCATGAGAATGAAGTGATAAAGAATTTCTAGGTCAGGGGCCTCTTCACATTGGTCAGTCAATGAAGCTGCTGCTGGAAGGAGATATTCTGTCAATGACAAGGATGAATGCAATCCAAAGATCTAGGGGCAGAGTTGATTCCATTTAGTAGACATTCACTGAGAACCTGCTTGGAACCAATATAACAGTGAAGGCAATGGAGAGGCAAGAAGGAGTGCAGGACAAGTTGTCTGCCTTCAAGGACTTTATAGTTTGTAGGGAAGCTGCCATGTTTCCACTCAAGCTGAAGATGGGGAAGGCTGTTGGAGCAAACCTAAATGAACTGAGCTGGAATTGAGAAGGGCTCTCACATCACCTCCCTCGCTGCCTCCTCTTTGTCATCCTCTGGCTCCTCCTCCCTACCCCCCCTCCCTCTGCCGCCCAACACCACCCGCATTCACCCGAGCCTCCCCCAGGACAATAGAGAAGCAGCCCTTGATGAGGCTGGGGGGATTCTCCTGTCTGCCTCCCAGCCCACATTTGCCTGGCTTTGACTTTGCTCGATGGAAAATAAATCACAGCCATTCCATTCCGAGTCACTGTCCCCAGGGAGCTGAGACCTCACCTCCTCCCTTGGAGCCTGCCGGCAACATGGGCTTGTCAGGTACAAAGAGAAAAACCTTCAGAGATCCACACCCCGTTTGGAGAGCGAGGAGGGTCAACAGGAATAATTGCTAGCAGTTGAATGTGAGCGGCTGGAGAGAGATTGGAAGGAAAAGGTTTCAGGAGGGGAAGAAAGAAAAGGAGGGAAAAAAGCCCTCACCGCCCAGCCCCTCCTCCAACCTCCATAGTCTGTGGACAGAGAACCGCATGGTGGTCTGGGTCCTTGTAGAACATTTGTGCGCCGGACAATAGCACAGCCTGGCTTCAGATCATCAGCTGCTGTTTTCTGGTTAGCTGTCCCTTTATGTGAGTGCACAATGCGAGCCTTCAGTCATAGTGACTCTTGAGGAATACATCTGGTTTTTCCTTTCAGACGCTCTGAAAAGGTCAGCCTGTTCGTTTCTTAGACGCGAGACACCACATCTTTTTTTCCTTCTCTCTCTCCCTCTGAACTGGAAAGACAGACCTACACCTTTTCTTGCCTCCTGGTACATAATTAGACACGGTGGTTCTAGAAGCCAGCCCATCCTCCGCACTCTCTGAGAGAGACTCGCAACCCAAACTCCCTGCCTCCCAAACTCCCAGGCTCTTCACAAAGCTCTGAAGGGTCCTCCATCCCGAGCCCACACCCTGGGGTTCTCTGCTTGCTGTTTTGTTAATTACAAGGATCCCATGCCTCCTCCTCAATCTGCTCCTCCGGCACAGTCTATGCCCAATGCCGCCTCTGTCAGAGGGATGGTTTGAGAATTTCTGGAAAAGAAAAAAAAAAAAAACATTTTAATCATTTTCACTCGAGTGATGGTAAAGATTCTTCATGCGCATTGTAACATCATAATAAATGTGCCCACGAGGAAAGAATGATCAGCAGCTGGTGTCTGACAAATTATCTCATTCCAGACAGGCAAACAGTCCACAGTGGGGAGAGGCCGGAGACTGAAGAGGCAATTTGGCACACGATCGGGGTTTCACCTCTCGAACGATGGAGGTCCAAAAGGCCCACTGTGTCTGGGCCTGGGCCTCGGAGGTTTTCTCTGGCTCCTCTGTTCTCTCATCACCTCCCGGAGCTCCTGACAGGCATGGAAAAGGGGATTACTCTCGGGGCTCAGCCAGCCCATCCCTTGCCCCTCCCCCAGGGCACTCATATTCCGACCATAAGAAGCAATTACAGTCCACCCCCCGCCATGGGCCATGCTCTTTCATGCGTGGTGCGTGTTATTTCCTTGTGGCATCACACCCTGGCCCCATCTCACACTCGTAGGTCACATTCAAAACCCATCTAGGCTCTCTCTCATTCTGCTACAGAGTCTCTTCTAGAAGCCTCTAGCACCCTTTCCTAGGATTTTAGCATACGGCTGCATGGTTATACTTTTTGGCAGCCGCTACCATGTGTTTTTAATGAACCCTGAGTTTCAGGTATTGTTCTAAGCACTTTTCTTCTGTAACTGGTTAATCCTCATCCACCCCCACCCCCTGGCCTAAGAGGGAGGAATCCTCCCCTTTTTATAAGGAGGAAACTGAAGATTTATTTATTTTGCATCCTTGGCCCCAGCACATTCCCTGGGTGGTGAGGTGGTGGTGAAGCTGGAAAAGCCTGGCCTCACCTCTGCTCCTGGCTCCCTAGGACCTCACAGGCTCATTTCCACTTACCATGATGGGTTACTGTTATGAGGTTCCAAAGGCAACACACTTTGTTTGTGTTGTTCTTAACATAGATTCTGTCTGTGAATTTATTTTTGGTGATTTTCTTTTTTTTAATGCCAGCATTCTCAGAGAGAATGCTCCCTGAGGGCCAGGATGCTACCTACCTTGTTCACATGTATATTTCTAATAACTAGAACAGTATTTGTCACTCATTAGGAGGACAAAACATTTTTTGATGAGTGGATGAGGAATGAATTAAGCAATACCAAGACATGGTGACATGATCTGCGTTTAACCCAGGTCATGATGGCAGCCAACATTTTGCAAAATGAGGCTCTGGGGTAAGGGCATGCCCACTGGGAACTGGGAAATTTTCAACAATTATTCCTTGATTATTAACTTAGATGGAACAGCTCAGAGCCTTCAGCATTGTTTTCCGTGCCCCAAGTGTTTCCATCTCTTCCTGCTGGAATGATTGGCAGTAACAGAATTGTACTGTTGATTACCTCACATAACTGTGGGAGAAAATTGAGGTTGCTTGCAGCTGTCTCTTAAAATAGTCTTTTAGAACCAAGTGTAAGAAGCAACCATGATTTGCATCCCTACTACGTGCTGGGCACTTATAGACACAGAAAATCATGCCATGTGTGAGCATGGCTATTGTAGGTCACTTCTCACTCAATCTCCAGACAAGGACAGTACCATAATTCCCATTTTACAGATGAGGAAAACTAAGTCTCAGACTGATTATATAACCCACCTAAGATCTCACAATGAATTCCAGTTGAGCTATTTCAAATCCTGAAAGATGATGCTGTGAAAGTGCTGCACTCAATATGACAGCAAATTTGAAAAACTCAGCAGTGGCCACAGGACTGGAAAAGGTCAGTTTTCATTCCAATCCCAAAGAAAGTCAATGCCAAAGAATGCTCAAACTACTGCACAATTGCACTCATCTCACACGCTAGTAAAGTAATGCTCAAAATTCTTCAAGCCAGGCTTCAGCAATACATGAACCGTGAACTTCCAGATGTTCAAGCTGGTTTTAGAAAAAGCAGAGGAATCAGAGATCAAATTGCCAACATCTGCTGGATCATCAAAAAAGCAAGAGAGTTCCAGAAAAACATCTATTTCTGCTTTATTGACTATGCCAAAGCCTCTGACTGTGCGGATCACACCTGTGAAAACTTTTGGAAACTGTGGAAAATTGTGAAAGAGATGGGAATACCAGACCACCTGACCTGCCTCTTGAGAAACCTATATGCAGGTCAGGAAGCAACAGTTAGAACTGGACATGGAACAACAGACTGGTTCCAAATAGGAAAAGGAGTACGTCAAGGCTGTATATTGTCACCCTGCTTATTTAACTTACATGCAGAGTACATCATGAGAAACACTGGGCTGGAAGAAGCACAAGCTGGAATCAAGATTACCAGGAGAAATATCAATAACCTCAGATATGCAGATGACACCACCCTTATGGCAGAAAGTGAAGAGGAACTAAAAAGCCTCTTGATGCAAGTGAAAGTGGAGAGTGAAAAAGTTGGCTTAAAGCTCAACACTCAGAAAACGAAGATCATGGCATCTGGTCCCATCACTTCATGGCAAATAGATGGGGAAAAAGTGGAAACAGTGTCAGACTTTATTTTGGGGGGGCTCCAAAATCACTGCAGATGGTGATTGCAGCCATGAAATTTAAAGACGCTTACTCCTTGGAAGGAAAGTTATGACCAACCTGGATAGCATATTGAAAAGCAGAGACATTACTTTGCCAACAAAGGTCCATCTAGTCAAGGCTATGGTTTTTCCAGTGGTCATATAGGGATGTGAGAGTTAGACTGTGAAGAAAGCTGAGCACCAAAGAATTGATACTTTTGAACTGTGGTGTTGGAGAAGACTCTTGAGAGTCCCTTGGACTGCAAGGAGATCCAACCAGTCCATTCTGAAGGAGATCAGCCCTGGGATTTCTTTGGAAGGAATGGTGCTAAAGCTGAAACTCCAGTACTTTGGCCACATCATGCGAAGAGTTGACTCATTGGAAAAGACCCTGATGCTGGGAGGGATTGGGGGCAGGAGGATAAGGGGACGACAGAGGATGAGATGACCGGATGGCATCACTGACTCAATGGACATGAGTCTGAGTGAACTCTGGGAGTTGATGATGGACAGGGAGGCCTGGTGTGCTGCGATTCATGGGGTTGCAAAAGTCGGACATGACTGAGCGACTGAACTGAACTGAACTGAAGATCTTACAACTTTTTAGGAACAAGACAGAAGCTTGATTGTCTATGATACAAGGAGAAGCTTGAATGCTAAGGTCAGAACATGCTATTGATTCTGTGAAAAAGTACCAAATGGAGAAGTTTATAAAGCTTGGCAACCTATGTTGATGAGAGTAACTAAGAAACTATATATTGGTGCCTGTACTGTTTAAAAATAGACCAAAAAACAGTAAGTTGCAGATGTCCTCAATAGTCAACCCAGAAGGCAAGGCTGATGATAAGGAGGCTTAATATTGAATACATGTACTTACAGCAAGTGTTTAAAGATGAGGTCTAGCCTCTCCCTTGAGTATTTTTAAACCTAGAAGGAATAGAGAAGACCTCTTGATGGGGGTGTCTCTAAAAGAATCCAAAACACGGGAGTCTCTTATGTTGTATCTCCTACTTGAGGGTTAAAATCTAGCTTTTGGGTTTCAAAATCGGCTTCCTTTCCATTTGTTTGTGTTAGACAAGCAAAGATTCTCAATCATCTATTATCTTTCAGGTTCAAAAATAGCCACCTCTTCTAGTCTTACCTTGCAATTTAGAGCCAAAGAAGACTAAAGACAAAGGGAAAAAAAATTGTTTCTGGTATTAGATTTCTTGATTGGCTTTAAAAAAATACCATATTTTTAACAGGAAACCCAGAGGGACCCAGCTTGGTCCACAGCCATGTCACTGGAAAGAGTGGCCCTAGGACACAGAAGGAACAGTTGAAATCCTCATTAAAGTTCTCCTGTGGAAGTGACCCACACAGGCACAGTTTATTTGATGGGTGCCTTTCCCTTTGGAAAGCTGGGTTTCCAAAGATCTTAAGTTAGGATTCTTTTTTACACTGGGTTTTGAAAAATGGATTTCAGTGAACAGGAATGTTAAGAACAGGACTTGAAGCCATCTCCTGCTAAGATGGGCCTGGTTGAAGTCACACTCCATAAGAAGGGCGGCTTGCTTTTTTTGACACTGGGCACTGGAATTTTGTCTGAGGTAGTTCCAAATTGAGATGGAGAGCCACGAGACTATCTAAAGCTGTTCCCAAAATGGACCTTACCAAAGTCTGCAAAAGGATTCACTGGGCTTTATAAAACACACGTTCTGTGCTGAGCTAACTGCAATTTGTCACCAGTTGTATCAAATATATGCAGTGGCTTACATAGTAGTATGTAGGTAACAATATGTTCCTCCTAAGAACTTTCAGTTCTTCCCCACTAAAACCAAAAACAACTTTGGAGAAATATGGGGAAAGTAAAAAGTCTCTGTCTGGTCTGGCCTGGCTTGCCCTCCTTCGGGGATCCTAACTCCACTGGGCTCCATGCACTGCCTTCTCCAAGAAGGTGTTTCTGTTACCACACACTGCTGACATTGGCCTGTTTTCTCTAGTTCCATCCACAGTTGTTCAAAGTTCACTTGGAGAACCTAAATTTTTTTTGAACTTTTTATATCAGAGTATAGCCAATTAACAATGTTATGATAGTTTCAAGTGAACAGCAAAAAAACTCAGCTGTATACATACATGTATCCCTTCTCTCCCAAACCCCGCTCCCATCCAGCCTGCCACATTACACTGAGTAGAGTTCCATAAGCTATTTACTAGGTCCTTCCTCAGTTCAGTTCAGTTCAGCCGCTCAGTCGTGTCCGACTGTTTGTGACCCCATGAATCACAGCACGCCAGGCCTCCCTGTCCATCACCCACTCCTGGAGTTCACTCAGACTCACATCCATCGAGTCAGTGATGCCATCCGGTCATCTCATCCTCTGTCGTCCCCTTCTCCTCCTGCCCCCAATCCCTCCCAGCATCAGAGTCTTTTCCAATGAGTCAACTCTTCGCACGAGGTGGCCAAAGTACTGGAGTTTCAGCTTTAGCATCATTCCTTCCAAAGAAATCCCAGAGCTGATCTCCTTCAGAATGGACTGGTTGGATCTCCTTGCAGTCCAAGGGACTCTCAAGAGTCTTCTCCAACACCACAGTTCAAAAGTATCAATTCTTCGGCGCTCAGCTTTCTTCACAGTCCAACTTTCACATCCATACATGACCACTGGAAAAACCATAGCCTTGACTAGATGGACCTTTGTTGGCAAAGTAATGTCTCTGCTTTTGAATATGCTGTCTAGGTTGGTCATAACTTTCCTTCCAAGGAGTAAGCGTCTTTCAATTTCATGGCTGCAATCACTATCTGCAGTGATTTTGGTCCTTGTTGGTTATCCATTTTAAATATAGTAGTGTGTACATGAACACTCCAAACTCCCTGTCCTTTCTCCCTAGCAACCATAAGTTCGTTTTCTTTGAGTCTCCTTCTATTTTGTAAGTAAGCTCATTTGTATTATTTCTTTTAGATTCCAATACAAGGGATGTCATATGATATTTCTCTGTCTGACTTACTTCACTCAGTATGACACACTCTAGGTCCATGTTGCTGGTGCAAATGACATTATTTCACTCTTTTTAATGTCTGAGCAATATTCCGTTGATTATGTGTACCATCTTCTATATCCATTTCTCTGTTGATGGACATTTAGGTTGCTTCCATGTCTTAGCTATTGTAAACAGTGCTGCAATGAATACTAGGGTGCATAGACGCTTTCAAATAATGTTTTGGAGAAGCTGGATTTTATCAATGACAATTTTAAGACAATTTTCTGCCTCAAATATTCTCCGGTGTTGCCTGGCCTGGGCATTTGTTGTTGCCCTTGTTTTGTTCAGCCACCAAATTGTGTCCAACTCTTTGCGGCCCCATGGACTGCAGCACTGCAGGCATCCCTGTCCTTCTCCCTCCCAGAGTTTGCTCAAACTCAAGTCCATTGAGTTGGTGATGCTATTTAACCATCTCATCCTCTGCCCCCCTCTCCCTGTGCCTTTAATCTTTCCCAGCATCAGGGTCTTTTCCAATGAATCAGCTGTTTGCATCAGGTGGCCAAAGTATTGGAGCTACAGCTTTAGCATCAGTCCTCCCAATGAATATTCAGGGTTGATTTCCTTTAGGATTGATTGGTTTGATCTCCTTGCAGTCAAAGGGACTCTCAAGAGTCTTCTCCAGCACCACAATTTGAAAGCATTGATTCTTTGATGCTCAGCCTTCCTTATGGTGCAGACTGGGAATATTGATTGATTATCCTGGAAAGGATTTCTCTTTCTGTTTGCTCCTAATTGCATCTTTGGAACTCTAAGCCAGTGCTGTCTTATAGAAATAGAATGAGACCTACAAATATGAACCATGTATGTATGTATTCTCAAATTTTAGTAGCCACATTAAAAAGAGTAAAAAAATTAATTTTAAATACACATAAAAATCAAAAACATTATTCCAGCCTGTGATTAAGTTTCAAAGATCATTAATGAGTTACTTTTTTCTGTTACACTATGTTTTCAAAATCTAGTGTGTGTTTCAGCCTTACAGAACATCTGGATCTGGATTCATCGAATTGCATGTGTTCAAAGGGCATATGTTAGTGGCTAGTGGCTACCATAGTGGACAGCACAGCCAAGTCTAATTTAGGGGCTTTGAGTTCTGTCTGACTGAGTATGGTAACAGAGAGTTGCATCCTGCTCACATTTTGGTGAGATATAGGTCAACTTGAAAATAACTTCCTACACCCCCACCAAGGAGTTATATCATGATAGTCCCTGTGTGTTAAACTCCATGGCCTCATCCACTCCAACCTCTTGTATTATTATTGTTGAATCCTTGCATTTGTAGTTACCACACTGAACACAATAACACAAAAAGCATTTCCATTCCATAGCCTTCCCTTCATAATGTTTTTTTCTTGGTGGGGGGGAGGGCGGTGGTTTCCTAGGTAGGATGAGAATGTCAAGAGAAAAGATTGTTTTACTTTGCTCTTTCACTTGCTCGTTCTCTTTCTCTCCTCCTTTGTTTCCTGTGCATTGGAGAGGATGTCGAATTCCTGCTTCTGTGGTTTATGGGGTTTCATGCCTCCTCCTATTCTCAGAGATGTTTGCGTGCTGACCATCTAATAGGTCACCTTCTGAGTGACCTCCATTCCAACTCCACTTAAGCCAACTTCACGTCTACAAGTAGAGGAGGAGAAGAGAGGACAGACAGGGGCCTAGGACTGAATGTGGTGAGCTTGGGGAGTGCGAGGAGGTAGGAAGCAGGGGAAGAAAACATCTTAAGGATAAAACAGGAGGAGAATAGAAAGAACTGAGGGCAAAGAAGCAGTTGAGTATGTGGAGAGCATAGAAAATGGCTGGCAATTACAGGGGAATGGTATTGTAAAGCTAGTGAGACCATCAAAATACACAAATTGTAAAGGTTAAGTGAAATGTTTATTTTATTCCTTTCTCCTCCTCAGTCAGCCTGACTGAATACGATTAGCAGGCACACGGCACTAGCTGCATACTAAAATTAGATGTTAGTTTGACTTCTCACTCACCACATTAATGCACAGACGCCTCTTCCACATAAATGCCTTTCTCACCAGCCTCAGTCACCTTACACATCCTTCTCCAGAGCTCTGTGTTAGAAGGGAAACATGGAACTTTCAGTTGGCTAGCTCACCTGTGCAAGTGAGCACCTCAGAGCAGAATGGAAACCATCCTGGTTTAGAGCTGTCAGACCTGAGGGCAAGTCCAGGCTCCCCACCATCCTGACACTGCAACTTTGTGCAAGTCCAATTCCCACCCTTGGGCAATAGTTTCCTTGTCTACCAAAGAGACATACACTTCTCTTTTTTACCTACTTACAGGAATTGGGGAGAAAATAAATAAAATAATAAGGAAGCACCTGAGGTGTCTAAAGTCTGACACACAAGATTAATGTAATTATTAATATGTCTGTGTTGGCCATTATGTCTACACATTTGATAAGTTCCTCCCAGTTAGAGAACGCAAGGCTCAGACTAGGAACACCGGTCCATCCAAAATCTCCTGGACATCAATGATGTGGGATGAAAACCCAATCCACTCCCACCCAGCCTGTATCCCCCCATCTTGTTGTCTTTCTGGAGAAAACATTCCCCACCCAACTCACAACAACACAAAGCCCATTCAGCCAACAAGAGAGAAAAAAACAAAGGTAATTTTTTCAGATTTTTAAAAGAAATCTGTCTTCAAAAAATAGCTGTTTGAAAGACTGATATCAAAATAACTTTTCCCGAAAATTTCTTTTCCTTCCCCATTACTTAGGTATATTTGGTTACTACTTGGAAAATCTGAGATACTTGGAATACTTAGCCTAAAAAAAAAAATGACTAAAAAAGGTGTCCTTGGGTTTTTTCCTTTATTAAGTACACTCATAGCAAGAATATATGGATTTTTCACTAGCTAAATACTTCCACAAATATTTCTTTAACGGATTGATTTTCAGTGAAATAATTCAGTGAATGAAATAATCTGTTTTCAGTTCTCTGTTATGATTACATATGCAAAGTCAGTGACCGCATTTGCATGCACATTCACTGTGTACCAATACTACTTAAATTTTGTTCCTTGACCCTACTTGATGACATGCAATAATGACAACATTCCTGAGCTTCAGAGCTGGTTCAAGCCTCAGAAATGCTTTCACCACGCCCATGGATATATTACAGTCCTCCTTGAACCTTAGTTTCATCATTTGTAAAGTGGAAATAATATCAGTGTCACATCATTTCTTGAGAGATATTAGATAAACAATTTGTATGTAAGAGCTTTAGGAAATTCTAAGTCTTATAGAAAATATTTTTTTCACTATAATTCTTTTTATAATGCTATATTAGGCAAGGGTCATTTTTTCCCTTGTGTTGATCACTGATAAGGCAGGGAAAGGACCTATGACATTAAAGAGGGTTGGACTCTGAAAGGGGGAATGATCATACTGAGAAATAGCCTATAATTCTCAGAATTAACGAACCTTGGGGATTAACTAGTGTATCTCCTCTTTTGTCAGGTAGGAAAAAGGGCGGGTGGTATGGGAAAGAAAGCCCTGGATTTCAGCAGGGCAAGAGAAAAGACCAAAGCCAATCCAGAGAAAATGCTCAGTGTTCTGTCTCTAGATGTTCCACCACACTGTGCTGCCTTATTTACGAGGACCAAATACCTAGCCTCTGGGTGATGGAAAGTCACCTGTGTTCATAGAGCATCAGAGAGGTCACTTGAGGACACCTGGGGCAGATTTACAATGGCTATATAATCAGATCTGCTATGTAGATTCTCCTCCCCGAAATTCACACCAGGTATCAACTATCCTCTCCACGTAGCTCTGATGGTATACCCAATGCCCATCTATGCCACCCTGACCTACTTTCAAACATATATTTTTTTCCTGAGTAGGGTGTGTATTTACTCTAAGCCTCTCTCCACTCTCTCTCCCTTGTGGCTGAGACATAGTCTACAAGGGTAGGACCACTTCTGGTCAATGTATTCATGTCCATCCAACAAAGTCATCACCTAGTTACTTACATCATTAAAGTTGTAATAAGAGATCTAGAAGAAACGGACATGAATGAGTTTAACAGGGAATTGAACACAGGCTGCTGGTCAGGAAAGATTTCCCCAAGGCCCTGGTAATGGTCTAAGACCTAGAGGATGAGGACTTTGGACCAATGAAATTAGATAAATGTGAGGAAGAGGGTCCCAGGCCCAGGAACTAGCTCTTTCTTATGAGGGCCCTGAAGACAAAGGACCCAGAGAGATCTAGAAAAGGAAGGAAGGCCATTGTCAGGGAAGCAAAGTATGGAAGAGAAAGGGGAGAGAAATCAGGAATGTCCCACACACATAATGCCAGTACCTTACAAGGTCTTCATCTTCTATCTTTCAAGTTCATCTATGAACTGCTATGAAGTGGATTGTCCAAGGAGAACTCAGGGTTATAAACTTTAATTCTATGTCAGACAGATCAGATCAGATCATATCAGTCGCTCAGTCGTGTCTGACTTTTTGCGACCCCATGAATCGCAGCACACCAGGCCTCCCTGTCCATCACCAACTCCCGGAGTTCACTCAGACTCACGTCCATCGAGTCGGTGATGCCATCCAGCCATCTCATCCTGTCGTCCCCTTCTCCTCCTGCCCCCAATCCCTCCCAGCATCAGAGTCTTTTCCAATGAGTCAACTCTTCGCATGACGTGGCCAAAGTACTGGAGTTTCAGCTTTAGCATCATTCCTTCCAAAGAAATCCCAGGGCTGATCTCCTTCAGAATGGACTGGTTGGATCTCTTTGCAGTCCAAGGGACTCTCAAGAGTCTTCTCCAACACCACAGTTCAAAAGCATCAATTCTTCAGCGCTCAGCCTTCTTCACAGTCCAACTCTCACATCCATACATGACCACAGGAAAAACCATAGCCTTGACTAGATGGACCTTTTTTGGCAAAGTAATGTCTCTGCTTTTGAATATGCTATCTAGGTTGGTCATAACTTTCCTTCCAAGGAGTAAGCGTCTTTTAATTTCATGGCTGCAGTCACCATCTGTAGTGATTTTGGAGCCCAGAAAAATAAAGTCTGACACTATTTCCACTGTTTCCCCATCTATTTCCCATGAAGTGATGGGACCGGATGCCATGATCTTCATTTTCTGAATGTTGAGCTTTAAGCCAACTTTTTCACTCTCCACTTTCACTTTCATCAAGAGGCTTTTGAGTTCCTCTTCACTTTCTGCCATAAGGGTGGTGTCATCTGCATATCTGAGGTTTCTCCTGGCAATTTTGATTCCAGCTTGTGTTTCTTCCAGTCCAGCGTTTCTCATGATGTACTCTGCATGTAAGTTAAATAAACAGGGTGACAATATACAGCCTTGACGTACTCCTTTTCCTATTTGGAACCAGTCTGTTGTTCCATGTCCAGTTCTAACTGTTGCTTCCTGACCTGCATACAAATTTCTCAAGAGGCAGATCAAGTTGTCTGGTATTCCCATCTCTCTCAGAATTTTCCACAGTTTATTGTGATCCACATAGTCAAAGGCTTTGGCATAGTCAGCATGAATGTAAATTCTGGCTCTTCAGGTTATGAGCTGTGAGCTCTCAGAGTAGTTATGTAAACAGTAGCCATACTATGCTATATATGCACCTGAATTTAAACACTTGTGGACATGCTTAACATGAATAAAGGCATGTCGTTGGGTAAATAATAAGTGTTCAGGTCAACTGAAGGCTGTACTCTGTGCGTGTAAAGATAAATACAATATTGACTGTCACTTGTGTCACATGACAGCAGTGTGATTTGAGAACATTGGAGAACATTTCATATGCAAAGATGGAGTGAAGGGTCAATAGAAGTAGGGTCAGGAAACCAGGACTAGAGTAGGAAAATCATTTTAAAAAATCACAAAACTATCATCTACAATGAGGCCCAGAGCCCTGGGAACCAAGAAACTTGGTCTAAAGACTCAAAAACAGAAACGAAGCGTTAGTCTGGCTTGAACTTCTGAATGGTGGGGAGTCATTGAAGGTATTAGAGAGTCATATCTATATGAGACTGTATCACAGATATAGTCATATCTGTGATGGAAAAAGGTGTCACTAAAAATGTACCTAGTGAATGCAGAAGGGAGAAGCTGAGTGTAAGAGACGAACTAGACATTTATAGCAGTAGTCTATGCTGGTGGATGATGATAATTTTTGATAAAAATTAGTTCCTCATTAGACAAATTATACAAAACTCTTAAGACTGTGAGCAAACTGCAGGGCATGCTGAAATCCTGAATTCAAAAGATTGAAATAAAGGAGAGATCAGGAATGGAAGAGGTGAGCAAAGGGCCCAGAGAGGAGACAGTACCAAAAAGGAAGAATTGAGTGAGCTCTTCAGTCCTCTATGGAAGATGAGCAGAAGATGCTGCACGCTAAAAGACGCCTATAAGATTTAGGAAATAAGTGGTCCCTGGAGATCTTGGATAGAGCAGTTTTAGAGGAGGTAGAAGGACCAGAACCATATTGTGGATGGATGATGCATAAGTGGGAGGTAGAGATGTAAAAGCAGGTACATGATATGGAACATGATGGAAACCATGGCTGGAGCTTTGATTCCCTCTGACCATGTTTCTTTCACTTTTCTAGTCCCCTCCTCGGAGAAGGCAATGGCAACCCACTCCAGTACTCTTGCCTGGAAAATCCCAGGGACAGAGGAGCCTGGTAGGCTGCAGTCCATGGGGTCGCTAAGAGTCGGACACGACTGAGTGACTTCACTTTCTCTTTTCACTTTCATGCATCAGAGAAGGAAATGGCAACCCACTCCAGTGTTCTTGCCTGGAGAATCCCAGGGATGGGGGAGCCTGGTGGGCTGCCATCTATGGGGTCGCACAGAGTCGAATACCACTGAAGCGACTTAGCAGCAGCAGCAGTCCCCTCCTACTTGCCAACAGTTTTGATACAGTCTGAATTTTCTCTAACAAGCTTTCTCCTATTGTCTTTTGTTACATACTCTCCTCCTGCCCTCTTTCTTTCTTTCTTCCTTTCTTGTTGCCCTCTTTGCTCCTACATTCTCTCCCACTTGAGCTGCTCTGTAGACTTACAGTCAGAACTGCCTGTTTGTTTAGAGTTGTTTCATTTTCTCTTGCCACCTTTTACTCCCTCATCTACAATAATGCGGTAACTTTCTCTCAAGTCTCCACTGTGGCTGTCTTGTTTTAATCAAGAAGTAAAACAAATTTTTGATGAAGGTGCAAAGACCATTCAATAAGGAGAGAGTAGTCTTTTCAACAATGATGTTGGGACAACTGGATATCCACAGGCAGAAAAATACTAAAATCAGGCCTCTACCTCAGACCATATGCAAAAATTAACTCAGGAACTTGCCTGGCAGCCCCGTGTAACCACTCTGTGCTCTCAGTGCAGGGGGTGCAGGTTTAACCCCTGGTTGGGGAACTAAGATCCCACATGCCATGGGGCATCAATTCAGTTCACTTCAGTCACTCAGTCATGTCCAACTATTTGTGACCCCATGGACTGCAGCATGCCAGGATTCCCTGTCCAACACCAACTCCTGAAGCTTACTCAAACTCATGTCCATCGAGTCGGTGATGCCATTGAACCATCTCATCCTCTGTCATCCCCTTCTCCTCCCATCTTCAATCTTTCCCAGCATCAGGGCCTTTTCCAATGAGTCAGTTCTTTGCATCAGGTAGCCAAAGTATTGGAGTTTCACCTTCAGCATCAGTCCTTCCAATGAATATTCAGGACTGATTTCCTTCAGGATGGACTGGTTGGATCTCCTTGCAGTCCAAGGGACTCTCAAGAGTCTTCTCCAGCACCACAGTTCAAAAGCATCAACTATTTGGCACTCAGCTTTCTCACATCCATACATGACTACTGGAAAAACCATAGCTTTGACTAGACAGACCTTTGTTGGTAAAGTAATGTCTCTACTTTTGAATATGCTGTCTAGGTTGGTCATAACTTTTCTTCCAAGGAACAAGTGTCTTTTAATTTCATGGCTGAAGTCACCATCTACAGTGATTTTGGAGCCCCCCAAAATAAAGTCTGTCACTGTTTCCACTTTTTCTCCATCTATCTGCCATGAAGTGATGTGACCAGATCCAAAAATAAATACATAAATAGTAATAATGATAAGATAAAACAATAATTTTAAAAATTATCAATATGGATCAAAGACTTAAATGAAGAAGCTGAAACTATAAAATAAGTAGGAGAGAACATGGAAATAAACTTCAGTGACCTTGGGCTAAGTCACCAAAAGCTCAGTGACTGAAACAAAGATTAAAACATTGGACTTTATTGAAAGTAAAACTTTTGTGCTTCAAAGGACATCAAGAAAGTGAAAAAACAACACAAAGAACGGGATAAAATATTTAGAAATGATATATTTGATTAAAAAACATTTATCTAGAATACATAGAGAATCCTTACTACTCAATAACGAAAAGAAAAATTGCCCAATCTAAAAAGAGGCAAAGGACTTTTCTCCAGATAAGATATACAAAGGGCCAATAAGTTCATGACAGATTATCAATATTACTAGCCATTAGGGAAATGAAAATAAAACCCACAATGAGAGACCACTTTATACCCACTAGGGTGGCTATAATCTAAATAACAGACAAGAACAAGGGTTGACCAAGATGAGGAGAAATTATAGCTTACATGTGACCCTGGTGGGAATGGAAAATGGTATAGCTGTTTGGAATGCAATCTGATAGGTTTCCTCAAAATGTTAAACAGAGTTACTATATGACCTAATAATTCCACTCCTGTGTATATAACAAAAAGAAATAAAAATGTATGTCTACAGCAAAACCTATATATTAAGTTGGCCAAAAGTCCATTCGGATTTTTCCATAAATGGAAACATTATGCTAAATGAAATGAGGGCAGCACAAAAGATCACATATTGCATGATTCTATTTACATGAACTATCTGGAATAGGCAAACCCATAGAGACCAAGCAACCAAGTGGCTGCCTAGGAATGGGGGGCATAGAAGGAGGAACACAGTGAGGAGTTTGTGCGAGGCAGGGAAGTTATGGCTGAGAGTTATGGGGGTTTGGCGGGGGTGAAGGCTTTAGATAGTGATGATGGTTGTACAGCTTTAAGAATATACTAAAAACCACTGATTCGTACACTTTAAATGGCAAATGATGATAGTTTAATTATACCTCAGTTAAAAAGTGTAAAAGAGGAGGAGAAAAAGGCAGAAGAGAAGAAGAATAAAGAGAATAAAGAGGAAGGGACAGAGAAGGAGAGAGAGAAGGAAAGCTGCAAATGTTAAATGTAGAATTACCAGACAGTAGTAAAGAAGGACCATGAGTTCCAAGAATTCAGGAAAATGACTGGAAGGTAAGCTGGCCATCTCTTCAATAAAGATTAGATTCACTGAAACTCCAGACTCATGTGGTCCTTTCAACTCATCACCCTGATGACAGGGATTGTCTTAAACTGTACTCACCAACTACCTGTTCATTCATAACATAACACTGAGCTTTTGCACACCATGCTGTGGGGGCTATAGGTTTGGATAGATAATTTGATGTGCCCTAGACCAGGTGGTGTGTGGTCCCCAGACTTTTTCTAAAATTATATGGTTTAAATCTGGAAAGAATTTTCAACAATTAGAGCATGCACTCACACAATAATAATCATCATGGAGTAATAACTAATTTTGACATAGCATAAAATAAATATTCAGCTAGGATGACCTATTTCTCTTCTGAACTTCTCTACGCTTGAATTTCAACTCTGTCTGTGGTCTTAACTGCACCCTCTCTTCTATTATGCTACTTTAAGGTCTGGATTGTTCTACTGATAGATCAGAAATCCTTCAGTGAAGAATCATCACTGTCTGCTGGGGGCCTAGCCCAGGACCTGCCAACAGTATCTTGGGCTCTGTTTATGGGTGGACAAATCAATGAACCTCCAATTCCACTTGGAATTGGACAGAGGACACATATAAAGAACTGAAAGAAAAAAAAATATATATAAGCATGTTACTGATCTCAGAAGCGAAGGGAATTTGTAGCTTCTGCCCTTCCTGTTTCCAAAGCCTGTTTCCCAGAGACAGAGTCACAGTCCTCTCCTACACTGGGGCGGCTTCTGTTACTGTTTTTGAACAGCTATGGCATGGTGCACAATTGAACCCTGTTCCCTTTACACTAGGTAGATTTTGGAAATTGTTGAAAACTCTGGTTGGTCTTAATGTTTAACCATCCAGAAGCAGTTGACTTCCTCTACAGATGTTCTTTGAAACACAGATGAATCCAGAATTCAGGATGTAGATGAGTCATTTTCTTTCTGGATCTCCCATGGCCTCCTTGAGAGTACTTCATACGAGGCCGCTACAAACCCCAGTGTCAGAGCTCTCCATGGCTTCCTCCCACAGAGAGGCGCGTTCAAGGGAGTCCTGTGGGGTGTGAGTTGTTCAAGGGGAAAGCTAAGCTTTGTACATGATTTAAAGAGCCCCGGAAATCTGTGAAGCTCTTCTGCTGCTGTTGCCTATGTTCATAGACTTTGGTACTGTCTGCTTTCTCATCCCATAGCAGGCAGAAAATATTTTCAGAAATTTTTTGTTTCCACACAGAAATGGTATTTAGATTTTACTTTTGGAGAGGGGAATTCAGAATTCTGTGGAAGAATTGAAATGCATCCATTACACTTTAAGATATCTTTAGAAATATAATGTCCATTAGGTTACAGGAAGAATTGTGACTTCTCCAAGATTTTGTTTGCTCACAACTTATCACATTGGATATTTTTTTTCTTTCATTCCAATAATATGTGCCAACAACTTGTAGGATCACAAAGTGCATTTTCAGGCTGCCCTCAATTACTGCTCACCAGATGACTATGAACTTCATTTCAGGGACGAAGAAAGAGGCTGAAAATGGTGTTGTGACCTCCTGATATCACACACAGGTGACAAGAGACCAGGACACCAAAATCAGTAACCAGGCTTTGGATTGTATAACTTCTACTTAACCTCCCACATTATCCCACTATACTTAGGTGTTTGAAGGCCAGATCCCCAGGGGAGAAAAGCATAACAATTTGAGGACATATTTTCCAAAATTAATATTGACAGGGAAAAAATTAGCCTCGAAATGGGAAGAGGAGGCATATGGTGGGTTTCAATCTCTCTCTATTTGGTTCGTAATCCCATTTCCCTTCTGATCACAGAGCAGAGGCTTCTTCTGCCTCAGACTGAATGCACAGATAATGGGAACCCCAGGATTTGGGTCTAGGATTCAACAAACATTCTACCATAACCAAGGTTCACTGCTTTCCATGCTGGCATAAAATGGAAATGCTCTAACATTCCCATATGCAAACAACTTGCCAAAACAGTGTTGTGTTTCAAAAGCCATGTTCCGAACAGAGACAAGATCTCAGTACAAGCTGTGGGAGCAGGGTGAATTTATGGAGCAGAAAGTATGGGCTGAGGAAGAGATCAGCTCAGTAACAGTTTACTGGCCTTGCTGTTCTCTTAAGAGCCACGAATGGTAGTGGACTGGGGCAATGGAAGTAAACCCAGCTTCACTTAAAGCAGTAGCATGAAATTGGTTGCAATAAAATTATGCATTAAGTGTGCATTATGTTTAATAAGACTGGATTGCACTTCCCATGTTTACTCTGTGACTATTGAGGCTGATCCAATTTTCTAAAGTTCTCCAATTGGTTCACGAACGAGTTTCCGGCCAGAAGGTCAAATTTCCCTTGCTGTTATTATATGTCTCTATTACTTTACTATGGCATTTACACTTTATATTCATTACTTTTTTTTTTTTCTGTCTCTTGAACCTTCCCTGTTCCAAAATGTTCCCTGTAGATGGCCCGTTTGACACAAATTAGAACAACCTTGATAGCTGTCAACTGGAGACTATTTGAGAACAAAAGGACATTACTGCAAAACAGTACTGGAGGTAATTTCTTGTGCTTTCTCTGAAGGCTTCTTAATGGCCTTTGAGAAATTATACAATTCAGATCTGCAACCCGGAGACAAAAGAATGAATGTTGGACAGCCTAGGAAGCGTACGACTTGGTCTTTAGATTCTACTGTCCAGGGGTTGGAATATTATCATTAGAAAGTAGCAACATCTATTTTCATTTCATCATATGTATATTTATTAATTCATCTAATTAGCAAACATTCATGGAGAATCTACTATGTTCCAGATACTGTGAATGTGATGGGAATGTACACCAATTAATAAGGCATGATCCTATTCTAATTTTATGGTCTAACAGGGATGGGATGTAGGGAGATTGATACATAAAGATATAATCTCAAGACAGTGAGATAAATGACATATTAGAAGAAAGAATGCAATGCTATGGCAGCAATAAGGAAGGATAATTAGTTTTTCTGGTGGAGAATAAATAGCCTTGGCAGAAAAGGTGAAACCATTTTATTTAAAAAATGGAAAAGGAGAAATGAAGGACATACTGAGCAGAGAGAACGGCATACGCAAGGCAGGAAGATGTGAAAGAGGATGGTATATTTGGGAAATCGCAAGTAGATTTCAAGGGGCCTTAAATGGCACAAGGGTTGGGATGGAATATGAAATAATAGGAAATGAAGCCAAGGGTGAGGAAGGCTTAATTCAATGACAGTGAAGGTCTAGATATTACCCCACAGTCCTGGAGGATTCACTGACAAATTCTCCCAAATTAAAGTCGGTCTTTTATGTCTCAAAACTGGTTTAAATTGAGTGAAAAATAAGTAGGGCCCTTTTTAAACATCTTTCTGGAAGAATACACTGCATGTGCTCAGTCACTCAGTCGTGTCTGACTCTTTGCGACCCCATGGACTGTTGCCCACCGGGCTCCTCTGTCCATGGGCTTCTCCAGGAGAGAATACTGGAGTGAGTTGCCATATTCTTCTCCAGGGATCTTCCCGACAAGGGATCAAACCCATGTCTTCTGTGTCACCTTTCATTGGTAGGCAGATTCTTTACCACTGAGACCTTGGGAAGTTCCAGAATACATTGAGGGGAATGTAAAATAGCACATGGCCGATACATATTTTTGTATACATTATGCAATATATATGCATGTGATTCAGTCATATGCATATAATAGGCATGTATTTGTACTTGGTTCCAAACAGGAAAAGGAGTACGTCAAGGCTGTATATTGTCACCCTGTTTATTTAACTTCTATGCAGAGTACATCATGAGAAACGATGGGCTAGAAGAAGCACAAGCTGGAATCAAAATTGCCAGGAGAAATATCAATAGCCTCAGATATGCAGATGACACCACCCTTATGGCAGAAAGTGAAGAGGAACTCAAAAGCCTCGATGAAAGTGAAAGTGGAGAGTGAAAAAGTTGGCTTAAAGCTCAACACTCAGAAAACGAAGATCATGGCATCTGGTCCCATCACTTCATGGCAAATGGATGGGGAAAAAGTGGAAACAGTGTCAGACTTTATTTTGGGGGGCTCCAAAATCACTGCAGATGGTGATTGCAGCCATGAAATTAAAAGACGCTTACTCCTTGGAAGGAAAGTTATGACCAACCTAGACAGCATATTCAAAAGCAGAGACATTACTTTGCCAACAAAGGTCCATCTAGTCAAGGCTATGGTTTTTCCAGTGGTGAGAGTTGGACAATGAAGAAAGCTGAGTGCCGAAGAATTGATGCTTTTGAACTGTGGTGTTGGAGAAAACTCTTGAGAGTCCCTTGGACTGCAAGGAGATCCAACCAGTCCATTCTGAAGGAGATCAGCCCTGGGATTTCTTCGGAAGGAATGATACTAAAGCTGAAACTCCAGTACTTTGGCCACCTCATGCGAAGTGTTGACTCATTGGAAAAGACTCTGATGCTGGGAGGGATTGGGGGCAGGAGGAGAAGGGGACGACAGAGGATGAGATGGCTGGATAGCATCACTGACTCGATGGACATGAGTCTGAGTGAACTCCGGGAGTTGGTGATGGACAGGGAGGCCTGGCGTGCTGCGATTCATGGGGTCGCAAAGAGTCGCACACGACTGAGCGACTGAACTGAACTGAACTGATATGTATTTTATTTTATTACTTTAAATTTTTATTGGAATACAGTTATTTTATAATGTGTTAGTTTCTACTATATGGCAAGGTGAATCAGCTATATGTATACATATATCCACTCTTTTGTGGATTTCCTTTCCATTTAGATCACCACAGAGTACTTAGCAGAGTTCCCCGTGCTATGCAGTACGTTCTACTTTACACATTGTATTACTAGTTTATACATGTCAGTCTCAATCTCGCCTTTATCCCACCCCCTCTTTCCACCTTGGTATACAAACATTCATTTTCCACTTCTGTGTCTCTATTTCTGCTTTGTAAATAAGATCAAATATACCAATTTGTATATGTATTGTAGATTTATACATGTGCCTTATAACATGGGCTTGATAGTACTCTACTGTGACCTTTTAAATAGTCATGGAGTTGAACCATGATGAATTAAAGGGTATTGTTTTTACTGTCCCACTGTAAACAGCTCTAAAATTGAACATATAGACATTGGACACCAAAGAGTTCAGAACTCTAATTTTAAGAGGAGGGCAACATGTAAGGTGAGCTCCACATTCATCCTAGGTTTCTGCCTGGGAGTATTTTTTAAACTTCTGCCCACAGAAGTGGAGCCAAACAGAAAGCATCAGTCTCCCTAGGCAACGCGTAACATAGATCAGAATTCTGCTATGGTAGTTAAGTTTGCAAGGCAAGGTACTAGAGGAAGAAAACTATACAGACAAGGACCTCTAGAAAATTTCACAAAGTCCTACATTGTCTGTGAAATGGTATAAGAACAAAAAAAAAATTTTTTTATAAGTGTAAATTAAGTCTGTAGATAAATTCAAATGGAGTTCTTAAAAAAAGTGCATTTGATTTGTCCCTTGCTTTATCCTTTAGCCAACTTTCAGATTCAACTCTCCCAAACTTTCTTTGCCAGAGTCAGATAGTCCCTTCTTTAATGTCCTAAAGCATGTTTTATAATCTTTCCTAATCCCTCTATAATGCTGCATTGTGCACTGCATGTGGTTATTCATGCAAATGCTTATTTTTCACACTATGCTGTGGGCTCCTCCAACTCCGCATCCCCAGAGGTCAGTGGCTGGAACAAATAAATGATGGATAGATGGATGGAAGGATGGATGAAAAATTTTCTGCCCACGCTTGCCACAATGGTCCAACCAAAAAGACTAAAAAATAAAAAGAGACAGATTTATATTCCTCTCCAAAAGAGGGAGCAATAGTTAATATCACCTGTCTAACTCTCAGTAATAGCAAACTTAGGCAATTTAAGTTAGTGCCAGATAAATCCTTAGCTTGCTGAATATATTTTTATCTAAATAATTTATGAAATTACTTATAAAATAATAATTCTTAACATCTTGCTGTATTTATTTTATATCTCTACATACATATAGGTATTTATTTTTTGCTAAAAGTAATTTACAGACATTATGACTCTTTACCCCTAAATATTTCACTCTGCATCCCCTAAAATTAAAAGCATTAATTAATTTTACCCCAATACCATTATTTCATCCAAAAAATTAATAATCATTATCTAATGACTAGTCTATATTCAAAATTTTCCAAACTGATCCTAAATTATATTACATGGTTTTTTTTTTCCTTTTTTCAAACTAGGGTCCATGAGGGCTTCTAGATCACTTTTTTGACCTAGATTTGATTTGTTTGATTATTTGATTTTTAGGTCACTTTTATTTCTTTTCCTCTACAAAAGTCCCCACAGAAACTTTCTTTCATGACACACTTCTTGGAGATACCACGTCAGTTGTCATCAAAATATCCACGTTCTGACGCTGTCTCATGGTTTCTTCATGGTGTCGTTTAACAGCTTCCTCAACTATCTGTGTTTCCTCTGCCCCAGAACTAAAGCTAGACACCTGATTAAGTTCAAGTTACAAACAGTTTTTTTTTTTGCAAAAATACATCAGTGATGATGCTGAGTATTCCATATTCCTTCAGAAAGCACATTATGTCAGGCTGCTCTGTGAAGAGTGATACTAAATTCCATCACTCCATTATAAAGGATGAGATTTTTACTTTACTGGGAGCAATGAATCTCAACAGGAGCATTTAGCAGAGTTATCATCTGTGATGTGCCTAGGTGCCAGGCAATGTGTTAAATTTCTATCTCTTAAAACAATCTCGTATGGTAAAGATAATGCTCTCCATCTAAAGACAAAGAAACCAAAACTCTGGAAGGCTGACACCTTGCCCAACAAGAGAATCTCTTCTGAAGCCATATCCCCTACAACACTGATGTGTGTATAAGGATAGGGAGGGGGTTCTGGTTCTTAATCTATTTCTTTGGTTCAGTTCAGTTCAGTCGCTCAGTCGTGTCCGACTCTCTGTGACCCCATGAATTGCAGCATGCCAGGCCTCCCTGTCCATCACCCACTCCTGGAGTTTACTCAAACTCATGTCCATCGAATCGGTGATGCCATCTAGTCATCTCATCCTCTGTCGTCCCCTTCTCCTCCTGCCCCCAATCCCTCCCACCATCAGGGTCTTTTCCAATGAGTCAACTCTTCGCATCAGGTGGCCAAAGTACTGGAGTTTCAGCTTTAGCATCAGTCCTTCCAAAGAAATCCCAGGGCTGATCTCCTTCAGAATGGACTGGTTGGATGTCCTTGCAGTCCAAGGGACTCTCAAGAGTCTTCTCCAACACCACAGTTCAAAAGCATCAATTCTTCAGCACTCAGCTTTCTTCACAGTTCAACTCTCACATCCATACATGACCACTTATAAAAAAAGTAACAATATTTTTCCAAAATCAGTGGCTGATGCAAATTTAGTCCCTAAAATGTGAGACAAAACTTGTCATTCATGTTTTGACTCTTCAAAGTTGTCCTTATGATGTTCTTATTGAACATTCAGATTATCTTGAAAACAAAGTAAAACTACAAATTGATTCTTATTGAAAACCCATAGACCCTCTTATTTGAGGAAAACTGATTTTATAATATCTTGAGTAACCTGTATAACACACAAGGTAATCATAAGACTATTTTAATTTTAACAAATATCTTACATCAAATTTTAAAATCAATAGTTGAAGCTTTATCACTAAATAATCTTTCAAAGTAGCTTTAAGTATTTTACTTATTAAAAACCTGTCTTACAAATAGTTCTCCATTTTTATTTTTATTTTTTAATTTAAATTTATTTATTTTAATTGGAGGCTAATTGCTTTACAATATTATATTGGTTTTGCCATATATCAACATAAATCTACCACAGGTGTACACGTGTTCCCCATCCTGAACCCACCTCCCTCCTCCCTCCCCGTAAATGTGATTGTTCTTAATAGAACTCAACTTTTTATTTTACATAGATATTAGCATTATTTTGTAATTTTGGAAACATATCTTCCCACTTGAACTTGGTGGACAAGGATGCAGGAACATGGGTGAGAAAACCTTTTCTCTCACAGCTATGAACCTTGTGGAAATTGACAAGTATGTCCACCTCAGGTTTTCATGACAATAAAAGTATTTGTTTCATTGCTACTCTTTTGCTCCATTCTCTTCCATCTCGAGTGGAAGGAAAACATCCAACCTTTCAGAGACAACGTTTCTTGCACTTTCACTTCACATGAACTCTTCCCCTAAAGAGCAGTGCCTCTGAGCTGGGAGTATGTGGGGTCCTGGGAGAACACCCAGGATAGAAGACAGAGAACTCACAAAGGGCGACTGTTGGCTGAAAAGGAGATAATTACTATCATGTGAGAATTTATATACTTATTTTGCATTTAATAAATGTATTTAGACTCAGATTGGAAAATACCAGAATTGTCTACACTCCCTGTCTGCACCTCATACTAAATTCCCTACAGTCCGGCTTCTACCATCATCAACTTCATTTAAAACTGCTTAGTCCTTACAACTCGCTTTCTCTGTAGCATCTCATCATGTCTCACGTTCTTCCCTTGGCTCTCTCTCTTCCCTTGTATTACATTACACTCCATTCTCCTGTTTCTGTGATCCTTCCTCTGTATCTCTTTTGCCAGAATTCTCATTCTCTGCCCATACTGCACACATTGGTATTCCCCACGGTGATGTCCTTGGCTATCTCCTCAATTTGCTTGCTCATTCTCAGTGATTTCACCACCCCTGTGGCTTCAACCATGGCTTGTATTTGGATGAGTCCCAACTCTATCCGGGGAATACAAATCCCATACCTCTCTTCTGGGCAACAGACCCATATACATGACATCCTATGGTATATCTTCACTGGATATCCCCAAGGAATCTCAGACTAGGGGATGTACCCCAATCTAAACTTAGCACATCCCTTCTTCTATCCCCCAACCTGCTCCTCCTCCTTTATTCCTCATCTGCTTGAATGTAGTACCCTCTCATCCCCCCAAAGCTAGAAATGAAGGCTTCATCCTTGAATCTCCCACCCTACCCCACATCATGTAAATCACCAAGTCCTGTGGGACTATTACTTAAATCCTCTTTTGTCCTTTTCCTTCTTTTCTTACCAATAACCTCCTGCCTTACTCCATTTGGGGGCTGGATTTCTGCAAGTTTCCTAACTGATGTTTCTGTCTCATTCTCCGGCCCCTCCCCCACTTGCAACTATCTCTTTTCGATGTCCAGGGAGTCTCCCTAAATTACAGATCTGCATATGGGATTCCTCTACATAAAACATTTCCTGGACTTCTTCTTGCCATTGGATAAGGTTGGAATTCTTTAGCTTAGCATAAAAGGTCCTTTGTGATCTGGTTCCTGTCTCCTTTTCCAGTATCATATCTCAGTGCTACTTCTCTTAATCACACAGAAATACATATTCTTGGAATGCAAGTGCCTTCTTTTTGTTTCTACGCTTTTGCACATACTGCTCACTTTTACTGAAGTGTCCTTCCTGACCTTTCTCAGCTAACTCACATATGTCCTTCAAGACTAAGCTCAGACATCACCATATCCAAGAAGCTTAGCAGGTCATTTATTTTGGCCACTGTCCCATCTACAGATTTGCAGTCCCAAGTAATTAAATGTTTTGCCTATCTTTAGCAATGATTGATCAACTTTAAAATGTTGGGTCCTTACAGTACATGTGTTTACTTAATATGTATAAAGATATTTTAACTCTCTTTCCTAATTAGCACTTTGCTATTTGTAGTTAAAGGAGTCTAACTCTCAGCCTAACAGGCCTGGCTGGGTGCTAGATTCCATGCTAACTCTTATCTACACACATCTATGGAAAGCTAAGTGCTGCCCACATTTCTAAGCCATTCGTCCAAGAAACACTGTCACATATAGGTAGGCAAGTTGTACACTACGTATATTCACAATAGAAATATGTCCCAATCTCTCCTCCATGGCAAATGATCAGCTGAATGCCAAATGCTACCATATGCTCCAACCACAGTCAATGGATTGGGTCACCTTGCATGGTGGGGTTGCTGAGTTTTAGCCTATGCTGGCATTTCTCTAGGGAATAACATTTTGGTTAGAACATTAGCTAATAGCTAGTCCTCTCAGGTATCTGCCCTATGGGTAGCAAGAGGTGATATGCATGTTAAAAAAAAAAAAGAGAGAGATAAAAAAACTTGCACTTGAGAATCAGCCAGATTTGGATTTGAATTTTTGCTCTGCCAATTGTGTAGTCCTAAGAAACCTCTTAGATCTCTTTGATCCTCATTCCCCTTCTTCATCGGATATTAACAATTAACTTATAGGGACTCCATAGTAATAAATAAGTTATGTAGACCACCAAGCACTGATCCTGATCAGTTTGTTTTTTCCTTCTTCCCAACAAACTCTCAGCCTCTGTGGCACAAGCGATCATAAATCAGGACACACATTGTCTACTGACTCATTCTAAGTGTCCATTTCATCTAGGCGTCTATAACATCCAGGGCTCAAAAGAATAAAATGGATATTAGTCAGAAACCCTCAAGTTACATACCCTGAGTTCAGAGAAGAGAAACTTCAGCCAAAATCATTGCCACTTACATTTTTTGGTTTTGCTGGATTTCTTCTTACTACTGCTTACCTGATTGTTTAGTATTTTTTGTTGTGTGAATTCTCAACAAATATCTCATTTCTCTTTTAGCTGATATTGTTTCTCTCACTGCTGATGTTGCTATGAATGTCGGGATTGGTTTATTGGAGAAGTGAGGGACTCTAGGATTCTCTTGTCTACAATACTTCTAGTTATTTGAAAAAACTCAACACAGTAGCTCAGGCTAGAGATTCTTGAAGCCATAATGTCTACAGGATCAAAGACGGCATTTGGAAACAATAGGTAGCAGTGTTTCTGAAATTACTTCCTCCACATTCTACCTCCCATAATTTTATGTATGTATGCATTTGATGTGTGTATGTTAAAGTATGCTTATGTGTGCTGCAGTCCATGGGGTCGCAAAGTGCAGGACATGACTGAGCAACTGAACTGACGTTATTGAGAAGGCTGGATGTGGGGTTGATAGCATGTTTTAATGAGAGATGAAATGTATTTCTTCTATGGAGAGAATAGCTATCGTTTCTTTGGACTTGTGTTCAAGGTAAATCTTTGAACAATTCACTAAAGAAAACATAGCAAGATTTATAATAGTTAAATTTTCTCAGAGGAAAAATCCACATCTCCCAGGCAGACTACACTGTCACACGCAAGGTGGAAACTGACATACGTTAACATCCAAAAGGCTGTGGTCTAAGGAAAGAAAAAAAAAAAAACAAGAGACAAAACCGAGAAGCAAGGAAGTAATGGGCTTTTCTAGCCAGTTGGATTGTTTATGTCAACCTCAATCTTGATTCCACACTTAGCATGAAGAGACAATGAGCTCACAGGAAAGGAAATGGATTTGCTGGGATGGAGGAAATGAATTGGAATCCCACCCCCTAGCATTTTGGCAGTCACTAGCTTGTTTACAAATAGTCCAGTTCTCTCTCCCCGGCTCATGGAAGGATTGAATTTTCCACCCACTTAGAGTTAGCTGTGGTCTAAGTCTGGTCAATGAAACGTGAGCACAGTCAGGTGAATCACTTCTGAATGGCAGATTTAAGAGTTGATGGATTCTCTTTTCTCATTGCCATGGTAATGGCCATTGCACCAATTATAGCTGCCCTGTCAGTATGCAATCCAGACTGAGGACCATGATGATTTAGAGAAGGATTCCTGATGGACCCTCAACTCTACACTTCTCATGAGAGGGGATTAAACTTTTATTATTTGATGTCTCATGGATTTGGGGGTTGTCTGTTACTGCCATGTCATCCAGTCTATGCAGACTGATGCAAGGCTTTCTGTAGACCACTGAACAAAATTTTTGCTTCTTTGAGCATCAGGTTTCTCATCTTCAAAATGGAAATAACTATAATAATAGCTACTCCCATCAACTCTTCCAAGGATCTAAAATTAGCATGTAAACTGTAAATCCTTTTAACATTGGCAAGTATCATCCCTGTCAGATTATCCATTATAAGGATGGAGGAATTTCCCTTCTCAAACTGACTTCAGAATATATTTCTTTCAAGGTTTGGCTTTGGATTATGAAGAGCAGTTTCAAGGATAATAAAAGCCTTCAATGAACTTTATCACCAGGCTTTCATTAAGGATCAAAATCCATTGCTTAAACACTGCCTAATAGAATCTAAGGCTTAAAACCAAAAAATTTGATAGTTGAAAGATTCCAGATCCAAGAGATTTTCATCCTATTGATCACTTGGCTACGAGCTGATAGAGCAGCACAGTGTTCCGCCAGACTATTTCTGTTCCCAAACCTAAGAGGATACCCTTTTATCTGCCAGAGTTCTGAGATGGCATGTTGAATTTGTTACAATATTGCTTCTCTTTTATCTTTTGATTTTTAAGCCATGGGACATGTGGGATCTTAGCTCCCTGACCAGGGATCGAACCCTCATCCCCTGCATTGGAAGGCAGTTTAACCACTGGACCTCTATGGAAGTCCCTGAGATGGCATGTGAATAATGAAGTACCTACCACCAGTGATACAACCAGGAAGCCTGAGCCTTCTGTGTTGCACAACTAACCATTCCTCTTCACCACCTCACTTCATCGCCCCACTCTTGGGTTTACTTCTTTACATTATATGTGTATGTCTGTGTCCCTTAGGAGACTGCAAAATCTCAGCTCATCTTTGGTCCCTGGGAGTGGTTCCTGCTATCGCATCTGTATTGGATGGTCACCAGATCAAAGCCTTTCCTGTAAAAGGGAAATTTACTATATCCCCAAACCTTTCTAACCATGAAAACAGACTTTTTTCTTCTTCTTCTTCTTTTTTTTTTTTAACCAGATCAGACCTTTTCAGAACTCTTAACCCCTGATCAATTCTCACCTCCTAAAATAAAACAGAATACCCCTGCACCCTCTCCTATGGAAATTAGAAAGGCAATCACCATGTTGACCTTTAATCTTCAGCGCTTTTCATGGGCTCTGCTGTCTAGATCCTTTATCATTTTTATCAGGCCCAGACCCTAGCTTTCACTGCCCATCTTAAAATATGGTGCTTAGACATATTCTATCAAGTAGAATGTAATTCCCTTGGGGGTGGAAATGACATCTATCATGGTATCACTGCCTAACAAAGTTTCTGGCTCATTATAGGGGCTCAATAAACGGGACTAAATAAGTGCATGAATATAAACAGTACCCCCAGACACAGTCTCACCCAGTTCATCTGAGACCGCCTCTTTTTTCATGACCGCAGGCTTCCTCTGTCCCACCAGTTCTCACTGCCACTTCCTGTCCTGTGTGTGACCACACAGGAAGGCGTCTGACTGTTCTCTGGGTCTTATCAGATCAGTAGACTCTGTCTGCGGGGCTAAACTCAGGCTCATCTTCCTAAGTACTTTGTGAAGCTGCTGAAACACCCCCAGGAACTGTCTCAGGACATACCACCTCCCTCGGCAACCAGGTGGGAAGCACAGTCTCACCTCAGCCTAAAATTTTCCATGAGGTCTGTTCCTGCTTCCTCCAGACTCACTTCATGTCACCTACCACCCACTTCCACCATGCATCTGTACTCCGATTGCCTTGTTCCTTGAAGACATCATGATTCTTCTTGTCTCAAGACCCTGGTGCATGCTCTTTCCTCTGCTCCAAAGGTTCTCTCTCAACCCCTTCACTCATCTGCACCCAAACATCATTTCCTCAGAGGAGTCATTCCTGACCCCAGACTAGAATTGGGTGTTATTTGATTTTCCTAGCATTGCACCTCTTTCCTACAGAGAAGGAATGGTGATTTATAATGACACATTCATTTATGTCTATTTCTAAGTTTCCTAAGGGCAGGGTAAGGACTTAATTTATTTTGATCATTTCTATGTCACAGTATCTAAAATAGCACCAAATTCATAGTAGGTACCCAAGAACTATTTGTTGGTAGAAGAAGTCAGCATCTCTCTTTCTAAACTCAAAAGCTCTGTGAGGACATAGGCCATTATTTTTTCAGATCACAGTATGCCTAAGGACCTGCACAGTAGCTGGTGCAAAATACGTATTCAATAATCATATGAAAAAGGGGAAGGATGGAGGGAAGGGATATTTAGGGAGTTTGGGACAGCCATGTACACACTGCTATATTTAAAATGGATAACCAACAAGGTCTTAACTGTATAGCATAGGGAACTCTGCTTAATGTTATGTGGCAGCCTGGATGGAAGGGGAGTTTGGGGGAAAATAGAACTCGTTTGTGTATGGCTGAGTCTGTTTGCTGTCCACCAGAAATTATCACATCTTTAATCGACTATACACCAATATAAAATAAAAAGTTTATTTAAAAATAAATTAAAAATTAAAACTTCCAACAAACAAAAGTCCAGGACCAGAAAAATAAGGAAAGAAGAGAAACTTTTTCCAATTGTTTATCTTTCTCTGAGAATCACAGATTTCTAACATCTTACATCTACTCTAGGGTTTGATATGACATATTTATATTTGATGCAGAATAAAACACAAAATATGTTTAACTTTAAAAAACCAATCATGTGAATAAATAAGGAAGGAAAATAGGATGAAGGGAAAGAAGAACAGACAGAAGAGACAAAATTAGCAATATAATCCCTTTTACCAGGGTTTCCCAGGTGGCTCAGTGGTAAAGAATCTACCTACCAATGCAGGAGACATGGGTTCAATCCCTGGATCAGGAAGATCCCCTGAAAGAGGAAATGGCAGCCCACTCCAGTACTCTTGCCTGGGGAATCCCATGGACAGAGGAGCCTTGAGGACTTCAGAGGAGCCTTGAGGACTTCAGGCCATGGGGTCACAAAAGAACTGGACACAACAGAGCAAATGAGCATGCACACACCCTCAAAAGGGTCTCAACTTGGCCAATAAATCATATGGTCACCATAGCTGTGTCTCACAATGTGTTATAGATATTTTTAGGTCAAAGAGCAAAGGATGAGAGAGAGTAGGTCTTGGAAAGTTACCATGTCTCTATAGGAGTCACAAGGCAGTTAGAAAGCCAGATAAGGATAATTCACATTCTGGTAGTTCTAGAAGATTCTCAAGGAGCCTTAGGGGTGTCCTCAGTCTCCAATGGGCTGCGTCTATCTAACTGCTTATGGGAGGCTCAGATCAGGAACTGGCCTGTTACATTAGTGGAAAAATCAAAATATCTCCTATCATTTCCCTGCCCCATTACACACAAGCACACACATGCACATGCACACACACACAAACACACACACACACAGTGAAGATGGAAGCAAAGAAGTATGTGACTTTTTCTATTTTCTCAAATCTCCAAAACTCAAGGCTTCCGACTTCAAACTTCTCATCCCATTCATATTCCCCAGGTTGAAACTGACATAAGTCTTAAAAGAGAGAGACATGTTTGAGCCCATATCTAAAGCAGTGAAAGCTGTTCTGCCTTGTTCCTCTAGCTCTCCTTATGGCAAAGTTTTCAAAGTTGAAATTCCGTGTTAGTTACCAAGCTTAACAGAAGACAGAGTCAATGCATAACCTTTACGTTCTATGAACTAACGTAGTTCTTGGAGTCCAAAATCTGTGTTCCAGTGTGCAATAAGTTTCTTTCCCAAAAGTTCTTATGACCCTGAACTTATCTTTCTATGGATTGTAATGATAGGTTCCTGTAGCTGGAGTCAGAGAGAGTGACTGAGATCCAACTCTTTCCACACCCTAGTATGAATTTTGCTGAGCACACTTAACAGGAACAAATACTTTCAGTGCACATGCAGGCACATGCATACACACATCCACAACCAATGTCTGTGTTTCTTTGTGTATATACACAAACACATGTACACACACACACACACACACCTGTATTCAGATTACACCACAATGCATATTTCCATAGGGATGGATGTTGCCACTCTTTATAGATGGATAGGATTCAACAAGCACATATATATATATGTTGATTTATGAATATTTACATAACATATTCATATATGAATTTATGTATTCACTCATTCATTCAACAAATAACCAAATGTCTCCTATGAGTCAGGCTCTATTCTAGAGGCTTGGAATATATCTGTGAACACACAAGACAAATATCCTTGCCCCTTCTAGAAATTACATTCCAGACTAGGGGGGACAATGTTACAGAGCAAACATAATAAATAAATTAAATGATATCTTAGAAGGTAAGTGCTACAATAGACTGAGATCAGAATGTGGCTGGAGTGGCTGGTTTGCAATTTTAAGCAGGATAATAGAGTGCTATGTAGATTTCATTGAGAAGCTGATGTTTGAACAAAGACATAGAAAGTGAGAGACTAGTCTACGTGATAGCTGTGGGGAAGGGTTTTCCAGTTATAACCACTGCAAAGACCTTGAGGTGACAATGTATCAGACGCTATGAAACAGCAAGGAATACCTTAGAATGTAAAGATGGAGGGAAAATATCTTATAGGGAATATGGTCAGAGAAATGCTGGAGACCAGATCATATAAAGCATATAGGTAATATACAAAGTGCTATGCATGTATATGGAGTACATGTACAGGCGTGTTTGAATTTTTAGTCTTTAATGTACTTAGCCTTATGTGTATTTTTCCTGTGTAAGTATGTTAGACACATACAGAAAATTATAAATTGTATATATATATTTGTGTGATATTCTTTTTATTTTGTCTAGATGTTCTATACCTATGATAGTGGGTATCCATTCATATATTTATTGTGCAACTGAATGTTGCTGTTATTCAGTTATTCAGTTACTAAATCATGTCCAACTCTTTGTGACCCCATGGACTATAGCCTACTAGGCTCCTCTATCCCAGGATTTCCCCAGCAAGAATACTGGAGTGGGTTGCCATTTCCTTCCCCAGGGGATCTTCCTGACCCAGGGATTGAACCCACATCTCCTGCTTGTCAGGTAGATTCTTTACCATTGAACCACCTGGTAAGCCCGCATTTGAATGTACATGTGAGTTTATGGACTAAAGTGGCACCCCATATACGTGTGTGTGTGTGTGTGTGTGTGTGCTTACGTACCACACTGGTGCACATGTCTACAGATAGTCATGTGTCACTGTAAATGATAGGAAAATCTCACACTTATACAAACTGTCTGCAAATTCATGGGCTTTCTCTGCAGGCATCTGGCAGAAGGCAGCTAGCCACGTCATTGCTCCTCACAAGAGAACCCCACCCTAAGGCAGAAAGCATGCTGAATGGATGAGGAGACAGGTCTTAAAAGACTGTGAGTCTTGAATCATGAGACTGGAGAAGACAGCAAAGCCATGAGCAGCTGAGAAAAATGCAAGGTTTTCTGACATCAATAAATTATTGACCTGATTCTGGCACTCAGTCATTTACCATGAGCATCAGAAGTGCCAGCCTGTTCTGTCAGATCCTACTAGAGAATTGCTTTTATCTTTCTTATACTTTTTCTTCCACTTGTTGCTGGCAAATAAATTGCTGATACACATGAATTTTAATTTGAGATTTTATTCTTAAAAAACAGTGTATAGGGTAAGATATAAGGTTGTTTTTTTTTTCTATTTTTCATACTTGTCAGAGTTGTAAACTTAAAGCCAAGTTAATTAAAGTCAATGGAGAATGTACTTTTTTTTATTAAACTTTCTCTTGCTATTGATTTTGCCCTTTCATACAAACAGTACAGACTTAGCCCTCAAAATCAAAAATACTGTAGAGCAAAGAAAAGGAATAATCAAGCTCCCAAGGTGATTTACAAACTCTGACACAGGATTTCAGAGGTGGCTAGGATTTCAGGGGTGGCTGAACTGGCAAAATGTTGAGAAACTAGGTCAGCTAAGGACAGACAGACCCAGCTGTGAGCCAGCTGAAATTTGTGAGGCCAAGTTCCCAGGTACATTTGGCTTATAAAAGCTGTGGTTTCTTCACAGTACAAACATCTGGACCATTGCAACAGTCCTAATTTTTATTCCCACTTTCAGTCTATTCCCTCCAATCCATTTTCTATCTGGGATGTGGATGCATCTTCCCAAGGCATAATTCTGATGATATCATTTGTAAGCTGAAAACTTTCAATGACTTCCTCTATCCAAGTATCTGCAAACTACAGCCCATAGGCCGGATCCAGACCACCCCCAATTCTTGTAAATAAAGCTTTATTGTAACACAGACATGCTTTTTTGTCTCTGTATTTTCTATGGCTGTTTTCATGTTACAATGGCAGAGATGAGTAGAGACCATATCACCTTTACAGCCTGAAATATTTTCAATCTGCTTTTTTATGAAAAGAGCTTGCTAATCCCTGCTCTAATGTGTTAAGAACCATAGTCTCAGTCTAGTATTTAAGACCTTCCAAACAAATGTTTGACTCATTGGAAAAGACCCTCATGCTGGGAAAGATTGAGGGCAAGAGGAGAAGGGGGTAACAGAGGATGAGATGGTTGGATGGCATCACTGACTCAATGGATATGAGTTTGAGCAAACTCAGGGAGACAGTGAAGGACAGGGAAGCCTGGCGTGCTGCAGTTCATGAGGTCGCAAAGAGTAGGACACGTCTTAGCATGTCTGCTAAGAACAAACAATTCCTTCCCACTTTAATTACTATTCTTCTTTCACTAATAACATCGCCCCATGTTAGAATCATTTTGGGCCAGTCAGTGCTCCCCAACACTCAATAGCAGAGTGAAGATTGCTCCATGTCCATCGCCTCTTCTTCTGGTTATAGCACTTGAGTTTTGCTTTGGAAGACTGCTCCCCTTCAACTCTCAGTCTTTGTGGTTCTTGGGGGCTTACCTTATCTCTCACCCCAGTAAAGAATAATGATAAGAACTGGCAATTAGAGTATTCCATTCTTTTATCATGATTGATTCCGAAATAGTCACTTGATTGAAGCTACACCAATGGGGCATAATTTGTGTTTAATTATTTCCCAAACTATTGGGAAAGAAAAACTCTTCTTTCCACTGAGGTTCTTGAGCCTATCAACTGTAACCAGTACTAGGGAGAGATGACTTGAAAATTAAGTCAAAATAGAGGGAAGTAGAACCAGTCCATCCTAAGGGAGATCAGTCCTGGGTGTTCATTGGAAGGACTGATGTTGAAGCTGAAACTCCAGTACTTTGGCCACCTGATGTGAAGAGGTGACTCATTTGAAAAAAACCTGATGCTGGGAAAGATTGAGAGCAGGAGGAGAAGGGGATGACAGAGGATGAGACAGTTGGATAGCATCACCAACTCGATGGACATGGGCTTGGGTGGACTCCGGGAGTTGGTGATGGACAGGGAGGCCTGGAGTGCTGCGGTTCATGGGGTCACAAAGAGTTGGACACAACTGAGCGACTGAACTGCTGACTGACTGAGAGCCACTCTAGATGAAGAATCTGATCCCAATGGCATATTGTAGGTATCTGGTTTGAACTATACCTGAAGCAAGACTACTTATATACTTCTTATGTGTAGGAAATGATAAGGTCTCTTTTTGTTCTTGAGAAGGTTGAATAGGTTTCTGCCCGTTATAATCCAAACATTACTGCTGTAAACACTCCTCCTGTTTCCTTAACTATATGTCATTGCTCTGTCTCCTCCCTCAGCTTTGAATGCCTTCTTCCTGGTTCTCCCTGACTGTATTTTATCCTCTCTCAAACCTCATTTTTCTGAAACCTTGCTTGTCCTCTCAATGAAATACAGTGTCTTACTTTTAAGCTCCATAGCTTAATTCTACCTTTCTTGTCATCGAGACCCATACTTTGTGCCTTGTATGAAGTACATGAAAATGTTTGTTGAATAAATAAACAAGTTCCTGGTGTGGTGAGAATGATTCTCTTAAAGATTAGATTTGAGATTAGGGTGTGGGGGCATGAGAAATGCCTCAGACTGAAGCAGACTTTCACTTGAAATCACAAAACTAGCTCTGATTGTTTAGTAGCATTAAATGTTTAGAAATGATGCAGAAGCTCACTGTGGAAAGCAGTATGGAGGTTCTTCAAAACACTAAAACTAGAACTACCATATGATCCAGCAATCCTACTCCTGAGTATATCTCCAAAAAAAACCAAAAACAGTAATTTGAAAAGATACATGAATCCCAATGTTCATAGCAGCTTTTCATATTTTCCAAGATATGAAAACTAAGTGCTTATTAACAGATGAATGTATAAAGAAGATGTGGTATCTACATACAATGGAATACTACTCAGTCATTAAAAAGACTGAAACTTTGCCATTTTTAGCAACATGGATGGCCTTAGAAGGCATTAACGCTAAGTGAACGAGGTAAGAGAGAGAAAAATTCTGTACGATATCACTTATATGTGAAATCTAAAAAATACAATACTAGCAACTTTGCAGCAGCAGTGAATATAAATAAAAGAAGAAGCAGACAACAAGTCTAGAGACACTCTATTAATAATAGTAATTACCAATGGGGGGAACAAAGCGGGTAAGGGCAGTATAGGGGCAGTACAAACTATTAGGTGTAAAATAAAGTGGTGGTGCAGTGGTTAAGACACTGCTTCCAACGCAGGGGGTGCAATTTCGATCCCCGGTCAGAGAAATAAGATAGCGCATGCTATGCGGTGTAGTCAAAAGATTTTTTAAAAAGACACAAGGATATATTTTATAATAACTATAAATAGAGTATAGCCTTTAAAAATTGTGCATCACTATATTGTACACCTGTAACTTACATAATACTATATTTCAATTAAAAAATTAAAATAGGTATGGTAACAAAAATAAAAACATAAAGTGTTGCAAGAGCAGTACAAAGAGAGCTTCTATCTTTTTCATCCAGATTTCTCAGTTGTCAACCTTGGGCTATATCTTCGGACCCCACCATACACACATAAACACACACACATAAACACACACACATAAACACACACACATAAATCACACATAGGAACGCTAACTGTTCTTGTTCTTTTTTTTTTCAGTCTCTTGAGATCAGTGTGTGTATCTCCAAAACAGACATAAACCCTTTCCATTATTATGGAACCACCATATACGGGCCACATTCAGCTATTGCTCCAAACAATGTCCATTTGTTACTTTGCGATCAAGAATCCAATTCAGTATCAGGCATTGCACTTGGTTGTCATGTCTCTTGAGTTCCTCCATCCTTTCCAGTCTTTCTTGAACTCGACAGGATGCCAAGCCTTTCATTCCACAGGATGTTGCTCAATCTGGGTTCATCCAGTGTCTCCTCATGACTAGACCCAGAGCATGTATTTTTTGGCAGAAATAGCACAGACTTGCTGCTCTGTTCCTCATACTGCATTCCATGGAGACGTACCTAATGTCACTCTGGCCAACCCCAGATGATGCCAAACCTTGATCACCTGGTCAGATCACTTCCTGCCAGCTTTTTTCACTCTAGAGTCGCCATATTTATCTTTGTGATTGATAAATATGTTATAGTAAGGTATTCCAAAGTAACCAATATCCTACACTTCTGTAAGTCTCTACTCGCCTGCTTCGGAGTTTATTAATAATTCCTACTTGAAACAGCCACCACCCTGGTAAGGATTTTCTATATTCCTCACCCCAACTACATTTATAATTTATTAGTTGACATTTTACTACAAGGGGCTTCCTGGGTAGCTCAAACAGTAAAGAATCTGCTTGCAATGCAGGAGACCTGGGTTCAATTCCTGGGTTGGCAAGATCCCCTGGAGAAGGGCATGGCAACCCACTCCAGTATTCTTGGCTGGAGAATTCCATGGACAGAGGAGCCTGGTGGGCTCCAGTCCATGGGGTCACAAAGAGTTGGACACAACTAACATGACACAACAGCATTTTACTACAAGGAAGAACTTTCTTTTCTCTCCCTCTTTTTCTCTCTCTCTTCACTATAGATGCAATAATTCCTATTTTCTACAACAGAAGGCAATCTGTTATAATCATTTAATTCTTAAAGTGTCTTAGATTTTGTCAGCAGGAGCCCCTGATTCCAATTTCCTTTTGCCTTGTCCCCATATTCTTCGAGCACTTTCCTACTTTCAGTTGCCAAAAATTTGGGAGCTCATGTTACATTTGTCTTGCCCCAGCTCTGGAGTCAACCTTTTTTCCAAGGGGCCTTGACTCCTTTTAGTGGAAAACTCTATTTGAAAAGCAAGATATGAGAGCCTGGTGTACTCATTGCTATTGGAATGGCATTGTTTCTAAGCCCTTTTAGCAGACAGAGGTAAGAAACATGCATATATACACATACATTAACACACATGTGTATACATACATTTATATACATCTATGTCGGAGAAGGCAATGGAACCCCACTCTAGTACTCTTGCCTGGAAAATCCCATGGACGGAGGAGCCTGGTAGGCTGCAGTCCATGAGGTCACGAAGGGTCGGACACGATTGAGCGACTTCACTTTCACTTTTCACTTTCCATGCATTGGAGAAGGAAATGGCAACCCACTCCACCATTCATGTCTGGAGAATCCCAGGGCTGGGGAGCCTGGTGGGAGGCTGTCTATGGGGTTGCAAAGAGTCGGACACGACTGAAGCGACTTAGCAGCAGCAGCAGCATGTCTATTTCTATATCTATTGATAGGTAGATAGGTAGAGATTTCAAAACAAAGCTATGAATTTACTCTATCTCCAATTTCAACCTAACACCTGAGATTTCTTTCTTGCTTCCTTTTCCCATAATTGTAAATGTCTTCTCTGATTATGCTCAATATTGACTCTAATATTAAAAAAAAAGAACTTGAAAGCAAGAAATTCTTGACTTTGCATTTCACTAGAGAGCTGAGAATGTGTTAAATTTACAAGGACTAAATGGATCAGTGCTGTCCTTTGGTGCCTGAGTCATGTTAAACCTGGCTTTGGCAGTCGAATTACTGACTGGAAAACTTTTCAGGAAATCAGGAGGCTAATTGTCTGCCTTGCTGTCTAAACTCTCTCTACCTGGCAATGGACCCTCTTTAATCGGTCTCATAGGCTTCTTAAAATGAGAAATGAAAAAATATTTTCAAGATCTCTCTGTGGCTCTCCAGAGATGGATGCTGTTTATATACAAAGAGTAATCATTGTTGCTGTGTGGAAAAAATGTTTTCCAGAATCTCTGCTCTTCTCAGGCTGCTAAAGAGGTGAAGCTACCGATGGCATTAGGTGCAATGACATAAGTCAAAATGAATTACAAACAACCCTCAACTCCCATATTTTTTTCTTTTATTTATTTTACTTAAAAAAAAAACACTGTACACCACAAGGAATGCAAGTGAAGCTGTGTTGTCACTTAACAGGCACAAAGCTTTCAATCCCGGGTCAAGTGGGGCATGGTGTCTGGGGTGAAGCAGACAACAAGCAGAAGAGCGGCCTTGATCCGAGATCTGCTCTGCCTTTTCTTCAACTCTAACAACCCAGAAAGGGACGCTCTCTCTTGCTAAGTCCCTTCTTTTGGAAGGAGGAAACTGATTAGGCCCAAGAGGTTTCGATTAAATGGATTGAGTGACTTTCTCAGCATCACACGAGGTGATACATGTAGAATCAGGTCTCAGTTAAAGAATGCTATGGTTTTTGTTCATCTAACAGCTGCCCCGTGGCCCCCAGATCTAGGTTTCATAGACCACGATTATCCATTGCTAGCTATATTTCAGACCAGTAAACCTACAGACATATATAGACATGATCTCTATTTCTGGCCCTTCCTGGGATCACACAGAATAGCCAAAATGGAAGAACCATCTAATTTCCTCATTTTATAAATGAGAACACAAAGGTAAGGAGATTTGTCCAAAAGGGGTTCTACTCTACTGTGTTTTACTTACTCTTCCTTGTATTAGTTCTCCTGCATTTAAAAGTTAAATCTTGGTTAAGGGTCAGCTCTGGATTTAGCTACTTCCCAGATATCACATTTCCTCAAAATTTTTATGATAAAAGGAAATGCTATCCTAACCCTTTCCTCTCATTCAGTCTCACATTGCACCCCTAGTGCATCCATGCATGCAGCATAGTGCAGAACACACTAAAATGACTCTCATCCTGGCTCTGCCACCAACAGCTGGGTGACACTGGGCAGGTCCATTGACCTCTCCGAACCTCAGTTTCCTCATCTGTGAAATGAAGGTATTGAGTTAAAATATCCATTCATTCCACAAGCAAATATAGAACAAAATAGAAATGCCCTCCTCCTCTCACCTAGTTTATTTGACCTTAGCCATGACCTTAGATGGGCTTTCCTGGTGGCCCAGACTGTGAAGAATCAACCTGCAATGCAGAAGAGGTAGGTTCAATCTCTGGGTTGGGAAGATTCCCTAAAGAAGGTAATGGCAACCCAACGCACTCCAGTATTCTTGCTTGGAGAATCCCATGGACAGAGGAGCCTGGCAGACTACAGTCCGTAGGGTCACAAAGAGTCAGACACAAATGAGTGACTAAGCACACAGGTGTGCATGACCTTAGATAAGTGACCAGATCTACCATGAACTGAGTTTTCTCAACTGTATAGTGGGAATAACAGAATTACCTACTTCATCACTTTGTTGTGAAGATTAAGAGATGACTATGTAAAGCACATACAGAAGTAATTGGCACATAAGGCAAGCTCTCAAAATTTGCTGACTGTTTTTATTATTGTAGCTATCATCATCATTACTGCCACTGTCTCCCTGCTCCCAGTCTTATACTTTTTCCTCTGCTTGACTTGAGCTTCCTCTCATCTGTTGATTCAAATCCTTCCTGGCTTTCAGGACCCGGTTCAAATACTCTTCCACAAAGCCCTGCCTAATTCCCTCCAAACTCTTCCTTGGAATGTTCACCCGTGGTCCTCTGAAATCTCAACCTCATTTGAATATGTATTATCTCCTTCTCTAGGCTCCTGAATGGCAGGGCTTCTATCTGACTGATCTTTAATCCAAGGACCTAGCACAGAACCCAGCAACTTGTAGGGAAGTAGTAAATATTTGTTGAATGAACGAGCTATAACATTGCTTATACAGCAGATCTACTTGGTTGCATAAATAGTTGCATTGGTTTCATATCAATATACCCGAGAAAGATTTTTTTTCCTAAGTGTTGTTTATAAAACAACTGATGATGTAGACCAAAAATATATATTAGTAATGCCAAATGCTGGTCCTTAGATCAGTTCAAGTTATCTTTGGAGATCTTTTAGATATAAAGAATATGATGCCCTCCTCCAAAACATTCTGACTCAGTAGATCTGGTTGGGAGTGGAGAAAACCCCCAAAATTGTTCTTTTTGGAAAGTTTCACAAATGATTGTGATGTGTAACCAAAATGGAGATGCTCAAATGTATATTACACTGTAACAAAGTTCCCAATTTTTCTCCCTCAAATGACTATTTAAATATACAACCATATAGCCTGAAAGGTTTTTTTGCTTTTTATGTTCATCACAATCAATATCTTCTTTGCACACTTAGGATCCTCAATGATGATACCAGCCATTAAGAAGGAGCATATTGGAAAGATGCAATACTTTAATTGGCAAAAGATGTAGGTTCTAGAACACACATAGGCAAATATTTATTAAATTTGAATAACCTACTTTTCCTCTCTGAGTTTTAATTTCCCCATTTTTTAAATTCTAGCAGTTATAACAGCAGCATGAAGCTAGTTTGGAGATCTTGAGGTCAGCTTGGCTATTCAGATTCATCCCATCCCAGTGCTGTTTGATTTTGCTGGTATAGCCCTGTTATAAGTGAAAGTATTCTGAGGGCATCATGGAAGTAAGTTGAGAAAACACTGGTTTTCCAGAGTCTTTCGAAGGGCACGGGCTTTTCTTCACTGTTTGGAGGCAGAATCAACAGTTTTGTGTATAAACTGTGCTCTGAGCCACAGAATGCCATAAGCCCCTTTGATGCCCCTTTATGGTTTAGATGTCAGGGAAATGCTAATTGCATTCAACTCAAGAACTGATGGAGAAGGTCCCTTGGACTGCAAGGAGATCAAGCCAGTCAATCCTAAAGGAAATCAACCCTGAACATTCACTGAAAGGACTCATGCTGAAGCTGAAGCTCCAATACATTGGCCATCTGATATGAAGAGCTGGCCCAGACCCTGATGCTGAGAAAGATAGAAGGCAAGAGGAGAGGATGGCAGATGATGAGATGTTTGGATAGCATCACTGACCTCAGTTCAGTTCAGTTCAGTCATTCAGTTGTGTCTGACTCCTTGCGACCCCATGAACCACAGCACACCAGGCCTCCCTGTCTATCACCAACTCCCAGAGTCAACCCAAATCCATGTCCATTGAGTCGATGATGCCATCCAACCATCTCATCCTCTGTCATCCCCTTCTCCTCATGCCCTCAATCTTTCCCAGCATCAGGGTTTTTTCCAATGAGTCAGCTCTTCGCATCAGGTGGCCAAAGTTTTGGAGTTTCAGCTTCAACATCAGTCCTTCCAATGAACACTCAGGACTAATCTCCTTTAGGATGGATTGGTTGGATCTCCTTGCAGTCCAAGGGACTCTCAAGAGTCTTCTCCAACACCACAGTTCAAAAGCATCAATTCTTCAATGCTCAGCTTTCTTTTTAGTCCAACTCTCACATACATACATGACCACTGGAAAAACCATAGCCTTGACTAGACGAACCTTTGTTGGCAAAGTAATGTCTCTGCTTTTTAATATGCTGTCTAGGTTGATCATAACTTTCCTTCCAAGGAGTAAGCATCTTTTAATTTCATGGCTGAAGTCACCATCTGCAGTGATTTTGGAGCCCAGAAAATCAAAGTCAGCCACTGTTTCCCCTGTTTCCCCAGCTATTCCCAAGAAGTGATGAGACCAGATGCCATGATCTTCGTTTTCTGAATGTTGAGCTTTAAGCCAACTTCTTCACTCTCCTCTTTCACTTTCATCAAGAGGTTCTTTAGTTCTTTTTCACTTTCTGCCATCAGGGTGGTGTCATCTGCATATCTGAAGTTATTGATATTTCTCCTGGCAATCTTGATTCCAGCTTGTGCTTCCTCCAGCCCAGCGTTTCTCATGATGTACTCTGCATTTAAGTTAAATAAGCAGGATGACAATATACAGCCTTGACATACTCCTTTTCCTATTTGGAACCAGTCTGTTGTTCCATGTCCAGTTCTAACTGTTGCTTCCTGACCTACATACAGATTTCTCAAGAGGTAGGTCAAATGGTCTGGTATTCCCATGTCTTTCAGAATTGTCCACAGTTTATTGTGATCCACACAGTCAAAGGCTTTGGCATAGTCAATAAAGCAGAAATAGATGTTTTTCTGGAACTCTCTTGCTTTTTCAATGATCCAGCAGATATTGGCAATTTGATCTCTGGTTCCTCTGCCTTTTCTAAAACCAGCTTGAACAACTGGAAGTTCACGGTTCATGTACTGCTGAAGCCTGGCTTGGAGAATTTTAAACATTACTTTACTAGCATGTGAGATGAGTGCAATTGTGAGGTAGTTTGAGCATTCTTTGGCATTGCCTTTTTTGGGGATTGGAATGAAAACTGACCTTTTCCAGTCCTGTGGCCACTGCTGAGTTTTCCAAATTTGCTGTCATATTGAGTGCAGCAGCACTTTCACAGCATCATCTTTCAGGATTTGAAATAGCTCAACTGGAATTCTATCACCTCCACTAGCTTTGTTAGTAGTGATTCTTCCTAAGGCCCACTTGACTTCACATTCCAGGATGTCTGGCTCTAGGTAAGTGATCACACTATCGTGATTATCTGGGTCATGAAGATCTTTTTTGTACAGTTCTTCTGTGTATTCTTGCCACCTCTTAATATCTTCTGCTTCTATTATGTCCCTACCATTTCTATCCTTTTTTGAGCCTATCTTTGCATGAAATGTTCCCTTGGTATCTCTAATTTTCTTGAAGAGATCTCTAATCTTTCCCATTCTATTGTTTTCCTCTATTTCTTTGCATTGATCACTGACTAAGGCTTTCTTATCTCTCTTTGCTATTCTTTGGAACTCTACATTTAAATGGCTATGTCTTTCCTTTTCTCCTTTGGTTTTCGCTTCCCGTCTTTTCACAGCTATTTGTAAGGCCTCCTCAGACAGCTACTTTGCACTGATTCAATGGACATGAATTTGAGAAAACTTGAGGAGATGGTGAAGGACAGGGAAGCCTGGCGTGCTACAGTCCATGGGGTCACAGAGTCAGACATAACTTAGCGACTGACAAATGACAACAAAATTCAACTCAAACCATCTCTACTAGCTTAAGCCCTTTTGGTTACAAGTGACAGAAACACAACTCAAATTATTCTAGGCTGAACAGATTAAGCAGACTTTTCACTATGCTTTAAGAATAGGTGAAATTGGGCTTCCCTGGTAGCTCAGTGGTAAAGAATCTGCCTGCCAGTGCAGGAGACAAGTTCAATCCTTGGTCTGGAAAGATCCCACATGCCAAATGGCAACTGTGCCCATATGCCACAGCAACCGAGCAAGTGCTCTAAAGCCCAGGAGCTGTAACTACTGAGCCCGTGAGTCAAAACTCCTGAATCCTGAATACTTGAGCCCATGGTCCATAACAAGAGAAGTCACCACACTGAGAAGCCCGTGCTCCGCAACTGGAGAGGAGCCCCCTGCTCACCCCAACTAGAGAAAAGCCTGAGCAGCAACACTGACCCAGACAAACAAATAAATAAATAATTTTTTAAATAGCTGAAATGAAAAACTCAATTGTTGCAAGAGCTTTCTCATCGCTTGTCTCTGTGGCTCTCCGCATATTACCTGTGTGTGTTCAGCCAAGCTTCCTCCACACAACAGGCAATGTGAATGATTCTTATCTTTGCATCATTGCTACCAGAAAGGGACTGCCTTTTTCTTGTTCAAATTTGGAAATTGTGTGGAAGACCTCTGGCCTGACTTGGATCATGTGTCCATACTCTGAGTCAATCACCCAGACTGTGGAGAAACAAGTTCTCTAAATGTCAACCCTTATTCCTATAACAAAATTTAAGTAAGAGGGTGAGAAAGTTGGGGGTTACTTCCAGGGAAAGGATGAGTGCTGGGAAAGCCAAACAACCAAGAGTCCAGTGCACTGTCCTGTAGGCGTTTAGGTGTATATATATAAAAGAGTTGCCAGATAGCCACCTTCCTGAAATACAACTTCATGAAATACATCCTGGTTCTGCTACCAACTAGCTGTGTGACCTTGGCCACATTCATCATTCGTATCTCTATGTTCTGGTTGCTTACATAAATGACTATTTCTTCTACTTGACTAAGGTTTTTGAGATCAAATAGTAGTTATTATTCATATTAACATCTGCAGGATCCAGTACAAAGTCTGGCCCTGAATAATTACCTGATCTTGTGTTGTGTAATTTTTAAAATCATATACAAGCAAAGTTTTTGATGTGGCTTACTGCGATACTTATGACATTTAGATTTTTTAAAAAATATAGAAAGTGAAAAGTGAAAGTCACTCAGTCATGTCTGACTCTTTGCTACCCTGAGTGGAATACACAGTCCATGGAATTCTCCAGGCCAGAATACTGGAGTGGGTAAACGTTCCCTTCTCCAGGGGCTCTTCCCAACCCAGGGTTTGAACCCAGGTCTCCCACATTACAGGTGGATTCTTTACCAGCTGAGCCACAAGGGAACCCTAAAGACAGTGAAGGGAATATAAACAAATGGAAAGGAAAGATAAAGTGAAGTGCACAGCATAAAGTCCTGTTAGGAGGCAGTAAGAGACATTTGTCTTAAAGCTTGCTGGCAGTCAGAGTAAGGATGGATGTTGAAATGACCCTACGATTAGGGCTGCTAGACACTGTAAAAATAAAAATAATGGGATGCCAAGTGAAATTTGAATTTCTGTTTTTAAAAACTGAGTAACTTGCCGTCTATGGGTCGCACAGAGTCGGACACGACTGAAGCGACTTAGCAGCAGCAGCAGCAGCAACTTTAGTGTAGGATGTCCCGTATGGTATCTGGGACATATTTATACCAAAAAAAATTTATTGTTCACCAGAAATTCAACTTTATCTGTGTTTCCTGTATCTTACCTGACAATGGTGGTGGTTTAGGTGGTTTAGTCGCTAAGTTGTGTCCGACTCTTGCGACAATACTACCTGACAATACTAATGTCTACCTGACAATACTAATGGTAATTATGTTTTCCATGACCAAAGTATAAGGAACACACCAATTTCTCAGGTTAAATAGGATTTATTTTTTCCCAACACTGCTGCTGCTACTGCTGCTAAGTCACTTCAGTCGCGTCTGACTCCGTGCGACCCCATAGATGCAGCCCACCAGGCCCCCTAGTCCCTGGGATTCTCCAAGCAAGAACACTGGAGTGAGTTGCCATTTCCTTCTCCAGTGCATGAAAGTGAAAAGTGAAAGTGAAGTCGCTCAGTCGTGTCCGACTCGCAGCGACCCGGTGGACTGCAGCCTACCAGGCTCCTCCATCCATGGGATTTTCCAGGCAAGAGTACTGGAGTGGGTGCCATTGCCATCTCCATTTCCCAACACTAGGTTTCCACTAATAAAGTTCCTAAGAATGGGAGTTAACAAGGTCCTTAATGATGCTTGATTAGCTGAGACCCCAGACTCTCCCAGTCCTGGTTTCCTCTCTAGGCAATGCAAGAATTTGACTCAATGATCGGCAAGGTTCCTCCTTGTACCAGTGCCCTGTGGTTGCTCCAGTCTGCTATTTTCCAGGCCTGGACTGTGCTTTTTGACTAGAATGGCCCTGTTGGAGCCAAAGGCTACAGACTGGACACTTTGATTTGCTGAATTCTTTACTTGACCCAGGAAGCTGGCCGAAGCCATGCTCTGATTCCCCCAAAGCTTTCATTGTGACTCCATGTGGTGGCTCTGGCACCCACCACTGAAGAGACTGGAGTCCACTTCTCTTTCTCTCTCACTGCATGTGTGCATTTACTGTAGAAGCCTGAGTCCAGCAGTGGCTACAGGTCTCCTGAGGAGAGGTGAGCTGAAGGCCAGGGTATGAGGACTTCTAAGGAAGCAAGAAGGCTCAGGGAAACAAAGTAACTTATCCTGGCAAGGCAGGTGAGTCACTGGGCAACAACTCGTATCCAAATTTTATAGCTTTTCTACTATATAATGCTGTCTCACAAAAAAAGTTAACAGGGCCTCTAAGGAGGTTGATCAGTTATCCACAATGAGACCTAAGAATTTTTCAGGACTGTGATTAGAATTTGTTTCTCTAGTGAAGCTCTCTGAGTTTAGATTCATTTCTTTGCCTACAATCTTATTGGGATTATTTTGAAGGCTGAATGATTGAGAAGAGTGTCTGGAAAATCCTCTCTCCTTTCTGGAATCAAAAATTTTCTGATTCAGCAATCCTACTCCTGGGCATATATCCAGAGAAAACTCTAATTCAAAAAGATACATGCACCCCAGTGTTCACAGCGTCACTATTCACAATAGCCTAGACATGGAAGCAACCTAAATGTCAATTGACAGATGAATGGATACAGAATATGCAGTACATATATACAACGGAATATTACTCAGCCATAAAAATGAATGAAATAATGCCATTTGCAGCAACATGGATGGACCTAAAGCTATCACTAAGTGAAGTCAGTCAGTCAGAGAAAGACAAATATCATAGGATATTACTTGTGTGGAATCATAGGATATTATGTGCAATCTAAAATATGATACAAATGAACTTATTTACCAAACGGAAACAGACCCACAGACATAGAAAACAAATTTCTTATTACCAAAGGGAAAGGGTTAGGAGGGATAAATTAGGGATGTAGGTTTAGGAGATACAAACTGCTGTATGTAAAATAGATAAACAACAAGGACCTACTACACAACACAGGAATTATACTCAATATCTTAAATTATAATGGGAAAGAATATATATCTGAATCATTTTGCTGCACACCAGAAACTAACACAACATTGTAAATCAACTATATTTCAATTTAAAAACAAGTTTGGGACTTCCCTGGCCATCTAGTGGTTAAGACTCTGCTCATCTAATTCAGGGAGCACAGATTCGACCCTGGTTGGGGAACCAATATCCTGCATGCCAAGCAGTATGGCCAAAAAGTTTTCTGGTATCATGGTCCACATTGGTGATTTGGGGACAAATGGTAGGCTTGCAAGCTCAGACCTCTAGGCTGCCCTTCCAACCTCTTCCCTTGGCTTCTGTCTACTCTGAGATGACCTAACTCAGCAGTCACACAACTGTGTGCATTTCCCTGAAGATAGCCACACTCTCCCAGTCTCCAGAACTTTGAGTCCTTCCCTACTGCCTTCAAGATCTAGGTCAAGAGTCACCACCTGTGGGAAGTCTTTCCCAAACCCTCAGTCAGAGCAGGCATTACCCAGCAACTTAGCATGCCGACAGCTCTTAACCCACTAGACTGTGATTCTGGGTTTATACACCTCTCTCCAGTAAATCATAAACTCTTTACACAAAGCTTTGTTTGTTTTCTATGTAGCCCAGCATTTAATGTAGCCCCTCACATGAAGTTGGAACTCAGGAATTATTTGTTGAAAGTAGGAAAGAGGAAAAGAAGGAAAAGATGAATGAAGGGAGAAAGGGAAGAATAAAGAATGTTCTTTGCTGTCTTCAGAATGAAGTAAGTCCAATGAGGTTTTATTATTCTCTTGGGAGCCTCTTTTAACAGTTTCATTTCTTTGTAGGCTTTATACATCATCAACTATAATAAGTTCCAATTGTTTTCAATATTGAAGGAATAGGATTATAACTTTGAAGCATCAGGATCAAGCCAGGACGTCTGAATCTTGGTTGGAGACTCTCTGGGAGGAAGTGGAGTTCTTTGGTCTTTTTTACTTGTACTTTCAGGCATAGTTCAGTTTACACCACATAATATAAAGACAAATGCAATAGAAAGAGAAATTAAGGAAACAATTCCATTCACCATTGCAACGAAAAGAATAAAATACTTAGGAATATATCTACCTAAAGAAACTAAAGACCTATATTTAGAAAACTATAAAACACTGGTGAAAGAAATCAAAGAGGACACTAACAGATGGAGAAATATCCCATGTTCATGGATTGGAAGAATCAATATAGTGAAAATGAGTATACTACCCAAAGCAATCTATAGATTCAATGCAATCCCTAGCAAGCTACCAATGGTATTTTTCACAGAGCTAGAACAAATAATTTCACAATTTGTATGGAAATACAAAAAACCTCGAATAGCCAAAGCAATCTAGAGAAAGAAGAATGGAACTGGAGGAATCAACCTGCCTGACTTCAGGCTCTACTACAAAGCCACAGTCATCAAGACAGTATGGTACTGGCACAAAGACAGAAATATAGATCAATGGAACAAAATAGAAAGCCCAGAGATAAACCCACGCACCTATGAACACCTTATCTTTGACAAAGGAGGCAAGAATATACAATGGAGAAAAGACAATCTCTTTAACAAGTGGTGCTGGGAAAACTGGTCAACCACTTGTAAAAGAATGGAACTAGAACACTTTCTAACACCATACACAAAAATAAACTCAAAATGGATTAAAGATCTAAACGTAACACCAGAAACTATAAAACTCTTAGAGGAGAACATAGGCAAAACACTCTCTGACATACATCACAGCAGGATCCTCTATGACCCACCTCCCAGAATATTGGAAATAAAAGCAAAAATAAACAAATGGGATCTAATTAAAATTAAAAGCTTCTGCACAACAAAGGAAACTATAAACAAGGTGAAAAGACAGCCTTCAGAATGGGAGAAAATAATAGCAAGTGAAGCAACTGACAAACAACTAATCTCAAAAATATACAAGCAACTCCTACAGCTCAATTCCAGAAAAATAAATGGCCCAATCAAAAAATAGGCCAAAGAACTAAATGGACATTTCTCCAAAGAAGACATACAGATGGCTAACAAACACATGAAAAGATGCTAAACATCACTCATTATCAGAGAAATGCAAAGCAAAACCACAATGAGGTACCATTTCACGCCAGTCAGAATGGCTGCGATCTAAAAGTCTACAAGCAATAAATGCTGGAGAGGATGTGGAGAAAAGGGAACCCTCTTACACTGTTGGTGGGAATGCAAACTAGTACAGCCACTATGGAGAACAGTGTGGAGATTCCTTAAAAAACTGGAAATAGAACTGCCATACGACCCAGCAATCCCACTGCTGGGCATACACACCAAGGAAACCAGAATTGAAAGAAACACGTGTACCCCAATGTTCATCACAGCACTGTTTATAATAGCCAGGACATGGAAACAACCTAGATGTCCATCAGCAGATGAATGGATAAGAAAGCTGTGGTACATATACACAATGGAATATTACTCAGCCATTAAAAAGAATACATTTGAATCAGTTCTAATGAGGTGGATGAAACTGGAGCCAATTATACAGAGTGAAGTAAGCCATAAAGAAAAACACCAATACAGTATACTAACGCATATATATGGAATTTGGAAAGATGGTAATGATAACCCTGTATGCGAGATAGCAAAAGAGACACAGATGTATAGAACAGTCTTTTGGACTCTGTGGGAGAGGGAGGGGGGGATGATTTGGGAGAATGGCATTGAAACATGTATAATATCATATAAGAAACGAATTGCCAGTCCAGGTTTGATGCAGGATACAGGAAGCTTGGGGCTGGTGCACTGGGATGACCCAGAGGGATGGGATGGGGAGGGAGGTGGGAGGGGGGTTCAGGATTGGGAACACGTGTACACCCGTGGTGGACTCATGTTGATGTATGGCAAAACCAATACAATATTGTAAAGTAATTAGCCTCTAATTAAAATAAATAAATTTAATTAAAAAAAAAAAGACAAATGCAATCAAAGCCATTCGGCAGTGCCATTCACTCACACATCCGGTCAAATTTCCGAGTCCTGCCATGTTCCCTCCTAATTTTTAAGAAAATACTGTTTCATCTTCTGCAACGCCCAGTCACTGGCTTGGGCTAAGCTCTCAGCCCTCCCATCTGAACTACTGCCAAAATTGCTTTGCAGCCAACCATTCCCTGTGCTTCACCACCCCTGTCCCCTCCTCTGCCTGCCCAACAGAATGCATTTTCTCAAACTCAGTCTTAATCGTCTTTGCTGCTCTCATCACTGACAAACTACATTTCCAAACTTTAATTGGAAAAGGAAACTTTAGTGTGTCATTATAAGGCTTCTCATAATTTGTTCTCAGTGCTGCCCATTCTTAACATCTTCAACCCCCAATAAAGTATCACATGTTTAGTAAACATCATTAGTTTACTAAAGCCTCTGTGACAAAGGACTACAGACTAGGTGGCTAAGCAACAGAAATGTATTGTCCTACAAATTCCAGAGACTAGAATTTTAAGATCAAGGTGTCAATTCCTTCTGAGTGTCATGAGGGATGAATCTGTTCCGGGCTTCTCTCCTTGGCTTATAGATGGAGGTCTTCTCCCTGGGTCTTCACACTGTTATCCCTCTCTTTGTGTCTATGCCCAAATGTCCTCTTTTTAGAAGGACTCCAGGCAATATGGATTAGGGTCCACCCTCGCTGGATCATCGAAAAAGCAAGAGAGCTCCAGAAAAACATCTATTTCTGCTTGATTGACTATGCCAAACTTTGACTGTGTGAATCACAATAAACTGTGGAAAATTCTGAAAGAGATGGGAATACCAGACCACCTGACCTGCCTCTTGAGAAACCTATATGCAGGTCAGGAAGCAACAGTTAGAACTGGACATGGAACAACAGACTGGTTCCAAATAGGAAAAGGAGTTCATCAAGGCTGTATATTGTCACCCTGCTTATTTAACTTCTATGCAGAGTACATCATGAGAAACGCTGGACTGGAAAAAGCACAAGCTGGAATCAAGATTGCCGGGAGAAATATCAATCACCTCAGATATGCAGATGACACCACCCTTATGGCAGAAAGTGAAGAGGAACTCAAAAGCCTCTTGATGAAAGTGAAAGTGGAGAGTGAAAAAGTTGGCTTAAAACTCAACATTCAGAAAACGAAGATCATAGCATCCGGTCCCATCACTTCATGGGAAATAGATGGGGAAACAGTGGAAACAGTGTCAGACTTTACTTTTCTGGGCTCCAAAATCACTACAGATGGTAACTACAGCCATGAAATTAAAAGACGCTTACTCCTTGGAAGGAAAGTTATGACCAACCTAGAGAGCATATTGAAAAGCAGAGACATTACTTTGCCAACAAAGGTTCGTCTAGTCAAGGCTATGGTTTTTCCTGTGGTCATGTATGGATGTGAGAGTTGGACTGTGAAGAAAGCTGAGTGCCGAAGAATTGATGCTTTTGAAATGTGGTGTTGGAGAAGACTCTTAAGAGTCCCTTGGACTGCAAGGAGATCCAATCAGTCCATTCTGAAGGAGATCAGCCCTGGGATTTCTTTGGAAGGAATGATGCTGAAGCTGAAACTCCAGTACTTTGGCCACCTCATTCGAAGTGTTGACTCATTGGAAAAGACTTTGATGATGGGAGGGATTGGGGGTGGGAGGAGAAGGGGACGACAGAGGATGAGATGGCTGGATGGCATCACTGACTCGATGGACGTGAGTCTGAGTGAACTCCGGGAGTTGGTGATGGACAGGCAGGCCTGGCGTGCTGTGATTCACGGGGTCGCAAAGAGCTGGACACAACTGAGCGGCTGAACTGAACTGAACTGAGCTAATAATCTCCATTTATCACCTCCGTAAAGACCCTGTTTCCAAATCGGTTCTCACATTCTGTGTGCTGGGGACTAGGACCTCAATACATGAACTTAGGGGGACACAATTTAACCCATAACATCACCCCACCAATTTGCTTCCTACTTCCAAGTTTTTACACATGTTGGTCTATTTCCTTAGGCTTTTTTTTTTTTTTTTCACCACCAATGCCTCGATTTCTACAGATAGAGTGGATAAACTCAATTTTGTGTTTCTCCTCCTTCCTGTTCACCATTTCCTTGTATTCCTCACAGTACTTCTTTCAATGAATAGATGATATTTATTTGTTTTCATGTCCGTCTCCTTACCTGTGTGTTCTCTCTTCTCAAGGACAGACATGATCTAATTTGCCATTTTGTTCCCAGCACCTAACACAGTTCCTGGCACATCGTAGGATAATTAAGTGTTTGAGGAAAATTCTGATGAGCCAGAGGAAGTGACATATAACCTAAATCCCAAAGGAAGTCTAAAAATTATCCAAATGAAGAAAATGAGGAAAAGCCTTCCAGGCCTGCCCAGAGAAGTGATGCAATAAGTTATATTTGTGAAACAGCTAGTATATAAAGCAGTGGGTTAGAGATGACAGGAAATATGGCTACAGATGGAGGCAGAAGCAGTTCATGAAGGCTCCTGTGAGTTAAGGAGTTCTATCAGTTTTTTATACTCATTCAGTCCTTTATACACACATATGCATGTTATGGACTGACTTCCTACCATTTCATGTTAAATCATTGAGAAGGTTGAAGCAAGGAAGGTACCTGGTACTCTTTGGTTTATTCAATATTAATTTTAACAGCAAAACAAAGACAGACCGAAGAGGGTCAAGGCTGGAAATAGGGAGGCCATTGAAGCCATTAGCCTGGCTCAGGCCACAGACGGTAAGAAAATAACTCAGAGCAGAGATTACAGAGATTGAGATGAGGGGGTGAATCACAGTGACACTGAGCAGATAAAAATGGGTAAATTGGTGATGGCTTGAACATAAGAGGGAGGAAGGAGAGAAGGATAAATCCCTGGTCTGGCTGGGTGGCTGGGTGGATGATGGAGCCATTAGTAAAAACTTCAAAGACAGAGGAGAAGCACTTAGAAGGAAGTTAGGGTATGATGTTTTAGCAGATAAGATATAGAGGAGGTCAAAAAGTTTAGTTGAATTACAGGCACTCAAGGGATATCCAATTGTATAACCAGGGAGATGGGCATTCCTTTATTGTTGTTGTCAGTCACTCAGTCACATCCCTACCAGTCTGGAATGAGAGAGATCTTAGCTGGAGATGGGGACTCTAGAGTCACTTACATAGAGAGGAGAACTGGAGTCATGGGAGTAGATCTCCTAATCCAGGGAAAATGTGCAGAGAGAGGAGAGATAGGAACTAAGGATGAACGCCTGGCCCCCGTACCAGCAGTTCAGCGGCTGTTGCTCCATCCTATTTCTTCGTAACCATATACTTGGAAGACTACTCACTTTCTAGGCTTGTATTAAATACAGCCATCTAGGAGTACTTTAGTTTACAAAGATAAATGCAATCTAAGGCAAAAAAAAAAATAGCCTTTGGTGATCCTATTTTATTCTCTTCATTTATTCTGCTAATTTTGTTTTATTATTTGACACTCCAAAACGCTAAAACTTTGGTCATTATTCATAAAACAAAAATCCCCTAAGAGTTCATGCACAATTATAATTGTGATAATTAAGTTAAATAAAATGCAACAGGTGAAAGTTAAAATCTGCCCCCTCTCCCTGCCTCCTTGAAATGAACAAGGGAAGTCAAGTCTTTACCTGGCAGAAATCCCATGTAACCGTCACATCATATTGAGTGCTGGGATCTTCCACTTTCAGAGATAAAAAAAAAAAACAAAAAAACCTGGGAATCATAAGTGAACATGCCACAATTAATCTTCATTAAGAGTCAGCCAGTTCCAGATTCTATTCCAACAAACTACACACCTCCTCTCTCACACCTTGGTCCCTCTAGTACAGTACAGCCCCCACTCGTAGGGTATATCCATCCAGCCTAGAACATGCATGAATATTGTTGATGAGCCTGTTTTTCCTCAATAACATCAAAGTAGGTGAAGATGATTAGTTTAGTTCTTGACTGCTTTATGGGTCTGTTCTTAAATATCCTCTCCAAATCACCTATAAGATGGAAACTGTACTGATTTTCTAACTAATACTCTTATACTATAAACTAACTTTGACTTTGACTGTCATTCTCAGAATAAGATTATTGGTATGGTTACCTTGCAGGTTAAGCTTTCTACTGGTAGTTCCTAAAGTAACACAATCAATACCTTTGACCCCCAAATCCCACTTCACATTATATTGAGAAAATACAAAAGGAAGAATACTTTGTGTGCCAGGGACAGTCACTGAAATAATATCTATCATAGAAAGATAACATCTCACAAATGGAGATGAATGAAATAAATATTCATTTACCAGAATTTTATACAGCTCTTACAACAGTATATTTATGAAGAAAGAGTTAGGTGAGGGGAATTAAAGGAGATACCAATAATATTTCTACAATAAGCATAGCTATATAAAAATGAGTTATATGGATTAAAAACATTAAAAGAACTTACATAAATAATGTTTAAAAGGAACTTTTGTAGTTATTTGTTGACTTCCATCTATTTCTTATTTTATATATATATATATATAATCTGTATAAAAGCCCTATGTGGAAGATGTCATCACAGCTGTCTTCATTTAACAGAAGAGGACACGGGACTCAAGAATTACTCAAGGCCAGTTTTTATATGTTGCAATAAAATGATTATGAATGGATTCTCTTCTTTGCACTGCTTTTCATGAATGATATTGAATCATTTAAAGCAAATTTTGTTCTAATATTTGCTAGAAAGAACAGAATAATGAGCTCCGTCTTACAATAAATAACAGAACCAGTTCATTTTAAATTCTGCAGTTAGAAATGTAACCTCTAGAAGTGGGCGGGCTCCTTCTTCTTCGACCATTGCAGAAAATGCCTTCCAACTCATTTTGGCAGAGAGCGTCTCCACCCTCTGCCCCTGGGGTTCAAATGGACTGGTCTAGTCACCTTCCCCTTTATGACTTTTCACATTGTCAGTGATGACAGTGACCAAGAGTCTCTGTTGGTTGTTAATAGGATACAAGAAAATGGGTGGAGCCATCTGTTTGACTGAAAATGTAAAATGCAAGAAGGCAGGAGCCCTGTGGCTCTCCCTGCCTTGGTTGGCCTCAGCCCCTTTAAGCTAATACAAGCAAGCTCACTCAGTGCATCACCCAGAGAAAAGACTTGAAGACTCACTTAAATGACTGACCTATTTCTGGGATCTCTGCTGTTGTAAATTACAAGAATATACTGTGTGCATTTTCAGGTAATTTGATACTATTGCCTTAAAATTCGCTGGTTCCGCCTCCCCCTACCCTCCCCTGTTCAAATGGAATATCTGACCTTTTCCCTTGGCAGCCTGCTTCTCTTTTCCAGGTAACTGATGATGATTTTATACCCTGGATGATAATCAATATGTAGAAGCTGTCTTTATTGATTTGGATAAAACCACCAATTATGGCTATTTTGAGCAGAGCTCAATGAGATTAGATGTGATTATACTGCAATGGGGTGTGAGCCCGCTGGCAGCCTGGCTGCTGGGAGGCTATTTAATTGTTACACGTGCAAGTAGGGTCCTATGACACAGCACCCACACAGTGGGCACTGTCTCCACCCTTCGTAGGGCAGAACCTCCAAGCTAGACCTCCTGGCTCTGCATGTTTCAGACTATACTTAGGACCCCCATGAACCTATCTCAGAAACAGCAAAGAGAATGATTCAAAGAGAAGCCATGGCCTGCATGAAACCTGTTTACTCCAGTCACCACTCTGTCATTTATCCAGAAATCAGAAGCAGCAACAATTCCAAGAATATATAGATTTCAGGCAGATCAGTAAGAATGTCAGGAGACAGGAAGGAAGGACACGGCAAGCTATAGCTCAGACAGATTTGCTTGGTTTAGAAGGCCCTTCCCATGTGCCCCTCACACCCTGAGAGTCCTAGATGGACTGTCACTCCTCCTTGGAAGCCCCTTAATATGGAATGAAAGATGCCATTATATTCCAGTGATTAGGAACATGGATTTTGGAGCTTATTCCTACTTTTTTAGCTGTGACATTACACCAGTTACCAAAACTTTCTGTGTTCAATTTGCAAAATAGGATCAATAACAGAATATTTAGAATTCTACTTGGCCCTCTGTCCCTAACCCTCAGTTTGCATGGAAAAAAGCAGTGGAGGGATTTCCCTGGTGGTGCGGTGGCTAAAATTCTGCACTCCCATTGCAGGAGGCCTGGGTTTGATCCCTGGTCAGGGAACTAGATCCCACACGTGGCAGCTAAGAGTTCACATGCCACATCTAAGACCCAGCGCAGAGGGATGGTATGGGGAGGGAGGAGGGAGGAGGGTTCAGGATGGGGAACACATGTATACCTGTGGCGGATTCATTTTGATATTTGGCAAAACTAATACAATTATGTAAAGTTTAAAAATAAAATAAAATTTCAAAAAAAGAAAAGAAAAGAAAATAATAAATAAATATTTTTTTTAAAAAAGGAAAAGCACCAGAGCCACAGACCTGAGTGCACACCTCTGCTCTCTACACTTACTGCCTATATAACCTATACCTACATTCCTTCACCCACAGCAGCTATGTTACATACGCAATTACCTTAGCCCACGAAAGGTGCCATACCTGATTGATCTCTTCTTGCCCTCATTCAGTTTCTGATAGTCCTGCCCTTAGCCATTTGGGAACACAGATTTCCTCCAACCGTTGAAGGCTTGTGCTTAGTGCTGTGATTAGTCACTCAGTCGTGTCCAACTCTGCGATCCCATGGACTGTAGCCCATCAGGCTCCTCTGTCCATGGAATTCTCCATTTTCCAGGTAAGAATACTGAAGTGGCTTGCCATGCCCTCCTCCAGGGTATCTTCCCAACCCAGGGATTGAACCCAGGTCTCCCACATTGCAGGCAGATTCTTTACTGACTGAGCCACCAGGAAAGCCCAATGAGGGTTTGGTAGCACTAAAATGTTATAAGCTTGAAAACAACACCTCTATATTCTACTCATTGATTTGTTCATCCATTAATTCAAGCAGAATGTCTTGAGCATTTACTAAATGAGGCATGGTTCTGTGTGCTGGAGGACAGCCTTAAGTGAAGCAGACATGGTCCCTAAAGAAATGGAACCTACATTCCAAGGAAGGAGAGATGCTAAACACGTAAACAAACAAATGGAAGAATATTAATAATTTTAGTGCTATGGGTAGAGAAAGCTGGGTTATGTGGCTGACGTGACTTGTACATGGGCACTGATAAAAGGCTGCTGACTTGATGAGAAGGTTCCTTCCTAAAGGGGTGACCTCAAAACTAAGACAGGAAGACCAAGAAGGAGTTCTCTAGGTGGAGTTCTGAGCAGAGCTGTAGCAAGGCCATGAGATGGGAACAGGCTAGTAGGTTTAAGGAACACAAAAGCCAATCTGGAGAGTCTGTGCTAAATAAGGTAAAGGGGTTTCCTGGAGCAAAATCTCCAGCTCCCCAGCCCCCACACAAGTCAGTACCTCCTATTTTGGGGTTCCTGCAATGACTCAGAACAATCATGACTCACTTCTGTCTCTTTAACAGTGACTCTCTCCAGAGTCAAGCCCAAAGTGAAGCCAGTCTTATTGTTCCTACAGCTCCTGCTACACTGTACAATATCACCTGACTGGTAGAGTTCTAGCTACTGCCCTGTCTCATCCATAGTCACCAAGATAAAAAGCAAGAACAGGGATGCTTGTCTGGGTGGCAGAAATATTCCCTTCTCTGTGTGTTGCACTCAACTGTCAGCCTAGAGAGTTGACTTGGTGGTCAGTTCCCCCGCCAGCCTATCTATCTCTTGATGTCTTCAGTTCAAGCAGGCTACCTTGGGAACAACACCTCTCTCACCAAGCCTGGAGCTGAAGCCATTTAAAAAGGCCGGTGCCAGAGGTACTGTTGGCTCACTAGAGCCAAGACCAGGCCCCACTCAAAAGCCTGTGCTGGGATGCCTCAGGCCAAACAAAAAAATGGGTGGGGACACAGCCCCACCCTTGAGTGAACAGGCTGCCTAAAGACTTCTTGAGCCCATAGTCATCTCAAGACATGCCCTAGATACGGTCCTGCCCACCAGAGGGCCATGACTCAGCTCAACCCATAAGAGGGCAAGCAAAGGCCATGCCCTCCAGGAAGCCTGCACTAACTTCTAGTCCAGCCTCACTCACCAGGAAGCAGACAACAAAGGCAAGAAAACTACGATCCCACAGCTGTGGAACCAGCCCACTTACAGCAAGCAGACCCCACCCTGGGACCACTTGGTCCCTGGCCCTGCCCACTAGTAGACAAATGCAAGCTTTGGGACACCCAGATCCCACACCCAACTATGGCAGAAACTGTAAGTTTGTTTTCTAAGACCGTGAGTCTGTTTCTGCTTTGTTCAAATAAGTTCATTTGTATCATTTTTTTTAGGTTCCTCATATAAGTGATATCACAACATTTGTCTTTCTCTGACTTATGTCACTCAGTTTGACAACCTCTAGGTCTACCCTTCTCGCTACAAATGGCATTATTTCATTCTTTTTATGGCTGAGTAATATTCCATTGTATATATGTACTACATCTTCTTTACCCAGTGCTCTTCTGATGGACTTTTACATTGCTTCCCTGTCCTGGCAATTGTAAACAGTGCTGCAATGAACATTGGGGTGCATGTAGCTTTTTACTCAATATCTTGTAATAACCTACAATGGAAAAGAATCTGAAAAAGAATATGTGTGTGCATGTGTGTGCTTAACTAACTCACTTTGCTTCACGCTTGAAATTAACACAACCTTGTAAATTAACTATATTTCAATAAAAGAGAAAAAACAGTAGTTATGAGGAGAGTACAAATTCAGGGTTTTTAAAATGAATTTGAAATTAAGATATCAGAAACTTAAAATAATCATGTACTTCTATACATTGCTATACAAAAATCTATAATACACACAAACACAAAAAAATCTCCAATAGATATGTTGCTGTTGTTGTTGCTCATTCACTAAGTCATGTTGAACTCTTTGCGACCCCATGGACTATAGCTCACCAGGTTCCTCTGTCCATGGGGCTTCCCAGGCAAGAATACTGAGGTGGGTTGCAATTTCCTTCTCCAGGGGATCTTCCTGGACCATGGATTGAACCCATGTCTCCTGCGTTGGCAGGCAGATTCTTCCACTGAGCCATCAGGGAAGGCCATATTGATACACACATATAGAAAAAAAATGGAATCCAAACATAACATTAAAGATAGACATCGTATCACACGAGAACAAAAATAAAAGAAAAAAGAGACTTACCAAAAACAAATTCAAAACAATTAACAAAATGGTAATAAGAGCATGCTTACTGAAAATTACCTTATCTGTAAACAGACTAAATGCTCCAATCAAAAGACACAGACTAGCTGAAGGGATATAAAATCAAGTTCTGTGTATATGCTGCCTACAAGAGACTCACCTCAGCTCTAGAGACACAAACAGACTGAAAGGGAGGGGATGGAAAATGGTATTCCATGCAAAGGGTAATAGAAAGAAACCTAGAGTAATGATGCTTGTATCAGGGTAAAATCATGCTCTGCTCTGCATCACCCTCCTCTTTTCTAGCATAAAATGAGGGTAAGACAACAGGCTGTGGAGTCAGGTGGACCTGGGTTCAAGGCGACTGATTAAATGTGTGAACCTGAGCAAGCACTCTCCCTATGCCTCGTCTTCCTCATTTGTAAAATAGGAGGAATAATAATACCTGCATCACAGGTTACAAAACACCAGCCCAGGGCTTATTATAGAGGGAGACTCTTCACTTTTCATCATTGTTGTTACTTCTGGACCAAGAGGTACACTTTGACTTTCATAATAGTTCCCTCTTCACCACGTGTGATGCTAAGAAGGAGACTCAGCCTGGAAACCAGCCAGCAACTCAGTTCTTAAACTACTGATTCCTCCAATGACAACCCCAGACTCTCTCAACTTCTCAAGCAGGACTCTGAGCACCTGCCCAGCAGTAGCTGAATATATAGGAGATACACAGCCTTGTCTCTTTCTCTGAGCCCCTGACTATGGCAGAAAAGTTAGAGCCTAAACCATATTGGCCACTCTGATTCGTGCACACACCTGGATAAGCATTAAATTCATGATGTCAGGAATCAAGCCTGAAACACCCACTGAAGGATCCTTACTTTTTTACATTCTTGCTTTTCATATGCCTTTGAGTTGCCAAAGGACATTTTTGTTAAGTTAAAAAAAAAAAATGCTAGAATAGTTTGCTTTTGGAAAAAGCTTCTCTTGAAAGCTGCAAGTTTCTGGGGGACTGAAAGAACAGTTGGAAACTCCAAGTATGACTTCTGGCCCCATCATTTAAGGCTGAATTCTCCTCTCTGAAACGCAGTGGTGGTCTCCATTGCATAATGTAGACGCCTGGCATGCACTTAAGTCCTATTCATGTGAGAGTAGCTCAGCTTACTGCAAAGGTAGAATATGCAATAGGCTCCATGGTGCTATCAGAACAGGGTTGCTGGAGAGACTCTTCCTGTGAATGCTCTACCCATTCTGACACCAGCCTGGCATTTGTGAGGTAGGAGGACTATGGCAATTAGGACTACACTGGGTGAGCGGAGATGTGTAACAGTACTTCCAGACACAAGATTGAGAAATGGATCGTATTTTACACTAAAATTTCATACTGCTTTTGAGGTCTTGCCAGGGGATAGTCAAAAGACAGTAACTGTATTAGGATTAAGGGTCTTGAAGACTGGGAACAATGGGCCCAGTCATGGATTAGGTAAGCAATTCTGAGAAAATTATTTTCGCTTTTTGTGGCCAGTTGAGGTTCATGTCTTCACTGAGGCAGGAAACCAACCTTCTCTCTCTCTTTAAAACTAGTTTTGGTTACTTGGCCTTCAGATTATACACTCACTGAGACTCTACATCTATTGTACATCTACTTCTGCTTTATTGATGATGCCAAAACTTTTGACTCTGTGGATCACAACAAATTGGAAAAGTCTTAAAGAGATGGGGATACCAGACCACCTTACCTGCCTCTTGAGAAATCTGTATGCAGGTCAGGAGCAACAGTTAGAAATGGACATGGAACAACAGACTGGTTCCAAATTGGGAAAGGAGTATGTCAAGGCTGTATATTGTCACCCTGCTTATTTAACTTACATGCAGAGTACATCATGAGAAACACTGGGCTGGAAGAAGCACAAGCTGGAATCAAGATTGCCGGGAGAAATATCAATAACCTCAGATAAGCAGATGACACCATCCTTATGGCAGAAAGTGAAGAAGAACTAGAGAGCCTCTTGATGAAAGTGAAAGAGGAGAGTGAAAAAGTTGGCTTAAAACTCAATATTCAGAAAATGAAGATCATGACATCAGGTCCCATCACTTCATGGCAAATAGATGGGGAAACAATGGAAACAGTGACAGACTTTATTTTGGGGGGCTCCCAAAACACTGTAGATGGTGACTGCAGCCATGAAATTAAAAGATGCTTGCTCCTTGGAAGAAAAGTTATGATCAGCCTAGACAGCATATTAAAAAGCTGAGACATGACTTTGCCAACAAAAGCCCGTCTAGTCAAGGCTATGGTTTTTCCAGTGTCACGTATGGCTGTTAGAGTTGGACGATAAAGAAAGCTGAACACTGAAGAATTGATGCTTTTGAACTGTGGTATTGGGGAAGACTCTTGAGAGTCGCTTGGGCTGCAAGGAGGTCCAACCAGTCCATCCTAAAGGATATCAGTCCTTAATATTCATTGGAAGGACTGATGCTGAAGCTGATACTCCAATACTCTGGCCACCTGATGTGAAGAACTGACTCATTTGGTCAGACCCTGATGCTGGGAAAGATTGAAGGCAGCAGGAGAAAGGGATGACAGAGGATGAGATGGTGGGATGGCATCACCGACTCAATGGACGTGAGTATGAGTAAACTCCAGGAGTTGGTGATGAACAGGAAGGCCTGGTGTGCTGCAGTCCATGGGGTCACAAGGAGTTGGACACGAGTGAGTGACTGAACTGAACTGAACTGAGACTGTACATGCTACAAATTAACTTGACTACAAAGAAAGCAAAATACAATATCTTTTAAAATCTACTGATCTTGAATGTCTGTGACTTCCCTAAGTATTTTCCTATCTTCATTTTAACCCAACTAGACCAGTGAGTCCTCACTAGGTGAAATACATATATGGTCACAGTAAAAGAAAATAAGGCCCATCCCATGGCTGGTTCTCTCTTCCATCTGCTCGTCACAAGGATAACTTCTTTCCTTCATTTATTTATTCCCTTGTTTCAAATTTCATTTCAAGAAATAAATTCAGTCCAATATTTCCATTCAGTCCAGGGTGTTGGAAAATATACTGATGCTGGGAAAGACAGAGGGCAGGAGGAGAAGGGGGCAACAGTGAATGAGATGGTTGGATGGCATTACTGACTCAATGGACATGAGCTTGAGCAAACTCAAGGAGATAATGAAGGACAGGGAAGCGTGTTGTGCTGCAGCCCATGGGGTCACTAAGAGTCAGATGTGACTTAGTGACTGAACAACAACAGTATTCTCAGGTTTGAGCCTCCATGATGCTAGTGGCAGTCCCGCTCCTTATTCTGATCTCCCAACATGTATTACTTACTATCCGCTGGGTACACATCCCTACCTGGCTGTCCTACAAACATCCCAAGTCTAAAGCTTAACTCTTCCTTTCCCTGCCTCCTCTTCCTGAACTTCTAACAGATGAAATGCTATCCACATGTTTTGCCCAGGCCAGAAAACTAGAAGTAATGATTGATTCCCAGCTCACTCACTCAACTTATCCATGCATGGTAAGTCACTTTAGCCATGTCCGTCTCTTTGCGACCCTATGGACTGTACCCCCCAAGTTCCTCTGTGCATGGGACTCTCCAGGCAAGAGTATGGGAGTGGGTTGCCATGTCCTGCTCCAGGGGATCTTCCCAACCCAGGGATCGAACTCGCATCTCTTATGTCTCCTGCATTGGCAGGAGGATTCTGTACCACTAGCACACTTGGGAGGCACAATTGCTTAATAAAACTTACTCGCCCTGAATGTAAATATCTCTTAATTGTATATATTTTTCCTTCTGTCACCTTGGAGAAGGAAATGGCAACCCACTCCAGTATTCTTGCCAGGAGAATCCCATGGACAGAGGAGCCTGGGGGTCTATAGTCCACAGGGTCTCAAAGAGTCGGGCATGACTGAAGTGACTTAGCATGCACACACTGTCACCTTAGCTCAAGCCTGTATCATGTCTTAACCTGGGTCACTGTATCAGCCTCCCATCAGTGCTCTCTGACTCAGTTCTTGTCCTCTTCCAACAGATTCTATGCAAGTAAGAGTGATCTTTCTGAAATGAGATTTTGTCTGACTGTGTCACTCATTGCAAAAATCCATCACTGGCTCTCCATGGCTCTCAGTCCAAACTCCTTTGCTTAGTTTAAAAAGTCTTCCATAATCTGACCCTTTCATATGTGTATAGCTCCATCTTCCATCACCATCCTGCCTAGCATCACCCTCTCACTCACTTTCTCCTCCATGTATACATGCATGGCACTCTTGCTTCTGCAACTCTCTCCCGTTTCTCCACCTACTTCCTTCTGTTCATCCAGCACTGACCTGGTGGTACAGCCTCCAATGAAACTTCTAAGATCACTCTCCATCCTGATGAGACTGTGACCTCCTTAAAGACAGGGCTCATGTCTTCCTTATTTTGGAATCTACAATTCCTAGCAGACAGCCTCTCACATGATTCACAGTAAAAGTTCAAAAGGCTGAATGAGAAGCTTGATTTCAATGTACTATAGTTTTAAAGGCAGTCCTAATAGCAGCCTACCATCTTGCTCAGAGTCTTCATGAAAAAATAACTCCTTGAGTCCACTTTGAGTCTCCTGGGATTCTGAAGCAGGTATGTAATTAGATCCCCCATTGGTTAGAAGCTATCAGCCAAGCAAAGTTCCTTCACCCTTCTGAAAACTCTCAATAGCTCTGTTTCACTTTGCAGGTGGGATAATCGAAGCAAGAAGTTTGGTGGTAAAAAAAACCCAAAAACCCTTAGAGTCTTGAGCAAGTCTGTCTTCATATGTTATCAGCTGGAATTTAATGGGACTACAAGAACTTGGCAACCTGATTTATTTTGAAAGAGAAAATTTTTGTATATTTTTATCAGCATTTATGAAGAATAAACAAAATGCAGAATGCTAATACCAATCTCAAATAAGAATAAATATTAAGAGTCATAATAAAGTTACTATTAATAAAAGCATCTCACATTTATCTCATTTAATCCTCACAGTAACCCTATCAGTTAAGTACTACTTCAATCTCCATTTGTCATAGGGAGAAATTAATGCTCAGAGATGTTCAAAATCTTGCCCTGTGCCATACACATGAATAAGCAGCACAGTCAACATTTGAACACAGGTCTTTCTGACTTCAGTCTGTATTTTGTATCATAGACCTGTGTTGCTACTCTATTCAATATCCTGTGATAAACCGTAATGGGAAAGAACATTAAAAAGAGTGTGTGTGTGTATATACATACTTTGCGATATATGTACATGCATACATAAGTATATATACATACATACTTAGCAATATACCTGAAACGATTATTACAACATTGTAAACCAACTATATAGTTCAATAAAAAATTTTTTAATTAATACAGATTTTCCCCTTACATGTAGCCAGTGTAATACATAACAACTATCTATTGAATGAAAACAAGTGAGTGAAAAATCCATCTAGAATTCTTTGCTGATTCTTGTTCAGATTTCTTTTGTTCACATAACAGGTTCTCCAGGGATCCTCAGGTCAAGCTGGATAGCATCTCCTGAGATTCTTTTTTAAGAAAACTCTAACCATTGTCCTTTTGGATATGAACAGGATACAGATACATTGTATTTCTTGCTTCTGCAAACATTCAAGGTGGAACTGATCAATATAGCTTTCTGTGAATACGAAACTTCTATAATTGCGCTGTGCACTATGGAATAGCCACATGTAGCTGTGCAGAACATGAAATGTCACTAGTGTGATTAATAAAAGTTTAAATTTCATTTAATTTTAACTAATTTACATTTAAATAGCCATAGGGGGCTCTTTTTAGCAAAGAAGTTTCCTTTAACAGCTATTTATTGGGCACCTACTATATATCAGGCACTAAGCTAGAGGCTGGAAATAAAGTGAGATGAAAAATAAAGCAATCTGTTGTTTTTAAGGAGCTGCCAGTCTAATAAAGCTAGATATCAAAGACAAAGAAGATATGGTACTATGTACAATGGAGTACTAATCATAAAAAAGAATGCAGTAATGTCATATACAGCATCGGCATGCAACTAGAGAGCAGCATACTAAGTGAAGTAAGTCAGAAAGAGATGAATGTCATTTGATATCACTTATATATGGAATCTAAAATATGACACAATGAATCTATCTACAAAACAGAGAACAGCCGCCTGATGCAAAAAGCCAAGTCATTGGATAAGACTCCAATGCTGGGAAAGATGGAAGGCAAGAGGAGAAGGAGGCAACAGAGGATAAGATGGTTGGATAGCATCACAGACTCAGTGGATATGAGTCTGAGCAAACACCGGGAGACAGTGAAGGACAGGGAAGCCTGGCTACAGTCCATGGGGTCACAAAGAGTTGGATACGACTTAGCAGGTAAACAACTGCAACAACAAAACAAAAATAGACTCACAGAGAGCATATTTGTGGTTGCCAAGGGGGAGGAAATTGAGGCAAGAATAGAGTGGGATTTTTAAAAAATTAATGCAGCATATAAATATCCAATGTTTTTATGCTTACATTCATGAGGAATATGATTTACCTTAAGTGAAACTAAAACCATGAAATAATTACAGGAGATGCTTTATAATGGGGAAAAAGTGAAACAAAATGAACAAAAAACTCTGTGAAGGGGGCTGCCTCCAGTCTCAGGCGAACATATAACTTACCACCCTCACCAAGGTATTTAATACTTCTGAGAGTGATGCTCTCAGGGGATGCTGTTAATAATTATAGACAACAGAAATTTGTTTCTCATGATTCTGGAGGCTGGAGCACACACATAACATAATACAAAATGTTGGGTGTTCTGTGCCATATTCATGGAATAACCAATAAAGCATGTAAATAAAAATAAATCAAGGAAGACTTCATGAAGGAGGTGACACTGAACTAGAACTTTAAGGATATATACAAACAGGGGTGGGGAAGACTCTCCAAGAGATGAAAATGTACAGGCAAAGGCCCGGGACAGGAAAAGGTAAGAATCGCAACTAGAATTATTTGTTAGAGCCCCAAGCAAGATGCGTCCAAACCCTAGTATCCACTTTAGAGCCTATATTTTCACTCATTATCTTACACCTCCTTTCAAGGGTCGGTCACTAACTTAACCTTCCACCTTGACTTCATGTACAGAATAACAAGACACTTTGCAAGTCAAGTTTTCTCCAGGTAAGCCCACATAAGAATTTCTAGATGGGGTCCGCTCTGTATCCTGTTTACGGAAGCTGTGGTTGTTGCTGGCAAAGAGGCCACCCAGAGATGCTCTCTGATGTAAGATGACAGGAAGGGGCTCTGGAAAGAAGATGCCAAGAAATGAAGGTGGTGGCAAGGGAAGGTATAGGAAACCTAAAATGAAGTCATGGGTCTTCCCCAGGTGGGGCAGGAGAAAAAGGAATTTTTATTCTTTCAATCATCACAATCTGGGTAGTAGGTATTGTTAGTCTCATTTGATTAGTGAGAAAGTCTCAGAGAAGACAAAAAATAAAATTGCCCAGAGTCACACCATTGAAAAGTAGAGAGGTGTGCATGAACCCTTTGCCCATTACCCCCTTCCTCTTTGCTCCTATAATGATGGGTGGAGCTCAGCAACGGGACTTGGAAAAGGAAAGGTAAGAGGCATCTGTGCCCCTTATCAATTAATGAGAAAGCAGACAATTGAAGAAGAATCATTACTCAGATAGACATCGTTTTTAGGGTTTTGTTGGGAAGTAAAGATTGCTTTGGGCGTCCCTGGTGGCTCAGTGGTAAACAGTCCACCTGCCAATGCAGGAGACACAGGTTCAATCCCTAAGTGGGAAAATCCCCTGGAGAAGGAAATGAAAACCCAGGGTTCTTACCTGGAAAGTCCCATGGACAGAGGAGCCTGGTGGGCTATCATCCGTGGGGTTGCAAAAGAGTCAGACACAACTCAGTGACTAAACAACAACAGCAAAGATTATTCTGCTTTTTTTCCTTGTTTGCTTTTTGTCTTCTTGGAATGAAAACCAAAAGGATCTCATATTTTATCAAAATCATATACTTATTCCTTGTGATAAGAAAACCTACCACACCAAACATTGCTCTAACAAAACACATTAAAGTAGCAAATTATTTTTATTTTGCCGGAGTACATCAATTCCTGGGACTTCCCCTGTGGCTCAGTGGTAAAGAATCTGCCTGCAATGCAGGAGATGCAGGAGATGAGGGTTTTATCCTTGGGTCAGGAAGTTCCCCTGGAGAACGGAATGGCAACCCACTCCAGTATTCTCGCCTGGAGAATTCCATGGAAAAAGAGCCTTGTGGGCTGTAGGCCATAGGGTCTCAAAGAGTTGGACATGACTTAAGTGACTGAGCACAGCACATAAATCACTAAATGCTCTGGTTGCTCTAGCGAATGTCATGTGAAATCTATTATCTTGCCCTCGTTCCCTGGTCAAATACTATTGTGCTGAAAGCCAGTACCTGGCCTGAAAGCCTGTGACCTCAAATACTCTCTTGATGTCTACAATTTTGAAAACTGTCTTGTGGATTTTTATGTGACTTTTGAAATAACTATAGCAGAGAGGTAAATCTCAAAGGCCGATGTTATCTTGGATCCACAGTTTTTTAACATTTTCCTTCAACTCTTCATTGGATAAAATAATAACAAAAATCTTTTCAAAATCTCACAGAGACAATCCCATTGAGTTGGCCCCACAGGAGGCTTTGGGCAGGGTGCACACGAATCATGCAGTAGAAAGTGAAAGTGAAAGTTGCTCAGTTGTGTGACTCTTTGTGACCCCATGGACTACACAGTCCATGGAATTCTCCAGGCCAGAATACTGGAGTGGGTAGACTTTCCCTTCTCCAGGGGATCTTCCCAACCCAGGAATCAAACTGGGGTCTCCTGCATTGCAGGTGGATTTTTTACCAGCTGAGCCACAGGGGAAGCCCAAGAATACTGGAGTGGGCAGTCTATCCCTTCTCCAGTGGATCTTCCCAACCCAGGAATCAAACTGGGGTCTCCTGCATTGCAGGTGAATTCTCTACCAACCAAGCTATCAGGGAAGCCCTCATGCAGCAGGGCTATCTCTTATTCGAGAACAACAATTATGAGACTGCAAGCCCTTGTGACATATCTCAAGCCCTCCTCTTCTGATTCCAAGTGAAGGCATCACATTTGGACCATCAGATCCACATCTCACTCCTTTCTACAACTGGAAGAGCCTGAAAAGACCATTGCTGGACTCTTCCTGAGGTATGGGCTGATGCCCAAGAAAGTAGAGACTATGGGCTCTTTCAGGAAGACCAGAACTTGGTGGACCATGACATGGACTCATGATTCAATAGCTTACTTGTGGGGGCTGTACAAAATGAAGAGAGGTTCAGTTCATCTGAAGCTCCTTTAGAGAGCCCCAAACTATAAATAATGAAGTTCTCCTGGCCCCCAGGGAGGGGAAAAGAAACTGTGTTTGGGGAGCAGGGGGCTCACAATACACTATAAGAGCATCTCCTGGAAGCAGACTAATTTTAATTCAATTGAGACTAGAAACAACAGCTCCTGGCCATGCAAATCAAAGTACCAAGGAGATTTTCTTACATGAAAATATGGCAACTTGCCTTCTTTTCAGAGTAGCTAAATAGGAAAAAACACAAATTAGGCTAAAAAAGTGAAAGCTGACTTAAAACTCAACATTCAAAAAACTAAGATCATGGCATGCGGTCCCATCACTTCATGGCAAATAGATGGAGAAACAATGGAAACAATGACAGACTTTATTTTCTTGGGCTGCAAAATCACTGCAGACGGTGACTACAACCATGAAATTAAAAGACGCTTGCTCCTTGGAAGAAAAGCCATGACCAATCTAGACAGCATTTAAAAAGCAGAGACATCACTTTGCTGACAAAGGTCCATATAGTCAAAGCTATGGTTTTTCCAGTAGTCATGGACGGATGTGAGAATTGGACCATAAAGAAGGCTGAGTGCCAAAGAATTAATGCTTTTGAACTATGCTGCTGGAGAAGACTCTTGAGAGTCCCCTGGACACAAGATCAAACCAGTCAATCTGAAAGGAAATCAACCCTGAATATTCTGGACTGATGCTGAAGCCGAAGCTCCAATATTTTGGCCACCTGATATGAAGAGCAAACTCATTGGAAAAGTCTCTAATGCTGGGGAAAACTGAGGGCAGGAGGAGAAGGGGGTGACAGAGGGTGAGATGGTTGGATGGCACCACTGACTCAATGGACATGAGTTTGAGCAACTCCAGGAGATAGTGAAGGACAGGGAAGCCTGGCGTGCTGCAGTCCATGGGGTTGTGAAGAGTCAGACATGACTGAGCAACTGAACAACAGCAAGGTTAGAGAACGACTGGCTGAAAAGAAGATAAACTATTTAGGTGTCAAAAATTACATAGCTTGAAAATATTCAGTTATGTCTAAAAAATATACAGGACAAAAATTAATGGTTTAGCTCTAAATTATTTAGAGATAAAAATAAGTAAAGATACTTCGGGCTGAGTGTAAAAATTGGAGAGTTTGAATATGAGTGTGTGTATCCATGTGAATGTGTATAAAATTTTGTCTCCCAACGAGGTAGAAAATCTTTTGAAGACAGAGGCTGTTATATCTGGGCTTATTTGAAATCAAATAGATTCTTCTTGATTCATTAAGATCTACTTCTCTCCCAGTCTTTGTTTAAAATGGTACTATTTTCTCCCTGTCTACCTATTAGAAACTTGGATGAAATGTGAATTTCTAGAATATAGAGAACTTATTCATGTCTTTTGATTCCTTAATTCCATAACACTAGACACACACTGGAATCCAGACTGCTCCCTCTCTTGAACAAGGATACACACACATGCACACATATACATGTTCAAATGTCTTATAAGGCTTGGCACAGCTAATTGATACATATTTATAGAAACACTTTTGAATACAGAACACTTCCATGGAAACAATGAGAGTTAAAAGAATTTTCACCAAGAAATGGAGTAGTTTGAGTTTCTGATTGTGAATCACTACATCACAGAAAGAAGTCACGAAAATTATAATGCAACTGGTCCATTGAAATAAAAAAGGAAATATAATCCATGTTGGCTATTTTTCTCCCTCTAAATATTGTTGTTGTTGTTTAGTCACTAAATCATGTGCAACTCTTCTTTGTGACCCCATGGACCTCATGGATAGCCCATGAGGCTCCTCTGTCCATGGGATTTCCCAGGCAAGAATACTGGAGTGAGTTGCCATTTCCTCCTCCAGGGGATAATCCTGACCCAGGGATCAAACCCATGTCTCCTGCATTTGCGGGCTGATTCTTTACCACTGAGTCACCAGGCTATATATTTTTCTTCCTTTCATACAAACAAACATGCATCGGGCAATTCTTATATAAAAGACACTGTTCTGAGGATGACAATAAAGAAACAGGTGTTTACCCTTTTATGTCCAAGAGGAGAGGGATAAGGCAGCACTGACAGAAAGGGCTGGGGTGTCAAGACTAGAGAATGTTTCCAGGCTCTGCCACTTTCTTGCTACATGACCTTAAGTAAATTACTTAACAATCCTGAGCTTCAGTTTCCTTCTCTGTAAAATAGGAATAGCAGGGTCCTACCCGGTTTTCGCGGGACTCATAGAAAATCATGAAAGTGACTTGTAACCATTAAAGCACACAAATTAATAACTAAAATATGATTTCACAGACAATAACATATCTACTGTATTCTCTGAATGGTTGATATCAGAACACTGGCCATCTTGGGCTCAAATTCAGCCTGCTCTGTGTCAATAAAAGGAGCTTCCCCCATGACTCAGTGGTAAAGAATCCACTTGCAGTGCAGGAGCCACAGGAGATGCAGGTCGATCAGATTGGGAAGATCCCCTGGATACCATGGCAATGCACTCTGGCATTTTTGTCTGGAGAATCCACTGGACAGAGAAGCCTGGTGGGCTACAGTCTGTGGGGTCACAAAACAGCTGGACAAGACCGACACAACCTAGCATGCACGTGTCGTTAAAAGTTTGAAAGAATCACCAAGATTTAAGACTCAAATTCAGTTTTCATTTTTAAAAAAATCTGGAAAATTGAATGAACTAAAATTGAGCAGTTGTGCACTTTTAGGCGGAACAGCTATCCCATAGTTAGCCACAGTCCTCACTACTTCCTTTTACTCACACAAGTTATAAATCACCATGAGAAAAGAGAGACAGATATAAGCACAACAAAACAGGGGGTGCTAGAGGCAGATGCTGGGTATAAAGGAGAGAACATGTGCAGCTGAGAAGCCTCGGATGGCTCCCTGGAGGAGGTGGAATCTGAGCCATACTTTAAAGATCATATAGAAATGAGGGAAGAAAACGTGGATTCCAGGCAGAGGAAATAGTGTGACAAAATATATGGTGCTAAGTACACAGGGCAGGGGAGTTGGGGATGGGAAGCACCATCTGAATTAAGAGAAGGATGTTCTTTTATCTATCAAGTGTTATTTGAGAATCTATCTGTCAGATTCTGGAGATAAACAAATGGGTTAAGACACTTGAACCGGCCTTCTCAGATCTTATAATCTAGTGGAGGAGACAAGAAGTGAGGGAAATGTAGTTGGACTGATTTCCGCAGCATTCTGGAAAGGCTGTGATAGCAACCAGGAAAGTCACAGAATTCCTTCATCTCTGCAGAATGGACTTGGTGCTCAGAAGGCTTTAGGATCATGAGTTGTAGCTGTGAGTCCAATTTTGCTACTAATTCCTTGTGTGTCCATCAGCTATGGACCACACAGAAGTAAGATCAACAGGGACAACTTCCCAGCATGCCTGGGATGATGACACTAGAAAATAGAAGTAAAAGTGTGTTGAAATGTAAAATAAGTTATGCAAATCCATGTTGTTAGTGTTACTATTTCTCTGGTCTCCAGGGATCATATTATAGACAGTACAGATAACCGCACATCAGAGAGAGAGCAGAAATGATTGCTCAGAACTATTTGTGGATAATGGAAGGCAGACAGAATGAGTGTGAGACACACAGACCTGAATTCAAATCCCGTCATCACCATTTCTACCTGCGTAACTTTAGACATGACATAACCTCTTTAGGCTTTTAATACTTATACCTATAGTAGCTTTTTATATCTAAGGTTGTCATGAGACTAAAGTGAAAGAATTTACCACCGTGACTGGTAATAGCACCAGTAAATGCCAATGACAATTATTTTCATTATGGCTCACCTAACTTTCCCAAGAAGATGGAAGCTGTGTTAAAGAATCAGGGAATTACAGAATTAGAAGTGACCACAAAGAGTTTCTCTCTTCCCAAGAGTATGGTCTGGCACATCTAATTCCAGTATCTCTCATGTCAAGAACTATGACTATAGTTTCCTCTGAAATGTAAACACATTTTGTCTTTCAAAATTTCTCTGTAGAATAAGAGAACTAGAGAAATAACAATGTGCTTTCCAGGTGGTGCTAGTGGTAAAGAACCCACCTGCCAATGCAGGAGATGTAAGAGACATGGATTTGATCCCTGGGTCAGGAAGATCCCCCTGGAGGAGGGCATGGCAACCCACTCCAGTATTCTTGCCTGGGGAAAAGCATGGACAGAGGAGCCTAGCCGGCTACAGTTCATGGGGTCACAAAGAGTCAGACATGACTGAAGCAACTTAGCACAGCACAATAAGCTGGATAAGCTCAAGGTATAGCATGACCAATTTTCCTAGCTTGCCTGGCATTGAGGGGTCTCTGAGGACACCGGAGGTACTAAAGCGAGGACAGTCCTGGGCAAGCAGGGTCAGCTGGACACTCTACCTGAACTAATGTAAAGTTTTTTATCTCTGGTTAAGCCACAAAAGCCAACAACTGTACAATACACTGCATTCTTTTTCTTAGTACAAACAGACAGCCAGGAATCATAAGCAATGAGAGGCAATGTCCCTTTTAGACCAGTAAACACACTACCACCTTTCCCCTTAAATAAACATGGTCTTTTGGTCAATTGGCTAAGACCCCTGATGGCATAGATGCATTCTGCTAGGACTTTCTATTTTGGTGGTGGCCTTGGAAGAAATGTGGTCTTCCCTTCCCTGTATCTCTGATGTTATTCCTAATGGTGAATCTGTCAGCAAATGAACAGTCCCTCCTCAAAACCCATAGTGAGGGGCTTGTTTTCATGTCTTGTCTTATCAAATTTGGATCAGAATGAAACCATGCAACCCTCTTAGCTCGGTGACTATGTATGAACTTTTTCTCCACAGGTACAGGCTGAAGCCCAGTTCTTCTATCAGTATTTCTGTCTGATGAATGGAAGTCCTGTCTTCTTGGGCTCAGATACTCTTAAACACTTCACTATGGGGCTTGCAAACCAAATCATGATGGCTGAAGACACTGAGCTCTCCAATAAGTCTTCCGGATCTTCCTTCCAACATTCCTGTTTCCAGTGATGAACACTATTTTTCATAAACTCAAAATAACTTAGGCAGCCTTTCTTGCTTTGGGTTTTTCCTTAATTTTTCACACAGAGACAAAACCTTGAAGTCAATCAGGGTAATGACTGGTTACAGAGGGAATGAGAAGCATTCTCTCTTGAATGCCCTCAATTCCTTGGAGATTTATGGGAAATGTGCCAATGATGTCCAATGGTCATTCAGTTTTTCCAGTAATGTGAATGACTCACAGTGGCAAAAAAACAGGTCCTCAAGAAGTATTACACCATCCCCTTGTAAACAAGCAGAGCTTCTGAAATCTAACTTCCAGCATCATCATCCACATAATCAGAGTAACCTCCAAGAATCATCTTGATTTTTAAACCTCTAAAAAACAGACCATTAAAAAGACTTATCTAGAGGATATCATGATAAATAACAAACAGCAAAAGAAAAAAAAAAACCTACAACATATATGACATACAAGTAGTATGATTTCCTTAATATACAAAGAGCTTGTAAATTGAATAAGAAAGAAAACTAACAACCCAATAGAAAACAGATAAAGATCATGAGCAGGCTTCTTCATAGGAAATATAAATGTCTAGAAAAGATTTGAAAACATGTTCAACTTTATTAAAAGCAAGTATGCAAATAGAATATTTTCACCTCTCAATGGGCAAAAATCAAAACTTTATAGTACAGAATGTTGGTAAAAACATGTAGGTACTCTCTAAACATATTCTTTAAAGTACTAAGGGTATAGTTTCTTTAAAAAGCAATGTAAATTCTCAAAATCTATAATAAAGAAATAACAGAAATTTTATCATGAGCTTGTACACAGGGATATACGCAAGCATGTACACTGACATATTCTGAAATACCAAATGAGTTGTTGTTGTCGTTTAGTCATTCAGTCGTGTCCGACTCTTTGCAACCCCATGGACTGCAGCACACCAGGCTTCCATGTCCATCTTCTGGAACTTGCTCAAACTCATGTTCATTGAGTCAGTGATGCCATCCAACCATCTCATCCTCTGTCATACCCTTCTCCTCCTGCCTTCAATCTTTCCCAAAATCAGGGTCTTCTCTAATGAGTCAGCTCTTCACATCAGGTGGCCAAAGTACTGTAGCTTCAGCTGCAGCATCAGTCCTTCCAATGAATATTCAGGACTGATTTCCTTTAGGATGGACTGGTTTGATCTCCTTGCAGTCCAAGGGACTCTCAAGAGTCTTCTCCAACACCACAGTTCAAAAGCATCAATCCTTCAACACTCAGCTTTCTTTATAGTCCAACTCTCACATCCATACATAACTACTGGAAAAAACCATAGCTTTGACTATATGGACCTTTAGCAAAGTGATGTCTTTGCTTTTTAATATGCTGTCTAGGTTTGTCATGGCTTTTCTTCCAAAGGGCAAGTGTCTTTCAATTTCATGGCTGTAGTCCCCACCCACAGTGATTTTGGAAAATAAAGAAAATAAAGTCCATCACTGTCTCCATCGTTTCTCCATCTATTTGCCATCAAGTTATGAGACTGGATGCCATGATCTTCGATTTTTGAATGTTGAGTTTTAAGCCAGTTTTTTCACTCTCCTCTTTCACCTTTATCAAGAGGGTCTTTAGTTCCTTCTGCCATAAGGGTGATGTCATCTGCATATCTGAGGTTACTGCTATTTCTCCCAGCAATCTTGATTTCAGCTTATGCTTCATCCAGCCCAGCATTTCACATGATGTACTCTGCATATAAGTTAAATAAACAGGGCCTCATCTTCAGGACTGCTGCTGCTAGGTCACGTCAGTCATGTCCCACTCTGTGAGATCCCATAGACAGCAGCTCACCAGGGTCCCCCATCCCTGGGATTCTCTAGGCAAGAACAGTGGAGTGGGTTGCCATTTCCTTCTCCAATGTATGAAAGTGAAAAGTGAAAGTGAAGTCACTCAGTCATGTCCGACTCATCGACCCCATGGACTGAAGCCTACCAGGCTCCTCTGTCCATGGGATTTTCCAGGCAAGAGTACTGGAGTGGGTTGCCATTGACTAGTGCTCTTAGAAAAAGAAAAAAACGAAAGCTTGCTTCCTTCTATCTCTGCTTTCTGCCGCATAAGGATACAAGGAAGTGACAGCATCCTCTGAAAGCCAGGAAAATGGCCTTCCCCAAGAAACTGACCTCAGTCTGCCACTCTGTTCTAGGGCTTTCCAGCCTCTAGAACTGTGAGAAATAAATGTCGTTTAAGCTACCAGTCTATGGGGATTCATTGCAACAGCCTGAGTAAGACAGGTACATAAAGAGATGCAACAACAGAATACTATACAGCTACTATAAAGAATACTATACAGCTACTATAAGGATCTATAAGTAGATCTTTATGCACTAAATTTTTAACTGTTATATCCTTTTATATTCACAGTTTTTGATTCTTTCTGAAAGGTATTAATATTTAGGATTCCCTTGGTCGTCCAGTAGTTACGAATCCAAATCAGAGAATCAGAGAATCCAAATCAGAATCAAATCTGGTTTGATTCCTGGTTGGGGAACTAAGATCCAACGTGCCCTGGGGCAACAAAGCCTATACACTGCATTGACTGAACCTATGTGCTCTAAAGCCAGTGTTCCACAACAAGAAAAGCCTGTGTCCTACAACTAGAAAGGCCCATGCGCCACGAGGAGAAGCCCACACACTGCATCTAGAGAAAACCCCCATCCACCGCAATGAAGACCCAGCACAGCCAAAATGTTTTTAAAAGGTATTAATGTTAAGAAAATAGCACAAATTGAGCCAGCTTCTGTATTACATCTGTTTGTAACCCCTAATAGAAAGTGGATGATTTTGTCCCTGTCCCCTGGGAACATTTGACAATGCCTGGAAACAGTTGCTACTGGTACTGAGTGGGCAGAGAACAGGGTTTACGCTAAACAGTGTACAATCTACAGGACAACACCCACACACCAAGAATTATGCCCCAAATGCCAATTGTATGGAGTCTGAGAAACCCTGTTTAGGAGCAATACACAACAAAAGGCCAACAAGTTGTTAGCTTTTCCATTCTCACTGAATTCCCGTTTACAGTCATCTATTTTAGTCCTCTTGCTCTCCATCTGAGTAATCACACAGATGAAGATGTAGGTCTCTTTTTGTTTTTAATTCTTGTACCCACCCCATCTGCAAGCATTACACGTTACCCTGGATCTATGAGCCAGAAGCTCTGAACAGGACATGCCATGAGTATAGACGAGTTTATTGGACCAACCTCTTAAAAAGGTAAGCAAGGAGTCAGTGAACCACAAGCAAAAGCATGATGATCAATAAGGCCTCTGTCTAGCTACCAAGGCCTTATGTTGACTGTATGGTTAATTTAGTGCTTTCCTCAAGGATGATCTCTTTTAAAAGGGCTCCCTTTAAGTCTAGAAGGGCATCAGGAGGGAAAGAGGAGGTGAGGAGACCAAGCATCTTCTCCATCTTGGGACCAGTAATAACACAGGACACAAGTGAACCTGCCGTTTCCACTTCTTCCCCTTTCCCCTCAGTAATATATTCATCTGCAAAGGAAACTCTTTCACATGTCAATTTTTAAAAATAAATTTCTCAAATGAAAGAACAAAGACTGAATACTACAAGATTAAAAAAAAATAAACCGTACAAAGGGTAGAAGTCAGAATAGCGTTTTTAAAACGTTTGTAGGAGAAGCCTTGATAAATAGCTTGTCTTCATCTTGGCACATATTACATTACCCATCCAGGCTGTGAGTTACATTCCTTTCTGCTTGGAGGTTCAGAAAACATCTGTCCTAGTCTGCCACAGAGCAGCCTTGCTGGTGAATCTCTCTTGCTATGTAATACCAAAAAATAGGACCAGAAACTGATGCCTTGGGATGGTATGAGGGCAAAAGGTCAATCAGGGACTTCTTGTGATTAAACAATTCAACTCCAAGTGGTTTGGTGCGATGGTTAACTTTACATGTCAGCTTGGCTAACTCAAGGGGTGCTCATATATTTGGCAAATATTATTTCTACGTGTGTCTCTGAGGGTGTTTCCAGCTGAAACTAACATTCAAATCCATGGATGCAGTAAAGTAACTTGCTCTCCTCAATGTGGTGGGCATCATCCAATCCCTTGAGGGCCCAAAACGGCAGAAAAAGGAAGAATTTGACCTTTCATGCCTGAGGGGGGACATGATCTTCCTCTGCCTCATAACTTCATATTTTCAGGTCTTTGAACTTGGGTTGAATTATATCACAGCATTCCTGGGTCTCCAGCTTGCAGTTGGCATATTTCAACCTCCATAACCATTAATACATGAGCCAATTCCTTATAATATATATCTATGATTTATTCTATATCTGTCTATCTCTCCTACCAGTTCTATTTCTCTAGAAAAGTCTGACTAATACAGCTGGCTAGCCCCTGAATCCCCAGTCCCTGGTACAATACTTGGCATGGAGAAGATATTCAATAAATATTTAATGAATATATTCACTAATAAATAAACAAATCACAATCAACTATTGAGAAAATATTCATTTTCCCATTTTACAAATGAAAGAACCGAAGGAATTTAAGAATTTTGCCCCAAATTACAGAATGTCTAATAGACTAAGTCAGTTCATGAGCTTCAGGCTATCTGACTGGAAACAATCTACCCTAGTCATTATTTTTTTTCTTTTAGTGCTTTATTTTAAGGAGTTTGATTCCAACACATTGTTTTTTTTTTAATGTTTATTTATTTATTTGGCTGTAGCCATACTGTAGTTGGGCCGTAGTTGCAACACGCAGGATCATTGTTGGGGTGCACAAACTCTCCAGCTGTAACGTACTGGCTCAGTTGCTCAGCGGCATGTGGGATTTTAGTTCCCTTACCAGGGATCAAGCTCCTATCCCCTGCAATGCTAGGTGGATTCTTACCCACTGGACCACCAGGGAAGGAAGTCCCTCAATACACCTTAATGGGCTAAAGAATGATCTGGCTGGGGCATGATTCACACAAATGATTGTCAGCATAGATGACAGTAGATAGTTTGGGAAGGACCACGTTCAGCAAAATCAAACATGTTTCTTTACCATAGGCCTCATCAGAGCTTTTTGTATGACAATACACAGCAGAAACAGAACGTAATGTTTCCCAAGCCTAATGGAGGAGCATATTTTGGATAAAACATGAAGCAGCTTTGTGCAGTACTTGTTATAAGTATAAGGTAAGCATTTTGCCTCTCTTGTCCTAGCTACCTGATTGAATGAAGGCCAAGATGGAGAAATCATCTCACTTCATCTTCAGAACAAACATCCTGGTGAGGCAGCTGTTCACCACCAACTGGGTACAAGAAACCAATAGAACATTTTCAGAATGAGCAGAATGAGGACCTAATGCCATGCTTACTCAACTAACCAACAGCAAAAAAAAAAAAAAAAAAAAAATTGCCTGTGGTTATTTCAACCCTACTCAGGAACAGAACCACTTTCTGGGAGGCTGTGAAGTGCCAGAATGCGTGTTCATCATCACACTCACACTTGCAGTCAGAGAACTTGATCAGATACATATGCACAAAGAAGGTTGGAGTAATCACTCTCCTATCTGCCTTCAATGAAGAAATATGACAGGAAGTACATTCAATATGCTGCCAAGGTGATCACCCACAGAACCTTATCAAGAAATATGTGGGGATTGTCTGTGGCCTAATTCTTTCTTCTTTGCTATGTGCATGGACCATCTTTTATGAGACAAGAAAATGAAACTAATATACTGTATACGTGCCTTCTTCCTACTTGGCCCTAGGACTGTCAAGAAAATGGGAAGTCCTATTCCAAGATGCATATATTAATTTTAAAGTCAGAACAAAAAAATGGTTTCTGATCAATCAACAAATGTAGACCAAATTAGTTCATAGGTTTTCTTTTCTGTTTTTAATTTTGATAGGATTAACAGGTATGTCCCTTCAACAAAAGAGTTCTTTTCAGATGTTACATCATGATGCTATATAGTCTTTGGAGGAAAATATTTGAGGAACAGTCATCTAGCTATCTATAGCAAACCTGTAGATGACCCAGGTACACAAATTCATGGGAGAAGAAGAGTAATCATCAAAAGTAGAACCAAGGAAACATCTCAGAATAGTAAAAAGGTTGTGAGATTCAGAGCCCTAATTCAATCATACCTAGTAGAGCATGGTGGTTTACAACACAAATAGGGAGCCAGACTTGAAACTTATTTTTGTTATTTAGAGATAAATAATATTCTGAGGTTTCCCTAATGGTCCAGTAGTTGAGAATCCACCTTCCAATGCAGGGAACACAGGTTTAATCCCTGGGCTGGGAAGATTCCACATGCCACGGGGCAACGAAGCCCTTGAACCCAACTACTCAGGCCATGCTCTACAGCCCATGCCACACAACTAGAGAAGTCTGTGCATCACGCTGAGAAGCCCCCTCGCACCACAGCTAGGGAAAGCCCGCACGCCCCAACAAAGACCCAGCGTGGCCAAAAACTAATGATAATAATAAAAGAAATAGTTACATTCTGATAGTTATATACCCTTGAACAAATTATTTAAGCATTCTAACCTTGAACAAATTATTTAAGCATTCCGTGCCTCAGTTTCCCCTCTGCAAAATGGGGTAAAAGTGATATCTACCTTAGTTGATTATGAAGACCCAGCATATGTAAAATATGTAGAACCAGTGCTTGGTACAAAGTTAGTTTTCCATGCATGTTGACAATAACTAGTATTACCAACTGCGTGACCATGAAAAGTCAGTTCACTTCTGTAAGTCTCGTTTTCTCCTTCTTTAAATTGAAACCATCATAATGCTAGCACAATATTAGAGTGAAGAACAAATGAGACAAGATACAGATGTTAAAGTACACAACATCATCTCACAAAGGTAAGGTGATTATTCTCCTGCTATCATACAGTCGTTCTTTTTTCCCCCTCAGTGGAAGGTATTTCTTCTTCATCCCAGGCTTCAGATTTCCTCACTGGACACTGACCTCTCCAGTGTACAAAGCAGGTACACTCTTTGTCTGTGGAGGAACCCTTGGTCCATCATCAGTCCTTTCCATCCCAGTGAATGTCACATCTGCCACCATCAAATGTCCAGAGTCAGAAAGTGGGGTGCTCCCATGACTACTCAGTCTCAAGACCTCACCAACTTAGCTGAGCAACCTCTCTTCTTGTGTCCACCGCCAACATGGAGACCTAATCGTCCACTTCTCCATGTCTATAGTTACCATCCTTAGTCATGTCACCATCATTTCTTGCCAGTGATAGCCTTCCATACTTCCACTTCCACATTGTATGATCCAATTCATCTCATGTTCCCCAATACAGATGAACAAATCTTTTAAAAATGTAATTCCAGCCTCTTTCCCAGCTGGAACCATGGAGAGTGCAGAAGAGAAGAAAAAGAAGGTTCCTGGTGTGCCAGAAACCCTTAAGAAAAAGTGAAAGAATTTCACAGAGCTTAAGATCAAGCACCTGAGAAAGAAGTTTGCCCAAAAGATGCTTCAAAAGGGAAGGAGGAAGCTTATCTATGAAAAAGCTTAAGCATTATCACAAGGAAAAGAGACGTATGTACAGAACTGAAATTCAAATGGCTAGGATGGCATGAAAAGCCTGCAACTTCTATGTACCCGTGGAACCCAAATTGGCATTTGTCATCAGGATCAGAGGTATCAACGGTGTGAGCCCAAAGGTGTGAAAGGTGCTGCAGCTCCTTCACCTCTGGCAGATCTTCAATAGCACCTTTGTGAAGCTCAACAAGGCATCAATTAACATGCTAAGAATTGTGGAGTCATACATTGCATCAGTTGAGTTCAGTTCAGTTCAGTCGCTCAGTCGTGTCTGACTCTTTGCGACCCCATGAATCACAGCACGCCAGGCCTCCCTGTCCATCACCAACTCCCGGAGTTCACCCAAACTCATGTCCATCGAGTCAGTGATGCCATCCAGCCATCTCATCCTCTGTCGTCCCCTTCTCCTCCTGCCCCCAATCCCTCCCAGCATCATAGTCTTTTTCAGTGAGTCAACTCTTCACATGAAGTGGCCAAAGTACTGGAGTTTCAGCTTTAGCATCAGTCCTTCCAATGAACAACCAGGACTGATCTCCTTTAGAATGGACTGGCTGGATCTCCTTGCAGTCCAAGGGACTCTCAAGAGTCTTCTCCAACACCACAGTTCAAAAGCATCAATTCTTCAGTGCTCAGCTTTCTTCACAGTTCAACTCTCACATCCATACATGACCAGTGGAAAAACCATAGCCTTGACTAGATGGACCTTTGTTGGCAAAGTAATGTCTCTGCTTTTCAATATGCTATCTAGGTTGGTCATAAGTTTGCTTCCAAGGAGTAAGCATCTTTTAATTTCATGGCTGCAATCACCATCTGTGATTTTGGAGCCCAAAAAAATAAAGTCTGACACTGTTTCCACTGTTTCCCCAACTATTTCCCATGAAGTGTTGGGACCAGATGCCATGATCTTAGTTTTCTGAATGTTGAGCTGCTGCTGCTGCTGCTGCTGCTGCTAAGTTGCTTCAGTCATGTCCGACTCTGTGCAACCCCATAGACAGCAGCCCACTAGGCTCCTCTGTCCCTGGGATTCTCCAGGCAAGAATACTGGAGTGGGTTGCCATTTCCTTCTCCAATGTATGAAGGTGCAAAGTGAAAGTGAAGTCGCCCAGTCATGCCTGACTCTTAGCGACCCCATGGACTGGAACCTACCAGGCTCCTCCGTCCATGGGATTTTCCAGGCAAGAGTACTGGAGTGGGGTGCCATTGCTTTCTCTGGAATGTTGAGCTGGGGCTACCCAAATCCGAAGTCTGTAAATGAATTGATCTACAAGCGTGGTTATGGCAAAATCAACAAAAAGCGAATTGCCCTGACAGACAATGCACTGATTGCTCCATCTCTTGGGAAATACGGAATCATCTGCATGGAGGATCTGATTCATGAGATCTATACTGTTGGAAAACATTTCAAAGAAGCAAACAACTTCCTATGGCCCTTTAAATTGTCTTTTCCACAAGCTGGAATGAAGAAAAAGACCATTCATTTTGTAGAAGGTGGAGATGCTGGCAACAGGGAAGACCAGATCAACAAGCTTATTAGAAGGATGAACTAAGGTATCTACCAGGATTATTTTTGTAATCTGGTAAGTTAATAAACAATTCAAACAAACAAACAAACAAAAATGTAATTCAAATCATGTCTCTTCTCAGCTATAAATCCAACGATGGCTTCCCATTCTCATTTCCCTTTCTAGGACCTGGTCCTCACAAGGGCCCTGACTACTTCAAAAGTTCACCCCATACCATTCCAGTCTCCCCAGTTCCCACTCTGGTCACCATCTTACCTCTACACCCTGTCCCACAGGTCAGGTCACCCCTGTTCTATAGGTCTTTCTCAATGACCTGGATACACTTACGCTCTGCTCCACCTCAGGACCTTCGTCCTTGCAGTCCCCTTCCCTTGGCTCTTTAAATGGCTGGTTCTTTTGTGTCCTCCACATCTCAATTCAGATTTCTTGTCCTTAGAGAGGCCTTTCCTGATCACTCCAAATGTCCTTTTGCATAGTATTCTTCCCAAAGAGATATTATGAAGTGAGAAATGCCTTCAGAACAGTGCTTGGCACATTAAGAAGAACACATTACAAATTGGGAACCATCATCACCATCACCATCCATCTCTACCATGGCAGCCTGTTAAGTTGCATGGAAAACACTGCCAAGGGTGTGACTGTGATACGTGTTTGCTCACTTGTGTTTTGTCTACCCAGTTGTTAGTTCCGTGAGGCTTACACCTTGCCAGTTTTGTTTTCTGGCGCATCCTCACTCCCCAGTAAACGACCAGCCACAGAGCCAGCTCTGGGATTTTCGCTGAAAAAAAATGAATGGAAGCGAGTCTCTATTGACTGTCAAATGGGTTCAAACTGCCGAATCCCCAGTGGGACCCAGAGCAGTGTCACTCGCGGGGCAATTTGACATCAGGACGCGGGGAGCTCCACTGCGCATGCTCCAAGAGCACATTCTCTTCTCCCAGCCCCACTGCAGTTCAACCCCCATCTCCTTGCAGGTCCCTGTTTGTGCTCAACGTGTCCTTGCTTGTGCGAGAGAAGTGAAAGATCCCACAGAACTTTTGTCTTTATCCCCTTTCCAGAAAAATGGGCCAATTCACAGCTGCAATCGTTAGGAGAATTTCCTGTCTGGGAGTCTGGAAACTGCCAAGAGTGGAAAGCAGCCTCCAGCCAGCGAGGCCTCTGTTGTCATTGGCCCAAATAACAACAAAAACAGCCACAGCCACCGCCACCACCACAACAAAACATGCCACGTGGGCACCGGCACATACAAACACGCCCACAGAACCAAACCGTAGGGACGAGGCTTCAGGGAGGAGTTTGTGGGCCGTGCATTCCGGCGGGAGGCACATACTTTGGCCCGGAGCCACGGCAGCCCCACTCCCAGCCCCCCGACCATCTGTCAGCAGTGCTCTGCCGACGGTGAACGCGCCGACACGGGACGCAGGCTAACGAGGAGCAAATGCAGGAGAAGGGAAAACAAAGCCACCGCAGGCAGTGGGAGAAGGTGGCTAGGGCTCTGACAGAAACTGACAAAAGCCGGGAAATTCAAACTGAAAGTTTGCCCTGAAGACCCCCTGCTCTGAGGGCTGGGCTGTGGGCGGATGGGGGATACAGGAGGGGATGAGGGGATGCGGTGATGCAGGGATGGAGGCTGGCAGTCTGTAGAGACGCTAGTGTGGTACAGCTAAGGAGGCCGGCTCTTTTCACTCTATGACCATGAGCCATTACTTACACTCCATTCCCACTGTGCATGGATTGTCCAATAAGGCTTTCTCTTACAAGACAAGGGTAATTAAAAAAAAAAAAAACAAAAACAAAAGCAAAACTTTGTTCCAAGGAAACTTGTGCAGGAAACATTTAATCAGGACAGCACGTGGAATTCAGATTGCCAAATCCTCTATCAAATAAGCATTGAAGTTAGTAATAAATTGCCAAATTATTAAATTTAGGAATTAATTCTAATCTATTATAATTGTTAATAATCTATTCATTGGAATGAACTGCCCCCACTTTGCTACTGAGAAGTTGGGATGTTAGTTTTCTGTTCTCATTTGTAAAACCTTTTAGGAAAAAATAGGGTATTTGTCATTTCTCACTGTGGATAATAAAAATATTTTCTATAAGCCTGTTTGTCTACCAAAAACTGCAGCAGGAAAAGAACCCAAACCAGCTAAGATACGCCTGCTAAAATGTATCTATATTTTTGCGTAAGTGGTAAGGACTCTGTCCACACTGGATGGATGTCCTGGAGTTTTCACCCCCTGTCTTTCAATGCACGGGAGCTCTTTCTCTTATTATCTTACCCAATATTTGATGACCATTCCACAAGCTTGGCATTGTTTTCTCTATGTTAGAGATAAAGAGAGTTTTAAAGGTTAAGAGAGTTTTAAAATCACATGGAGTTGAAATGCAGAACTTCAAGATTTTTGGACTTGAGACCCTATCATTCTTTTGTTTTAAACAACAAGATTCTGCTAAGCTGCTGTTATTTTATTTTTCCCTTTTAATTCTCACCACAAAGCTACAAATACTATAATTCTAACCCCCACTTTTCAAAAAAAATGTTAATTAAGCTAGCAAAATGGCAGTAAGTTTTAACCAAAGTGGCCAGAAGCACAACGGCTTTCATTCTGTTCTCTCATCAGTTAACTATTATTATTTGACCTTTCTTTATTAGTTGATTACTAAAAAATAAATTCTGGTAAAGAAGTTCAACCCCAAAACACTTCTGATTGACAGCATAATAGGTTGGCTCATTATCCCTAATCGACAGAGTATACATATATTTACAAATAAAAACACACACCAGATGTATTTTCATCCACAAGGTGATGCTGTCAACTAAAATAGGGAATGTGCACTGATGTACAGCATCCATCATTTTTAAGACAGATTCACCGCAAAATCTCCCGCGTCGTGATTCATGGATGAAAGGCTGTACGCATGCAGGTGGCTGCGATGTTGCCATGTGTACAAAGAAGGGTGAGACGCTTAAAAAAGCACCAACTCTAAAGTCAGGAGAACTCTCTTTGAATGCAGGCCATGACATTTCCTAGCTTAACTCTTATGCTTCAGTGTCTTCATCTGTAAAATGGGAATAACAATAGCATTTACAGAATTGTTTGTCTCCTATGAGACAATGGCTATTAAAATGTTTTGTGAACAGTAATATACCAATATATTTCTTTTTTCTATATCTCCCCATTCCCTTCAAATGTCTTTCTGTTTCTTCCAGACTGACCAGTGTTTAAAAGAAGGTATTAATCATTCATATCTACCCTCTTTTCAGAAACTGGTAGTTAGTTTGAAGGTGATCTTATAAAGTCTCGGAGACCAGCCTGACACTCTACATCAAAAACCCATTTTCAGTTTCACCTATGGAGACAGAGACTACATAGAAATAGCTTTCATTTTCCTTTCTTGTGTAATTTAACAGAATTTTCAAAAAACCTACCCAAAGCTCATCTAGGACCATCATGGGTGAATTTCCAAATTGTGCTTCATATGTGTCTGTGAATGATCAACTTAAGTTCACACTATATATTAATGTCCACAATACTCATTCATTTGTTCAATTGTAACGAGTGTATTGAATGCCTACTTTGTACAAGGGAGATTGCCAAGTCCTAGGGTGACTTGGCAAAAACAACTTTCCAAACCCTTTACTAGGCTGAAGGATCCATAAGACCAAGAATTGAGGATGCCTTATTTATCACCATTAAACACTCTGGTCTCTAAAAGGGTGCTGATTGACATTCACAAGTATTTGTGGAATATACTTGTGAATGGACCAGTTTATTATGATAAATAATAGCATAGTACAAAATAGGGGATATAAGATGGTGGCCCAGCAGTGCATAAACTACCTGCAATGCAGGAGGTGCAAGAGATGAAGGTTAGATCCCTGGGTTGGGAAGATCCCTTGGGGAAGAAAATGGCAACCCATTCCACCATCCCTGCCTGGGAAATCCCATGGACAGAGGAGCCTGGTGGTCTACAGTCCATGGGATCACAAGAGTTGGACACGACTTAGTGACTAAACCATCACCACAGGGTGAGAGCAGAAAGCAAATAGACTCAAGGCTGGGAGTGAGTGATGGGGTACTGTCAGAAGGTTTTCCTTTTGTGTAAAGGCAGGGCTCAAATCTTTAGGGATGTTTCTGAATTTTAGAAGATTCCATTCTTGTAAAAGAGAAATAAAGTAAGAGCCGAGGGATCTGGTTCCCTTCCTGACTTTACCAATATTTGAGGTCTTGACCAAGTCACTTTTCTGCTCTGGGCAGTTTCCATACTTTCCTGATACTTAAGGCTTATCTACCTTCTCTCGCTTTGATTTCTGAGTTTGTAGAGCTGCTTCTCCAAGAAATATTTGACCAAGGGTTAAATTGGGGGAAAGTGTTTCACTCTTCTGAAGTATGTTTTCACTCGGCTGAAGTGTGTTTTATCTAATAGAATGTCACAGCAGGGAGCTGGACAAGGATATAGTCTACAGGGGACTTTGGATAGGAACAATGAAGTGGGACTTTAAAAATAGCTTTCCAAATCCTTTACTAGGCTGCAGGCTCTGTAAGAACAAGGATTGAGGATTCCTTGTTCATTACCATTAAACCCTCTGGTCCCTAAAATGGTGCTGATTGACAACGTTCACAAGTATTTGTGGAATGCACTTGTGGGTGAATCAGCTTATTATGATAAATGACAGCATAGCACAAAATAGTTGATATAAGATGAAATATCAGCTTATAAGATACACATTATATGGAATTGTGTGCGTGCTCAGTCATGCAAAGAGGAGGGAAAGGCAACCCACTGCAGTGTTCTTGGCTGGAAAATCCCATGGACAGAGGAGCCTGATGGGCTACAGTCCATAGGCCGCAAAAAGTTGGACATGACTAAAGCGACTTAACATGCATGCAGTGCTTCACCCGACCTTTTGAAATTCCCCTAAAAAAGAAAAAAGACCATGATTCTACATGGCTGCACTTGCCCACTGAGGCAAAGTCATGGTATGAGCTGGAACAAAGCTGATTGGTCTCTGATGCTAAAGCAGTTTCTCAAAATCCCTCAATGGCATCCACTCGTGAATTAGAAGATTGAAATAGGGTTAAAATGGCACTTTCTGGAAGTCTGAGGCCTCGGATCCTGATCCTGCCTTTTCCCTTGAGACCCATATGACCTTGAACAAATTCTCTGCTCACAACCTAAGTTTTCTTGTCCATAAACAAGAGGTTGTGATTTCCAAGGCTCTTTTCAGGCATAGAAATTTAGGAAGCAAGTGGAAAATTAAACACATGTGGCCATTGTTTAAGTAGAACTTCCCCATCTAAAATGTCTCTATTACTTTATTAACTCAATTCTTAAGTTTGGAGAATTGGCAAAATGAGTACAAATGTTTCAGAAGTTAATGTTGTATTAGATCAACATTGCAAATAGACACGTTTCTAGAAAGTAATACTTTTTGCCAGAAATACGCTGGCTCTGAAAAACACTGCCCGGCAAAGCCCTACCCAGGGTGCACCTCTGCCTCTTCATACCTCTCTCTCCCTCGTCACAACTCAACCTGCCCCAAAAGATCAACCAGAACTGGAGTTAGAGATAAAAGTAGGATTCACAGGACTCAATGGTGAATCACCTCTGTGGATGGTTCAGTCATAACTGGATACGTCAGTTTGAATCATTAGCCTTAATCCTACATGCTAAGTCTGGGAGAAATTGGAAACAATAATTTATTCATGTATTAATTCCCAAATACTTTTTGAGTCCCCAGCAAGTGCCGTCCCCCGTAACTCATTCCTGGCTCATGCACTAGACTCCTTCCCCATTCTGCCATGCTACCGTACTGCCCAACTCTCTCGCCTATAGTCCAGCTCACTTCCCTCAATGACAGCCCTTCTATTGGCTGTTTCACAAGAGGAAACCTTGACTGCATGTTGATGACCTGGTCCAGAAAGCCTGAAAGCATCACAGTTTCTAAGACCTAGTTTAATATGGACCAACTGACTTAGACTTGTATTTGAACCAGGTGAGTGAGACTTGCCACCTACAGTGAAAAGCAAGGTAAAAGGAGCAGAGCCCAAGGAAGTACCAAGCCAGACTGACTGTCACGATTATAGGTCTTCAGAGATTGCAGACTATCTGCAGAATACCTCACTGTTGCTAGAATTCCTTACTTGAAATGTAATTATTATGGATCAATAAGTAAAAATGCTTATGTGTTAAGGTTTTCTAAAAGGTATCATTATTATAGACCTGCAAGATCTCTGGAGCCATTAGAAAGTTGATTCCATTCGAACCCTCACCATCACAACCATGGTGAACTAGAGCTCAAACCCTGAACTCTGGTTCAGTAGCTGGGTCCCTACTGTCCATCCTTGATTCCCAGTATATACCTTGGTTCTTGGAGTATCACCTGCTCTATGTTCTCTACGCATCCATCATAAACTTTGTTAAAATCTTCTTAGCCTCTTAATTCTAACTATTTGCACTTCATTTACCTATTAAGTATGACCATGTTCAGGAGCTGCTCAAGGAGGTTAACTAAAACTGGTGGCAGAGTTCACACGGGGAGAGATCAAGGCCAGGTTCAATCAAGGAGGCCTAAAGCAGAATATCTGGGTGAAATAAAGTCTTATGGAAGGAAACTCAGTTGGGACCACAATACCTACCATCAAGTCCAAAGGGCAAAGCAAGTAGAGAAACAAAAGAATAAACACCAAGGTGAGTAGCAGGATGGAGCCGCAACAAAATGGCATCAATGAACAATTCAGAGTAGGCTGTTGAGAGCTAAAACTGTGGATATGGCTGGAAGCTCTCCTCTTAATGAACTACCTAGTACATGGAGCAGGCAAAACAGCTTTCAAGAGGCCATTAGAGCCAGACATGCACATGCTGTGAGCCTTGCTTTTATGCTGGACTGAACTGTTTTGCAGTATCTGTGGATGTGGTCCAGCCTCTGAGGGGGACCCACCCAGGCTGACCCCTCTCACTACAATTTACTAAGCTTGACTTCTTTCATGTGAGAATACATTTGGCTTGAATTTGTCTCACTTTCTACAAAACAAAATTTTAAGATCATGATTAGAAACCTCAATTAAGTTTTGATAAAAGTCTGTGTATTTATTTCGTTTTCAGGAGGTGGGGGAAATATTTGCTAATAATGCACCTTCCAGAAAATAAGACTTGCTTTCATCGGCTCTTTCTAAGGGAGCAACAAAGGGAACTTGGAGATCATTCATATTCCCCCATCCTGTTACAAATAAGAGACTGGGGAGCAGAAAAGCTAACAACATGCCCTAGATCACATGGGTAGCGAGTGTTGGAATTAAGAAAATTCACTTCTTATGACTCCAAGATAGGCAAAAATGGCTTTCAGAAAGAAGTTCACTTGAGCAAATTGCTGGGTGCTCTTTGTTTCCAAGGGTGTTTGTGCAAAGTGCATCCTCCAGTCCCAACAGAGTCAGATTTTGAGAGACAAAAGGTGGCATTGATGAGGGATGTGCCACACAGAATATTTTATCTCTGGAGACTCTCATCACAGCCCCAGCTGCCTGTGGGTCAACCAGAGACCCTGGATCTCACCTTCTGCCCAGAGACCATGTCCCAAGGGGACAGCAACTCTGCTTCTTGAGTCTGGGCCCATGATTTAACATGGGTGAAATAATACTAGCTGAGTGGCTTTGGCAGTTTGTGCCTTAATTTCTCTACACCTGGATTTCTTCCTCCAGCCCCTCAGCTGCATAGAACCATAATATGATTTTGTAGAAACTAAGCAAAAAGGAATACATTAGTCTAGTCTAGTCACTTGGAGCTGCTGCCAAAGGAACAGTCTCTTCCACTGATTGCCAGCCAAGTCCCTTATGAGATTGTGTAGACTCTTACAATATTGCTCAGGGAGTGAAACAAAGAGGAAGAGAAAGAGAAGGGTCGTGCTCATTATAATTTATAGTACACTGTTATGGGAAGCTTCTTGTGTTACCAGAAAGCTGGTGTCTGGGGTTTTCCTCTTCCCCAGAGGAGCTGAAAATGGGAAGGGGGAAGAGAAGGTTATCTTACCAACTTTTTGCAGCCAAAATCATTAGGGCCAAAATTCCTTCCTAGAAATGTCAGTGGTGGGATTCAGACAATTACCACTAGTTCAACAACTCCCAGCCCTGGGTCATTAACATCATCCCTGCCGTTCAACCATAATGTCACTCCACCCATTCCCATGGAGCAGAAAAATCACAGAGCCTCTTGCTTTAAAGCCTTTCTGGGGACCTGGCGGTCCAGAGGCTAAGACTCCATGCTCCCAATGCCAGAGGCCTGGGTGAGATCCCTGGTAAGGGAACTAGATCCCACACACCACAACTAAGAGTTCACATACCAGAACTAAAAATCTTGCATGCTGCAACTAAGACCTAACACAGCTAAGAAAATTTTAAAGTTGTTCTGATGAAAGGCATCAAGGGAAAAAGCCCAAGTTTAAATACTTACGTAGTATCTTAGAGCTCCTTGGCTGCTGTGGTCTCAAACTGGTTTTACACAGCTAGTTCTTCATCTTAGAGAATGATGGGGTTTCAAATATTCCAGTTAAAAGTCTGCCTGTGGGGAAAGAAAGCAAATGGTATGGTGTATTAATATTAACTCTCTCTCTCCAAGGGTTCTGACTTTTGCTAACCTCCATCAACTATGTTCTCTCATTACATCAGTGTCTTAGTCAAACAAAGTGGGATGCCAGGAGTCATGTTGCTCATCACCAGAGGCTTCATTCCCTCTGTCCTCTCTGCCTGGGTTTCACCACAGTGAAGCCTGAAGCAAGCAAATGGCTATTCCTAAATAGATTGCTTTGATGGCAGGAACCCTGTCTTATCTATCCTCAACTCACCTTTCCTCAGCCTAGTTCATGGAACAAGGACAATTTTGCATGAATGTCACTGTGAAATACAAGGGAAAAGGTGGCTAATCACCTCTCTTTGCTTGTTAACTCAAAAACTCACAAACCGGAAGTGGGAAGAGGTGGGGCAAAGACACAATAGGGGGAGGGAATTCAGAGTTATAAACTACAAGGCATAAAATAAATGGTACAAAGAAGTAATATACAACATAGGGAAAATAACCAATATCACATAATAATGTTATATGGAGTATATGCTATAAAAATGTTGAATCACTATGTTGTACATCTGAAATGAACATGATATTGTAAACCAACTCTGCTTCAATTAAAACAACTCAATTTAAAAATAATAATAGAGGGCGTGCCTCCTAGCCTCGGAGTGTGTGCAGAATCAGTCCCTCAGGGTCCCCTAGTCCAGAAAAAGTAAGGTAGCCTTCTCCATTGCTCCTTGCTGTCCTGAGTATTCTGCAGACCATGAGTTTTTGAGTGCTCCCCTCAAAAGGAGGAGACCCACGTGACCTAGACCTAAGGGGTCAGAGTGACATTCACAGGTTCTGGAAGTTAGGATTCAAATGTCTTTAGAGGGAGTGGCTTTATTCAGCATACTGTAGTCATAATGCAAATTATATTTTTTAATAGAAGATGTGGCCAAAATAGCTTGAAAGCCACTGAACTGGAAGTCTTCTGAATTTTTCAAACACCAGTCATGGGATTTAGGACCCATCGTAATCCAATATGACATCATCTTAACTTGTTCCATCTACTGTGCTCAGTCGCTAAGGCATGTCCAACTCTTTTGTGACCCCATGGACTATATCCCGCCAGGCTCCTCTGCCCATGGGACTTTCCAGTGACCAGGAGCTTCTAAAATGACCCATCTAGTGAACACATGAGCAAATTCTGTTTGGAAACCACACTGCAATGGAGATCATCTGTAGGTGTGCTTGCATCCAGACTGCACAGAGATCAAGCCCTGAGCCTTCAGAGTGGGAACACTGACTCCAAGACCCTAGACTACCAGAGACCTAACCCTGCTGCTGCTGCTGCTGCTGCTGCTAAGTCACTTCAGTCGTGTCTGACTCTGTGCGACCCCATAGATGGCAGCCAACCAGGCTCCCCCGTCCCTGGGATTCTCCAGGCAAGAACACTAGAGCGGGTTGCCATTTCCTCCTCCAATGCATGAAAGTGAAAAGTGAAAGTGAAGTCACTCAGTCGTGTCCGACTCTTCGCGACCCCATGGACTGCAGCCTACCAGGCTTCTCTGCCCATGGGATTTTCCAGGCAAGAGTACTGGAGTGGGGTGCCATCGCCTTCTCTAGCAGGTATCAAATAGTGAGAAGTCACACAAGGGAAACCACTGGAATGCAAGACCCAGCGTCACCCAACCACCAGGAGCACCCTGCCCAGGACAGCTCATCTAAACAACAAACAAAACAAAAATACAAACCCAATCATCAGCAGACAGGATTACACCTCACTCAGCCTTGCCCATCAGAGGAAAAATGAACAAACAAACAAGACCTCAGCACAAATCTCACCTGATAAGAAGCTTATGCAAACCACCGGACCAACCTTAGGAGGGCAGAAACCAAAAGAAAGAAAGAATTCAGCCCTGAAGCCTGGGAAAAGAAGACCTCAAATGAGTTAAAGTTCTCAAAATAAGTTAAAAATAATAATAATGAAAAGGCAGAGAAATACTACACAAATGAAGGAACAAGCTAGAAACACAGAAGTCCAAATAAATGAAGAGGAAATAGGCAAACTCCCTGAAAAAGAATACAGGTTATTGATAGTAAAAATGATCAAAAATCTTGAAAGCAAAATGGAGAAAATGCAAGAATCAATTAACAAAGACCTAGAAGAATGAAAGAATAAACATACAGAGACAAACAACACAATTACTGAAATTAAAAACACTCTAGAAGGAATCAATAGCAGAATATCTGAAGCAGAAGAATGAATCAGTGAGCTGAAAGAGAAAATGGTGGAAATAATTTCTGAAGAACAGAATAAAGTAAAAAGAATGAAAATAACTGAGGATAGTCTCAGAGACCTCTGGGACAATATCAAATACACCAATATTTGAATTATAGGGGTCCCTGAAGAAGAAGAGAAAAAGAAAGGGTGTGAGAAAATTTTTGAAGAGATTATAGTTGGAAATTTCCCCAACATGGAAAAGCAAATAGTCAATCAAGTCCAAGAGGCACAAAGAATCCCATACAGGATAAACCCAAGGAGAAACATATCAAGACACATACTAATCAAACTAACAAAGACTAAACACAAAAAAAGAATATTAAAAGTAGCAAGGGAGAAGCAACAAGTAACATACAAGGGAAACCCCAAACGCTTAACTGCTGATCTTTCAGCAGAAATTCTGCAGGCCAGAAGGGAATGGCAGGATATATTTAAAGTACTGAAAGGGAAAAATCTACAACCAAGATTACTGTACCCAGCAAGGATCCCATTCAAATTGATGGAAAAATAAAAAGCTTTTCAGACAAGCAAAAGTTAAGAGAATTCAGTACCACCAAACCAGCTTTACAACAAATGTTAAACGGACTTATATGGTCAAGAAATACAAAAGAAGAAAAAAGATCTACAAAATCAACCCCAAACAATTAAGAAAATGGCAATAGGAATAGACATAAAAAGAGAAATTAACAGTAACACAATAATAGTAGGAGACTTTAACACCACACTAACACCAATGGACAGATCATCAAAACAGAAAACTAATAAGGAAACACAAGTCTTAAGTGATACATTAGTTGAGATGGATCTCATTGATATCTTCAGGGCATTCCATCTAAATGCAGAGGAATACACCTTCTCAAGTGCACATGGAACATTCTCCAGGATAGACCACATCTTGGGTTAAAGATCAAACCTCAGTACATTTAAGAAAATTGAAATCATATCAAGCATCTTCTCTGACCACAAGACCATGAGACTAGATATCAAGTACAAGAAAATGCTGTAAGAAACACAAACATGAAACAACATGTTTCTAAATAACCAACAGGTTACTGAAGAAATAAAAAAGTAAATCACAAATTTCTAGAAACAAATGACAATGAAAACAGGACAACTCAAAACCTATGGGATGCAGCAAAAGCAGTCCTAAGACGGAAGTTTATAGCAATACAATCCTACCTCAAGAAACAAGAAAAACATCGAATAGATAACCTAACTTTACACCTAAAACAACTGGGAAAAAAAGAACCAAAAAAAAAAACACACCAAAATTAGTAGAAGGAAAGAAATCATAAAGATCCAAACAAATAAATGAAAAAGAAATGAAAGAAACAATAGTAAAGATTAATAAAACTAAAAGATGGTTCTTTGAGAAGATAAACAAAATTGACAAACCTTAGCCAGACTCATCAAGAAAAAAAGAGAGAAGAATCAAATCAACAAAATGAAAAATGAAAAAGGAGAGGTTACAACAGACAATGCAGAAATACAAAGGATTATAAGAGACTATTATGAACAACTATATGGCAATAAATAAACTATATGGAAGAAATCGACAGGATCTTAGAAAAGATCTTCCAAGACTGAACCAGGAAGAAATAGAAATTATGAACAACCCAATTACAAGCAATGAAATTGAAGCTGTGACCAAAAATCTCCCAAAAAACAAAATCCCAGGACCAGATGGCTTCATAGAAGTAGAATATCAAACATTTAGGGAAGAGCAAAGAGTCAGACATGACAGAGCGACTGAACTGAACTGAACTGAGTGCCAAAATCACTGCATATGGTGACCATGAAATTAAAAAACGCTTGCTCCTTACAACAAAAGCTATGGCCAACCTAGACAGCATATTAAAAAGCAGAGACACTACTTTATCAACAAAGGTCCGTCTAGTCAAAGCTATTGTTTTTCCAGTAGTCATGTATGGATGTGAGAGTTGGACTATAAAGAAAACTGAGCACTAAAGAATTGATGCTTTTGAACTGTGGTGTTGGAGAAGACTTTTGAGAGTCCCTTGGACTGCAAGGAGATCCAACCAGTCCATCCTAAAGGGAATCAGTCCTGAATATTCATTGGAAGGACTGATGCTAAAGCTGAAACTCCAATACTTTGGCCACCTGATGCAAAGAACTGACTCGTTTGAAAAGACCCTGATGCTGGGAAAGATTGAAAGCAGGAGGAGAGGGGGATGACAGAGGATGAGATGGTTGGATGGCATCACCAACAAAATGGATGTGAGTTTGAGTAGGCTCCAAGAGTTGGTGATGGACAGGGAAGCCTGGCATACTGAAGTCCATGGGGTCAAAAAGAGTTGGACACGACTGAGCAATTGAACTGAACTGAATGCCTATCCTTCTAAAACTCTTGCAAAAAATTGCAGAGGGAGGAACACTTCCAAATTCATTCTACAAGGCCACCATCACCCTGATGCCAAAACCAGACAAAGACAACACAAAAAAAGAAAACTGCAAGCCAATATCACTGATGAACTGCTCATACACTACGATCAAGTTGGGTTTATTCCAGGAATGCAAGGATTCTTTAATATATGCAAATCAATGTGATACACCATATTAACCAACTGAAAGATAAAAACCATATAATAATCTCAATGGATGCTGAAAAATCCTCTGACAAAATTCAGCACCCATTTATGACTAAAACTCTTCAAAACATGGGCACAGAAGGAACCTATCTCAACATAGTACAGGCCATATATGACAAGCTTACAGCAAACATTATTTTCAATGGTAAAAAACTGCAAGTATTCCCCCTAAGATCAGGAACAAGACAAGGGTGTCCACTTTCGCCACTATTATTCAACATAGTTCTGGATGCCCAAGCTACAGAAATCAAAGAAAAAGGTATAAAAAGAATCCAGATTGGAAAAGAAGTAAAGCTCTCACTGTTTGCAGATGACATGATACTGTACATAGAACACCCTAAAGATAGTATCAGAAAATTACTAGTGTTAGTCAGTAAATTTAGCAAGGTTGCAGGATACAAAATCAGTACACAGAAATCACTTGCATTTCTATATACTAACAATGAAAAATCAGAAAGTGAAATTAAGGAATCAATCCCATTCACCACTGTAACAAAAAGAATTA